>NC_044549.1:110095612-112495612 GCF_007565055.1 Rhinopithecus roxellana | reverse complement strand
ATAGAGAGCATGAGAAGTGCGTATAAAATGCCACATCACTAAATCGTATAACTTGTTTTTGGTCAGATAAACTTGAACACATTTCAGATGGGAAAGTGTGAATTTCTATTATGGTCTCGTGTTTATTTCCTCCACCCTGCTAATGCAAAAGCATGATGTTTGGAAAAGGCTAATCTATGAGCTTTTTAAAGGATGAATTGGAGAGTGGAGATGTCTGTTTCAACAAATAGGTATTGAATTCTTCTTAATTTTTAGATCAAATGCAAGCTGTTTATGTACATTTAACCAGAACAAGCAATGTTAAGTTGTTGTTAGGGCCTTCTGATTCCAAAGAGCATATTCTGCATCACATAGGTCAGCAAATTATGGTTCACAGGCAAAATCTGGCCTGCTACCTGTTTCTGGAAGTAAAGTGGCTTTTGGTGACACAGCAACACTCATTCATTTACATATTGTGTATAGCTGCTTCTGGGCAATGATGACTGAGTTGAATAGTTGCAACAGTGTATGGCTCATAACCCTAAAATATTTTAATTCAGGTGCTTTACAGAAATAGTTTGGCAAGCCTTGAATGTGCATGAAACATGTCACCGATCGTATATCGACAACTAAAGATGCAATAAATGTTAAAATCATAGATATTCAATTTTTTCCAAAATATTTAATAATATTTAACTTAATCTAAAAATGATTTTAACATCATATAAGTAATTTGTATTTACTTCAATTATGGTCTCCTATTGTCAGTTACATTTAATAACAATTTTTAAATATTTTTGAGAAAATATTTTAAACATTAAAAATAATTTTAATTTTTACTTTTTCACATTAAAACCAATACTCATATAAAAAATATTTAATTGGTATGGGTGCATAATAAGTGTATATATTTACTGGGTACATGAGATGTTTTGATACAGGTATGGAATGGGTAATAAACCCATCATAGAAAGTGGGGTATCCATCCCCTTAAGGCTTTAAACCTCTGTATTACAAACAATCCAATTGCAGTCTTTTAGTTATTTTTAAATGTACAATTATTATTATTGACTGTATTCTCTATTTTTGATTAAATATTTTAAAATTCTTATACTTGGAATACTTCATTTTAATCCTTTAAATAATTGAGAACAAAGTACAATCTAAAGGATTTGATAGAAATAAACATTATGAAAGTGGACCTTAGGGATGAGTCAAAGGTGAAAAGAAAAAATGAAATTTTGACATAATGACATAAGATTTAGTTGGAGTAGGAGGGCAGAACACAATTATCAAGCATTTCGTTAGCTTGGTTTATATTTCTGTATATTTACACTTATGGTACGTGGGCCTCCATTTGGGATGAGGCTGTTGAGTTACAAGCTTGGCAGCATTCAGCTGCTTCGGTGTATCACTGCCTGCATAAATCACCCTAAATTTCACCAGATTGTGTGTCACTCTTCTACTCTAGTAAAGAGTAAACCAAACCTAATCCTGGTGGGCTAGTTAATCAAAAGAGACAGGCTTTCATCTTCTTGTGGACAGTTACAACTTGCCATTTGTAGCTATCATCCAAGACAGGATTGAACATAACATCAAATCTCATAGTTTCCTTATTTTCCATAATTATGTATCTGTTATTTGGCAGTGTTGTTTTTAGCAATTAGGATTTATGCAGTCTCTCTCATTAGAGTATAAACTTGTGGTATTAGGTCTAACATTTTGACAAATGGGATCTAATTAAACTAAAGAGCTTTTACACAGCAAAAGAAACTACCATCAGAGTGAACAGGCAACCTACAGAATGGGAGAAAATTTTTGCAACCTACTCATCTGACAAAGGGCTAATATCCAGAATCTACAAAGAACTCAAACAAATATACGAGAAAAAAACAAACAACCCCATCAAAAAGTGGGGAAAGGATATGAACAGACGTTTCTCAAAAGAAGATATTCATACAGCCAACAGACACATGAAAAAATGCTCATCATCACTCGCCATCAGAGAAATGCAAATCAAAACCACAATGAGATACCATCTCACACCAGTTAGAATGGCAATCATTAAGAAGTCAGGAAACAACAGGTGTTGGAGAGGATGTGGAGAAATAGGAACACTTTTACACTGCTGGTGGGATTGTAAACTAGTTCAACCATTATGGAAAACAGTATGGCAATTCCTCAAGGATCTAGAACTAGATGTACCATATGACCCAGCCATCCCACTACTGGGTATATACCCAAAGGATTATAAATTATTCTACTACAAAGACACATGCACACGTATGTTTATTGCGGCACTATTCACAATAGCAAAGACTTGGAATCAACCCAAATGTCCATCTGTGACAGACTGGATTAAGAAAATGTGGCACATATACACCATGGAATACTATGCAGCCATAAAAAAGGATGAGTTTGCATCCTTTGTAGGGACATGGATGCAGCTGGAAACCATCATTCTTAGCAAACTATCACAAGAAGAGAAAACCAAACACCGCATGTTCTCACTCATAGGTGGGAACTCAACAATGAGATCACTTGGACTTGGGAAGGGGAACATCACGCACTGGGGCCTATTATGGGGAGGGGGGAGGAGGGAGGGATTGCATTGGGGAGTTATACATGATATAAATGATGAATTGATGGGTGCTGACGAGTTGATGGGTGCAGCACACCAACATGGCATAAGTATACATATGTAACAAACCTGCACATTATGCACATGTACCCTAGAACTTAAAGTATAATAAAAATAAAAATTAAAAAAAAAAGAGTATAAACTTGTGATTGAAAAGTCATGTTTTCTAAGAAAATGTACAATTACTCCAAACTAAATTTAAATTAATATATCTGTTTGTTCAGATATACTGTAAAAAACACATGCAATGGTTTTCTGCAACAAATATAGTTAATTTTATTTGCTTATTTATTTTAGCATCAGGAGAAAATACTTTGGAGTCATTTTAACAAAATATTTTATGGTGAAATTAAAATAGAGGCCATATTTACAAAATTTACTTAGTACGCAGTCATGCTTCAGAAGTGAATTCTAATATGCTTTATTTGACAGTGTGAACCAAGAAAAAGCCAGTCGTTTTGAATCATGAAAAATGACCTTCAAGAAAATTTCAGGTGATCTTTTTCAAGTAGTCTAACACAGGCTGAGGCAGTTACATTTATTTTCTTAACAATTATTAATGTTTTTCCAAGTAACAAGGTTTAACACAATTCATCAGAAATAAATCTAAACATATATGCATCTAATAGGAGTATTTTAGAACTGTTTCTGCATAAGTTCTTTGACACACTTTGAAAAACTCCATTAAAATTATAGGCTTTTCTTAAAGGGCTTCTGCAATTCTATTAAACAATTTATCAACTTCTATCTTTAGCTGGGTTATGAAGCTTCGTACTAATTTAACTCAATGAATTAAAACACATCGTCCTTTCAGTGTTAGGGGATGTGTTACCCTACTTGTCTGAGTGGTTGGAGTGAGTGCTTCCTACCCCACATTCTAACCTTCACAAGCACCCTGTGTATTGATGCCTTCAGTTCCTACTAACACAAACTGCTTCATCTGTTAGCTTGTCTCCCATATTCAGGGATCAAATTCCCTTGCTTCTATTTTAGAACTTGCTGTAGTCAATAAAATAGTCACTTACAAATATGTAGAAAAAGGTATAGTAAATTGTTCATTTTGGATTAATAATTTTGTTTTGACAAATAGTATTGCTGAGCAATAAATTTGCAATTAATTGATTTTCTTTTAATATCCTTAATTTCCTTATTTAAGATATGCATTACATTGGTATAACATTTTGTTTTTTTCAAAGGATTTTTAAATACATGTTTTCATCTGACAACCAGAGAGTGGGACATTTTCCTTATTTTATGTATGTGCACACTGAGATAGGAGAAAATCAAGAGAATCACTCAAGGGTTCATGGCTGTGTCCAAAAGAAATGCTAAGACATTATTGAGCCTATTTTTATGACATTAGACTTGCCTAAGTGCATCCCAGGACTGTTGGCTAAATTAGCAGAGGTCTTAAGCAAATTGTTTTCAAAATAAGCCCTTTGCTGAATATCTTGAGTGTTTGTTTGGATTTTGAACAAGGTTAATTGATTAGTTGGGGTGAACTGGAAAGTGAAACAGCTGAGCACATCTGGTGTCAATTGATAAGGACGTCCACACTCAGTTCCCTCCTAGGAAGAGAGGAACTGCCCTCTCCTTGACAGCTTAGCCATGCACTCTTGCCTCTGCTGTCTGATGTCACTGCTGGGAGTCCCTAATGGAAATAGTCTCTATCCACTGATAGAAGAAAGAAAGTGGGTTCGTAATTTAAGGAGACCTTCAAGCTGCTGAATAGCCCTACTCCTCTTTTCCTCCATTAATGTTTGCTGACTATTTTTAAGTGGGTAAAACTGTGGGGTGAGCCTCTTGCCTAAGAAACTCTCTTTCCCACTTCTGTGATAAGGCATCAAATAGAATAAACTCATGTGATTAACATCAAAGCCTATGTATGTGTATACTTTTTCCTTTAGATATTTTCACATACTGTCTTAACACACACACACACACAAACACACACACGCATACACACAAACACACACACTCTTAAAAAGAGACAAGTCTATTACCTGAGCAACAGGCATTATTCCTAGTCCAGCATTTTTGACTTTATTTCAAAAAGGGAAAAAATATTCAGATGACTGAGTTATTCTTTAATGTATTCTGTAATGTTTAGCAGATATAAAAAATGATAATCTAGACCATTCTTTGAAATTTTAATGTGCGTAGGAACCACTTAGGGATCTTGTTAAAATGGAGTTTCCGAGTCAGTAGGTCTGAGATGGGGCCTGTAAGTCTATATTTCTAAATGAGCTACCATGAGACAGTAATTCTTTTGGTCTTCAGACTACACTTTGAGTAGCAAGAGTCTAAATTATGACTACAGAATGTAGTAGGAAACAGAGCCAAACAACTTTTTTACTCACCACAGTTTACATGTGAGTACATTTTGCTTTCTTATCTTGGGTATACTTTCTTGTTTCTTTCTGGAAGTCTTAGAAAAAAATTGAATATCCTTGAGGCCAAACTTACCAGGCTTTTTTTTCCTGCCTGAACACAGAGTAACATTTTTAAAAAGTCATCTATATGTAAGTAACGCTTGAGTTAGCATATTTTTCTAGTACCTGGCTTATAAATATTTACATGACACTAAACAGCTATTATTTGGGCTGTAGACCAAAACTCTGTTTTTTTTTGTTTGTTTGTTTGTTTTTTTTGTAAATTCAATTGAATCTAACATATAGACAAGGAATTTTGTTAGTAACATAATTAGCTATTCAATTCCAGTGATCCGCAGCAAGGATATGGGGATAAACATTTATGGTAGACAAGAAAAATATTCTACAGTGTTCATCTGTGTAGATTAGTTTCAGTCACTGTTTACATAACAGGGGCAACCTGCCTCTTGGCCAGCAGTAAGAGAGAGGTGGAGAAGGCAGGCTTTCCCTCTCAAGTAATAGAGCCTGGTATGGAAGTATAGTAAAAATACAGCAAATTTCCCACACTTTTTTTGTGTGTGTTTTAAAGTTCTGTTGAAACAATACCTATATGAGGATTCTGGTAGTAAGCATTTCCCTTCAGCTCTGCAATAGTATTCAGTAAACATTTTACTACTCAGAACATTTCTTTTATCAATTTAACAAATGCATTTTAACTGCATGTTTACTAGGAGGCATAAAGATGGAAAGCAAAGTCTCTAACCTACAAATGCTACTATTAGGGTGGCAGGTATACAGGCAGTCATGTATGATGACATGAGATAATATGTATTAAAGATTATGCCTGAAATGCAGTGGGAACCCAATAGAATAAGACAAATCAGTGGCAACCTTATAAAAGATACAGTATTAAAACTGATGCTTGGGCCAGTTGCGGTGGCTCATGCCTGTAAACCCAGCACTTTGGGAGGCCAAGGCGGGTGGATTATCTGAGGTCAGGAGTTCAAGACCAGCCTGGCCAACATGGCGAAACCCCATCTCTACTAAAAATACAAGATTTAGCTGTCATGGTGGCACATACCTGTAATATCAGCTACTCGGGAGGCTGAGACAGGAGAATCACTTGAACCAGGGAGGCAGAGGTTACAGTGAGCCAAGGTCGTGCCACTGCACTCCAGTCTGGGTGACAGAGTGAGACTCCGTCTCAACAAACAAACAAACAAACAAACAAAAAACTGATACTTGAAGACTCTACTTAAAAGCTTGGGGACGGGGGATTAATGAGTACAAATGTGCAGTTTGATAAAAGAAATAAGACCTGGTGCTTGATAGATCAGCAGAGTGACTATAATTTACAATAATCGATTATGTATTTCAAAATAACTAGAAGAGGATAATTTCAATGTTTCTAGCATAAACAAAAGACAAATATTTAAGATGGTGGATATTTCAATTATACAAATTTGATCTTTTCAAAATATATAAATATATTCAATTATAGAATGTACTGCAAAAATATGTCCATCTATTATGTATCAATAAAAAAAAATGAAGAAAAAAAAGAATGAGTTTTATTTTCCAAGCAGGCACATTTTGTTTGGGAGAGGGGAATAGGAGAAGGCAGGAGAACATCCCAAGGAGAGAAGGTAGCATATTCAGAAGACAAGGCTTATTAGAGAATGTGACCCATTTAGGTATCATCACGTCCTTCAGAAATGACGGAGTGGGATTTGTGATGGGAGAGTGAAGAAAATCAAAATTGAGCAGGTAGGCAAGGCCACGATATAAGAATCTTCCATCCTTAAAAGAATAACAGGTTAAATCTTATCTTTAAGTTGCAGGGAGTCATTTAAAATGTGAGTATCTGTAATAGCATAGTCTTGTATCTAAATAAGTTACATAAAATTTCTCTTCTTTGCTAAAGCAAATATGCAAATAAATTAATTTAGGACAATTTTTTTCACACCAAGTAGTTTAATATTTCAAAATCAATTTTTTTTTTAGTTTTGAACTACATTTCCATCTACCTTTTGCACATGTCTCTCCTCAGGTAAAGAAAGGACCTGCCATCTTCTTGCATCTCAAGTCTATGTCTCCATTCTCCTGCTTCATTGCTATGGGAGTAGAAATGGCCATGTGTTCTATCGTATTCCCATCAACACCTTCCACCACCCACTACAGATTTCAACTGCTCAACTGTAGCACGCTGGTTCCTAGTTCCTTTATTCAAGTTCTGGGGTGACTTCATACCATCAGATGATTGAAACACGAACATCACTCACTTAGTCTGATGTTCTAAGGTGTGTGTGTGTGTGTGTGTGTGTGTGTGTGTGTGTGTGTGTGTGTCTTAAAGAGAGACAGATTTGTGATTTGAGTATCAGAACGAATAATCTTACTTTTATAAAATGCCAAACATAAGTGGAAAGGGTGGAATTTACAGATGTTTATCAGTTATTGGCTAGCAGAACAGTCCTGAGTAATCTTATTTGAGCACTTGAAAACAAAGGTAATATCTCCTTCGACAATGTTTGCCAAGTTTATTTTTAAATGCATGGATTGGGAAGATGCTCTAAGTTCAAACCAAGTGTTAATTACAGAAAAAGTACTTATGACAGATTTCCACTTTATGAATTTCAGGATGTCTTTGTCTTTCTGAAATGAGAGACATGGGAGACAAGTTACTTATGCAACATGAAAGTACTGAAAGAAGATTTTCTATACTTATAATTAAAATAGTGACTATTACCTTTGTGAACAGGCAATTTACTAGAGGAGTTCCTTTCCAGTAATATAAAAGCACTGGTTTTAAAAGAACCTCATTAAATGTGGTGTTTGCTAGGAATCTCTAAGTTTAACTTGAAATATTGGTAAAAATGAGGCTAAGTTTGACTGCTTCTTCAAATTAACTCAAATGCTTAAATAGAATGTTGTGATGAAAACTTTGAATTTTATAGGTTTTAGTAAGCAAAATGTCTACTAAAGTGGCTATTTTTGCTTCTTATAAATACACTATGCTGCCTCACATGTTTTTCTTTTCTTTTATGAGCAGATGAATCTTAAATAACAAAAATCTATAGGCACAGGTTGTACAGCGGATCTCTAGAATAGACTCATCTAGCATAACTGAAACTAAGGTATTATGCTTTTTAAAATTTATTGAGTGGATATCATGTTGAATGTTCTTATAATAATAGATAAAGACAATGACAAAGAAACCTAAGGAGACTTTGGGAGGTGTTAGAAATGTATGTTACCTTCATTGTAATAGTCACACCATGGGTGTGTACATATGTCCCTGCTCTCCAAATTGAATGCATCAAATACATGTAATTCTTTGTATATCAATTATAGCTTAATAAAGCTTTTTTATTAAAAAGATAGAAAACAACACATTTCTAAAAGTCTTTTCAGATTAGCATTCCTTCATTGGTCATAGTTCTAAGAGTTCAGAGAAAGAATGTGGGGGCAGATCTGACAAACTGGGCATTTAGATAGGAACATAAAGAGTGACAAACTGATTTCCTGACATCTCTGTGATGTAGAAATTAGCAGAAAAAAACTTACGATCATGAACACGTATTTAAACTACAAAGAGCATGAGATAGGGTTCGTTTTTGAAGACTGTTTATTCTATAAATTTGGCAGTGTACACACAACACCTTCTTGATTTATGATCAATGACAACAGTCACTAGAAGGGGTACAGGGAATATAGGAATGTTCTGATTCATGTTTTCATCTGGGAAGTGCTAAAAGTACAACTTTGCTGTTCAATTCTAAAGTTCTTATTCAGTTCTTGTGGTTACAAAATAGAGCAGCCCTTAGGGAATTCAAAATTAAATGATTTTTGTTCCTGATTCCCATCATCATTCATAAAATACAGTTAAGTTGGTGGTAAAGGCCAGTTGTTCTCAATGCCCCCAAATCCCAAAATAGACTGAATTAAAATATGGTATAGGATCCTTCTGGCTTCACTTGTTTTCTCATGCTAGAATCAGTGCATTTATTTCCCCTTTTCAATAGCACGCTACTGCCCTTCTCTCAACTTTAATTTCTCTAGTAATTGTAGTCTGTTTCCTAAATCTAGACTACCATCAGCAAATTATTTCTCTGCCCTTTCTCATACATAAAGTATATAAAGGAGATGGAAAAAGTAGAAAATATGGGTTCATTCTATATAGTCATAGTGTCACATTTCAACTGATTCCTTGAGATTGTACAACTATTAAATTTTCCGTGTCTCTTTTATATTTTACTATTTTCTTCAGGAATAATTTCAAAATTTTCACTTTTTTTCAAGCAAATAATCTCAATACTCTCTCTCTCTCTCTTTTTTTTTTTTCCAGATTCAGTACAGAGCCTCATTTCCTACTTTGTTTATTATTATAAATACTAACCACCAGGTACTCCATTAATGATTTTGATTGTTTTCTAAGGTAGGCACTATTGTTAATTGAATTCCACAGATGAGCTGATACATATAAGGAAGTTATGATATTCCCAAAATGTTTTCCAATATCTTTTTAAATATTCCTTGGAATTCTCTATCTTCAAATCAAATCAATGAGATTTGCTGCCCCAGGGAAAAAAGGAGGTAGAAACTACCAAAAACAAATTAGCTGTTGATCAGTTTCGAGTCTCAAAGCTGCTGTTCTTGATTGCTTTAACTAGACAATAGTAATAAAAGCCAAGTGTAATTAAAAGAGACAAAAATTTTAAAAATGCCTTCCTTGTCCTTTTCAAATGTATCTAGAGACAGGTCAATCAAATTTATTGTAGCTATTTAATATATATATATATATATATATATATATCTCAGAAACATGAGAACAAGGAAAGAAATTTCCTGACTTCCATTAAAATGAGTGGTAGGAATAAACATGTTATTGAACTGCATTTTTTGACTCCTGGTTTGATTTCCAGAGAAGAGTGTAGCAGATGGTCCTGTTAGGATATTGAAGGACCTGTCAAGGATAAGAGGTCCTTTATCCCACCTTTTCTTTGGAACTGTAACAAAAATCCCCTTTGAATATTGTCCTGCTGCCTTATAGAGCAGCCTCAGCTTTGTGAATGGAAGAGGTAAGAACCTATTTAGCCCTTCTTAGCCTTCCTAGTGTTCTAATGGTAGCAGATGACCTATAAATTCCTTCATGATCGTAGGGGGTATGTGTGTGGATGGGGATGACCATGTGGCTATCAGACTATTCTAATACCACTGGAGCTGAGGGCTGAAGGACTAGGCATTAGAAGGAAATTGGGGGCAAACAGGAGTTTCAGTGGAATCAGTCAGCAGAGGGAAGTGGATGATTCAACAGGAGCATGGTCTAAATTAGAACATAGACCATGTGTTACATTAGCATCAACTTTGAGCAGTGAAAGCCAAAAAGAAGTCTCTGGAATTAGTCCTACTGAAGCAAGATATCTCCCTGATCTTTTCGCATTACTCTCGACAGGGTTGCCTCATTTACTGAGCCCCGTGCTCTCAACACCTCGCAGGAGGCAGTGCATAAGCAAATGAGCGCAGGAACTGGAGTGAACGAGTGCTGGAATTGGACAGCCACTTCAGCACCCATGGAATCAAACTCCACTCACTGGGACCTGCTGCGTTCCACCCCTTGCAGGAGTAAGCACACGGCTGAGCAGGTGCAGGAACTATCTGGATGCTTTAGCACTGGCAGGGGTGAACTCTATGCAGGTCCCATGGCATCATCCAGGTGGGAGTGCCTGAAACTCCAGAAGCCCCAGAGAGCATGTTACAGTACTCGCATAGCTCTGCCATCCATGCATGGCTTAAGTGTTAACAGCTCAGTGGGTCCTTTGCCTTTTCATGTGAGGCGGCTGCCCTCTGCCAACGAGGGCAATGTGCCAGTGTGTCAGCCTTTTGTATCCACACTTGTGGCTCACAAGCTCTTGTCCAGCATCGAGGAAAAATGAGGTCACATGAACGAATTGAAGGATGGTAAATGTGACGGCTTTTATTGCTGATAAAGTGGCTCTTGGTGGGAGGGGAAGCTGAAAAAGGGGATGGGATGAGAAAGTAATCTTCCCCTGAAGCTTGGCTGCCTCTGGTCGGATTCTTCTCCAAAGTTACTCCACTAAGCTGTCCCTCTGAGATCAAGCCACTTCTCTCTGATGTCCAGTCATAGTCTCATCTACTGACAGAGTCTGGGGTTTTTATACGCACAGGATGGGACAGGGCAGGGTCATGGGTGGTTTAGGAAATGGCAACATTCGAGTAGGAAAATAGGGATATAAATTCTCACTTTAGGCCACGGTTTCAGGCTTTTCAGCTTGAGGGTGGAGTTTCACCAGGGACTTGCCCTTTTCTGCCTCGAATTTCTCTGCCTCCTGTCCCTATTACTAGCATACCTTAGTAGAGACTTTCAAATTGCTGATGATACCAAGGAGATATCAGCTCCCCTCTCTACTTCAGTTGCATGTGGTTACACTCCATGCATGTCCACAATTTCCACACATAGAATCTTAAAAAGAAGTGGAACTGGCAATACTTCTGAAATAATGAGCATTTAACTGGGTCATCTGAACAGGTACCAACTTCCTAAATAGATAAACTAAATTACTGCACCAGGTGAGATTATGAGGTTAGAATTCACCTAGTTCCCCTCAACACTACACACTACTGTCTCTTGTCAAGTTAGGAACTAACAGGAAGGATAATTTCAGTTATATAATAATGAAGGGCGTATTTTTTCTTTCATAGATAAGTGTAGTGTCAATAAACTTTTCTCAACAATTACAGCCCACTATGCCATGAGCACTGAAACCAATGACCGCATTTTTCTTATTCACTGTCTAAAGCACCAGTGACTGTTTTGCCACTCATTATCTACTTTTGAGATGTGAAGATAAGTGAGACAATTTATTATTTTTCCTCCAAGGCATAGAGGCAGACAGCAGAGGCAGACATATAATTATGATTTTAAAAACTAAAATTTCTACCACTGATCATGAACTCATTTCCTTTCACTTTTTCTGGAGCCCTCATATCTCAACTATCCCACTTTGTTCTAGCATGTTCATTCTTAATTGTATTAGTCATTTTTACCCTATATTTATCAATTTGCAAAAGTTGTTCCTTCTTGAATAAAGGAGCAAAAACAAATTTATATGAACACTCTGCCTTTTTGGTAGCCATCCAACTTCTGTTCTTTTCTACTTTAATGGAATTTACAATCCCTGCAGTACTTTCCCTTGCAGACTTTCTCTCTCTCTCTCTTTCTCTCTCTGGCTCTCTCACTCTTTCTTTTTTTAATTTTCTCTGTTATCTTTTCTCCTCACTAGCTTCAGAAATCTTACCTAGGAACTAAGAATTAGCCTTAGCACCTAACAATATTCTATGGATTTCCCATTGTTAAATGGAAGAGCATATTTCTGTTCTCCTTGGCAGCTCTGGAAACCTTGATTCTGACAAGACCTTCTTTATTGATGCTTTCTTCTCTCATAGATCTAGTGAAATGCATTCTCCTATTTTCCATCCTCCTTGTTACCTCTATTATCATTCTTTTGTTTAATGTTTGTGTCTTGTTTACTTCCCACTTCCTGACCATGCAATCCTTTACTTTTCTAAGGCTGATCCACTAACTGCTTTCCAAGTATGCTGTATACATTTCCACCTCCAAAGCTTTCAGTCATCTCAAAAGCATCACTGTGAGAGCTGAAGAACACAGGGCTTGTATCACATATATTAGGGTAGATTATTAACTCAGCTATTTAATAACTGTTTGGCCTTTGATACATTCTAAACATTTTCAGTGTGAGTTTTAATATCTGTAAAAATTGGATAATTATGTTTATATAAAACTGTTACTTGATGATTTTTAAAAAGTTAACCTTAAAAGTGGCAACAATGGTTGGCATATAGTGTATACTAATGAGTGATAGAAATTTTTATGTTTGGTATTCTTTCTTTTTTTTTTTTTTGAGACGGAGTTTCACTCTTGTTGCTCAGGCTGGTGTGCAATGGCGTGATCTTGGCTCACCGCAACCTCCGCCTCCCACGTTCAAACGATTCTCCTGTCTCAGCCTCCCGAGTAGCTGGGATTACAGGCATGCGCCCCCACCCCGACTAATTTTGTATTTTTAGTAGAGACGGGGTTTCTCCATGTTGGTCAGGCTGATCTTGAACTCCCGACCTCGGGTGATACACCTGCCTCGGCCTCCCGAAGTGCTGGGATTACCGGCGTGAGCCACCGCGCCCAGCCTATGTTTGGTATTCTAAGCATGTATTTTATTTCTTTCCCCTCACACACACACACACAAGCTAAATTCATTAACATTCATCAGAACTTGGTTAAAATCCTACATCTTTCAAGAAGTATAGATTTTTGCTCTAAATTCTGGGGTTTACTTGCACCTTGGAAGAAATTTTAAAAAATACAGTATCCATTACTCCCCTCTAAATTTTGTAAAGAGAGTTATTTAGAAGACACTTCTGTGATGATCATCATACAGACGATGAGGTAAAAACAGGTGCTCACTGTGTAGGAACCTTTCGATAGTATAGATCAATTTCATCCCTTTTAAATGTGTGCTGTTGTAATCATACATGTTATTTTTACATAAATTATAAAACATACTGCATAGTGTTGTTTACTGTTTAAGCAATAAATCATACTTTAAAGATATTTACATAATAAGAACACTACTTAACCATATAGTTATTATTTCCATTACTTGTCTATTCTATGTGAATATCCACATTTCCATCTGAAGCAATTCTTCTTGTAACCTGAGGGGCTTCCTTTAATTAATATCTTCAGGTTTTGCACATGTGCAAAAGTTTACTTCTCTTTCATCTTGGAAACATGATTTAAACAAATGCAGAATTCTAGGTTGACTATATATTTTTCAGTGTGTTAAATATTACTTCACCATCTTCTCACTTACATTGTTTCTCACAACAAATATGCCATTATCTTCATTTCTTTGTATATGACATGTCTTTTGTCTCTAGCTGTTTCTGAGAGCTTCTACCAACACTGGTTTTGAGCAAATTAATTGTGATGTACCTTAGTGTAGTTTATTTTTTTCATTTCCTCTCCTTGGAATGTATTGACCTTTTTGGATGTACAGATTTATAACTGTTATCCACTTACAAGATAATCAAATACTATTTCTTCACATCATTTTTCTGCATTCCCTTTTCTCCTTTTTTCTTGGTGATTTTAATTACATGTAGTTAGGCTGCCCAGAAGTGTTTATCAGCTTCCTGATTCTGTGCTCATTTCTTTATTTAATTATCTGCTGCACCATGTTTTATTTTCGATAATATCAATCACTGTGCTATCAAAGTCCTTCACCTTTTCAATGCAATATCTAATCTGCTATTTATTCCATTCAGTGCGTGTCTGAGCTTTTGCATTGTAGTTCTTCTCTCCATCAGTTTAGCTTCAATATTTTTTGTTTTTCATTCCTTTCCTAAAATTTTGAAAACAAGGGATACACTTTACCAAAGTGATTTTATTGTCTTTGTCTGCTAATTCTAATATCTGTTCTGTTGCTTTCTATTGATTATTTCCCTCCTCATTATAGGACATATTTCCATGACCATTTGGCAAATCTGCTAATTTCTTGTTGAGTTCCAAACTTTCTGAATTTTAATTCATAGGTGCTGGATATTTTATATTGCTATAAATATCCTTGAACTTAATTTCAAGATGAAATTAAGTTACTTTTGAACAGTCTGATCTTTTCAGATGCTTCTCTCTCTCTTTCTCTCTCTCTCTTTCTTTCTCTCTCTTTCTTTTTGTTTCTCTCTATATACATGTTTGTGTGTGTGTGTATTTATTTATTTATTTATCTATTTATTTTTAGTATACTTTAAGTTCTGGGACACGTGCAGAACATGCGGGTTTGTTGCATAGGTATACATGTGCCATGGTGGTTTGCTGCACCCATCAAACTGTCATCTACATTAGGTATTTATTTTAATGCTATTCCTCCCCTTGACCCCCACTCCCCAACAGGCCCTGGTGTGTGATGTTCCCCTCCCTGTGTCCATGTGTTCTCATTGTTCGACTCCCACTTATGAGTGAGAACATGTGGTGTTTTGTTTTCTGTTCCTGTGTTAGTTTGCTGAGAATGATGGTTTTCAGCTTCATCCATGTCCCCGCAAAGGACACAAATTCATTCTTTTGCATGACTGCATAGAATTCCATGGCATATATCATGGGCGTATGGGTTGGTTCCAAGTCTTTACTATTGTGAATAGTGCTAGAATAAACATACGTGTGCATGTGTCTTTATAGTAGAATGATTTATAATCTTTTGGGTATATACCCAGTAATAGGATTGCTGGATCAAATAGTATTTCTGGTTCTACATGCTTGCGGAATCATCACACTATCTTCCACAATGGTTGAACTAATTTACACTACTACCAACAGTGTAAAAGCGTTCCTTTTTCTCCACATCCTCTCCAACATCTGTTGTTTCCTGACTTTTTAATGATCGCCATTCTAACTGGCATGAGATGGTATCTCATTGTGGTTTTGATTTGCATTTCCCTGATGACCAGTGATGATAGCATTTTTTCATATGTCTGTTGGCTGTTCATATCCTTAGCCCTTTGTAAGATGGGTAGATTGCAGAGATTTTCTCCCATTCTGTAGGTTGCCTGTTCTCCCTGATGATAGCTTCTTTTGCTGTGCAGAAGCTCTTTAGTTAAAGTAGATCCCATTTTTCAATTTTGACTTTTGTTACAATTGCTTTTGGTGTTTCAATCATGAAGTCTTTCCCTATGCCTATGTCCTGAATGGTATTGCCTAGATTTTCTTCTAGGGTTTTTATAGTTTTAGGTCTTACGTTTAAGTCTTTAATCCATCTTGAGTTAATTTTTGTATAAGGTGCAAGGAAGGCTTCCAGTTTCAGTATTCTGCACATGGCTAGCCAGTTTTCCCAGATCAGATGGTTGTAGATGTGTGGTGTTATTTCTGAGGCCTCTGTTCTGTTTCCTGACTCCTGTCGCTTCCTGGGTGAGGCAACATCACACCCTGCTTCTACTTGCTCTCCACGGGCTTCACCCAATCAGTCCCATGAGATGAACTGGGTACCTCAGTTGGAAATGCAGAAATCACCTGCCTTCTCTGTTGGTCTCGCTGAGAGCTGCAGACTAGAGCTATTCCTATTCAGTCATTTTAAGTTGCACAGGAGTAGCAATCAGTTTAAATATAATTGTTGTGTATTATGGAGGCAGGTACACTGTACCCAAATTTTTGTGAGTAATAGGATTTTACACTTACAGGCATTTTTCCTGGCTGTATGTGAGTGTGTCCCTACTAACTCTCATTAATTTGGATGTTTCTTTTTCTTGTGCCAGGTAACTTCTTTATAAGCACCCACTGGTCAGTGCTCAGCTGAATTCTAAACTTGGATCTTCTGCAGATCTCCATGTTTCTATCATTTTGCATGTGCTCTCTCTCCAGTATTCTGCATGTGACTTTTCACTACCTTGGTGTCTCCAGACTTCTAGTTCTATTTCTGCACCTCAACTCTATCTAACTTCTTGCTCGCAACACCAGAAAATACTCCCTAGGCAGCAAACTGTGGCAATTATGGGGGCTCACTTAATTTGTTTCCTGTTTCACGGGGATCACATTTCTCTACTGCCTTATGTATATTGTCTTAAAAATTATTGTTTCTTATATCTGATTCATGTTTTAGATTTTCATGTAGGGTTTTCTGTAGCTTTTACTCTGGCATGACCAGAAATGTAAGTCTTGTTGAAATCTGCAATATGTTTTGATTCATTTAAATTTATAATCATGCTGACTGAGTCTTGATTTAAACATATTATTCTGGCTGAAAACTAAGCCTCTATTTCTTAATACATGTTTGCTTATTTTAGAAAAGTTTAATATTACACACATGCGCACAAATCCATACTTGTGTATTTGTGTCTGTGCTTGTGTGTGTGTGTGTAAATGTATTCTCCAACTTAAGTGATATATTGCTAGGCCGGGCGCGGTGGCTCAAGCCTGTAATCCCAGCACTTTGGGAGGCCGAGACAGGTGGATCACGAGGTCAGGAGATCGAGACCATCCTGGCTAACACAGTGAAACCCCGTCTCTACTAAAAAATACAAAAAAAAACTAGCCAGGCGAGGTGGCGGGTGCCTGTAGTCCCAGCTACTCGGGAGGCTGAGCCAGAAGAATGGCGTGAACCTGGAAGGCGGAGCTTGCAGTGAGCTGAGATCCGGCCACTGCACTCCAGCCTGGGCGACAGAGTGAGACTCCGTCTCAAATAAATAAATAAATAAATAAATAAATAAATAAATAAATAAATAAGTGATATATTGCTAATCCGATTCTCTCACTCAGTCATTCATTCACTTTTTAAGTAAGTATTGAATGCCTCCTTTATGCTGGTCACACTTATCAGATGGGGAATACAGCAGTAAAAATACATACAAATTTTGCTTTTAAGAGTCTTAGTTTAACAAAGGAGCAGAAATCCAAATACCACATGTTCTCACTTATGAGAGGGAGTTAAACATTGAGTACACATGGGCATAAAGATGGCAACAACAGATACTGGGGACTACTAGGGACAGGGGGGTGGGGGCAAGGGCTGAAAGACTACCTATCGGTTACTATGCATCGCTACGGGTAACTGGATCATTTATACACTAGACTTCAGTGACATGCAATTTACCCATGGAACAAAACTGCACATGTACCTCCTGAACCTAAAATAAAAGTTAGAAAAATGAAAATAAGAATCTTACTTTTATGTAAAACAAGCTATTGAATAATGTAATACAGTTTATTCCTTTTATTTCCTTTGTAGCTTCTTATACACTGTGGGTCTTAAAGTCGTTAAATGTTAATTGAAAATATAATTTTAAATTTAAAAGAAAATGATAAAATAAATATAATGTTTAAATTCTAATGCTATGCCTGTGCAAACACATGTTTGTGTGTAGTTAGAAAGAAACAAAATGTTTCTATAGTGTGATATAAATGATTTGGACTTTTCTTTTGAATGTGAGTTAAAGATTAATATGTAAGATTTTTCCTCTACATGCTACCTCCCAAATATACTTCCAAAGTTTTTGGTTTTTAATGCATTTGATGATGCTTAATTAATTCGAATATTTTTAAAGTCAGCTCTTCTATTACTATGATAACATTTCAAGTTTAAAGGCCCATTTTTAACGTATTTCTTAAGTCATTTGTTACAAGTATGAAATAAGCACCTTGCGTCAATTTGACTTCATTTTACTTTTTATCTTATTTGTTTTTAAGACAAGTTTCCCCGGACTGGAGTGTAGTGGCATAATCCTGGCTCACTGCAGCATTGATCTTCTGGGCTCAAGTGATTCCTCTGTCTCAACCTCTCAAGTAGCTGGGGATATAGGCATGTGTCACCATACCTGGCTAATACTTTAAATTTTTTTGTAGCCATCAGGTCTCACCATATGGTCTCATCAGGTCTCACAACTCAGCCAGGAGTTGCCAAGGCTGGTCTCCAACTCCTGACCTCAAGTGATACTCCTATCTGGCCTCCCAAAGTACTGGCATTACAGACATAAGCCACTGCACCTAATGCATTTTATGTTTTTATTATTTCCATCAGTGGATTGAGTCCTTCTTTCTTTTACTAATGGTATATAGAAAATGTAAATGAATATTTTATTTAAGTGCTATCATGGCATTGATCACATGTACAGTAAACTTTCTGCAAAAAACAAAGTAATCTACTTACAGAAGGCAGCTCTGATATTTTTTGTCCTTAATTGTGTCATTATGGAACTGTAATGTATTTCTATATGACTTGCATAAAATTTAGTTACATAAGTATGCTTATAAACATAATTAGAAATATCCATAAAAATTGCCTTTCTAGTTCTTAAATTTTAAATAAATGTATATTATTTTAACTTTCTTTTATTTTAAAGTTTTTATATAAATGCTAAAAGTTTATAGAACCTACACTTGAAATTACCTTTGGGAATATCAAAAGACACTTCTCAACAGAAGACATACAGTAGGCCAACAAACATATGAAAACATGCTTAACATCAGTAATCATTAGAGAAATGCAAATAAAAACCACAATGCCATACCAGCTCATACCAGTCAGAATGGCTATTATAAGAAGTGAAAAATAATAGATGCTGTCAAGGTTGCAGAGTAAAGAGAGCACTTATACACCACTGGTGGGAATGTAAGTTAGTCCAGTTACTGTAAAAAGCAGTTTGAAGACTTCTCTAAGAACTTAAAACAGAAGTACCATTTAACCCAGCAATCCCATTCCTGGGATATATTCAAAGGAAAATAAATAATTCCATCATAAAGACACACGTACTCATATGTTCATTGCCACACTATTTGCAATAGCATAATTTTGAAATCAACCTAGATGCCTGCCAGTGGTGGACTAGATGAAGAAAATGTGTCACATATACACCATGGATTACTATGCAGCCATAAAAAAAGAATGAAATTAATCCTTTGCAACAATATGGATACAGCTAAAGGCCATTATATTTAGGAAATTAATGCAGGAATAGAAATCCAAATACCACATTTTCTCACTTACAAGTGGGTGCTAAACATTGAATAGACATGGACAAAAGAGAGGAACAAAAGACATCAGGACTTACTTGAGGATGGAGGGTAGGAGGCTGAGGACCAAAAAAATATTTGATGGGCACTATGATCACCACCTGAGTGATGAAATAATTTGTACACAAAACCCCAGTGACAGGCAATTTACCCATGTAACAAACCTGCACATGTACCATGTACCCCCTGAAGTTAAAATTAAAATTACAAAAAAAATTACCTTTGGCCTTCAAAGCTACTTTTTAACTGGCAATGCTTTTTATAATCACATATATAAATATACATGCCATATATATATATATAATTCTAATTGATAATATATACAATTATAAAGAAATTATATATGACGTGTGTGTGTGTGTGTGTTTGGTGCATTTCAGCTTATTGACATCTTTTAGCCAAATCTATGTGAGATGTAGGAATGCAAATATTATGGTTTATGTACGTTATTGGGGTGATAGTTTAAATTATTTTTTCAAAATTTATTGTATATCAATGGAAAATTGATTTATTAGTTTTCCTTTGTTGTTATTCAAAGACAACTTTAGGAGAGTGGTAGAGCAGGACAGACAAATAGAAAGCTACACCAATTGTGCCCCCTGCAACGACATCAATTTATCAGCTATCTACATAATAAAAAACCTTCATAAGAACTAACAACCAGGTAAAGACCCACAGTACCTGCTTTTAACTTTATATCACTGAAAGGGGCATTGAAGATGTAAGAAAAACAGTCTTGAATTGTGGACACCACCCCTTCTCCATCTTACCGCAGCAGTGGTGTGGTGCAGAGAGCATTTCTATGCATGTGGGAGTGGGAGACTGCAGCAATTGTGAAGCATTGAACTCAGTGTTCCCCTGTTATAACAGAAAACAAAACCAGATCAAACTCAGCTATTACCTGCACATGGAGAGGATATTTAAACCAGCACTAGCCAGGGGGGAATCTCTGATTCCAGCTTTCCAGACTTGGGTTCCCAAAAGACTGGCCACTATGGGGTAAAATGCTCTGGGGCCCTAAGTCTGAATTTAGCAGAGACCGTGGACTGTGGGAGCATATGACCTACTGAGACACCAGCCTGAGTGGCTAAGTGGGTGCTAGCATCACCGCTCCCCTTTTCTCAGGCTGCACAACTCATCGGTCCAAAAGAGACACCTTTCCTCTGCTTGAGGAGAGGAGAGGGAAGAATGGAAAAGGATGTTGTCATGCATCTTGGATACCAGCTCAGCCACAGCAGGATAGAGCACTGGTCAGAGTTCTGAGGCTCCTTTTTGATCCTAGCTCCTAGACATTTCTAGACACATCCTGAGCCAGAAGGGAACCTACTGCATTAAAGGAATAATTCCAGTCCTGACAGGAACTGTCACTGGCTAACTGAAGAGCCCTTGGGCCCTGAATAACCAGTAGCAATACCAAGGTACTATGTCGAGGGCCTTGGGTGAGACTCAAGCTTGCTGGGTGCAGGTGCGACTCAGGACCTATCTAGCAATGGTGACTATGGGGTGAGACTCCTTCCACTTGAGAAAAGTGGAGAGAGAAGTAAAGGGGACTTTATCTTGCACCTTAGATACCAGTTTGGCCAAAAGGGGTTAGAACACCCAGCAGGCTCTTGGGGTCTCCAATTCCAGGACTTAGCTCTTGGACAATGTTTCTGGACCTGCCCTGGGCCAGATGGGAGCCCACTGCTCTGAAGGGTGAGTCCTAGGCCAGAGAGCATTCACCACAAGCTGACTGAAGAGCCCTTGAGTATTAAGGGAACATCAATGACAGTTTGGCAGTATGCCCATGGGCCTGTGGTGGTGGTGGTGGACATGAGGCGAGGCTCCTCTGCCTTTGAAAAGGACAGGAAAGAGTGGGAAGAACTATGACTCATAGTTTGAGTGTCAGCTCAGCCACAGTACAATAGAATACCAGGTAGGATTCTAAGGTTTTTGACTCTAGTCCTTGGCTTCTAAACAACACTTCTGGTCCCCTCCGGGGTGTAAGGAAACTTGCACACCCCCATCCCTGGAAGAAAAGGACACAGGCCTGGCCGGCTTTCATACTTGGAAATTTTGGAGCCCAGGGCCTTGAATGAACATAGGCCATAGCCAGGGATTGGTTACAACATGCCTTGGACGAGACCCAATGCTGCACTGGCCTCAAGTTTGACTTAGCACAGTCATAGTAATGGTGGCAGCAGAGGTGCTTGTGTCACTTCACTCTCAGCTCCAGGTGACTGAGAACTGAGAGAAAGAGAGAGAGAGAGAGAGAGAGAGAGAGAGAGAGAGAGAGAGAGAGAGAGAGAGAGAAACTCCATTTGTTTGGGAGAAAGTAAGGAAAGAAAATAGAAGTCTCTGCCTGGTAACCCACAGAATTCTTCCAGATCTCATCAAAGACCATCAAGGCAGTACCTCTAGGAGTCTAAGAACCACAGTGTTACTGGGATTAGGGTGCCTCCTAAAGCAGACACAGTTTATATCACAACAACCAAGTCCTTTTGAATATCTGGAGAGCCTTCCCGAAGACGAATACAAACAAGCCAAGACTGAGAAGACTACAATACAGTTTCCTAACTCTTCAGTGCCCGAGCATTGATGAACATCTGAAAGTTTCAAGAACATCCAGGAAAACATGAGCTCCAAGATAACACAGAGAGGAAAATCAGAGTTCTATCACACAAGTTTAGCAAATAGATTGAAATAATTAAAAAGAAATAAGCATAAATTCTGCAGCTGAAAAATGAAACTGGCATACTGAAGAATGCATAAGAGTCTTGTAATAGCAGAATTGATCAAGAAGAAGAAAGAATTAGTGAGCTCGAAGTCAGGCTATTTGAAAATACACAGTCAGAGGAGACAAAAGAACAAAGAATAAAAACCAATGAAGCACATGTATAGAATCTAGTCAATAGCCTCATAAAAGCAAATCTAAGAGTTATTGGCCTTAAAGAGAAGGTAGAAAAAGGGAAAGGGTAGAAAGTCTATCCAAAGGGATAATAACAGAGGACTTACCAAACCTAGAGAAAGATATCAATATTCAAGAACAAGAAGGTTATAGAACACCAAGCAAGTTTAACCAAAGAAGACTACCTCAAGGCATTTAATAATCAAATTCTCAAAAGTCAAAGATAAATAAAAGATCTTAAAAGCAGCAAGAGAAAATAAATAAAAAACAATGAAGTTCTACTACTTCTGGCAGCAGACTTTTCAGTGACAACCTTACAGGCCAGGAGAAAGTAGCATGACATATTTAAAGTGCTAAAGAAAAGAAAATTTATTCTAGAATAGTGTATTCAGAGAAAATATCTTTCAAATGTGAAGGAGAAATAAAGACTTTACCAGACAAACAAAGATGAAGGATTTTATCAACACCAGACCTGTCCTATAATAAATGCTAAAGGAAGTACTTAAAACAGAAAGAAAAGAACATTAGTGAGCAATAAGAAATCACCTGATGGCACAGAACTTATTGGTAGCAGTAAGTACCCAGAAAAACACAGAATATTATAACACTGTAATTGTGGTTTGTAAGCTACTCTTAAGTAAAAAAATTAAATGATGACAAATCAAAATATTTATTAGTACAATAATTTTTCAAGACATAGACAGTACAATAGGATACAAATAGAAATGAAAAAAGTTAAAATGTGAGGGGATGAAGTTAAGGTATAGAATTTTTATTAGTTTTATTTTTGCTTATTTGTTTGCAAATCACATTAAGTTTTTATCAGGTTAAAATAATGGATTATAAGATAGTATTTGCAAGCCTCATGGTAATTTCAAATCGAAATACATACAAAAGACACACAAAAAAAATAAAAAGCAAGAAACAAAATCATATCACCAAAGAAAATCACCTTCACTAAAGGAAGACAGGAAGAAAAGAAAGAAGGGAAAACAACCGGTAAACAATTGACAAAATGGCAGAAGCAAGTCTTTACTTATAAATAAGAACATTGAATGTAAATAGACCGAATATAAATGGATTGAATGTAAATGTAAATTGGAATGTAAAAACTTTCCAATTAGAAGACATAGAGTGGCTGAATGAATAAAAAAATGACTCACCAATCTGTTGCCTACATGAAACACATTTCACCTACAAAGACATACATAGACTGAAAATAAGAAATAGAAAAAGATGGTTTCCATGTAGTTTCCATGTCAATGGAAACTACAGAAGAGCAGGATTAGTTATACTGGTTGATATTAGACAAAGTAGATTTTAATACAATAAATATACAAAGAGACAAGTAGGTCACTATATAACAATTAAGTGGTCAATTCAGCAAGATAATATAACAATTTTAAACACATACACATCCAACATGGGAGCACCCAAATATATAAAGCAAATATTGTTAGAGCTAAAGAGAGACACAAGCTCCAATACAATAATAGCTAGAGACTTCACCCCATTTTCAGCATTGAGAGACAAGCTCCAATACAATAATAGCTAGAGACTTCACCCCATTTTCAGCATTAGACAGATCTTCCAGACAGAAAATCAACCAGGAACCATCAGACTGCAGCATATACACCATTTTCCTCAGCACATTGGTTATTCTCAAAAATACACTACATATTGCATCACAAAAAAATCTTACCCAAAAAAATGAAATAATACGAAGCATCTTCTTTGACCACAGTGGAATTAAAGTAGACATCAAAAACAGAGGAATTTTTGAAACTATGCAAATACATGAAAATTAAACAATATGCTCCCAAATGATCACTGGATCAATGAAGAAACTAAGGAAACAATGGAAAAAATTATTGAAACAAATAATAATGGAAACACAACACACCAAAACCTATGGGATACAGCAAGAGCAGTACAAAGTGCAAAGTTTAGAGCTATAAGCACCTACATTAAAAAAAAAAAAGCCTAAGTAAATAACCTAATGAAACATCTTAAAGAACTAGAAAAGTAAGAGTAAACCAAACCCAAAATAAGTAGAAGAAAAAAAGTAATGTAGATCAGAGCAGAAATAAATAAAATTGAAATGAGGAAACATAATAAAAAGGATGGATGATACAAAAAGTTGGGATTTTCTGAAAAACAAACAAAATTGACAAACCTTTAGCTGGACTAACTTAAAAAAAAAAGAAAATACAAATAAATAAAATCCAGGATGAAAAAGGATACATTAAAACTGATAACATAGAAATTCATAGGATCACTGTTGGCTACTAAGAGCAATTACAGGCCAATAAGTTGTAAAATCTAGAAGAAATGGATACATTCATAGACATATATGATATATCACAATTGAACCATGAAGAAATAAAAAATCTGAACAGATCCATAACAGGTAATGAGATCAAAGCTATTAAAAAAAAAAAAAAAAGTCTCAATAAAGAAAAGTCCAGGACTTAATGGCTTCACTGCTGAATTCTACCAAACATGTAAAGGAATAACAATCCTTTTCAAACTAATCTGTAAAATAGAGGAGGAAGGAATAGTTCCAAATTCATTCTAGGAGACCAGTATTACTCTGATTCTAAAACCAGACGATGACACAAAAAAATGACAGACTAATATATCTGATGAATATTGATGCAAAAATCCTCAGCAAAATACAAGCCAACTGAATTCAACAATATGTAAACGACATTATTCATCATGAGCAAGTGGGATTTATCCCAGAAATGCAAGCGTGGTTCAACATATGCAAATCAATCTGTGTTACATTATATGAACAGAATGAAGGGCA
Organism: Rhinopithecus roxellana; assembly: GCF_007565055.1. NCBI lineage: Eukaryota > Metazoa > Chordata > Mammalia > Primates > Cercopithecidae > Rhinopithecus > Rhinopithecus roxellana. Next base: position 112,470,334 of record NC_044549.1, on the reverse strand, counting down.
AAACCATATGATCATTTCAAATGATGCTGAAAAGCATTTGATATAACTCAATATGCTTTCATGATAAACCCCCCAAAAACTGAGTATAGAAGAAATATATCTCAACATTTAAAAAGCCAAGCCATGTATAACAGATTGAGAGCTACTATTACACTGCATAGGCAAAAACCAAAAAGCTTCTTTCTAGTATCCATAACACAACAAGGATATTCACTTTCACCTGTTATTCAAGATAGTACTGGAAGTCCTAGCTAGAGCATTCAGACAGGAGAAAGATATAAAGGATATTCAAATTGAAAGAAAGAAGTCAAATTATTTATTTTTTGCAGAGGACATGATCTTATATTTGGAAAAAGCTAATGATTCCACCGAAAGCTATTCAACCTGATAAACAAATCTAGTAAAGTTGTAGGATACAAAATCAACATACAAAAATCAGTAGCATTTCTATATATACTAACAGTGAACAATCTGAAAAATAAATCAGAAAAGTAATCCCGTTTGTACTAACAGCAAATAAAAATTAAATTCCTAGGAATTAATTTAACCAAAGAAGTGAAAGATCCCTATAATGAGAACTATAAAACACTGATGAAATAAATTAATGAGGACACAAAAAATGGAATGTGATTTTATGTTCATGGATTGGAAGAATCAATACTGTGAAAATGTCCATAGCACCCAAAGCAATCTACAGATTCAATGCAATCCCTAAATACCAACGTCATTCCTCACAGAAACAGAAAAAACAATCCTAAAATGTATATGGAACTACAAGAAACCCAGAATAGTCAAAGTTGTCTTAAGCAAAAAGAACAAAACTGAAAGAGTCATATTATCTAACTTCAAATTATAATACAGAGCTATGGTTACTGAAACAGCATGGTGTTGGCATAAAAATAGACACAGAGCAACGGAACTGAATAGAGATCCCAGAAAAAATCCACACACTTACAGTGCACTCATTTTCAACAAAGGTGCCAAGAACATACACTGGAGAAAGGACAGTTTCTTTAATAAACAGTGCTGAGAAAGCTGAGTGTCCATATGTAGATGTATGAAATGAGACCCCTATATCTTGTCATATTAAGAAAAATCAAATAAAATGGATTAAAGACTTAAACATAAGACCTCAAGTTATGAAACTCCTGCAAGAAGATTCCATGACATTGATCTGGGAAAAAAAATTGTGAGTAATATCCCACTAGCACAAGCAACCAAAGCAAAAACAGGCAAATGGAATAAAATTAAGTTAAAAAGTTTCTTTGCAGCAAAGAAAACAATTAACAAAGTGAAGAGACAACACCCAGAATGGGAGAAAATATTTGCAAACTATCCATCTGACAAGGGATTAATAACCAGACTATATGAAGAGCTCAAACGACTCTACAGGAAAAAAAATTGATACTCCAGGTGTAAAAATGACAAAAGATTTGGATAGACAATTCTCAAAAAAAGACATACAAATGAAATACAGGTGTTTAAAAAGGTGCTCACCAATTGATCATCAGAGAAAGCAAATCAGAACTACAATGAGATATCATCCCACTCCAATTAAAATGGTGTATATCCAAAAGACAGGCAATAACAAATGCTGGGAAGAATGTGGAGAAAAGGGAGGCCTTGTACACTGTAGGTGCAAATGTAAATTCACGCTGCCACTATCATGAATAGTTTGAAGCTTCCTCAAGAAACTAAACATGGAGCTATCATATTACTCAGCAATGCCGCTGCTGGGTCTATACCCAAAAATAAAGAAAATCTATATATAAAAGAGATATTTGCACCCTCGTGTTTGTTGCAGCATTGTTCACAATTGCTGAAATTTGGAAGCAACATATGTGCCTATCAACAGATGACTGGATAAAGAAAATATCATGCTTTTGGCCAGGTGTGGTGGCTCACACCTGTAATCCCGCACTTTGGGAGGTTGAATCAGGTGGATAACAAGGTCAAGAGATCAAGACCACCCTGGCCAACATGGTGAAATCTCTTCTCTACTAAACATACAAAAATTAGTTGGGTGTTGTGGCACATGCCTGTAGTCCCAGCTACTTGGGAGGATGAGGCAGAATTGCTTGAACCCAGGAGGTGGAGGTTGAAGTGAGCCGAGATCGCGCCACTGCACTCCAGCCTGGCGACAGAGCGAGACTCCATCTCAAAAAAAGAAAAAAGAAAGAAAAGAAAAGAAAAGAAAAGAAAAGAAAAGAAAAGAAAAGAAAAGAAAAGAAAAGAAAAGAAAAGAAAAGAAAAGAAAAGAAAAGAAAAGAAAGAAGGAAGGAAGGAAGGAAGGAAGGAAGGAAGGAAGGAAAGAAAGAAAGAAGAAAGAAAGAAAGAAAGAAAGAAAGAAAGAAAGAAAGAAAGAAAGAAAGAAAGAAAGAAAGAAAGAAAGAAAGAAAGAAAGAAAGAAAGAAAGAAAGAAAGGAGGGAGGGAGGGAGGGAGGGAGGGAGGGAGGGAGGGAGGGAGGGAGGGAGGGAAAGAAAGAAAAAGAAAGAAGGAAAGAGAAAGAAAGAAAGAAAGAAAGAAAGAAAGAAAGAAAGAAAGAAAGAAAGAAAGAAAGAAAGAAAGAAAGAAAGAAAGAAAGAAAGAAAGAAAGAAAGAAAGAAAGAAAGAAAATGTGGTACTTTTACACAATTGAGTACTATTTAGCCATACAAAAGAATGAGATCCTGTAATTTGCAACAACGTGTATGAAACTGGAGATCATTATGTTAAGTGAAATAAGCCAAACGCAGAAAGACAAATATCTTGTGTTCTCAGTTATTTGTTGGATCAAAACTCAAAATTGAACCTGTGGAGATAAAGAGTAGAAAGATGGTTACCAGAGGCTGGGTAGGGTAGTCGGGTGGGGTGGAGTGGAGGTAGGGGGAGGACGGGATGGTTAATGGGTAAAAAAAAAAAAATTGAAAGAATGAGTAAGACCTAATGCTTGATAGCACAACAGGGTGACTGTCGTCAATAACACTTAAAAATACCCAAAAGTGTGTAACTGGATTTTTTGTACCACAGAGGATAAATGTGTGAGGGGATAGATATCTCATTTTACATCATGTGATTATTATGCATTGCATGCCTGTATCAAAACATCTTATGCACCCCACAAATATATGCACTTACAGTATACCCATCAAAATAAAAATTAAAAATTAAATAAAATAAAAATAAATTTTAAAAAAGACATGTTAAATACAAGCATGACATATGTCTCTAAATAAAAAGGCTATAATTAGATATGTTTCTCTTTAAATATTCAAAAATAGAAAGGTAACTTAAAATGATATTTTAGATGGGGCCCACTTAATCTTAGATTTCTAAATATTCAGAAAGTTTCATCTTTATTTTGGTCAAAATCTGCAGCTAAGTTAACTCCCAATCTTCGTAATGTTTTATTTTTCTCTTGTGCTTCTGTCAACTCTAATCGGTTTATCTTTCCTAAACAAATATCTAATGTTTTGTGAGTATGTCCCTTTGAAAATTTGCCTAACATTGATTGCCGTGTCCTACTTATCTCAGATCAATTTGGAAATTTTAGAGGTTATTTCTAAGTATCACATTTTTATTATTGAAAGTAATTTATTTCAGTTGATATAATTTATATCCTTCTAACAGCAGGAATGTATTTCATATATAATCTTAGTGTATGTGAAAATATTGATATTCACCTTATCACAGTTATTTTGGTGGTATGAGGAGTAGATACAATTGGACGACAATTTAGCTCACAATGATTTCTCCTGGAGCCATAGCAATGCTTTTAACTTCTTTTTTCCCCCCATAATCCCTGACCGTTGCTAAATGCTCCCAAATTTGTCATTACTGTCCCAATCCAGATCAATCAAATCTTCTCACTCAAGCTTGACATACCACACAGACACATAAAACTGTGGGTCAAGTCAACTGACTCACCCCCATGGAAGTGCCCCTGGGTGAAGATCCCTCACGCTCACTAACTTTTGCCTCAAGGCTTGCCTGTCTTCTAAGGATTAATTGATGATCTCTTTTCAATTCTTTGAATTATTTCACTATAATTTCAACAAATATTCTTTTTGCTTAAATTAGGCAGGTTAATTTTTGAATAAAAATCAAAGAAGTTGGTCTAACACAGAGACAGTATACAAAGTTTGAAATCTACTGTACACAAATACTAAATACTAATGTTGGTTACTTGGGGGAGATATTTTAAGAATGGGTGAGCTATTTTTATATTTGTAGTCCTTATATTTATATGTATATGATTTTTAAACAAACTATTGCGGCAGCATAACCCATGTTAAAATAAATGTCTTCATTTTGAAAACAGCCTTGATGTATGGATTTGGATTTTAAAAATGAACACCATTCCTTTTTTGGAATGTTCTGAAATACAGGGAAAAACAAGTGGATAGGTGAATTCTTCTGGAAATGGAAAGAAGAACTTTGAGATTTTATAATCATCTCTGCAGTGAAGAAAGAAAGATGCTGCAGGAATGTAAGTAAAGATCTAATAATCTGATTATTGTGGCCTGAGAATACCAGGCTGGCCTCTAAGGCATCTGTGACAGAGCATAGACAATTGCCAGGCACACTGACATTAACGTTGCTTTCTACAACATGGTCCAAAAAAACCAAAAAAAAAAAAAAAAAAAAAAAAAAAATGATGCTAACATTGCTGTTGCTTAGATGAAAAAGAGTTTTGTCCAACATGGAGTATCGAGGGAACAAAAATAAGAAGGAAGCTGGAAGAGGAAGACTGATGAAGGTTGTGGGAGGGCAGTCTGGGTGGAGGCTGTAGCAGGAGCTAAATCTGAAGACAGTCCTCCCCTGAAAGCCCCTGGAGATAAGCAAAATGTCTCTGGACTTCTCCAAACACGGAGAATGAGCATTCAGCTACTTTTAGGAAAAGTACAACGGAATGTTGGAAAATTTTGTGCCACTCAAGTTCGAGATACACTAGGTTACCATTCATAATAGGACTTTTCTTGGACATAAAGTTGACAATATGATAAAAGAGTTTAGGCGGATGAGTCATTAGACCAGTGAATTTTATATTTTATAGCACTTCAGTTAAATCATTTTGTTTACTCAGTCTTCTCACAGATACATTATATGCAAATAATATATTCTTCCTTCTCAAGTTTATTCTTCATTTAGCTTAAAAATATTGACTGACATTCTATTTAAGTAAGCCTCTTACTTTAAAATAAACTTAGATTCACAGAAAAATTGTGCAGATATCACAGAGTTCCCATATAACCTTATATTATTATTATTATTATTATTATTATCATGGTAACAAATTACCACAAATGTAGCATCTTAAAAGCAAAACAAAACAAAACCCAAAAAACTCCAATTCATCATCTACAGTTCTGTAGGTAAGAAGTTGGACACGGGTCGCACAGGGCTAAAATCAAGTTGTCCACAGAGCTGTGTTTCTCTCTGAAGGCTCCAGGAGAGACTTGATTTCCATCTTCTACTGGACACCCACATTCCATAGTTCCCAGTTCCTCTCCTCCACCTTCAAAGGCAATGTTGACTGATAGAGTTTCTTTCGTGCTTCAAATTATTACTCTCCTTATTCTCTTGTCTCACCTCTCTCAACACAATCAGGATAAGTTCTCTGCTTTTCAGGATTTTTGTGATTAGAGTGAACCCACACAGATAATCCAGTATAACCTCCTTACCTTGGGATGTTCAAAGTAACATATCCACAGGTTCTGGATATTAGGACCTGGACATCTTTGTGCCAAAATGTTGCTCTCCCTATTGGACCCACACCAGAATTCTGCTATTATTAACATCTCATATTATGATATCTATGTCAGAAATAATGATGCAATATTGACACATTATTATTAACTAATGTCCATACTGCTTTCAGATTTCTTTAGTTTTCAACAAATGTCTTTCTTCTGTTTCAGAAGAACATGCAGGATAGCACTACATTTAGTTCTCATGTCCTTAGGCACCTCTTAGCTATGATAGTTTCTCTGACTTCCCTTGTTTTTGATGACTTTGATAGTTTTGAGGATTGCTCATAGAAGTCTCTCAATAATGACATGAAAGAACGAGGAGTTATGCTCACACATGAACTCCAACATTAAGAAATAAAGAGTTATGCTCCAACTCCTTAAGAGTAAATTATCTAAGTAAATTACTTGGCATTCTATTGCATAAGAGATGGAGTTTTGTCCTCATTTATTTATTCAATCATGTATTTTTATAAGTAGGGACTCATGTATTTTTTCTAGACTTTCAGTTATAATACTAACTTTTTTTTTGTTCAAATGATTCCAGGTTTGAAAATTGGGAGCACTTTCAATAGGCTTCTGAGCCCTTTTAACATAGCCCATCATTGTGTTTGTGTGTGTGTGTGTGTGTGCGCGCGCGCTCGCCTATGCTAGCACTTTCTTACCTTTTGTCACTAAAGAAGCTCTGGACTCACCTTGCATATATCTTGCCCAATTTTAGAAGCATCATTTATCCAAGGATCCCTGAGTCCTTTTATTGGAAAATAATATTACAAACCAATCTTTGGGTGCTAGGTTTGCTGATTGCTACAGGATTATTATTGCTTCTAGGCCTTTTCATATGGCCTATATCTATAAATATCTCTATATGTGTCTTAGTCTGTTTGGGTTGCTGTGGCAAAAAACATTGACTGGGTGGTTTACAAACAGACATTTCTTTCTCACAGTTCTGGATGTTGAGAAGTCCAAGATTAATGCACTGGAAAATTTGACGTCTGATGAAGTCCTGTTTCCTGGTTCATATATGGTGCCTTTTAGCTGGGTCCTCACATGGTGGCTGGGGTAAATAAGCTCGCACTCTCTCTCTCTCTCTCTCTCTGGGTGTGTGTGTGTGTGTGTGTGTTTTATAAGGGCACAAATGCCATTCATGATAGCTCTGTCCCCATGACTTAATTACCTCTCCAAATATCTTACCTCCTAATTATGTTACATTTGTGATTAGATTGCAACGTATGTAATTTGAGGAAATAATAATATTAATATCATAGCAATGTGTAACTATCTATCTCTGTGCTAAGCTAAACATGAGTTTATACTGAAATCTCCAATGCCAACACATTACCACATGAATCATGCTAACCTGCTCCTCCTGCTTTTCAGCAATTTCTTACTCAGACAGTGAGAAATCTAGCTTCCACCATCCACTATCCGTTTACTTAATTCTTCAATTCCACTATACATATATAGTCATTTCAGATTTGTTGACTTATATCCTCATGGGGGGAATATTTTATCAGCTTGATTCCAGTGCTTGCATACACTTTCTTTTGACTTTGATCTTCCAGATTGCACTCATTTCTATAGTTAATACTTAGGTCAGTATCTTTTCATCCACCCCATTCAGCATGATTGCTTCTTATGTTTGCAGTGCAGTTATATTGTTTTGCCATATTCTGCTTTTCATCCCAGAGTCATCTGACTTCCTAAATGATTTCTCTTTTACATAGCAAACATTAAGGTCACCATTTGCACTGTAAAGTTCTATGTATTTAAAAAAATGCACAGCATCGCGTATTTACCACCACCTCATCATACAAAATATTTTAACTGCACTCAAAAATCCCCTGTGCTTCACCTATTCACCTCTACTTTCTGCAACTTGGCACATTCTTAACTTTTAATAGTCTATAGTGTTTCTGTTACCTAGAGGGTCCAGAAGGTCACATAATTGGAATACTGCAGTATGTAATCTTTTCAACTGACTTCTTCACTAAGCAATATGCATTTAAGAGTAATCCACGTTTGCATGGTTTTACATAGATCATTCATTTTTTATGGCAGAAAAATATTCATCTGTATGGATATTCTATAATTTATTTATCCATTTAATTCCACCTAAAATTTAGAATAAGTTTATAGCTATGTCTGTTGAAGGACATCTTTGTTGCTTCTAATATTTGATGATAAAGTTGCTATAAAGATTTTCATGTAGGTTTTGTGTGTACACAAGTTTTCAAATCAGTTGGGTAAATGTGTAGGAGCACAACTGCTGGGTCTTATAGTATGTTTAGCTTTGTGAGAAACTCCCAAACTGTTGTTCAAAGCAGGTGCACACTTCGTATTCTCAGAGACAATCAATGACAGTTTATTTCACTTTGAATTCTCACTGGCAAATAATATTGTGAAATTGTGAATTGAATCAGTCTAATAATGGGTGCTGTGGTATCTCGTTGTTTTAATCTGTATTTCCAAATAATCACTTATGTGAAAAATATTTTCATATGCTTATTTACCATTTATCTGTCTTCTTTGGTAAGTTGTCTGTTCAGATCACTTTTAAAAAATTAAGCTGTTTATTTTTAGATTGTTAGGTTTAAGTATTATCTGGATATTTTTGAACTAAGTCCTTGTCAGGACTTAGGTATGATTTGAAACTATTTTCTCTGTGTCTATGGATTGCCTTTTCATATTTTCAAAGAGCTGAAGTTTTTAAATTTAATAAAGTCCAACTTACCATTTTTAATACATCCCGCTTTACTTATTCTATATAAAAACTTCATCCCAAACCCAGGGGCACATGATGTTTTCCTATAAGTTGTATAGTTTTGCAGTTTACATTTCAGTCTTTTACTAATTATAAGTCAATTTTTGAGTAAGGTGTCAAGTGAGTATGTCCTTTTTGTTTTGCATATGGATATCCAATTATCCAGCACCATTTCCTGAAAACATTATATTTTAGCAACTAATATAGAGAAATTATGTTGCATATTGTAGTTTATAATTTCTATAATATTTTAAAATTGTCTTTGCATCTTTATTTAAAAAATCAGTTGAGTACATTTGTGTGTGTCTATTTCTGAGCTACTTAGTTTCATTGATTCATGTGTCCATCCTTTTGCCAACAGCGTTCTTGCTTGAACTCTCTGTCTTCTTTTTCAATATCGTATTGGCTATTCTGGCTTTTTTGCCTATGCACATAAAATTTAGAATAAGTTTATAGCTATCTACCAAATAGCTTGCTGGTATGTTGATTTGGTTTGTGTCAAATCTATGAATTAAGGATTGTTATCTCAACAATATTGAGTTTTCCAATCCATGAACATAGCATATTGGTTTCTGTAGATTTTTTTTTTTATTTTTTATCAGTGTTTCATAGTTTTCTACATATAAATTCTGTATATATTTTGTTAGATTTAGACCTGTGTTTTATCTTTGTGAATCTTATTAATAGTATTTTTAAAATTCTTGTATTTCATTTTTATTGCCGCTATATTAGAAAATAATTGTCTTTTACATAATGATGTTGGATACTAAAAACTTTCTACATTTGCTTATTAGTTTAAGAAGTTTTCTTGTAAAATCTTTGGAACTTTCTACATAGGCAATCACATCATCTGTGGAAGAACACTGTCCTATTTCTTTCTTTCCAATCTACAAATGTTCTTTCTTTTTTGCTTTCCTCCTCCATTTCATCCTTCCCACCTCTTTTCCTCCTCTCCTTTGTCATCTTTTGCCGTCTCTTTTTCTTTCTTATTGCACCAGCTAGCACTTCCAGTACAAAATTGGTTGGGAATGGTAAAAGATTCCTAATGGTAATGCATTATTGCCAAATTTAGGGGTAAAACGTCCAATCTAGTAAGTATAATGCTAGCTGGAGCTTTACTTATAAATTCAAGGGAGTTCTCCTTCTTTTCTGAGAGGATTTTTTTTTTTTCCAGTGTGCCAATAGTTTTTATCAATAATGGATGTTGGACTTTGTCAATGGCTTTATTACATTAATTTTTAGTCATATGCTTTTTCTCATTAACCTTTCAGTATGATAGATAATATTGATTACCTTTTAAATATTATATCAGCTTAAGTATCTGGAATAAATTACCTTGGTTGGGATGTATAATTTTTTATACAATGCTAGATTGTATAATGCTACACAATGTAGAATGTATAATACAATTGGCTAATACTTTGTTGAAGATTTTTGTGTCTGTGCTCATGAGATATATTCATCGGTAGTTTATTTTTCTTGAAGTGATTTATTGATTTAGGTATTAGAATGATACTGATCTCATAATGTGAGTTTGGACGTATTTTTTCTGCTTCTATTTCCTGGATGACATTGTGGATAATTTGTATTTTTCCTTCTTAAATACTTGTTAGAACTCCTCAATGAAATTATCTGGGTCTAGTGCTTTTTTTAAGGAGGTTGTTGATTATTGTTTCATTTCTTTAATACATATTGCACTAATCATATTATCCATTCCACTTTGTGTGCAATGTGACAGCTGTGTCTTACAAGCAATTTATTAGTATCAAGCTCATCATAGTATTTCTTTTACTGTAGTTATTATTTGTAATGTAATGATAATAAAACCCCTTTTTCATTTCTGTTATTGATAATTTGTGCCTTTTCTCTCTTTTCTTGCTTAATGAGTCTATAAGTTTTTAAGTGTTATTAATTTATTAGAATAATCAGATTTTAATTTTATTGATATTTGTATTGTTTTCTTAATTTCAATTTGACATTTTGTCTAATGTCTACAATTTCTTGTTTTATGTTTGTCACAGGCATAAATAGCTCGTTTTTTTCTAGATTTGAAATTGTAAAGATCACTTAAGAGACAAAAGCTTAGGTTATTCTTTTTAAATTTTTTAAAATAGGCATTAAATATTATAAATTTACTCCTAAGCACTAATTCTACTGCATTCAAAATTTGATGTTATGTTTTTATATCCATGTAATTCAAAGTAGTTTTTAATTTCTCTTGAGACTTCTTTGACATCACTTTGAAATGCATTTTATAATTTCCAAATATCTGAATATTATACAGCTACTCCTCTTTTTTTGACTTTATTCATTTGTAATCTGAAAACATACTTTATTTGATTTCTAATTTTATGAGATTGTTAAGGTGTGTTATATGGCTCAGAATGACATTTCTCTTCATAAACGACATACGTAAGCTTAAGAGGAATGTGCATTGTGCTGGGTAAAATATTCTTTCAGTACCAGTTAGGTCCAGCTGATTGATGGTGCCATCCAGTTAAGCTATGCCCTCACTTATTTTCTGCATACTGGATCTGTCAATTATTGATAGCCTACTTTTTTTATATATAGTAGTAAATTTTTCTACCTCTCTTTTTAATTGTGTTTTTTTTTTTGTTTTGCTTTGTGTATTTTGATGCCCTATTGTTAATTGTATCCCTGTATCCAATTGTTACGTGTTCTTCAATAATTGACTCCCTGATCGTTTTGTAATGTCCCTGTTTTCCCAATATCTTGCTTATTTTGACATCTGTTTTTTTTGAAATTAATATAGCTAACATTCTTTTAAGTTCTAGTGTGGGACATATTTCTCCATACGTTTACTTTTAGTCTATCTGTGTCTTTATATCTTATTTATTTATTATCTTTATTTTTTATTCAGGGAATACAAGTACAGTTTTGTTACATGGATAATTTGCATAGTGGTGACATCTCGACTATCTTCGTATTTTAAATGGGTTTCTCGTAGAGTATATGTAGTCATGTCTTGTTATTATTTATCATCCCTGGTAATCTTTATTTTTTTAATAGTCATATGAAATTCTTCACATTTAAAGTACTTATTAATATAGTTGGATCAATATCTGCCATGTTTGAACTGCTTTATATTTGTTGATTTATTTATTTTTGTTTATTCCCTCCTCTTTTTCTGCCTTCTCTGACTTTGAGCATTTTATATGATATCAATTTATTTCCTCCATTAGCATACCAATTATACTTAAAACATTTGTTAGTTGCCGTAGACATTACAATATTCATTTCCAACAAACATAAGTCTACTTTTAAATAGCACTATTCTACTCATATGTAGTGCATATGGAAATGATTATTCTCAATTTCTTTTCCTTGTCCCCATTATGTTGCTGTCATGTATCACTTCTCCATATAAATGATATCAACCAATCTATCAATATGTCTATATCACCCAGTACATAGTTACTTGTATTGTTTTAAAAATTTATCACATATAAAAACAGAAAATTTCATTTTACTTTCCTTATTGCTTCTCCAATATTCTTCCTTTTTTAGTGCAGAGACAGTTTGTTTTTGTTTGTTTTGAGACGGAGTCTCACTCTAGCACCCAGGCTGAGTGGAGTGCAGTGGCATGACCTCAGCTCACTGCAACCTCCACCTCCTGGGTTCAAGCAATTCTCCTACCTCAGCCTACCGAGTAGCTGGGATTACAGGCTTGTACCACTGTGTCCGGCTAATTTTTGTATTTTTAGTAGAGACAGAGTTTTGCATGTTAGCCAGGCCGATCTCAAACTCCTGACCTCAGGTGATCCACCTGCCTCGGCTTCCCAAAGTGATGGGATTACAGGCGTGAGCCACTTCCCCCAGCCAGAGACAAGTTTTTGACCTCCATCATTTTCTTCTGCCTGAATAACTTCTTTAACATTTCTTGCAGACAATTCTGGTGGTGACAAAGTCACTCAATTTTGTTTGTCTAAGAAAGTATTTTTCCTTCACTTTTGCAGGATAATTTTACTGGATATAGGCGTCTAAATTTTTGTTTGATTTTTTTCTTTTGAAACTTTAAATATTTTATTCCACCCTCTTCATATGTGCATGGCTTCTATTTAAAAGTGAGCTATAGGGCCAGACACAGTGGCTCACGCCTGTAATCCCAGCACTTTGGGAGGCCGAGGCGGGCGTATCATGAGGTCAGGAGATCAAGACCATCCTGGCTAATATGGTGAAACCCTGTCTCTAGTAAAAATACAAAAAATTAGCCGGGCATGGTGGCAGGTGCCTGTAGTCCCAGCTACTTGGGAGGCTGAGGCAGGAGAATGACATGAACGTGGGAGGTCGAGCTTGCATTGAACCGAGATTGTGCCTCTGCACTCCAGTCTGGGTGACAGAGCGAGACTCTGTCTCAAAAAAAAAAAAAAAAAAAAAAAAAAAAAAAATGCTTATAGCACTTCTTTTTTTTTTTTTTTTTTTCTTTCTTTAGGCAAATTTGTCTCTCCCATATGCTTTGTGTTAAGATTTTCTTTTGTCCAAGATTTTCTTCAATTTGAATATGAAATACCTAGAAGATTAAAAAAATACTGCTTAATGTTCTCTGTGTGGTTTGATCTTTTCATCAATTTTAGAAAATTCTTAGGCTTTACTACTGCAAATATTTCATTTGCCTTCTTTTCTTCTTCTGATATTCTAATTATTCATATGTTGCACCATTTGAAATTGTCCCACAAGTCTTAGATGCTAAGTTTTGTTTGTTTAGTTTCTATTTTTCTTTCGCATTGTTGTTGTTGTTGTTGTTTGTTTGTTTGTTTCCTTTCATTGACCTATCTCCAAACTTCCTAATTCTCTCATCTGCTGTGTCTGGTCTACTGATGATCCCCTTGAAGGCATTTTTCATTTCTATTACAGTGTTTTTACTCCTTTCATTTCTTTTTACAACTGTTTTTTAGAGTTTCTATCTCTCTGGTTACATTACCCCTCGGTTCTTGCATGGTGTCTAGTTTTTCTATCACAATGCTTCATATACTAATCATATTTTATTTTAAATATTATCTGATATTTTAAATTTTATTTGATAATTCCAATATCTGTGTCATATTTGATTTTTGTCCTGTTGTTAGATTTGTCTCTTCAGACTGTGATTTTTATTTTTATTTTTTCCTTTTGGTACACTTTGTAGCTTTCTGTTTCTCTCTGGACATGTATTGAGTAACAGAAAATGAGGTAAACAGAGTATTAGTGTGAGAATTTATTTAAATCTGGCCAAGAGTTAGACTGTGTTCAGTGTTGGCTATATGTGTATCAGTCTTAAAATTTCTCTCTGTCCCAATTTGGTTTCCAGTATTAGTTGAAGGCTTCCCTTAGTACTCTAGTCAGTGGGAGTCCTGTTTTGCAGACTTTACATCTGGAATTCACTCTAATTGTCTTGGACCCCTATTGACCTAGTGGTAGGGTATGGGGTAAGACGAGTTTTCTATAATCTTATAATTAAATTTCCAACTTTTAGTGGCTCTATTATCTTTGGACTTTGACCTCCACAAATGTTTCTCTAATTGCATAGTTTCATCCTCCCTTTGGGTGAGATAAGGATGGTAGAGGGAGCCAGAGTGGGATCAATGTCCCTTACTTCACACACACACAAATATTAATTCATGCCTAATACCCAATGTGATGGTATTTGGAGGTGGGGCTTTTAGGAAGACTCAGCCCTCATAAATGGGATGAGTTTTCTTATAAAAGACATCAGAGAGCTGTCTTTTTCTCTCCCACTATGTGAGGATGGAAAAGGTAGGTGCCACTTATGAGTCTGTAAGCCATAAAATGTACCCACATCAAATACTTAATACTTTTTTGTGGAGGAAGGGCACAAACATACAGACCATAGCAGAACTAATGTTTGCCAACCTCGTTACGTGTTGGAGTTGAACCTGGAAGTGAATTATATAACATCCTTTGCATACATATATCTTAATTAATATCTTTTGCCATTTAAAAATGCCTTTTTTAGTTGAAGAAACTGGATTTGAGCCCACAATCCACTTTTCTGTGTCTTTGCAAATAACTGAACTTCTCATCATCTTAATTTCTGTAATCCATTCAACAAAATATTTACAAATGTCCAGGTCTGAGGTAAAATAAGAGGGGTTAGCAGTCAACAAGCCATTAATAAGAGTTCTCCATAACAACATGAAATTAAACTTCAAAGATTTCTTCAAAATTATTTTATTTTTAAATGTAATCTGTTTTATAGCAAACATACCAACCGAACTTTCTTGCTATAAAATACATTATTAAAATGTGCAAAAATATCTTCACCTCTGTTGATTAAGTAATTGAAGCATCTTCTCCTACACTGTAATCTTTGGGACCCTCTTCTAGTGAAATACTTCTGGATCAAACATGTTTCACCCTTGTTTGCCATGCTTTATTTTTGTTTCCTTTTGTTTGTTCGTTCTGTTGTTATTTTCTGATTTAATCTACATTAAATTAAGTTTTCGGTTTTTTGTTTGTTTGTTTGTTTCTTTTGAGATGGAGTCTCGCTCTGTCGCCGAGGCTGGAGTGCAGTGGCGCGATCTCGGCCCACTTCAAGCTCCGCCTCCCGGGTTCACGCCATTCTCTCAGCCTCCCGAGTAGCTGGGACTACAGGCGACGGCGCCCACGCCCGGCTAATTTTTTGTATTTTTTAGTAGAGAAGGATTTTCACCGTGTTAGCCAGGGTGGTCTCGATCTCCTGTCCTCGTGATCCGCCCGTCTCGGCCTCCCAAAGTGCTGGGATTACAGGTGTGAGCCACTGCGCCCATCCAAATTAAGTCTTCTAATACATCATTTCTCTATGTTGGTATGACACTTTTACATTCTACTTTTGTGCTTCTAGTGGTTATCTTCAAAGTTTTTGTTACCCACATTTGATATAGCAAATTTCTAAGCTTAGTATCACTTACTTACAGCAGTATAATAAAAGGTTGTCAAAATATTTTAACTCTAATCTCTTTATCCTTCTTTTTTATGATAATGTTTCCTAGAGTTTTATTCCATTACATTTGTAATCTCTTAAACTTAGTCTCTTTTTTCTTTTTTTCAATAAACATGTATTTATAGTTAAATACTTAAATATCTTTTTCTTAGCTCAATATTTCACTTTCTTTGGCTTTAATTTCCGAAGTACATTTTTTTTTGAAGTTCTTTTGGTGAAAGACTGATTGAAATAAACTCTCTTAATCTTTGTCTAAAAATATTTTACTTATTTTAATTATTTATTGATAGTTAAGCTAGATATGGAATTCTACATTCATTGCTATTTTCCCTTAGCACTAAAAAAATAATTTGTCTTCAGGTGTCTGCTATTGCTTATTAGAAGTCTGGTGAGGGTCTAGTTGTGATATATTTACGTTATCTTATTTTTCTTTACACAGTTTGCCCTGGTTTCCTGTAATTTTTATATGATACATCTATTTGTTCTTGCTCGTCCTGAATAATACTCTGCTTCTTACAGCTAAATACTTATGGATTTAACCGGTATGGGAGATTATTTTTCTTATTTATTTATTTTGAGAACTACCTGGCTACTATTAGCTTTTGTATCTGGTTGCCCCAACCTTTATTTTTATAATTGCACTTCAACATATTTTATACCTTATTCTATTATTTGCCTCTTTTATTTTCTGTTGAAAAGGTCCATGACTTTATGTCTCTGTATCTCTGTTTTATTAAAATGATATTATGTGTGATTTATAGCCCATACTTATTCCCAACTTCAGTTCTTGCCTCCTCAGAAGAATGAATTTAACTGAGGGGAATATAGTAGAAAAAGAGACTGAGGCAAGTTCCAGAGCAGGAATGGAAGATTATGTAAAAAGACCTTAGAACAGGAAAGAAAAGAAGGTGCACTTGGAAGAGACCCAAGCAAGCACATGAAGGTTAAAGAGAGAAGATCAACTGACCTGTTTAGTCCTGATCCTAGGACTTTTATAAGCTCACCTGTTTCTCATGATTCTTCCCTTAGGGTGGCTTGCCCACATGCACAGAGCCCTACTTTTCTCTTGGAAAATAAGCACATGCAATGTGTTTAGGGAGTTATACACATACCCATCTGAGGCTTTTTTCCTTTTTCCAGTGGAATGTACCCGGAAGATCATACTTCGCCATTATAGCCTCTTAATATGCATGCCCAGGAAGCTGTTTCTCCCTGGGGCCTGCATTCAATTAACCCTTTTAATGTGAACAGGTATGGACCATCAAGAGCTTGCCTCTCCCTGGCTGCCGAATTATCATTTGTAGAGTGGCAATGCAATAATTGCAGAATCATCACCCTACATTTCTACTGGGTGGGGGGGGGGGGGGGCGGGGAAGCTCCCTCCTGCCCTGCTTATACCTGTTTAACTATCTGTAACATTCTGATACGAACTACTAAAATTACTGTATCAAATATGTCTCAATAAGACTGTCTGACTATAGTAAATAGTACTATTATATTTATATTATAATTTGTTTAAAGTTTCAGTTTTGCATCAACACTAACTAGCAATTTCCTTGTTGACGGAATGTATCAGATAACCATAACTGAAACAGATTTCAATATTCACATCTTGCGATTTCAAGAAGTAGATAACAACTGGTTTTAACATGATGAATCTTTGTCCGATGACCTTTATGTTTCAATTGTTGTGCAATTTTTAAATAAATCCTGAAACAAAATACATCACTGTGACTTTTTTTTATGTCTTCTAATACCTTGAGGCAAACCAGCTGACAAATGTATTATTCACTCATAAAGGAGAGGAACCCTGCATAATGTATCCAGAGCTTTACCCGTGCTGTACCAAACTGCTGCTTTTGTTCATGTCTTCTTAACTGCTATTAAAGCAGTTTTTCAGGTTGAAACTATAGTGCCTGCTTCATAATGCTGTTTTGTTCTTTCTGCAGAGATTCACTGGTTTATATTAAACATGTCCATAAATCTCTCAGTAATTGCATGTTATTTTTTGTTTCCTCTATGATTTACACATTGTATTCAACTTCAGGCTTATTCAGCCTTGTACAATGGTATGGCAGGTTTATGGAGTGTTGTCAAGTTGAGAGAAGTAAGGCAATTATTGTTAAGCCTTTGTAAGCTGTTTGAGAAAAGACATTTGTTGCAACATGCAATGAGGACTGCATCTACCCGCTATAGGTTTACCACAGATTTTTATTTAAACTCTTTCTAAAGGGGTAAGCGTTACTATGACCTTCTTAAAAATTGAAAACTTTACTTATAAATTGGAAAATTTTTATTGCTTTTTAAACAAAAACCAATGAGCATCAGATAGGTGAGTGACACAAATAACATTGGTGAATAAAATTGTTTTTGATCTAATTCAAGTGAGATGAAAAAGTATTCCATAAGAGCTTTATTAATAAGTTATAATCAAGTATCTACAAGTTTTCCACCAAATGAAAATCTTCATTGGCTAATTTTTTTATTTTAATTTTTTTTTCATTATCTCCTGGAGTTGTAGATGTAAATAGGGGGATACATTCTTTAGAGATAATGAAATGGCCTAAGTCTTCCCTAGCCAATTTTTTAAAATATTTCTGGATGAGATTATGCTAATATGTTAAACAACTACATATATTTGTGTTTAGATAACATTTGGCAGCATGCATTATTATGCAAAATATGACCTTCTTGTTATTTGAAAGAAAAAAATAGTGGATATATATGCTCCTTACAGCAGTACTCTCATTTGGAATAACTTGGTACTATAAAACAAAATGAATTGTACACAAATTACCAAAACTGGCCTCATTTCTCAAAATAGTGGTAAAATTATATAATTTATACAACATGTATGTTATACTGTCTTTATTTCAAATCCACCGTGTCAAAGACAGCAGGAATATATACTGCTACTGGCGTTGGAAATATCAACTGAATCTAGAGTGTATTTCAGGAGTCTGCCTGTGTTGGGGAACAGTATAACTAAGTATTTTCCAAATTAACTTCTGTGTAGAATACAATATATATTAAGGAATGAGTAATAAAAATGTGCTACTTTGAAACCTCTATATATGTCATTAAAGTACATCAGTAATCATAACAATCATTAGAATATGAGTCAAAAATATTTGATTTTTCAGATAATAATTTTATCTCTGATATTGTTTGGAATTATGAATACATGAAAATAATAAAAGCAAACTGTCTTTTGGTGGACTTTCTTATAGTTTTTAATTCTATGTAGATCATATGCCCCTTACTGCTTACTTTCTGGCCCACTCACACTCTCCCATCCATGTGAGGCTGATGCTTCCAAAATTGACCTAAGATTCTCAAAGGATAATCTAATTCCTGTTATCCAAAATTGTAGAAAACTCATCCTTGTTTATTACATGTAAGTAAAATATTTAATTTACCAATGATGTCCCTTTTTAATTTGTCAGTGAGATTGAGGCTCCATCTGCTAACATTTTAGAATAAATCCTCCTTTAGTACCAAGTGAGTGATCATTCATTGAAAATTATGAAATAGCCAGATTAACTATAATCCAAGTGAATTATCCCAAGGCTTATAATATGAGGAAAGCTATTTTAAGTTATTAAGGGTGAGAAGATTAGCAGTTAGCAAGAATTGATCTATGAGGTTATAAATTTTTTTTTATTTTATTTCTTATCAATAGACCAGAGAAGGAAAACATGGTATGCTTATTAGAAAATGACAGTTTATACCAAAGGCAGCAGTTCTGAGTTTTTGCCCTGAAATCTGATAGAAATTATATAAATTTGTCAAGCACTTGGCATTCAATATTTTTCCAACACTATAAGATTCCCAGTGTGACTGTGATTTAAGCATTAAAGAAAGAACCAAGTTGTATGCCACATTGCTTAAATTAACCAACTGTAATTGTCATTCCTTCTTCTTCAGAAAATTTATAGCTTGTCATTTCTATATTGTATATGGGAGAAGTTAGCATGCATCAACATGATTTTACCACATGTTAATTGCATTTTAAAAGTCAAGCCCAGAATAATATAAAATGTGTTGTTTTATTGTAATAGGAAATTTAAATTACAAATTACATTAAAATGTCTGTTTGCATATAAAATTTTAAATTTGAAAATGAATGTGAATTGCAATATATAATATTTTTGTTTGTTAAAGTACATGAAGTACATTACTGAATTTTAATTATGTATTAAAATTAAAATTTTTTTTTGTTAATTGCTAATTGTTTTCTAATTAAAGAATTAAGAAAACAAAAGATTACAACAGACATAAACAAAGATCTTTTACATAAAAGATTACAAAAGATGTAGCAATTGTATAACTTGACCTCTAAGTAGTTCTGCTTTCTTGTCTTACAGGAACTTGGAAAAAACGCAGGTGTTTTTTGAGAAAATAGCAGCAGGCTCAGAAATATTCTGAATTTAATAAACATATTTAAATTGAGGTATACTGTTAGCAGTGGTGAATCCTTGGTGTTCTGCAGCAACCTCAATTTTTGCATCCTCAGAAGAAAGAACTCTACCTAGGGGCATAAGACAGAGTTAGAGACCAAGGCAAGTTTTAGCGCAGGAGTAAAAGTTGATTAAAATGTTTTAGAGCAGGAATGAAAGGAAGTGAATTACATTTGGAAGAGGGCCAAGTGGGCAACTTGGGAGATTCGAGTTTTCAGTTTTGCCTTTGACTTGTATAAATTTTCATTCTGTGTGTGCAGTGGGAGAGGCCACACACACAGTGTGTTCACTGAAATTGTACACATGCTCACTTGAAATGTTCTTCCTTTACCACTCAAGTGTGCCTAGAGAAAGGTCATATACCAGTTAAACTCTACCATTTTCCCTATTAATGTGAATGCTTGAGCTCAATTGTCCAGCTCCTGAAATCTTATCGGGAACCTGCTGATCACCAGTTTCAGGTGTTTCTGTCTACTGGGAGACTGCAGTTCCCTGGTTCCAGCTACAATTATTATTTTAGAGCAATAGCTTGACAACTATCTGATCATTACCTGATCAGCTTCTGATATTCCTGCTGAGCGGGGATCCTCTCCCACTCTGCTCATGTCTGACTGATTACCTACTCTAACAATACAAATATGAAAAAATTTCAAACAATTGGAGCTTAACAATGAAATGCTAAAATATAAAAATTTTAAAAATGCAAAGCAAGGGATGGAGCAATGTCTAGATTTATTTTGAAACCTGTAATGCCTTCAATAGTGCATATACCATCCTTTCATGATTATTAAGAAAATTATTTTTGTACTGAAATAAAATAATGTTAAAAAATTTTTCTACTATGGATATTAAATAATTCTGTGTTGTCTCTATGGGAACCAGAAAAATAAAAGCTGTTTCAGTATGAATTCTCTGTTAGACAAATAACATATATTATAGGACAATTTTAAGGCAGAACATGTCTGTTTTTAAGACACGAATGGTAGTATATTCTACTTGTTTGAGAATGAATCAACAAGTTCTATATCTTAGATGACATTTTTTACTTTCCACTATTTGTAGACTAGGTCAAGTGAAGGATATTTTTGTGTAGACCAAATGTGGACTGGTAGTTATGCTGTGTAGCTTTCAGTTTATTTTCTGTTTTAGAACAAGGAAAAAAAGAATGAAAACTATACCAATAATAAAATGAAATAGCTTGAAATAAGATAATAAGAGAACAAACCATCAAATCCTTTTTTAAAAAGTTTATGATTAAATGATGCTAAATAACATAATATTTATTAGTGTCAACAAAAGAGTTAAACCTTGTAAAATATTTCAAAGGATTTATTCTGAGCCAAATATGAATGGCCATGGCTCATGACACAACCCTCAGGAGGTCCTGAAAACATGTGCCCAAAGTGGTTGGGGAGTAGCTTGGTTTTATACATTTTAGGGAGGCATGAGGCATCTATTAAACATATTTAAGAAATACATTGACTTGATCCAGATAGGTGGGACAACTCAAAGCAAGGGGTTCCAGGCTACAGGTAAACTGAAGCATTTTCTGGCTGACAATTGGTTGAGTTTGTCTAATGACTTGGAATCTATAGAAAGGAAATGTTCAGGTTAAGATAAAAGATTGTGGAGACCAAGGTTCTTTTGAAGTCTTATAGTGGCTGTCCCTTCTGACAATAGATGACAATTGTTTCAGACCCTTTGAAAGGTGCTAAACTCTCAGTTAATCTATTCAGAATTGGAGGGCCTGGGAGGAAAAGGTCTAGCTATGTTAACAGGGATTCTCGACAGATGTGAATTTTCCCCCATAAAGGACAGCTTGCAGGGCCATTTCAAAATGAGACAAAGAAACATGTTTTGGGGGTAAAATATTTTGATTTTCTTCCTTGTATCTTAATGTTATGCCAGATTCAAGTTGAAAAGTAAGTTATGATATATAGGGTTAAATAAAACCCATCTGATGAGAACTTATGGTTTGTAAGGCATGATTCCCCAGACCCCTTAGATAGAAATTTGGGCAAGATAAAAGAAGTCAGAGATTAGTCCTCATTAGCATGTAAAGGCAATTATTTCAAATTCTCAACAGAAAACTCAAGAACAACTCTCGGTTTACGGATTGGAACTATGGATGTTGGATGTGAGAAGACTGACAAAGAACTTGGGGATTTGATATGAGAGAAAAATCTATTAACTGGCCAATCTTCCCCTATCTCTTGTGATGCTGTTGGCAAGACTAAGTGATTGGGATAGTAAGAAGTTGAAATTATCATGTATTTTGAAAGTCAACTTAATGGACTGATTGCCTTTTTAATAGTAACTGAGAGTGAGTATAGGTTATTCAATTGTTTCCTTTATTGTCTCAGCTATAACTGGAGTTTTTGTGTTGTTTTCATTTCCTTCTTTAGTGGTTGCTTAGTGCTTATAGCATGTGCATTTGTAACTTATCACAGTTTACCTTTAAGTGGTATTATATAACATCATGCAAAGTATAAGCACCTTGCAACAGTATACTTCCATTTTTCCTCTCCTGGTGTAGTGCTATCTATCTCATATTATTTTTTCGTGGTCTTTGTAGTAAAGAAAATGCTTAATTGACATGAGGCTGGCCATACCAAGTGGGAGACAGAGTTATTACTCAAATCAATCTTATCTAAGGTTGTTAGGTAAGGGGTTTTTCAAAGAAAGTTTAGGGGATGGGGTAGGGGTGGTTGGTAAATAGGTACTTGCTGCTGATTGATTGGGGTGCAAACATAGGGGTGTGAAACATAGTCCTCCTATGAGCTGAGTTGTTTCTGGGTGGGGCCACAGCAGCCTTTGGTCTGTGGGTCCAGGTGATGCCATGGGTGTCAGACATGCAAAAAACTTGAAAGGATATCTCTAAAGGCCAATCTACAATCATGATGTTATTTGCAGGAGCTCTGGAATAATGACTGGCAATTGCATATGTCTACACCTTAGCAGAATTCAGGCTCCTCTCCTTCCTCTAGGCTGGTGATCTCTCATTAGCTTTACAAAGGCCAATGAGTTTGGGGAAAGTATATTATTATTTAAACTATAAACTAAATATTTCCCAAAGCTAGATTAGAAACTTGAAGGCAGAAGTCAAGAGGTGGCTGGATTAGATCAGATCTCCCCCACTACCGTAATTTTCATACTTATATAAAAAACTGAAAATATATTACTAATTTTATCATAAACAATCAATTACCTTTTTATTTTTTTCAGATTTATTGAGGAATAATTGACAAAAAAGTATGTGTACTTAAGGTGTACAATGTGATCTATGGATATATGCATACATTGTAAAATAATTATGATCAAGCTAATTAATACATCTATCACCTTTTGTGTGTGTGGGTGTGTGTGTGGTGAGACCATTTAAGATTGACTTGGCAAATTTCAAGTATGAAATATAGTATTATTAAGGATAGTCCCATGCTAAATAGTCAATTATATCCTAAAGAGATTTGAATCATTAGAAAATAAATCTTATATATTTAGCAAGGTAATAATTTCTGGTGCTGTTTTTCTGTTAGGTAGATAGAAATTTCCTTCAAATATAATTTACTTTCTGCTAATGACTTATTTTAATAATTCTTTGAGTGTTGGTCTGCTGGTGATGAATTGTCTAAAGTTTTATTGTCTGAAATAATTTTTATTTTGCATGTGTTAGATATTTTCCCAATATAAAATTCTATGGTAACATAGAATTCACAGTAGTTTTTGTTTAAATATGTTTCTTGACTGCTCGCTGAGTTTCCTCATTCCTGGTGAGAAATCTGCTATCAAACTTATCTTTCTTCCTCTTTTAGGATTTTCTCCTTTTAAGCTGCTTTTAAGATTTTACGTTCATTATGTTTTTAAGCAATTTAATTACACATGTCTTCGTGTAGTTTTCTTAATTTTTTTTCTTCATTTACATTCATTGATCCCTTTCAATAGGTGAATATTTAGTCTTCATTATTCAACTGTTGACCATTAATTCCTCGATTTTTTTTCCCTCCCTTCCCGCCATCTTTACTCTCTCATTGACTTTAGTCTCAAATTACAAATATAAAAAGTCACTTGAAATTCTGCATGTATAATCTGCTGTTAATATGTTGCATGTACTTTGTTGAGAGACATTTTACTTTTTCTATTCTGTATATTTAATTTAGGTCTTATTTATGTCTTCCATATTTCTACTTTCATGCTTATCTTTCCTCTGTTTTCTCACGCATCTAGAATGTTATTACCACTTACTGTTGTGGCAAAATTTGGAGAGAGGCAAGTTCAGGAGGAAATGTCAAGAGTTGGAATTTTGAGCATATTTTTTGACATAGATGTAAGGACTTGGATGTGTATGAAACTGCAGGGAAGAAGTTCATTCCGGATAGAACAACAGGAAGTCACTAGTGAATATACAGTGCATAAAGTCATAGGAGTAAACAATTTCATTACATTAAAAAATGAGTGCACATAAGGAGAAAAGAGATCATTTAGATTTGAAAAAGTCTGAAAAGGAGTGGCCACTGAGATAGGAGTCAAACCAGGAAAGTGTGGCATCCTAGAAGTGAAGTAAATAACTCTATTAAAGTTGTAAGAAAAATTGCAATAGAAACCTCCATATTAATTTCTAATTTTGATTTGATCAAATTTTGTCCTGGACTGAACAACTATGGATTTAGTGTCATAGTAGAGATGGAAACATAAGAGTATTAATAATAAAGAAGTGAATTCACTGAGGATAAACATGACTTTTAATTAGTTTTTTTGAACAATAAATAAACAGCTAAAGGAGAATATGAGATCAGGTATTCTATTGTTTGTTTTCAAAATGTGACATATTACAGGTTTTGAATGATCTATATGAATGAACCTACTGAGAGGAAATGTTTTTTTTTTTAAATGATGCATGGGAAAAGTTCAGGAGAAAATGTCTGTGTGGATAAGAGAACATTGTATGCAAGCGTACATGGGGAGGTTTCATATTAGGAGGCAAATGGATCTGATTACTCAAGGAAAGTAGAGGAACAATGGAGAAAATGGATGGAGAAGCAGATAGGTTGGTTAATATGGTGGTGATAAGATAAAGAAGTTTCATTCTGATTAAATTTCTTGTCTCAGTATGATTAGAAACAAAGCCATCACTAATAGCTGTTCATTTGAAGGGCATTTTTAGAGACTCAAATGAGAAGAGAAGTTGTAATTGGCCATCTGGGAGAATATGGAAATAAATAGGGTATGAAACCCACATAGTATCACCCTCTCATTGCTACTGGGGGTCCTTGCGCCAACAGCTCCCAAGATGGTGGTGGACTACTCCCAAAATGGTGGTGGGCCATTTCCAAGATAGTGGCAAGTCTCATGTTCTCTGACCTGGGGTTCTTGGCCTCACAGATTCCAAGGAATGGAATCCTTGGCCATGCCGTGTTATAGCTCTGTTAGAAGTCGTGGGTCATGGAAGAGAACTGTGGAACCCAGTGACTAGTGTTCAGCTCGATTAGGACTAACCCAGGCACTTAGCCATGCAGGAACAATGGTAAGCCTTTAGCTCGATCGGGAGTGGCAATGGGCATCTGACTGGATCAGGAGCACAAAGGACACCCTCCTGGATCCAGTGAGATGGGAGTCAACTGGTTGGTCTGCAATGGTGGCAAGCAGCAGTGGTGGACGGCCAGAGAAAACTCAGCTCGAGCTGTAACAAAACACGGACCAGAAAAGTGCGGTTGCAAGATGTAATAGAGTGAAATACAGTGAAAACAGAGCTCCCATATAATGGGAGGGGACACAAAGGGGGTTGCCGTTGCCGGCTCAAATGCCTGGGTTTATATTCTGATCCTTGTCCCTCCTGCTGTGCTCTCAGGCAATAGATGATTGGCTATTTCTTTACCTGCTGTTTTGCCTAATTAGCATTTTAGTGAGCTCTCTGATTGGTAGGGTGTGGGCTAAGTTGCAAGCCCCGTGTTTAAAGGTGGATATGGTCACCTTCCCAGCTAGGCTTAGGGATTCTTAGTTGGCCTAGGAAATTCCTGCTAGTCCTGTCTCTCATCATGACACATTCACTGGAGGTTCCAGTCATGATTTTAAGTGACTATGCAAATAATAATGGGTATGTTTTATTGTTTTGTTTTTCCCATCCAGTATTTAAAACTTCTTGGATTCAGGAGATGTGGGAATAGTTGGATTTAACCAGGATTGAGATCTTGTCAGGCTAGTCAAGTGAAGCGAGTGGGAATTGAGAGTGTACAGTTATTCAATTTTTTTTCTCTTCTCAAATCTATTTCTGCTTCTCTCTGCCATGTGCTACTCCCTGTAGATTGAGCTCTACACATTGTGTCCCTGTAGCTATTTTATTATATGTCATCTATAGAAATTGGACAGTGGAAGCCGTTAGCAGGAAGTAAGAAGGTGGGAAAACAGGGTTCTAACATTAGTCCACCATCCCCCCAGCCGTCACTGAGTTCAGGAAGTAGCCACCCTCTTTATGGCTACTGCTCTTCTGAATGTCCGCTTTTCTAAAACTCTAGTTGGTTCAAGATTCTAGCTCATTTCAAACTTGCAGGAGAGTAGTGACTTTCCAATGTTTTTAGTTACTTGTTTTGTGTGTGTGTGTATGTATGTATTTGTTTGTTGTGATTTGGAATTGTTGGTTCCCTTAACTCTGTCCAAGCCACCAACCCATTTTAGTTAAGTCCTTGAGTATGCTGTCAATTTTCTTCTTGGATCCTGACTGACACAAAATTCATGGACGTGAGATTTATAGAACTAGACCATAAAATCTAAGCTAGAAAAAGAGTAGAATGAAGTCCCAGTGGAAATGATGTTAATCATTTCATGGGAGGTCTTTATCGCATTGAAAGTGGTTGGAGTGTTGATGTTATAAGGAGTAATCTGGAATTTTAGATGAGGATAATCAAAGAATGATATGATTGAAATTGAGATTGTGGGAGTTGAGGCAATTAAAGGTAATGAAAAGATTCAGTCATTGTTTCCATGAAGTGTGGGTAAAATTGATTAAAACAGAGGAGTTCAGAGGACTGAGAAGCCAGGTGATGGTTTTAACCACTCTTGATTTTGAAGACATCACCTTGTTCATGGTCCTGTCCACTACATCTAAGTGTTCCTATCACATGTAGACTGTTCAGATGTGTTTGAATGAATGAATGATTTCAGAGGAAAATAATAGTGAAAAAGTTTAGGTCTGTATCTGAATCATAGAAGTGTTCAAAAAGTTATATTGCCTGTTTTTCCCAAGAAATAATTGAGAAATTCTGTTACTTTCTTTAATTCTTCCATATCTATGAGAGGCTATGGGACAGAATCATGAATATAAAAATAAATTTTGAAATTGAATCCCCTAATCATTTTATGCTTTAGATATTTTCAGATCAGCACCAGTTATTCTTCTCATTAATAACAGAGAAAGCAACATGCATTTTGGTGTTTGTCGAGACCAGCTTTTCTGAGATAATAGAGCTCCTAAAGACAAACTGGAGTTGAAAAAATCTAATCTCTTATCTCGTTTCTCCACCAAAGGCCAGAAAGCTTAGTTTCTATTTACAGAATCTAGGATATGTACATGCATGTGTGTGAGTGTGTGTGTGTCTTCATATTTTTAAGAAACACACACTTACTCTTATTCCATTATGAATTAAAACTTACTTTCTATGACCTTACTAGAAAAAAATGTTTCTAGGTGTAAGAGTGTAAAGAATAGCAACTTTCATCGTGTTTGGACACATGAAGTGGTAGATAGTCTTAGTCCAAGTAGGTACAATTATTAAGGCAGAAAAAATTTCAATTATTAGTAATCATAGAATAAATAGCCACAAAAGATGAAATTGCAATTTTAAAGAATTTTCAGAGTAAACTTTTCTGCTGTGTTAATATCTTCTCATTCATTCTGCTCCTGATGAAAGTAAAAGAATTTTTTTTTTCCAGAAACCACAGACAGAAGCAAATCCCAGACTTAACTGATTTTTTTTTTATTCCTTCACACTTCAGATACTTCATTTGAGATGTAAGTTTCAATCATATTGATTGGACTCTTCAAAATTAAAAAAGAAAAGCTTTTAAAAAATAATCCTAGCCTGACATCATGAGATCACTGATTGGCAAGGAGATTAGTGAGCTGTTTCTAATGCAGGCATTTCTCTTCTTTCCAGTCCCAGAGGACCACTCTTATACAAGATGATGAGAATATTGTAACCAATGCTTCAGTAGGGCTGGTCTGTCTCTTCATAAATGGACTATAAAATGTGCACTTAGGAATCCTCTCTTGCCGCAATTCTATAGCTGATGATTTAATGGAAACCAAATATCTAAATATAATATGGGAGCAATATGTCACCTTTCTTGATAGTAAATGGGATGCCCTTTTAGGGAATAGCTATTTAACAGTTTGTTGATAATAGCTTCATTGTTATTCCTCAAAATATGAGTAAATGCATTTGTTTAAAACCTTTTATTTGAAATGTTATGATCGGTTTAAACTGTGAAGCAGCATTCGTTTAATCTTTACTGGAAAGAAATATTTTCTGAGTCAAATTAACACAGTGGGGGCATCTGCCAGCACCAGCTCCTTTACCCAGAAGGTTTATTAGCACTTTGGATAGACTATATCTTCTCCCAAAGCAAGTATTTTAGTTATTCACTAATGTAAAAGCCAGGCTTCCCAACAGATCTGTACAAGTCACACACAGTGAACTACTAGCTTGACCAGAACCTATTTTAGTTTTCTTTAAGGTTTCATAAGTAAATCTTCCTTTCTTGGGTTTGCTGAGTTTCTTTTTGTGTAATGTTTATCCATGCAGGCATAAAAAAACCTTTATGATACAACATTTTCTCTGAAATAATGTGTATTCAACTTTATTTTTACCAGTACAACATTGTCACTGTAATAGATAGATCTGCACAGCTCAGGAATCTATGTGTTTATAATAAATGCCTCACTGTAATTGCTATGTATGAAAAATAACAACTAACTGTTTGAAAAAAATAAACTCATAGACTAGGATACATGCTATAGTATGGTAATAAAGCAGACATCCACATGAGGATGCTTGTGCTCAAATATTAGCTCTGCTATTTACTGTGTCACACATATGAGAATTAAATGAGATCAAAATAAAGTCCTTAGCCCACTACTTTAATGGTCTATAAATGACACAATGGATCTTGCTCTAAATTTTTCGTTTATTTTCACCAAGAGACTAATAATAATATCAATAATATCTAAGGGAATACTCTTTTTCAGATTTTAGTATTCTGTTAGGTTCTGAAGATCTTTTTGTTTTCAGCAGGAGGATATTTCCTACCAGAATTATTAATAAGAAAATAATATTATTCACTTATAAAAAATAAATACAAATATTGTATCATTTAATTTTTTTTCAGAGGCTGGCTTTCAGTTCAATGTTACTAGAAAAAAACCTGCCTGGTCCTTCTCAAGTTTGTCTGCTGACCCCTAGACAGCATGACTTCTGAAGGTGAGGATGACTTAAGTACAGACCTAAACCACTTCTTCTACTTCTCAAAAAACAAATCAGATCTATAAATGGGATCTTGGTCTCTTAGTTCTTGACTTCTTTGATGATCTCCGGTCACTGAAAGAGAACTATAAATGTTTACTTTTTGATTTTTAAATTGGCATTGGCAGGATATGTGGTCAGATGCAAGGCAGTTAGTTTATCATTCAGAAGCACAATTTCCCTGCTGTCTATTGGACATGAATTTTCCTTAAGTCTGGTCATCAGAAATATTTTCTGATTTTTTCATTTTAACTATGCCTGGAAGCAAGCATTTAGTAAATAATTGATGTACGACTGAATGAATGCTTCTTGCAACTCTGTTTGCTTACATATAATAATCATTCTCTACAGAAAGTAAATTATCATCAAAAGTAAGCATTTTCTTTTCTGAAAATTATGATTTTGTATGTTATGTTAAATATATAATAAAAATTTTTTTTTGCTTTGAGGTCTCAATAAAAACAGTTTTCCCTTTTATTTGGGAACCTTGAACTCATGACCAGCACTTTTTTTTTTTTTTTTTTTTTTAAGACAGAGTTTCGCTCTTGTTCCCCAGGCTGAAGTGCAGTGGCACAATCTCGGCTCACTGCAACCTCCGCTTCCCGAGTTCAAGCAATTCTCCTGCCTCAGACTTCCGAGTAGCTGGAATTACAAGCATGAACCACCATGCCCAGATATTTTTTTTGTATTTTCAGTAGAGACGGAGTTTCTCCGTGTTGGTCAGGCTGATCTTGAGCTCCCAACCTCAGGTGATCTGCCTGCCTCAGCCTCCCAAAGTGCTGGAATTACAAGTGTGAGCCACTACGCCTGGCCTATGATCAACACTTTAAACAGCATTCTATACTCCCTGGGCTAGAATAGCTACTTCTCATACTCTTTATTATTTACCTGTCCATGCTAAATAGTGACTGAAGTACCATAGAGACTACCAACGATAAGATTACCTTCACCAGCTGCTGCTCAGAGGACTCAATCTCCAGTCTTTTCTATGTGTAAATATACATGTACACACACACATTCACTTAAACACACACAAATATATACTTGTTTACTGTTCCTAAATGAAGAATCATTATATCACAGAAATAATTTTTTGCCTTGGAAATTAACCAATTATTAAATAATTATTGAATCAGCAAAGTCCACTGGCTCAAAGTTTACCGAGATTAATTTTACCAAAACAATATCTATAATAAATATAGCATTTAACTTCTTTTTACATTTGCTACAAATAATTTAAAAATAGACATTACAGCCAATAAATAAAAATTATATAACAATATTCTAGCATAGTTATCATATTAGGCAATTCTTTCACTGCTCTAAAGAAATGTCTGAGACTGGGTAATTTATAAAGAAAATAGGTTAAATTAGCTCATGGTCCTTCAGACTGTACAGGAAGCATGTTGCCTGCATCTGCTCAACTTCTGGGGAGGTTTCAGTGAACTTTTTACTTATGGTAGAAGCAAAGAAGGAGCAGGCATCTCACGTGGTGAGAACAGGAGCAAGAGATGGGGGAGGTGCCACACTTTAGAACAGCTAGATTTTCTAAGAACTCACTCACTATAGCAAGGACCACACCAAACCACAAGGGATCCTCTTCCAAGACATAAACATCTCCCATCAGGCCCCAACTCCAACACTGTGGCTTACACTTCAACATGAGATTTGTGTGGGGACAGATATCCAAACTACATCAGTTGTACAGACGATAGCAGAAGTTTGAAGACAGTCAACAACTTATGGTTTCTCTCACAGATTGTTTTCTCATTGTGTCATGCCCTAGCCCATAATATAGCTTCTTCTTGTCTCTTTTTTCTGGAAACTAGAAAAAATAATCACCACTTCAATAAAATTTCTTCAAATAATTTTAGTTAAGAGTTAATTGTTTATCCCTTTAATCCACTCATCATCTGCTTCTCCAACAAATTGTAGAATTTTCTAAAACCAGGATTATGTTTCATCATTTTTTTCCCATGCTTGCATAATGCCTGAAAAGGGTTGTTACCTAATGGATACTTAGATTAATAAATGAAACTTGAGAATAACCCTTGTCTCAGCCCAAACTGTGTGCTGAATGAACAATGAAGGCAGGAGCAAAAATACTTTCTTTCTGTGATTGTTATCTGATTTGGGCATTGTCTAGAGCTCCTCAGGTTTTCTGAGTGTGCTCTGGATCTTATTTGATTGTCTGCCAAGTTATCTTCTTCATCTCTGAGCTTGGAGCTAGAAGGATGGGTTTATCAATATTCAGTGCCAATGACTTCAAGTCAACATCTGATTCCTGACCTGCTACTTACATTACTAATGGAATACTTGATTTTTCTATGATTTCATCATATACTTTTGCTTTCTGATGTGTCTAGTCTCCCATATTGAAAATATAATATCTACTGAATTATCCTATTTAACATTAGTTATTCCCAAAATCTGTGATTATGAACTTTGAACTATTTGTTTTATCTGTTCCTCCACTTCCATTTCCATTGTAGTTTTTCCTGATTAAGTCTTTATATTTAAACTGTTATGCTGTTTCTAAGTCTTTCTAATGTAAACATTGTTCATTAAGTGTAAACCTTATTCTACTCATGTTCTGCAGTCATATTCTTCAGTGACATCACTATGACTTTACTTTCCAGAAAGTGTCAATGTTCCTTAGATAGCAAGGCTATCTTTCATTTGTCCCTGCTTACTTAACCCAAATATCTCTTAATTCATTTCCCCACCCATTGCTCCTGCCAAAATTAAGGCCTTACTAAGCTGCGAATGTATCTTATCCATTTCTCCCACTAATTTTTGGGGCACTATCTCTGCTGTTGACTCATCCCTTTATTTTCTCTCTTTTCTTTTTCTGAGACTGAGTCTCACTCTGTTGCCCAGGCTGGAGTGCAGTGGCATGATCTCAGCTCACTGCAACCTCTGCCTCCTGGGTTCAAGTGATTCTCCTGCCTCAGTCTCCCAAGTAGCTGAGACTACAGGTGCCTGCCCTACACCCGGCTAACTTTTGTATTTTTAGTAGAGAAGGGGTTTCTCTATTGGACAGGCTGGTCTCAAACTCCTGACCTTGTGATCCACCCACCTCGGCCCCCCAAGGTGCTGGGATTACAGGCATGAGCCACCGTGCCCAGCCTATTTTCTCTTTTAATATTTGCTTTTCCTCGTGGTTGTTTATTCTTCCCCTTTTAAATCATCCCCCAGTTATTCTATTTGGTGTTGGTTATTGATATGGTTTTGCTCTGTGTCCCCACCCAAATCTTATGTCTAATTGTAATCCCCAGGTATTGAGGGAGGAACCTGATGGGAGGTGATTGGATTATAGGTGTGGTTTTCCCCATGCTGTTATTATGTTAGTGAGTGAGTTCTCACGAGATCTGATGGTTTTATAAGTGTTTGACAATTCCTCCTTCACACGCTGTCTCTCACCTGCCACCACGTAAGACATGCCTGCTTCCCTTTCTGCCATGAGTGTAAGTTTCCTGAGGCCTCTCCAGCCATCCACATGGAACTGTAAGCCAATTAAATCTCTTTTCTTTATAGATTACCCAGTCTTGGGCTGTTTTTTGTTTGTTTGTTTTGTTTTGTTTTATCCTGAGACAGAGTCTAGCCCTCTCACCCGGGCTGGAGTGCTCACTGCACCTCTGCCTCCTTGGTTCTAGCAGTTCTTATGCTTCAGGCTCCAAAAGTGCTGAGATTACAGGCATGAGTCACCAAGCCCAGACTTGGGCAGTTCTTTCTTGCAGTATGAGAACAGGCTAACACAGTTATGCACATATAGTCTTTAGTATTCAAAATAACTTATTCAGTGCCTACTGATTTCTGCACATTGTGAAGAATTGGTATATATATATATATATTTGGAGAGAGAGAGAGAGAGAGGAGCATTGAATTTTATTAACTATGACACGTGCCCCAAGATACACATCAATAAGCTACCTGCCAGAGAAGCAAGCAGGACTGGAATATCTTCTGTTTGTGCCACTTCTCTGACTTTATCTCCTGTATATACTTCTGTTTTAAGTTTTGGGAAAGAAGAGTGCACTACTTATGCTTCTCATGTTTTCCATATAGCACCTGGCATATTGTAGTAACATAGAATGTCATTAAAGATGTGTTAAATTCAATTATGCTAGATGCTTGTTTTAATTATCAACTTAAAAAATCACGTTGCATATGATGACTAGTATGTTAATATATTTCCAACCCTTTTTAGGTGAGCTTCAACAAGGACATC
This sequence comes from Rhinopithecus roxellana, assembly GCF_007565055.1. Taxonomy (NCBI): domain Eukaryota; kingdom Metazoa; phylum Chordata; class Mammalia; order Primates; family Cercopithecidae; genus Rhinopithecus; species Rhinopithecus roxellana. Next base: position 112,436,697 of record NC_044549.1, on the reverse strand, counting down.
CAAAAGTGCTTATCCTAAAAATGCTTAGATGCCTTTAAAGTGAAATTTCATGCTTACCCTTGAGCATAAATGTGTCTTACAAATCAAACAATATAACACAGGCACAACCTAACAGGAACTAAAATGCTGTTCAGTTCCTTTTCTCATTTGTAGCTATTCTCTCTGCATCCCAACCAACTTTTAGCTCAACTAGTTTGGTTACAGGGAATGATACTGCTCAAACTTTGCCAGGAGCAGAAACATTGACAAATTTTCAATATGTAAATGAACTTCATTTTTGGCTGTGTGCAGTGGCTCATACCTGTAATCATAGCACTTTGGGGGCCTAGGTGTTTGAATCCCTTGAGCTCAGGAGTTTGAGACCAGCATGGGCAACATGGCAAAAACCCATCTCTACAAAAAATAAAAAAAATTACTGAGCATATTGGTGCATGTCTCTAGTATCAGCTACTTGGGAGGCTGAGGTGGAAGGATCCCTTGGTCCCTGGAGGCAGAGGTTGCAGTAAGCCCAGATTGTGCTACAGCACTCCAGTTTGGGTGACGGAGTGAGACCCTGTCCCAAAAATTAAAAGAAAAAAAAAATTCCTCTTTGAAGTGCAAGAATTACAAATAACAGCAGGAATTACCAAATATTAACAAAGAAATAAATGCCAAAATGCATTCAGTTACTTAAGAAAGCCATTTAGTTGAAAACCATAAGTCATACTCAGACAGACTGCAGGTACCAGTATAATTTCTCACAACCCTGAATCTTCGTTTTCTCCTTTGAAGATTTTAGTGAAATATCAGACTGTAGGTTAAGTCATATGAACAACAAGACACACATTAATATTATATTCTATATAATAGTATATTGACATCATGCTATTTCCTTATTTTTTGAGAATGTAAAATCCATAAGGCAGGTATTTTTTCTGACTCCTTATTCTATATCTAAAGTATAAATAATCATGCCTTAAAAGAGTCAATACATGTTTCTGGAATGAATTAATGGATATTTTGTATGGTTTTGTAAAGGTTTTGTAAATGGTGGTGTTATAAAGGAGTAAATGCGGATTCATTTTGCTTCGTAATTAAATCTAGTAAAAATCAGAGCTGCTTTGCATTCAGCTGGCTTATTCACTGTTTTTCAAATGTTTTGCATTTGCAAAACTTTTAATGAGTTTGGCCTCAAGGAGTTTTTCTCCATTCCATATGTTTCTGATTCCCTTAGAGTTAGCTCTTACCAAAACTATTTTAATTATTTATTTGAGTCCTAAGGAGCCTTTTGAGATTTCATTAAGGAACTCTTTGTGTCTCACTTTTTGTAGTAGAAAGTCTCATTTTTCTCAAAAGTTTCAGACTATGTTTTCAAAAATCCATAAGTATTGTTAGATTTATGCTAGTTCCCCATTTCTATTTCTAATGTCATTGGAACAAAAGTTTCTTCCTAAAAATTGAGTGAAAAAACTGCAAGACTCTGCATCATCTGCATTTCTATTATGGGTATTGCAACAACTCGTAATGCCATAGTGTCTCACAATTCACCCACAGCATTTCTTTTAAACAGGCATAATTACTAGTAGTAGTAGTAGTAGTAGTAGTAGTAGTAGTAGTAGTAGTAGTATTTGAGGCGGAATTTCAGTCTTGTTGCCCAGGCTGGAGTGCACTGGCACGATCTCAGCTCACTGCAACATCTGCCTCCCAGGTTCAAGTGATTCTCCTGCCTCGGCCTCCCGCTTAGCTGGGATTACAGGCACCCACCACCACGCCCAGCTTATTTTTGTATTTATTTATTTTTTTAATAGAGACGGAGTTTCACCATGTTGGCCAGGCAGGTCTCGAACTCATGACTTCAGGTGATCCGCCCACCTTGGCCTTCCAAAGTTCTGGGATTACAAGCATGAGCCACCGGGCTTAAACAGGCATAATTGTAATCTTATAAGTGTCATGACTGTCAAGTTACTGCTTTATGTTTAAATTTACTCTGTCACTAATACATTCTATTGTTTTTGAGAGAATGTTTAAAACACAGAGGCTATCTCCTTTGTTCTTATTTTCAGTAAAATGAATATATTGAATTTCATCAATTTAAGGATAAAAATTAATAATTTCAATACATACATCTCTGGATTAGACAGGTCAACTATTGGACTTTTTATGTATTTAATTTCATAAAGATTCATTACGAAATGAATTGCGTGCTGGGAAGAGTTGTATATAATTAATTTTTCAGTAAATTCTAAAACTATGCTCTGACTGATTTTAATGAATTAGATATATTTTAGTTAATACCACTGATTAACTTAATGCTAAAAGAGGAGAATTAGCCTTTTTTGTCTATTTTTATGGCTTAAGAACTTTGTAGAATATTCTCCTATATATTTTCAAATTTTAAAAGTTTATTTTACTGGGATCTTTGAATCAGTTGGATAAAATAGAATGTCTCTATACAAACTATTTAATTCTCATATTTACATATTCCAATGCAACTCTACATATGAAATATGGACTATTAGAGGTATTAATTACATTATTTGGTAAAGTAAAAGAAATAAAATCATAAAAGAGTACCTACAACAGCCGTGTACCAGTATGAAGTAATTCCTATTTTGAAATTTTTTCTTTGAAATAAGAGAATCTCTGAAAACTAGGTAGTCTAACTTTTAATGATTTTGTAGAAACTTATAGACATTTGTACTTAATGCTCATAACTATTAAATATTAGTAGTGTATTTTTAACAAATGCAAACAAAACAAAATAGACAAATATGGATGTAAGATTTTAATTTGTCTTGTGATGTGTCCCAGAATGCAGAAACACCTTCTAATACATCATATCAAAAATTACAAGCTAATGCTTAGATTCAATACAAAAGCTCATTTTATAAATAAAAACATTTTTAATATATTGGCTTTTCCTGGAAACTTCAGAGTACAAAATAAGCTTGCCACGTGCAACTAAAATGGTGAGAGAGGGGAGGATCAAGAATGAATGCAGCCGGGCGCGGTGGCTCAAGCCTGTAATCCCAGCACTTTGGGAGGCCGAGACGGGCGAATCACGAGGTCAGGAGATCGAGACCATCCTGGCTAACACGGTGAAACCCCGTCTCTACTAAAAATACAAAAACTAGCCGGGCGAGGTGGCGGGCGCCTGTAGCCCCAGCTACTAGGGAGGCTGAGGCAGGAGAATGGCGTAAACCCAGGAGGCAGAGCTTGCAGTGAGCTGAGATCCGGCCACTGCACTCCAGTCCGGGCGACAGAGCCAGACTCCGCCTCAAAAAAAAAAAAAAAAAAAAAAAAAAAAAGAATGAATGCAGTTCTGCTCTTCTGTCATTTGACGGAAAATGCCATATTTACACCATTGTGCAATGATACAACGCTGTGTTTACAACATCATTTGCAAACCAAAAATGGAAACTTTTATTTAATATATGATATCAAGGTGTGAGTTTGAATATATATATTTATATATTATATAAATTATATAATACAAAACATGTATTTTATATATAATAGAAATATAAAACTTCAGTTTTCTTAACAACATATATACATATATATAAAGATGTGTATACCTATATATCCATGGAGATATATGTGTATATATAGATGTATGTATATACATGTATACATATATATAAAGATGTGTATACCTATATATCCATGGATATATATATATCTTCATGTATAATATATATGGCCAAAGATGGACATATATATCTGTCCATCTTTACATAAAAATTATTTTTCAAAAACAGGAAACATGTTTGTTGTTGTTAAGAAAAATTGAAGTACAATCCTATGTGATTTATTTTGGCATACTGCCCTGATTCTAGTTACAGTACAAATTAAGAATTATTTCTCAAAGTACAGTAAAATTATAAATAAACACTTTGGAAACAGTGTAGTTTGAGTTTTACATGCCTTGAAGCCTATAATGATAAAGGTTTTGTTTTTAATGAGTCATACTAATGATAATCATGAATTAAACATATTTTAATTATGCTCTTTGATGTGATGAAGCAGTTGGACAAAAATAACCATTAAATATCCAAGAAGGGTCATATTCAAGAATTTTGAGTCCCTGAAGCTTCGACTTTGGTCATTATAAATCATTTCTTATGCTGCTTATAAATAGATTGACTAAATATGGTTTAGGATTAGAAAATGGAATTCAGACAATATCCATCTTAACTAATTAGTATAATTTTTAATTGAAGCTCTTACATACTGTTATGGAAAGGTGGTTTTTACTGGCTAAAACTTTATTAAACTATAATTAGTTTTTGCTTGAAGAGGTATCTTCATTTAAAAAATAAAATATTTAAAAAGTAGACAGAATTTGTATAAATTATTGTAATTTTTGTAAGCACTAATGTTCAATAAAAATAAATTGACATGTTTTAAAAGAAAAATGTATTATGCAAAAAAGCATATGCTTATCTAAATAAAAGGGAGTACTTTTAGTTGGCTGCTGAATGGGTCAAGAATGAAATAACCAGACAGATTGTTCTCAGGCAAAGCTATTTTCAGGTATAAAATCCTGGCCGAGTTGATGGAAGAAATATGATGACCATCTGTTTTGTTCCTACAGATAAATCAGACTGTCAAAGTTTAACAAAGCCATGTGTCTTTTTTTTTTTCCCAAACAGATATTTGCAATTACTGCTCTGAAATAGTAATTACATTATTAATAAAACATTTACTAATTTCTAAGTGCTTGGCTTATGCCAGATACTACTGTAAGGTCTTTACATATAGTATCTCATCTAACAATTAAACAATCAAACCAACAATTAAACAATTGTCTAATTAAGCGAATTCAATTGTAAACAATTAAAACAATCCAATGAATGGGATATTGCTATTTCCTGTTTTATTCAACATGTAGTTGAGAAGGATTTTAAGCTCTTCATCTTAATTACAGCACTAAATAAAAAGTAATCCAAATTCCAGAGAGCTCTTACTAAGTTTTAATAAAGTGAAACAAAAATCATGCAAAAACTCAAATTTCAATTGTTATGTCCCCTTCCAGATATTAATAGAGACTAGTATACACTATAGAGAGATTTTGTTCCTTCTGAGGTTATGATCATTCTAGGTGAGTTCTTACAGGAATGATAACTCCTTACCAGAAAAAAGGGAGCTTCACATCTTTACATTTTTATTTTAAACACAAATGAAAAATTACCCAGTGTTAAAAAGTTGTATTTCTATTTATCTAAATTATTTAATGTTTATACATACTTACTGGTACATACATACATAAGTACTAGCACATTGTTGTGATTCTAGGATTCTAAGAGAGATATCAAATAGGTAGATAGATGATAGATAGATAGATAGATAGATAGATAGATAGATAGATAGATAGACAGATAGATTTATTAGGTATTAGTGTTTTTTAAAAATCTTTAAGCTCCTAAACAAATGTCTGTAGTATGGCTGATAGACATAAACTTCACATTATTCAGAAGACAGATATCAGCAAAATTTACTCAAAAGAACTTTTCTTTGTATGTTTTTTTCTCTCTCCCACACACAGAGAGTAGCAGACATGCACACAAACACAGTAGTGTGCAATGTAGACTACACTGAAAATTTTGAGAAGTCAAAGAAAAGGAGAGTATATATAATTAAACCTACCTGAGTCAGTCAAAAATCGCCATTTGACATTTCAATCTTTTTCACCTGCAAGCAACATTTTGTTGCCTTTCCCTTTTCTGAAGCTTTATACTTGATCTTCCATAACACAGACATTTCTTCTAGGTACTGATATTTCTTGGCCTTCTGTCTTCATAGCTACCTAGTTCTATCCCAGCTCATAATGTGCACACATAAAACCACTGTGCTTGGAATAAAAAAATCCAAACGTATATTTCAGAAGAGAGACTGAACACAGATCATCTCTGTAGGTGGTCAAATACTTGGGTTCAAATTGTAGTGTTTTTTCTTTTATAACTTACTAAGTGATTATGGATATATTACGTGATTTCTCTGTGACTAAGACAACAATGTAAAAACCATTTTTTTGATTGAATTGAACATATGGTGAGCCATCTGCATCACACACTAGACAGTCCATTAATAGGTTTCTTGAAAGTTATTTATATGATCTTTTTTTGACATTTTACCATTGGTTTGTAGTTTATTATCAACAATTAAATGTGAGGATGAGCCATAGATGGATCAAGGCATTTTGTAGACTTCTGTTGATAGTCTCTCAGGCTTGAGTAAGGCAGCCTTGGCTGGGTTTGCCACTTGCTTCTCAGTCATAGCCTTCAGAGGTATAAAATATGCATGATGGTTTACATAGTGGTTTCCAGTTCTGCTAAGTTCACGCCATCTCTCAGTCTCTCTCTCATCCAAACACATACATGTAACCTTGAAATTACCTGAACAAAGATTTCAGTATTTTCAGTGTTCTAAAAGATCTAACAGAAATTTATGTTATGTATACATACACATATATAAAAACACAAATTTGTAGATAACCATTAATATAGATTGTAATGCATAACTATGGAGACAGCATAAATAGAAAGAAATTGAGATTCAATCTGGGTTCTGGGTCTAATTATTGCACCCAGTTACTGCATTTTTGATGGCAACTGGATTCACCTGAAAAGTATTACAGTGTGGCTGGAAGGCAAAAAGTAAGATAATAGATGTTAATGTGTTGTGGGGAACAATACTTTGCATTTTATGTAATAATAAAATCCTCAAGTATTGTTACTACATGGATATTGGTCGAGAAAGGCAGCGTACTAAAGCTTCAGGATTTCATGCAGTGATAAACTAATTAGATTATTTCCTACTCATAGCATAAGAGAAAGAGTAACAGAACCATACAGCAGGTATCCAAGACAATGTGATGACTTAAACTTTCCTAACCGTGAGAAAATAAACCACTTATTTTTCTCCTACTAAGTTATACTTTTAAAAATCTAGTTAGAAGAAAATTCTCTTGCTATGCAATAAATTCTGTTGTTTTTGTTATTGTTCTTTGAATATCACTAAATAAAAATAAGTTTTTAAAGCTTCACCTTACAACCAAATGCCGTGCTTAAAAAGCACTATTATATTTTCCTTTAACCACATGACGATTATTCTTACAATAGAAGACTTCATACTGAAAACATAATGATGTAATAAATTTAACTGGAAGCTTGTAATATTTAACAACTTGGAAAGGACAAAAGTATTTCAACAATGAACATTAAATTATGTCTTTATCAATTATGTATGGTGAAAGATATTTCTGACATTGTCCTTTGGTTAAGTGTCCATTGAAAAAACAGAGGTCATTTTATTTATACATGTTAAATTGTTCAGCCATTGGCTGTTTTGAGAATAAATTAAGCACCTTTTTCGGAAGACAAACATCAACTCAGTACAATTATTGAAGGCATTAGGAGACAATATTAACGTATTTCATGCTTCAAAAGCTACAGCTGCCAAAAATTCATAGCAATCAATCAACATCTTTTCTGCAGTGTTTCATATCTTTAACAGCCCACCGGGGGGTAATCATTATGGGTAGAAGTTACTTTTCTGGATAAAGTTGCTGGATATATTGATTAACCTATTGTTCCTTTGTGACTGCCTCATATGTAGCTAGAATATTAAAACTATGCTCTGTTTTTTTCTTTTATAGAAAAAATTAAAACTGCATCTAGACGATTTAATAAAACTCATTGCTTGTGAATAGAATTACCTTTTTATATGTGCTGTTATAATCTACAATTCAGAATGAGAAAACTGAGCAAAAGGATAAAAATGGATAAAGAATTTGTTTTTCATAGCTAAGAGATTTTGCCTCAAATTCTAAAACACATTTTGGAGGGCACTGAGCAGTCCCCAAGGAAACCGAATCTTCATGAGAGAAGCGTCTGAATTCATTGGAACAAGTAGATAGAAGGTCAGATCATAATTCTTCAGCTGTTCATAGCAATGACTTCTTAGCCTCAAATGCAGAAAATGATGTGCATTGTTAGTCAAAATTCTCAATGAAAGGAAAAAACAAAACAAACGTACCTTGGATTTTGCTTCCATTTTGAGAATTTCTTTTCCAATCCTGTATTTCTCCAGCCCATCATCATAGCCACCATATAATTAAATCATTTAAATAAATGTATCAGGGCTGGGCTCGGTGGCTCACGCCTGTAATCCCAGCACTTTGGGAAGCCGAGGCGGGAGGATCATGAGGTCAGGAGATGGAGACCATCCTGGCTAACACGGTGAAACCCCGTCTCTACTAAAAAATACAAAAAAATTAGCAGGGCGTGGTGGCAGGTGCCTGTAGTCCTGGTTACTCCGGAGGCTGAGGCAGGAGAATGGCGTGAACCAGGGAGGAGGAGCTTGCAGTGAGCCAGAGCTTGCAGTGAGCCAAGATTGCACCACTGCACTCCAGCCTGGGGGACAGAGTGAGACTCCATCTCAATCAATCAATCAATCAATGCATCAGGATTTTGGTCCCAGAATATGACAACAGCATCAACCTAACTAGTATTAATTAGACATGATTTTCTATTAAGAAGCTTCAAACTGGCAGTCTTGGACCAAGCAATAGCCTACAGAGGTGTTTAACTTGGCCTATACAGTACTTAAAAATGTTGTTAAATAAGTTAACAATATTTAAATATGCTAAATATTTAAAATAGTTAATAACAATAATATAACAGTTTAGTTTTTCAGCTTTTTTGAAAAAATAATCAGAACATTTGACAATCTTGATTCCATATTACATATGGCAGTAAGAGGCTGAAGTTGAATAACAGAATTTTCTACTTCCCCGATCTCCTTCATATGTCTTCCTTAAGGCAAATTAATTTCTATAAACGCTGCTCACTTTTGCAACACTTTTTTGTAGACATGTCTTATTCCTAACCCCTGTCAGCATCTTAATAGAAGAAATATTTTATCCTTTGCAAAGACCTTATATAGAGAAAGAACTTAGTAAGTGTCCCTTTTTTTTTTTTTTTTTTGTAATTTTACTTTAAGTTCTGGGATACATGTGCAGAACGTGCAGGTTTGTTACAAAGGTATACATGTGCCATGGTGGTTTGGTGCACCTATCAACCCATCATTTAGGTTTTAAGCTCCACATGCATTAGGTACTTGTCCTAATGCTTTCCTTCCCCTTGACTCTGACTTCCCAACAGGCCCTGGTGTGTGATGTTCCCCTTCCTGTGTCCATGTGTTCTCATCATTCAGTTCCCACTTATGAATGAGAACGTGCTGTGTTTGGTTTTCTGTTCCTGTGTTTGCTGAGAACAATGGCTTCCACCTTCATCCATGTCCCTCCAAAGACATGAACTCATTCTTTTGTATGGCTGCATAGTATTCCATGGTGTACATGTGCCATATTTTCTTTATCCAGTCTACCATTGATGGGGATTTGGGTTGGTTCCAAGTCTTTGCTATTTAAAAGTGCTGCAATAAATGTACATGGGTATGTATCTTTGTAGTAGAATGATTTAGAATCCTTTGAGTATATGCCTACTAATGGGATTGCTGGGTCAAATGGTATTTCTGGTTCTAGATCCTTGAGGAATTGCCACACTGTCTTCCACAATGATTGAACTAATTTACACTACCAACAGTGCAAAAGCGTTCCTATTTCTCCACAGCCTTGCCAGCATCTGTTGTTTCCCGACTTTTTAATAATCGCCATTCTAACTGGCATGACATGGTATCTCATTGTGGTTTTGGTTTGCGTTTCTCTAATAAACAGTGATGATGGGATTTTAAAAATAGGTTTGTTGGCCGCCGTATAAATGTGTTCTTTTGAGAAGTGTCTGTTCATATCTTTTGCCCACTTCTTGATTTTTTTTTTTGTTTTTTTTTTCTTGTAAATTTGTTTAAGTTCCTTGTAGGTTCTTGATACTGCTTTCTAATATGCATAAAATAACTAACCAGTGAAAGTAAAAAGATCACTACATTACTAAGCTTAGGTTAATTTTGAATGCAAAGGAATTTCCAAAGGATGATAATGAAATCGAATGTTGAAAATATTCGTTTATAAAAATTTTCCTATAAAAATTTGTAACTTATTTTAAAACTTGAAGAGAACTTGATTACAGTGATATAGTGGTTATGAAACCCTGTTTTCCCTTAGCAAAGGAAACTGGTATAGACACCAGACATACAGAGAACAGGTTCCCATGGCAAAGCAGGAATGGAGGATCCAGAATCCCTCATTAAGCCTTCTTGTTCCTGATACACTTTAAAACCACAGTTACCAAGGGGTTTTGTGGATCAGTTTGGGAAGTACTAATCCTGCCAGAAAGATTTCCCTCATTTGAGAAAAGAAGAGATTGATGGCTTTGCCCATTATGAACAGACCCAGGATTACTGGTTACAAAGTTCTATTCTGAGATATATAGGATCTGAAAAAGTATGACAGACACCCTTCCTGCTTGCAAAGAAAATGAAAAAAAAAAATGCAATGTTTTAAAAATAACCATATAAACAAGTACTGTGCAGCTTAGAATCACTAAGAAATAAAAAACAAATGTCTTTAAAAACAGGTCTGACCATCCTAGTCAACATGGTGAAACACTGCCTCTACTAAAAATACAAATATCAGTCAGGCATGGTGGCACATGCCTGTGATCCCAGCTACTCAGGAGACCGAGGCAGGAGAATCACTTGAACCCGGGAGGAGGAGGTTGCAGTGAGCTGAGATCATGCCATTGTACTCCAGGTTGGGCAACAAGAGAGAAACTGTCTCAAAACAAAAACAAAAACAAAAATACAGACAAAAGCAAAAACAGTCAAATATAGAGAACTCTGTTAATGCAGCATTTTTAGACTTCCATGTTTTAGGCTGAATTACAGAAACACTGTTTTACAATTGTATATTCTGCATCAGGGTGTCGCAACCACAGCACTATTGGTATCTGGGGCTAAAAAATTCCTTTTCTAATGGAGTTATCTTGTGCATTATAGCTCTTTTAGTAACATTCCTGGCCTCTACCCATTAGATATCAGTAGAACATCCCATGTGATGACTATCAGAAATGTCTCCAGACATTATCATATATTCTCTCAGGGCAAAATTATCCCAGTAGAGAACCATTGCTCCATGTTACTAGAAATGGACGCTAATTCTTGGTAAACAAGCCTAACATGCACCCTCCAATTCCAACTATAGGATGTATAATGAATTATAATAATTTTTGCAATATTGGGATTTATTCTGAACCATCAACAAGATTGCAAGTATTGCTTCTCCTGTGTAGGATTTGAGGCAAAAGTGTTTTTATATTTATTACCAAGGTAGTATCTAGGCTTCAAGAGTGCGCTCTGTGTTTTCTTAAATGCTGGTTCTTAAGGAGGGATGTCTGAGCCTGAGCAGATGCTGGGAGGGGGTTGATTAGGCCTGGTTAGAACTCTTCACTCAGCTGCTAAGAACGGGGTACTGGGACTGAGTCCTTATACTAAGCATTTTAGGTCAGGCATTTCAAATCTTTTGGTGAGCTCTTGAGGTTCCAGATGGCTCTTCTCATTTATCTAAATTTGATTGAATATTTCTATTAGTTAGAAAAACAAAACAAAAACAAAACAACCAGACTTGTAGATATGTCACTTATGTATGTACTAGGGATCTTCTAAGCATTTTGAATATATTAACTAATTTGATCCTCACAGAAAGACCATGAGGTAACTATTGTGACTTCTCTCGTCTTAGTCACAGAGCAATCATTTAATGTGCCAATAGTCATTTAGTTGGTAAGTTTAAAAAAATAAAGCAAAAATAGCATTACAGTTTGAATCCAAGTATTTCATGTCCAGCATTGATAGGTTTATGTCTGTGGCTCTCTGTCTCTTCACAAATACACTCATTTGGATTTTGCATACTTAGTCATTTTTATTATTATAATCAGTATATTAGTGAATTACATATTTATTAGGTATAAGACTATCTTAATCTAACAAACATTTTGTTTAAATAAAATTTTATTAATTTATAATTGATTTATTTCTCTTCCGGCCCAAGAAGTTATGCTTTTATAAAATAGAGTTTCTTTTATTTATGAACTACAAATGAGTGTATATATGCATATAATTACATAAAATGCCTACAGGCAGATATATATTAATACTCTGCATATATGAATTTTATTTTTACTTTTTACTTTGGTATTATTTCAGTCTTATGGAAAAATTGCAAAACTCTCTCTATCCCTTTTGAATTTTTCTTCCTTCTTCCTTGTTTCTCTTCTCCTTCCCCTTCTTTTCCTCCTTCTCCTTTTCATTCTTCTTCTTTTCCTCCTCCTCCCCCTTCTCATTCTCTTTGTTTTTTCTTCTTTCTCTTCACCCTCTCTCTGTCTTCTATAAAGTTATTTTTTTCTTTATAATTAATATATAGCTTGTGAGGAGATACTTTGTAACTATGTAAATATTCTCTTTCTTTTCAGAGTTATACCTCTGGCTTTAGAATCCATTGATAAACTTGCAGGAAAAAAATATTACCTATTGCTTAACAGTCAACATGTTAAAACAATAGGCTTTAATTATTTCACAGTTTCTGTGGGTCACAAATTCAGAACCTGCTTTACAGGATGGCCCTGATTCAATGTCTCTCAGAGGGTAACAGTGAAGATGTCCTCTGAGCTATAGTCATAATGAGGACTTGATGGGAGTGAAGGATTTACTTTCGAGATAGCTGACATGCATGGCTACTGCGGGAGGCCTCACTTCCTCACTGACTGACATGGTCTCAGTTCCCAAATGTGTACTTCTCCATGGGGCTGCTGTGTGTACTCCTGACATGGCAAATGACTTGACCTTGGGTGAGTGATTGAAGAGAGAGTAAGGTCGAAGCTTCAATGTGTTTTATGTCATAGCCATGAAAATCACACACTGTCATTTCTACTGTTTCATACTTGTTACAGAGGCAACCCTCTTCCATGTGAGAGGGGAGTATGTAAAGGTTTAAATATCAAGAAATGAAAAAGTTAGAGGCCATCTTGGATTCTAGCTACCAAAATTATTTTTGTGATGCTTGGCAAATGATCTTCTAATGGAATCATCTCTTCTGTAGTTATTATTTGGCTTTCAAACATAAAGCAGAGCTGTCTTTTCTCCTTCAGTTATTTATTTACTTATTTAATTTGTGTAGATTTATGAATTCATATTTTATTCAGTAGATTGTAATCTATCAATATAATTATTTACTTTTGTTCTTCAAATATCCCAGATTCAACAAGCTGGATCTCCTTCAAGCGCGTCTGTTTCCTTTTAACATGTCCCCATTATTTTTTGAGTTTGCTATGTTTGAACTACTTACTAGGTTGATGCAAATTTAACGGTAGTTTTACCTGCAGTTTTATGTAACCACAATTACATTTGCACCAACCTAATAACTCATTGGCTAACAAATAGTGGTTTGTTTGGGCCCCTGGATTTGCAGACCCTTTCAGTGGAACTTCAAGGTCAAAACTATTATAAAAATGTTACTTTTTTGCCTTTTATTTACATTGATAGTGCAAATGCAATGGTAGAAAAGAATTCCTGGAATCTTAACATTAATCAAGGGCTCCCAGCAAACTGCACTACCACTCTTTGTGTTCTTCATCCTTCTCACACATACAGACACGAAATCAGCTTCACATGAAAATGCACTTAATAATAAGTAAGAATTATTAATTTTATTGAATCTGTACCCTTGAGAATAATCTTTTAGTTATTCTTTTTAATAAAATAGGAATCATTCATAAAGTTCTTCTGCTGCATATCAAATTATGATGACTATGGCTGGACTTAATAGAATCTTCTCAAAATTCATAAGTTGAAACCCTAACACCCCATATGACTCCATTTGAAAACAAGATGTTTAGGATGTGATTAAGATTAAATGATGGGCTGGGTGCGGTGACTCACGCCTGTAATCCCAGCATTATGGGAGGACAAGGAGGGTGGATCACCTGAGGTCAGGAGTTTGAGACAAGCCTGACCAACATGGTGAAACTCTGTCTTTACTAAAAATACAAAAAATTAGCCGGGTGTGGTGACATACACCTGTAATCCCAGCTACTCAGGAGGCTGAGGCAGGAGAATCCCTTGAACCCCGGAGGCAGAGACTGCAGTGAACTGGGATTCCTGGAACTGCATTCCAGCCTGGGCAACAAGAGTGAAAGTCTGTCTCAAAAAAGAAAAAAAAAAGAAAAAAGAAAAAAAAAGAAAAAAGAAAACTCTGTCTCAAAAAAGAAAAAAAAAAAATTAAATGAGATTGTTTAACCTCATTAAGGTGGAGCCTTAATGCAAAAGGACTGGTGGTCTCATAAGAAGAAGAAGAAACCTCCCTCTCTGTCTATATGCATGTGCACAGAAGAAAGCCCATGTGATCACATAGAAAGAAGGCAGCTATCTACAAGCCAAACAGAGAAACCTCACGAGAACTTAACCATGCTGGCACCTTGATTTCAGATTTTTAGCTTCCAGAACTGTGAAAAATGAATGCATGCCATTTTAGCATCCTGTCTGTGATATGTTGTTATGGCACCCTCAGCTGACTAATAAAACTGCCATGGGGCAAAACATCCTATTATTGTTTTTGAGTTGTTAGCTAAACTAACTGCTTTTGTTCATGGTACAAGTTGAAAGGGTGACTGAAGAATAAAGCCTGGTTATGCAGACTTCACTAATTGGCAGATACTTTATCAAATATGAACTGAGTCTACTGCTTTAAGGTAAACAGCTGACATTTTTAATTTTTAATGATGTAACCCAAGCTTTATGTGGAAATTAGACACATAAAACACTTTTATCAGCCACCATGAGCTAAGACTTTTTAATGAGAATGGTGATAATGTTAGTGATGTGAGTTTTTAAATAAGGTATACTCAAATTTGCCAACATTTGAAAAGATCTTCCTAACTCAGTGAACCAATATTTTCTAGATGATTAATGTGTAATATTCTAGAATTGTCTATGGGTAAGAGATCATTTAAAATGCAAGATAGAAAAAGACGTTTTATTGTAACAAGGTATGAAAAGTCCATTGATCTGATTTTAGATTTCATATTTCAACTAATCCTTTTTGTTTTTCAAGACAGAGTCTAATTCTGTTGCCCAGGCTGGAGTGCAGTGGCACAATCTCAGCTCACTGCCAGCTCCGCCTCCCAGGTTCACGCCATTCTCCTGCCTCAGACTCCCGAGTAGCTGGGAGTACAGACGCCCACCCCCACGCCCGGCTAATTTTTTTGTATTTTTAGTAGAGACGAGGTTTCACCATGTTAGCCAGAATGGTCTCGATCTCCTGACCTCGTGATCCTCCAACTTTGGCCTCCCAAAGTGTTGGGATTACAGACATGAGTCACCACGCCCGGCCTCAACTAATATTTTAAAAATTACCAATCATCAGTTTTGGAATGGTATCCAAAAAGAATATGCAAAATTATGTGGAAAGTCTATTAAAATACTTCTCCTTTCAACTGCATATATGTAGTTGGATTTTCTTCATATGCTTTAACTAAAGCAATATATAGTAAAAGATTGAATTCAAAAGCAGACATTAGCAATATATAGTGAAAGATTGAATTCAAAAACTCTTCTAGCAAGTCAGATATAAAACAATGCCACTGTTCTTACCAATTTGGGGAATAAAATATTATGTTATTATTTTTTACAGCAAATTTTATTTATGTTAACTTGTAATGGTTTTATTATTATCATCTTAAAACAAATCAATAAATGGATACATAATTTTTATTTGTTTGAATTTCAATTATAATAAACATTAATAGATATAACCTATATAAACAAAGTTTTTTGGGTTCCTTGATCATTTTAAGAGTGTAAAGTTATTATGAATTCCAAAAATTTGAAAACTGTTGCTTTAAATGATTTTTAATTTTATGTTCATTTATTTTATTTGATTTTTTAAATATAATTTCTATATTTTTAGATTTTATTACTTTTACATGCAAAAATATTAAACTCCATTTATGGGTATAATGAGGACAACTAAAAATGTAGCCTATGTCTCTAGAAAGAGGTTAAGAACATTATTTGAGGAGTAGGACGGCTAAGCCAATTTCAAAATAAATTCCTTTAGGTATTCCTAGATGCAAACACTGATATTTAAATGTCAGCTAGAGAAGATCAGAAATCTTATTTTAAAATTAACTGAGCTTTGTTACTTAAGGGACCAGAGGGTAAAATACCACTATTAGGAATTTTTTTCTCTTGTCTCTATGACAGACAAGTAAAGTACTGGATCCTTGTTATTTTGTTTTCTTTTTCTTGCTCTGTCACTCAGGCTGGAGTGCAGTGGCATGCTCTCTGCTCACTGCAACCTCCGCTTCCTGCGTTCGAGTGATTCTAATGCCTCAGCCTCCCAAGTAGCTGGGATTATAGGTGTACACCACAACGCCTGGTTAATTTTTGTATTTTTAGTAGAGACAGGGTTTCACCATGTTGGCCAGGCTGGTCTTGAACTCCTGACCTCAAGTGATTCGCCGCCTTGGCCTCCCAAAGTTTTGGGATTGCAGGAGTGAGCCACTGTGCCCGGTACATGTTGTTTTTAATAAGTAGTTTGTTCACGTAGAAATACACAGTCTAGAGTTTTTCATTTATTCTAAAGATTTGATGTTCAGGAACACATTATTTAAAGAATCAAACACACACGTTCATTTATATGCTGAATAATATTTATGGTATGTACATATATGTGTGTGTGCATATATATGTATATTTGAGATAAATCAAATTTGTAATTTTTGGTTTACACAGCTGAATTGGAAAAGACATATTCTTTCCATATGGACAAGACAGCTTTACCTTTTAACAAAGGTCATTCAAGCTTTTTAATTCTGAGCTCTTCTGGTGCCAAAGCCTCCCATCTTCTAGAATCCTGCAGACTGACTGATAACAAACAGACTTTGCCACTATGATAACTACATTTATTTTTAACACAGGAAACCTCACATTGAATTTCTGACATATTTGATTAGGACTAGGAAGCCCATGGGTGCTTTTGAAACACAAGAGAAAAAAGAAAAAAGAAAGAAGCTAGTCCGGCCATAAAAATGTGCAGGTGATGTGCACTTTCAAGAGATTTTTATTTTAGAACTTGATGATTTCTGGTAGTTTTCAGTTTTTCATTTAAAATAGTCTAACAAAACCCTGAATGGTGTATTTTTTATAGAACACTCATTTAAATAGCCTCTAAAAATATTGCGATTAAACATCTTAAACAGCTCATATTTATTTCTCACAAGAGAGCTCCTGACTTATCTTCATCATGTTAAAGTTTCATTTTCGTATTTCAAAAAGTGTACATGGGCATTGTGAAAGGGCAATTACCTTTTGATGTTTTTAAATACCTAATTTAATTTGAATGCTTAAATATTTCAAGCCATCTACAGGGACTTACATGTCATGTCCATAAGGAAGTTTTTTTCTCAGGTTGAATGATTCATTTAACACTTTAAATTGTAGTAAAAGTAAAAATTAATGGACCCTAGTTTACTTAATTTTTAAAGTAAGAGTAAAACAAAATATAATGTTTTAGGTAAATTGTTTCATAATATGATATTGTTGGATTTTTAAAAATTAGACATTTATTTTACTTGGCATAGCATGTACACACGTTTGAAAAAATGGAAAGAAACTACTACTGTTTGACACAAGTCATAATTAGCTTTTATTTTTCCTTTAATAAAAGAAATATTTATTGACTGCTCGCCATGTACTAGGTATAGTGCTATGTACTTGAGATCCAATGGTACAGATTAAAAGTTCATGGGAGAGAATGAGTTATAACAAATAAAAATGTAAATAATTGTGTAACTTCAATCTCTAATGAGGGCTATAAAGAAGAAAAAAAGAGTAGTACAACAGAGAATAGTTGATAATCTTTGTGTTTTAAGAGGTCGCAGATGACCTTACAGAAAAATTGTCATTTTTATTGATACCGGAAAGGTGAAGACAAATTATTCATGTGAAGAGGAGGAAGAATATGTATTGTAGAATGCAAAGGCCCTAAGTCTGAAATTGCTCAGTCTTTCAAAATACAGAAAGAATATCAATGTGGCTAAAGTATAATGAACATGAAGGGAGGAGGTATAAAGAAAGCATTGCATGACATGCCAAGACTTTTGAATATTATTTTAAGTCCAAATGAAGTTATTGAGGGTTTTAAGCAAGAGAATGATATGTCTGCTGCATTAAAAATATCTATTACACAGTCAGGTGACTATAGCATGGTATAGGTGTTCTTCCTGTTTGATAGTTTTCCTTCTAATAGTCAGGACCCTCAGCTGTAGGTCTGTTGGAGATTGCTTGAGGTCCACTCCAGACCCTGTTTGCCTGGGTATCAGCAGCAGAGGTTGCAGAAGATAGAATATTGCTGAACAGTGAGTGTACCTGTCTGATTCTTACTTTGGAAGCTTCCTCTCAGGGGTGTACTCCACCCTGTGAGGTGTGGGGTGTCAGACTGCCCCTAGTGGGGGATGTCTCCCAGTTAGGCTACTCAGGGGTCAGGGACCCACTTGAGCAGGCAGTCTGTCCGTCCTCCGTGTTGGGAGATCCACTGCTCTCTTCAAAGCTGTCAGACAGAGTCGTTCGCATCTGCACAGGCCTCTGCTGCTTCCCCTTTTGTTGTTTAGCTGTGCCCTGTCCCCAGAGGTGGAGTCTACAGAGACAGGCAGGTTTCCTTGAGCTGCTGTGAGCTCCACCCAGTTCGAGCTTCCCAGCGGCTTTGTTTACCTACTTAAGCCTCAGCAATGGCGGGCTCCCCTCCCCCAGCCTCGCTGCTGCCTTGCGGTTAGATCGCAGACTGCTTTGTTAGCAATAAGGGAGGCTCCGTGGCCGTGGGACCCTCCCGGCCAGGTGTGGGTATAATTTCCTGGTGTGCCCGTTTGCTTAAAGCGCAGTATTGGGGTGGGAATTACCTGATTTTCCAGGTGTTGTGTCTCAGTTCCCCTGGCTAGGAAAAGGGATTCCTTTCCCCCTGCGCTTCCCAGGTGAGGCAATGCCTCGCCCTGCTTCAGCTCTGGCTGGTCGGGCTGCAGCAGCTGACCAGCACCAATTGTCCAGCACTCCCCAGTGAGATGACCCCAGTACCTCAGTTGAAAATGCAGAAATCACCGGTCTTCTGTGTCGCTCGCGCTGGGAGTTGGAGACTGGAGCTGTTCCTATTGGCCATCTTGCTCCGCCCGTTTCTCTGTTTCTTAACCTTAAATGTTTTATTTTGTTTATTATCGTATTTTATAGTCCTGCCTCAGCCATCCGGTACAGTCTAGCATAGAGGCAGAAATAGTAGTTATCATATCTCATTTATGAATTTAAAAGACAAGTTTCAAATTTTCACCTCTGAACGTGATCTTTGCTGTTAGTTTTCGTAGATACCCTTTTTCATCTTAAGAAAGTGCCTTTTTACTGAAATCAGTAGTGTGCATGCTTATGTTTGCATCTCCAGAAATAACTGCATGTCAGCTATTCCAACTGAGGAAATATCTGAGGAATGATAAAAATAGGGCCTTTTGGTTGGAATTATTCATGCTTTGTTTGACTGGTGGCATTTGGATTCTTATTCCTTTTTAGGTAATAAAATTTATTTTTTCCTCTGAAGTTTGTATTTTCTTTTATTGTTATGTTACTTTTCCTATAACAAATTTATGTGCAGATTGCTTTTAGTTATCCTTCTTGACACTTACTTAATGGGCCTTCTCAATCTGAAGACTCATGACTTTCTTCATTCCTGGGTGATGGTCTGGGGCAGTAATGATTTTAGGCTTGGGCAAGAAGACACATTGTGCCCTACAGGGTAACATTTTCACAAAACATTTCCTCTAGCTGTGTTTTTACAACAAAAAGAAGGCTCCACTTGCCCACTCAGGTTCTACACTCCACCTCTAGATCACGCTTCTAGATCACAAATCTAGATCACACTTCAGGGTACCTGGGAACCTTGCATTTCCATTTCAAATAGCCACAGCATACTTCTGGGATATGTGCAGCCCTCTTAACTTTTCTTTCTTTCTTTCTTTCTTTCTTTCTTTCTTTCTTTCTTTCTTTCTTTCTTTCTTTCTTTCTTTCTTTCTTTCTTTCTTTCTTTCTTTCTTTCTTTTATTTTTTTTAATGTGTGTCTCTTTTTAATTTCAACACTTGGAAAATACTATGAAATTATTCCCTGCTTTTTTATAATTTGATTTTATATTAGATTCAGGAGGTGCTTGCATGTGCAGCTTTGTTACATGCGCAGCTTGCGTAATGGCAGAGTTTGGACTTCTAGTGTACCTATCACCCAAATAGAAAATATTGTACACACTAGATAATTTTTCAGACTTCAACCCCTCTCACCCTCCCCCCTTTTGGAGTTCTCAGTGCCTTTTATTTCCATATTCACATCCATGTGTATCCATTGTTTAGCTCCCACTTATAAGTGAGAACATTAACTCTTATCTATCCTTCTAAGGACTGACTGCTCCCTCAGTTTTCACTCTTAGGGTCAATGACAGAAGACATCTGTACTTTTTTCTTTCTTTCTTTGTTTTCTTTTGACAGTATTGACTTATACTTTATTAGCTAGTTACTGATTGCACTCATATCTTTAGTTTATAATTTCTGGTAAACTATCATCAGTTTCTTTGTTTTGTTTTGGGGTTTCATTATTTCAGTACGTAATAGGAAGTTTAACTGTGGCTTATCTCTTAACCTGTTTTCAAGAAAATTGAAAGAAGATCAGTCTGTTGCTAGTAGAGTGTGATGACCTAGTCCCTTGGGTATAGATGAAGGCTGCCCATTGTTCCTACACTTTGCCAGCTACTTAGGACAACCCTTTTTCTCTATATACATTTTACTCCAAGTGTTCTCCAAAGGAAAGGGAGAGACTTAGGTCAAAATGACCTAGCTGTACAGACAAAGTGTAAGTATCGGAGTGTTCGTGTTTTGGCACCGTAATCGTCTTGTGTAACAATAGGCCTCTTTTATTTTTTATATTATTTATGAATGCTCAACCTCAAATCAGTGCTCCTTTGTGAAATATTGTTTTTAGCATTAAGTAAACAAAGATTCTTGTGTTGGGTTTTGAATTTCTTGAGCTGTGGTTTATTTATTTATGTTTTAATCCAGAAGACAAGGGGCAAGAAAGCAACACAGCTGAGGATCCTGCATTATCTACATAAAAGAAAATCTACACAATGTTTGTAAAAATAGATCTCAGTGAAGCACATCATTTGCAAATTCAATGAGCAAGCACAATGGCATTTGTTTTTCTACTTCGTTCTACAAATTTCAGGATGATGTTCTACAAAGTTCAAGAATCTAGTGGCTTGGCATCTAACATGGAATGTCTTTTCCAGGAAGAAGTTTTTAATACTCACTCAGTGAGTACTTCAGAAAGCTTAATTTCTTTACAACAGAAACTTGTATATAAAATTTAATTTTTAATAAATCCTTTTCTCTGTATGTTGGCCTTTTTTCCCCTGGGATCCCAAAGACAATGGAATGCAAATACTATGTAAGAACAATATTCTGTTATACAACAGCACTTTAGTTTAATGACTATTTCAGTATGTTCAAATAGCCTGATATGCCAGAATTTTTCTTTTTGAACATTTTCATAACCACACAGCTATTATTTGTAGTTTATTTAAACTTTAGTTGAAGATAGATTAAAGTAGCTTTACATTTATGATTTCTATTTCCATATTGTTTCTTCTTTAATCTTTATCTTGCATTTTTTTCTTTCAGAAACTTTTCACAACTTTGATCTGCTGTAGCTTTTTTCCCAACAGAATTGTGAATTGATTAAACAATTTTAATGTTCTCTCTACAAGTTATGAAGATTTGGGACAAAAAGGAGAGTCTAAAGCATGTGCACAATCCTCCTAGCATCTTTTTAACTATAGAAATTTCTCAGAATGTTCAGTCTTCCTTGCAGATGCTAATTCTGTAGTTCTAAAAGGGGCTTCAGGTATCTGCTTTTGTTAAACTCTCTAGTGTATTTTTATGAAAAAGTACATCTGGGAAACATGGCTATAATGAACAAAAATCCAATTCAAATAAAGTTGGGTTTCATTCCAAACTCTGTTACTTAAAGCTTGTTGCTTACCATCATTGAAACAGAGTGACTTCTTCTTTAGAAGTTTGTATCTACTTATCATAGCTGAGAGCCATAAAATTGGTAATGTCTATGAAGCAAAGAAAAAATGCCTACAGTAAAGTTACATGAGTTTTTTTTTTTTTTTTTTTTTCCGTTTTTATGCTTCCCAGATAAAGAGAAGTAACCCACTTGGGGAACCTCATTGAAGCATTACATTATATGATCATTAGCTCTCAGGTCTTCTATAGTAGAAATGGTCTCTGCCATTATCACTCATACAAACAGAATTGTCTATAGTTATATTAATTTTCTCTGATTTTTATCTAGTGCCTTCTAGGTAATATACTGCATTGATTTGGAATCTCTCTACTTCTGATATGTGATCGGTATTGTATTGGTGACCCATGGACATATCTATTATGCAACCTCAGGCTATGCCTACCCTGATTATACTTGCATTGGAAAGGTATCTCCAAAAGCCAAATCTGAAACAGAAAACAACAAAAACAAAGAGGGACTGAGGTAGACATGCCTCTGCTTCCAGCCTAACTTTTTTTTCTTTTTTAAAACATATTATCTTATATCTCTATTTTATTTTAATGGTAAGCAAAAAAAAAAAAAAAAAAAAATTTAGATGAGTTCCAATTTTATCTGATAGTTTTTTCATAACCCATATAATTATAAGAAGATGTACCTCCAGTAATTTTGGCTTTGTTAAACTCTCCAAAGCTTATTATAAATTTCAAGTTTTTACAAATAAGTTTTCAATGTTTCCTACAGCTAGGGTAATCTGTTTACTATAGGAAAGATTGAATACTTAAATACACACCCCACAACTCCGCATACATAACAAAAATATTGCCAAAAACAATCGTGAGTACCTCAAAGATTTGATTATATAAATAAGTTTCATATCTATAACCATATTATAGCTTTAATCCTCAGGCATTTAAACTAAAAAAGCTGTATCAACCATCATACCATTCTTATATTTGTATATCAATTTTAATTTGATTAATTAGGAATTCTTTAGATAATAAATGGGTAATCCTAATTCAATGTTTCATGAAACAAACATTTTAATTCCATTGAAAGATTCACTAAAGATAATTGATGTTCGGCCAGGCGCAGTGACTCACGCCTGTAATCCCAGCACTTTGGGAGGCAGAGGCGGGCAGATCATGAGGTCAGGAGATCGAGACCATCCTGGCTAACACGGTGAAACCCTGTCTCTACTAAAAATACAAAAAGTTAGCCAGGCGCGGTGGTGGGCGCCTGTAGTCCCAGCTACTCCGGAGGCTGAGGCAGGAGAATGGTGTGAACCTGGGAGATGGAGCTTGCAGTGAGCCGAGATAGTGCCACTGCACTCCAGCCTGGGTGACAGAGCATGACTCCGTCTCAAACAAACAAACAAACAAACAAACAAAATATATTAATGTTCATTTGCAACATCTCACAGATATGAACTTGCAGAAATAATGTATTTTATGTTGTTTTCTTTTTTAATTTAAATCAATAGCTAATCATAAAATCAAACATTGATTAATAAGGCCTCTATAATAAGTGTTTTAAAAAATCAGTTTGAATTAACTATTTGGAATGCTCAAATTAAAAGTTAATGAAGTTAAAATGTTCTTAATTCTAATTTTCTATCTATTTGAAGATTATCCTTTCTCAGAAACAAGATGAATAAATAGGAAAATTAAACTGCCATTTTAAACAATAAAGTCATAAAAAACTAAAACAAAAAGATAATCTTAAAATATAAATATACTATTCAGCTATTAAAGAGAGTGAAATAGTTTATACTCTTTGTAAAATGAAATAAACTAAATTGCTATGTTGGTGATATAATAAAATTTGTTCAGATGTTTTATTTTTATGATTAATTACATTAGACACACTCTTCTCAGCGTAAATCAGCACAATCTACGGGTATGATTATGCTAACAATGCTTATACATAATTTTATAATTAATTTCAGGAAGTCATTTTTCGAGACAAAATTTCAAATTAGTTTATGTAATATGAAAAGATACAGATGAAAAATTTTGTATGTATTTATACATTCCTATGTATTAAAGATGCACCTGTTTATTTAACAAGTACATATTAGTGTTTATTCTCTAAAGATATGTGTTAGTGCTTACACTGTGAATGGTAATAAAAACAGAGTATTAATATATTATCTGATATATCTATAAAATATCAATTAGAATCTGTACATCATTCTGTATAGGAAAATCATCCGGAATAAAAATATCAGCTCAACACAGCAAAATCTAAAGGTTCAAATTAAAACACACTGTAATTTACTAGAAACTTCACTTTAGTAGACACAGAGTTAAAATTTTTATTGGAGCAAAATAAAACTATTTTGCAAGACATTTTCTCACTACCTCCATCTCAGTTATTTATCTCCCTTTTCAAACTTCTGTACATTTATGAAAATATGAGCTTCATTCCTAGAGAATCTACTGTGAAACAAGTTTCTGGTTTTCTTTCAGGCATTCTCATATTCAATTGCGTTGACTAGAGGAAGACCTGAAGAAAGGACATTTCACTCAGTCATTTTTTAACCATCATTGTCTCTTATTTTCTGAATATCTGTATAAACTTAATTTATCTAAACTAGCTGTGGACATCCTGTTTTCAGTGGAAGAGCTCACTTGCTTCTTTACACAGAATGATAAAGACATCATGGATGCACTCAGACAACTTGTGTCTTCTACTTAAAACAAAAATAAAAACAATTTCATTCCTCCCTTTTCTCATTCAGGCCTCAGGGTTACACATTTCTAATCTACTCTTGAGGTCTTCCACTTCACTTTCACCTTCTAAGTAATCTGTATTCACTAATTCTCCTAGTCAACATTTTCTCTTGTAATTACTCCTTAATCTATAAATGTTACCAATTCTCTTTATGAATAAAAAAGAAGAAAACACTCTCTTTGATTCTTTCTTTGCTTTATCTCAGGAAAACTTCTTAGAAAGAATGATGTGGTGTGTTTTCTGACACCAACCAATTCTCTAACACAAGCTGGGTTTCTAGCATTTCAGTTTAATTCTGGCAACAACTTCCCAGAGCTAGAACAGAACCCACAGGTTAAGGACTGAGTCCAATAAGACTGCTCCTACTTGAGACACAAATCATAAGTCTCAGGCCATCTGCAATTCTAATCAACTGGTTATAAATCAGGAGTTCACATAACCCTTTCCTCGATTTCAGAATTTGCTAGAATGACTCATAGAACCCAGAAAGCATTTTACTTACACTTAGCAGTTCATTATATAGGACATAAATAAACAGCTAGATGAAGAGGTACATAGGGTGAAGTCTGGATAGCAAGTAATCTAAAGTCTCTGTTCCTCAATTTCCTCATCTTACAACGGTGATAGTACAGAACTTGCTTCATAGAGCTATTATGAAGATCACAAAATTTAATAAATGCAAAATTCTTCCAAGGAAAATAGCTAATTATGGATTAGCCATTTTTATTGCTGGTGCTATTAGGCAATACAGTGAGGAAATTAAGAGCTCAAGGTTGCAGTCCAAGGAGTTTCAATTACAGTTCCATCACCTATTCATTTTGTGATCTGCCATATATTTACTTATAACTGAACCTCAGTTTTCTGATATATAAAAAAGAATTTTAACAATCTACAACTCATTGAGTTTTATGACAATCTAACAAATTCATTTATAAAAAAGTACTCAGTAATTACAACTGTATAATTATTATAGTCATCCAAGATCATGGGTGTAAAATGGGGTTATTTTAATTCGCCTTTCTGTGATTACTGGTAAAGTTGAGAATCTTCGCATAAAAATATTGACAGGTTTACCTAGAAGACAAGGAAAATAAACACACCTGAGGATTCCATATTATCTCCATAAGAGAAAATCTATACAATACTTATAAAAGTAGATCACAATGAAACATATAATTTACAGATTACATGAGCAAATACAATAGGGGGTTGTTTCTCTACCTTGTTCTACAAACTTTAATATAATGTCCTGCAAACTTCAAGGACTGATCAAAGGACATTTTAGCAGTTCTCCCAGAAATACCTTACTTGACAACATTGCATTCAGAAATAAACATTGATCAGGATGAAAAAGCCTGAAGAGACTGCAGGTTATGTTTGAAGGCAGTGTTCACATCTGAATAACCTGATGTGATGTGTTCATATTGTGTACTTTAGAGATATTTGTGACCCAGTGAGGTGCCTTTGTCATATATCAAGATGAGGTTACATGGAGGATCAGCAGAATCAGTAAACTTTATTTGTATTACTCAAGGGACTCTGTGAAGGTTTTGACCTCAATCCGTTTCCACTGCTGACATAAGTCAATAGAGGGTTCTCTATCTATTCATGGCCTTTGCACATGTTTCTGTGAGATTACTTGTCTATTTCTATATTTTGAACAAGAATTCTTTGTTATATGCATATTCTTCCAGCCCAAGGCTTGTCTTTACTTTGTTTGTCCTTTACCTTAAAAAGTGTTTTGACTTCAATGCAATAAAATTAACCAGTTTTTGCTGATTGATGTCTTGTAATTTTAGTATTTTGCTTTACATTCCCTTTAGTACACTGATGATTTAAAGATTTTCCTTCCATTATTCTAAATAAATTGAAGTTTCATTTTCATAGTATATATTGAAATATATATGTGTGTGCGTGTATATATATATATACTGAATATATGGAGTCACATTATATATTCAGTTCGTATATTATTATCAATATATCAGGTTTTTAAAGTTAAATGGCAGTGCTTGGGATGTGTAAGTCCTATGTAAGTATTCCCTGTTGTCGACAGAACCAGATGCTGTTAAGGTTCTGTCTGTGTGCCCCAGTCTTTCTGTGTGCACTGGTCAAATTCTCAATGCCTCTATATGCATTTTTTGCCTATGAAAAATTTTACTGAATTTGTTGGGAGGCCGGTGCATGGTACATGGCAGGCTAGAATTACCAGGGAAATCTTACCAGGTGAGATATCAATACCCCCAGGAGAAGTTTTCAACAATATTACTCCAGAGAGAAGGTTTCTGATCCCCTTCAAACCTGTATTTTACAGTCAACTTTTATTAGACTTGCTGGTTTCTCTGTCCCAGTAGTGACCTTTTGGCCTGGGCCTATTGTGTAGATTCTCAGCTTCTTGTCCAGCAGCCAGTATCGTTAAATGTTCTGAGTTCACTAGAAGCAGTAGAATATCTCATCACCACTCTACTGTTTCCTATCTCTACAATTTTCCCCCTCAACTCTTGCTTGATTCAGCAGCTGTCCCATGTCTTCAGCCATATAATTTTAAATTTTATGTAGATTTTCTAGCTATCTGCAACAATTACATTACTCTACCACAATATTCATTACCATAGCTGGAAGCAGAGGTCTCAGATTCTTTTTTAAAGTTCTGGGGTACATGTGCAGGATGTGCAGGTTTGTTACATAAGTAAACATGTGCCACGGTGGTTTGCTGCACCTGTCAACCCATCACCTAAGTATTAATCCCAGCAAGCCTTAGCTATTTTTTCTAATGCTCTTTCTTCCTCCCACCCCACTTCCTCCTGATAGGCCCAGTGTGCGTTGTTCACTTCCCTGTGTCCATGTGTTCTCATTGTTCAGCTCCCACTTATAAGTGAAAACACGCAGTGTTTGGTTTTCTGTTCCTATGTTAGTTGGCTGGGGATGATGGCTTCCAGTTCCATCCATGTCCCTGCAAAGGACATGCTCTCATTCCCTTTTATGTCTGCATAGTAATCCATGGTGTATATGTACCACATTTTTTTATCCAGTCGATCATTGATGGGCATTTGAGTTGATTCCATGCCTTTGCTATTGTGAATAGTGCTGCAGTAAACGTATGTGCGCATATATCTTTGTAATACAATGACATATTCCTTTGGGTGTAAACTCAATAGTGGGATTGTTGGGTCAAATTGTATTTCTAGTTCTAGATCTTTGAGAAATCACAACATTATCTTCCAAAATCATTGAACTAATTTGCATTCCCACAAATGGTGTAAAAGTATTTCTATATCTCAGCAACCTCACCAGCATCCATTGTTTCTTGACTTTTTAGTAGTTGCCATTCTGACTAGAGTGACATGGTGGTTTTCATTGTGGTTTTCATTTGCATTTCTCTAATAATCAGTGATGGTGAGATTTTATTCATGTGTTTGTTGGTCACATAAATGCCTTCTTTGGATAAATGTCTGGTCATGTACTTTGCCCACTTTTTGATGGGGTTGTTTGTATTTTTTCTTGTCAATGTGTTTAAGTTTCGTGTAGATTCTTGATCTCAGACCTTTGTCAAATGGATAGATTGCAAAAATTTTATCCAACTCTGTAGGTTGCCTTTTTACTCTGATGATAGTGTTTTTGCTCTACAGAAGTTCTTTAGTTTAATGAGATCCCATTTGTCAATTTTTGCTTTTGTGGCAATTACTTTCGGTGATTTCATCATGAAATCTTTGCCTGTGCCTATGTCCTGAACGGTATTGCCAGATTTTCTTCTAGGGTGTTTATAGTTCTGGGTTTTACATTTAAGTCTCTAATCCATCTTGAGTTAATTTTGTTTAAAGTGTAAGTAAGGGGTCCAGTTTCAATTTTCTGCCTAGGGCTAGCCAGTTCTCCTGGAATGATTTATTAAATCGAGAACCCTTTCCCCATTACTTGCTTTTGTCAGGTTTGTTAAAGACCAGATGGTTATCTATGTGTGGTTTTATTTATGAGTTTTCTATTCTGTTCCATTGGTCTATATGTTTATTTTTTTTTGCACTAACATGCTCTTTTGGTTATTGTAGCCTTGTACTATAAAGTCCAGTGCTCTGTAGCCCCTGGCTTTTTTCTTTTTGCTTAGAATTGTCTTGGTTACTTGAGCTCTTTTTTGATTCCATATGAATTTTAAAATAGTTTCTTCTAATTCTGTCAAGAATATCAATTGTAGTTTAATGGGAATAACATTGAATCTAAAGATTACTTTGGGAAGTATGGCCAATCTCATGATACTGATTTTTACTATCCATGAGCATGGAATGATTTTTCATTTGCCTGTTTCCTCTGCAGTTTCCTTAAGCAGTGGTTTGTGGTTCTCCGTTAAGAGGTCCTTCACTTCCCTTGTTAGCTTTATTCCTAAGTATTTTATTCTCTTTGTAGCAGTTGTGAATGGGAGTTCATTCCTGATTTGGCTCTCTGTTTGCCTGTTGTTGGTGAATAGGAATGCTTGCAAATTTTGCATGTTGATTTTATATCCTGAGATTTTGCTGAAGTTGCTTATCAGCTTAAGAAACTTATGGGCTGAGACGATGAGATTTTCTAGATATAGGATCATGTCATCTGCAAACAAGGACCATTTGACTTCTTATATTCATATTTGAATATGCTTTATTTCTTTCTCTTGCCTGACTGCCCTAGCCAGAACTTCCAATACTACGTTGAATAAGAGTGGTGAGATAGGGATCCTTGTCTTGTACTGGTTTTCAAGGTGAATGTTTCCAGTTACTGCCCATTCATTATGATATTGACTGAGGGTATGTTGAATTTTATCGAAGGTCTTTTCTGTTTCTATCAAGACAAACATGTGGTTATTGTCTTTAGATCTCTTTATGTGATGAATTACATTTATTGATTTATGTATGTTAAACTAGCCTTTCATCCTGGGGAGGAAGCCAACTTCATTGTGATGAATAAGCTTTTTGATGTGCTGCAGTATTTGATTTGCCAGTACTTTACTGAGAATTTTGCATCAATATTCACCTGGGATATTGACCTGAAGTTTCCTTTTTCTTGTGGTATCTCTGCCAGGTTTCGATATCAGGATGATGCTGGCTTCATGGAATGAGTTAAGAAGTCGCTCCTCTTCAGTTGTGTGGGTAGTTTCAGAAGAAAGGATATCAGCTCCTCTTTGTACTTCTGGTAGAATTCAGCTGTAAATCGATCTGGTCCTGGACTCTTTTTGGTTGGTAGGCTATTTATTACTGCCTCAATTTCAGAGCTTTTTATTGGTCTATTCAGCAGTTCAACTTCTTCCTGGTTCAGTCTTGGGAGGGTGTATATGTTAAGGAATTTATCCATTTCTTCTAGATTTTCTGGTTTATTTGCATAGAGGTGTTTGTAGTATTCTCTTATGGTTCTTTTATTTCTGTGAGGTCAGTGTGATATCCCCTTTATCATTTTTATTGTGTCTATATGATTCTTCTCTCTTTAATACTTTATTAGTCTAGCTAGTGGTCAATTTTATTAAAATTTTTAAAGAAAAACGGCTCCTGGATTCATTGATACTTTGAAGGATTTTTTGTGCCTCTATCTCCTTCAGTTTTGCTCTGATCCTGGTTATTTCATGTCTTCTGCTAGGTTTGGGGTTTGTTTGCTCTTCATTCTCTAGTTCTTTTAGTTGTGATATTAGGGTGTTGATTTGAGATCTTTCTAACTTTCTGATATGGGCATTTAGTGCTATAAATTTCCCTCTTAACACTGCTTTAGCTGTGTCTCAGAGATCCTGGTATGTTGTCTCTGTGTGTTTTTGAGTGAATTTCTTAATCTTTTTTTTTTATTATTATTATACTTTAAGTTCTAGGGTACATGTGCATAACGTGCAGGTTTGTTACATATGTATACTTGTGCCATGTTGGTGTGCTGCACCCATCAACTCATCAGCACCCATCAATTCGTCATTTATATCAGGTATAACTCCCAGTGCAATCCCTCCCCCCTCCCCCCTCCCCATGATAGGCCCCAGTGTGTGATGTTCCCCTTCCCGAGTCCAAGTGATCTCATTGTTCAGTTCCCACCTATGAGTGAGAACATGCGGTGTTTGGTTTTCTGTTCTTGTGATAGTTTGCTAAGAATGATGGTTTCCAGCTGCATCCATGTCCCTACAAAGGATGCAAACTCATCCCTTTTTTATGGCTGCATAGTATTCCATGGTGTATATATGCCACATTTTCTTAATCCAGTCTTATTTATTAATGTGCAAAAATCACAAGCATTCTTATACACCAGTAACAGACAAACAGAGAGCCAAATCATGAATGAACTTCCATTCACAATTGCTTCAAAGAGAATAAAATACCTAGGAATCCAACTTACAAGGGATGTAAAGGACCTCTTCAAGGAGAACTACAAACCACTGCTCAGTGAAATAAAAGAGGACACTAACAAATGGAAGAACATACCATGCTCATGGATAGGAAGAATCAATATCGTGAAAATGGCCATACTCCCCAAGGTTATTTATAGATTCAATGCCATCCTCATCAAGCTACCAATGAGTTTCTTCACAGAATTGGAAAAAACGGCTTTAAAGTTCATATGGAACCAAAAAAGAGCCCGCATTGCCAAGACAATTCTGAGTCATAAGAACAAAGCTGGAGGCATCACGCTACCTGACTTCAAACTATACTACAAGGCTACAGTAACCAAAACAGCATGGTACTGGTACCAAAACAGAGATATAGACCAATGGAACAGAACAGAGTCCTCAGAAATAATACCACACATCTACAGCCATCTGATCTTTGACAAACCTGAGAGAAACAAGAAATGGGGAAAGGATTTCTATTTAATAAATGGTGCTGGGAAAATTGGCTAGCCATAAGTAGAAAGCTGAAACTGGATCCTTTCCTTACTCCTTATACAAAAATTAATTCAAGATGGATTAGAGACTTAAATGTGAGACCTAATACCATAAAAACCCTAGAAGAATTTCTTAATCTTGAGTTCTAATTCGATTGCACTGTGATCTGAGAGACTTTTATGATTTCAGTTCTTTTGCATTTGCTAAGGAGTGATTTACTTCCAACTATGTGATCAATTTCAAAGTAGGTGCCATGTGGTGTTGAGAAGAATGTATATTCTGTTGTTCTGGGGCAGAGAGTTCTTTAGATATCTATCAGGTCCAATTTACCCAGAGCTGAGTTCAAGTTCTGAACACTTTTGCTAATTTTCTGTCTCAATGAGCTCTCTAATGTTGACAGTGGGTTGTTAAAGCTTCTCACTATTATTGTGTAGGAATCTAAGTCTCTTTGTAGGTCTCTAAGAACTTGCTTTACAAGTCTGGGTGCTTCTGTATTGGGTGCATATATTTTTAGGATAGTTAGCTCTTTTGACTCAGCCCTCTTCTGTGCCTTTGCTGGAGACATGTTGCAATCATTTGGAAGAGAAGAGGCAATCTGACTTTTTGAGTTTTCAGCATTTTTGTGTTGATTCCTTCTCGTCTTCATGGGTTTATCCTCCTTTGATCTTTGAGGCTGCTGACCTCTGGATGGAGTTTTGGTGGAATCTTTTTTGTTGATTTTGTTGTTGCTTTCTCTTTGTTTTTCTTTTAGCAGTTAGGCCCCTCTTCTGAACGGCTGCTGCAGTTTGCTGGCATTCCCCTCCAGACCCTATTCACCCGGGTCTCTCCTGCCCCTGGAGGTATTGCCAGTGGAGGCTGCAGACCAGCAAAGATGGCAGCCTCCTCTTTCCTCTGGGAGCTTTGTCCCAGAGGGACACTGGCCTGATGCCCACTGGAGCATCCTGTATGAGGTGTCTGGAGAATTTTAAAATACATTTTTAAACCAATGAATGTAGTGTCTGTCATGTATATAGATAAATTATGTGTGTATGTATAAATATACACATATACATGTGTATACATATACACATAAAGAAAGAGCAAGAGGAATGAGAGAGAAAGAGATAGAGTCTATTTTATCAGTGTATTTGTCAATTAAAAAATAAAATAGAGAGAATAAAAGGATACAACTTTAATGTGGTCATTCACTTACACTCCAAATACTCCATGAAATTGAGTCAGCAGCAGAACTAAATAAACTAGAATAAACTAGGATTGCACATAAGCTGAAACCCACTTAATAATGTCATAATCTACAGGAATTGGTCACAACTGTATAATCAGTATTAGTTCTGAGAGTGCTTCCTATCTCCAAACGTATTTGGAAAGTTACAGTAAAATCTGGACCTGAGTTTACTGTGCAAATGACATTCCTCAAGTGTATTCAGGTAAAAAATGTCTGAGAACCATCTCTTGTTGTTGTTGTTGTTTGTTTATTTGTTTTTATTCTTGGATTTATTTGACTCTATTCTTGGCCCACTTATGTCTTTTCATACCTGCTAGTCACGACGGTACATATTATGCACGCTCATGCTTGTAATCACTTTCAATGTGTTACTGATTTACTGATTTTCAAACTGACAGTTATTTCCATTAGAATATGCTCCAAGTACATCAAATTCATTGTGAATCCAGTCTTTCATCACTATGAATAAATACCCAAGTGTGGGTGATTTATAAATAAAAGAGTTTTAATTGGGTAATGGGTCTGCACATTGTATGAGCATGACCAGGGCACGAAGCTTGCAATCATGGCAGAAGGCAAAGGGAGAGCAGGTTATGTCACATAGTGAGAAAGGAATCAAGGAAGTGGGAGATCTGCCGAACTCTTTTAAACAATGATATCTCCTGTGAACTGAGAGCAAGAACTCTCCAAGGACAGTACGAAACCATTCATGAGGAATCCACACCCCATGAACAAAACATCTCCCACCAGGCCCCACCTTTAGCATTGGGGATGACATTTCAACATGAGACTTAGTCAGGGAGAAGCATCCAAATATAATCATTCGCCTCTAGCCCCCCCACCCTAAATCTCATGTCATTCTTATGTTGCAAAATACAATACTGTCTTCTCCATTGTCCCCTACATTTTCAATTTGTTTCAGCATCCACTTACAAATCCAAAGTCCAAAGTCTCAACTGAGACTCAAGGCCACGTTCCTTCCACCAATCTACCTGTAAAATCAAAACAAAGTTATTTACTTTCAAGATCCAATGGTGGTACAGGAATTGAGTAAACATTCTCATTCCAAAAGAGATAACCAGCCAAAAGAAATGGATAACATGCCCCATACAAGTTGGAAAACCAGTAGGGCAGACATTAAACCTTAAAGCTCCAAAATAATCTCCTTTGACTCCATGTACCACACCTTGGGCACACTGCTGCAAGGTGTAGATTCCTAAGGCCTTGGGCAGGTCTATCTCTGTGGTTTTGCATGCTGCAACCCTATTGGCTTCTCTCATGGGTTAGAGGTGAGTACTTGTGGCTTTTTCAGGTTGAGAATACAACCTACTGGTGGCTTTACAATTATGTGAGCTGGGTGGTGGCAGCTGTCATCCCACAGCTTCACTAGGCAGCTCCCTGAAGGGGACTCTGAGTGGTGGCTCCAACCCCACATTTCCCCTCTGCATGGAACCAGTGAGGTTCTCTGTGTGGGTTTCACCCCTATGACAGGCCTCTGCCTGGGCGCCGAGGCTTTTTCTTACTTCTTCTGAATTCTAAAGGTCATTGGTTCATGAGGAAATTATTATGAGGCTTATGGCACTAAAAAAGTAAAGTATTACTTTCCAAAAGAATACTACTGAGTTCTAGACTAAAGTATGCATGAGAAAGATGCAGGTCTATGATAAACAAACCAAAACAATAGTAAAATCAAAAAACTAGGCATTAAAGTAATTTCCTGATCCAGTTTTTACTGGATCCTATTACCCATGATTTTACTTTCTGTGGTTTCATTTACCTGCAGTCGACTGTGGCCCAAAAATGTTAAGGGAAGCTGCAAAGTATTTTTCATGCTTGCATTTTGTGCAACTGCAGACTTAACACCATGTGGAGGTCACCAAGGCTTGAGGCTTGTGCCCTCCGGAATTGCAGCCCACACTATACCTGGGACCCTTTTAACTGTGGCTGTTTCAGGGGTAGCCTAGATTCAGGGAGCAGGTCCCTGAGGTTGAGCAGAGTAATGGGGCTCCATGCTTGGCACTTGAAGCCATTATTTTCTCCTAGGCCTCTGAGACTATTGTGGGAGGAGCTGTCTAGAAGATCTCTGAAATGCCTTCAAGACCTTTTTCACAATTTTTGGATATTAGCACTTGGCTCCTTTTTAGTCACACAAATCTCATTAGCAAATGTTTGCAAAACAGCCCACTTGTATTTCTCACCTGAAAATGCTTCTACTTTCTCTGCCACATTGCTAGGATGCAAATTTTCCAAACTTTGATTCTATGCTTTCCTTTTACATGTAAATTCCAATTTTACATCATTTATTTGCTCCCATATCTGATCTTAGGCTTTTAGAAGCAATCAGGCTACCTCCTGAATGCTTTGCTGCTAGAAATTTCTTCTGCCAGGCACCATGTTATAATTCGTAGGTTCAAACTTCTTTAGATGTCTAGAACATGAACAAAGTGCAGCCAAGTTATTTGCTAATGTAACACAGGTGACCTGTACTGCAGTTGCCAATAACATCCTCATTTCCATCTGAAACTTCATGAGTCTGAACTTCAACATCCACATTTCTATTAGCATTGTGGTCACAACATTTTAACTAGTCTCTCAGAAGTTCCAAACTTTTTCTCATCTTCTTATCTTTTTCTGAGCACTACAAACTATCCCAACTTCTGTCCGTTACTCTATTCCAAAGTTGCTTCTACATCTTAAGATGTCTTTATAGCAACACACCACTCTTGGTACCAATTTTCTGTGTTAGTTCATTTTTGGATCATTATTAATAAATATCTGAGGCTGGATATTTTATATGTAAAAAAGGTTTAATTTGCAGGCTGTACAAACATGGAACCAATACCTACTGGGCTTCTGGTGAGGGCCTCAGGAAGGTTAGAACCATAGTGAAATGGGAAGCCAGAGAAGACACATCACATGGCAAGAACAGGAGCAAAAGAGAGACAGGGAGAAGGTGCAAAACTCTTTTAAACAACTGGATCTTGTGTGAACTAAGAGCAAGAACTCCTCATTATCACAAGGACAGCACAAAACCATTCATGAGCAATGAACCCCCATGACTCAAACATCTCCCATTAGTCCCCACCTCCAACATTGGAGATTACATTTTAACATGAGATTTGGAGGGGACAAGCTTTCAGACTACATCACTCATCAAGATCAGGTTGAACAATTCACCTCTGCACTAAATATTCTCTCCCTTTACAGAGGTTTCTCATCTTTATCAGTCACTCAGAGTCACCATTTATATAGACTGTGTTTGACTTCATACATGTAAAAGTCATATCAAAATACTTTATAATTTTGTATAACCAAATCGTTATAAAAAGCATACTTGCTGGACTCTATTTTAGGGATGTACTTAGTGTACTAGCCCCTTCTCACACTGCTACAAAGAACTACCTGAGACTGGGTAATTTACGCAGAAAAGAGGTTAATTAACCCACAACCCACAGGCTTTACAGGAATCATGCCTGGAAGGCCTCAGGAAACTTACAATCGTGGCAGAAGGGGAAGGGGAAGCAAGCATGTCTTACCATGGTGGAACGGGAGAGAGAGAGAACAAAGGGGAAAGTGCCACACACTTTTAAACAAGCATATCTCTTGAGAACTCACTTACTATCACCAGAAAAGCAAGGGAGATGTCTGCCACCATAATTTAGTCACTTCCCACCAGGCCCCTCCTCTGACACATGGGAATTACAGTTAGAGATGAAATTGACTGGGCATACAGAGCTAAAACATATCATTTAGTTTAGCATTTAGAAACCCCAGATGCTGATCAGTGTCATGGTTTAAACTTAGCAGACACAGATTACCTTTTTTGACCATATTATTGAATCTCCTGATGGATTTTCTTGTTATTGTTGAATATGACAATGACTAACATGAAGAATATTCTATTAGAAAGTTATTCTTCTTTCAGAGACTCTCTCGCTTATAGTCTCAGCAAACATTTGCACATAACAAATCCATATTCAATTATAATGTAAATATGCACTAGGGTGTAGTAGAAATATAGATACACTGCATTTATTATAATAACTGCTCTGTGTTTGGTGCTGTGTACAATATGATGTCCAAATCTTTTACAAGAAATAGTTCTCTTCGATCTTCTTTGGTGGGAAAATTTACATAATGATGTAAAAGTGAAATAAATAGAGAAGCATTACAAAAATAAATGGAAAATATATTTCATACAGTTATTTCCCATTATGTAGATTAAATTAAAATAATTGGGAAAACTCTTATTTTGTATATAATACAGTAAAATTATTATCTTTCCTTGATTTTTTAAAACCTTTTATATATTATGTTTTATCTCTATACATGCATGTATAAGAATTTGCCCACCCTTCTCTCACATTATTAACAGGGTCAGCACTTATCTTTACAATATATACCTACTTTCTGGCTTAAATTAATGTTTTGTTTTGAATTCATTCAACATTCATTCAGAAAATACACAATAAATACCTACTATGTATTAAGTTCCATACTAAAGTTAGGAACATAAAAAAAAAACAAAAACAAACAAACAAACAAAAAACAGTGTCCCTGCTCTGAAGGAGCTCACAATTTGAAGATAGTCATTAAGAAAACTCTATTAATTGGTGATACATGCCTTAAAAAGAATATGTGGCCATTAGAGATTGTTCAAGAGACCCTGAACAGAGGATTTTATTTTTAATTCATTTTGAAAGATGAGTGCTGTGCCAGACAGAAGATACAGAATGTGCATAAGCACTATGCTATGAAAAAAAATATTTTTAGAGCATGTTAGAGTTTAAGAGAGAAGCCATTAGTGACACTCCTATAAGTACATAAACTAAAAATTTAACTGTTCATGTGATTGAAGTGTGATTTTTCATCTGTACATTTAAAGTTTTAGATTAATTATTACATTAATTTTAAGAACAACATTGCTTCAAAATAAAGCATATTTATGTGTGGTAATTACAAAGTAAAGAGAAGGAGTTCAGTCAATTATTAGAAAATCACAAGTTTCAAAACAAACTATTAGTAACAGTCTCTTGACAATCTATTTTAAACTGTGGTAATTCTTATAAAACCTATCTCAAAGGGGAGCTGGAATCACACAGCCATTCTCTGGCTATTCCCTCTGCATTACCCGTCCTGGTGTCTACTAAACACTATGCTACTTTCCATTTCTATGAAATCCAGTTTTTAGCTTTCACATATGAGTGAGAAAATACAGTATTTGTCTTTCTGTGCTTTGCTTTTGTCAGTTAACAAAATCTTCTCCAAGCTCATCCATGTCACACAAATGAGAGGATTTTTAAAATTATTATTTTGTAGTTGAACAGTACTCCATTTTGTAGAAATACCACATTTTCTTTATCCATTTATCTATTGATGGACACTTAGGTTGATTCCATATTTTGACTGTTGTGACTAATGATGTAATATAGGTGGGAATGCAGATATCTCTTAGAAATGGTGATTTTGTTTCTTTTAGGCATCATGCCCCATAGTGGGATTGCGGACCTTATGGTAGTTCTATTTGTAGTTTCTAAAGGAACTTCCATACTGTTTTCCATAATGGCTGTGCTAATTTATATTCCCACTAACAGTGTATAACAGTTACTTTTTCTCTGCATCCTCATAAGCATTGGTTATCTTTTGTGGGGCATAACCTTTTGAAAATATCAGATTCTAGACTCATAAAGTTACCTAACTTGCTTGGACATTTACTTAAAATCATACAGGAATGGTAGAATAAACTTAATTTGAAATACAGAGTATCAAAAAGGAAAATTATTTTGTATATGTGTTTATCAATATAATTTCTTCAATGTTACTTCAAATAATGTTTCATTTGTTATGTGACATGGCTCAGATTTAGCCACACTCACTGCAGGAGAGGTAATGGGTCAGAAATGATTGAATATAAGTCTCTCTAATTCTGACTCTGTATAATTAATAGCCATTCATCACAAAAATTCTTTTCCTTGGAAACATTCATTTATGGTATGAGAATTGGAACTTCCCTTCTGTTCACTTAATATTTAATATTTTTATCCTCCCATCTCATTTTCAATATTGACCTTCATTTGTCCATTTTATTCCAGAATAGCAAGTGATGGCCCTCTTCTGTCATCTTAGCTTTTATCAGCCACTGTCATATTTTCACTGTTAGAGGTTTATGCTGCACGTTGCAGTGATTGATAATATTTAAAATGAAAACAGCTGACAATAATGATAGCTGTTTACAAATTTTCTCATTTATAACAGGAAAATTTTATAAAGAGGAAAGCATCATTATATCTTTTTCATGATATTTCGTGTCCCTACCTTTTGCATGACATCTTTGACTTTTGCTAAGTTTTAAGTTTTATTATAATGCATTTATCTCAGATCTAATTAGCACATACACCTTTTCCTCTCTGAATGTCCTTGGGCCAAGTCTTACAGTCATAATTTCTATAATTAATTTAAAATATTCATTGTTCATGTCACCGACAACACGACACTGACTATAAAAGACTTTGTTAGTCAGAAATGGCTTGGGTTCCAAGCCATCATCATGTTCAGATTTCATGAATCTTTCAAGGGAATGACTTGAAACCTACACATGATGTTTTTATCTTTGTGCAACATGTATCACATTTGAAATAATACTCTACAACAACGACCTCTTTGCTGATTTAAAGGACCATTTGTCTAACAGATGTAATTACTAATTTTTATAACTAAGTTAATATGTTAAAGCTGTGAATGATACACTGCTTTCTAAAGCTAATTAATAATAATACAATTTCTATTAGGGTAATATCTCTCTAAGATGTATAAACAGGACACTGTACTTTTTGGTCTATATTAATAACCATTTATTAGAACACAGTATTAACATGTACACACTTATTGTTTTTATTTTCTCTGAACTCCTAATGAAACATGCATTTACATTACTAATATTTTTGCTATTACTAATATTTGCCTTTTCTACATTTTGTGGAAACATTCTGAATGTTTTCCACCTGAAGTTAGGGAAGTGAGGTGATTTTAGGGAAACACTGCCAAAAACTAGGGTATCTCAGATTCATGGCTGCTCTGTTGCAAACATGCTTTATGGCCCTAAGCAACTTACTTCAATTCTCTGAAACTAGATAAAATTAAATGAAAAAATATATATTGTGGGAAAAGTAACCCATCAAGATATAGTAATGTACATGGAGGTTTTGGTAATTTACAAAATTTACTTTCCTTCCAAAAGGGCAGAAAAAGATACCAAGGAGTGTAAAGATGCCTGAATGTCACACTGGAGGTTAGATAATATATAGATTGTGATTAGCTTTAAGGGAAGGACCATTATCTTACTATGCTGACGTTTATAGCTCTTATCACAATTTCTGTCTGCATTGGTTCCTCTTCAGAAGTTTGCTGATCACTTTGTGGTTTTGCTTTGTGAGTCACAGTCATAAATGCCAAACTCCTAGACAGCATAGAATGCAATCGTTTATAAGCTATGTATATTTCCAACTACACTTAAGAATTCCAAACTTTTTTGTAATTTACATTAAAAACTCATGCATGGTCGGGCGCGGTGGCTCACGCCTGTAATCCCAGCACTTTGGGAGGCTGAGGCGAGCGGATCACGAGGTCAGGAAATCGAGACCATCCTGGCTAACACGGTGAAACCCTGTCTCTACTAAAAATACAAAAAATTAGCCGGGCATGGTGGTGAGCGCCTGTAGTCCCAGCTACTCGGGAGGCTGAGGCAGGAGAATGGTGTGAACCCAGGAGGCGGAGCTTGCAGTGAGCCGAGATTGTGCTACTGCACTCCAGCCTGGGCGACAGAGTGAGACTCCATCTCAAACAAACAAACAAACACAAACTCATGCATAACTTCTCTGATGAAAAATATCAGAAAAATCTTTCCATGTAGCAGTTCTAAAATAACAGGAATTGTAAAAGACATACAAATGAAGATTTTTGATATTTTGAATTCATATCTTTATTGAACTGCAGAGTTAAATAGATTATTTTTTGAATAATGTTTGACAATGTATTTTAAACACATCTGCAAAACTATACAAAATGTTAGATTCAGGTACTAAATAAATATCGTCAGAGTGGCATAAGAAAAAATAATTTGCCTTGTCATATCTGATATTAAGTGTGCTTTTCAAGAGTGATCCAATGATATTCTGATCAACACTTAATTTTTGTCTAGTATAAATTCAATGTAAAGGTAAACTAGACACGCTTATCCTTTTAAAATCAGAGTAATTATATCCTGAAGCCACAAAAAGTATTTACTCAGCTCAGTAGTGTGTGCCTCTGATGCAAACAGAATATTCTTGATTTGCAAATAATAATCTCTAAGTTATGCTGAAGTAATTGTTTTTGCTTCTAAACCAAAATGACCAATTCTAGTAAATAAGATGTTGGGTGTAATGTAGTATAGGAAATTGGTGCAGGACATGAAGGGGAACAATTTTAAAGGCCTAGTTTAGCACATTATTTAACATGTCTCGACTGGGTCAAACTAAAATTTTGTTTCTTGCAAAGAACTGATTGATGTCAAAATGATGTTTTCTTGAAGAGTAAACTTTGGTCCAAAGAAGAAGAAAAGTTCCATTAATTTTTGTTCAGTAAAATTTTTTTTTCTCTCTCTCTCTAAAAGCTTTATTTTTCTGACAAAAAGAATATTACAAGCAAAGGGGAGTGTGTGTGTGTGCATATGCTGAGTATAACATGGACACTATCTTTCCTTTGTGAATATTTATGTTAAGTGAATAAAATACTTTGCTCAGTTAAAAAGAAAGATAAACTTTAGTATATGCTTATAAGCATACAGAAATTTAAACATCTAATATATAAAATAAAACATATAATCATGTTCACATTTTGTGTACCATATATAATTGAATATGTTCAGAAACAATACAACTGTATTGTTGATGGAGAAATTATTTAAGGTCTAATACCCTTCATTCAACAAAACCTTTGGCAACTCTGTGTCATGTACTACCACGGTACATGAGATATAGCGTGATATAACCTTCAAAGATTCCTGTTAGCAATAATGAAGTTAAATGATATAAGAGAAAGTGTTAAATTTCTAGAGTTACAGCAGAGAGTGTAATGTGGTAGCAAAATCTGTATCTCACAGGCTTCTAAATTACTTCAAAGAAGATATTTTTCCACCAATTTGCCAAAGTGTGGCATGTGGACTAATGATATCCTCATCTATACTGAGTTTTTCATTATGTGAATTAATGAGCCTACAGCTATGAAACTCATTATTTTATGTGTCAAGTTCTGCCTTTAGACTGCCTTGGGCCATGGACATTTTAGCATCTTATAATTTGATTGTCTTCCTTGAGTTTTTTTTTTTTTTTTTTGAGACGGAGTCTCGATCTATTGCCCAGGCTGGAGTGCAGTGGCATGATCTCGGCTCACTGCAAGCTCCGCCTCCCAGGTTCACACCATTCTCCTGCCTCAGCCTCCCGAGTAGCTGGGACTACAGGCGCCCGCCACCACACCCGTCTAATTTTTTTTTTTTTTTTTTTTTTTTGTATTTTAGTAGAGACGATATTTCACAGTGTTAGCTAGGATGATCTTGATCTCCTGACCTCGTGATCCGCCCGTCTCGGCCTCCCAAAGTGCTGGGATTACAGGCGTGAGTCACCGCGCCCGGCCCTTGAGATATTTTTAACTGCTTGTCTTCTGCCTGGAGCTGGCTGGGGTTCACAGTATTATCCATGGTGGACGTCCCATCCAGATGAATATCCATGTGAGCCCTGATACCCATTTCTCCTCCTCAGGTAATTCTTTGACTCTTTTCTCCAAATATGGAATCAAAGAGATGTCTTGAGGAGCTCTGGATGTCACCTCTATGGATCATTCTAGGCACTGTGACTGGCTCCAGTTCCAGGAAAATGGGCTGGTAAGCAGATCACTCTACTGGCTGTCATGGTACTTTTTTCACAGGATCGAAAAAGATTGAGCCACCAAGATGGTACTGTCATGCTGATTTGGGGCAACTCATTTATACAGAAAAGAGTTCAGAAAAAATTAATTTCCCAGGATCCCAGGCCTTGTATGAACTGATTAGCATTTCACAATTTTTAAATAAGAAATATAATATTCACATTTTTAAACTTTCTTATAAATTAGTTTAACTAATACCCCCTTCGTTGCTCTTCTTTATTTTTAACTTCTTTTGTTATAATTTATACTGAATTCTCAGGAGGTAGAGGAAGTAAATATATGTGATCATTCTTCACCGGAAATAAGAAATTACTCCTTTATTTTACCAATAAATTTTAAAGTTTTCTCAAGTAATTTTCAAGAAAGCTTCTAGTATTTTCAACCAGAAAAATTATTTGAGTGTGCACATTGTCAAACCTAAAATATATAAAATTCACAACTTTACTGTGTCATTTTAGTAACCTTAGCTGTGTTCTCAGAATAGGTTATAACTCACTGGAATGAAGCACAGTTTTCAGCATCTAGGTTACCATGGGAGTCAGAACCTAAAATACTTTAGGCTGTATTTAGAAAGAATGAAACTGGGATGCTGGAGAAAATATATGTGACATATAATATACTGCCTCAACTCCTTATAGAGTCAACAGCAATGAATAGAAAACCATTTATGAATAATAAGCAATAAATAATATAATAGTGAAGAATAAAAAAGAAAAAAAACAGGAGGAGATGTAATTCTTGCAGGTATGTATTTAATACATTCTAGCTAGCTGGAGGATATAGTTGGTGCTTTCTCAAAATACTTTTAGGTGATCCCTGGGCTAGGGACAGTTTGGGATGTTCAGCCTTTTAAACCCCCTGAATTATTATTATATTAATGAAAGAAATTTGTATGTGGTGTATGTGGATATTTCTGTGTGTGTGTGTGTCTGTATAAACAGATGTTATTTAATTGCTTTGGAACTTGAGTTTCCTTTAACAACTTGAAGAAGTAATGCAAACTACTAAAATTGACTCAGCCTGATACTCAGTAGAAGAGGAACAGTGATGTGATTTGACTCTGTGTTGCAACCAAATCTCATCTCAAATTGTAATCCCCGTAATTCTCATATGTCAAGGGAGTGACCAGATGGGAGGTGATTAGATCATGGGGGCAGTTTCCCCCATGCTGTTCTCATGACAGTGAGTTCTCATGAGATCTGATGGTTTTATAAAGCAGTTTCACTTGCTCTCGCACATGCTCTCTCGCCTAATTCCACGTAAAATGTGCCTCTTCTCCTTCTGCCATGATTGTAAGTTTCCTGAGGCCTTCCCAGCCATGCAGAGCTGTGAGTCAAGTAAACCTCCTTTCTTTATAAATTACCCAGTCTCGGGTAGTATCTTTATAGCAGTGTAAGAACAGACTAATACAGATAAGAAGTTACTGAAAACTTGGACAATAATGACCGCAACGTGGTGGTATCTATTATAGTTGATGAAAAGGAACAA
This sequence comes from Rhinopithecus roxellana, assembly GCF_007565055.1. Classification (NCBI taxonomy): domain Eukaryota; kingdom Metazoa; phylum Chordata; class Mammalia; order Primates; family Cercopithecidae; genus Rhinopithecus; species Rhinopithecus roxellana. The sequence continues at coordinate 112,392,396 of NC_044549.1, read as the reverse complement.
AATATAGTTTAGGAAAACAAAATTAAACTGTTAAGTCAAGATATTTCAACTGCAGGTATTTTGAAAAGAGGAATATTGAAGAGTGATAGAAGGGAACTATAAGTAAAATGTGGACAATAAAAGCACAAATGGCACTGAGAGGGGTGATATTTATTTCAACAACTGTCTTTAGAAAGCTTAATTGTGCCAAATACTGTGCTAAGCCTCACAACACCACTGTAATCAAGACAGATTAGGCCCTGACCCAAAGAAACCCACTTTCTAATAGAATAAATTGCTGGGACTATGTAAGCTCTCATTTGGTCAAAAATGTCAGTGCTCTAGTGTTTCATATGAAAATATGTGTCCTGAACTTCCATTCATCCTGTTCAGATACCTTTTTCCTAGGAATATATATTAAATAAGTTATCTTTAAGCAGAAACACTCATAAAATTATACATTGGTCAGTTGATTAATTGTCTGGCAAAAATTGAACCCAGTATTTTACCTAAAGGCAATGATTAGGTATTTGCTAATTAATGCTCCCTGTAACTTTATAAAAAACAACTACAGCAAACAATGGGGGTTTCCTTATAGTTCATTCAGCTATGAGCAATAATACAATAATTGAGTTTGATGTTAACTTACAAACCCTAGTTTTTGAAATGCTGGTAAAATTAGTAATTATTGCTCCCATCAACAAACCCTCAGTCCCCTAGCTTAGTCAGGGCTGTATGATCTTGTTTTGAGTCTTCTTATTCTTTTCTTGTGACAATTTATTAATAATTTTTTATCTGCAGGTTCTGTTCCATTTTCCTTATTGCCCAAATCCCATCCCACTATGACTGTTTCCTAATGTTGAAAGTAATTGACTTACTACAGAGATCTTTGGATTTCCTTTTCTTCAGATAGTGGCCCTTTGTTCATTTATTAAAGTAATAACTTTCTGCCTCAAGTACATAGACTTTATCAATGGTATTTCTATTACTGTCACTATTTCTTTTCTTAATTGCCCTGGCAAAAAAATCCGTGTAGACAATGAATTCAGAATGAGCAGCATACTTTATATGCAAACTCACCCAAGGTGCTTTATAAAAACATCTACGAATGCCCACTATTTCTCAGATAAAATAAATTATAAAGATCATTTTCATTGTAGGCAGAAAGAAAAATAATAAAAGAGCATACAGGCTACTATCTTGATAACCTTGTGCCATTAACATTCAAAACCTCTTTACTCTAAAGTGGTTTTTTGTCTCTTTCTATAAAATAGCCCTTGGAGATTCCATAAAACAAAGCACAGGTGTGTAAGGAAATCTGGAAAAGCCTAAAATCCAGAGCAAATGATGGATTGTGTAAAATATTAGGCAACCAATAAAGATCAGTGGATGAATGGATAAAGAAGGTATGGCGTACATTTACACACTCGAGGGAATATTATTCAGGCTTAAAAAATAAGTAGATAATGCTATTCTCTTTTCCTCTTTTTTTCCATACTACTTTTAATCATATTCCAAGATAAATATATTACTTATAAATTTGTTTAGTGTTCATTATCACCTAGCACCTGTAAAATTCATGAGTTCAGGCATAGTGTCTGTTTTTATCATAGAATGCCTGGTTCCTATTAAACTCTTAATAAAACACTTCTACCTCTCTAAAGTCAGATAAATTGTAATGTAAAACACTTGACATATGATATGTAAATTCCAGTTAGCAAAATATTTTGTGAGGAACACCCAAGTTTGGTACATCAAATATTTTAATGGTATTTATGCTTATTGTTAGAGAGTTCAAGACAAACACATTTCTTTCTTATTTGATCTTTAATACTGGTGGTAGTAGATAAATAGATTTTAAGAATAGTTTTATGAATCTTTGAAGTTCATTTAAAGTGCACTTAAAAATTGTTTTTTATATCCTTATATTTTGTAATTCACTTCAGAATACACAGTCTGTGATTACTACTTTAACTAAAAATCAGAATAAAATTGTGAGGTTTTTCAAATAATTACTAAAATAAGAATTATTAAGATGAAAATGTTAATGAATTACAGCATATATCTTAGTTATTTGCTGATTCCATATTTACAGAATTCACCTACTGGCTAGAATCTATTAGTATATAGATTTAAAAGTATATAGATTATAAATAAATGAATTTTCACAAAACAAAAGCATTTATGTAAGTGAGGTTCAGATCAAGAAATGAACATTATTTTCACCAAAGGAGCTTCTCGTATACCCCTTACAAGTCACTATCCCCCAAAAGTAAATTCTACATTGACTTCTAACACTAGAGATTTGTCTGTTACAAATTTTTCATACTTTACATAGATGATGTTGCACTTTTCTGTTTCTGATTTTTTTTCCTGAACATTATCATGGTGAGATATATCCATGATTTTGCATGTGGCAACATGAAACGGAGCATTCTTTTTGTGTTAGAGTATTTCATTTAATGAATACTGCAAGTTATCTGTTCAATACTACTATCCACGAATACTAAAAGTTATTTGTTGCATGATGTTAGGGTTATATCCAGTTTTTGACTAACATTATGGTGCTCCTATGTGTAGACTTGTGCGTATCTTGGGTGAGTATATGTGCACAATACTGTTGAACATATCAAGGAGGAATTTCTGACTCATAAGGTATACACATAGTCAAATTTAGTAGATATTGCCAAATTAGTTCCCAAAGTGTTTTCACCAATTTGCATTCACTAGTAGTATATAATACTTACACTTTCCATATGTCCTTGTTTTTTAGTCTAATAAGGTTACTGTAGTATAATGACAATTTTAATTTGTGTTGTTCTAAAGACTAACCAGCATTTTTTATGTGCAGTTGTCATATGGGATTATTTTTATCTTCAAAACTGACCATTTAGTTTTTTTGCTTATTTTCTACTTGTCTCCCTTTTTTCAAAAAGTTGAATTAATATACATTTATGAGAGATATATATCATCTACATAATCTTTCACTCTATATTTGGATGTTTTCTTTCTTAAAACTATATTTTGAAAGAGAGAATCTATAACTATAATGTAGCAAGATTATGATATTTTTTTCCTTGGGGATTTTCCTGCTCACTCTCTCAGGCTTCTAGGAGGAAAGAGATTGCTTGTCTTGCATAGAAAGAGCAAGCTAAATATCCTCTAGACATGGAACTAAGCCCCTAATGAGCTTGGTTGTGACACTCGATATCTGACCTCATGGGACAAAGTTCTTGGGCAGTTGATGTTAGGCCTGAGTCTGGATTGTGATCTCTGAGGAAACCAAGAAGCTGAAATAACCTTAAATTAACTGACAGAGAAACATAAGAAGATGGCGGTGTTTGAAATTCAAAATTAACTTGGAAATGGGAACTAAAGATGAACTTTTTCCCCCATATTCAAATAAATCTTTATGGAAATACTTTTTAAAACAATGCTCTATAACATTATTAAATTCATAAGCTCTAACCAAGTTAACTTTTATCTTTACTACAGATCCCTTCATATTGGTTTTCATTATGCTTCATCTGAAGGAGAAATAGTCGAATGTTCTAAGATTTACTTGTGTTTCAAAACTAACTGGCTAATTATAGGCTCAAAAATATTTTTGAGGTGGGTGAAATTAACTAGTCTCCCACAAACCGCCTGACAGATTATGATAAAACAAGTCCCAAAACAAATTTTCTGCCACATCTACAACATTTACTAATCATATGTTTATTGGCAAGCAAGGAGGAAACAATTCAAATACTTTGTTCAGCCAGCTCGAGTCCCTTTGAAGTATCCTGACCACATCTTAAAGGGTTCATATAAGGCAAACCCTCAGCCTTCCAAAGCCAGGCCCCACTGAAAAGGAACAGAGTGGCAAGTTGGATTAAGTAAAAACACACCCAATTGCCTGCTGTCTTCAGGCCCATCTCATATGTAAAGACACTCATAGGTTCAAACTAAGGAGTTGAAGAAAGATCTACCATGCAAATAGAAAGCAAAAAAAAAAAAAAAAAAAGAGAAGAAGTAAAACAAATTTTAAACCAAAAACAGTTAAAACGGACAAAGAAGGGGATTACATAATGACAAATGATTCAAGTCAACAGGAAAACTAAACTATTCTACATATATATGCATCACAAATTGAAGCATCCAGATTCATAAAACAAGTACTTTCAGACCTATGAAAAGACTTGGACAACCACACAATAACAGTAGGTGATTTCAACATGCCGCTGACAGTGTTAAACAGATCATTAAGACAGAAAGCTAGCAAATAAATGCCGAACTGAAATTGAGGTCTTGATTAATTGGACCTAATAGATGTCTATAGAATACTCTACCCATGAAATGCAGAATATACATTCTAATTGGCACGTGGGATATACTCCAAGATTGATAACATGCTTTGTGATAGAGCAAGTTTCAATAACTTCAAAAATATAAAGATAAAATATATACCAACCATACTCTTGGACCACATGGAATAAAAATAGAAATTAATTACAAGAAAATCTCTCAAAGCCACAGAGTTCCATGAAAATTAATCAACTTACTCCTAAACAACTTTTGGATAAACAGTGAAACTCGGACAGACATTTAAAAAATTCTTGAAAAAAAAATTAAAACAGAGACAGAGCATACCAAAATTTCTGGGATGCAGCAAAAGCAGCAGTATGAAGAAAGTTTACAGGGCCAAATGCCTACATCAAACAATTAGAAAGATCTCAAATCAATGAACTAATAGCATACCTAGAGGAACTAGAAAAATAAGAACAAACTAACCCCAAAACTAGCAGAAGAAAAGAAATAACTAAAACCAGAGCAGAATCAAACAAAATTAAGACCCAGAAATCCATAAAAAGGATCAACTATGAAAAAGTTGGTTTTTTGAAAGGACTAACAAGATTGACAGACTGCTAGCTAGATAAACCCAAAAGAAAAAGGGAGAAAAGCCAAAGCACAATCAGAAATGACAAGGATGACGTTACAACTAATCCCACAGAAATATAAAAGGCCCTTAGAGACTACTGTAAACACCTCTATGCATACAAACCAAAAAATCCAGAGGATGTGGACAAAATCCTGAAACACACAACCTCCAACCTCCCAAGAATGAATCAGGAAGAAATTAAAACCATGAGCAGACAGAGTTTTGAAATTCAATTAGTAATAAAACAAAATGTACTAACCAAAATAAAGCCCTGGGCCAGATGGATTCACAGATGAATTTTACCAAACTTGCAAAAAAGAGCTAGTACTAGTTTTACTAAAATTGTTCCAAAAAATAGAGGAGGCAGAACTCTTTCAAAATTAATTCTACAAAGTCAGCATCATTTTGATATCAAAATTTGGCAAAGACACAATGAAACTGCAGCCCAATATTCCTGATGAACATAGAAGTAAATGCTCAACAAAATACTGGCAAAATGAATCCAGCAGCACCTCAAAAAGTTAATTCACCACAATCAAATAGGCTTCATTCCTGGTATGCAAGGTTCAACATACACAAACACAAGGTTCAACATATAATACACACAACATACACAAATCACCAAATATGATTTACTACATTCACAGAATTAAAAACAGAAACCATATGATCATCTCAATAGACATGAAAAAAAGCTTTTGATAAATAAAATTCAAAATTCTTTCATGATGAAAACCTTCAAAAAACTGGGCATCCGAGGAACATACCTCAGAATAATAATAGCCAGCTATAACAAACTCACAGCCAATGTCATACTAAACAGGTAATAGCTGGAAACATCCCCTTTGAGAGACGGAACAAGATGAGAATGCCCACTCTCATTACTCCTGTTTAGCATAGTACTGGAAGTCCCAACCAAAACAATCAGGCAAGAGAAAGAACTAAATCACACCCAAACAGGAAAAGAAGTCAAACTATCTTTCTTCACTGACAATATGATTCTGTGCTTAGAAAAATTTAAAAGATTCCATCAAAATCTCTTGGAATCGATAATGATAAAGTTTCAGGATACAAAACCTATGTACAAAAATCAGTAGCATTTCTATACACCAATAATGTTCAAGGTGAGAGCCAAATCAAGAATGCAATCTTATTTACAATAGCCTCAAAAAATAAAATACTTAAGAATACATCTAACCAGGAAGTTGAACAACCTCCACAAGGTTAGTTACAAGGATAGTTGGTTACAAAACACTGCTAAAATAAATTATAAATGGCACAAACAAATGGAGAAACAGTCCATGCTCATGGATTTGGAAAAATCAAATCAATATTGTTAAAATGGCCACACTGCCCAAGGAAATGTACAAATTCAACATTGTTCCATCAAACTATCAACATCATTTTTCATAAAATTAGAGAAAAACAACTATTCTAAAATACATACGGGTGATGGAATTAATTGGGCCCCTGACATCTGCCTCACACAATACACTCATGTAACAAACCTGCCCATGTATCCACTTAAACTAAAATAAAAGTTAAAAAGAGTCAGAGGAATGTCAGATACTTTTTGCTTAATATAAAGGGATAGGGAAAAGTGTGAAGATTAACAAATTAACTAACATATTCAAAACTACACATTACCAAATTGAGACTCTTTGTTGCATCTAAAAGATTTATTTATATCTAAAATAACATAACAAAACAAGGAAAACAAGACCTTTCTGAAACAGTACATTTATACTGAGGCAGTAGCAGAACTGTCTCATTTAATTAACATTAAAATAACAATAAGAGACAAACCTAAAGTTATGATTTGGTTATGTTCCACGCTAAGTATATCCCTAAAAATGAAAGAAATGTCTGGGTCCCAAATTTGATTTTTCTTTACGTATTTTCTTTCCCATCAATGATACTTCACAGTCACCCCACCTGCATTGTCATTTTAAGTTTCTTAATGTAAGATGAGACTGAGAAACATAATCGAATTTTAGAATCCATAGACTCATTCATCTCCAACTAGCATCTTAAAGGCTCCATGCAAAGTGTTTGGATAGCCCACACTGAATATTCCTGGTCTGTTTATACTTAAGCCCTCTGCAACAAGAGATGCTCACTGGTCATCTCTTAGACTTTAGGAGTATGACTGGTACTGGATCAATGATTCATGCTTATTAGCAAGGACCTGCTGTGGAGACACTTGTAGGCTTTGGATAAAGATTCAATGCTGTTTGAACAGTGAGGCTTGGTTTCCTAGCCAAGGCAATGGTTTAGAGGGGGGAGCATGGCCTCAGGGTGGCCACATACTCTTGACCACAGGAATTCCACTTTCTATCCAGACAGAATTCCTATGGTTTATGAAAGGACCTTTCTTGCCTTAGACTAAATACTGCACCTGTATGGTGCTGATTCAGTTTGCCAGGTACACAAGTAACAGCGATTTTAAGAAAACATTAGAGCAGAAGCTTCTATAGGCACTACAAGTAATAGGAATGCTTGTATATTGAGCTGATGGCTTTTATTTTCCAAAACTCCCCCAATATTGCTTAATTTTATTCAAATACTCTCATTTTCTTTGTATTACTTCAAATATACTTTTAAAATCATTTTAAAACACTTTCTTCTTAAAAAGTCTTCTATGATGTTGGACTAAATATAATAAAATAGACACACTTTGAGTTACAAAAAAAATTACTGCTTTATATTTATTCCATGAAAACATGGATGTGTTTTATATGTGATTAAATAGACATTTTCATCATTTAAGATCTAATTGTTCATGTGCCCAGGCTAAAAATTCTAGGCAAAAACCAACAGCAACAACAATAATAATAATAATTGAGAAAAGCAAAAAAACAAAGAAAACATTTAACCATGAAGTGATAATTGATGACATTATATGGCACTGGCTCTTAAAAGACTGAGAAGAAATTTATCTTTATAACTTTTTAATCATTAAATGCAACTGAGATAAATCATAAATGAGAAATTGTGATTTTTTTCCATATTGAGTGAAAACTGATAGTGATTTTTATGAAATCTCATATATATAAGAATAAATATTTATATTTATATATTAAATGCTGCTGCGAGAATTATATTAACTAGAATGCCTCTATGCCTACATTACATATGAGGAAAATGAGCTAATTTATGGCCTTTGTTGAAAAGTTTTAAAGATGCTCTGTTACATAGTGTTACATAATGTATCATTTATATTACTAAATGTATCATTTATATTACTAAGACAGTTGATGTAGTATAGATTTAGTTATTAATTCAAAGTATACAAAAATCTACAGTTAAGAAGTGCGTTGTGCAGTGTAAATAGTTGCTATAGTTCAAATCCAATAGCTGACCTCAAATTGAGTTTGTAAGATAAGGGCATAGACTGACAGGAACTAGCATATCAACATACTGAATTCTAGAGGCAAGTTTATTTTTCCTTTGAGAAAAGTAGTTCTTATAGTTTGCCCTTCCAGAAAAGATGGGACTTACTATGTTGACCTTTTCCTGACTTTATGAGTCTTTTGGGGGAAATCCATAAGTAACTCTTCGGAACTCATTCTCAATATAGGGTGGCAAATATGTTAAGTATTGTTATAAAATTAATGTTAACAATACAGAACATTTTCAATGCAATTATAACCTTTCAAATACCTTAATGTCTATTAATGTTGCATCAGTATTATCATATTAAAATTGACTCAATTTATATTTAATTTTTTCATTTTCAAATACAGCGTGAAAATGAATGGATTTTTGCAACAGCCTTGTAAAGAAGAAAGAAATATTAGGGTATAGTTATCAAATTGAATTTCTACACAATGCTTTATATAAAATGGACTAGTAGAGATAATAAAAAGAGATAAAATGTAACTATCTAATAAATTTATTTTCAAGTGAGCATTCATTTGTTTCCGATTCAAGTAAAAATCTGAGCCTTTTAAACATTCTTCCAAGAAAGTTAATTGAATTTTAATTACCAAGTAAGCAATTTTTTTTTGGAAAAAGAAATTCTAAAATTTTGGTGACAAAACTTTATTAGCAAAAATATTTTTAAAAACATATAAACATTTTCTATGTTTCAGGTGAATTAATCACCCTAACTTTATGCTAAGAGTGTTAACACTTGAGAAGCTTACAGATGCTAATCACTGCCTTTCTTGGGGTTGTTACGTCTGTGTTGTATTTTTATTTTTATTCACGTCTTTAGAGAGTGAAAGAGGAGCAAGACAGAATAATAAGGGCTCTTTTTTTTTAGCACATAACTTAGCTGCACATATATGGAAAAGAAAAGGTACACGATAGGCGTAAGACATTTGTGCTTTCAGTTTCAATGCCACTTAATAACCAGAAGAACATTTAGAAAATCAAATCATATAAAATATTAAAAGAATTTTGATGTTAATGAGAGTGGAAAAAGCTGTTGAGGTTAGAGTGAGTACAGTTACAGGCTGTAACTGTATTATAAAAATGGGGAGAAACTGTGAGGTTTAAAACACATATACGACTGCAGTTTAACCTCCATATAATCTAAGGAATTATTTTTTAAAAATTTAAATCTACACACTTTGATTTCAAGTCACTCATGTGACCAAAACCCTCCATTGGATTTCCGTCTCATTCAGAGTAAACCCAAAGTCCTTGTCCTTCCCTGTGCTTTTATCTGCCCTGCGCCGTCCTCCTCCACCCCCTTTCATGCATGGCTTTGAACATACCACATCGTCTCAAGCCTCAAGGAATTTGTCCCAACTCTTTTCTCTCCTTGTAAGGTTTTGTTGTTGGCCAGATAAACCCAGGGCTCAATCCCCTATTTCAGTTAGTACTCAATCCGGAATACAGAAACCTCTATGTGTAATTCAAGCAGGGAGAGATTCAGTGCAATCATGTGGTTACAGAAGAAATGAAAACACTAAAGCAGCAAATCAATAAGTAGGGTACCATCGAAAGATTTAAACCTTTACCATCTCTGATAGGCAGAACAATGTCCCTGAACCCCCAAAGATGTCCACGTGCTCATTCCTGGAACCTGTAAATACGTTGTATGACTATGGCAAGGGGTATTAACTTTGCGTATGTAATTTAAAATGCTAATCAGAGGACCTCAAAATAAGGCTATTGTTCTGAATAATCAGAATGTTATTGTTAGAATGTAATTATTAGGTTATTAGGTCAAATGTTGTTATCACAATGTAATCACCATAGTTTTTATGAGTGGAAGAAGGAGTCAAAAGAATCAATCTACAGACCTAAAGATGCTACTCTGCTGATTAAGAAGAAGACAGCAGGTGCCAAGAAATGGAGCAGCATCTGAAAACTGGAAAAGTCAAGGAACCAGTTCTGCCCTAAAGGCTCCAAAAGGAACACAGCAGCACTGACAACTAGCTTTCAGCCTAGTGAGAACCATTTTTAACCTCTGATCTCCAGAACTGTAAGGGAATAAATTTGCATTGATTCAAGGTACTAAATTGCTGCTAAATGAGCCTATAAGCCCACATGTCCTTCTGACCCAGTGATTGGCTTAACTATATACATATAACAATAGGTCCTATAATTTTTTAATTTATGATAGTTTCAATTGTTATAAGTCACTTCACGTTCATCAGGATTTTGCATTTATTTTTAAGATTTTAACTTCCACTGATATGTTTTTGAATTTTAATGTACTCTTTTATCCCTGAGTGTTCTACGAAGTATCAAACATGTATGTGTCAAACTTATTTTATATGGTTTATACATTACATAAAATAAGTTTATCTTACATTTTATTGGACATTCACATATAATTTTATTAATATCATTATATTAAATACAAGAGCTATTATGTTCTAAAAATATTTTTGTAATTATGTTCTTTCCTTTTCGATATGCCTCACTTAGGCTGCATTCTTTCCTATTACTTATTTTTATAAAAGGTCTACTATCTCTTGGAATTTTAAAATGAAAAGTCAGGCATATATTCTAATACATATCGTTCATAAACTACTGACTATTTTACATCTTAACTACTTCTTGACTTTTTCCCTTCTTCATCATCTTAAGCACCCTAATACTCACTGTGCTAGTTCTGGTCATCAACTTTTCATGCCTAGACTGTTGTTTTTCTTCTTTGTTGTAACATCTTCCACTTGTAGTTTTTTAAACAGTCGTATTTTCTATTTTAGTTTTAATTCACTTGAAATAATTATATATATATATATTTATGTGATACACTGTGATATATTTTGATACATGTATATGATATGAAATAATCAAATCAGGATATTTAGCATATCGATCACTCAAATATGTATCATTGCTTTTGGTTACAATCATCTCTCTTCTAGCTATTAGAAAATATATAATAAATCATTAACCATGGTCATCTTACAGCACTATAGAATCCTAAAACCTATTCCTCCTATCTGACTGCAATTTTTTGTATCCCTTTTATAGTTTCCATCCTTCCCTGTCATCGTCAAAATTGAATAATTTTATTTTTTATCTTTTTGATGACATCTCGCTTTATAAGTTTTTTCTTTAAAAGATAGAAAGCTACTACTTCCTAGTCTCCCTTGCAGTCAGTATGCAGACATATTATCTAGATTTCATCAATCAAACATATATCAAGTTTTCAGTTCTGAAGTTAGAAGTGAAGTGTCTGTTTTGCTGTAACAGGTTGTGGCAGAAAGCAGCATGGCTTTCAACGTCAGTCTGTTCTTTTGCAGTCTTGAGTTGATTAGTATCAGTATCACAAACTGTCAGCCAAGTTTGTAGTGTTGTTCAGAGTGCTTCTCCAGTAAATTTAATCTGAAGCCTGTTTTTCTAGGCATTTCAATGGTTCTGTGAGCTATCATTCTTTACCAAATTCTTTTGCTGGTTATCTAGGCAGAGATATGCAGAATTATATGTATTTTCTCCACTATGGCTGGGATGATCTTCCAAAAGCCTAATTCCAGTGTCAAACCTCATCACTGCTGAGTTTCTTCAATGACCCACATGCCAGAATGAAGTTCTGGCTCTTTGAAATTATATCCAAGCTCCTCCATGACAAAACTTCAGCTTTGGTTTCTATTCTTCCCTATTGTGTCTGACACATGATGTTTTACAACTTCATGATTCCTTCTCTTGATATCTAAAATATTTTCCCTCCTACCTTCCACCCTCTATCATGCCAATCACTAAGCTCATGCTGATCTTCCAAAATCCAAATCAATCATGAACTCCTCCAGGAAGCCTTCAATGTCTTTTTCTCAACCTATTCCTGTTTTCAGCAAAGTGCCATTCTTCTGTGACCTCATAGCTCCCTGCATATTCTTCTATCGTAAAATTATCTTTATTATGTATAAGTATCTGTGTTTATGTGCCTACCCTACACTTAGTGAGTTCCTTGATAGAGGCTGAAGATACATTTGTGTATTTCCAACACTTATCAAGCACCTGTTATTTAGTACATTTCGTATGTGAATGATTATCTTTTAAGTATCAATATAACTACATGTGATTGGGATTACACTTATAACTAAAACAGAGAGAGGCAAGCATTGGGAAAACATCTTTCTCATTCCCAAAGGCATAGAAATCAAGATAAATTTATTTCTTTCAAGATGCTGTGTGTGAGAGACATTCTGTGAACAAATAGGTTTAGAAAATATTGAAGAATGCATCTTTTATTGGATATTTATTATATTTATTGACATCTTCAATGTTCTATGAAATCATGCAATATCAAAAATGTATAACTTCAGTTTCCATTTTATAGTGTTCCATATTAACAGCTTAAGGAAACAGAGTTCCTAAGGACACAAGTAGAATAATATTGTAGACGTGAAAACAGAGCCAGTCATGTGTTTCAGTATAATCTTGTCCATCATTTTCAATACTAGGGAGATGTGAGTCTGTTTTATTATTCCATTATATTTACCTTTTTTGAATGTTCAGAAACCTGCAATTTAAATGCTTTTATATGGAAAAGAGCATAGTGCTTTTAGCCCTCATTGGAATCAATTATAGCAATGCCAAATGTGAGTAAAAAATATTTGACAGTAAACTTCTTTCTTTAATCTATTCATTTCGAATTGATTTTTCAAAATTGACCTATGCCACTGTCAACGATCCTCACTTTAATACTGATTTGACTCAATGTTAAACAAACCAAATAAGCAGGATTCTGAAGCAGGGAAGTCAAGTTTTAACAGACAGTAAAACTGACATTCTGAAGAATAATTTGTTTTAAAATGATGAATATCATAATTTTCATGAGTCTACACATTACAATAGAAGCTATATGTCTGTTAAAAAATGATTTCTTATCAAAATAAAAGCTAAAGCTATTTTTGAATGTAAGTGTCTTGAAATGTAGTAATTTTTAAAAATTATATGTGGTAGCAAAGCAACTTTCATATAGTTATTAATTTTATACTCTACAGATTTATTCTAGAGATTGCTAATTGTTTATCTTTCCATATATTTTACTTTTTAGCTATTGAAAATAGTCATCCAGAATAACACGTTTCCCCACTTGTCTTGAAGCTAGATTTGATATGACTACCTTGTGACCAGTGGGATATAAATGCATCTTTTCTGTGTAGATTTCTGGGAACTTTTTTAGGAGAGCTCTAGCTACATCCTTTCTGGATCCTAATACCTGTAGTGAAGAAGAAAGTTTGCACAATGGGGTAAGGATCATACCACACAGATGATAAATGATTACATTGGAAGAATCCAGGCTATTAAAAAATTATATTTTACAAAACGATACAGCAAGATTTCAGATCTCAAATACTGTTCCATAACCTATTGCCTATGACAGTTGTCACTCCCCCTAAAGAGGCAAAATGATTTCCTTTCCACTGGAACCTGGGTCAAATTTTCTGATGGCCTCGATGAATAAAGTGTGGCACAAGTTACACTGCAAGACTTTGGAGGGTAGGTCATAAAGGGAAAGAAAGCTTCTGGGTTTATTTTACTCCTGGGACTGGGCTGCCATGCTGTGACAAAGCACACATGAAAACACATCAAGAGATGTTTAGATGAAATCGAAATCACATATGTGAATCCAGCCCCTAGCCTTTGAATCCTTGAGTTAACTCTCCCAACTTTTGGGAGTAGAGAAAAATTGTCCCCACTGTGACTATCCCAATTTCTTGCCTTCACAATCTGAACATAATAAATTTTTTATTTATACCAATACATTTTGGAATAATTTTGTTGCAGAACCAGATAAATTGAAACACTGGATTACCGGAGACTTTGTTGATTAGTGTTGTCAAACAAACTCTGGAATGAATCACTCTAAACTTCATTGTAAAAGCAAATCAACATTATTATGTAAGCCATTTTTATCAGATTTTCTTACTTATAGCTGACGGTAATCTCTCTTTTGCTCAGTGATCTCCCTCATGCTCATAGGTACAACTGCTATGTGTAGACCCATTACCCAAATCTCTGTCTTGGACTGACACCTTGCTGATGAGCTGCACATTCATATATTTGATTGCCTACTGGTTATCTTTACACTAATATCTTACAGGAAGATCAGATACAGCATATATCTCTCAACCCAAACTCATTAACATTTATCCACAATCTTATCTTCATTCTACATTCTGTATTTTGGCTAAAGGCACCATAAAGCACCCAATGAATTATAAAAAAAAGAGTACCCACTTGGTATTTGATATGGTTTGACTCTGTGTCTCCACCTAAATGTCATCTTGTAGCTCTTATAATTCCCACATGTTGTGGAAGGGACCTGGTGGGAGATGACTGAATCATGGGGGCAGGTCTTTCCAGTGCTTTTCTTGGGATAGTGAACGGGTGTTATGAGATTTAGTTGTTTTAAAAACAGAAGTTTCTCTGCACAAACCCTCTTTGCCTGCTGCCATCCACATAAGATGTGATTTGCTCCTCCTAGCCTTCCACCGTGATTGTGAGGCCTCCGCAGCCATGTGGAACTGTAAGTCCAATAAACTCTTTTTCCTTTATAAGTTACCCAGTCTCAGATATGTCTTTATCAGCAGTGTGAAAATGGACTAATACAGTAAATTGATACCAGTAGAGTAGGGCGCTTCTGTAAAAATACCCAAATATGTGGAAGCAATTTGGGAACTAAATAACAGGGAGAGGTTGGAAAGTTTGGAAGGCCCAGAATACAGGAAAATGTGGGAAAGTTTGGAACTTCCCAGAGACTTGTTGAAGCTTTTAACAAAATGCTGATAGTGATATGGACAATGAAATCCAGGCTGAGGTGGTCTCAGATGGAGATGAACAGCTTGTTGGAAACTGGACTAAAAAAGAGAAACAGCATAAAAGTTCAGAAAATTTGCAGCCTGAAAATGCAATAGAAAAGAAAATCCAATTTTCTGAGAAGAAATTCAAGCCGACTGCAGAAATTTGCCTAAGTAATGAGGAGCCAAATGTTAATCCCAAGACAATCAGGAAAATGTCTCCAGGGAATGTTAGAGGCCTTCATGGCATCCGCTTTCATCACAGGCCCAGAGGCCTAGGAAGAAAAAGTGGCTTCATGGGCTGGGCTCAGGGATCCCGTGGTGTGTGCAGCCTAGGGAATTGGTGCCCTGTGTCCCAGCTGCTCCAGCCATCACTGAAAGGGGCCAATGTTAAGCTCTGGCCATGGCTTCAGAAGGTGCAAACCTCAATCTTGGCAGCATAAACATGGTGTTGAGCCTGCAAGTGCACAGAAATCAAGAACTGAGATTCGGGAAACTCCGGCTAGATTTCAGAGGATGTATGTAAATGCCTGAATGTCCACACAGAAGTTTGCTGTAGGAGCAGGGTAGTCATGGAGAACTTTTGCTAGGACAGTGCAGAAGGAAAATGTAGGGTGGGAGCTCCCACACAGAGTCCTTACTTGTGCACCAACTAGTGGAACAGTGAAAAGAGGGCCACTGTCCTCCAGGCTCCTGAATGGTAAATCCACTGACAGCTTGCACCATCTGCCTGGAACAGCTGCAGACACTCAATGCCAGCCCATGAAAGTAGCCTGGAGAGAGGCTGTACCCTGCAAAGCCACAGGGGTGGAGCTTCCCAAGACCACAGGAACCCACTTCTTGCATCAGTGTGACCTGAATTTGAGACAGGCAGTCAAAGGAGATCATTTTGGAGCTTTAAGATTTAACTGTCCCACTGAATTCTGAACTTGCATGGGGCCTGTAGTCCCCTTTTTTGGGCCAATTTCCCATTTGGAATGGCTGCATTTACTCAATGACTCTACCCCCATTGTATCTAGGGAGTAACTAACTTGTTTTTTATTTTACAGGCTAATAGGCAGAAGGCACTTGCCTTGTCTTGGATGAGACTTTCGACTTTGGACTTTCGAGTTAATGCCAAAATGAGTTAAGACTTTGGTGAGTTGTTGGGAAGGCATGATCAGTTTTGAAATGTGAAGGTATGAAATATGGGAGGGGGCACTGGCAGAATGATATTGTTTGACTCTGTGTCCCTACCTAAATCTCATCTTGTAGCTCCTATAATTCCCTCATGTTGTGAAAGGGAGCTGGTGGAAGGTGACTGAATCATGGGCAGATCTTTCCCATGCTGTTCTCGTGATGATGCGTAAGAGATCTGATGAGATCTGATGATTTTTAAAAAAGGGAGTTTTTCTGCACAAGTTCTCTCTTTGCCTGCTGCCATCCGTGTAAGATGTGACTTGCTCCTACTGCCTTCTGCCATGATTGTGAGTCCTCCCCAGTCATGTGGAACTGTAAGTCCAATAAACGTTTTTTTTCTTTTATAAATTACCCAGTCTTGGGTATGTCTTTATCAGCAGTGTGAAAATGGACTAGTACAGTATTCCTTCATTTTTCTCTTCCAGGCATGTGATTGTTCAATCCAAATTTAAATTCTGTCAAACAGGAAGCCTAGTACACTTTTGCTATGAACATAAATTAGTATAGCCACTAGAGAGAATAGTTTGGAGGTTCCTCAGAAGACTAAAAATAGAGCTACCATACAGTCCAGCAATTCTACTGCTGGGTATACATCCCCCAAAAAACGGAAATCAGTATATTGAAGAGATATCTGTATTTTCTTTTCTTTTCTTTTCTTTTTTTGTAGCACTCTTCACAGTAGCCAAGACTTGGAAGCAATCTGTGTCCATCAACAGAGGATAACAAAAATGTGGTGCATATGCACAGTGGAGTATTAGTCAGCCACAACAAATAATAAGATCGTGTCATTTGCCACAACATGGATGGAAATGGAGGTCATTATGTTAAGGGAAGTAAGCCAGGCACAGAAAGACACATTTTGCAGGTTCTTACTTATTTAAGGTTGGAAGATTTTTAAAAATTGAACTCATGGGTATAGAGAGTAGAACGATGATTACCAGAGTCTAGGAAGAGTAGTAGATATTGGGGAGGAAGAGGGTAGTAATGAATACAAAAATGTAGCTAGATAGAATGAATAAGATCTAGTATTTGATAGCAGAACAGAGTGATTACAGTCAACAATAGTTTATTATACATTTTAAAATAACTAAAAGAGGATTGCTTGCAATACAAATAAAAAATAAATGTTTGAGGTTATAGATATCCCATTTACCCTAATGTGATTATTATGCATTATATGCCTGTATCAAAATATCCCTTGTACACCATAAATATATATATCTACTATGGACCCACAAAAATTAAAAATTAAAAAATATATTTAAAAACAAAACACAACAAAACTAAATTAAGTTCTGTTGATTCCACTAAAATTTTCTCTCTTTCAGCAATACCCATTTTTCATAATTTAGTTATGTTTATTAATCTTTTCCTACAGCACCCATAACCATTTGCTGCAGTAGTTTCCTCATTTATACTATCATTGATCTATCCTCTCTTGTGCAGCTAGAGATTTTTTTAAAACAAAAATGTGAGCACGTAAGTTCCCTAATGATAGAGCTCTGGCTTACATCTCCCATTTAATATTACGTCATGCTTCCAACCACAGAGAACCGAGACTAATGTAGATAATCCTTCTCTGTATCATTCTAGCACCATTTTCTTTTATCAACCACAGCATGTAACCTATAGTTACTTGTTTCTCTCATTCTTATGTGATATTCATAAATTATTGACTATATCTTTTCTCTTTGTATGCTCTAGCTTAATGCCTGGTACATTACATACACTCATAAATACTTTTGGAATCACTGAAGTATGTAACAGCCAACCATTTACCTAACATTTCAGCAATTATTTCTTACCCCTCCCACTATTCTAATAATGAAAGAAAGTATCACATGCTTCTTTTGCTTAAACGGTATTTTTTATCTATTATATAATTTACTTGTATTGTAATTGCCTATGCATATGACAGTGTCCATTTATTTAATCCAGAGCAGAGGCAGATTTACTGTGAAGCTAATGAGGCTTAAACTTCAGGGCCACTTAATTGCATAACCTCCTCTCAAACCAGATATCTAATGTTTTCATAATTTGCATTCTGTTTTTCTAAACATATTTTCCTAACTTACATACATACCCCACAAAACGTGAACTCATACCTGTTCCAATTATAATTTAGGTACCTACCATGTGACGGAAACTACACTATATGCATGAATATAAAAATAAATAAGTTTAATTTTATATATTTTCAGGAATCAGAATGCTTCATTTCCTGGAAATCATTCTTACTACATCCTACACTATCACAATATCTTATAATGTCTGGTCTCTCTACCCTCTTATTCAATCCTCTTAATACTAAAAAGAAATAGAAAATTCATTAGACTCTAATTTCAACATATATTTTTGACCACAAAGCCTGTGATGCTGCCTCTTTCTAAATACTCCTTTATTATAATAATTCTAGGTTCAAGACAAACTAAGTTATTCATTAATAATCACCTGATTGTCTTTGTGTTCAAGTTATTTTTTTCTCCTTTCAGTATCAAGTTTTTATACATTGTTTCTCTCTAGAACATTCTCCAACACTAATTGGCAGAATGAGTAACTGATTCCTTTGCCCTCTCAACAATTTGATCATACCTTTGGCATTGTGTTTATCCCACTGTGCCAGTTAAGATATGTCAGTTCAAATTGCACTTAGCTGCCTGAAAAGACTCCATTAATAATAGTGACTCTCTTGATTATTTTGCTTGTTCATTAGGTCTTTTCTTCCGTCTTTTTCTTGCTCCTTGCCCAGGAAGGTGTATCTCTACACACTGCCTCACCCCAGCTCCTTTCCCCTCTAGATTTTAGTTGGGTCCAGTTAATTGGAGATGCTGGCAGGAAATTGTTATTTTCTTTTTTTTTTTAGGAATACAGTATCTTTTAATTAAAGTAAGTACATTGTATTTTAGACATAGTGTTATTACATGCTTAATGGACTAAAATAAAATGTAACTTTTACATGCACTGGGGAAACAAAAAAATGTGTGACTCACTTTATTTTTTTAATAATTTCAACTTTTATTATAGATTAAAGGGTATATATGCAGGTTTGTAGGTATATTGTGTGACACTGAAGTTTGGGATACAAATGATCCTGTCACCCAGGTAGTGAGCATAATACCCAGTGGGTGTTTTTCCTCACTAGAAAGCTGGAGCTAAACATGCATACACATAAATATAAAGATGGGGACAAGAAACACTGGGGATTACTAGACAGAAGAGGGAGAGAGGAGGGGGGAGATTATCGTTTGAATTGAAAAAGTAGCCAGAGTATTTTCCCCTTTTATCTTCCTGCTAGGCCTTGGCAGTAGCTATGAAATTGTTGTCTGAATGGAAAAAGTAGCCAGAGTATTCTACCCTTTTATCTTCCTGCTAGGCCTTGGCAGTAGCTCTATCTTTCTCCTTATAATTTCAGATGTTGTTGAGTGACCCTTCTGCTGTGATCATAGCTCTTGCTTCTTATCAGGTTCTGGTATCATCTGTCTTTATTATTATTATTATTTGTCACGTCAAGCAAAGGAGAGGTAATGACTTTCTATTCTTGCTGGATCTGGGTGCTTCATCATGTCTTCTTTGGGTCCTTTCACCTTGACCTCACTTCTGCAATAATTCTTTTGTTCCATTCATGACATCAAAAAAATTATCCCCTTGAGGGCACCATCTGCTTCTTCCTGCAAGAAATATTTTGGTAATTAGTATCATCTTAGACCCAGACGACAAGCGTCAAAATTGGATCTAGGAGTGGGTGGCTCACACATTTGATGAATGAAGAAATAATCTGTCTTAAAGCTCATTTTCATTGACCTATCTAAAATGGACACTTGCCTGCAATGGGAGCAGAAAATGAAACTTTTATTCTAAGCAGTAATGGGCCATGCTGATTAATATGACCTTTCCAAAGAAAACAGAATAAATGGATAATTATTAGGCAACTGGTAGATTTTGTCACATATGGTTACATGAGTATGAATCTAAATTCTCCAAGAGTCTGAAATTCTATAACTATTTAAGTTCCCAGATGATTCCAGAAATTAGGAATTGGGAAATTGCAAAATTAGAAATAACACATTCTCTTTAGAGCCATAAAGTATATTTTGAACCTGTCACTGATGTCGGTAGTTTTGAGCCTGTCACTTATGAGGGTAGTTGTATTTTGTCTAAAAAGTATTTATATGTCTATTGATATCAAATTCAAGGTAATTTCCTCATATTACTCGTTATGTTTTTTTGCAATGACAAGTACTTTTTACGGAGTTTAGAAAGAAAATCACACAAATATTAAAAATTAAACAGAAGTATTTTTTTCTGAAATTTATTCCCTTATTGATTTGGCATTAGATTATTTGGTATTAGCCTTTGTTTATCCATCCATATTACCAAATTGTACCAAGCTTTGAGAAATGTAAGAGATTATATTGTCTTCCTACAGAGAAGAGGGTGACATGATTATGTTCTTAGTATAAGAACATACAGTTTGATTATAAACTACTTCTTAATTTCATAAACATTTATCAGAGAGTTGATTTCATGAGGAAGTTAAATTATAGAGCAGATTTGAAAATAAAATACTCAACTATGGCTTAAAAATTAGGTTATGGTTCTGCTTCTACTAAGAAATCAGTAAGGTGACCTTTTCAACCTTCAGTTTCCTCATACTGAAAATGACGAACCCTTCTTTAAAGCAACATTTTCTTTTACTCTGTTGCCTTGAAACCATTGTCACTTGTAGCTTCAGATTACAATATCTGTAATCTGATATTTCATTAAATATCAGATAATACCTGGCCATTTCTTGATACTGAAGTCCATAGACAAACCTCAGGGTAGCTCAATATACTCATATGAGAGGAGCCGCAGTCCTTCAGTAGTAATTCCCCTTTCTCAAATCTCCCTTCCTACTAGGACTTGTTAATTACCAGATAGGGTTTAATATTTATGAAGCTGCTACATACTGTTTTTAAGGCTGAGATCCTGACCCGAGAAGAATCAGCCAACTGGAGTGCTGTCTAGTGATTCCACAATGCCTGGGGCTCTCATCACTCCAACTCATAACTTCTCCTCTACTTAAAGTCTGAGAATAAGTCCTTTAGCCCTCTTCCAATATAAAGTAACAGCCTGAATACTATATCTCTGGAGAAAATAAATTCACAGTTTGAAATAACTGAATAATATGATTTCCCTAAAAAAAGAAAGACAGCAAACTGGATCGCAGGTATCATTTAAAGGAGATGTATTAGTACAGAAGGGCCAAGAATGTAAAATGTTGTCTTCAGTTGACACTGTAGATACAACAGTCAGTCCTAATAGAGAAAAAAATCAACTGAAGAAAGTTTATTTAGGAATGTTCGAATTGCCAACATTAGTATCTGGCCCATTGCCCTTACGGGACATTACAGAGAGAGGATAAACTTAAATTCTGATTTGGAATTTCCATTTAATGATTAGTTCGTCTTTCTCACCTCCAGGTAAGCTCTTTTGATGTATATTGATATGATCATTCTGAGCAGCCTCACGCCTCACTTGCTTTAATGCTTATACTTTTAACCTTTAACCATAATACACAATAAAGCACTGCTTAACTGCAGGAGATAAGTCCATATGTATGTATCCTGATTCATCCTATGTCTTCATCTTTATTCCTTGTTCTTTATAACATAGTACAACAAACCTTGTTTGTTCCCTTGCTACTTACTGCACTAAGACTTTTGCATTACTTCTAGTTTGCTGTTCTTAGAAGTTTTAAGGTAAAAGTGATTGTGGTATCTGAAAGGAGGGCTGAAAAAGAGGAAGTAGATGAGGCAGGAGTAGGAAGCATCATCATAGAGCTATATACCACAGAAAAGAGAAAACCAACATCTTAGAACAAACCTGATACCCTGGAACAAACGTGTACAAATTCTTTTCAAGCAGACTCTTAGCTTGAATGTAGGACTTGACTTGAATGTAAGGTTTTAACAGACTCTGTCTCCAAATGCTCAGCCTTGTTTAGCAATTTAAAGATACTAGAAGAAATATACTCATAGCCCCAGTCCCACCACTAATGATTCTGAAATATTCTCACCAATCTTGATTTGCATAACACAAGTAATGGTATCAGGCCTATAAAACAATAAGGGAAAAAGAAGAATAGAAGGAGTTAATATGTGGAAATGTTCTTAAATAGCTTTTTTAATGACAAAGGCAAACTTTTTCTCTTTTAATAATAAATGTCTTGAAGGAGACTTGGATTACAATAGTTATTTAATTGTCTTTCACACTAATTACTTGAGTCCATAAATAATGATTAGACTTTGATCAGAATGATCAGTGCTTAGATCTCAAACTTGGTACAAAGTATCCTGCCGCTTCTCAAACCCTGCAACTGAGGTAGATGTTATCTTACTTTTTTTCATTTAAATACAATATCTTGCATATTATGACACATGGATACCAAAGTACAATGAAGTGTGATATTTTGGGATGAAAATAAACTGTTTTCTTTATGGGTGAGATTAATGTTTACATCCATGGAAAGCTAAATCCTAACACATGTGATACTGTTTGATTCTGTATCCCCACCCAAATCTCATCTCAAACTGTAATCCCCATAACCCCCACATGTCAAGGGAGCTCCCTGGTGGGAGGTGATTGGATCATGGGCGTGGTTTCCCCCATGCTGTTCTCATGATGGTGAACGAGTTCTCAGAAGATCTGTTGGTTTTATAAGTATTTGACAATTCCCCCTTCACACACTCTCTTTTGCCTGCTGCCATGCAAGACTTACCTGCTTCCCCTTCCACCATGACTTTAAGTTCCCTCAGAACTCAGCCATGCAGAACTGATTCAATTAAACCTCTTTTATTTATGAATTACCCAGTCTTTGGCAGTTCTTCATAGCAGTGTGAGAACAGTCTAATACAACAGGCCTTGCCTTGTTTACAATACAATATTCTAGTTGTACTCTTAGCAAACTCACTCTTTGTACTGTTAGCAACTTTCTAAGCTTTTTTGCCCCAAGCGTGAACTCATATGATGAATGCAAGGAGGTAAGACCAAATAATTTAGGTAACATAATATGAAATGTATCTTCTCATTTGTGGCAGAAGTTTCATATTTCTTATTAAAGGGCTACAGATAATGTTAAGACAGATGGCATATTTAGAAACAATCAGATTTCTTTAGATTTTCAACAAATTTTTGCTGACACCGATAGTAATAGAATTTGTAAATATAATACTACAAATAGTATCTTCAAGTTTTAAAATTCTACCAAGATTTAAGAAACCAGTAATATGAAAGGTTTGTGCTACTAAGTTTTAAAATCTTGTAATTGATTTTAAAAAGTGAAATAGAAAGTTGTTCATTTATAAATATAAATATTTAAAATAAATATTGCTGCTGTAAAGATAATTTTTACCTACTTGAAATAATTACATAGTTCAATTTTCTTGAAATTATGAAATATATATTATTATAGTTTGGTACAAGCCTAATATTAATTTATTTTAAAATATAATAAGTTGAAATACAAAATTCTGTGCTATGTGTATATATATGTTTTTTGATGTTCACTACCTAAATACTAATTTCATCTGAGCAGTTATAACTGTATTAAAGAAAGTTTTGTCAATAGTGTTGTCAAAAATGTGGCAAAATTGGGGACTGTAGAAATAAATTTGCTTAGTAAAACATAAAGATATAAAAGTGATATAGGACTCAGTAAGTGTTTTCAAACCTAGAAACAAAGAAGTAAAAGAAACATTTAGAGAAAGAAAATTCTGAATAGATAAGGAAATACAATATATAATAATCTATGCAAAACCCAAGGAAAGTTATCAGAGGCATTTACTTTTTTTAGTTTCAGACCAAAATCACACAAGACTATACATTCACATAATTTCCAGCCCTGGAAATAAATTAATAGAGTACATAATAGCATTTAAGCCAGATGAGAATTAGGTGATAGGTGTTAGCTAGCTCAATGGTGGAAAAATATTTTATATAATCATATAAAAATGAGAAATCAGTTAAAATATAAAAATACTGGTGGAATCTTTATGTAATGGCATTTTCTTTTGGAGAAAAGATCCTCTTTAAGCAAAAGTAGATGACCACAGTTTTGAGCCCCTTTCTCTGATGTCTTTTTCCAACTAACCACTAATTGTTCATTGCAATTCATATTCCAACAGGAAACACCAGGTCTCTGGACCAGAGGACAGATGGTTTATTATTCTCAGAGCATCTTAGTGTCAGTTCCCCGAACCCCAATCCTCATAGAGTATGAGGGTCTCATGTTACCTTGCATGTGCAATGAAGTTGCAACACAATACAGCAATACTGAAATGAAGAGACTCATATTCAGATATTGTATTGGTATCTGTCCCTTTTCCTCTTTGAGGAGAGATGGAAAAAGTGATGGCGGGTGGGCGAGGAGAGAGAGAGAGAGAGAGAGAGAGAGAGAGAGAGAGAGAGAGAGAATGAATGAGTGAGTGAATGAATGAATGAAAGAGACTGGGAGATCTTTGCTCTGGAATAGAAACTAATGCTGAGAGATGGGAAAAGGATGAGGAGGATAATCTCTAAGTTTCACAATTCTGGAATGTGAGCAAATCGCTCTGAGGGAGAAAAGTCTCCAAAACTTTCCAGAATAATTCACTATCACTAATTTCCAAGGCATATTTGCCATTCAGTCATGCCTTAGCTTTTGCCCTTTACTAAAAAAGCCTGGATTATATACAGTAATTCATGAAAATAAACATGATTATTACCGTCCAGCATACTTCTAGAGCAAATCTAAGATGTAAAATTTCTTATTCATCGTTTCAATTGAAACGTCCTAAATCACCAGTGTTCAAGACAAGACCATTTTCTTTTCAAAATGTTCTTTGCTAATTGGATGCACTCATCATCCATGCTAATATTGCAATCTAAAAAGGCATAATAGTTTGGTCAGTTAGATTCATACTACCATTGGTAGAAGGTACTTCAGGGAGAAATTTTGAATTGTACATACATTTTAATGGCTTTCTAATCTCTCTGTGTCTACAGGCATCTACCTGAAAGCTTGCTTTTCACCAGAATGTTTATCCTACCAAAGCTTCAACAGTATAATGTTAGAGCTCTTCAACTGCTAGTAATGTTAACCCTCTATCTAATTTTAATTTAGAAGAATATATACATACTCAATATAATATATTAATTAAATCTATTTATTTGATAAGAATAAATATTTATTAAATATATTAAAATTAACATTTGGGTCACTGCATTATTTTCATTTTGAAACTATGAAAATATAACTTAAAATGTCAAGATAAAATCACAATTTTTTGTTCTTAATTTAATACTGGTACAGCTATATGGTAGTGTTTCTTCAAATTATAAATCGTTTACATTACTTTTCTTTGGTTTTGTTTTTACCAAAATGTCATATGAAATGTATATGCTCTATAACACTTTTTAAATACTATTTAATGGAATAGAATGAACTGTGATCACTTTCTTCTGCAATATGTTTGGTGGAATTCTTTTTTTTTTTTTTTTGGACAGAGTCTCACTCTCTTGCTCAGACTGGAGTGCTCAATCTTGGCTCACTGCAACCTCCGCCTCCTGGGTTCAAGCAATTATCCTGTGTTAGCCTACCGAGTAGCTGGGATTACAAGTGCATGCCACCATGCCTGGCTAGTGTTTATATTTTTAGTAGAGATGGGGTTTTGCCATGTTGGCCAGGCTGGTCTCGAACAGCTGATCTCAGGTGATTCACCCCCCACTCGGCCTCCCAAGGTGCAGGGATTACAGGCGTGGGCTACTGGCCAGAAGAATTCTTATGTATCCTTTTCTCATTCTTTCATGTCATCCCCATAAGCATACAGACCTGCTCTGATGTCCTGAAAGCTTAAAACAAAACAAAACAAAAAATCTGCAGCTGTTATCCTCTTTTAGCTATTCTTTATATTCATAAATAAGCTAACTGAAATTTTCTGCACATGTTAAATCCATTTCTTCGCCTTCTGTTCTCTTTTGGTTTCACTCTACCTCACTAACCCATGGAAACTACTTTGAGTCAAGGTCACAAAGCACATTATTGTGCTCAGTATAGTAGACAGCTGTAAGCATGATATTTCTGTACTGTTTTCTATGCAGATCAAAGAGTCCAATTGAATAACTGAGCAGTTTTTCTCATAATAATAATTATGGAAGGTGAAGGAAAATACTCAAAATATTTAAACAAATTCCAAGCTGAATTGCAGTCAGTTCAATGTGGACTATTTGAATCTGATAAGTAATCATTTCTGTTGTGTTTCTAGAGTTTGAGATATATGGTTTGGAAGTCAGGAAATTGTTTAAAGCAGCAGCAAGGATTTGTATTTTTCTAAGAGCAAAACACAGACCAGTCATCCAATCAATACGAAACACTGTATTTGATTGTTTCAATCAAATATTCTTGACCATATTGACCTACTTTCTTAGTAATTTGATATTCATAGAATAAAGCCTTTGAGAGGGAACAGTAATAGCAGATTCCACCCATGTGAAAACTTCCCTTTCTAATGGGTTGTTGAGTGCAAGCTTGCTCATTAGGGACATTCTTCTTACTTGAAAAATGCATTTAGTAATTCTTTCTGGTTCACCTGGTCAGATTCATTTTTTTTAAACCTGAAGTTCAAGTAATTATATTTTTACTGCCATGTACAGTACAAGAATTTGTAGTATTTATATAGCAATATATTCTTACATATCTGGCTAAAACAGTTTCTAGATATGTAAATAGATTATGTTGTGATATTGACATTAAACACTACATAACTTCATATATGTTAGATATTATTTTCAATTGTTTCAGAAATAAATATTTTCATAGAAAAATATTTATTCCTCTTTCAAGTATATAAATACAAAAAATATTACTTTGCAACCCATATTCTCAGAGCAGAGTTTGATGTATACTGAATGTAATGTATTGTTAGAAAATTATGGCAAATTACAAATTCAAGTAGCTTACAAATAACATACACCATATTGATTTGTTATTCTAATGGTTTCATTTCAAGCATTAAAATTACTTTCATAATCTTACAGAGAAACCCATTACCCTGAGAAAAATATACATAATAAACAAAATCCCTCTATATTTGTCCATGTGATATAATGAAAACCATGCATTCCTATACTTTATATTTATTCATTTTACCTATTAAAATAATGCTCGGATATGTTTGGTATGTGGTTTTGGGGATATTGCCATTATCGTATATCCATTCTACTAATGCTCATATATTTCATGGCTTAACTACTGGTTCTGTCCTAACAGGGAAATGACATTGATGATTTTGAAATATCATGGTTGAATAAAAAGAGTGGGAAGATATTTGTATCATTCAGAATATATACATGCTGTATTGGTCCATTCTCACACTGCTATAAAGGTACTACCCAAGACTGGGCAATTTATAAAGAAAAGAGGTTTAATTCACTCACCATTCTGCATGGGTAGGGAGGCCTCAGGAAACTTACAGCCATGGTGGAATGGGAAAACAGTCACATCTTACATGGTGGCAGGTGAGAGAGAGTGAGCAAGAGCAGGGAAAACTGCCTTATAAAACTATCATATCTTGTGAGATCTCACTTACTATCACAAGAACAGTATAGGGGATATTGCCCCCATGATCCAATCACCTCCCAACTGGTCGCTCCCTCAACACCTGGGAATTACAATTCAAGATGAGATTTGGGTGGGGACACAAAGCCTAATCTTTATCACATACGTGTGTATGTGTGTTTGTTATCTTTGTGTTTATAGATACATAAATACACTGCATAATATACAATTTATTGATCTAGCAAAAGTTTGATGGTTTCCCCCTGTAAATTACCTAATATGATAGAAAAGGAGGGTTCAAACTAGAAACATTAAAAGTAACTTTTAGACAGAAGCAATGTCAACAAATAATTAACTAAAATATTAAGTAAAAATCATTAATAAAAATAGGAGTCTGACAAATTGGGAAGGTGGGCAGGTGTCACTTCAGATATAAATAAAGGTGCACTTCCTTGAGAAGCAGGTGAGGCTGCTGGGACTAATAGTATTTATTTTGCTTTACTTGCCAAATCAAGAATCAAATTAATAAATAATTTAAAAGTTGTAAACAAGCAACCCTAATCTGGAACCATTTGGGAAATATATTTAAGTCTCTGAATTCAGGAATAATCATTTCTGATGTCTGCTGCTTAATCACAACCCAGAGTTGCCTTCTTTCAGGGAATTAACAATTAGGTTTCAGTCCCTTCCTCAGCCTCCTTTACATCTTATTTGTATTTTGTTTAAAAAGAATAAAAGGAAGGAAAACAATAAGTTTCTCATACATAGGCTATAAGCTTCATTTGTGTTTTCTACTAATTGCTAACTAGCCTTGAGGTGAGACCATATTTTTCTGGAAAATAGTAAAAAGCTGTTAAATAGGGCTTTAAAATTTTAATGTCAATGCAGATGTGTTAATACTTACATATGGGCACACTCACAAAATATTTTCTTGTTTTTCAAAATATACTTTTGTGACAAACTTTGCTCTAATATAGGTGAACATGCTCTGAGATAGATGATAAACTTAAATATTTACTTAACTGTGGAATTTTCTTTTATTTAAAACTCAGGACTACTACAGATCCTGCATGTATTGAATAACTTTATTTTTCTCAGAGTATGAGTCTGGATTCAGATTACCTCACCCCAAAAGGGGTTTAGCTGTGTGCATTTTTTCCATTCAAATATTGGTTGAGTATCTACTATGCTCTAGGAATGGTTTTAGGAGAGAGTGTAACACTAAACCCAACAGAAAAATATCCATGGCTAGGCTCGAATAGTTAAGAAAAAAAAGTAGGAATTGTTTATTGAAATAATTAAAATATCAAAACATTTAAAAAGTTCTTAGTATTTGAAAATATCTGACTAATGAATTGATGATATAAAATATACTAATGTCATATACTAAATACAGAAATTTCAAAGCATGCTTTTAAATAATTTTGGAAATGAAAATGCTCGTGATATAATAATGAGTTAAATTAAAATGTAACCTTGTATAAATGTTATATATATATATATATACGCAATAGGTACACATACACATACATGTATATTTGTTTATATATCAACATACATTCACATATCACCTCTCTCCCATACACAAACACATACTGTCTATTTTCATTATTACTAGATTACTTATATGCAAATTTGGCTACTTGCTAAAATTTATTCATAATCCTAAAATTAATATTCTCAGTGCTTTCTTGATAGTTCATCAACATGGATATATGCAGGACAGTGAAAACATTTGAGTTGCCTGACTTTAGAGCTTCACCTTGATCAAATTCTGCTGAGACAGTTAGGCAACTCAATTGCCTAACTCAATTGCTTCACCTTGATCAAATTCTGCCGGGACAGTTAGGCAACTCAATTGCCTAACTCAAATGCCTAACTGTCCTAGCATGATTTGATCAAGGTGAAGCTCTAACTTCCTATTATAGCTCATATAGTGTGTATTAGTTCATTCTCACACTGCTATAAAGAAGTAGCTGAGACTGGGTAATTTATGGAAAAAAAGAGGTTTAATTGACTCACAGTTCTGCAGGCTTAACAGGACTCATGACTGGGAGGCCTCAGGAGACTTATAATCATGGCGGAAGGCAAAGGAAGCAAGCACCTTCTTCACATGGTGGGAGGAGACAGAGAGAGACTGAGGGGCGAAGTGGCACACACTTTTAAACCATCAGATCTCATGAGAACTCACTCACCATTACAGAATAGCATGAGGGAAATATGCCCCCATGATCTCCAGATTCCTCCCTCCAACACTGGAAATTACTATTCAACATGAGATTTGGCTGGGGACACAGAGCAAAACCATATCATATTACAAGCAAGTTTCCTTTTCTCTGTAAATCCTGTGCCATATTTTTCTCATTTTTGTGCTTTTGGTTGGTGATTTTGATGTTTAAAATGTCCCCCAAATATATTGTGAAAATACTGTATAGTGCTTCTAAATGCAAGAAGGCTGTAATGTGACTTAAAGACAAATTAAATGTGTTAGCTAAGTTTAAATTTCATTAAGGCATGAATTACAGTGCTGTGGGCTGAGTTCAATATTAATGAATTAATAAAATATATCAAATAAAGGTTTTTTTCCTAGCTTTATTGAGGTATAATTGATAAATGAAAAATGTATACATTTAAGGTGTACAATGTGATATTTTGATATATGTATACACTATGAAATAATTACTGTAATCAAACTAATTGCAACCATCACCTCACAGCTATTATTTTCTTTTCCACGGTGAAAACATTTAAGATCTGTGCTCTTAGCAAATTTCAAATCTACAGTGCAGCATCATGAAGTATAGTCACCATGCTCCAGAACTTACTCATCTTGAACTTTGTAGACTTTGACCAACATCTGCCTATTTCCTCCATTCCCCAGCTTCTAGCAACCACCCTTCTACTCTGCTTCTAAGAGTTTGACCAGTTTAGATTCCACATATATGTGAGATCATGCATTATTGTCTTTCTGTTCCTGGCATATTTCACTTAGTACAATGTCCTCCAAGCTCATCCCTATTGCTGCAAAAGACAAGCTTTCCTTATTGTATAAGGATGACTAATATTCAGTTGTATGTGTATACATACCACATTTTACATATGGAATTTTTAAATAGGAGCACAGATAAAATAAAGCATTTATCAGTTGATGAAAATGCTATGCCAAGAGACTTACAGAAACCTAACCCCGTATTTCTCCTAGAGGTAACGATTCAGTATTTGATGGTTTAATGTTTGTAGCAACTTTATAAAACATTTACTACAGATAATAAGAATCAACTGTGTTTATATAATATATATTGTGTGTGTTTAAATGTTTGCATTGACATAGGCAGATTCAGGAATCTTGGGTGAGACCTCCTGAGGCCTCGGTTTGTTCAACTGTAAAATGGCAATAACAGTAGCACATTCTTTGTAAGGTTGTTTTTAAAATAAAATAAATTATTGCTTGCATATTAATTTGGAGAATATATTGTACATAAGGCTCAAATAAATTTGTAGCCTATTAGGTGACATTTGCATATATATAAAATCATATTGGCTCTCAAGCTGCTAAGAATTGATATGTGATAACTGCTTTTATTTATTTTTATTTTTTGTTTTTGAGATGGAGTCTCACTCTGATGCCCAGGCTAGAGGCAGTGGCACGATCTCAGATCACTGCAAACTCCACCTCCCAGGGTCAAGCAATTCTCTGTCTCAACTTCCCAAGTAGCTGGAATTACAGGCGCCCGCCACTACGCCTGGCTAATTTTTTTGTATTTTTAGTAGAGATGGGATTTCACCATCTTGGTCAGGCTGGTCTTGAATTCCTGACCTCATGATCCATCTGCCTCAGCCTCCCAAAGTGCTGGGATTACAGGCATGAGCCACCACGCCGGCCAACTACTTTTGAAGTCAGGCTTATGAAGATACAATTTACACTCATTAAAACTCATCCTTTTTAGTGTAGACATCTGTGAGTTTGGACAAATGCATATCGTTGTGTAACTATCACAACATTAATGATATAAAACAATTTATAACCCAAAAAGTTTCCTCATTTTCTGTTTTAGTCAGCCTCTTCCACACTCCCTGCCAATGACATTTATTTTCTGTCTCTATAGTGCTATCTTTTCCAGAATATCAAATACATAAAATTATTTGTCATTTAAATGAATTATAAGTATGTAACCTTTTGATTATGTCTTCTACTTACTGTAATCAATTTGAGATTCATCAGCATTGTCATCTGTATCAACTGATTATTTCTTTTATTTCTGAGGCGTAATCAGTTGTACAGATGCTTTACAGTGGTTTTATATATCATCATTGAAAAGACATTTAGGTTGTGTATAGTGTTTTTGATTTTTGAATAAAACAGCTGTAAGAATTAGCATATAAGCTTTTGTGCTAACACAACTTTTCATTTCTCTTGGGCAAATATCTAGGAGTGGTTTTGACTTGATTCTCAGCTTGGTTGCTGTTGGTGTGTAGCAGAGCTACTGATTTGTGTGCATTGACTTTGTGTCCTAAAACATTTTCTGAATTCATTTATCAGTTCTAGGAGCTTTTTTTGAACAGCCTTTAGGGTTTTCTAGGTATACAATCATATAATCAGCAAACAGTGACAGTTTGACTTTCTCTTTACTGATTTGGATACCCTTTATTTCTTTCTCTTGTCTCATTGCTTTGGCTAAGACTTCCTGTACTATGCTGACTGGAAGTAGTGAGAGTGGGCATCCTTGTCTTGTTCTAGTTCTCAGATGGAATGCTTTCAACTTTTCCCTCTTCAGTATGATGTCGGCTGTGCGTTTTGTCATGTATTTTATTTTATTAAAATGTTATAGCTTTTATTACACTGAGGTATGTCCCTTGTATGCCGATTTGCTGAGGGATTCAATCATAAAGGGATGCTGGATTTTGTCTAATGCTTTTGCTGTGTCTATTGAGATGTTCATGTGATTTTTGTTTTAAATTCTGTTTGTGTGGTGTATCACATGTATTGACCCACATATGTTAAACCATCCCTGCATCCCTGGTATGAAAACCACTTGATCATTGTTGATTATCTTTTTGATATTCTGTTGGATTCAGTTAGCTAGTATCTTGTAAAAGATTTTTACATCTATGTTCATTAGGGATATTGGTCTGTAGTTTTCTTTTTTTGTTATGTCCTTTTCTGGTTTTGGCATTAGGGTGACACTAGCTTCACAGAATGATTTAGGGAGGATTCCCTCTTTCTCTGTCTTGGGGAATGGTGTCAACAGCATTGGTACCTATTCTTCTTTGAATGTCTGGTAGAATTCAGCTGTGAATCTGTCTGGTCCTGGAATTTTTTTGACATTTGGAAATTTTTGTCATGTGAAATGGGAATTTTCAACTTTATAAGAAACTGCCAAACTGATTTCCTAAATGATTATATTATGAAACATTTTCTACAAGCAAAGTATGAGAGCTCTAGTTACTCTGAAGTTTGTCAGATGCTAGTGTATATATATACATACATATATATATATATATATATATATATATATATATATATATTTGTTTGTTTGTTTTTTCTTTTTTCTGTACTTTCCCAAACTAAAAATTGTGTACTAGTATTCTCATGTTGGTTGATTTGCATTTTCACAATAGATACTGATATTGAGCATCTTTTCA
The DNA here is from genome assembly GCF_007565055.1 of Rhinopithecus roxellana. Taxonomy (NCBI): domain Eukaryota; kingdom Metazoa; phylum Chordata; class Mammalia; order Primates; family Cercopithecidae; genus Rhinopithecus; species Rhinopithecus roxellana. Next base: position 112,358,885 of record NC_044549.1, on the reverse strand, counting down.
TGGGTTTACTTCCCATTCATATATGTTTTTGATGAAGTTCCTAATTCTCAAATAATTGGAAATTTAACAACATGCTTCTAGGTAACCCATGTATCAAGAAGAAATTACAGGAAAATTTTAAAAAAAATTTTTCGGCCGTGCGTGATGGCTCAGGCCTGTAATCCCAGCACTTTGGGAGGCCGAGACAGGCAGATCACGAGGTCAGGAGATCGAGTCCATACTGGCTAACATGGTGAAACCCCGTCTCTACTAAAAAATACAAAAAACTAGCCGGACGGGGTGGCGGGCGACTGTAGTCCCAGCTACCCGGGAAGCTGAGGCAGGAGAATGGCGTAAACCCGGGAGGCAGAGCTTGCAGTGAGCTGAGATCCGGCCAGTGCACTCCAGCCTGGGTGACAGAGCGAAACTCCGTCTCAAAAAACATATATATATATATACACACACACACACATATATATGTATATATTTTTCAGTTTAATAAAAATGAAAGCACAACTTATCAAAATTTGTTGGCTACAACTAAAGTTGCACTTAAAGGAAAACGTTTAGCATTACAAGCTTGTGTTATAAAATACGAAATATCTCAAGTAAATGATTCATGTTGCCCACGTAAAAAATGAAAAACAAAAAATAAACACACCTCTTAACTTAATCTCTCACCCTGTTTTAGTCTTCACTTTTCAAAAAAAATTTACTTATCCTTTACAAAAATATTTTTGCTGGCTTTAAAACTCCAGAGAGCTATGTATTTTATTTTTGTTTTCTTATTCAAAATTTCTCACTCCATTGTCATCTGACTTGCATCATTTCTGATGAGAAACTATGTTACCTTATTGTTATTCTTACGTTTGTTCTTTTGTATGTAGTGTATATTTAGTATTTGTCTTTATCATTGATTTTCAGTAGTTTGATTATGATTTGTCAAAGGTTGCATGTGTGTGTCGACAATAAATCTCTCATTGACCAAACTTTAGTCAGACTCCTTTGAGCTCTCTTTTTGACTAGGCCTTATTCTTGGCCTGCTATGCTCAGCGGTAGCAATAATTCCTCTGAGTCCAGTGCAACAAAGATCCTGCCAATCCCCTTTAGCAAGAATTCCTCTCACACTTGATATCTAAACACTTCCCCCTTATTAATTTTCTATCTGTTGAGTCCCTCTTGGCTAGAAATCCCCAGTGGACCCTGCTTTATTTGTAGTTGAGATGAGTCCCACACTGAATTCTCTCTGCCCTACTGCAGTAGTCAAAATAAAATCTGTCTTGACCTTTTTTACAATTGTCCAGTTCAATTTTTTCAACTGTATATGTGTGTGTATAAATTGAATCAGATATTTCTTCTTCTCAGGATTATCTGAGATTTTTGGATTTGTTTCATGTCTTTGATTATTTTTTAAAGAGTCATGACTATTATCTTCTCAAATATTTCTTCTCTGCATTCTCTATGTTCTACTCTGGAATTCAAATTACATGTGTGTTTGACTATTGGCTATTGTCCTAAAGGTCATTGATGTTCTGTTTTGTTTGTTTTTTCTCCTTTTGATTCAACTTGGATAGTTTCTATTGATCTGGCTTCACATTCTCTGTTTTTTTTTCTGTGTTGACTACTAATGAGTCTGTCAAAGCATTCTTCATTGATCATTTCCCCCCTGCTAAAATTTCTGCTATACTTTTTCTAATAGTTTCTACCTTCTGCCTAAATTTCTTTTCAAGATCATAACATGTGTTCATTTATCTTTTCTACCTTTTCCACGAGAGACTTTGACATACTAATCAAAGTTATCTTAAACTCGCTTTGTGATACGCCCAACATTTTTATCATCTCTAAGTATAGTTCTGTTGATGGCGTTGTCTCTTCAGAGTGTTCTTTTTCTCCTGTTTGTCACATATTGTTTGTTTGAATGCCAGGTGCTGTGTCTGGAGTAGCACAGAATGAGATAAATAATGTATTTGTCTGGAATTGGTATATCTCTTCCAATTTTAGTTGATTAGTGTAGAGATTTGAATTCATTGTGTCAGGAATTGGCTTGAGTTTGAATTTCATTGTTGCTCTGGTTACCTTCAGTGCCCAGGGACTTCAAATATATCTAATATTCCTTGTTATTCCTGTAATGTTACCTTGTGCTTAGGGTGATGACAGATTTTCTCAATGCCCTTATTTTATTCTCAACGTTTGGACTTCTCTGTGTGCCTGCAACACTTAGAAGGTCTTTTGCAAAGCTTTTACCTTTCCACCAGGAGTGGAGAGCTGTTGCTTGTTATTCAATTCATGTTAACCTGGTAGTGGAAGGGAAAAAGAGATTTCTCTTGTCTTGATCCAGCCTCAATCTTAGTCAAAACTTATATGCCTGCTCTTATGATTGAGATTTTCTAGTTATCCTGGTCCTTATTCTCATGACAACCAAACTCCTTCTGCAATTTAGGCAGGACTTATGTGGGAAAATATTTTCTACCTCTTCCCTAGCCTTAAGAGACCTCTGCTGCAATTGGAATAGAATCCTGAACTTTAAACTGTTTAATATTCCTCCCCCAGAGCTGAACATTTTTAAAAAAAAAATACTCTTCCTATGGTCAAAATGGATCTTTCCCTGGTCATGGGGGTAATGGAATTTTCTACTTCTCAGAAAATCAGGAACTCCTGCTCTACAGGGAAGAAGCCCCAGCACGACTTCTTTCCCTTTTTGCAGTGGTGGCCACTTCTCTCCTCCAATGGTACAGCAACAGGGAAAGCCATCTTTAATCAATCTCTTGTTCTTCACCATCCTGCTCCGTAAAATCCAGTGAAGGACCATGAAGAAGACCGCAGAGGGTATGTCCTCCTGCTTTGCCTGTAATTTCTAGAGATCTATTCTCTGATGGGAGCCCAGACTTGATTAATATTAATTTGTTACCAAACTGATTTGAATTCTCACCTGCCTTTGTAGTCCCAGCTGCTCTTCTGTCAGTGCTGTGTCACAGGTGAGTCAATGCTAATAGATAGTCTGTCTTTGAGGAACTACTTTTCTTGGATTTTTAGGATACTTGGTTTCCTGTAAACCTTAAATCTTAGAGAGCTTTAAGAAAATGTATGATTCTCAGATTTATTTATTCTTATTGTTAGCACGAATGTGATGTTTCTTCAAGCTTTCTATATTCCAGGGACAAACCCAACTGTCTGTTTATATATAAACACACAGAGACACACACATACACAGACACACACATATTATTTTCTAAAATTCTTTGAACAATGCATATTATTTTAGCAATAAGAAAAATAGATAAATAAAATAATTTTTCTAGAATGTTAAATAACATGGAATACATATATAGTACTTTTATATTTAAAATCATCTCATCTCTTTCTTTGATTTTCCTATACATATAATGCAGACAAAAATGCAAACCTTAATATTCATTCCTCAGGTTTCTTTGACATATTAAAAGCAAAGGGAGAATTAATAATAATGGCACTTTAGAAAGAGAAAGAAAAGAAGAAAGCTGTTTCCCTCTTAGAAAAATGTTCTATTTTGGTTTTCAATATTTGCTCTCAGTTTCTTTGCTTTTTGTTTTTCTTCAGTCTGGTTTGAGAGGCTTGAAATTCACAGTTAGGAATATCTGTCAAATAATGAAAACCAAAATAATGTGTCACTAGTTTTACAGTATTTCAACGAGTAAATTTAAGACTATCTCTAGTTAATTATGCAGGGCATATGATTTATGTAACACTTTACAAAACAGTAGACATCAGTACAATATAAGATGCTGGCAGAATGACATAGTGCATTGAATTTTCTTTAATAGTTTGATGGGAATAGAGTGCTTTAAAAATTCGAGAAAAATAATTCTCAATTTAAAAGCAAAATAATTTGTAAAGTGATTAATTTATAGTGAGATTTATAGTTTGCATATATCAACAATCAAATAATAATCACCAGAGCTAAAAATAACTTCATAATGAATGTATAAATTTTTCAGGCAAAAGAACACTGATCAGTAAAGAAATTTGCTGTGTAGTTTGTATGAAAATATTATGAGGCATTAAAAATCAAAAGGCAGTAGGCTTCATGGTGGCAATGCTGATTGAGAATTAAAAACTAACTTTTTTTTTTTTTTGAAACAAGAGTCTCACTCTGTCATCCAGACTGGAGTGCAGTGGCCCTGTCTCAGCTCACTGCAACCTCTGCCTCCTGAGTTCAAGAAAGTCTTATGCCTCAGCCTCCAGAGAAGCTGGGATTACAGGTGGACCTCACATCCAGCCAATTTTTGTATTTTCAGTTGAGACGGAGTTTCACCATGTTGGTTAGGTTGGTCTTGAACTCCTGGCCTCAGGTCCTCCGCCCACCTCAGCCTCCCAAAAGGGTTGAGATTACAGGCATGAGCCACTATGCCTGACCAAAAGCTAACTTTCTTAATAGAATGAGATGAATCTATATGTCTGTACATAGTTGGTGAAATATTTTCCATTTTTCATTGGTCAGAATAGGGTTTTCATTTCATTAAGTTGAGGATGTCAAGATCACCAAAATTCCATGAATCTTTATTTGCTTGAGATTCTTCAAGCCAATTGTAATAAAACAAACCATCACTTTTTTTTTTTTTTTTTTTTTTTTTGAGGCGGAGTCTTGCTCTGCCGCCCAGGCTGGAGTGCAGTGGCCAGCTCTCAGCTCACTGCAAGCTCCGCCTCCCGGGTTCACGCCATTCTCCTGTCTCAGCCTCCCCAGTAGCTGGGACTACAGGCGCCCGCCTCGTCGCCCGGCTAGTTTTTTGTATTTTTTAGTAGAGACGGGGTTTCACCATATTAGCCAGGATGGTCTCGATCTCCTGACCTCGTGATCCGCCCGTCTCGGCCTCCCAAAGTGCTGGGATTACAGGCTTGAGCCACCGCGCCCGGCCTCAAACCATCACTTTTTATCTCTACTAGGCAACTGATGCTAAAATTGAACATTTTCCTTGTACATATGTGGTTTACTGTTCAACTTTCAAGAAGCCGTCATATGATCAGAGCAATACAATCACTGTGTATTTATTACAGAAAGAATTACACCTAAGTTTAGAAAATTCAAAACTAAAAAGAAAAGATTCTTTTAAAAGAATGCAATTAGAAATAACTATATAACATAAATTTCATGATGAGTAGACATTGTATATTTTACTTCTAATTACATAAATTTAAGTGTATCTACCAACTGATTATAAAAGGTAAATCTGTCAGATTGATTCTACCATATATTGTATTCAGTGGATGCTCCAGTACTCCTCATACAGAAGGTTTTAAAATTAGGATTGTGAAAAAAGGAGGGGCTTAGGTTGCATTTATAAATGAACATTCTATCCTTGTTTAGATTTTATGTTAATTTTGTATGACTAATAGAAATGGTAATTTTTATAGGTTTTGGAAATAGCAATTATCTTTATGTGTGTGTGTGTGTGTGTGTGTTTTAATGAAGGCAGGTGGTTGGCATTATTGTAAATTCCAAAAGCTATCCACTGATCACAAATTGTTACATTTTTAACCATCTGGAGTAAAACAAAGAATTTGGATACTCATGTGCACATTTTGTTTTCTCTGATTTGTGTCTTGGATTATTGTTCAAACACCTTTATTCTACTACTCTACTAATGGAAAGATAAAAGGCAGAATATCTGAATGAGTGACTCATGTGTTTTGTGATGCAGAGAAGCAGTGGAGTTAGGAGATTCAGGAGGTTGGACAATGTTAATAAGAATTTTTATTGAAAAAGATTGAATTATTGGCTGGCAACATCTGACAAATGACTGAGGATAAAATCTTGATACCTTCATGCTCCTTGAGAACAAAAAGGTCTAAAATGAAAGATTCCACGAATCTTAATTTAGAGAATTAAGGAATTGATGGTTAATTTTATGTGTCAATTCTACTGGGCCATGAGGTACCCAGACTTTTGGTGAAATATTATTCTGAATATGTCTTTGAGGGTGTTTCTGAATGAGATTAACATTTGAATCAGAAGACTGTGTAAAGGAGATGGGATGGCCTCTTTATGTGGACAGGTCTCATCTAGTCAATTGTAGACCTTAATAAAAAGAAAAGGCTGAATAAGAGGGAACTTCTCCAGCCTGCCTACTTGAGCTAGGACACAAGTCTTCTGCCCTCAGACTGAAACTTACATCATCAGCTTTCCTGGTTTTCAGGCCTTTGGTCCCAGGCTGGTACCACGTCATCAGCTCTCCGAGGCCTACAGCTTGCCAATTACAGGATTTGAGATGTCTCAGACTCTATAACCGCATAACCCAATTTCTTATAATCTCTCTCTCTCTGTGTCTCTCTTTCTCTTTCTCTCTTTCTCTGTGTGTGTGTGTGTATAAATATAATATCAATAATAAATAATAGAATATAAATATTATGTTAGAATATTATAACAGAACCTATAGAGCATATATATATATATATATATGTTCTATCAATTTTGTTTCTTTGGAGAACTTTAATCAGTATAAATTTTGGTATCAAGAGTAGTTCTAGAGGTTAAAGTGAGGGTATTGTTTGGGAAGCAATGGGTTCCTGAGACTGCAAAAAGAGATGTGTGTGAAGATTTTGATGAAGATGGAGACCTTGAACCTCTAAATTCTGATGGATCTTTTTTGTTAGTGGTAGAGACTCCCCTATTCCCAATGTGAGTGACTTCTACAACCCCAGAGGAGCAGATTCTCCACTCCCAACGACGGCAGTCTTTCCATCCCTATCTGAGGAATTAACTGTGCCTGAAGAAACTGTTGTAATTATTTCCATTGAGATAGTTGCCATGAAAGACAATGCTGAGTCTTCTCAGGATCCACTCCCACTACCTTTCTTTGCTTTTATACACCTATCTAGATTCAAATCTAATTAGGCCTCTCAAGGTGAAGCACAAAGTGTGACCCATAAGGAATTTTGCTACACTCCAAAAAAAAACTGCGTTGTTTTCTAATTTATACAAAATAGAAATCCAGGGAATATGTGTGCAAATAAAGATTAAGGGTGTGGGATAATAGTGGAAGGAACATAAAATTGAATCAAGTAAGTGTATTAATTTGGGCCCACCAAGCAGAGATTCTGAATTCAATGTTGCATCACAAGGAGTTAGAAAGAGCTCTAACAGTTTGGTTGTTTGGTTGACTGAAATACGGACCAACGGCCGGGCGCGGTGGCTCAAGCCTGTAATCCCAGCACTTTGGGAGGCCGAGACGGGCGGATCACGAGGTCAGGAGATCGAGACCATCCTGGCTAACATGGTGAAACCCCGTCTCTACTAAAAATACAAAAAACTAGCCGGGCGACCTGGCGGGCGCCTGTAGTCCCAGCTACTCGGGAGGCTGAGGCAGGAGAATGGCGTGAACCCGGGAGGCGGAGCTTGCAGTGAGCTGAGATCCGGCCACTGCACTCCAGCCTGGGCGACAGAGCGAGACTCCGTCTCAAAAAAAAAAAAAAAAAAGAAATATGGACCAACAAGGAAGTCTATAGTGAGTATATTGAAAATGTCAGCCCTGCCTTAGTGTAATGTAGAGGAAAGGATTCAAGGCTTAGGGATGTTGAAAAGTCAGAGTGGATTTTTCATTTAATACCTATTTACTTATACTAAGAGAGCCTTAAAGATATATCTTTCATCAATACTGTGAGAAATAAATTTACACAGGGAGGTCTGGCATCCTTGAGGAGCTCAATAATGGCCCTTTCTTGTAGGCCAGATCATACAGCTGCAACAGCATTTACTGAATGCATAAACTTGAGTTCAATGGGAATAATTGGATCTTGGGATAGTATGGGTCAAGTTATGACACTCAAATACCAAAAGCAAAGTGGCTATGATGACTGTAATGAGCAAAAGAGTCAAAGCAGCAATCAGAATACTCTGACTTGTGCAGATTTATGGAACTGACTACTTGATCAGGGTGTTTCTGGAAATAAAACAGATAAGAAACCTACTAGATAATTACTTGGCCTATATAAGCAGAATAGTTGTAAGTCAAGTGAACAATAGTCTAACCTCAGTAACAACAACGACAACAAAAAGCAAAACACCAGAGTCATGACCCTCAGTCAATTCCTACACTTGAAATAGTTTACAGATGTCAGAACATTTTGAATGAAGAGGTGACCAGTTCGCCTTGAGAAGGGACCCAAGTACACTGCCAAAAAAGCATACTGTTAATCTTTCTTTCAGCTTTATCCAAAGGGACCTGTGGTCATTTAACAGGCATTTACATCCACTATCTGTTGCTTATAACAGAATACCTAAAACTAGTTAATTTATAAAGAAAATAAATTTATTTTAAAAATTATAGATGCTGGGAAGTCTAAAGTTAAGGTGCCCATATTAGTCAGGGTTCCCTTAAAGGGACAGAACTAATAGGATCGATACCATATATATATAAAGGGGAATTTATTAAGTATTAACTTACATGATCACAGGGTACCACAATAGGCTGTCGGCAAGCTGAGGATCAAGGAGAGCTAGTCTGAGTCCCAAAACTGGAAAACTTGGAGTCTGATGTTTGAGGGCAGGAAGCATCCTGCGTAGGAGAAAGTTATAGGCTGGGAGGTTGGGCTCCTCTCTCCTTTTCATGTTTTTCTGCCTGCTTTGTATTCACTGGCAGCTGATTAGATTGTGCCCACAAGATTAAGGGTGAATCTGCCTTCCCCAGCCCACTGACTCAAATGTTAATCTCTTTTGGTGACACCCTCACAGACACACTCAGGATTAATACTTTGTATCGTTCAATACAATCAAGTAAACACTCAGTATTAACCATCACAGGGTCATATCTGGTGAGGATCTTCTTGCTGGTGGAGACCCTCAGCTGAGTCCCAAGCTGTCACAGGGCATCACATGGTGAGGGAGCTGAGTATGTTAGCTCAGTTTTCTCTTTTTCTTTTAATAAAACCACTAGTTTCACTTCTAGAGGATAACTCACTAATCCATTAACACAATAGTTCATTAACCTTTTTTTTTTTTTTTTTTTTTCTTTTTGAAACGGAGTCTCGCTCTGTCGCCCAGGCTGGAGTGCAGTGGGGCCATCTCGACTCACTGCAAGCTCCGCTTCCTGGGTTTAGGCCATTCTCCTGCCTCAGCCTCCCTAGTAGCTGGGACTACAGGCGCCCACCAGCACGCCCGGCTGATTTTTTGTATTTTTAGTAGAGACAGGATTTCACCGTGTTTAGCCAGGATGGTCTCCAACTCCTGCCCTTGTGATCCACCTGCCTCGGCCTCCCAAAGTGCTGGGATTACAGGCTTGAACCACCGTGCCTGGCCCCAATAGTTCATTAATCTATGGATGGATCAGTTCATTCATGAGAGAAAAGCCCTCCATGACCCAATCACTTTTTAATTTTATTTATTTATTTATTGAAATAGAGTCTCACTCTTGTTGCTCAGGCTGGAGTGCAATGTCGTGATCTTGGCTCACCACAACCTCTGCCTCCCGGGTTCAGTGATTCTCCTGCCTCAGCCTCCTGAGTAGCTGAGATTACAAGCATGTGCCACTATGAACAGCTAATTTTGTATTTTTAGTAGAAATGGGGTATCTCCATTTTGGTTAGGCTGGTCTTGAACTCCTGACCTTTGGTGATCCACCGACCTTGGTCTCCCAAGGTGCTGGGATTACAGGCATAAGTCACCGCGCCCAGCTGACCCAACGACTTTTTGAAAGTTCCGACTCTCAGTAGTGTCACTTTGGAAATTAAATTTCAATGAGTTTTGGAAAGGACAAATGTGTAGTGAGGGCAACTAAGTTGGGAAAGACTAAGTGGAAGCCACTAGAACTGTCTGTATTTAAAAAATAAAAAAAATAGTAAGCGAAAAAAATATCACATTCCTGGAGAGACTACAGAGATTAGTGTCATAATCAAATACTTGAAAGATGCAGGGATGGTGATTCCCACCATAATTTCACTCAACTAATGTATTTGGCCTATGCAGAAGATAGGTGGATCTTGGGAAATGATAGTAAATCATTGTAAGCTTAACTCAATTCCTGGTGACTTTAATTGTAACTGGTGTACTATATTTGGTTTTATTGCTTGAACAAATTGAAACATTCTCTGGTACCTGATATACAGCTATGGATCTGGCAAATATTATTTTTTTTCTTTCTCTGTGCATAAGCAACACCAGAAGCAGTTTGCTTTCAGCTGTCAGAGCCAGCAATACATTTTCACTTCCTTGCCTCAGGGATATATTTATCAACTTTCCAGTCCTGTGTCATCACTTAGTTTGCAAGGACATAGATCACCTTACCTTTCCACAAGATATTATACTGGCCCATTATATTAATGACATTGTGCTGATTTGTCTTAGTGAGCAAGAAGTGGCAATGATTAAACTTATTGGTAAGACATTAACATATCAGAGGGTGGGAAATAAATTGGAAAAGTATTCAGGGGTCTTTTACCTCACTGATATTTCTAAGGGTGCAGTGGTATAGGGAATGCTAAGATATCCCTTCCATGGTGAAGAATAAGTTACTATATCTGGCTCATCCCACATTCAAAAATGAGTCACAATGCCAAGTGGCCCTATTTGGATTTTGGAGACAATATCTTGGTACTTTACTTCAGTTCATTTACTGCATGACTCAGAAGGTGCTAGTTCTGAGTAAGGTTTCAAGCAGGATAAAGCTTTACAACAGTTCCAGGCTGCTGTGTGAGCTGCCCTGCCACTTGGGCCACATGATCCTTTAGATCCAATGCTGCTTGAAGTTCCAGTCACAGATATGGATGCTATTTGGAGCAAAGCCTTGCCATTTTTCTGTACAAAACTACTCTTTTGAGAAACAAATTTTTACCTGCTACTAAGGATTAGTAAAAAGTAAATGCTTAAAGATGGGTACACCAAAGTACTGTGAGACCTGAGTTTCCCATTATAAACTGGGTGTTATCTGACCCACTGTGATGGTTAATTTTAGGTGCTAACTTGACTGGATTAAATAATATCTAGAGAACTGGTAAAGCATTACTTTGGATGTGTCTATGAGGGACTTTCCAGAGAAGATTGGCATGTGTCAGTAGACTGAAAGGAAAAGATCTGCCATCAATGCAGGCAGGTACCATCCGAACAGCTGGGGGCCCAATTAGAACAAAAAGAAAGGAGAGAAAAGGATTTCCCTGTCTTGCGCCAGTTTTCAAAGGGGATGCTTCAGTTTTTGCCCATTTATTATGATATTGGCTGTGGGTTTGTCATAAATAGCTCTTATTATTTTGAGATATGTTCCATCAATACCAAATTTAGACAGGGATGTCCTCTCTCACCACTCCTATTCAACATAGTGTTGGAAGTTCTGGCTGGGGCAATCAGGCAGGAGAAAGAAATAAAGGGTATTCAATTAGGAAAAGAGGAAGTCAAATTGTCCCTGTTTGCAGATGACATGATTGTATATTTAGAAAACCCCATCATCTCAGTCCAAAATCTCAAAATCTCCTTAAAGTGATAAGCAACTTCAGCAAAGTCTCAGGATACAAAATCAATTGTGTAAAAATCGTAAGCATTCTTAGACACCAATAACAGTCAAACAGAGAGCCAAATCATGAGTGAACTCCAATTCACAATTGCTTCAAATAGAGTAAAATACCTAGGAATCCAACATACAAGGGATGTGAAAGACCTCTTCAAGGAGAACTACAAACCACTGCCCAATGAAATAACAGAGGACACAAACAAATGGAAGAACATACCATGCTCATGGATTGGAAGAATCAATATCATGAAAATGGCCATTCTGCCCAAAGTAATTTATAGATTCAATGCCATCCCCATTAACCTACCAATGACTTTCTTCACAAAATTGAAAAAAACTACTTTAAAGTTCATATGGAACCAAAAAAGAGCCCACATTGCCAAGACAATCTTAAGCCAAAAGAAGAAAGCTGGAGGCATCATGCTACCTGACTTCGAGCTATACTACAAGGCTACAGTAACCAAAAAAGCATGGTACTGGTACCAAAACAGAGATATAGACCAATGGAACAGAACAGAGCCTTCAGAAATAATTCCACACATCTACAACCATCTGATCTTTGACAAACCTGACAAAAACAAGAAATGGGGAAATAATTCCCTATTTAATAAATGGTGCTGGGAAAACTGGCTAGCTATAAGTAGAAAGCTGAAACTGGATCCCTTCCTTACACCTTATATGAAAATTAATTGACGATGGATTAGAGACTTACATGTTAGACTTAAAACCATAAAAACCCTAGAAGATAACCTAGGCAGTACCATTTAGGACATAGGCATGGGCAAGGACTTCATGTCGAAACATCAAAAGCAATGGCAACAAAAGCCAAAATTGACAAATGGGATCTAATTAAACTAAAGGGCTTCTGCACAGCAAAAGAAACGACTGTCAGAGTGAACAGGCAACCTACAGAATGGGAGAACATTTTTGCCATCTATTCATCTGACAAAGGGCTAATATCCAGAACCTATGAAGAACCTAAACAAATTTCCAAGAAAAAAACAAACAACCCCATCAAAAAGTGGGCAAAGGATATGAACAGACACTTCTCAAAAGAAGACATTTATGCAGGCAACAGACACATGTAAAAATGCTCATCGTCACTCACCATCAGAGAAATGCAAATCAAAACCACAATGAGATACCATCTCACACCATTCTAACTGGTGTGAGATACCATCTCACACCATTCTAACTGGTGTGAGATACCATCTCACACCATTCTAACTGGTGTGAGATACCATCTCACACCAGTTAGAATGGCAATCATTAAAAAATCAGGAAACAACAGGTGCTGGAGTGGATGTGGAGAAATAGGAACACTTTTACATTGTTGGTGGGACTGTAAACTAGTTCACCCATTGTGGAAGACAGTGTGGCAATTCCTCAAGGATCTAGAAATGGAAATACCATTTGACCCAGTCATCCCATTATTGGGTATATACCCAAAGGATTATAAATCATGGTGCTATAAAGACACATGCACACGTCTGTTTATTGCGGCACCGTTCCCAATAGCAAAGACTTAGAACCAACCCAAAAGTCCATCAATGACAGACTGGATTAAAAAATGTGGCACATATACACCATGGAATCCTATGTAACCATAAAAAATGATGAGTTCATGTCCTTTGTAGGGACATGGATGCAGCTGGAAACCATCATTCTCAGCAAACTATTGCAAGAACAGAAAACCAAACACCACATGTTCTCACTCATAGGTGGGAATTGAACAATGAGAACACTTGAGCACAGGGTGGGGAACATCACACACTGGGACCTGTAGTGGGGTAGGGGGAGGTGGGGAAGGATAGCATTAGGAGATACACCTAATGTAAATGACAAGTTAATGGGTGCAGCACACCAATATAACATTGGAATATATGGAACATACACACATATATAACAAACCTGCAGTTTGTGTGCAAGAACCCCAGACCTTGAAGTATAATAAAAATTTTTTTTAAAAAAAGGATTTCCTCTCTGTCAATTCTGAAACTGGGCATTCTTCTTCTCCTCCTGTCCTTGGAAATTAAAACTTTAGGCTCTCCCATCTTGAGACTCCTGGACTTACACCAGTTCTCTCCCCCTGGATACTCAGATATCTGGCTTCAAACTGAGAATTGCATCATTAACTTTCATCCTTTGGGGCTTTTATACTTAAACTGAGCCACGCTACTAGCATCCCAGGGTCTCCAGCTTATAGAAAACCTGTCATGGGACTTCTCTGCTCAGCTTCTATCAGCATGGGACTTCTGTTAGCTGGCATAATTGCATGAGCCAGTTGCACTAATAAATCACCTCTCATGTATATTTTTATGTATGTATGTATGCATCTATCTATCTATCTATCTATCTATCTATCTATCTATCTATCTATCTATCATCTATATATCTCTCCAGATATCTATCTTATTGGTTCTGTCTCCCTGGAGAACCCAAAGACCTAAGCCATAAACTTTAGCATGCATGTCAGGACTCCATCATGAAATAGAAGGCATATATACATGATCAGGCCCAAAGAAATCCTGAAGGCTCAAAGAAGTTACAGGAAGTTGCCCAAATGTCCATGGTTCCCACTTCTGCTATGTTGTCTTCTCTCTCCCAGCATGAACCTATGGCCTCATGAGAAGTTCTTTATGATCAACTGAAAGAGGAAGAGAAGACTCAGGCCTGGTTTACAGATGGGTCAGTATTATAGACAGACATTACCCAAAAGTGGACACCTGTTGTACTATAGCTTCATTCTGGGACATCCCCAAAAGACAGTGGAGATGAGAAATCCTCCTAGTGGCATAACCACGAGCAGAGCACCTGGTTGTTCACATTGCTTGAAATGAGAATTAGCCAGACAAACCATTATATAATGATTCATGGGCTGTGGTTGATAATTTGGCTGGATGATCAGAGGTTTGAAGGTAACATTATTGGAAAATGTATGCTAATTTACCCAACTCCTGGAAGAAAATGTATGTGGACAGACCTTTCTAAGTGGGAAAAACAATGCGAAGATATATGCATCTCATGTGAATGCTCACCAAAATTCTCCAGACTAGTATTTTAATAATCAAGAGGATGGAATGAGCCATTGTGTGGATACAAGTTAGCCTCTTTCCCTAGCCACCCCTATTATCACCCAATGGGCTCATAAAAAACGTGGACATGGTGTCAGAGATGAAGGTTATTTATACGCTTAGCAACATGGACCTCTATTTACTAAGGTATGCCTAGCTATAGCAACGGCTGAGTGTTCATTCTATCAGGAGCAGAGATATGCAGCACTGAGTTCTTGTTACTTGAGGTAATAAGTCAGCTACTTGGCTTATTTAATTACATAGGACTGCTTCCATCATGGAAGGGGCAATGCTTTATCTTTACTGGAATAGACACTCTGAATACAAGATTACCCTCTATATGTACAATGCTACTGTCAAAAATACCCGTATACTTACAGAATGCATCATCCACCATCATGATATTCCACACAGTGTTTCTTCTGATCAATTGAATTCACTTCACTGGAAATGAAGTGTAGCAGTAGACTAATGTACAGACAATTCATTGGTCGTACCGTGTTTCTCACCATTGATAAAAAGTTGGCTTGATAGTATAGTGGAATGTCCTCTTGAATGCTCAGTTACATTGCAAGCTACATGGAAATACCTTTCAGAGCTAGGGCAACGTTCTTCAGAAAGCTGCATATGTTCTAATCAGCACTAATATATGGTACTGTTCATCCAATAGCCAGGATTCATGGATTCATGAATCAAGAGGTGAAAACGGGAGTGGCAACACTGACTATTATCCCTAGTAACCTACTAGCAAAATTTTTACTTCTGGTCTTCATAAACTTAGGTTCTACTGGCATAGAGGTCTTAGTTCTAAAGGAAGAACTGTTACCACCTGGAGAAACAACAATGATTCATTTCAACTGGACATTAAGATCATCTCCTGGCCACTTTGGAGTCCTCGTGACTCTAAATCAACAAGCAAAGAAAGGAGTAACTGGGCTGGCTGCAGTGACTGATCTTGACTACCATGGAAAAATTGGACTACTACTCTACAGCAGAAGGAAATACAACAATGTCTGGAAAACAAGAGATCCTTTAGGGTGTCTCCCAGTATTACAATGACTTGTGATTAAGGTCAGTGGCAAATGATAACAACCCAATTCAATACCAGTAACAGGTAGCGGTACTAATAGCTCAGACTCTTCATGTCTGAAGATTTGGGTCAGCCAAACAGATAAAACACGCACACACACATATACACACACACACACACAACCAGCTAACATGATTGCTAAAGGCAAAGGGAATACAGAACGAATAGTGGGAAAATGTTATAAATACTAGCTGTGACCATGTAGCCACTTACAGAAACATGAATGATAACTACCAAGAATGTTTCATAATTGTTTTGTGATGGATGTGTTTGTGTGTGTGTGTGTGTGTGTGTGTGTGTATAATCTTTGGGGTCTTTTCTCTCTTTTCTTACCATATAACTTAACGTGTATTTGCTTTATATCATAATTATTTAAGTTATGGGCTATCAAAGAGAAAAACAGAAAAATAAACATCATTCAGGACTTAACTTCTTCTTCTGGGGAAAGGGTGAGTGTGCTTTGGGTCATACACAGAGTAGTTGTATAATATTCAGTGAAATTATGACCTTGCTATTGTCTTTACTTGTAAACTAACTATGGTTGAAGGAGATGTGTATGAGTGCCAAGTTAAAATGGTGATTATTAACTTGTGATTATTAATTTTATGTATCAATTTGACTGTGCCATGCGTTATCCAAACATTTGGTCAAACGCTATTCTCAATGCATCCGAGAGGTGTTCTGCATGAGATTAATATTTGAATTGGTAGATTTAGTAAAGCAGATTGCCCTCCCTAATGCAGGTGGGCCTCATCTAATCAGTTCAAGACCTGAATGTTATTAAAAGGCTGAGGAAGAGGGAACTTCTTTAGCCTAACTGTTAGAAGTAGGATATGATTCTTCTCCTGCCCTCAAACTTGAACATACACTATTGAATGTCCAGATTCTCAGGCCCTTGGACTCATAAAAACTACATATCTCCTCTCCTGCATTTCCAGCCTGCCAACTGCAGATCATGGGAATGTTCAGCCTGTATAATTGTATGAGCAAATTCCTTATAATATATCTCAGTCTTTCTCTGTCTCTGTCACACACACATGTGTGTGTGTGTGTACACTTATGTATCTTATTAATTTTGTTTCTCTGGAAAACCTTGACTAATATATTAGTACTTGATCAGTGTAGTGAATAAACATCTGGCTTTCATAATTGTGATTGTGGTAGTTACATCTATTTCAGAATAATTTATTTTTATACTTATTCATTATTTTGGCTGCTGTCATTCATGCACAGGAAATTAGCTCTAATTAATGTGGTATTTCATATTCCTATGCTAAGAAGAGTTATTTTCATTTTTCAAAACTGTGTGTCATTTCTGTTAAATTGAAAAAAAAAAAATCTCATTTTTATCTGGACTAATAAGCAGCCTTGAGGGAAACTAAGAAGGTAATATGTAAATATCACCACAAATTGCAAAAATTTTGTTCCATTTAACTTTTTGTAGTTGATTTAAAAATAAATATAGTTGGTTTTGGTTGCTGTTTTCAAAACATAAAATTTAGTACAACATTGAATATGCTCTTTCAAGCAAATATGTCCTATCCTGGACTTCCAGGTCTCCCATGTCACTCATCAAATACTAATCACTAGGGTAGAATATCTCAACAGATGTAATATAGGCATTGATTGAAGTTAAATACTTCCAATTTATCTTCATTTGATTTTGTGTGCTCTTAATACCCACATTACCTGAGAGGAAACCAGATTTTCTGTGAGAAATTTCTGTTTTTCTATCCTTTTCTGGGGAGTGTAAGCATGATACAATATATATATATATATATATATATATATATATATATATATATATATATATATATATAGAGAGAGAGAGAGAGAGAGAGAGAGAGAGAGAGAGTACCAAATCATTTATCATGGCATTTCTTTAATACACATGCATAGAGTGCACAGTATGTACTACGCAGTGTTCTAGGATGTGGGGACATAGTCAGTTCTTCTATTATGCTCATTTTGAAACTGTGAATTTCCTTGACTGTATTAGAGAACAATTTGAGCATTATGTCAACTTTGTACTTGCTTATATGTGGTTTAGTTGATGAGACATATTTGGTAAATACAAAAACTGCTCTCAGCTAAACCAAACTTTGTAGAAAAATATGCAAGTAGGCATTACGCATACATTCCTTCAGAAATGTTCATGCATACCTCAAACATTTACCAGTTACTTCAGGTCATGTATTAGTCTGTTTTCATGCTGCTGATAGAGACATACAAAAGACCGGGCAATTTACAAAAGAAAGAGGTTTAATGGACTTAGAGTTTCACATGGCTGCAGAAGCTGCACAATAATGGCAGAAGGCAAGGGGGATCAAATCATATCTTAAATGGATTGCAATAGGCAAAGATAAAGACTTGTACAGAAAAACTCCCATTTTTAAAACCATCAGATCTTGTGAGACCCATTTACGATCATAAGAACAGCACAAGAAAGCCCTGCCCCCATGATTCAATTACCTTCCACTGGGTCCCTCCCACAACACGTGGCAACACAAAGTGAGATTTAGGTGGAGAGACAGCCAAAGCATATCATTCCGCCTCTGGCCCCTCACAAATCTCATGTCCTTACATTTCAAAACTAATCATGCTTTCCCAACAGTCCACCAAAGTCTTAACTCATTTCAATATTAACTCAAAAGTCCACAGACCAAAGTCTCATCTGAGACAAGCCAAGTCCCTTCTGCCTGTGAGCTTGTAAAATCAAAAGCAAGTTAGTTACTTCCTAGATGCAGTGGGAGTACAGGTATTGGGTAAACATAGTTGTCCCAAAGGAGAGAAATTGGCCAAAACAAAGGGGCCACAGGAACCATGCAAGTCTGAAATTCAGCAGAGCAGTCAAATCTTAAAGCTCCAACATGATCTCCTTTGACTCCATGTCTCACATCCAGGTCACTGTGATGCAACAGATGGGTTCCCATGGTCTTGGGGCAGCTCTTCCCCAGTGGTTTTGGAAGGTACAGCCTCCCACCCAGCTGCTTTCATGGGCTAGAATTGTGTCTGTGGTTTTTCCAGGTGCACAGTGCAGTCTGTCAGGGGATCTATAATTCTGGGGTCTGAAGGATGATGGCCCTCTTCTCCCAGCTCCACCAGGCAGTGCCCAAGTAGGGACTCTGTGTGGGGGTTCCAACCCCACATTTCCCTTCCACACTGCCCTAGCAGAGGTTCTCCATGAGAGCCCCACCCATGCAGCAAACTTCTGCCTGGACATCCAGGAACTTCCACACATCCTCTGAAATCTAGGCAGAGATTCCCAAACCTCGATTCTTGACTTCTGTGCACCCGTAGGCTCAACACCACATGGAAGCTGCCAAGGCCTAGGGCTTTCACCCTCTGAAGCCATGAGCTGAGCTATACCTTGGTCCCTTTTAGTCAAGACTGGAGCAGCTGGACACAGGGCACCAAGTCCCTAGACTGCACACAGCATGGGGACCCTGGGCCCACCCTGTGAAACCATTTTTTCCTCCTAGGCCTCTGGGCCTATGAAGGGAGGGGCTGTCATGAATATCTCTGACATGCCCTGCAGATATTTTCCCTATTGTCTTGGGGATTAAAATTGGGCTCCTTGTTACTTATGCAAATTTCTGCAGCCAGATTGAATTTCTCCTCAGAAAATGGAGTTTTCTTTTCTTTTGCATTGTCAGGGTGTAAATTTTCCAAACTTTTATGTTGTTTCCCATTTAAAACTGAAAGTCATTACCACACCCAAGTCACCTCTTGAATACTTTGCTGCTTAGAAATTTCTTCCACCAGATACCCTAAATCATATCTCTCAAGTTCAAAATTTTACAAATCTCTATGGCAGGGGCAAAATGCCACCAACATCTTTGCTAGGACATAGCAAGAGTCAACTTTGCTCCAGTCCCCAAAAAGTTTCTCATCTCCATCTGAGACCAGCTCAGCCTAGAACTTACTGTTTATATAACTATCATCATTTTTTGTCAAAGCCATTCAACATGTTTCTAGGAAGTTCCAAACTTTCCCACATTTTCCTGACTTTTTCTGAGCCCCGCAACTGTTCCAACCTTTGCCTGTTACCCAGTTCCGAAGTTGCTTCCACGTTTTTGGGTACCTTTTCAGCAGCACCACACTCTCAGTATCAATTTACTGTATTAGTTTATTTTCTGTTGCTGATATAGACATACCTGAGACTGGGCAATTTACAAAAAAAAAAAAAAAAAAAAAAAAAAAAAAAAAAGTTTAATGGACTTACAGTTCCACATGGCTGGAGAGGCCTCACAATCATTGTGGAAGGCAAGGAGGAGTAAGTCATGTCTTACATAGATGGTAGTATGCAAAGAGAGAGAGCTTATGCAGAGAACCTCCCACTTTTAGAAGCATTGGATCTGGTGAGACCCATTCACTATCACAAGAACAGGATGGGAAAGATCTGCTCCTATGATTTCATTACTTACCACTAGGTCCTTCCCAAACACATGGGAATTCTAAATGAGATCTGGGTGAGGACACAGCCAAACCATATCAGTCACCAAGTATGTTATAAGCCACACTCATCTACATCTGATGTTACAACTTGCCATCACAATAATGTATCTCCTGCAATCCTTCTAAAGCTGACTTTCACAAGCAAACATTAGTTCTCTTCAAGGTAATGTGCCATATTTTTTGTTGTTTATATGTTTCTTAGCCATTTAATATGTGTAAATATGCAGGTTTTAAAAAACACATCACTGATACAGATTTTGAGTGTTACGTCCCTAACCCCATTTTCCCCACAAACTCCGTGGTTTTTATTGTACAATTTGGCATAGTGTGGTAACCTTTAAGAATAAATATGCCATATTATAGCAGAAATGGCTGTACATTAGTAAGCAAAAGGAAAAAAAAAATGTTGCCCTTATGGAACTAATATTCTAACAGGAGGGATAGAGAAAATAGACTATATAACTGTAAATTATATAGTATATCAAAAGCTGAGAAATGCTCCAAAGAACAATAACAAAAGAGAAAGTGAAATAGCAAGGGAGAAAGAAGTCACTAGAGGTGAAATTTGCAGCAATTTAAACATAGGATGATAAGTATTGGACTCACTGAGCAGGTAAGACACAAACATTTGAAAAATATAAGATTTTATAAAAATATACTTTTTCAAAATTTAAACATGACTTCATACAAATAGAAAATGTGCCTGTACCAATAATTTTATTTTGATCATTAATAGAATAATCAATAAGATGAATGTATGAAAGATCATTTTGGGAGCTTAAAATTACATACACGATGTAGTAAAAAATGTAGAATAAGTTTGCAAGGTTAGATACAAAACCGTTTAATGTTCTCTCCACTACAAACCGTAATCTGCAGGACTTTCTTTTCTATTGAAAAGAAATTATGTGCACCAATTAGTGGTCATAATATACAAGTCAATAAGTAACATTGCTAAATCTGTCACCTTTATTAGTCCATAGTCAATAATCAATAGCACACATTGACTCAAACAAATTGCATTCCTCTGAACAATCACTGCGTCAACCTGTTATATATTGTCCCTAGATAACATTGAAAGTATATATATTGTACTTTGTTTTTCCTTATTCTAGGTTTCAGATAGTTTTTCTTAAGAAGGTAAGCCATGTGGATATTTTTGGACATAGCTTTGAGTCAGAAGAAACCACCAGAGCCTTTAAGCAGTAGTTTTCTGGACAGTTCTATAATATGCATGTAAGCCCCTAGAAGAAAGTAAGTTAGAGGCAAAATAAGACTTTGTAAGACCTTGAAGGATTTTGCTTTTTAGATTGAATAAAATAGGGAGCCACTGGAAAAAAAATCCGAGCAGAGCAGAAGTGTCATCTGATATTTGACTTTAAAAGCTCCCTCTGTCCTTTGTATTGAGAATACATATAGGGGTTTGGTGGGGGCAATGAAACCCACAGGTGGTTAGCTCAACACTCCAGGCTTGGGGCTTGGACCAATAGGGGATAGTCCATGGAAGTAATGTGCACAGTTATCAGAATCTGGATGTGTCTTTGATAGGAGAAGCAGGGTTTTCTAAATAATTGCAGTTCGGTTGTGACAAAAACATCAGGGTTTAAAACAACTAGAAGAGATGGAGTTGTCATTAACTGAGAAATCTGTTGGTGGCACAGGTTTTGAGGGGAAGAATGGTACAGTGTTAGACTGGTTTAATTTGAACGGTGTCTTGGCTCAACTTCTTAGCCAAAAGCATTAGTCTTTAACTTAGACTGAAGAAATGGAAGCACTTCTGTGAAACAATAAATTTTTTTTCTTAATGTCAAGTCTTCATGGAAGCAAAATTTTCAGGCTTACTTTAATCCTTTTTTTCTTCTTAATATAGATGCCTAGACTAATTGCTCATAAACAAAGAGTATACCAATTACTTACTCTAACAAAAAAGTAAAAACAGTTATGAAGTAAAGAAAAACTAAAAATTTGAAAAGGTGTTACATATTATCTTGGAATAAACTTTTAATATGTAATATTCGGAAGTTGTGAATTATGAGTATACTAGTTCAGATGTCAGTGAAAATGCTGATTTGAAATCTGGCCTCTCTTAAACAAAAGTTACTCAGGTTGACAAAATATTTGACCTAGTCTAACTGCAGTACAATTTAAGCTAGTTTGTGAGGAATCAAAGTTGAATAATTACTTTTCCATGTTTTCACATATACATTGTATGGAATTACTATGATCTACCTATAACTTTCTATATTTATTTGAATCATGGACATTCCAACTGTTTAAAAATTTAAGCTATTGAGGATGCCCTATGCCATTGTAACATGAGAAATACTTTTCAAAATTTTGGAAAAATAAACAATGTAAATTATTTTTGTTATTGTTGTTGTTATTTTCCAATTCAAATCCTCAAATGCTTTGTTTGATTCTTTTATTTACAGAGATATATTATTTCAACTTTTAATAGGGTTAAAATTTTTAAATTACTCAGTATTGCAAAATTAAACTAGAAGTCCAAAGAAAAATAATCACGTGTATAATAATGTTGTATTTTCTATATTTCTGTAAAAAGTTATATTTGTCTTCAGGCATCATGTAGAATATGGGTAAAGATAATAATTCAAAAATTAAATACAATTTTTGACATTTTCCTCATGTAAATAATGACCTAGATTCTAGAAGCACAAGTCAAATGTTTTAACAATAAAAATAAAAAGTTTTATGTAAAAATATGTATTTAGTTTATTTACATTCTTCAATTCCATTTTGTTGTTTTAGAGGATAAGGGACAAATATTTCTTGACACCATAAATGTATCACATGTCAAGATATTTTAAGAAACTTTTAGGATTTAGGGAGAAAGAATATTTGTCAATCACAAAATAACTGAAGAGATAGTCTTTTTTTTTTTGGTGCTGCTGGTTGTTTTTAAAGATTTTTAAAAATAGTTCTGGTTATAAATGTAAAATGTATTATTTCCTTCTTTGGCTCAAATCGCCTCAAGTTTATTGTATTTGTGTTCATGAATGGTTTTATAACATTAAAACGAAAATATATATCTCCTCTGGATTTTTTTTGCTATTCCTTCTTTTTATTTGTTTATTCCTAGTTGGTTTTAGTTGTTCTTTGCAAGATAAGATGCACAATTTACCAATTACATGTTACCAGTTAACAAAATAAAATAAAATGTCTCCAGGTGAATTTTGAAGTATCAATCCTGGCACAAGGAAACAGGCCAAGTTGTTCTGAAACACTATGTTTATTCTATACTGGCTATATTAAAAATAGGTAAAAGTTAGTCATGGTGGCTCACACATGTAGTCCCAGCTACTGAGGGGTTGAGCCTAGAAAGATCACTTGAGCTCAATAGTTTAAGACTGCAGTGAATCATGATCATGCTACTGCACTTCAGCCTAGGCAGAATGAATCTCCATCTCTATATAAAATAAATAAATAAAAATAACGCACTACATGTTTAAAGCAATGGTGCCTTAAAGATACCAGAAGTTTAATCTCAGAGTGTTATTACAAAGCTAAGCTACATTTTAATCAGTCAAACTAGCTTAATTATTGTAGACTTTGGAAAACTGCTTCTTCAGTATCTTAAGTTTTATTATTATCATGGATGCCTGTGATTTGTGATATTACATTCTGCCAAATGTTGCCACTATGTCTTATTTCAATTCTATATAATTAGAAGAGGGAAATGGGATTGATTTTTTAATGGAATGCTTTATATAAAAGATAATAGGGGCTAAATTTTTCCAAGCATCTACTTTGATATTTTAATGTGCTAAATGTGGACATATTTTTATTTTTAAAAATTATATTATATCAAGGAACCCTGAGATAGCTTCAGGGCATGTACATAAATAAAAGGGTTAAGATGTAAATATTAGGAGAACAAGAGATAAAATATAGACATCTGTTAGACTGGCTACACATGAGGCTCACATTTATTAATTTTTATGACGTCTGGTTATAATGTTTGGTATTGTGAAAACAGTTGGATTATTTGTTAGAAGACAAGTTTCTCCCCCTGTTCAGTCCTAGTGAGGCTTAATTAATAGCAAAAAGTCCCTGTGGTGTAAAGGAATGAACTTACATTTTGGAATCATTTTTAGAAGATTTTGAAATCAGTTCTACCATTGTCCTCCTAACCTGTGGCAAGTTATATAAACTTTTTGAACTTCAGTATGGAGGTAAAGATGTACATTAAATATTTTGTAATTTTTAGGAATCTTTTATTTGCAAGAGACAAAATACTTAATTCAAACTACATTTAATTTTTAGCAAACACAAAAGAAGGAAGGAAGGAAGGAAGGAAGGAAGGAAGGAAGGAAGGAAGGAAGGAAGGAAGGAAGGAAGGAAGGAAGGAAGGAAGGAAGGAAGGGAGGAAGGGAGGAAGGAAAGAAGGGAGGCAGGAAGGAAAAACAGTTTACTGATTTATGAAACTGATAGTCCTTATGCAGACTTGCCTTCAAATGTGCTTTGATCCAATAGATTCAAATGATATTAATTCAGTCTCTGTTTTATCTACACTCTTGACTTTTTCAACTTTATCTCCAAACTACCTTCCCTTATGATAGCACCACGTTTCACATAGTTTTGATAGTAAGTTATATGAAGAATAGAGGAATCTTCACCCTTCTTTGAGTCACAGTATTAATAATCTTACATCTTTTTACATCTAATTAATTTTGATCATCTTTCTGAAAAAAAAAAAAAAAAATCCTCATGTCCAGAAAATGGTGCAAGCTGATTGGGTTAAACTGCCTTTAGACTTATTCTTACAGTGGGAGATAAGATCAACCCTACACAAACCACATGGTTAATAATAGTAGAGGATGGTTTCTCAAATAAAATTCTGTGTGGTCATCTGATAGAAAAAAAAAAAAAAAATGAATGGGCTGGGTAATGTGGCCTATGCCTGTAATCCCAGCAATTTGGAAGGCCAAAGTGGGCAGATCACGAGGTTAGGAGATCAAGCCCATCTTGGCCAACATAGTGAAACCCCATCTCTACTAAAAAAAAAAAAAAAAAAAATTCAAAAATACAAAAATTAGCCGGACATTGTGGCATACACTTGTAGTCCCAGCTACTCAGGAGGCTGAGGCAGGAGAATCGCTTGAACCCAGGAGGCGGAGGTTGCAGTGAGCCAAGATTACACCACTGCACTCCAGTCTGGATGACAGAGCAAGATTCCATCTCAAAAGAAAAGAAAAGAAAAGAAATGAATGTGATGAATGTGGGAGATTGAACACTAGAGAGTCCCTTCAATAATTTCTTGTAAAAATGAAGTGCCTTAACACATGTGAGATACCTAAACCAAATTACATATCCAAAAATTGTACAGCTATATAGCTAGTTAGAGTGTATCAGTGGCTCTTTGCAATATCTTGATAATATAGTGATATGTCACAATATATCTTATATAGATACCAACATTTAAGAATAAACTGACTAGCTCATATTTATGAATTTCATTGAAAAGTCTATTCCTATTCAATTAGTTTGAATAGGAATAAAATTCAGGTATTTTTGTTTTTGAACTTTTTCACATGATAAAGACATAAAGTTAAAGCCCTGCTTAACTTACTCCAGTCTTACCCCATCATGAACACAATAGTATCCTATTGATTGCTGTCAAGTTTATCAGTTAATCTTACAATTAATTTAAAAATTTTTGTTCAGTTTGAATGTTTAGTTTTTGACTAAATCAGAGTATAATCATGACAGCGGGTCATTGGCTATTGGCATTATTCACGTGGGTCTTGGTAGAGCAAAGGGGACAATATTCTGGACATTGTAAAAGTTATCAGAATTAAAATGAATTTATTTGCAGTAAAAGCCCAGACAAACGGAGTCAGGAAAAGCCATTAAGGAAGGATTCTCATGTGCAAACACCTGATAACAGGAAATATTACAAAAAACTACAAAATCACAAACTTGCACAAAGGCCATTGCAACCTGACACAGAAAAAGTACTTCTGCAAGAACATCTAGCCAGTAACTGCCTGTTCAGCTTTGGACTGGTGCCACCCTTGTTACTGATCCTTGTAGTTAAAGATAATTATCTGAAAACAATGATGTAATCCTCTCCACTTTCTATTAAAAACTTTTGTTTTCCTCTAGCTCCCTGAATATGGACATAGTTTACTATGACATGTGCCTTCACATTGCAATGTCTATTTTCCAATAAATATCATTTTCCCTTTTACAGACTCACTGCCTCTTTGTTATTTAGGTTGGCACCATGAAACTGCTATTTCTTTTTGGCTCTAAAATGATGCTTTTCTGTGAAAATCGATTTACTAATATGGTTCTTTTATGGTTTGCTTTATAAATCTATAGATATTCCAGTTCTGACTGATAAATTATTTACCATTAAAAAGTGTGAACCAAGAGAAATATATATTTGTCCATATATTACCTCTGTGAAAATGACAGAACAACCACAAATGATAATAAATATTTGTTTAAAGAAAAGGATTTTTGATAACTTTATGAGTAAATTGGACAAGCTCCTAGAGCCCTTTAAGTTATATTTAGTATTTAGAAATATCTATTTTTAACCAAATATAGTGCATTCACGAAAATGCTTAGTAATATCTTTACCAGTTCAAGAGATGCAGTGCCTGCCAGCAAATAGTAATTGGTCACTGAAGCAATCCCACAACTCCTGTTATGATCATTTCAGTTTCCTACTGATGATCATCATGAATTTAATTGCTCAAATAAAGCTAAATGCTTTGAAATAATCATCTCAGAATCTTTCACATATTTTTATGAAATCAATTTAACTTAGCAATTTTTTGGAATGTTGGAAATGTTTTTACATGGAAATCAATTTTAGTAATGTTTTTTCAAACAGAAAAATCTTGTTTTTGGCTACCACTGCAGAGATAAAAGTATTAAAGCTAAGTTCTATTTGTTGTAGGGGCTTGCAAGACCCATTGTGTTTATGTGAATGTGGATATGTAAATAAGCAAGTAATTTGAAGTAGTGGTGCAATCCACAAATGATGAGCTCATAAACTCAGGTTCATTTGCCTACAAGGGGATAATATATGAAAAATCAATAGAAGATGAAGATTGATCAGGTGGATTTCTTTATAAGGTAAAATGAGTAAGGAGTAGGGATGATTGATTTTTCTCTTACTTTTACCTCCTTGAACTACATATTTCTTAAACAGTCACAGGACATTGGAAATAGAATGCATTTTAAATAAGGTGTATTTGATGTTCATGCTTTCAGCTATTGATTTTCAATATTTAACACTTACCCGTGGAAATATTCTTCCTAGATAAATGGAGAAAGAAGCAAAATCCATGTAGAGTATATAAGACACTTATGTTCTTCATTTCACTTTTGTGTTTTCATGCTGCTGACAAAGACATACCCAACACTGGGAGGAAAAAAGAGGTTCAATTGGACTTACAGTTCCACATGGCTGGGGAGGCCTCAGAATCATGGCAGGAGGTGAAAGGCACTTCTTACATGGCAGCAGAGAACATGAGGAAGAAGTAAAAGCAGAAACCCCTGGTAAACTCATCAGATCTTGTGATACTTATTCACTGTCATGAGAATAGCACAAGAAATACCTAACCCCATGATTCAATGACCTCCCCCTGAGTCCCCCCCACCACTTGTGGGAATTCTGGGAGATACAATTCAAGTTGAGATTTGGGTGAGAACACAGCCAAAATACGTCATTCTGCCCCTGGCCCCTCCATGTTCTCACATTTCAAAACTAATCATGCCTTCCCAACAGTCCCCCAAAGTCTTATTTCATTTCAGCATTATCCAAAAGTCCACGTCCAAAGTCTCATCTGAGACAAGTCAAGTCCCTTCTACCTATGAGGCGGTAAAATCAAAAGCAAGCTAGTTACCTTCTAGATACAATGGGAGTGCAGGTATTGGGTAAATATAGCTGTCCCAAATGGGATAAACTGGTCAAAACAAAGGGCTTATAGCGCCTATGCAAGTCCAAAATCCAGCAGGGCAGTTAAAAATATAAAGCTCCAAAAGAATCTCCTTTGACTCCAGGTCTCATATCCAGGTCACGTAGATGCAAGAGGTGGGTTCCTATGGTCTTGGGCAACTCTGCCCCTGTGGCTTTGCAGGGTAAAGTCTCTCTCCTGGCTGCTTTCACGGGCTGGTGTTGAGAGTCTGTGGCTTTTCCAGGCACACAGTGGAAGCTGTCGGTAGATCTACCATTCTGGGGTCTGGAGGACAGTGGCCCTCTTCTTATACCTTCACCAGGCAGTGCCCCAGTAGAGACTCTGTGTGGGGGCTCCAACCCCATATTTCCCTTCCATGCAGTCCTAGAAGAGGTTCTCCATGAGGGCCCCACCCCTGCAGCAAACTTTTGCCTGTGCATCCAGGCGTTTCCATATATCTTTTGTAATCTAGGTGGAGGTTCCCAAACCTCAATTCTTGACTTCTGTGCACCCACAGGCTCAATACCACGTGGAAGCTGCCAAGACTTGGGGCTTCCATCCTCTGGAGTCACAGCCAGAGATGTATATTGGACCCTTTCAGCCCCTGCTAGAGCAGCTGGGGTATAGGGCACCAACTCCCTAGGCTGCACACAGCATGGGGACCATGGTCCTGACCCATGAAACCATTTTTTCCTACTGGGCCTTCAGGCCTGTGATGGGAGGGGCTGCTGTGAAGTTTTCTGACATGGCCTGGAGACGTTTTCCCCATGGTCTCGGGGATTAACATTAGGCTCCTTGCTACTTATGCAAATTTCTGCAGCCTGCTTGAATTTCTCTCCAGAAAATGGGTTTTTCTTTTCTATCACATTGTCAGGCTACAAATTTGCCAAACTTTCATGCTCTTTTACCCTTTTAAAACTGAGTGCTTTTAATAGCACTGAAGTCATGTGTTGAATGCTTTGCGGCTTAGAAATTTTTTCCACCAGATACCCTAAATCATCCTTCTCAAGTTCAAAGTTCCACAAATCTCTATGGCAGGGGCAAAAATGCTGCCAGTCTCTTTGCTAAAACATAACAAGAGTCACTTTTGCTCCAGTTCCCAACAAGTTCTTCATCTTCATCTGAGATGGACCTCAGATGGAGCTTATTGTTCATATCATTATCAACATTTTCTTCAAAGTCATTCAACAAGTCTCTAGGAAGTTCCAAACTTTCCCACATTTTCCTGTATCCTTCTGAGCCCTCCAAACTGTTCCAACCTCTGCCTGTTACCCAGTTGCTAAGTCGCTTCCACATTTTTGGGTATCTTTTCAGCAACACCCCGCTCTGCTGGTACCAATTTGCTGTATTAGTCTGTTTTCATGCTGCTGACAAATATACCCGAGACTGGGAATTAAAAGAGGTTTAATTGGACTTACAGTTCCACATGGCTGTGGAGGCCTCACAATCATGGCAGAAGGCAAAAGACATGGCAGCAACAAGAGAAAATGAGGGAGAAGCAAAAGTGGCAACCCCTGATAAACCCATCAGATCTTGTGAGACTTTTTCAGTATCATGAGAATAGCATGGGAAAGACCAGCCCCCATGATTCAATTACCTGCCCTTGGGTCCCTCCTACAACATGTGGGAATTCTGGGAGATATAATTCAAGTTGAAATTTTGCTGGCAGCACAGCCAAACTATATCATATGATAAACTCTGAATGATGCAACACAATGCATATTCTTGTGATAGCTTTCAATTAATACAAGTTCCTCATCTTTAAGTATACTGTGTGTGTGTTTTCTCAACTAAGAGGACCATTTTACAAGCCAAAAGTTTGAAAGTGATAATTAATTTAAATACATGAATAATATTTTAATAATATGTTGGAGATATTTGGAAACAAGCTCAGAAAATATAAGACCCATGTTTTCAAAAGTACAATTTTGCCAGGCACAGACAGAAATGATGCTGAATTGCTAAATCTATACAACATGAAAATCTCGTGAGTCTGTTGTTTCTAAGTATAAAGAATATACACATTGATGTACAAAATGATCTTTATGCAAAAATGATGTTCTATAGATAGCCAATCTTAGTGGTGAAACTTGGGTTTTGCAGGTAACACATCCAGATATTGTTGTCATATATTCATACTTCCCTTTAGCACTCCAATCACATATAGTATTCTCCCCTTTCGCTTTTCAAGGTTTTAGTAACCATGGGTTGACCATAGTCCAAATATATTAAATTCTGAAATATCATTCTGAAATACATTTTAAACTACACACCATTCTGAGGAGCATGATGGAATCTTGTTCTGTCCTGCTAAGCCCTGTTCATCATATCCACAATGTAGGCATCACTCACGCATTTGTCACTTAGGACTGGGCTCAGTTCAGAGCAACTTTTTCTGTGTTGTAGTGCTGTGTTCAAGTAACCCCTAATTTTACTTAATAACAGCCCCAACGCACAATAGCCATGATGCTGGTAATTTGGATATATCAAAAAGAAAAGTGCTTCTTTTAAGTGATGAGGTGAAAGTTCTTGCATTAATGAGAAAAGAAAAATATATTTTGAGGTTGCTAACTCGTTCTTTGTAAGAATAGATCTTCTGTCTGTGAAATTGTGAAGGAAAAAAGTGCTAGGTTGACCGTTGTACCTGAAACCACAAAAGTCATGGCCACAGTGCATGACAAGTCTTAACTAAGATGGGAAAAGCATTACATTTGTGGTGAAAAGACGTGAAAAGAAGCATGCTTCAATTAATGATAATTAGGCTCAGTACTCTGTGATTTCAGGAACTGGGGGTTGTGGAATGCATCCTTCATGGATAAAAGGGGACTAATGTATCTGTCTCACCAGAGCCCATTTCTCATTTTATTTCTTTTTTTTTTTCTTTTTATTTTTTTATTTATTTTTTATTTTTTTTTATTATACTTGAAGTTCTAGGGTACATGTGCATAACGTGCAGGTTTGTTACATATGTATATTTGTGCCATGTTGGTGTGCTGCACCCATCAACTCGTCAGCACCCATCAATTCATCTTTTATATCATGTATAACTCCCCGATGCAATCCCTCCCCCCTCCCCCCTCCCCATGAAATGCCCCAGTGTGTGATGTTCCCCTTCCCGAGTCCAAGTGATCTCATTGTTCAGTTCCCACCTATGAGTGAGAACATGCGGTGTTTGGTTTTCTCTTCTTGTGATAGTTTGCTAAGAATGATGGTTTCCAGCTGCATCCATGTCCCTACAAAGGACGCAAACTCATCCTTTTATATGGCTGCATAGTATTCCATGGTGTATATGTGCCACATTTTCTTAATCCAATCTGTCACAGATGGACATTTGGGTTGATTCCAAGTCTTTGCTATTGTGAATAGTGCTGCAATAAACATACATGTGCATGTGTCTTTGTGGTAGAATAATTTATAATCCTTTGGGTATATACCCAGTAGTGGGATGGCTGGGTCATATGGTACATCTAGTTTTAGATCCTTGAGGAATTGCCATACTGTTTTCCATAATGGATGAACTAGTTTACAATCCCATCAACAGTGTAAAAGTGTTCCTATTTCTTCACATCCTCTCCAACACCTGTTGTTTCCTGATTTTTTAATGATTGCCATTCTAACTGGTGTGAGATGGTATCTCATTGTGGTTTTGATTTGCATTTCTCTGATGGCCAGTGATGATGAGCATTTTTTCATGTGTCTGTTGGCTGTATGAATGTCTTCTTTTGAG
The DNA here is from genome assembly GCF_007565055.1 of Rhinopithecus roxellana. Taxonomy (NCBI): domain Eukaryota; kingdom Metazoa; phylum Chordata; class Mammalia; order Primates; family Cercopithecidae; genus Rhinopithecus; species Rhinopithecus roxellana. The sequence continues at coordinate 112,327,155 of NC_044549.1, read as the reverse complement.
AAATGTCTGTTCATATCCTTTGCCCACTTTTTGATGGGGTTGTTTGTTTTTTTCTTGTATATTTGTTTGAGTTCTTTGTAGATTCTGGATATTAGCCCTTTGTCAGATGAGTAGATTGCAAAAATTTTCTCCCATTCTGTAGGTTGCCTGTTCACTCTGATGGTAGTTTCTTTTGCTGTGCAGAAGCTCTTTAGTTTAATTAGATCCCATTTGTCAATTTTGGCTTTTGCTGCCATTGCTTTTGGTGTTTAAGACATGAAGTCCTTGCCCATGCCTATGTCCTGAATGGTACTACCTAGATTTTCTTCTAGGGTTTTTATGGTATTAGGTCTAACATTTAAGTCTCTAATCCATCTTGAATTAATCTTTGTATAAGGAGTAAGGAAAGGATCCAGTTTCAGCTTTCTACTTATGGCTAGCCAATTTTCCCAGCACCATTTATTAAATAGGGAATCCTTTCCCCATTTCTTGTTTCTCTCAGGTGTGTCGAAGATCAGATGGCTGTAGATGTGTGGTATTATTTCTCAGGACTCTGTTCTGTTCCATTGGTCTATAGCTCTGTTTTGGTACCAGTACCATGCTGTTTTGGTTACTGTAGCCTTGTATTATAGCTTGAAGTCAGGTAGCGTGATGCCTCCAACTTTGTTCTTTTGGCTTAGGATTATCTTGGCAATGCGGGCTCTTTTTTGGTTCCATATGAACTTTAAAGCAGTTTTTTCCAATTCTGTGAAGAAACTCATTGGTAGCTTGATGGGGATGGCATTGAATCTATAAATTACCTTGAGCAGTATGACCATTTTCACGATATTGATTCTTCCTATCCATGAGCATGGTATGTTCTTCCATTTGTTTGTGTCCTCTTTGATTTCACTGAGCAGTGGTTTGTAGTTCTCCTTGAAGAGGTCCTTGACATCCCTTGTAAGTTGGATTCCTAGGTATTTTATTCTCTTTGAAGCAATTGTGAATGGAAGTTCATTCCTGAATTGGCTCTCTGCTTGTCTGTTACTGGTGTATAAGAATGCTTGTGAGTTTTGCACATTAATTTTGTATCCTGAGACTTTGCTGAAGTTGCTTATCAGCTTAAGGAGATTTTGGGCTGAGACGATGGGGTTTTCTAAATATACAATCATGTCATCTGCAAACAGGGACAATTTGACTTCTTCTTTTCCTAACTGAATACCCTTGATTTCTTTCTCTTGCCTGATTGCCCTAGCCAGAACTTCCAACACTATGTTGAATAGGAGTGGTGAGAGAGGGCATCCCTGTCTTGTGCCAGTTTTCAAAGGGAATTTTCCCAGTTTAGAGAAGTATGATTTTCTATCTTTATTCATACAACCCCCCAAAAAAACTGAATTATATTTATTAGCTATTCCTGTGAGCCCTGTAGAGGCTAGAGCACTTGCCAGAGATTGACCCATTACTGTCTTCACTACACAGAGTTTTCTGGGAGATTTAGTTTAGTTTCATTACTCTAGTTCTTCTCAAACCTTAGCATACATCGGAATCACTTGGAGGGCTTGCTAAAACATAGATAGCTGGGCTGTGCCTCTAGAATTTCAGATTCAGTAGGTTTGGTCAAGGCTTCAGAATTTTAACTTCTCACAAATTACAAGATGGTGCTGATGCTGTTGGTCCTCTAGGTGATTCAATTTTGTGTCTTATAGAAACCTTCCCTCCTACTTTATTGAAGAGAAGACAGGAATGAAGAATGCATAGTAACCTAGAGATATTCCTATTAAGAATAATTATTAGGGCTAGGCGAGGTGGCTCACACCTGTAGCCCCAGCACTTTGGGAGGCCGAGGCAGGCAGATCACGAGGTCAAGAGATCGAGACCATCTTGGCCAACATGGTGAAACCCTATCTCTACTAAAACTACAAAAATTAGCTGGGCGTTTTAGCATGTGCCTGTAATCCCAGCTACTCGGGAGGCTGTGGCAGGAGAATTGCTTGAACCCGGGATGTGGAGGTTGCAGTGAGCCGAGATCATGCCACTGCACTCCAGCCTGGGCAACAGAGTGATACTCCATTTCAAAAAAAAGAAAAAGAAAGAAAAAAGAAAAATTATTAGCTCTAAAGTGTGCTTCAAACATCTTGAAAAATAATATCTTAGCTGGCTCTTCTTGTGTTTAAGTTCCCTGGGCATTATATGCCACTACTAAGTATGCAAAATATAATTGGTATTTCCATTAGGTATTTTGTTTGTCTCCCTGGATTTGGTTTTATTGCTACAGATATACAATTCAAGGATCGATTATACATTTAAGTATTGTACTAATCCCAACTGAGAGCTTCTTAGGAGTTTGCTTGAATAACATTTAGTAACTAAAACCCAGAATGCCCTTCAGAATAAATATAATTTTTTTTTATTATTATACTTTAAGTTCTAGGGTACATGTGCATAACGTGCAGGTTTGTTACATATGTATACTTGTGCCATGTTGGTGTGCTGCACCCATCAACTCGTCAGCACCCATCAACTCGTCATTTACATCAGGTATAACTCCCAATGCAATCCCTCCCCTTTCCCCCCCTCCCCGTGATAGGCCCCCGTGTGTGATGTTCCCCTTCCCGAGTCCTGAATACTACGTATTGGATCAAATGTCATTCCTACATGACTCAGGAGCTGGGTAATTAAGGCCATTGTTTTTGTTAAGATTGAAGATACTTCACAACTTTGTTCAATTGAGACTTCTATGCAATCTAGACTGGTCTGGTAGCTATATAGAAAGGAAATATACTTGGAACCATCAATTGTTTATTAAGAGAAACTCAATGAATTATTTAAGCTCAAGTTGAAATTAGAAATTTGACTTTCTATTTGACTTTCTTTTTTTAATTTTCATTTATTTATTTATTTATTTTTTTCAGATAGAGTATCACTCTTACTGCGTAGGCTGGAGTGCAATGGCATGATCTAGGCTCGCTGCAACCTCCGCCTCTTGGGTTCAAGTGATTCTCCTGCTTCAGCCTCCCAAGTAGCTGTGATTACAGGCACCTGCCACCACGCCTAGTTACTTTTTTGTATTTTTAGTAGAGACTGGGTTTCACCATGTTGGCCAGGTTGGGCTAAAACTCCTGACCTCTGGTGATCCACCCACCTCGGCCTCCCAAAGTGTTGAGATTACAGATGTGAGCCACCATGCCCAGCCGAAATTTGACTTTCTTAAGAATGTGTAGGAAGTCAGTCAAAACTTTAGTGAATAGAGGAAATTGAATAATATTTTAAGAGTAGATTATGTTATCATAAGTTATTATATGCTAAATATATTTGCTATGTATGTATTAACATTCTCTTCATAATATTAGCACTTGTTCTATTAAACATGAACTATTTATACCACTCTGCATATGTGACTTAAAAATTATAACTATAAGACATTACTGTTTTGCAAACATTCCTAAGAACCAAACAGAAATAGAAACCTACTTTAATGTAACATAGTCACTTTATTTAGAATATAATTAATTTATAATATGAATTATATGCAGCCTTGTAAACTTGGATCCCATTAAAATTTAAAATAAACAGGAGAGAGTATTTTATATAAAATTATAAGGTGTACACACAGCTGGAAAATATCCAAAGGATGCTCAGATCCCTTGTTTTGAAAAACGATGACACTGGAGCATTTGTCTTAAAGTTTCAGTCTGCATTAAAATTGCTCCCTAATTATTAGGTGAAAGTTCCGGAGATGGTTTTTTGAAAATGTTGCTCCACCTTTGCCAGGTTAAAAAGAACTTTTAAGCAATCATCACTTCAGTAGTAGAGCTAGAAGCCTTAGAATAATAGCAGACATTTCTAAGAAAAGCCAAAAAACTGCCTTCTAAGTAAACTTGTCATAAATCTTCAAACAGGAAACAAAGCATCTTACCTTCAGAAATTATTTCAGAAGACAGATTTTACTAATATTCTGTGCTATACAGCACGTATAGAAAACACAGGAGGAAATTTTAAACTTTTGGCTGTACCAGCCTATAAAATAATGTTAAATTTCATCCATCTATAAAACCAGCAAATTGGATTTAAGTTGTCCATAGGGCCATGCTTCCTCTGAAAGTTCTAGGGAGAAGCTGTTCCTTGTTCCTTCAGCTTCTTGTGGCTCTTGGCACTTGTTGGCATTCTCTGACTTGTAGACACTTTACTACAATCTCTCCCTCTGTCTTTACATCATTTTCTCTGTGTCTGTCTTCTCTTCTCTAAGTCTCTTATAAGGATACTTGTCACTAGATTTAGGGCTCACCCAAATAATTCCTCAAGATCTTGGAAGATTTTTAATCACATCTGCAGAGACTTTTTTTTTTCTTTTAATAAACATTATATTCACAACATTCACAGGTTCCAGAGATTAGGAATGGATATCTATCTATCTATCTATCTATCTATCTATCTATCTATCTATCTACCGATCTATCTATCTATCTAACCATCTAGCTAGCTTTATTTCTGTGTTGGGATACATGTCCTTCTGAAATTGTCATGAGGCAACAAGGAAATGAATGCCCACAAAATCTTATCTGAAATACTTGGACCTAGCATTGGTTTGGAATTCAAAGTGTTTATTTAAAAATAAGGTACTTTATTACATAACACTGTCAGCATGGACTAGAGATGCACCCTGCAATGTGACATATGAACTTACTATGACAAAATCTTATGAGCATTCATAGGGGATATAACTTCATACCAGTTAAGGATAGTAACAATTCAGCTCATGTCAAGCCAAGTTTCTCCATTAAAGGAGTTTCAAAAAAAAAAAAAAAAAAAGACAAAACAAAACAAACAAAAGCATAATTTTCATAGGGTTTGGATTTCAGAAATGTGACTATGGGATTCTGGGCTTGTACTTAGACTAGGTCCAGATTAATTTAAGAGAGATTCCACACGGCCTCTCTAAATTTCCTATTTCCATGTGTCTAAAGATGCATTAAATAATGACGGTATATTTAAAAAATAACGTTAGATGAAATTTGCAAAAAACACTGTTGTGAGGTAAGGCTATAAAGTCAATATTACTGACATAACACTAACAAAGAAACCCAAGTCTACAAATTGTCTAATGTCTCATAAACAACAAAAGTTAAATTTCACTTGTATAGGGCACAGACAGGTGTTTCTGACTGGTAGGCTCACTCTTCTTCAAGCAGTAGTGTCTCTGACTACCAGATTTCCTCCATCCTGTGCCTAAGCCATGTTCAACACAATAGATTCAAGGCCACTATGCTACTTTGTATAAATTCAGAAGAAAGAAGAAAAAAATAAAAAAGACAGAAAATGCACTTACTCTTTTCTGTCACCTTAGGAAATAACAGATACCACTTTGCCTCATATCCTCTTGGCAAAATCTAGTCATGCGGCTCCATCCTGATGCCAGGGAGGCTGAAACATGCACACTGCTCAGCTCCTTGCCAGCTCGTTCATTATGATGGGGGAGAATGAATTTTATTGAACAGTTTGCTGTATCTGTCACACATTTTAGAACTAAGATAAATTTTGTAAAAATGCAACATCATTGATGCTTATTCATACACTGCCCTGCAAGTAAGGACACTGTGGTTGATTGTAAAAGTAAAACATTCCAACTCTCCCTATAATTCTGGAATGTACAAGCTGCCTTAATCAAGGAAAAAATATAAAATCACTCTCACACCTGCCATTCATCACTTCCTTTCTTTCTATATCTATTCAGGGATTTCAAGTTCCAGATCCATGCCAGATCTTATCTGATAATATCCATGCCAGAAGATCAAAATTAGATGGAGATGGCGAGAGTTCCATTGCAGTATGTTGATATGAAGAAAGAAAAGTATATAAGCAAATAAAAGGTTTATAACAGTTGTAATATTTCTGAAATATTTATAAATTTAGACACTTTAATCATGAAATAAGTTGACTCATATGGATGATAGGAATATATTAAAGTTGAAAGTATTAATAGGAACATAGATAGATGTCATTTCTTTTCTGCAGACTGCAGTTCCAGAAAGAGTAGTGGGCTAATGTTTTAGATAATTTAATGGGGAACTCTATCCAGTTTTGTGTTTAGGAAAATGGAGAAAAAAATACACAGAATCACACCACTGTAACACTAATCTTAATATTATTTATCAACTATTGTATGCTGTACATATTTCTCATAATTGTAGTCACAATATTAAGATTTCTATCAACTATTTTCCAAGATTATATAAGACCAGTGAGCTACCTGTTTTATTATTTAAGCTGCCTATTTAACATAAATTTAAAAGCTAATTATGTGGTCTCTAAAAGAAAAAAGCGAATTCAGATTTATATTGTTCATGGAATTTATGGGCTTAACTGGACTTTAGAAAGATCAAGACTATCCACTCTAGAAAGAAATTCTTTTGAAATATCTTGGATCGATGGTTGTTGAGTTTCCGTTTAATATGAACAGTAATTATGAAATCAGTGCCAATTTTACTCACTGATTTCTAGTAGTAATACTAAAAATAACCAATAATAATGTGAGATTGGAAGTTTGAAAAATAAAAAAGCTAGGCATAAACTCATAGGTCATGACCTTAAAGATACCATTTCAATTATCTAAATATTCATTAATTTCTATCTCTGAGTGAAGTTTTTCAGCCTATTTCTAAGTGACCAAATTCATTACATTTCATTTTATTTAATTAAAACCCTGAATCATTTCATAAATTTTATTGATTAAGTCAAGATCCAAGATGTCTTATTTGGTTTGGAGCCATTCAGGAAAAGAGAAACCATATTAGTTATTCTAACAGAGAATATAATAATGAAATGAGTTGGTTAAGACGTATTAGAGGGTTAAAATGGCAAAAGCAGAAAAATAACACAGCAACTGCAGAAAGCACAAACCAATGCTTGAGCTGTAGGACAAAAATGAAAAACATTTGGGCTCTTTAAACCCAGAAGCTTACAGGGGGGACACGGAGATTTCAGAAGGGGTTGCTCTACTGGCATCTTTGAGAAGGTACATGGAGATGGTGCAGGGAGCAGAAACAAACTGGAAACTGAAATCAATTGTCCTTGTTAAGGTGATTGTCTGTTGCAGGTGAGATGCTGACAGAAAAAATGACCAAACAAGAAAGAGTAACTTCTTCTTCCTCACATGCTCTATGGTGTCAGAAGCTTACAAGATGCCAGTTAAAGAAAGATAAATATAGTTTGCTTTATAACCAGTTCATTATGTAACATTTTGGGAACTATAGGTGGGAACATACAAAATATAGAGCTAAATGTCTGTGAAATTCCACTTGATTAGAAGACTTTAAGTCTTTAAAACAAAACAAGATAGATTTATGTAAAAACATCTAGCAAAATTTATACTTGACCATACATAACATGCTCCGTAAGTTCTATGAAAACATTAACTTAATCTAAAGACACTTATGCCTTATGTGATAAACAACCTATTAGATTATGCCAAAAAAGTGTTTTCAGGGTCAGAGCAAGATGGCCGAATAGGAACAGCTCCAGTCTCCAGCTCTCAGCATGAGGGACACAGAAGACAGGTGATTTCTGCATTTTCAACTGAGGTACTGGGTTTATTTCAATAGGGAGTGCCGGACAATCGGTGCTGGTCAGCTGCTGCAGCCCGACCAGTGAGAGCTGAAGCAGGGCGAGGCATCACCTCACCTGGGAAGCACAAGGGGAAAGGGAATCCATTTTCCTAGCCAGGGGAACTGAGACACACAACACCTGGAAAATTGGGTAACTCCCACACCAATACTGCGCTTTAAGCAAAGGGGCACACCAGGAGATTATATCTCACACCTGGCTGGGAGGGTACCATGCCCAAGGAGCCTTCCTCATTGCTAGCACAGCAGTCTGCGATCTGACTGCAAGGCATCAGGGAGGCTGGGGGAGGGGTGCCCGCCGTGGCTGAGGCTTAAGTAGGTAAATAAAGCACTGGGAAGATCGAACTGGGTAGAGCGCACAGCAGCTCAAGGAGGCCTGTTGGTCTGTGTAGACTCCACTTCTGGGGATAGGGCACAGCTAAACAACAACAACAACAACAACAACAACAACAACAAAAAGCAGCAGAAACTTCTGCAGATGCAAATGACTCCATCTGACAGCTTTGAAGAGAGCAGTGGATCTCCCAACATGGAGGTTGAGATCTGAGAATGGACAGACTGCCTGCTCAAGTGGGTCCCTGACCCCTGAGTAGCCTAACTGGGAGACATCCTCCACTAGGGGCAGACCGACACCCCACACTTCACACGTTGGAGTACACCCCTGAGAGGAAGCTTCCAAAGTAAGAATCAGACAGGTACACTCGCTGTTCAGCAATATTCTATCTTCTGCAGACTCTGCTGCTGACACCCAGGCAAACAGGGTCTGGAGTGGACCTCAAGCAATCTCCAACAGACCTGCAGCTGAGGGTCCTGACTGTTAGAAGGAAAACTAACAAACAGGAAGGACACCCACACCAAAACCCCATCAGTACAACACCATCATCAACAACCAGAGGCAGATAAAACCACAAAGATGGGGAAAAGGCAGGGCAGAAAAGCTGGAAATTCAAAAAATAAGAGCACATCTTCCCCTCCAAAGGAGTGCAGCTCATCGCCAGCAATGGATCAAAGCTGGTCAGAGAATGACTTTGACGAGATGAGAGAAGAAGGCTTCAGACCATCAAACTTCTCAGAGCTAAAGGAGGAATCACGTACCCATCGCAAAGAAACTAAAAATCTTGAAAAAAGAGTGGAAGAATTGATAAACAGAATAATTAATGCAGAGAAGGCCATAAACGAACTGACAGAGATGAAAACCATGACACGAGAAATACGTAACAAATGCACAAGCTTCAGTAACTGACTCGATCAACTGGAAGAAAGAGTATCAGCGATTGAGGATCAAATGAATGAAGTGAAGCCAGAAGAGAAGTCTAAAGAAAAAAGAAGAAAAAGAAATGAACAAAGCCTGCAAGAAGTATGAGATTATGTAAAAAGACCAAATCTACGTCTGATTGGGGTGCCTGAAAGTGAGGGAGAAAATGGAACCAAGTTGGAAAACACTCTTCAGGATATCATCCAGGAGAACTTCCCCAACCTAGTAGGGCTACCAACATTCAAATTCAGGAAATACAGAGAACACCACAAAGATACTCCTCCAGAAGAGCAACTCCAAGACACATAATTGCCAGATTCACCAAAGTTGAAATGAAGGAAAAAGTCTTAAGGGCAGCCAGAGAGAAAGGTTGGGTTACCCACAAAGGGAAGCCCATCAGACAAACAGCAGATCTCTCGGCAGAAACTCTACAAGCCAGAAGAGAGTGGGGGCCAATATTCAACATTCTTAAAGAAAAGAATTTTCAACCCAGAATTTCATATCCAGCCAAACTAAGTTTCATCAGTGAAGGAGAAATAAAATCCTTTACAGATAAGCAAATGCTTAGAGATTTTGTCACCACCAGGCCTGCCTTACAAGAGACCTTGAAGGAAGCACTAAACATGGAAAGGAACAACCGGTACCAGCCATTGCAAAAACATGCCAAAATGTAAAGGCCATCAAGGCTAGGAAGAAACTGCATCAACTAACGAGCAAAATAACCAGTTAATATCATAATGGCAGGATCAAGTTCATACATAACAATATTAACCTTAAATGTAAATGGACTAAATGCTCCAATGAAAAGACACAGACTGGCAAACTGGATAAAGAGTCAAGACCCATCAGTCTGCTGTATTCAGGAGATCCATCTCACATGCAGAGACATACATAGGCTCAAAATAAAGGGAAGGAGGAAGATCTACCAAGGAAATGGAGAACAACAAAAAAGCAGGGGTTGCAATACTAGTCTCTTATAAAACAGACTTTAAACCATCAAAGATCAAAAGAGGTAAAGAAGGATATGACACAATGGTAAAGGGATCAATTCAACAGGAAGAGCTAAGTATCCTAAATATATATGCACCCAATACAGGAGCACCAAGATTCATAAAGCAAGTCCTTAGAGACTTACAAAGAGACTTAGACTCCCATACAATAATAATGGGAGACTTCACACCCCAGTGTCAACATTAGACAGATCAATGAGACAGAAAGTTAACAAGGATATCCAAGAATTGAACTCATCTCTGCAGCAAGCAGACCTAATAGACATCTACAGAACTCTCCACCCCAAATCAACAGAATATACATTCTTCTCAGCACCACATCACACTTATTCCAAAATTGACCACATACTTGGAAATAAAGCACTCCTCAGCAAACGTGCAACAACAGAAATTATAACAAACTGTCTCTCAGACCACAGTGCAATCAAACTAGAACTCAGGACTAAGAAACTCAATCAAAACCGCTCAACTACATGGAAACTGAATAACCTGCTCCTGAATGACTACTGGGTACATAACGAAATGAAGGCAGAAATAAAGATGTTCTTTGAAACCAATGAGAACAAAGATAGAGCATACCAGAATCTCTGGGACACATTTAAAGCAGTGTTTAGAGGGAAAATTATGGCACTAACTGCCCTCAAGAGAAAGCAGGAAAGATCTAAAATTAACACCCTAACATCACAATTAAAAGAACTAGAGAAGCAAAAGCAAACACATTCAAAAGCTAGCAGTAGGCAAGAAATAACTAAGATCAGAGCAGAATTGAAGGAGATAGAGACACAAAAAACCCTCCAAAAAATCAATGAATCCGGGAGTTGGTTTTTTGAAAAGATCAACAAAATTGATAGACTGCTAGTAAGACTAATAAAGAAGAAAAGAGAGAAGAATCAAATAGATGCAATAAAAAATGATAAAGGGGATGTCACCAGTGACCCCACAGAAATACAAACTACCATCAGAGAATACTATAAACACCTCTACGCAGAGCAACTAGAAAATCTAGAAGAAATGGATAATTTCCTGGACATTACACTCTCCCAAGACTAAACCAGGAAGAAGCTGAATTCCTGAATAGACCAATAGCAGGCTCTGAAATTGAGGCAACAATTAATAGCCTACCAACCAAAAAAATTCCAGGACCAGATGGATTCACAGCTGAATTCTACCAGAGGTACAAGAAGGAGCTGGTACCATTCCTTCTGAAACTATTCCAATGAATAGAAAAAGAGGGAATCCTCCCTAACTCATTTTATGAGGCCAACATCATCCTGATACCAAAGCCTGGCCGAGACACACACACAAAAAAGAGAATTTTAGACCAATATCCCTGATGAACACCAATGCAAAAATCCTCAATAAAATACTGGCAAACCAGATCCAGCAGTACATCAAAAAGCTTATCCACCATGATCAAGTGGGCTTCATCCCTGGGATGCAAGGATGGTTCAACATACACAAATCAATAAATGTAATCCAGCATATAAACAGAACCAAAGACAAAAACCACATGATTATCTCAATAGATGCAGAAAAGGCCTTTGACAAAATTCAACAGCCCTTCATGTTAAAAACGCTCAATAAGTTCGGTATTGATGGAATGTATCTCAAAATAATAAGAGCTATTTATGACAATCCCACAGCCAGTATCATACTGAATGGGCAAAAACTGGAAAAATTCCCTTTGAATACTGGCACAAGACAGGGATGCCCTCTCTCACCACTCCTATTCAACACTGTGTTGGAAGTTCTGGCTAGAGCAATTAGGCAAGAGAAAGAAATAAAGGGTATTCAATTAGGAAAAGCAGAAGTCAAATTATCCCTGTTTGCAGATGACATGATTGTATATTTAGAAAACCCCATCGTCTCAGACCAAAATCTCCTTCAGCTGATAAGCAACTTCAGCAAAGTCTCAGGATACAAAATTAATGTGCAAAAATCACAAGCATTCTTATACACCAGTAACAGACAAACAGACAGACAAATCATGAGTGAACTTCCATTCACAATTGCTTCAGAGAGAATAAAATACCTAGGAATCCAACTTACAAGGGATGTCAAGGACCTCTTCAAGGAGAACTACAAACCACTGCTCAGTGAAATCAAAGAGGACACAAACAAATGGAAGAACATACCATGCTCATGGATAGGAAGAATCAATATCACGAAAATGGCCATACTGTCCAAGGTAATTTATAGATTCAATGCCATCCCCATCAAGGTACCAATGAGTTTCTTCACAGAATTGGAAAAAAACTGCTTTAAAGTTCATATGGAACCAAAAAAGAGCCCGCATTTCCAAGACAATCCTAAGTCAAAAGGACAAAGCTGGAGACATCACGATGCCTGACTTCAAACTATACTACAGGGCTACAGCAACCAAAACAGCATGGTACTGGTACCAAAGCAGAGATATAGACCAATGGAACAGAACAGAGTCCTCAGAAATAATACCACACATCTACAGCCATCTGATCTTTGATAAACCTGAGAGAAACAAGAAATGGGGAAAGGATTCCCTATTTAATAAATGGTGCTGCGAAAATTGGCTAGCCACAAGTAGAAAGCTGAAACTGGATCCTTTCCTTACTCCTTATACGAAAAACCCTAGAAGAAAACCTAGGTACTACCATTCAAGACATAGGCATGGGCAAGGACTTCATGTCTAAAACACCAAAAGCTACGGCAACAAAAGCCGAAATTGACAAATGGGATCTAATTAAACTAAAGAGCTTCTGCACAGCAAAAGAAACTACCATCAGAGTGAACAGGCAACCTACAGAATGGGAGAAAATGTTTGCAATCTACTCATCAGACAAAGGGCTAATATCCAGAACCTACAAAGAACTCTAACAAATTTACAAGAAAAAAACAAACAACCCCATCAAAATGGATATGAACAGACATTTCTCAAAAGAAGACATTGATACAGCCAACAGACACATGAAAAAATGCTCATCATCACTGGCCATCAGAGCAATGCAATCCAAAACCACAATGAGATACCATCTCACACCAGTTAGAATGATAATCATTCAAAAGTCAGGCAACAACAGGTGCTGGAGAGGATGTGGAGAAATAGGAACACTTTTACACTGTTGGTGGGATTGTAAACTAGTTCAACCATTATGGAAAACAGTATGGCGATTCCTCAAGGATCTAGAACTAGAAGTGCTAGATGACCCAGCCATCCCATTACTGGGTATATACTCAAAGGATTATAAATCATGCTGCTATAAAGACACATGCACACGTATGTTTATTGCGGCACTATTCACAATAGCAAAGACTTGGAATCAACCCAAATGTCCATCAGTGACAGACTGAATTAAGAAAATGTGGCACATATACATTATGGAATACTATGCAGCCATAAAAAGGATGAGTTTGTGTCCTTTGTAGGGACATGGATGCAGCTGGAAACCATAATTCTCAGCAAATTATCACAAGAACAGAAAACCAAACACCGCATGTTCTCACTCATAGGTGGGAACTGAACAATAAGATCACTTGGACTCGGGAAGGGGAACATCACACACTGGGGCCTGTCACAGGGAGGGGGGAGGGGGGGAGGGATTGCATTGGGACTTATACCTGATGTAAATGATGAGTTGATGGGTGCTGACGAGTTGATGGGTGCAGCACACCAACATGGCATAAGTATACATATGTAACAAACCTGCACGTTATGCACATGTACCCTAGAAATTAAAGTATAATAAAAAAAAAAGAAAAAAAGTGTTTTCAGTTTACTTATAGAATTTTAAGTTCTAGAATTTTAACATTTGCCATTTTTATAAAACCAATAAATTTTATCTGTCATTTTCACTTTCCAATTACCTCATGGTTTTCCCAGTCACTCTTTCTTGATTCCAAATCAATATTTAGTTTTGACTCCAAGAATTTCTGTTTTTCACGTTTGCAAAGTTATAACGAACAATTGTATTCACCTCTGTATATATATTTTATTCAGGTTAATCCATCAGACCAACTATAACTTGGTGTTTTTTAATACATCTTCTTTCAAACTATCTGAGCACATCCTCGATGTTGTGTTTACTAGTGAACATCTGTTTGAAGATCTCTTCCCCCAAGCCAGAACTAATCTCTTCTGCCTCCAAAATCCCATAAAATTTTATCTGTAACTCTCAAATAATGTAAAGTTTCCAATCAGACCTAAAGTTTTCTATGTATGTATGTTTTTCTCTTCGATCCTACTTTTAAATTGGAACAGGGTCTTTTGCAACACTCTTATGTGCCAAATACTTTATTAGGTAATAATAATGTGGATTTAAATAAAACAGAAAACTCACCCTCAAGAAATTCAAGACTAGTCAGAAGTCATAAACAGTGTGAAATGAGTAGAATAACAGTAGTGTTTATAAGATACAGAGAAAGGAAGACAATGGTGATTAATTTTTCTGGTTGTGAATTGAAGGAAATTTCAAGATGCATCTTGAGTTGACACTTCAGTTGATATAAAAAAGGGTGGGGTTGGAGAGTCAAAGGATGACATTTCATGTAGAAAACACATTACAGGTGAAAGTATGATGATGTGAAATATCAAAAGCACATCACAGTAACTGCAAGGAGTTCAGCATAACTTGAGATGTGAGGGACCGTTTAGTAAACAAGACCTAGGATTTGTCCAGATCATGAAAGTGCTTGAATGATATGCAAAAGAGTTTGTAGTCTATTTAGTAAAAAGTTCAAAATTAATAAAGTATTCTAATGATAGGACTCTTGCAGTCAGAGTTTTACTTAGGAGAGATGCCTTTGGATCTGGTGGCCGAGAAAAGACTTTAGAATATAAGTTGCAGACACATAATTTAATCAAATAGTCATTTAGAACACTGAATTTTTAAGGAAGTGTTGCAGAGAAACCCACAATGCTTTGGAATTAAATCCAGCAGTGGAAGCATCCACTGCCTACTGGCAGAAATCTCAGAGCTACCTTGGGTATAGTGTCAATAGAATAATTAAGGCAGCAAGTACACCCTGACTGATCTAATTTTTGTAGTATGCATGAGTGCTATTGTTGATCCAAATTCCAGTGTCTCATACTAGTTCTCCAGTATTTTTTTGTTTTGTAAATTAGGCAATCTACTTTCAGTAGATTTCTTTTATCTTTAACTTAGTCAGAATTATTTTCTATAGAATTCAAATTGACTTTGTAAAAATCTGAAGTTGAACTGTACATTGTATCACAAAATCTGAGAGAATATCTTTAAATATATATAAAGATGATATCAGTTTTAAACTATTCTCACTCTGAAAGTTTAAAATTAATGCAATATTCAAGATAATTTGGAAACACTTTGTTGAAAGTAATAGTGGTAAAATAGATTTGGCATGATGATTGCATTCAAAGACTAGAATTACTAATTGAATGTATTTTTCACAAGCCCATATGAACCATATTGGAGGGCAAGAATAACATGTTTTAGATCTGCAGCCTGTTAATTTTTATGGAGATTCTTTTTTAAGTTTTCAGGATAATGAAAACAAGAAAAACAAAATATGCATTACATTAGCATTGAGTAGAATGCTTTGAATTTTATAAATCTTCATGCTATTCTTTTCATTATGTTTTTATGCCATTATTTTGCCTGACATAAACTAGTTAGTATAGTCTAATCGATATTGATGAAATACCACTATTAATTAGACTGGAACAATAAAAATTACTGTATTTGATAAGTGAAGTTTATTTTAGGGCGTGTCATTTATTTAAGAAGGTATAATTTATATACAGTAAAATTTATCCTTTGTTACATGCAGCTCTGCAAGTTTTGGCATATTTCTCTGGCAGTATAGCTATCACCATAGTCAAGATGCAAAACAATCCTATTACTCTGCATAGCTACTTTGCTCCCCTTTATAATCAATCACTCTTGCCAGACTAGCTCCTGGCCACAACTGATCTGTTTTCTGTTCCTGCAGATTTTCCTCTACCCAGAATGTCATATAAAAGGAACTGTTAAGACTGTAAACTGTTGAGTCTAGCTTCTTCCACTTAGCATAATGCATTTGAAACTTACCGTGTTATCCCATATGTATCCTATTATTGTTGACTAGTATTCTCTTATTTGATAGGCTTTAATTTGTCCATTCCTCAGTGAGGGATATTTGAACTGTTTCTACTTTGAGGTCAGTATAAATTACCATACATACTCAAGTACAAGTTTTGGTGTTAACATGATTTTGTTTCACTTGAATAAATACCCACGGGTCAAATTGCTGAGCCAGATATTAATGAAGTTTAATTTTATGAGAAACTGTCAAAATATTTACAAAAATGCTAACATTTTGCATCTCATGAGCAATGTATACATTTTCAAAGTTCACCAGTACTTGGCCTTGTAAAGTTTGCTGTAGTTGTTGTTAGCCATTTAAATAGTGACCTCATTTTGGTATTTAATTTGTGTTTCTCTAATGAATAATGATATAGAGCATGGTTTCATGTGCTTATTTGCCAGTTGTTTTTCTTTGTTGAAGTATTTCAGATTTTTGCATATTTTATTTGATCATTTATTAAGGAGTTTTATCATTCTTTATCTTCTTGACAGAATCTTTTATTAAATATTTGATTAGAAAAGTTTTTTCCCATTTTATGGCTTTTTATCTCTTATTGTAAATAGCAACTTTTGAAAAGAAGTTCTTAATTTTTAAAAAGTTTAATTTTGTATCACTTTCACATTCCATTTTCAACTATTGGTTTATTATCTATATTTTTTATTATGTTTTCTGATAACTGTCCCAGACTTTACAATATACACCTTTCATTAATCATAGTCCACCTTCAAATGGTAAGATATTACTTCACACAGTGTAAAGACCTTACAACATTATACTCCCAGTCCCCCCTCTTCATACCTCACATTGCTTTTTACATTTTTACATCTGTAAATATGTACTACTTTGCTAATAGTTGCTTTCTAAGGTGAATTAATGTTTAGATAAATTAAAAATAATAAAATGAAATTTATAATCATCCTTAATTATGACATTTCTTTGAGATGACACAATTTTTTATTTAATATCTAGTGTCAATTTCTTCTAGCTCAAGATCTTTTCTAACATTTCTTTAAGTACCATTCTAGTAATAATTACTTCAGTTATATATTAACTTGAAAAGTGTTTTTTTGTTCATTTTGAAATATAGTTTTGCTCTATTCAGAATTCTCAGTTGTTTGTTTTTCTTTTTTGTGACTTTTTTTGCATTAGAAAGATGACACCCCATTGTCTTCTGGCTAATATAATTTCTGCTGAGAAGTTTTGTATAAGTAATTCTTAGCTTTGTTGCTTCTTACGGTCTGTGTCTTTTTTCTGGTTGCCTTCAAAAATTTTGTTTTTGTATTTAGATTTTGGCAACTCTGACATTATGTGTCCAAGTTTATTTGTATGTGTTTGTCTGTTTTGTGTTTTGTATTTATCCTATTAGAGAGTCTCTAAGCTTCTTGGATCTTTAATGTGCTGTATTACATTAATTTTAGAAAATTATCCACCATTATTTCTTAGAACTTTCCTCTATCATTTTCATCCTTTCTGGCATTCCAAATATACATATATTAGATTGTCTGACATTTTCCCACAGCTCCTAGATGCACTAGTATTTTGTCTTGTTTTTGTTTTAATTTTTTCTCTTTCCTTTTAGTTTGGGAAATTTCCATTGATCTACCGTTTAAAGCACTGATTCTTTTTTTGGTTTTATCAAGCACACTTTGGGGGTGATCAGAAACATCCTTTTACCTCTGTTGCCATGTTTTCATCTCTGGAATTCTAGTTTGATTCTTCTTAGATGTTACGTTTTTCTGTTGATATTCCCTATGTGTTTATGCATGCTGTTGACCTTTCCCTCTTGCATGTTTAACACATATTATATTAATTTGAGGTTCCCTATTTGATAGTTACAATCTCTGATTTACATCTAAATCTAATTTTATAAAATATCTCTTGACAAGGGCACTTTTTTGTATCTCATAATTTTTGGTTAAAACCTAAACATATTGTGTAGTACAGTGCAGACTAAGGCATAAATTACTTATACCTTGAAATGGGCATATCTTTTGTTTGGCTTTAATGTGGGAAGTTGACTAAATCTTTTAGGATTTGCTTTGGCTTTGTGTTTTGTTGTTGCTGTGTTTAATCTCCGTGGACCATATGTTTCAAGTCTAGCATTAGCGTATGAGTTAGTTTGCAGAAGAGTTTTTACTCAATGCCTGCTTCATCCTGTTTTAGATCTTTCCTTTGTGACTTCATCTCAGAGAGGTTCTTATTTTACACTCTTGTCTATCCACATCAGTAGATTGCTGTTGTTTCTTAAGACTTGTCAAGCCGTTGGTATGGGGAAGAAGGCAGGAAAAGAGTGTTATCTTCTCTTCCTGTTCTGTTCTATTAATATATTAGAAAGCTGCTATACTGCTGGGTCTCAAGGGAAGGGCCATCTCAGAGATCTTATATCCCTTCTACCCTATAATAGATAGGGGTGATATAATGGTCTTGAGACATTTTCCTAAAAAAAAAAAAAAAAAAAAAAAAAAAAAAAAAAAAAAAAAAAAAAAAAAAAAAAAAAAACTCTCAGGCAAATCTTTTTATTTTACCTTTTTTCTTCCTCTACATGCAACGTATTCTCACCTATGCCCTGAGAGTACTACAGTTTTCTGTCGTTTCCCCAGTGGCTTAAGGCTTTCTCTCTGTAGGAGAGATAGCAGGGAAAGATCCAAATAATGCTTTGTTTCTTTTGCACAGTGGCTGCTGTTCCCCTGGACAATGCTACACTCCCAGGGAGGCTCTCTCTCATCTTTTACCTTCCCTCTATTCTTCTTATGAGTATTTGGTGGGTTATTTGGAGAAGAGCCTGGGAACAGCTGTAGATTCCCTTTTATTAGTGATTCCTAAGTGCTTTATATTCTCAAGGTAGGCCACATGTAGCTGTTAACAATTTGTTAAAGAGTTTAGTGAAATGATTCTTACTAGTGTGAATGGCATCATCCAGTGTCTTCCTCAGGCAGGTAAGTAGTCAAGTTCTTTTATCTTTGTCTCTACATAGATTTCAAATGAGTGACTTCCCTGTAACCTCAGCTTTCTGATTGCTTTTAATTTCATTTTATAAAGAAACAAAGCTTGAGAAAAGACAGAAGTTATAAAATGTCTAAGACAGGGATTATCTTGGGGACTCAGTAACTGTCCTATCCCATTTTGTGCAGTTGGAATACAACAGACTTGATAATTTATAATAAAAGAAATGCATTTATCACAGCTCTGGAGGTTGGGAAGTTTAAGATCATGGTGCCAAGAAGTTCAGTTGTCTGGTGATAACTGCATCTTCCTGAGGGGAGGTACACTGTGCCCTCACATGACAGAAAGTGGAAGGGCAAGCCTCCAAACACTGTGTGAGGCCTCTTTTATAAGATCCTTAATTCCATTCACAAGGGATAAGCTCTCACAGCCTAATCACCTTTTAAAGATCCCACCTCTTAATACTAACACAGTTAGCTATTAAGTTTCAACACTGGAAATTTGGAGGGGACACATTTAAACCATGCCACTAAGTAAGATGGAAGGGTGGAATGGTAGTAAGCCTTTTTCCACTCTGCGGGGTTTCAGTCAAGTAAGAGAAGCAAATATATGACTCAAATAAATTATTATAAAAAGAAGATTCAGAATTAGAGAAAAATCTTATAGTGTCCTAATATACATATGAGACAATTAAAATTAAGAACTTGTAACCAGGAACTTAAAAAAAAGGAATGGTAAAGAAAGGCTATATTTTTATGTTCATGCAAAAGTTATTGCAATTTTTGCGATTACTTTCAGAGACAGAAGCAATATGATAAAATTGTGGAAGAGGTTGACATGGTGAAAGTGAGCATGATATTGGAATAGGGGAGTAAAGCAGAGGCTTGAATTCCTACCCTTCACATGTCATCTCAGAAGAGGATGCCCTCAGGGTTCCACTCAGGATGCATACGGTTAACAACAGATGACGTAGTAATTCCTGCTCCTGGTCCTTGATTTAGCTGTACTAGGTCCACACAAAAACTCTCAAGCACTAGTTCCACCCAATAATCAGCCCTCAGTTGTCTTACAGTGTCTGCTTTTCCTCCACACCATGTTTCTGTGGACATGAAAGTTTTTCTATCATAATTATTTCACAACTCACAGAGTAGTAAGTACTCTATCTAACCTCACAAGTGGTGTTTTGCTTGGTTGTTAGGGGAACGTAGAGACAAGATTTACTTAATCCAGTAAACCCTCATAAAACAAAATGTATGGTTCAAAATTAAACCATTTAAAATTGAAGTTACTCAAACTTATAGAAGCAGAGAGAATGGTAGTTGCCAGGGTCTGGAGTATGAAGGAAATAAGGAGATATTAATCAAAGGATACAAAATTTTAATTATGTGGGATAAATGAATAAGATCTGGGAGCTAATTTATAGCATGGTGACTATAGTTAATAATAATCTAGTGTATACTTGAAAATTTAGAGTGATTGGACTCTAAATGTTCTTATCCCAGAAAAATAAAAATTATGTATGTGAGGTGGTGGATATGTCAATGAGCTTATTTCATAATATACATGTATATCAAAACATCACATTGCACGCCTTAAATACATACAATTTTTTGTTGACTTATCTTCAATCAAGCTGGACAAAATAAATTAAAAGTTGAAGTTATGCTATTGGTAAGTTAGTATTTGTATAATGTCACAAAAGGAAATGTTATACTGCAAACAAGTAACTGAACTCTGAACTGAGGAAGTCCTGAAAAATTAGGAGGCACTGCCTTCATAACAGGAACCCTGTCCTAAAAGAGGAACATTTAAGGAAAGACCTTTGTAACTATAATTCAAAATCCTAAAACCTAAATAAATATTAACAATTCAACTACATAAGCATCAGCACTCTGTGCATACACAAATTAAATAAAAAATTTAAAAAGTACCATGAGAAAAACAAAAAAAAATAAGCACTGTACTGGTGAGAAAGATTTATTTCATAGACAAAGAACTAACATCCTTGAGGTACAGAACTTCTCAAGGGTGGTGTCAGCTCAGGCTGACATAACAAAATACCATAGAATGGATGGCTCAAACAACATAAATGTATTTTCTCATAGTTCTGGAGGCCAGAAAGTTTAAGATCAAGATCTCATAAGGCTTGGTTGCTGGGTCTCTTCCTGCCTTGCAGATGGCTACTTTCTTGCTATGTACTCAATGACATTTTCTTGGTAAGTGCACATAGAGAGATAGCAAGCTCTCACCTCTCCTTTTCAGGAGGACATATATACCAATTGACCGTCCCACCTGCATAACCTCATCTAACCCTAATTACCTCCCACGGCCTTATATACAGTATCACACTGGGGGGTTTAGCTTCAACACATAGATTTTGAGGGTAGACAAACATTTGGTTTATAACAAGTGGTGAAGACCAACAACATAATAGAGAAAAGATGGACAAAGACTGTATATGTATAATTCTCAGAAAAGAAAATACAATACTCTATACCCAGAAAAAGATGAACCACTACAATCATAATGGGCAAAGTGACATCTGCCCATATTCCTTCCAGATAGTGTCAAGGAACTGAAACTTTCCAGGTCACTACATCCGGACAACGAGACACCAGACCCCTCATCTCACCATCTGCTGCCTGTGGACCAACTCCTATATAAAGCCTTAATAAGCGTTTATATAAACCATTAGTAAGTTAGGAAGATAGATTTGAGACTTGTCTCCTAATTCCCAGATGATGTCACTTGCAATAAAGCCTTTCTTTCCTGGCAATACTCATTTTCTCAGTGATTGGCTTTCTGTGTGGTGAGCAACCAGACCTAGGTTGAACTCCTTGTGTTTGGCAACAAATGCATACTGAGATAGCATTTTCTACCTAGCCAGAACTAAAATTTTAATAACACTCTTTGTTTATGAGATTGACAGAAAGGTGGAACTCCTAAATTACCAGAGAAAGTATAGATTTCTATATTTTCAAATGCTCATCAATTGGGAGCTATTTTGGTCCTGAATTTTGGTATATTTTTCAAAAGAATATTGTATAGCCCTCAAAAGAATGAGGTAGCTCTCTATGATATATGAGATAATGTTTAGTGTGATATATGTCTCTGTATCTACATGTAGATCTGTATCTATGATATATGAGATAGTTAGCAAACATAAAGTGCAATGTATATTATATACCAAATGTTATATAAAATTGAAGGAAACATGCATCTATCTTAGTATTTTCTTTTTTGTGCTTAAAAAAAATGAGCAAATCTGGATAAGAAAATGCCAGTAATTCTTACGCTTTTAGTGAATGGTTGGGGCTGGAAATGAATGCAGAAGAGACAAAAATAAGAGAAAACCTTTTAACTGTGCACTCCTGTGCATCTTTTTCTTGAACTATTAGAGAATATAACCTAATCAAAGGAAAAAATCACTAAAAAATATTTTTGATTTTTTAAAAAGTAGAACCTACAAAAAATCTGCTTATAAAATGCTGGTTATAATATAGATTCAAAAAATAAATAAATAAAAAATTTAACAAATAATAAGATTTGTAAGAACCTGTACTCAAATTTTAAACATAATTTGTTATAAGCACATAATTTCATACATGAAATGCAAGAAAATTTAACAATTTAATTTCACAATTAAAATGCAAAAAAATTTTACAATTCTATAAAATGAGATGGAAAGGCCAATGAGAATCAAAACTTGCAAATTTTAATTGAACGGCTCCCTTAAGAAGAATAGAGAGAAGTGTCAAGAACATTTATAAAACTTGCAGCCTGCATCACCTTGAGAAAAGAGGCAAAGGAATCCAAAGAGTTAGAGGAGGGTCAAAGCTCAAGACAGACGTATCCTCAGAGATTATTAGGCAGAATCTGCCATCATTCACATCAAATTATGTGCTGTTAAACCATTGAGATTTTGAGATGTTCCCTCCACCAACAGATACATTGGCTCTTTCATGACCTTAAAGTTCTATTTCTTGAACTATATAATGTCAGAAACTCAAAGTACCTAACTTGCTACCAGGGACACTTTGATGTCGGGGAGACATTGCTTTTCATGCAGCAGTGAAGTCAGTGCCTTCTCTTTTAAATGTAATAATTAAATTAATCTTTAATTAGTTGGCTAAAAAAGGAAGTATGAGGACATTTTAAACCAATCCTATTGAAATAGAAGAACAAGACCATTTTAAAGCTATATTCTCCAGCTTCTTAAGGGGAGAAAAAGGTGCATTGCTTTCTTGATCTTTCTTTTAGAGCTTAGCACAGGCCTACGTATATATCTATTATGGAATTTTCTTTTATTTATCAAAACATAGTTGATATTATGGAGTGACATGAGATCATATGCCAAGTCAAGCATGTAAGTAAAACTGTAAACATGTTTTCATAATATAGATACACATTTTTTAAATAATGGACTTCTATTGGCAGAAATTCTTTTCGATATGCTTTCGGATATATAACATATGGATTTCTTCCAAGTTGATGCAGTCCCATGCCAAGTGTCTCCAGTGGATTTTAGCTCCCATAGGCCTCTCTACTGGGTGTTCTGGTGCAAGGCACAGCCTCCTCAACCTTATATGGTGACTTGGACAGCTTTGAATTAGAGGAGATATAACCAGGGAGAGGCAGAAAAGGGAATGAGAAATTTGAACAGAAAATTTTACATTCATAAAGCCATTTTATTACATAAAGCTTGGTGTTAGCAAAGTATTATCATCCTTTAATGAAATCTTTATGACATATAGCAAAAGTTAATATGGTCCATGGTATTTGATGAATATTGAGCTAGACTTTTCCAGAATACCAAATACACTTTGGGGAGTAAGTTACAGGCTGCTTGGAGATACATTGGCTCTTTCATGACCCTAGAGTTCTATTTCTTGAACTGCATAATATCAGAAACTCAAAGTACCTAACTTGCTACCGGGACAAAATGATAACTGGGATCCTTGGCTTTTCATGCAGCAGTGTTGAGGCAGCAGAACTGGGAATGCCAGACTGCCATGATGTTTGCTATGGGAACAATAAGAATCAAATTTATAGCACTATCGGCATTTTCTCAGGAATTTCCTTGTGTGCTTGGAGCTGCTATTAGCATCTCTGAAACCACGCATTGTGTGGAAATGTGATTTTCTTTACTTCTTCAGTCACCGTATTTAGAGATTCTTGGTATGTATCACTCAATGTAGTGAAACACTATAACCTGATTTTTTTTCTTTACGTCTATGGAAATCAATCAGATAGCTTAATTCATTGGAATGCAGTTTTCGTTAAATTCTCTTTGTATTTTTATGGTGGCATTATAGCTATCAGAAACACTCCCATGGCAGCCATGAACACTATAAAAAGCAAAGTCTCAAAGAACAATTTCAGATTATGTCCTAAATGTGCACAAAAAATAATTTTGGAAAACTCTATTATTTACTTAATCATCCATTCTTAGGCAGTTTAAAAATAAAGAATGAATATCTAATGCCAGCAAGCATAGAAACAATTTGATAGAGCTAAGCTGTTCATAAACTTGATATATTAGAACATGCAGTTACATTTTCAATATAATATATCTAAAATATTGATAAAGATGTAGTCATAAAATGGCATCAAAGCACTAAAGATGGGCAGTATTCAGCACTGCATGACTTTATCCCTACTTTCTTTTGATCATATGATATATCTTAATCAACTTTATGACCTAGGGAAAGCATTAGAAAAAAATGAATGTATTCAAAATCCAGGGACATCAGCCATGTTTATTTCAAAATTAGAAAATAAAAGAAAAACGTATTTTATTTGATTTTACTTAGCATTATATTAATGGCAAAGAAATTATACATGCTGTACTGGGAGGAAGACAAATACTTAAAGGTAATTGAAGTAAACTGTTGCATTGTTGATGCATTCATACTTAGATATAATCCATGGTTTACAGGAAAATTGTGTAATGAAATGAGGACATTATTGAATATTTATAATTATAGGAGAATCTATAAAAGAATCTAGAATAATTTAAATTTTGTCTTCACATTTTTTAAAAGACAATAAAACTAACCTTGAAGAGTAACTTAAATTTTTAATGGTTTCTTTTGTATTGTTAATGATTACTTTTTCTGAATATATTAATGATGGTTTTGTTATCTAAAATTATTGAAGATACAGAAGAAAGCATAAATAATAAATAAAAGTGTCCCGTCCTTCTAGTTATGGAGGTTAGAGTCAGTTATCTCATTTAAAGTAGCTTCTAGCGAATAGCTCCTGGTGTGGCCTCTCATTTCCCAACAAAGTACTGGTGAATAAAATATCAAACATAAAATCTCTCAGTACTGAAAACTCAGTGTGATGGACAATGCCTCTTAGAATTTGGGAGTAATTTTTTATGATGTATAGTTGACAGTTAATATTTTTAAAGTCATACTCTACTGACGCTCTCTCTTATGAATCAGAGAAGCCCTTCAGGTTTGAGAGATAAATAAACTGACTGGGATCAGGGATGCGTAGAAGAACAGAGGTTAATTGGAAATGCCTGTGGTACATTATAACAATATTTTGAGATAGTATATTGATTCATCCTTCATTGTACCTCTACAGATACCAAATTAATAGACGACAAGAAGGCATTTTATGTTCACTTGAAGGTTTTCTTAACTTTTTAAACTCCTTTCTCCATCCCCATATAGAGTTCACAGAAGAAAGGTGATGTGGTGAGTTGAATGAAAAATCCCCAAAAATATATGTTTGTGTTGTCATTCCCAGGACCTATGAATATTAACCTTTTTAGAAACAAATAGGTATTTATAGATGTAGGTAATCAAGGATCTTAAGGTGAAATATTTCCGGTTTACCTAGGTGGGCTCTAACTCTAATGACACGTGTCTTTATATGAGACAGAAGAGGAGAATATGCAGAGAGGAAAAGGCAATGTGAAGATGAAGGCAGATAATAGAGTAATGTGGCTACAAGTCAAGAAAATGAAGGAATGCTGGCAGACACCGGGAGCTAAAAAAGGCAAGGAAAGATTATTCCCTAGAGCCTCCAAAAGGAATGTGGCCTTGCTGATACCCTGCTTTTGGAATTCTAGACTGCAGAACTGTGTGAGGGAAAAATTTCTGCTGTTTTGAGCCACTCAGTTTGTGGTAGTCTGTTACAGCAGCCACAGGAAAGTGATAGAGGTGGGGATAAGGAGGTAGCAGAAAGCAGCACACATGAGTAGGGCACTGATGTGATAGTAGACAGCTACATGTCAGGGAGAATTCTGGAAAATGTGCATCTTTGGATTAATGACAACAACGATGATGATGATGATCATGATTATGATATCTTCTATGTTTCCATTTTTATTGTAAAATAATTTATTGCTGAAAATTTTGGTCATGAAACCTCATTTTCTGAATGCTTTAATTCTTCATATGCATGTAATATATTACTATATAATTTTCTTGGTGAAGTGCACTGCAGTGAGAGATAAGAACTAAGTTGTCTCTGGCTCAACAAAGCATCTTTGTTTTCAAACAATTATAACCCACCTTCACCTCCATCGATAGCATGTCTTCCAAACGTCAGTCCGGTAACTAAGCAAATCTGAAGTGTGAAAGTTGTAAGATTCAAAATAGAGTCACTTGGGCTGATTCCTGGCAAGTGAAACTAGAGAAGACCATGAACAGAAGGCTGTTATGCACAGTTTGCCTGATAATGGGAACTATAACAAGAAATTTTTCCATACCACAGCTTACTACATGAGTAACAGAGGGGCAGTTAACAGCTCAGGGACAACTAGTTGAATGTATAAGAATGTTTGCCTGTTCAAAAACTATCTCAAGAGCCCAGCTGAAAACGACAAGGGCCTAACCGTAATTCTAAGATTACAGATCCTACCTACCTAACAACTTTTGAGACTTCCCAATCAGACTCACCAACATTTCTAAGAGGCTGCCAGCACCAATAAGCTTTCTTTCAAAACAATTTGTGTAACCTCCTCCTTCCTCAATAAACCTAACTTTTCCTTTGTTCTTCTGACATTCTGAAGGCCACCCTGGTCTATATGTACATCCCAGATTGCAATCCTATTTCTTGAATATTATTCTCCAAGAAAACTTGTTTACTTAGAGATTTGTCTCTATTTTTTATGTTGACAGAAATCAATTAATTATTATCCTGACTGGTGTTATATTAGTGTGTTTCATCTCTTAAGTAGTTTTCTTAATTACAAATACTATAGAACCTTACATATTTGCTCTCTCAAAGAAACTATTAATCTATTTTCCCACCTATAATCACGGGGTCTACTTGAAAATTATTAATTTCTGATAGATTTTTATCAGCTTTTTCTCATCGTAGACTATGGTACCTGCAGCCACTTCGTAGTTCTGTTCATCAAGAAAAGGATTTCATGTTAGTCTCATTGACATTTTATCTACAGCTTTCAGAGCATGCTTTTCTTGGATCTCAAGTAGGATCCTTCTGTTAGGGTAATAATTCCAGTTTGCTATCTGAAATCTTTTATATTCAATTAAATATCCATGGAATCCAAGTTTCCTCCAATTTAGTTTTGGGGTTGTATCTCTTTATTTTTCTTTAACTTTAACATTTTTCATTTGAGTTTAATTTCTTCTCTATTTTGTATGCCTCTCAGACTTTAGTATGCATACAAATAACATGGATCTAATACATATATGGATCCATTATTTGAGGTGTAGCCTGTGATTGTGCATTTCTAACAAGCTCCCATCTGATGTAGATGCTGCTGATGCACAGCAATATTTTGTTTAGAGATAAAATCCATCCACCTTTGAATTTTGTTCTTCTCCTTATTTCCTACACTTTCTAACATGTTTAATCGTGTAATACTGTTTCCTGAGCACCATACTCTGTTCACTGAAATATCTGGCATATATTTTACCTTAGTATAAAATCATTCAAGGCATAAGCACTTTTTAAATATTTATTAAAGGTAATAAACATGACAAGGGATCCAGTTTGGGCGTCAGAGATACATGAATTATTCACTTTCAGGATCTTTTAGCGCTGGTTCCCTCTGTCTAATTTGCCCCTTGGGGCAAAATGATAAGAGCAAATGTCACCCTGCAGATCCAGGGACATCTGCACTATAGGAAAGGAAACCTGAAATTATAAATCCCAGAGCTTATATATAGTAGCATGCACAGCTGTGCCTCCTTTCTGGAGAAACAGAAATTTATCCTGTAATAAAAACAAAACAAATCTCTAGTTTTCTAGGCTCATTATTTTTGAGAATATTAATGAATGGGTTTAGAGGCAATATTTCTGTAAATCTCTCCTAATAAATTGCTATCTCTAGCACTTATTTGTAACAGCATTGACAATAATTTAATCTTAGAAAGTCTTGGCCTTAGAGAAATATGGAAAAAGTTCATAGATCATTTATTCCCACAAAAGTTACTTTTTCATTTATGTATACTTTTTGCACATCAGGTATTTGGGGTTTCAGAATGATATTTATTAAACCTATTATCACTTTTCCTAACCTGCACCTTATCTTCTTTGTTTTCTTTCTCCCTCCCTCCCCTTCTTTTCTCTCTATTCTGCATTTTCTTTACACTGAATGTCCACAGCAAACCATTCTAAAGAGTTTGGTGTATAACTAAACAAACACTTTTCTTAATAGAATTTTCGGTTAAAGGATGTTTGAATTGTTTGGTTGGGGCTATGAGGAAAAAATACTATTAAAAACTCTTGAGCAAGTCGTTTCTTGGTTAAATAGCAGTAAAATTTCTGAGTCATAGGGTAGATATAAATAACTGTATAAGATTTTATAAGTATTCCATTTGTTTTGCATCCTTATCAAGACTTAACATTGCTAGTCTTTTTTTCCCTTTATTTTAATCTTTCGAATGCGTATAAAATGGGCTTATAAAATAAATAGTTTATTTTTGGTTAACTTGAAGATGTTTTATATCTTTAAACCTTAGAATACCCTATGAAAGATTATAAAATATTATTCCTTTATTCAGCTTTATGGAGCTATTATTGACAAACATTCTATATAATTGAGGGGTAGAAAGTGAGGTTTGATATACTATATACATCCATGGAATGATTACTACAGTCAAGCTAATTAACATGCCTATCACCTCTCATGGTTACCTTTTGTGTGTGTGTGGTGAGGATACTAAATTCTACTATTCTTCTTTCAGTGTGGGCAACAGTGTGCAATTTTTCGGTGCTGTGGAACATCGAAGCAGCTGAGGTTCAGAGTGCAGATACACGCAGGACTACAACAGCTCCAGGGTATGGAGTTTAGGAGCTCCCTTTGTGAAGTAGATCTGATGTCTAAGAAGTGGGCCCTAATAGCATGACTGTGGAGCCAAGGTTGAAAGTGCAGGTGCATAAAGAGCAACCATGGTTCCAAATTCAGGGGTCTGGCTAGCCCACAGTGATGGTGTATGTGATGTTTGAGGCATGACATGTGACTATGGAGTCATGGTCTGGAGAAGAGGTAAATGCTAAGCGGCCAAGGTTCTGAGGTCTAGGACATGTGCAGGCTTGGGAGAGTAACAACCCCAGTCCTGGGTGGCACAACAAAGGCTCCTTCTTGGGTGAAAGGGCCCAGCAGCCTCTTCTTTTCCATTGGGTCCATAGTAATGATGGCTGTTGCTTATCTTAATTGCAAAAACTGCAGTTCTCCTCTATACAGCAGGAAGCAAGGGTCTATGCTAATGAACAATAAGGGGACCTCTAGTGTGAAAATGTTTGGTAGTTCTTGCCTACTGCAGGAACTGTTGAATAGCTCATTGGCAAAGGCTGCCGGAGTACAAAGCTAGCCACTGGGGACTGTGGTGACATCCGTCGAGTGGCTGATACTGATAGCCCCTGCCCCTCTCCTTTGCTCCTAGCTGTCTCCAGACATCTCAGGTATGGGAATCTCTCCAGTAATACTCCACCGTGTTGCTCCATGTTCTTATTTGGACTCTGGAGTCCTGTGAGGGCTACTGTGTGTGTGGATAGATTCAAATTATTGGTTTTTACTGGGGAATGAAGGTGAGAATCTCTTACTGTGCACCTTAGAATATTATTCTTTGAATTTAGGTAAAGTACTTTGTCTTTTAATTGGTCTCTAAAATTCCTCTTTTCAAGCAGAGTTGACTTATGTGATCTTAGTTTTTGTCTAGACTCATTTGTCTGTAATATTTTTTAGTATATGGATGGTATCTTAAGTTCAACTGCATTATCTAGTAATCACTGATGTATAGAAAACACTTGTAATTGACAATTTTGTGTAAGTTCTGATAAACTATGCTTTTTCCTTGGTAATTATATTTAACAATAACTTAATTTCTTTAATTATAATTGTTACATATTCTTATTTTTGCATTGCTTGACTCCATTCACCAAGCATGCCAGGACTATATTAAATAGGGGAAATATTTAGTAGGCAAATTTCTTCTTGATTTCAAAAGGCAATCATCTTAAGTTTCAATATTAAGTATGATACTACATTTGCTTTAGGATATTGACATATAATCATTACCAAGTTAAGAAGTTTTCTTTTATTATTCTCTGAGAATTGTTTTCTTAATTACTATAATCAAAAGCTTTAACATAATCAAATATTTTAATATAATCATTTAAAGTTACTATAATTAAAATGTCTTTGTAAAAAACTCTTTCAGATAGTGAGATATTTATGTGATATTTCTCCTTCAATTAATATATTGAATTACATAATTATATTTTCTAAACTTAAGCACACTTCCAAGTTTAGGAACTAAGTTAATAATAGCATATCAATAAAGAAATAATTTTCCGTTTGATTCACTAATAATTGATTTTTGAATCCATACTAAAAAAATTGTGTCATTTAGTTTATCAGGATTTGGTACCATGGTTATGTAAGTCTCATCTAACGAATTTGGGAATGTTCTCTCAATCTCTCTCTCTCATTTTAAGTTTATTATTGAAAATAATTTATAGACTATTTGTTAGAGCACACTAGTGAACAGATCTTGTCGCTAGACTTACTTTTCTTTTTATAATTTGATTACATTTTTTAATGGATGCAGATCTAGCCAAGTTTTTTCTCTATTTGTGTTAAATAAAGTATCTTTGTATACTTCCAGTTATTTGAATATAACATGCTAAGTATTTAGTGGAATCCCAGCTGTTTTACAGGCATTATTCATCCTTCTCTTGTGCAAAATGAACAGTTCTAACCAAGCTATGTTCATACTGTCCAGTATTATAACTCAAGACCTTTTTCCAAAATTAGATTTGATAACTATTTGTTTCATTCTCTTCGCATGTTTTCTCTTTTCTATTCTGTTTTATTTCTCTAGATGTAAGTAGATACACTTTTGACCTCCCCACAGTGTTTTCCATGTCTTCTATACTCTCCTTTTACTTGTCTGTCTGAACTGGATACTGATAAAAGTATTGAGGTCTACTATTAAGTTTTTTTAGCCATAGTTATTCTGAAAATTAAAAAGTATCTTGGCAATTATTTATACTTTCTTATATCCTAACTGAACATTTATTAATGTCTCTGTATATGTGAATAAACATTTTCTAACACATATATGCTATGGGATTAAATTTGTGCTTCAAATTGTGATATAAAATTTACTAAAGTGCATAAAAATTATCATTTTAAACATATTTAACTTTCACACTGTTATTAAGATATGAAACAGAAAATATGTTTATATCTTATATATATATATATATATATATATAATATTATAAATGTAAAAAGCATATCTAAAAGTAATCAACCCTAGGGAGACTGTCATGTTGGTGACACCTATATGGTTACTGTATCTTGCTGTATCAACTGTATTTGCATGCCATAAATGTTTAAGATTCATAGATGTTTTGTCATTTAAGAGGTCTCTATAAGTACATTTTTTTCTTTTTTGTTTCATTGCTTTTATATGAGATCATACTAAAATTAAATGTGCTTTTAAAAGCAAAAAGACAGTTTTTGTTCATTGTTTTAAATAAATCAACTCAGTTATTTAACATTTCATATCTAAAAACTGTAGTGTGTAAAGTCTTAAAGAGTCTCTTCATGCTTTTTATTGTTTCTGTTGCTGTTTTTGCTGTTGAACCCAAGCACCTAGTTCCATTAAATAATGTATGTGGTTGCCTATTGACTGCTTATTTTTCTTGAAAAGCATTTACTGAAAATACTTTCTGGTCATAGAAGATTAATGTCTTTTTCTACCAGACGTGAAGGGGCATTAGCAACATAGAACCAGTTTAAATCAAATTCTCCATTTGGAATGTCTTAGACCACAAAGGTAGCACAGGTTTAAGTATGAAATCAATCACATGAGGTCATACTCTTAGTTACGAGTTTTCATGGAAGATTCCAAGTTTCAAATAATTGAATCATCTATATTATGTATATTTACCACAGTGAAATCTATTAAGAAATAAATAACAAGAATAGGAACCAATGTAGGAATTATCATAAATATTTCTATAAATATGACTCATCAGAGTCAATCTATAGTGAAATTAGAAAATATATTGTACTGAAGCATGATGAAAATATCCAGAGCCAGAAGACTAACAAGTTTCTGCTTAAAGAAAATATACTAGCAGGGCCCGGTGGCTTATGCCTGTAATCCCTGCACTTTGGGAGGATGAGGTGGCAATCTCGAGGTCAGGAGTTTGAGACCAGCCCGGCCAACATAGTGAAACCCCATCTCTACTGAAAATACAAAAAATTAGCTGGGCATGGTGGCAGGCACCTGTAATCCCAGCTACTTGGGAGGCTGAGACAGGAGAAGTGCTTGAACCTGGGGGACGTAGGTTGCAGTGAGCCAGGATCACACCACAGTACATCAGCCCAGGCAACAGTGCGAGACTCTGTCTCAAAAAATAAAAATAAAAAATAAAAATATATATAAAGTTATGTTATATAAAAATTAAAAGTCTATGAAACTAAGGAGGCTATTTCAAGAAATTTTAAAAGAAGCAATCTAAACCCAGAGAATATAGATGAAAAAAAAAAATACAACAGCAGAAATTAATGTTGTGTAATAAAAACAACAGAAAAAAATTAACCCAGACAATTGTTAGTTCTTTTAAATTGCTAATTGATGAACACTTTCAAAGACTAATCAGTTAATGAAAAAGAGTAGGCACAAAATGAATTATGAATACAAAAGGATCATCACGACAGTCTATAAAGATTACAAAGATCATGAGAGTACGTACTACATAATTTGATAATTTTATGCCAGTTAAATAAATAAGTAAAATGGAAAGATTGTTAGAAAATAAAAAAAAAACAAAAAAATTAAGATAAAATAGAAAACTTCAATAATTATATATTAAATTGAATCCGTATTTTAAAACTTCGTATGCTACCATAAATAGGCTAGGCCCAAATTCCTCAAAATTTCAGAGGTTTAACAGATCAAATATTCACTTTATGCTCATGGCACTTTTCCAACAAGCCAACAAACATGGCTTGTTGGAGTTGGATTTTTTTCTCTACATCATCCTCTCATAGGGATCAAGGCTTATGAAAATTCTATTTGTGTGCTTCCAAGATTGGTGTGACAAGGGGAAAAGAGTTATATGATCTCTTAACTGGTAATTTAGTGTCTCTGCCTGAGAACAATGCATTCAATTTCCACTCATTTCATTGATCAAAGCAAGATAGATGGCCATACCATAATACATGGGTTCAGAAGTGTTTAATTTTATCTTATGCCTATAATTTCATTAAATGTAAGTTGAGTAAATTCCTCAACTTTAAAAGTTAAAAGTAGATACAAAGTGGATACAAAAAAAAATTTTTTGTACGACTACATGCTACCAACATGAAACACATCTTAAATGCAAGTCCTATTTTAAATGTATGATTAAAGTTTAAATAACATAAAAACATGATGCAAACTATAAAAGAAATTTGGTGCAACTCAATAATAGATAGTATAATTTTTAAGATAAAAATAATATAAAAATATAATGTCATTGAACTAGTAAATACACTAGCATAATATCACTGTTTTAAAGATATATGCATCCAATAGCATATATTCAAAATAAGTAAAAACTTACTAGGCTAAAGAATGAAATAAGAAAATTCACAATTGTAGAAAAAAACACTAATATATTTCACTAATAGCTGACAGGAAAAATTAAGTGAAATAGACAGACTTAAAAAAAAAACATTTAATGAGAAAACCTAAGAGAAATTATACAACATTATATTGGGCAATAATAGAATACAAGTATTTTTTCAGATAAGTGCAAAACAAAACAAAAAAATGATTTCTTTATGCGGGGTCATAAACCTTACCTCAATTCCACTAAATTTAAATTATCCCAAGAATTTTCTTAGAGTGAAATTAAGTAGAAACCAATAAAAAAAAAATGACAAATGGAAAGCCTGTAACTACTGGGAAATTAAGGTATGCATTTCTGAATAGTTTATGAGTTAAATAAAAAAATGTAACAAGGGAAATTTAAAGAAATGAAATTAATTATTATTAAATGATGACATATCAACACCCGAAGGGCGCACTTCAGTATTAATTAGATGAATATTTGGTTTCTAAAGTGCTCACATTACTAAAGAAGAAGTGAAAAAGATTGATCTAAGCATCCATCTCAAGAACCAAGAAAAAGAAGACAAATTAAACACAAAAAATCTAGAAAAACTGAGTAACAAAACAATATCAGATATCAGTGAAATAGAAAACAAATATACAATAGAGAATACTAACTAAATGAAAGTTTACTATAATAAAAACTTGATAAAACCCTAGTCAGAGTAAAGACAGAAAGGCAGAGATAAAGGGAAGGAGGAAAGAAAGATATAACAAATTGCTGATAACAATAATTTAAATGAGGACATCACTACAGATCGAGAGACATTATTATAAAGAATTACTAACAACATTATGACAGTAAATTACAATTGAGATAACATAAGTTATGCAGAAACAACGATTTATCAACACTGATACTAATAGATTTTTTTTAAAGCACTGAATAGTCCTATATCTTAAAAAATAATTGAATCTATTACAGAAAACCTCTCAATAAAAATTCTCAGAGACATGATTGCTTCATTGGTGAATTTCTACAACATTAAAAAAACAAATGACAGTTTTCCATAAACTTTTTTAAGAATACAAAAAGATGGTGCAATTTCTAACCTGTATAAGAAAATCTAATGGTAATCATCATCATCTTTACTCATGCAGAAAATGCATTTGAGAAAATTTAGTAGCCATTTACGAGAGAAAAAATTGCTAACTAGCAATAGAAAAGAATTTCCTTACTATGACTAAGAGTGTTAAAACAAATCTTGCAGTAAACATCAGACTTGGTGATATTTTGAACACTTTCTCTAGATATTGATAACAAAATAATGATGACTATGTTATCAGTTATACAGTGCTACTAATAACATAATGCTGTGCTGAAAAAAAAATAGAAAAAGGAAAAGGAAAAACACACACAGATAATGGTGTCTTAAAATAATAATGCTTTATTTATTTATTTAGTCATTGGATAGGCAATAAAATGAACTTTACTTAGATTATTCTTTTGATCTCTGAATACCTAATGGAAAGTTGATTGTGAGCTGAACTAGGATGATCTCATCTGAGATGCCTGGGTGGCCCTGATCTTCTTCAGGTATCTCTCATCCTCTAGCAGGATAATTTGTGGATTTATTTATAGTGCAATAATATAATTTGTGGATAATAGAATTTATATTTGTGGATTTGTAGATAATACAATATAATGTGTAATATAATTTGTGGATAATTTATCATGTCTATAGCTAAGAACAAAAACAAAGGTAATCCCAATCAGGCAAGTCCTTTTCAAGTCTCTGCTTAATTTACTTTTGTTACCACCCTATTGACCAAAGCAAGTCCTACGGTCAAGCTCAAAGTTAGAGTGGGAGGACACTGAAAATTTACCAGATGAGAATATGCATACATGGAGAAGTGATACACTGATGCCTTCAGGTAAAATAAACCTATGGAGTTAGATATTAATATAATGGTTCAGTAGAAGTGTCTGGAGGGGGCACAGAATACTTCTGAGGTGTTGATAATAATCTGTTCCAAAAGTCCGTATGACTTTTGCTTCACAGGAGAGTTAGCTTATCAAAATTCATTGAGCTGTATACTTATGTTCCTCCAAACAGTGTTATCCATTAACTTGGATTTTTTATTTAATTGTGGAATAACACACACTTCCTTTTAAAGACACTTTAAAAGGTCACTTTAAAAAACAAAAAATAAATTAATTAAAAAATTGCAGATGAAAATGTAATTGAAAACATGATATATTACTATCTAATCAAACAATTTATTAAATAAAATAATTTCAAAGCACAGATGAATAGTTGATAAGGATGGATATAAGAAATATATTATGTTCTAAGGGTTGTTTTATCTGTTTAGAGATAAATTGTACAACTACTTTAGAAAATAAACTTCTACTATATGCTAGAACTGGTATAAAGTGCCATATGACCTGGCCACTTTATATCTAGATATAGACAAAAGAACTTATTACATATGTGCCTTTAAATAATTTGTATAAGAACAGCCATCAATGAATTACTTAATAGTAATAATAAACTCATAACATTCAAAATGAAAGGATGGATAAATTGTGATATCATCATCCAGTAACATCCTATACTACAATAAGTAAAATACAGCTACACATAATAACGTGGAAAAATGTAAGAAGCATATTCTGAACAAAAAAATCCAGATCCAGAAAAGCACTTATTACATCGATGTTATTTATATGAAATTCAAAAACTACCCAAATTAAGCCAATGCCTGTGGAACTAGTAAACCTCCAAAAGAAAGCATTAAAGTCATAGCAAAATTAAACCAATGCCTGCTGAAATAGTAAAACTCTAAAAGAAAGCATGAAAGTCAGCACACTGTTCACTTTGGCAGTGTCTGATGCCTGAGATGGGACACAAAAGAAACTTCTGCTGTGCTCATAATGTTGTGTTTCTTTTCCTGATTGGATATCACACAGGGTTTGCCTTTGGATACATTATTGAGCTGTAGATTTTTGTTTTATTTACTTTTATCTAAGTGTGTATTATTCCGCAATTAAATAAAAAATCCAAGTTAATGGATGACATTTTTTGGAGGAATATAGATGCATTTGGATAGAGCTACTCTGAGGGCATCAAAGGTAACAGTAATATTTTATTTGTCAATCTGTG
This sequence comes from Rhinopithecus roxellana, assembly GCF_007565055.1. NCBI lineage: Eukaryota > Metazoa > Chordata > Mammalia > Primates > Cercopithecidae > Rhinopithecus > Rhinopithecus roxellana. The sequence continues at coordinate 112,290,081 of NC_044549.1, read as the reverse complement.
CACTGCATCAAGGGTTTTTATTCTATGATTCATTTTTTTAATTTGAAATGTTCTCTATGTCCATGGGTTACAGAATAGATAATAATAATAATAATAAATTTTAAAGGAATATTTGGTTATGCATTTGCGGGTTAAAATGTAGTTTTCTGTGAAATGCTCTCATAATTTTGCAATTCCTCTGAAGCACTCAAATAATATAATCCAGTCTTTCAATTTATATGCAAGTTGGATAATTATAATGACATATATGCAAATGCAATTAAGAGTGTTCATATATGCAAATAACTATAACTTCCAACATGATAAATATTTCAGTAATTCCATAACAAGAATAGCATTTATCAGGAAATGATTGCTTACTCAATCTTATTGCAAGTTATTATAATTTAAAAGTTTTTTTCTATATATTTAGAGATAGTTAAGAGATTCAAGTCTTACTGTAGCCCTTCATATATCCTGCAATCATTATCACTGTAATACCTTTAGTGGTGGTCAGGAAGACTTTGTAACTCAAGTTATTTATATTAGATCACAAGCTTTACTTGTACAACCTACTTATCAACATTTGATGGATTTTGGGCCCTGGTCTCTCCATATCCCAATCAATTTATTTTATTTTATTTTACTTATACACCGAACTTCCTAACTGCTTTTACTTCATTCAGATTGTTTTTGCCACACATACTGACTTCAACAATTTGCTCCAACTTTGTTTATTTGTATATTTCTGTCCTCTTTCTGATTCATTCACACCTGTTTTTGTTTATTACATTATTTGCTCAAAATTTAGGCAGCCTAGATTTTTTTATGGTCTTTAATTATTTACAAAATGCCATGGGTTCTCTTCTTGGTGCAATGCCCGGTTTTATATTGCTTGTTTCCCAAACAATGAGAACAGCAAGTTAGAAACAAATTTCATACCTATATCTTCCATTATTTAAATATCATTACAGTTAGATTTTAAATTCTGAAATTGTTTTAAACATAAGCCAGAACGAATTAAATGTATAGCATTGTTAGTTGACTGTATTTAAAAAATGTTGCTTCTAAAACGCATCCTGGAGAAAAGAAACAATGAAGATAATAATAATTGAGAAAACCTGTGGACTAAAATTTTCCCTGGAAAATTGAATTGCACATCAGTATAATAATTTTTCAGATAAATTGTTCAGCAAATAAATCTGCTTGCTTTGAACAGAAGACTAACTGAATTCATTTGACAAATTATTTGTTTCTAAATAAAACTGTTTATCAGTGATTTCCCAATTGATATGCTATTGAATTATAAATTCTAACAAGTGTGTATCTACATTTTGCAATAACTCTTTACTCTTTTGCTTATATTTCAGGCTTAAAATTTGAACCATGTAGTAATGATGATGATTCATGCAAAGCTCATATAACTTATGAAAGGCTAAATAACATCCTCAGATCAACAATTTCAATACTATATTTTGAATTTTACATTCTTTTCATAAAATTTTGTAATGTAGACATTTCCAAATAATAAGTTTATTGGATCAAATGGTTATGATACACAGAGAGTGACAGAAAAATCATCTATCGAATCAATTATTAATATCACTACAATACTTTTTGTTATAACAAATAAACTAGAAAAAGAACAGGTTGGATTTCTTAATACAAATGCTAATTAATTTACTCCACAAATAAGAACCAAATTAAAACTATAACACTAATTAAAGTAACAATTAAGCTAACTCATGCAATTATTCATCTTTCAAATAAATGAGGTTGAAAGAGATGAATCTTGCCGTTGATGCTGCAGTGCAAATAGCCTAAATAGTTTTAAAAAAATTCATTAGAATAGTTAATAAAGCCTGTGTCATCATTAGTTATGATGTTATAAAGCTTCTTTTATAAAGAAGCAGGAAACGTTGTACAGATTTAATTTCCTTTTGTAACAAAATATGTAATAAATAGCTCACCAAGAATTCTTTCTATGAAGAATAGCATCAGTTTGGGTTTGATATTATTTCCCTACTGTCTAGCAAAATTTTTAGAACTGTGTATCTGCTCAGTAAAAACACACTGAATTGGTGAACATATCTGGTAGATCAAGCAACTGATCAAATAGAACTGCCTTGGTGGTGTACAGTGGCTCACACCTGTAATCCTGGCACTTGAAGTAGCTGAGATGGGCAGACCACCTGAGGTTGGGAGTTCAAGACCAGCCTGGCCAACATGGGGAAACCCCATCTCTCCTAAAAATACAAGAATTAGCCGTGTGTGGTTGTGTGTGCCTGTAATCCCAGCTACTCTGGAGACTGGCAGGAGAATCACTTGAGCCTGGGAGGTGGAGGCTGCAGTGAGCCGAGATCACGCTACTGCACTCCAGTCTGGGTGACAGAGCAAGACTCTATCTCAAAAAAACAAAACAAAACAAAACAAAAAGCATATAGAACTACCTTGCTTTATCTATACTTAAGATTCTACTACATAACATGCTCAACAATAACCAAAGTAAGTTTCTAATAGCCACAGGGTGTGTATATATATATATGTGTATGTGTTTACAAACATACATATATATATATATGAAGTTAATATGCATATGTGATACATGCAAGCAATAGCAACATTCTCCCAGAAGTGAACTGTTGCTGGCCTTAGAGAAGTAAAATGGGAAATCTCAAGACAAAATTGATCAGAACTAGAAGGCATAAAACTGGTTTCAAGAGACAGAATAATCTAGTTGTACAAGATCCTTTATTGTAAACTGATTGGAGATATTAATGCATGAATTGAATAAGAGTCATTCAGAAGTGTACCAGTTCACTCTCAGAAGAAAAGACACAACTGGATTAGAGGTGTGAACTACTGCGCCCCACCTGAAATGTATTGCTTAAGTAAGAAGACTTGAAAGCGAAAATCACTGATCCATAGGCAAATGGATCAGGATGGATATTTTGTTAGCAGGCATGAAAACACATTAATTTCTTTGTACATCTCCATCAGAGTTCTGGGATGACCAGGTGCATTATCAATGTACAGTAATATTTTGAAAAGAATCTATTTTGCCAAACAGTAGGTCTTGATGGTGGACTTTAAAGTACTCAGTAAACTATGCTGTAACAAATGTGCTATAATCCAGGATTTGTTGTTCTATTTACAGAGCAGAGGCAGAGTCGATTTAGTATACTTTTAAGGGTCTTCGAATTTTTGGAATGGCAGATAAGCTTTAGTTTCAATTTAAAGTCACCAGCCGCATTAGCTACATACAAGAGAGTTAGCTTCTCCTTTGAAATTTTAAAGCCAGGTATTTGCTTCTCTTTAGCTGCTTCTCTTTAGTCCTAGATGGCATCTTCTTCCAATATAAGGTTGTTTTACCTTCATGGAAAATCTGTTTTTTACTGTAGACACTTTTATTAATGATGTCATGTAGATTTTCTGGATAACTTGCTGCAGCTTGTCTATCAGCACTTACCACTTCACTTTTCCTTGTTTTGTTATGGAGAAGGCTCTTTTCTTAAACTTTATGAGCCAGCCACTTCTAGTTTCCAAATCTTCCATTTGTAAAGGTACAATATATGTGAAGCACAGTAAGGTCTAATCCAATAAAACAAAGTATGCCTGTATGTGTTTTGCAAATAGTTTCTCCCAGTCTGTGGCTTGTCTTCTCATTCTCATTTTAGTGTCTTTCACAGAAAAGTTATTAATTTTAATGAAATGCAGCTTATCAATTATTTCATCATGAATTGTGCCTTTAGTGGTGTATCCAAAAAGTCATTACAAAACCTAAGGCCATCTAGATTTTCTCCTACATTATCTTATAGGAGTTTTACATTTTATAATTATGTCTATGATACATTTTGAGTTCATTTTTGTAAAGGGTGAAAGGTCTATGGGTAGATTCTTTTTTTGTTTTATTTTGTTTTTCTGCATGAGGATGTCCAGTTTTTCCAGCATCATTTGTTGAAAAGAATATTTTTGTTCCATTGTATATCCTTTGGTTCTTCATGAAAGATCAGTTTATTTTGTTTATGTGGATGTGTATTTCTTTGTAGTCTTGTAGTCTTTGTTAAAAACTTCTTTTGCAGATATAATGAAGGATGTGACAGGACATCAGTTACCCTTTCGGGATGAAAGGATTTATTTTTAAAGCTGCTTGGAGTGTTGCCGGTAGAGAACCTTCAGCTGTCAACCTTTTTTGGGGTTGTATTCAGCAGCTTTGCACATGGACCTGAGCTTTTTCTGAGGCAACCCACATCCAGAGGATGATTAACACAGTGGGAATAAGAAAGCAGGCAGTTTTGCCCAACTCAGGATAATGATGAGGGGCCTGATGACTTAAAGATCCCCGAGGCTTTGGTAAGGCTTTTGCTGAGAATGAATGGAAATGTGCCTTAATTTAGGCTGCCGGAACGAGAGACCAAAGACTGAGTAGCTTATAAAAAACAGAAATTTATTTCTCGTAGTTCTGGATGCTGTCAAATTCAATATCAAGGTACTGGCAGATTCAGTGTCTGCTAGGGCCCATTTTCTGGTTCATGGATGGCAGGTCCTCTTGCTGTGTTCACACATGGTGGCAGTGGGCTAGCTAGCTCTCGAGGGTCTCTTTCATAAGGGTGAATCGCTTATGAGAGGGGTCTGCCCTCATGACCTAATTGCCTCTCAAAAGCCCCATCTTTCTAATATTATCATCTTTGGAGTTAGAATTTCAGCATATCTATTTTGAGGGAACACAAACATTCCAACCATGGTTTCTACCATTCAGACAGCTTCTCTCTGTGCTCAAATAATTTTGTCTTCCTACCCTTTCATATATGTTGATTGAAGGGCATTCCCTTATAAATTTCCTGTGTTTTAATCTTTGTTTCAGAGTCTGCTTCAGGAACCAAACCTGTGAGGGTTGGCTGAATCATGGTCTCAGTCCTTAATGGAATGCCACTGTTTATGGAAAATAACGTAATTAAAGGGACAAGGACTTTAGATACTTGAAGATAGGTTTACTATCTTTTCGGACAGTTAAAGTCAGGAAGTAAAAATACATTTTTACCTATATTTCTATGGTAACATTTTCTTGTCACTTTCCTGTTTTGTTCATTTATTCAGTCATTGCCAGATCTGTTTCCAAAGGATTTTGGTAATTTTCAAAACTCTTCTGCTGCTGAAACATACTTTATTTAGAAATGATAGATTGGTGAAGAGACTTGGAAGCATACACATAAACCTGTAGTGCCTGAGGGAGCTGATAATCCACTTTACATCATCAGAACTCCAAAAACTCAAAAATAATTTTCATGTTAAGATTCACTTATCTTAAATATCATCTTATGAGTGCAGCTTGAAGAAACCATGACCAATTTAAATCTTCATAATTTTATAATTAGGGATTTCTAATTACATTGTGATCTTTATTTTTACCTATGAATGTCTACATAGAAACTTCCTTAAATACAATTTTAAATATTTTATGGGCCTGATTTTGCTGTAATTATTCCAAATCACAAATGCGTTTTAAAATTCTGACAAATCGTTGTGTATTCTACAGAAAATTCTTGCTTCATCCCCCAAAATATCACTTCTTTCTATTTTAATTAAGTTAAATATAATTTCTGGTATCAGAAACTACAAATATTTTGGGATTTTGTAATATTTACAATTTGTTGTATTTAGTAAATTGTGCTCATTCAAGAAAAAAAGTCATGCAGTAATATAATGAATGCATCTTTTCCTTCATCAAAGAATCATAAAATAATTATGTTAGTAGTTAATTGAATAAACAACTCTGTTAGTTATTTTAGGTGTGTATTGAGCTTATAGGTAAATATTAACTCATAGTATTGGGTGTGGTGACCTTGAAAATATACTCTTCAGATTTCCTACTATCGGGAGTGCAGTTCACTGACAGCTCCCTCAGTGACCCTTCCTGGATCTACCTTATCCTAAGGTCGTACTTTCCTTAGTAGTTTTGGCTGATGACTGTGCAGGCCTATTCCTATAGGATGTGGAACTTCTGTAACAGAGGGCTTTGACTAGAGGACTCTTTATTGGCCCAGCCAATGCTTTCTTAGTATTGACCTATGGTCTGTCTTACTAACCTAGCATCCTTACCTCCCTGCTTCTTTTACACATTTTGACCTCAGGTTATAAAAGCTCTTCCTGACTACTGCTTGTTTGATCTTATAGCCATTTACTGTTTATGTTAGTGCATTAGGCAGTGAAGAACACTCAGTCCTGATAGATCAGGAAACTATCTAGAAAATGTCCTTTGGGGAAAGAAGGCCAGACTTGCCAAATGGAAATAGACTAAAGTTATAGACAAAATAAGTTTGTTTTATGGCTCAAAGCCTTAGAAGTTTCCCAGTGTACTTTAAAAACTAAAGTAATTATTTTGTGTTCTTTATGGTCCTTGATTTTGTTCACATTTATTCATAGTATTTCTTTATAAGTTTTCTTATTATAATGGTTCTTTATTAATTCTTGATAGCATCCCTTGTCACTCGTGCGGTGTCAATATCTTTTTTCAGATTTTGCATTTCATTCTCATTTTCTTTTGGAGTCTTCTTGATAAGTGTTTCCCCACCAACTCGAGGTGGGCTTTAGTATATATATATATATATATATATATATATATATATATATATATACCTTCATCAAATTATTTAAAAATACATAAAATACAAACCACCACCACTGCAATACAAATTTTTGAGATTTTGTTTATAATTGCATTAAGACAATATATTTATTTGAAGATAAGCTTTTAAAAATATTAGATCTTCCATTCCGTAATATATGTCTTCGTTAAAGTTCTTTTTTTTTGCTTCTCAATATATATATATAGGTTACATAAGAAAAATAATTCAATCTGGTGTTTCTATAGCAAATCATGAATATAAGCAAACCTTTTAGAATTCTGAACCCAATTATTTTGCAACGAATTGTAATGCCAAACCAAATTATCAAATGTATATGAAGGCAAAGCAGATATATTTCAGGCATGTGGAATACCATGACATTTTCTGAAAAAAATTTGCTGGTGGGTGCATTTAAGCATAATGCAAAGAAAATTTTAAAAGAATAAAACATGTGATTAAAAAAATGAACCAGGGCTTACCACAGTGGCTCATGTCTGTAATCCCAGCCCTTTGGGAGCCTGAGGTGGACTATAGCTTAAGGCCAAGAGTTCAAGACCAGCTGGTCAACACAGTGAGACACCTGTCTCTACAGAAATAAATAAATAAATAATGAAATTAGCAGAGCATGGTGGCATACACCTGCACTTCTAACTACTCAGGAGGCTGAGGTGAGAAGATTGCTTGACCCCAGTGGGTGGAATTTACAGTGAGCTATGATCATGCCACTGTACACTAGTTAGGGTGACAGTGAGACCCTTTCTCTATATAAAAACAAAAAACAAAGAAAACAAGAGAAATCCAGTAGTATAACCTGAGTACAACGGGAAAAACATCTAAGGAGTAAAATTAAATCTAAAACAAGTAAATTCAAGTTGATGCATTTAACCACTATTAATAAAATATTATTGATAGGGGATTCTATTATCTCTCAACAAGGAACAACATTAATTGAAATTGCATATGAAATAAAAGAGTTTATAGCACCATACTTTGAATGAAAGTATACAAGCAATAATGGAGCTGAAAACGTCATCATTGGAGATTTAGGAGGTAGAAAGAAAAGATGATGAGTAATTCAGTTGAGCTAATGTTTTTATCTTATTTAATGTGGCTTCCAATTATTGTATGGTATGTAAGTAAAAGAAGAAAGAGAGGTGTTCACATTTTTTAAAAATATTACATATATCTAATTGAAGAATTGAATGTAATAAAAATATCCAACCCAGGAGAGAAAGTGGAAGGTAAGTAAAAATGGGAATAAGTTAAAGCAGTGCCTCCTAAATGTGTACTGAGAAACTGCAAAATGGGGCAGATCTGCATTATAGATTTTAATATACTTTACTTTTAAAAGTGTCAAAATTTCAAAGTAATGCTTTATGTAAATAGCATATAATAAACTTAATACAGGCATGATGACTAAAATTTAACTTCTGGAGCTAGGTAAATTATTTTTTTACACTTTGTAATGCTTCTCCTGCTTTCTTTATTCATATGTTTCTGCATGTGCATCCATTTAGTACATCAGGCATGAACATTTCCACTTATAGTAAACCACATATATGATTATGCTTCTATAGAACACAGGCTTCATGCTTGGTTAATGTCAGGAACATGTGCTGAGGTCTGTACTGGGTACATATTCCTCCTGGCTTATGGTTCAGCAGAAAAGTGCAATACACGTCATCGCCATTATATCATACTACTTAGAATTTTAGTGCTTTTTGTAAATTTAGGTTATTTTTGAAATTATAAATATATAGACTTTTAGATAATATTAGAAATTGCTATGACTCAATTTGTAAATACAAATTTTCTATTTTTTTAAGTTTATTAATAAATTGTACATGTATCAAGTTTACAAGATAATTTTTTTAAAAAGTTAAAATAATTGTATTGTTGTATGTATAATATATACAATGATCTTACAATATACATATACATAGTAAAATGGTTACTGTAGTAAATGAAAATATCTATCATCTCACTTAGTTACCCATTTCCCCCTTTGTGGCAAGACCAGCTATAATCCACTCATTTAGCAAAAATCCTGAATATAATACATTGTTTTTAACTACAGTCCTTATGTTGTACATTATATATATATATGGTTCATCCCACATATTTGCTATGTTGTATCCTTTGCCCTACATCTCCCCATTTTCTTTCTCCTACCTAGACCCTGATAATTACTGTTTTAGTTTCTATCTCTATATATTTGACCTCTTTTTTGTTTTCTTTCAGATTCCAAATATAAGTGAGATCGTGCAATATTTTTATTTCTGTGTCTGGCTTATTTCATTTGGCATAATGTCTTCTAGGTCTATTCATTTTGTGGCAAAAGGCAGGAACTACCCCTCCCCTTTTGTAAGGCCAAATAATATGTTATTAAACATAGATATAGATACATGTACACGTACATTGCAGTTTATTTATACATTCATCCATTGATAGACTTCTAGGTTGTTTCCATATTTTGACTATTGTAAATATTGCTGCAAGGAGCATGAGAGTACATTTATCTTTGTAAGGTGATGATTTCATTTCCTTTGAATATATATTCAAAGGAGGGCTACTTGGGTCATAAGATAATTCTATTTTTAATTTCTTTAGGCATCAGCATACTCTTTTCCATAATGAATTCTTAAAACAGTAACATTTTACCATTTGATTTAATTCTCTTTGCCAGTCACAATACAAAGTAAATGATAAAAATAAACTTAATGTTAAAATGTATAAGCATCCATAAACCTCCAATTAACATTTGTGGTGTGTTTATCAAAACAATACTTCAGTTCTACATTATTAACTTATATGATGGCTATAAAAGTAATTTCAAAAATAAATTTATAGTTTTCACATATATATATAGACGTTGGAGGTTTTATAGATTAATATGCAAATGAAATGATAAAGCTATTAAGAGCTTCAGTGAATGAGTCAAACCAAGGAAAAGTACAAACTCCCAAGAGAATCGCAGGGAATATTATGTATATTGACATAAATATATCTCTAGACAGCACTTGGAACTCTGTTTCTTATTTTAGAACTATCTATAAAGCCCTTTATTGAGATCTATTAAGTCTATTGATTATATTTATGCTACTGCAGATTATTTTAAATATATCTTTATTTTCATGAAGTCTAAGTTCAGAGGCAATGTGAAAAGTTACTTGGATTATGGACAGGTTAGAAAAAAACATATTTCCACTAAATATACTAATTATGATCTATTCTAGAAGACCAAGGGATACCAGTTTATGACACAGGTGTCTGGAGCATGGCTGGGAACACATATAGTTTGGAGAGGAGCGGGAGAAATTATGTGAGAACAGGCTGAAGACAAACATTTTTTATTTCGATAATCAAAGATTCCATTTCTCTTTTCTCCCTGATGAATCTTTTGGTAAATTTTAAATCAGACCAAGGGTTCAGAGGAGCTGTATCAGTAATTTAGCTCAGATACAATATGGGTTGTGGGAAGCAATTACTAAACATAACATTGCATTGCACCTTTGAGAAAACAAGTTTAGAATCCCAACTAACAGACCTATGAATAAAATTTTATAACAATATCTGTCTATAAACTAGGACTTATGCACCTAACCAAAATAAATATTACTTCTCCTGAAAGTAAGAGATGACTGTTTTGAAGATTTTCTTTGTATTTGTGGAATGTTTCCATCTGTGTTTTGAAGCATGATAGAATCTCTGAAGTGTTATGAGATAGTTCTTCTCTCAGTATAATATGTTTAGTGTGAGTTGCTATTGTGGCAAAATAAATCACATCTGAATGTCCTGTGTTTAAAACTGCAATATCAAAGATGTGGGTTTGCTTTGTAGTCTATGACTCAGCCACACAGTAAAAAAATAATGTCTATTCATTATAATCTTCTTTAAAATGATATTTAAATGAAAAAGGAAGCCCAATTTTAATAACCTGTTAAGATTTAATCTTATACACTTGAAATTTAATTATAAAGTAGAAGTATGAACTTTCTTTTTCTGTTACTTTTAAGTTAATTTTGAGAAGGTGAGGAGTATCTCATTTCAATTTTTGCTTTTGAGATATAGGATCTTATATTTAGGAAGGAGCATAGACTCTGTCATACCAAGGGTGTGTTTAAATAAACCTCAGCTCATGAATGACTGATCTTAAGAATTAGAAAACATTTCTAGTGTAAGCAATTAGACCTACTTTTATTGTTAAGTTCTGGTTCAATAGGCATGAAATTCTAGGGAATGGATTGTGAGTTATAGCACTCCAGGGTCCTTACTCCTTTGGCAACTTCTAATGTTTCTATAATGAAACATCACTTTGATATTCAAAATTCTCCTTTGTTTAATGATCCCTGTAATGCATTTTGATGTTTCAATCACTCATGTGTTGGTTGAGCCCAGGTTTAGAAAATACTATCAATGTTGCCAGCGATATTAAGAAAAAGAAAATATCCAATCCAATGCACTATGCAAAGACAGATGAATAGATTGATGCAGAATGGATAAATGTTGTATAAATAACTTGTTACTTTTAGCTGATATTCTGAGTAAAAGTATGTTTTCCTCTCCATTAATGTTCTGTATAGCCATGTGATACTTTCTGGGCTGTAATGTGTCACTTCTGAGTCAGCTGTTTAAGTTTTGCTAGTCAATTATCTGGCCCTTTCATTCCATACTGAAGTATTTGTGAAGCATGTGTCAGAATGTGGTCTGCGAACAGCCTTGTTTCCTAAGTTATAACAATGAGCAGAGGACTCCCCTGTCAACTCACACTGTCCTGTAAATAAGAAATAAACCTTTGTTGCTGAAGGTGAGCCCAAATCTTACAGTAGCAAAATGTAGCCTATCTTGCTAATGCAAATAGAAAAATGGAAATGGATTTCAAGACAATTATTGGGTAAGTATTATGTAAGGAACATAAGACAATATTTCTCACAAAAAGCTTTTATTAGCAGTTAAAATTTGTTACACAGATATTACATATCATCTGAAAATCATTCAGTTTTTTTATCTTGGATGACCATTAAGTCAGGAAGTCAGATATTTGCATGTTGTTGTGCATTAATATTGCTTATTGAAAGACCAATAATTAGGCTACAATCCAAGAAACATTTAATTTATGCTCTCCATTTCACAAAAATAACTGAAATTAAATAAATTTACCAAAGGTTACCTATGGTAATAAAAACATACATGGTAAAAACCAATTTTCTGAAAAATGAAGTCGGGGCCATTACTAAAATCACATTTCAATTATATTATCATCTGGCTGTGCATGCATGAGGCAGCAGCAGGACTTTGCAGAGAAAAGGATATGTTGCAGCGTCATTTTGCAGTGCATTAAAAAATGCATAAAAAGCATATTTTGAGATGACAGAGGAAGAGTTATAGAAGAGGGAGAGGGTAGAGCAAACTATTCACAATACAAAAAGGAAAATCCCTGCAATTTTTATATGAATGTCACAAACTATTGTTCCCAAGGGACTCAAAGTGGCTTTACAGTCCTCAAGTCCATATGTCAAGTAAGCCACAACAAACTTTTTGTAATCATTTCAAGAGCTGTTATAAGTAAAAGCATATCTTTACCTTCTGAGAAAACTGGTGTACACTTCAGGATCTTTTCTACAAATCTTCTGGCAAAATTCTATTTTTAGCAAAATATTTCCTTTGATAATTTCTGAATTTGTTTGTCTAGTCTTTATTTCTTTCCAGTCAACATGTTTGATGTATAAATAGATTATTCTTACTTCACACTTGTTCAGAAATAAAGAAACCCTGATTCTTTCAAGAATAATGACTTGAAACTAAACTGATATTTATAAAAGCTGCCAAGATTTGTAGGTAAAATTCAATATAAATGTATCTAGTTAAATTTTACAACTGCTTATCAGAATCAGGCTATATCTGGTATGGTATCTGTGCTTTGTTTATATCTCTCTTAATAGGCATTTCATTGACATTTTGATAGACTTCTCCAGTGCTTGAGATTATTAACTTCTGTGCTCCAAGTTATTAAAGTCAAAGCAATGCAATTAAAAGTACTCCTTTGATCATGTATTATTCACTTAAATTTAGCTTTAGATATTACAGTAGAAAATTTATAAAAAGCTCAAGGTTTTAGATACATCTGAAGAGACATTCCTAAATAATAATAACAGACTTTCTATAATTATTTCTTTGAAACTGCTGTCTGGACATTTTGAAATGCAATTATCATTGACTGACACTACATATGTATGAATTTGGAGCACAATTTTTCAGACTTGACTTTCTGGTCCTTGAATGAAGACTAAAGTACATGAAAATTACTGTTGACAAAGCCAATAGTTTTGTATCCTTGAAAATATGGCAAGGAATTCAACTTCGAAAGAAGTTTATTTCATATTAAGCTTGGTTTTTATTTTATCAGGACTATAGTGCACTCACTATGTAACCATGAAATTGTGAGCTGACTGAATTTCATAACTTGTGATAACAGCAATGATTATAACAGCTTTTGTTATCAATATTCTACTTTATTTCAATTTTTTCCTATAAATTCTGTATATGTATGTGTGTTTGCATGTACATTTGTTGTGTTTATAGTGAATGACAAATTAAGAAGTATGCAGAATTATTCCCCTTTTATAAATGGAAAGACTATAGCTTGAATCAGCTAAAATTCCTGCACTGGTAAATGTCAGGGCCAGAACACAAACTCAGATTAATCTCATGCCAGCCATGTGATATTTTATTACCTCGCTTTGCATAGAATTGTGTTAAAATATATTTTAAAATGTGTAACGAAAATAGATAATATTTCCAGAGCTTCTAGTTTGTGCCAGCCACTGTTAACAGCGATTCCAATAGTTTGACCCATTACTTCTCACAGCATCTCTACATTATTTTACAGAAAATAAATGGAATAGAGAGACTGCACAATGTGCTAAATTCATACAGGTAGTAGTTGATTGAGCCAGGATTTTACTCAGTTGCAGAGTCCAGGCTCTCCACCAGCCTATTTACTCTTTTAGTTTTAACTCTATCATCTTAGAGAAGGAAAACATTTTCATGAATGCTGTATTCGAGTTCCCTTCCAGAATAAGAAAATGCCGTAAGTATTCCCCACCTGTTCACTCTTCCACCTTGTTTCAAAACTTTGAAGTCTTCATTGATCCCAATCTACCCGGTACTCAGGTTTCATACTGTGTGAAAACGTTTTGAAGCCTTATTTGCAAATAAAAATGATTCTGAGGCAACATGTCTCTTCAGTGAGTGTCATGAGTATACGATAATTTCTGCTAAAGATACAGGAGAGTGGATTTGTGATTCAGTTGTCACATATTTAGCATAAAAGATAGAAATCCTTATCTAAGCTTAAACAAAAATGATGTAAGTAACTCATCTATTGCTCTAGTTCTATCTTGTAACTCAGTTTTAAATTGTAGGCTTCTACCTAGTCTTAAATATTCAGCTTATCTCACAGTCTTTGTCAGGGGCTGTTTTGTTCATTGTGCCTGAGCATCTGCCTTAGAAAACTATTGACCACTCTGAAAACCAGTCTCTGTAGAGATGAGGCTTTCTCTTCTCTTGACAGCCCCACTGTCTTTAGCTTGAAGACAGTTGCCCTTTTTATGATGATGGATTGTTACCATAAGGACTACTTACCTGACTGATTTTCTACTCTGTATTTCACCATTCCCAAGTAATAGTAATGTTCCTGGCTTACCAGACTGAGTTTCCTCCAGGAGCTCTGATTGTGGTGTCAATTTCATTATTATTTCAAGTGCTACACAGATGACATAGTTATAAAACTTTCATCAATCTCAGCATATGTTTCAGACATTGATAACTTGCCAGTGCGTGTCTTAAAAGATGCTGTTCAGAATCACACAAAATGCTGCAGAACTCACTGATAAACTCTCACTGTATCCTTGAACTTTATATTACACTTCTGTTACAATAGCCAAAAAATGGCATTAGACTTTGTAGCAGCCCGTATCATTCATGACTCCTGATGAATTTGCAGGCAAACACAATTCATACAAGAATGCTGTAAAGGCAAATGTTCTCCTTATGCGTCTAGTTAGTTGTGTAACATTTGGTTATAGGACCTCATTTTTATGTATCTTAAATATTAACAAATAATCATATTTGAATATTTTTCATCCTATGATTTAAAAAATTCAGATTCAGTAAGTCACATAGTGGCTATCTCTACTATATTTGTGCCCTCAGCAAAGGTGTTGAAATTATTTTTCATTAAGATAGACAGGGCCAAATTAGAGTTCTTTGGCATGACCCAAAACATCTTCCTTCAGCCTAACATTGAGCATCGATCAATTTTCTTTAAACACTTGTTGTCAACCAGAATGTGGATGCTACTGATGCTAGTGAATGAGGATTTATTGAGTGTTTGCAAAGGTTCCTGCCTATGATTATTTCCTCAGCTTATTTCTAATGATAGGTAAGGTGATTTTCTAGTGAGGTACATGTGATTTTCAATTTCATCAGAATTTCAATACAACTTCTGTCTTAGTTGACACATAAAGTGCATAACGTCATCTTTAATAAAAAATGAGAACACAGTGTTTTGGAACTTTCCAAAGAACATAATCTTGACCTCCTTGATATATTATGTCTATCCAATATTAAGCAAATAGGAATTACTCTAATATTAAGCGAATAGGAAAAATTATTATATAAATTAATATATTTGTAAAAATTAGACTGGTTGAACAATTATTCACATTTGAGTGACTTATAAATCTTTTCTAATTGATTATATTAATTATTCTTGATAATGTTATGTTTTCTAATAAATGTACAAAAACTTAATATTGTAGTTTTGATCTTCAATTTTTATGAAATTTTTGTTGTAAAGTTTATTACCCATGTTCTTCTTTCCCTTAATATTTATAGCTTCCAGGATAAATAATAGTTCACAGCTTCAAAGCATTCAATATAATAATTGATACAGAAATAGAAGGTTAAATTGTTTTAATTTTCATTATAAATAAAAAATTGTTCCTGATCACCTTCTCAGTAGTAATTTCACAGAGAGATAGACATTTGGTGTTGAGTTTTATATTCTAGTCTGTTACACTAGCTAATGTCACATACATAAACACAATGGAAACCTATTTCATTGTTCTATATGTCTTAAATCTTGTTCAATTTATTCTGTGAGATAAATTGAATTTCACAGAATAATATGTTTTAAAGTGAAAAATTCCCATTGTATGCTTTTACTAGTTATTAGTATGTATGTATATATATATATGTGTTTATATTTACACATGTTTTGTATCTTAACAACTTAATATAATAGCTAACAAATATAATTATAATTAAAATGTTCCTCCAATATCTTCATACATTTTAGGCATATGCTGTATGTCACTAATAGCATAACAAAGATCTCTGTAGGCACCAAAAAGCTTAAAATTGTAAATATTTTGGATAAAAGTGAAACCACCTCATAGCCTCACCCTCACTAGTTGTGCATTTTGTATTCTCAGAAGCAAACCTTATATTGGCCATTATCCTGTCTATACTTATTATATTTTACTTAATATGCAAGTATAAAATATGCTACATGTTATTTTGTCTGTTTATAAATTATTTGTAAATGCCATTATAGTGTAAAAAGTTTTCTACAACTTGCATTGTTGCACAACTGCATAATTCTGTGATGTATTAAGTTCATTTCTTATGGTTTTTCACTATACAGATAAATTTACATACATACAGCAGGTGATAAAAGTTTTGATTGTTTAAAATTCCCTCTTTCTCTTTGTTCCTTCCTTTTCCATTTTCTTTCTTCTCTTTTACAAATAATGCTGCAATTTACATTTGTGAACACCTCTCCTTGTAAACCCATCAGGTTTCTCTACAATGTATACCAAGAGAATTGCTCATTTGTTGTTATCAACCTCACTATTGCCTCTTTCATCTCTGATTCATTTTAACTATGAGTGAGAGGTCATAAGTACTGATGCTCTGCACAGTTTACCATGCTTAATAGTCTCAGAGTTCTGAATTTTTGACAACGTTATGAATGTAAAAAAGAATCTCATGATACTTCTCATTTTATTCCTTTAATTATTAGTTGAGGCCAAGCATCTTTTTATATTTTTATTTTCCATTCAGTTTGCTTGTTTAGTTAAACGTCGACTGATATGTTTTCGCCTTTTTATTGATGCAGTTATCATTGATTCCTTATTGATTTGGAGTAGATCATTACATATTCTAGGTACTTCTTTTAGTCCCTCGTTGATTGATTTCTTTTTTAAAAACTGTGTATTTGATATGAAATGTTTTGATTAATATAGTATAATTCTTCATTGATTTTCTTCATGGTTTATACTTTCGGTGACTATTATAAAAAGGATTCCCTAACTCCATGTCGTAAAAATTTTCTCCTATTTTTTTCTGAATATTTTAAAGTGTTTTCCAGAACTAGTACAGATGAGGGGAGAACAGCTAAAATGCTGCAAAATATGAAGTACAATATGATTCCAGTTTATCACCCACATTTTTCTCTACAGGCATAAAATTAAATGGATCACCGTTTTCATCTTAATGTTTGGTCTCAGCTAGCAGAAACAGGTGGTGCGCAATGCCTATCAGGAATTTTTGGTTTCGTGCCTCGCTTAGAGTAAATACCATCTATAAAAGGATTATTCTTCCCTTGACTTTCAGCAAAAGGTTAGGTGGGAATAAATACATTATTTTTCTTTTAGTCAAGCATATAGATTAAGCTGTAGGTCAAGAAAAGTTATAAAATAAACATTCATTAAGGAAAACATAAATTTGTGTTCATGTAAAAAATGTTTTAATTCTGCAACTCTACATTCAAAATAAAAGTTTTAGAATTTTTTTTTTTTATTAATCACAACTGTCTTCATTAACCAACAATATCTTTTCCATAGTGTTATGATCAATTATATTTAGAATGTTCTTTAAAGCAACAGTTGAAGACTTTGGGGAATTCTGAGTCTTGAAATATTAGATTATGCTCTGAAAAGTTAAGTACTGGTTACTATATTTTATTCTACTTAATATTTGGAAACATGCAAATCTTGCATAATGTAATAAAGATACCTAAAAAGAATGCTCAAAATATATTGCTTAAAGAGGTACTAAAAATAATTTACCTGATTTTTTTTCTTTTTGGTTTAAAGATTAGGAAAACCACATCCAGATAGTTAAATGATAGCTGTTATATTTTAGAAGTTGCCAAATAGAATATTATGGTCAGGAGTTGGTATCATGGCCCGTTGTCTATTTTCTGTCCCAGGCTCTGTACCCAGAGTTGCCATAGTGTCACAAAATCTTAATCCCTAAACAAGTTGATAATAGTAAGGTTCTGTAGCATATGTATATGTATCTTGTACATTGTGTAGGTATAAAAATGATATTTATCCTCAATTAAATGCTGAGCTTTTCCTTTGCCATTAAAAAAATAATTAGTAGCTGAACTGGAAAATGCCAGCTGTCAAATATGTGTTTTTTTTTTAATACCCTAAATAGAATAGTTTCATGTTAATTACCTGGTAGCAGCCAACTATACAAATTACATTAGGAAGGTAGGGCTGAAAATACTTCATAGTTATTTTGAGAAACAGTAGAAATATCTAAATGAATCTAGAGTGTAGCTTGTTATTTGTAAGGAAAGGTGACATGGTGTTTCAAAATAACCTAATTTTAACTTGAATTGCTGAAACGTTTTGACATTCATTCATACAAACAAGAAAGCTCTATAATATTAATGGAGAAAAAATCCCACAATAAACCTGAGAAAGCATTTTACATTATTTTCATGAGCAATGATTGCGAGTAAATTTAATATTCTTGAACTATTTTATAGTTAGCCAAGAGAAATAATAAATATTAACAAACAATTTTAGGCACTCATGAATCATTTTATGTCAATATTTTGATCATAATGGGCTTTCCTGTTCTGTGAGAAGATAGAAAGATTGAATTATTTACTTGTCATCTCACAAAAACATAATGAAGACAAAGTTCGAACCCAGGAGGTCCTGAGTCATAACTTTGAATTCATTCAGTGGCCTTTGCTTTGCTAATTCAGTATTTACCATTTTCTTTCCTGCATATAAGCCACAGTTCCCTGGCTATATGCATGCAAATAGCTAGAGAAGAGAGTTATTTAAAAATATTATTAGTAGACATCACGATAGTAAAAGTGCCTGATTTTGATTTATCCCAGTATTATGATATGACTATTTTCAATGTATAGATACAGGCATGAAATACAGTGTGTATTTTCTATATTAGATACCTGGTAAATATTTAATTGGTACTGAAATGTCAGGCTTCTCCAAGTTCATATGTCATAGATATATTGGAAACATGCTTGTTTTCTTTGCAAGCGGCAGAAACCCAGCTTGAACTAATTTAGTTTAAAAATTGAGGCTTTTATTTTTTCACAAATGTTAAGAAATGAAGAATTATAAAGGTATTGGAAGGACAGGGATAAAGTGATTCAAAAATTCAGGATAATCAATGTTTTGTTCTTTATTCACTGAGATACACACACACATTCACACTTAGAGGCATCTGTTCTTCTCTGTGGTAGCTTTATCATCTTTTACTAAAGACTTTCTCCATATAATAGGAAATGATAATACCCAAAGTGCTCCTGGAAATGGACTTTGGTTAAAGGGTTTCTCAGGAACTTCCAGTTTCAGTTAACAAATACCTGTGTCTGGACGGACTAGAGACACAGAAAGTGCACACCTGCATGTGCGAACATCCTCTTCTGCTTTAGAAGCCCATCCAAGAACAAAGCAAAACTCATTAAATAAGCACGTAGTTATGTATCAACTGTAAAAAAGATGAGTTAACATTTATTCAGTGTCTTCTGTGTGACACTGTGTGACTTCTGTGTGACCAGTTCGTAACCAGATGACTCATATTTTATGTTGAATTCTCACAAAAATCCTGTAGTTTGAACATGATATCCTACATTACTGTTAAGAAAACAGAGAGGGGATGAGATTTGAACCCATCTCCAAGCAACCCCCAGAACCCTGTCTATGTCTATATTATTTAATGAATAGAGATTAATGTTCACAGGGTTTATAATTTATTAAAAATAATTCATTATGCTAATTATATTATTAACCTCTACCCCACAAAGGGATTGAATTTTAAGCTATTTTGGAAAAAGAAATAGACAGGCATGTAATTACAATCAATCAAAAGTATTGAGTTTTTCCTAAATCAAGTTGATGCAGGTTTTTTTCCTTAAAGTGCATAATGTATCAAAAAAGTTATGATATTTCAGATTTTAAAGTGATTTTAAAATTGAAGTATATCAATATGGTAATTACAATTTCAGTGGGGAATTTTCACTTTAAGATGCAGGTTAGTAAGCTATATTTTCATGATATTTTTAATTTCTTTATTGATTAATAGCAGAATTATGTTTTTCAACTTACAAAGTATTAAAAAGCTAGAAGAAAAATACATAGAAGTTCAAAAAATGTAAATCAAAATGATTCCGAAACAAAGAGATGAGTTGCATGAGCATGTTTTTTTCATAACCTCAAGTGCAATAGAAAGAGGAAATAATTATCTGGTTTGTCAACAACTATGCTTTATAACTTTCTCATACGGAAATTGAGATGATATAATATTTTGTTTTGGTTGATTTTGTATTGCTGTGGTATGGTTTCTTTTATTTCTCCATTGAAGAAATCATCTTAAATGATATTCCTAATTTAATAATTTTATATTGCTTTAAATGTCTGAAATTAAACACAATTCTAACAAAGAAGACTTAGACACACTTAAGATGGCATATTTCCAATATACTCCTGACTATGTCTTTAACGTGATATGTGAATGCTTATCCCACAGAGCTGAACTTCAGTTTCCGTCGCCAAGGATGGCAATAGAGAGATTCTGTTGAAATGTTCATTCCAGAGGCTCAAGTGCTGATATAATTTTAATAATCCATGTGCAATCTCTCTCACTTTTAATTAATAATTAACAATGTTGTGGCTAACATGAATCTTTCCAAAAAATGTGCAGATCAAGAAAGTATGTTATGAAAATATGAGGAGTTAGACATTTTACCATTTGCAAACTGAGACCATGTTGGATAAATTCTGTCATGTCTAGTTATGGGAAATGATAATTTTCTCCTGATACATAAAAATAATTTCCTGACATTTTTTGAAGAGTGTAGACTGTACGAAGTCCTGGATTTACTTTCTATGCCTATTCTCCTTTTAATAGCCATCTTACAACTAAATCCTGTGGTTTCCTTATATTGTATGTGTACATTAGAATGTTACATTCTAATCATAATAAATAAATAGGTTGAAATTTTAAGTCATGACTTAAACAACTAAAAACACAGAGTGATTTTTCTTCCAACACAATCTTTCATGTTTTTGAAATCTATTAGAAATTACCTAATTCATATTCAGGATTCCCCACAAACAGTACAAACACCTGCGATGAGTGGGAAGAAGATTCTAATAAGTGGACACTGTTATGCCATTTTATTTAGAAATACATTGAATTGGATTTCATCTCTCTTTATCCCCAGATTCCGAACATTCTGGTGGGAGTGCAACACTCATTATGAAAGGTGATCTTAAAGTAATACATATTTTTCATTTATTTATTTTGCAGGGAAATAGGATTCAATTTATTTTTCTATAAGGTTGGCACACATTGTGGATGGTGTCATGTTTACACACTAAATTAATTTGCCTCAGCTCAGCTAAGCACACAAAGCATCAAGTCATATTTAGAGCATCAGTACAAACACAGATAAGGTTTGTGGAGTGCAGTATTCTTGATGTTTTGGAAATGTATGTTCAGTATTAATATTGAATTCCACTTCTTCTTTGTGATCTGTTTTTAATCAATGTAGTATTTATTAAGTTCATCAGCTTTGGTCAAATTAATGACTTTCAAACACTCACACTGAGTTCCATGACTCTTGGTAGTTCTGTTAACTGCTTGATTCAGGGTTGCTATTTCATGCTAAACAATAGCAATTAGATTATTTTGATTTTTACCCAGTGAAGTTTGAAATTTATTCTCTATATAGCTGTTCATAATTATTTACAGTTTTTGAGAGCTAGGTTTTACAGATCCACATTTACAGATGAAGAATCAGTCAGGTTAAGTGCCTTGCCCAGAATCATCCCAGAAGGTGAATTAAGTTGAGACTAGAGTTTCAAATTTTAATCTTTGTGTGTCACTAACCCATGCTGTTTTGGAAAGCATTAAAGGGTTTCTCTGGCAATTTTCTTAAAGCCCTTCAAATTTCATGATAAAGTTTAAATATTTGTTTCAAGGGAACTCCCTCATGATAAAATTAAAATGTAATAAATGCACACAATCAAATCCAGTAATAGTCACTTTAATTAACCAATTTATACATAATTTTAGCAAGACTATTAGCCATATAATTTTATGTGTCGAAAGAATCTTATATACACCAGTAACAGACAAACAGCCAAATCATGAATGAACTTCCATTCACAATAGCTTCAAAGAGAATAAAATACCTAGGAATCCAACTTACAAGGGATGTCAAGGACCTCTTCAAGGAGAACTACAAACCACTGCTCAGTGAAATCAAAGAGGACACAAACAAATGGAAGAACATACCATGCTCATGGATAGGAAGAAGCAATATTGTGAAAATGGCCATACTGCCCAAGGTTATTTATAGATTCAATGCCATCCCCATCAAGCTACCAATGAGTTTCTTCACAGAATTGGAAAAAAACTGCTTTAAAGTTCACATGGAACCAAAAAAGAGCCCGCATTGCCAAGACAATCCTAAGTCATAAGAACAAAGCTGGAGGCATCATGCTACCTGACTTCAAACTATACTACAAGGCTACAGTAACCAAAACAGCATGGTACTGGTACCAAAGCAGAGATACAGGCCAATGGAACAGAACAGAGTCCTCAGAAATAATACCACACATCTACAGCCATCTGATCTTTGACACACCTGAGAGAAACAAGAAATGGGGAAAGGATTCCCTATTTAATAAATGGTGCTGGGAAAATTGGCTAGCCATAAGTAGAAAGCTGAAACTGGATCCTTTCCTTACTCCTTATACGAAAATTAATTCTAGATGGATTAGAGACTTAAATGTTAGACCTAATACCATAGAAACCCTAGAAGAAAACCTAGGTAGTACCATTCAGGACATAGGCATGGGCAAGGACTTCATGTCTAAAACACCAAAAGCAATGGCAGCAAAAGCCAAAATTGACAAATGGGATCTGATTAAACTAAAGAGCTTCTGCACAGCAAAAGAAACTACCATCAGAGTGAACAGGCAACCTACAGAATGAGAGAAAAGTTTTGCAATCTACTCATCTGACAAAGGGCTAATAATCCAGAACCTACAAAGAACTCTAACAAATATACAAGAAAAAAACAAACAACCCCACCAAAAAGTGGGCAAAGGATATGAACAGACATTTCTCAAAAGAAGACATTCATACAGCCAACAGACACATGAAAAAATGCTCATCATCACTCGCCATCAGAGAAATGCAAATCAAAACTACAATGAGATCCCATCTCACAACAATTAGAATGGCAATCATTAAAAAGTCAGGAAACAACAGGTGTTGGAGAGGATGTGGAGAAATAGAAACACTTTTACACTGTTGGTGGGATTGTAAACTAGTTCAACCATTATGGAAAACAGTATGGCGATTCCTCAAGGATCTAGAACTAGAAATACCATATGACCCAGCCATCCCATTACTGGGTATATACCCAAAGGATTATAAATCATGCTGCTATAAAGACACATGCACACGTATGTTTATTGCGGCACTATTCACATTAGCAAAGACTTGGGATCAACCCAAATGTCCATCTGTGACAGACTGGATTAAGAAAATGTGGCACATATACACCATGGAATACTATGCAGCCATAAAAAAGGATGAGTTTGCGTCCTTTGTAGGGACATGGATGCAGCTGGAAACCATCATTCTTAGCAAACTATCACAAGAACAGAAAACCAAACACCTCATGTTCTCACTCATAGGTGGGAACTGAACAATGAGATCACTTGGACTCGGGAAGGGGAACATCACACACCGGGGCCTATCGTGGGGAGGGGGGAGGGGGGAGGGATTGCATTGGGAGTTATACCTGATGTAAATGACGAGTTGATGGGTGCTGACGAGTTGATGGGTGCAGCACACCAACATGGCACAAGTATACGTATGTAACAAACCTGCACGTTATGCACATGTACCCTAGAACTTAAAGTATAATAATAATAAAAAAAAATGTTTGAAAGCTACTGTGAAATGTACTTTTTTTTTTTTCCTTTTGAGACTAAATCTCATGCTGTCACCCAGGCTTGAGTGCAATTGCATGATCTCTGCTCACCGCAACACCCGCCTCCCGGGTTTAAGTGATTCTCCTGCCTCAGCCTCCACAGTCACTGGAATTACAGACATGCACTACCATGCCTGGCTAATTTTTGTACTTTTAGTCCAGACAGAGTTTCACCATGTTTATCAGGCTGGTCTCAAACTCATGACCTCAGGTGATCTGCCCATCTCGGCCTCCCAAAGTGCTAGGATTACAGGCGTGAGCCACCGTGCCTGGCCCATGTGTACTCATTTTTGTATGAAAAATTATATCATGAAATGAATAACTTAATAACATGTACTATGACTGGGGAAAAAAATTTGCAGCACAACCATTGATTCATGGAAGACAGTCTCCAGGACATATTAATGCCTTCTAATGGAGTCCTAATTGTAAAGCAAAGATCACACACAGCAACTTATTCATTCAGGAGGCTTAAGTTTTTGCTTTACTGAGACAGAACATCTTCCCTGCTTGGATGTCTCTGTTTCAATGGGTCTCACAACCATGCCTAACATTCACTTTGTCCATCACTAACAGGATTATATAACTTTGAAACTAAAAGAACATTGGGGATCATTGAGCCTATTCTTTCACTTTTCAATAATGTAAGAGGGTTTAAAAAAGGCAGAGCTATCTTCCGCAGTGTGTTCAATTAATCTACAGTTTTGCCATTTTCTATTATCTTGGTCAGTGTTGTGAGTGCATGTAGGAGGCCATGATTCTGTGATGAGCTGCTTCCCCAATGTCCTGGCCTTGTTTCTTCCACAAAGAGAAGTATTTTCTTCAAGTCTGTGTAATTCGAGAGAATACTTCCAAACCTGGCAAGTTAATTACAGTTTCTAATCTTAAAATTAAAACAAAATTGATAGATGGCTAGCAAGACTAATAAAGAAGAGAGAAGAATCAAATAGATGTAATAAAAAATGATAAAGGGGATATCACCACCGACCCCACAGAAATGCAAACTACCATCAGAGAACACTAAAAACACCTCTATGCAAATAAATTAGAAAACCTAGAAGAAATGGATAATTTCCTGGACACTTACACTCTCTCAAGACTAAACCAGGAAGAAGTTGAATCCCTGAATAGACCAATGGCAGGCTGTGAAATTGAGGCAATAATTAATAGCCTACCAACCAAAAAAAGTCCAGGACCAGATGGATTCACAGCTGAATTCTACCAGAGGTACAAGGAGGAGTTGGTACCATTCCTTCTGAAACTATTCCAATCAATAGAAAAAGAGGAAATCCTCCCTAACTCATTTTACGAGGCCAATATCATCCTGATACCAAAGCCTGACAGAGATGCAACAAAAAAAGAGAATTTTAGACCAACATCCCTGATGAACATCGATGAGAAAATCCTCAATAAAATACTGGCACACCAAATCCAGCAGCACATCAAAAAGCTTATCCACCATGATCAAGTGGGCTTCATCCCTGGGATGCAAGGCTGGTTCAACATATGCAAATCAATAAACACAATCCAGCATATAAACAGAACCAAAGTCAAAAACCACATGATTATCTCAATAGATGCAGAAAAGGCCTTTGACAAAATTCAACAGCCCTTCATGCTAAAAACTCTCAATAAATTTGGTATTGCTGGAACATATCCCAAATAATAAGGGCTATTTATGACAAACCCACAGCCAATATCATACTGAATGGGCAAAAACTGAAAGCATTCCCCTTGCACAAGACAGGGATGCCCTCTCACACCACTCCTATTATGGCTAGGGCAATCAGGCAAGAGAAAGAAATAAAGGGTATTCAGTTAGGAAAAGAAGAAGTCATATAGTCCCTGTTTGCAGATGACATGATTGTATACTTAGAAAACCCCATTGTCTCAGCCCAAACTCTCCGTAAGCTGATAAGGAACTTCAGCAAAGTCTCAGGATATAAAATCAATGTGCAAAAATCACAAGCATTCTTATACACCAGTAACAGACAAACAGAGCCAAATCATGAATGAACTCCCATTCACAATAGCTTCAAAGAGAATAAAATACCTAGGAATCCAACTTACAATGGATGTAAAGGACCTCTTCAAGGAGAACTACAAACCACTGCTCAGCGAAATCAAAGAGGACACAAACAAATGGAAGAACATACCATGTTCATGGATAGGAAGAATCAATATTGTGGAAATGGCCATACTGCCCAAGGTAATTTAGAGATTAAATGCCATCCCCATTAAGCTACCAATGACTTTCTTCACAGAATTGGAAAAAACTGCTTTAAAGTTCATATGGAACCAAAAAAGACCCCGCATTGCCAAGACAATCCTAAGGCAAAAGAACAAAGCTAGAGGCATCATGCTACCTGACTTCAAACTATATTACAAGGCTACAGTAACCAAAACAGCATGGTACTGGTACCAAAACAGAGATACAGACCAATGGAACAGAACGGGGCCTCAGAAATAATACCACACATCTACAGCCATCAGATCTTTGACAAACCTGAGAAAAACAAGAAATGGGGAAAGGATTCCCTATTTAATAGATGGTGCTGGGAAAATTGGCTAGCCATATGTAGAAAGCTGAAACTGGATCCCTTCCTTACACCTTATACGAAAATTAATTCAAGATGGATTAGAGACTTCAATGTTAGACCTAAAACCATAAAAACCCCAGAAGAAAACCTAGGCAATACCATTTAGGACACAGGGATGGCTTCATGTCGAAAGACCAAAAGCAATGGCACCAGAAGCCAAAATTGACAAATGGGATCTAATTAAACTAAAGAGTTTCTGCACAGCAAAAGAAACTACCATCAGAGTGAACAGGCAACCTACAGAATGGGAGAAAATGTTTGCCATCTACTCATCTGACAAAAGGCTAATATCCAGAACCTATAAAGAACTCAATCAAATTTACAAGAAAAAAACAAACAACCCCATCAAAAAGTGGGCAAAGGATATGAACAGACATTTCTCAAAAGAAAACATTTATGCAGGCAACAGACACATAAAAAAATGCTCATCATCACTGGCCATCAGAGAAATGCAAATCAAAACCACAATGAGATACCATTTCACACCAGTTAGAATGGCAATCATTAAAAAATCAGGAAACAACAGGTGTTGGAGAGGATGTGGAGAAATAGGAACACTTTTACACTGTTGGTGGGACTGTAAACTAGTTCAACCATTGTGGAAAACAGTGTGACGATTCCTCAAGGATCTAGAACTAGAAATACCATTTGACCCAGCCATCCCATTACTGGGTATATACCCAAAGGATTATAAGTCATGCTGCTATAAAGACACATTCACAGGTATGCTTATTGCGACACTCTTCACAATAGCAAAGACTTGGAATCAACCCAAATGTCCATCAGTGACAGATTGGATTAAGAAAATGTGGCACATATACACCATGGAATACTATGGAGCCATAAAAAAGAATGAGTTCTTGTCCTTTGTAGGGACATGGATGCAACTGGAAACCATCATTCTCAGCAAACTATCGCAAGACCAGAAAACCAAATACCGCATGTTCTCACTCATAGGTGGGAATTGAACAATGAGATCTCTTGGATACAGGAAGGGGATCATCACACACCGGGTCCTATTGTTGGGAGGGGTGGGGGAGGGATAGCATTAGGAGATATACCTAATGTAAATGATGAGTTAATGGGTGCAGCACACCAGCATGGCACATGTATACATATGTAACAAACCTGCACGTTGTGCACATGTACCCTAGAACTTAAAGTATAAAAAAAAAAAAAAGAAAGAAAGAAAGAGACACTTATTTCAAAGCACTGCCGTAAAGACTACATGAGATAATCAGTATAAACCACATTGCTAGCAGCTGGCTTTCCCTTAACCCATGACTCTTGTGCAACATATGAAACTATTACCTGAAAAGCTGCATGTGGTTATTTCCACAAGAGAGGCCTGAAAGTGGCTACAGTTTCTCTACATGATAATTCCATGTGGATGCAAGAGCTTGGGTTTCACACATATTGCATACTTCTGTATATTCAGATTTTTCAATCAGTGATAACATTGATAGGAAGATTAAACATCTGGAGAACTGACAGGATTCCAGAGTTCATGTTGTTGCCTTTCCCTCTACATAAAAATATTGGAAAGTTTTAAAAAGTATCAGAGAGTTAATTATTGGCCATCAGGAGGTTAATATTTCTATGTCAAAAGCCTAATTAGTGCTCTCTCAAAACTAGAAAAAGCTGGTATAGAAGAAAAACAATTTTAGGTAGAGATAAAAACATTTGTTCATTTTTACAAATAAAGTATTTATTTTTAGGTAGCATATGTCATCATGTGGCCATTAATGTTACTGGAAAGGGAAGCGTACACTAATGAATTCTTATTTTTTGCAGTATAATAGAGCTATAACTGAACTCAATATATATATAAAGTGAACAACTCTATATGTGTATACACATCAAACCATCACTAAAATTAAGACGATGAGAATCTCTATTCACCCCCCAAATTTCCTCATACCCCTTTGGAATCCCTGTCTTTCTCATACCTCCCTATCTGTACTCAGGAAGAAATTGATCTGCAGTATGCCAATATCCATTATGTTGCATTTTTTTAGAATTTCATATAAATTACATAATTCTGCATCTATTACATTTTTCTTACTCCTTTCACTCAGCATTATCATTTTGAGACTCTCCCATGTTCTCAGTCACATCAATAGCTCATTTCTTTATGTTACTGAGGAGTAGTCCACTTAATGGGTCTATCACAGTTTATTTATCTATTCATTAGATGATGGACACTTAGGTTGTTTCCAGTTTAGCATTACTATAAATGAAGTTGCTATGATCATTTGTGAACTAATGCTTTTATTTTTGTGTATTGATTCTTTCATTTATTTTGGGTAAAACTGAAAAACAGAAGAGCTGAAACGTAACAGGTGTATGTTTAACTTTTGAGGAAGTTGACAAGAGCAAAGTGGTTGTGTGATATTTTATATCCACCAGCAGAATGTGAGAGTTTTACTTACTCCAGATCCTTACCAACAATGGTAAGTCCAATCTTTGTAATTTTAACCATTCTAATCAGTAAGTAGCATTTCATTTGCTTACCTTACATTTTCGCTTATTATTAATAATGTTTGTGAATGAAATTGTCTTTTTAAAAAATATTTTATTGAGATAATAACTGAAATTTAAGAAACTGCATACATTTAAATTATACATCTTAATATATTTTAAATATATATATACACTTGTGAATCAATAAAATCAAGAAAATAAATAAATAAATATGTATTTACCAAAAAAGTTTCTTTAAGTTCCTTTGTAATCCTCATTTTCACGTCTCATCAATTCCCCCAGTCCAGAAGCACCTATCTGCTATTTATTTTGTGTGTGTGTGATCAAGTCCCTGTCATCCAGACTGAAATGCAGTGGTGCCATCACGGCTCACTGCAGCTTTGACTTTCCAAGTAGCTGTTGGAACCACAGATGTGCACCACTATGGCTGGCAAATTTTTTTTTTTTTTTTTTTTTTGAGACGGAGTCTAGCTCTGTCGCCCAGGCTGGAGTGCAGTAGCGCGATCTCCGCTCACTGCAAGCTCCGCCGCCTCCCCGGTTCATGCCATTCTCCTGCCTCAGCCTCCCAAGTAGCTGGGACTACAGGCGCCCGCCAGCATGCCCGGCTAATTTTTTTGTGTTTTTAGTAGAGACGAGGTTTCACCGTGTTCTCCAGGATGGTCTCGATCTCCTGACCTCGCGATCCGCCCGCCTCGGCCTCCTAACGTGCTAGGATTACAGGCGTGAGCCACCGCGCCCCGCCTGTTTTGTCTTTTCTCTCTCTCTCTCTCTCTTTTTTTTTTTTTTTTTTGAATTAGGGTCTCCCTAAGTTGCCCAGGCTGTTCTAGATCTCCTGGCCTCAAATGATCCTCCCACCTAGGCTTCCTAAAGTGCTGGGTATAGACCCCACACACCCCGACTGGTCTGCTCTTTATAATTATAAATTTGTTTGCATTTTTGTAGAACCTCATGTAAATAAAATTATACACAGCTACACAGCATACCTATTTTCTGACTTCATTCAGTAAATTGTTTTCAGATCTATCAGTCTCAGGATCCATGCTGCATGCATCAATAGTCCATTCTTTTAATTTCAGGCTAGAATCCCATTGTGCAGATATACCACATTTTGTGTCTCCATTTATGTCTTGGTAAATATTTGGATTGTTCACAGTTTTAGGTCATTCCAAATAAATCTACTGTGAAAATTCTCATATAAGTCTTTGTATAGACTTACGTTCTCATTTGTTTGGGGTAAAAAACTACAAATGGCATGACTGGATCATATGGTAGGTGTTTGTCTACCATTTTAAGAAAGTTACAAACTATTTTCCAAAATGGCTATAAAATTTTATATTCCCAAAATAAATTCACAAGCTCTCCAGTTGGTCCTCATACTCTCCAACATATTGATAAGTGTTTTTAATTTTAGACATCTATTAGTTGTGTAGTGGTATTTTGTTGCGGTTTAACTCGCAGTTCTGTAACGACCGATGATGTTGAACATTTTTTCATGTGCTCATTTATTATCTATGCTTCCTGTGATGACGTGGTTAAGGTGGTAGTGTTAACTTATAAGATGTATGTCTATGTATTCTGTGTGTAAATTATTTATCAGATGTACGATTTGAAAATATTTTCTCTTCATCTGAAGTCCGTCTTTTCATTCACGTTACTCATTTTCATTAATTTTACCTTTGCATAAAACAAAGTCACAAAATTTTCTCCTAAATTTTATTGTAGCAGATTCAGTGATTTAGATATTGTGTTTAGGACTGTCATGTAGTGTGAGCCAAATTTCCAATAATGTTAATTATTTGTGTATATGGTAACTCATACATTCTAGCATCGTTTATTGAAAACCCTCTCTTCTCCGTAATGAATTTTCTTTGCATAGTTATAAAAAATTAGCTGTTAATGTATGTATAGATATCCTCCTAATCTATTATATTTCATTAACCCATTTTGTCTATTTTATTTTCATAGATAAGGCTTGAACCAGTAGGGGTTGTCTTCTAACACGTTCTGTCTGTCTATGAGTTGTCTTGGCTATGCTAGGTGAATTCCATTTACAAACGAACTTTGGAAACAGCCTGTCAAAATCACTATTAAAATAATCTGGTTCTGGAGGTTTTTTGTTTTGTTAAGTTTGGTTCTTTAAAAGATACCGAGTTTCCACAATTTCCTTAGAATATTGTGTTAACTGAGTTCGATTTTTTGTTTTTCTAGCAGTTTTCAAATATCAAGCCAAGGCCTCGATTGCACTGTTTTCTGTGAGGAATTTGCTATTATTCTTACCTATTTTATTTCATGTATAATGGGCTTTTTTTCCTCTGGCTTCTTTTAAGATGCTTTACTTACTAGTGGTATTAAATAATTTGATTATAATGTGTTTTTAAATGTTGTTTACATTTATGTTTCTTGGGTTGCATACATTTGTAATTGCAAATTTTTCAGCAAATTTGGAAAAATGTTCGCCAATATTTCTTCCATTTGTATTCCTTCTTTCTCTCTTCTCCTTGGAGGACTCCAATTACACATATACTTGCCTACTTTAATTTCCCCCACAGCTCATTGAAGTTACGTTCAATTTGGTGCTGTCTTTTTTGTATCCCTGTTTCATTTTGGATTATTTCAATTGATATGGCATCAGTTATTTCTTCAGTGTTTAATTTGTTGTTAATTGTATTCACAGATACACTATGAGTAATTGAATAAAAATGCATGGCTAAGAAAGTACTAAAGTATAAATGCTATTCGTTGGCCTTTTTCTATAATTTGACACATGCCAAGTAATCCAAGGTTCTCAAATTCTGCTGTGCAACAAACGCAAACAACTAATAATTTTAAAATTATTTTCAAAAACTAACTTTATGTAGTTTAATATTATGAGATAAGCAATCCACTACCTTTGTGGAGAATACACTAGGGAGTATAATGTAATTTTACACAATTAATTATCAATAGTTACGTATCAGTAATCAGATTATGGCTGGAAAGGGATACCTTCCAGTATTTCAACATTGATTTAAAATATTGTTTATTTTACATTTTTTTAAAAAAGTACCTTGTATCCTCTCATGAAAAATTTATAATGAAAACAAGTTTTAAAACCTACCTATTTAGTAGTAAAATGAATATTATGCAATTAAAATTCTAAAAATGACTGGTATTCCCTAAGGAAACTACGCTACATAAAAATAAAGATATTTCTAAATAGGAGATGTAGTGTGTCAGGTTTGCCTCTGTGTTATAGAAAACTCAATGAAGGGGTGTTTATGAAAAACAAACAAACAAACAAACAAAAACAAGAAAGAACTTATTTTGGAGCAACAAAAACCAGGTGAAAAATCAAGTAGACTAGGAGTATATGCTGATTCTACAAGATTCATAAATTTAGTCTTCTTAATTCTTCTCTTTTCTCTGCTCTGCTCTTCAAAACAACGGTTCAATGCCCAAGGGGGTGGATGAAGCTCCATTCATTAGTTCTTCATTCCACAAGGTAGGTAGGAGGAAGGTGGATAAGAGGCAAATGACCTTTCATAAAATGTCACAGAAGCTGACATCTAGGGCCATACATTCATTTACATGGCAATGGCCAGAATTTCACCAGGCCATACTAACTTCATAGAAGGATGAGGTTTTCAGTTATTACTTCAAGATAAGCTAAAAATCAAATATTCTAATACCAGAAAGGAGGGGAGATGTTGCAGCAAACAACAAGCAGCCTCTGCAATAACACGGTTAGAGTAAAAAAAAGCACCATGTACAGTATAGCCATATTATTTCCTTAGGGCCTTTCACCTCAGATGACCTGGTCCCAGATATTACACAAATGAAACACTTCGACCATTTTACAAGCCTTTCTGGCAATAGGGCCTAGTATGCTGTTTAGAGTGATTAAAGTCAGCCACAGAAAGGAGGCTTATCTCACGCACGAAAGTCAGAACTATTCTACAAAATGTTTACAAATTTTAAAGGATATGCTTAAATAGCTCAATATCATGTCAGGTATAAGGAAATAT
This sequence comes from Rhinopithecus roxellana, assembly GCF_007565055.1. Lineage (NCBI taxonomy): Eukaryota > Metazoa > Chordata > Mammalia > Primates > Cercopithecidae > Rhinopithecus > Rhinopithecus roxellana. Next base: position 112,257,038 of record NC_044549.1, on the reverse strand, counting down.
ATGCTATGAATAAACTATGAACTTTTTGAAATTCAACACAAATGTATAATTTTCACACATACCCACATACACAAATTTTCAAAAGTCAGGATTTCACTTTAAATTCACTAGCTGATGAGAGTTGTAGAGATTATTTATGTATATGGTGTTTCTCAATAGAAAAAAATAGAATAGTAATAATGACCATTTATTGACTTTCATACTTTAAACGCTATGCCAAGTCCTTCTCTCGCATTTATCAATTTATCAACTTTAATAACTCTTGGAGGTGGTTATTACGTTAATTTTACATATAAGATCAATAAGATAAAGAGGGTTTGAATATTTTCATGAAATAAAATGGAAATATGTCTGCAAAAAATAGCTCTACCCATAAATCGAAAGGACATTAGGTACCTCAAAATTCTAAATTGAGTTTAACTTTCTAATATTAAATTATATTATTAAAAAATTTTGAGGACTTGACATTGATTAGTAAAAATGTACCAGTTCCTTTAAACAATGTAAATGATAAGGGAAAAGATACATTAACTACCTTTAGGAAGCATAGATTATGAAGATACCATATTTTGCTGAAATAAAAAAATAAAATGTTTAACATTTACTGTGACTTTTACCTTTCAGATATTTAATACTTTTTATTGAACTGGATATTAAAGGGAGAAAATTCGTTTACCAAAACTTACAGCAAGGCTATTTTGGAGAATAAATGAGAAGTGTGAATATGAAAATTGAAAATAAAATGCAAATGTAGCAAAAATATACAATTTAGTTTGATTACAGTATAGGTCAGCTTGGCAGATGAGCTGCTTGAAATAGATTATCAAGATTGTATGAGTTCATTCTGTGGCATGCTGAGACATTACTGATAGTGTTCTAATGCCCTGCACCAGGAAGCACATAATTACTGCTGTTATTATGGAGGATGTGAATGTGGTCTCCTAGCAATATGCTAAATACCTTATCTCTTGAGCACTTTAAATGTTTCATCTGCTCCAAGTGGTAAAGATTTGATTTATATAGAAAACAGCAACAACAACAAAAAAGGAAGTAAAGGTATTATTAATTCCTAAAGTAGGTTATACCAATAAAGATAATGTGTATATTAAATCTATAAAATGGAGATTATATATTTGAAGTATATAACTGAAACTAATATTGATTTTAAGATTATTTCTCAGTGAGTGTGTAATATAGGGAACATTTACTTGTTCTATAGGCAAAACAACCTTACCTTCTAAATAGTTATTGACGAACATGAGAAGCTGTAAATACAAATGCAAACCTGTATAATAAATGAGATTGGGGTCATTTGAATTATTGAATGTTTAATTTTTATTTTAAAATATATTATCTGTATCCTTAAACTACAAACTCTTTTGTATGTCTACAAAACACTGATTGAAAGATAAAATGAAATTTAAAAACTCAAGAAAAAATATGATCTATAATACCACTGAAAGAAGTAACTACATACATTATTACACAAATTACATTTTCAAAAAAAGTCCTCTGTTCTAAGTGAAGCTCTCTATACAGCATGATGTCATACTGTCCCTGTCATATAGTGCTTATTGTTTATGTGTGAGGCATAATGTCAAGCACTGTGAATTTTCTTCCAAAGCACAGATAAATTAGATAACATTGAAAATACAAATTAATAATAAATTACACTTCTTCTATCCAAGTATTTGTTTCTACAATCATGTAATGCAAAAACCTTGTATAAATTCACTAGAGGTGATCCCAGAAAAATAAGACTGCTGTTTTTTTTCTCCCAGATTTTCACAGGTAACTCCAGAATGTGCGTTGCTCACTGGCAATATTTAATGAATATCTAAGGGATGTTCAAAGATGTCATATAAGATCTCACCTGAATTTGTCATTTTAATTATTCTGTTAATAAAGTCAATAACCCCCAACTAAGATTAGCATTAACAAAGTAGAAGTGGGGCATTGTAGATGCTAATAGATGAGAGTTATGGTTTACTAGATTTCTATCCTAGAATACAATCCTACAGTCCTAATTCTGAGAAAAATATGGATAGATATCTATTTACAGCTACTTCTTTAATAAATTCATAGTAGTAGTTTTCTTTTTTAATTTTTATTTATTTTTATTTATTTTTTTATTATACTTTAAGTTCTAGGGTACATGTGCATAACGTGCAGGTTTGTTACATATGTATACTTGTGCCATGTTGGTGTGCTGCACCCATCAACTCGTCAGCACCCATCAACTCGTCAGCACCCATCAACTCGTCATTTACATCAGGTATAACTCCCAATGCAATCCCTCCCCTCTCCCCCCTCCCCGTGACAGGCCCCTGTGTGTGATGTTCCCCTTCCTGAGTCCAAGTGATCTCATTGTTCAGTTCCCACCTATGAGTGAGAACATGCGATGTTTGGTTTTCTGTTCTTGCGATAGTTTGCTGAGAATGATGGTTTCCAGTTGCATCCATGTCCCTACAAAGGACTCAAACTCATCCTTTTTTATGGCTGCATAGTATTCCATGGTGTATATGTGCCACATTTTCTTAATCCAGTCTGTCACTAATGGACATTTGGGTTGATTCCAAGTCTTTGCTATTGTGAATAGTGCCGCAATAAACATACATGCGCATGTGTCTTTATAGCAGCATGTTTTGTAATCCTTTGGGTATATACCCAAACAAATTTACAAGAAAAAAACAAACAACCCCATCGAAAAGTGGGCAAAGGATATGAATAGACATTTCTCCAAAGAAGACATTCATACAGCCAACAGACACATGAAAAAATGCTCATCATCACTGGCCATCAGAGAAATGCAAATCAAAACCACAATGAGATACCATCTCACACCAGCTAAATTCAGATGATTTTAGTGTTAATAATTAGTATCATACAAGCATTGACTCAACTCACTGTTTATACCAGATTATTGAATTAATAGTGATTTTGTCAACTGCAACTGTCTTTCTCTCCACAACTCTATTCCATACCATAGTTTATTATGCCCATTTGCCTAGTTCTACAGAGATGAAGACCAAGTAGTCTAAATTATCATACCAGCACACATATAAAACAAAGTAAATCTAGAAATAAGGTTAAAATAAAAGACAAAGTAGGAACAAATTCTGCACTCTTGTTATATGCTTGGCTATTTATGTATATAATCAGAAATAATTTTTACAGTGACTCTGGAGGTAATGTGCTATTTTTAACCCTCCATAATACATTGAAACACTGAGATGCCAAATGCTAACTTATGAAACGATCACATATTAAGGAATTGGGGAAGCTATCTGGCCCAATATCTATATTCTCTTGTTACTCCATAATGCATAAGGCACAAAGTGTGACATGACATAATATGAAATGCACATAAAGGGACTGATAACAGGAACAAAAATGGCCTGTACTCTCAGAAGATCCTACAATCTACAATCTTTCAGAAAGGCTGCCAATTTGCAAAATAATAGAATAATTAAATGTTTCTCACTAGAGTGATGACAGAATATGGATATAATCAATGTCAGGATGATAAGTAAAAATAGAAATTTCATGTCATTTATTTAATTTATTTAATAAATATTTGTTAATTTTCTTGCAGGTGTCCAGCACAGTTCTATATGTTAGGCTTTGAAATGTGAACAGAAAAAACACTTACAAAGTAAGTATTCCATAGAAAATAAAGACAAGATTTAGCAAAAAAAAAAAAAAAAAATAGCTAAGCAAATAAAAAGTTAGCTTCAGATATTGATAAATACCTGAATTAGGGTGTTTATCAATTAGGGTGGGAAAAAATGTTATGTGATATAGTGACTTAGAAGAGCCACTTCAAATGAGATTACATTTAAGCTAAACCCAAAGAATTCAAGTTAGTGGGTCACCACTTAAAGGCTGTCTTTCAAGACAGAAGGAATAAATGCAAAAGCTGTGACACTGCAGGAGTTTTGGTGTTTCCCAGGGACAGAAAGAAAAAAAAGTGATAAGATATAACAATCTAGAAGGTAAGTAGACATGAGGTTGAAGAGATAGGTGTGCACTATCCATTTGGAGCCTTGAAGGCCATGGTGAAGTGCTTGAATTTATTCTGAAAACAGTGGCAAGTTAGAGAGTTTTATTCAGAAGAATGAAATGACATGTTTCTTAAATTATTAAAAAGATTAGATCAGATGTATGCCTCTGAAAAACATGGAATAACAAGAATGAGATTTTCCCTCCCGTCTGAACAAACAAACAAAAAATAAACAAGATAAGCCAGTAAACAAACCAAAGAACAAACATAACACTGTGTTTTCAAGACTATAGGCAATAGAAAAAGAACTATGATTGTATCAATCAACTCAGAAAAAGTCATTTGACAAAATCCAATATCCATTTATCTCAAAAACTCTCCGTAAGTGCAATAAAGCAAAATAAATAAATAAATAAAGAGAGAAAAATAATAGGTATACAGATTGAAAAGAACAAAGTGAAACTTTTTTCATAGTTGTCATGAAATTATTTGTGCATCATATATATAACAGAACTTGTATCTGTAATATACAAAGCACTTTAAAAACACAATACATTTTTTAAAAATTGGTGAGATACCTAAACATACATTTCATGAAGATGATACACAGGTATCAGTGAAGCAAATACAAAAAACAAAAAGATGACCGTCATCACCAGTCATTACAGAAATGCAAATTAAACCACAATGATATACCACCACATACCTACTGGAATGACTAAACTGAAAAATACTGGTATACCAAATGTGGGGGAGGCTGTGGAGGAACTGAAACTCTCACACAATAACCATGGAAGTGCGAAATTTTACAATCACTTTGGATAATTGTATATACACTTCTTAAAAAGGCCAGGGACCGGGTGCGGTGGCTCATGCCTATAATCCTGGCACTTTGGGAGGCCAGGGCAGATGAATCATGAGGTCAGGAGTTCCAGACCAGCCAGACCAACATGGTGAAACCTCATCTCTACTAAAAATCCAAAAAAATTAGCTGGGCATAGTGGAAGACGCCTGTAATCCGGCTCCTCAGGAGGCTGAGGCAAGAGAATAGTTTGAACCCAGGAGGCGGAGATGGCAATGAGCCGAGATCACAGGCCACTGCACTCCAGCCCAGGCCACAGTGAGAGACTCCGTCTAAAAAAAAAGAAAAAAAGGTAGGAAATGTAAGGACACTAAGACATAAACAGATGTGCCTTTTTTAAGAAACAGCAAGTGACAGGGGCGGTGGCTGATTCCTGTAATCCCAGCACTTTGGGAGGCCGAGGCGGGTCAATCACCTGCGGTCAGGAGTTCGAGAGTAGCCTGGCCAACATGGTGAAACTCCGTCACTACTAAAAAATACAAAAATTAGTCGGGCATGGTGGTGGGCACCTGTAATCCCAGCTACATGGGAGGCTGAGGCAGGAGATTTGCTTGAACCCGGGAGGCAGAGGTTGCGGTGAGCCTAGATTGGGCCGTTGCACTCCAGCCTGGGTGACATAGTAAGACTCCGTCAAAGAAAAAAAAAAAAAAAGAAAAAGCAGCAGGCAATACAGTGAATCTAGATTTGGAGGCAAAATGGTAAAGGTGAGAATGGTAGATCAAATCAGAAACTCAAAGAGGACCAGATATTACAGGGAATTGTAACCTAGTTGTTGTTAGCATATTGACCTTTCCTTTGACTGAGATGAGAAGTCATTGCAGAGTTTTGTGCAGAGGACAAACATGACCAGAGATTATAATAGAATTACTGTTTTTCATTGTGAGAATAAACTGGTGATAAGAAAATGTCATGGTCAAGGGTTTGAAACAAATAATTTAGAAGACTTTTGTAGTGTTCCAAGCAAGAGATGATAAAGGGTTCGTCAAGATTGGTAAAGGATATATTTTAATCCTAGATATGTTTTAAAAATATGACTAATGACTTGTTGGATTAAAGTCTGAGGTAGGGGTAAGTTGAGGCTAATTACAAGAGTATTGACTTGAATAGCTGGTAGGATGAAGTTTTCATGATCTGAAATGAGAAAGATCACCAATGGAAGATTTTAGAAGAAAAACAAGGGATTTATTTTTTAATACTGAATAATAATAAATTAAATATATACAAAGTGCAAATTAACCTTAGCAAAAGAGCATTTGTTAATTGCTTACAAAAAATAGAATGTAAACAAATAAAAATTACACATACAATCAAATATTGAGACTAGAAATGGGGAAATATTGGTAAAAGCTAAAGATGATCTAATGGTAGAGATAATACAGTGACTATATATTAAATATGATTCTTAACATTTTGTAGATATCAGAATAAAGAAACTGGCATTTTCTGGAAAAAAAAGATTTTTCAATGCCTCAGAAAAGGAAAACCACTTCAATTATTAAATATTGGAGAGAATTTATGATGTGAGATTCACATTGAAAATGTCATTGAACACTGATATGTAATATAAAAAATTCTCAGCAAGTATAGGAGTTAAGTTAGTAAGCCTATATTGTTAAACTAATTTTGACAAAGACAGAAGAAAATATATATGCCATAATTAATGTTTAGCATGTATAAATTTGGGGTGTCTATTTCTGGTACATTTTCAAACCATTTGCCAGCAGTTGCTAAAGTGTTTTCTTATTAACTCATGTTATGCTTCTCTTTTATCTCCTCAGTTCGGGATTACCAGCTCTTGCTATCCATTTTTGGCCAGTCTTCCCATAGTGCATTGGTAACTCTGTGATAGCAAGGCTGATATACTCATTGTAATCATCAAAACGTATGTTTGTAATTGCTCAAAAGTCATACTTTGCTGCTTTTTATACTGCTCTAGCTACATTATTAAATGATTTTACTTGTGAAAATCTATGTATAAAGGGCTTATTGTAGATACAAGTTTTATGTATTAGATTGCACTTTGTAGAAACCTTTTGAAAAATACTTTGGTAATCCCTTGTATTCTCTATAATAGGTGTCCTATAGAATTTTTATTCTCAGGAACATGAATCTTTTCTTCTGGGCTCAGGGCAGTCGGGAATGTTATTTTCTTTTGCTGTTATTATTATTACTGTTATTACTGCTGTTTCTTGTTTTTTAGTTTCAGATATCTCCTACTCTACGACATTCTGGTTAAAGTCAATGTGCCCTCTCACTGGAATAATTTGCATTATTCCTACTGATGTCATTGATCCTGAAAATACTCTTATTCGTCATTGAACTAATGTTTATATATATATATATAGATTGAGCATGTAATATTTAAGCTGTTTCTTTTTCATTTCATTCCTTTTTTTTTTTTTTTTTTTTTTTTTTTTTTTGAGAGAGAGTCTTGCTCTGTTGCTCAGACTGGAGTGCAGTGGAGTGATCTTGGCTTACTGCAACCTCCGCCTCCTGGGTTCAAGCGATTCTTGTCCCTCAGCCTCCTGCGTAGCTGGGATTATAGGTACACGCCACTATGCCCGACTAATTTTGTATTTTTACTAGAGATGGGGTTTTACCATGTTGATCAGACTGGTCTCAAACTCCTGACCTCAGGTGACCCACCTACCTCAGCTTCCCAAAGTGCTGGGATTACAGGTGTGAGCCACTGCGCCCAGCCTCCTTTAAATTCTTAATGTCAGAAATATTCTGATTTCATTTGTAAATTTCATATAATCATGTAATGACAATATGATAAAGATTTTTTAAATAGTGCCAATTTGTACCTTAGACAATACATTAAATTATATTAAATCATCAATTTACTCTTGCCTAAATATCTTTTTATCAGACCTCCGTACTGTTCAAAGGTAACCAATTGAACAATTTTTTTTTCTGGAAACTTTTTTCTTTATTAGATCAGTATAGTTCCTGTACACACTCTCATTTTTGCTTCAATATTCAGTTTATTAGAAGTATGTTTTATACTGTTTTTTGTCATTTTAGTGATTTTTTAAAAAATGCTTTAACATATTTTCTTAAGCCCAAGTTTAGCTAAAGTTTACTGAAGACTTATTTATCTATAAACCTTCTTTTTCTTTCTCTAGATTCCACCAAAGACATTTTTATTTAATAAGTTTTCAATAAATCATTATTGATTTCTAATTATTTTTATTTTTTTAGGATACAACTGTTTGAAATTATCTCTACTTTTTAGAAAGCTGTGGTATGTAAGAATATTATAGTAGTAATTTTAAGCATATTTTTAGGTTTTTTTGTTTATGTTTTTTTTATCAAGTGTCCATCCATTCCCCTTGCCAGAAAGAGTGGTTTGAAGATAGCTACAGAAGTCAGGCCTGAGACAAACAGTGAGTGGCAGGTTCCTTGGCCACATAATTAGGTTTCAGGGAAGCACATGATTCAATCACATGACTCAATCAGAAAGCACATGTCTCAATCAGAGAGAGTAGTAGAAATCATCAGAGATAGTTTGAGAATTTAAGATAAAGCTGGTCGGCCGGGTGCGGTGGCTCACGTCTGTAATCCCAGCACTTTGGGAGGCTGAGACGGGCAGATCACTAGGTAAGGAGATCGAGACCATCCTGGCTAACACGGTGAAACCCTGTCTCTACTGAAAAAAAAAAAAAAAATTAGCCCAGCATGGGGGCGGGACCCTGTAGTCCCAGCTACTCAGGAGTCTGAGGTAGGAGAATGGTGTGAACCCGGGAGGCGGAACTTGCAGTGAGCCGAGATCGTGCCACTGCACTCCAACCTGGGCCATAGAGCGAGACTCTGTCTCAAAAAAAAAAAAAAAAAAAAAAAAAAAGATAAAGCTGGTCTTCCTTAAACTCTTATCATTAAACAGACAAACCAAGGGCATCAGCAACCAGGTTCACGTCTTGATGCATTAGGAGTGATTTCCATATGATTGTTGAGTCTCTTCTCATTTGCATCCTAGATAACTTGCCTTTTTCTTTCTTAAGGATGTTTCTCTACTGATTATTCTCTACCTCCGATGCTTTTGAACATTTACTACTTTCTTGGCTACCTTCCATTAACATTTAAATATTTTAAAACCTATTTTACCCTATAAAACTACTAATGAACTACTCTTAACTATAAAACTTCCTTTGACTCAAGTTTCCTCTTACACTGCTCACATTATACTCTTATACTCATTCTCTTAAAACTTCCCTGTTGTCACCTGTTGAGCAGCACATGGCAGTAACCACTCCACAGCATGGTCTGAGGTGAGGAATAGCTTTGATTTTGAAAGCAAAAATGTACATGGATAGAGATCACAAGAAAAAAGAAAGCATGGGCCTCTCATTCTTCTATCATACCAGAATGAAGTGTATATGAGCCTGTACTGATCTTTATCACACAGGAGAAAGTATCTTGTCAGCAGAGAAATCAACTGCATTGCATCAGATATGTAGATTTGAATGAGGGTCTATTAATAGGCATTGTGTGGGAAGGCCATCTGCTCAGCACTCCTTAAGGAGTCCTTAAGGGCACATGGGACTTCCTCTGCTTGAGTAGGGGAATCTCTGCTTTTATAGGCAGCTGAAATTGGATGTAGCCTTTTTCACTGGAAGAGCTACCATGTCCCAGGTAGCTCTTTATCTAGGCAATATGGGGTGAACACCAACACCCAGGAAGGGCAAACCTCCTTGCATCACACTTTCTAAAAGGGTAACTGCTTTTCTGTTGTCACTTTCTTGCCTTTGGTTTTAGTTTCCTGCAACTCTGGAATTCTTCCTGTGATGTCACTCTTCTTCTCCTGTGGCTATATCCAAAGAACATTAAATTTACCCTATACTTGAAATTTTGGGGGTATTGTATCACAATTGTCCTCTTATACCTTCTCAATGTGACACTTCCTCACAACCATGCTATGTGTGGTTGTAATGAGCAAAGTCTCAGGTCCAATTTTACCATACATACAAAAACATATATTAAAGAAGTATTTATAAGCAAACTGGGTACAAAGCAGTTCATACATCCTGTACTGTCTAAAGATAACCATGAGCTCTCTATCTCTTCAAGTACTCTGATCATACCTTCACGAAGTAGACACAAACATTTCAGAGCCAAGGTACTGAACCCTAATGATCAGAAACATGTAATCAGAAATAAAAGCCAATGTCAGTAAACAATGGGACACAATACCCCAAAACGAGCATTTTGAGATACAGCTTTAGGTGCCAACCCTGAGTTGAATTGTAGGGTACTTATACATGTTTGTTATAGGTGGTGAGAATCTTCACATTATTTAAGCTAATACGTATATCTTGAATACCTTCAGTTTCACTAATGGGAACTAATTCTTAACATTTATCATGATAGTTACTTTTATTATTGTGTGTTGATTTACATACAGTATCAATTGTTAATTAATGTAGGGATTTCAGAAAAGCTAGCATCAGCTCATACTCTGGAGTATGAGTCTGCCCTAGACAATATTGGATGACCTCCCTGGAAGGTACATTCTTGATATCAGAACAACTGAGTGTCCCTAGACTATCTACTTTTGATTACTTCAACTGACTCCCACTGGAAATCAAAGATGAGGGTAGTTGACATATGCATTGTATCCCACCATCAAGACTGAAGTGATTTAAAGAAAATTATAGGCATCATGTCCACTAGCAGCAGTGATGTGTCATCTCACATGCTACTCAGCTGACTGCTAAAGTTTTAAAGCTTTAAAAGGGAGTGATCATGATCCTTTAAACTGGGATAGAACCTGACATCAGGCATTCTTAATCCTAAAAGAAGAGCTAGGAACAGCTCTGCTTTGGGATTCCCTAACTTAGAAAACCCTCTACATGGCTGAAAAACAAGAGATGGCTTTGGGTGGCCTAACTGAAAGGCTTCATAAGACCCTCATACACAGTGGCTTAGTTTTACGAAAAACTAGATCCAGGTGGCAGCTGAGTGACCAGGATGCTTGTAAACTGTGGCAACTACTGCTCTATTGGTAGAAGCCAGTAAATTTACCTTGGGACAAAAATGAGATAAATGACTGCCCACCAAGTACAGGGGTTCTTAGAAGACAAATGACACCACTGGCTAACAGAAGATTGTAAATTTAACACATTTACCAAATATAAAGTCCTTAGGTAGAGACAGGAGATTTTGGCCTATTTCCTCCATATCTGCCCATCTCTGCCTTCTTGCTTTGCTTTATATCACCACGTACTTTCCAAGCTATATTTAATTTGCTTTTAAGAAATTAATGCTCAAGTTGTCAATATTATAAGTATAAAAGTAACCCTTGGAGATTTTTTCTTTGTGAATTCTTAGGCAGAGAAGTAAGTTATTAATATAGTCCTCAGTTTAACAAGTTTGATAAGTGTCCATGTATTTTGTATATATCATGTGTTCCTTTGTTGGTATTTGTGTTAGGCCATTCTTGTGTAACTAAAAAGAAATACCTGGGACTGGGTAGTTAAATAAAAAAGGAAATTGAATTGGATCACAGTTCTACAGGCTGTACAGGAAACATGGCACCAGCATCTGTCGGGTTCTGGGGAGGTCTCAGGGAGCTTTCACTCGTGGTAGAAGGTGAAGTGGAAGCAGGTACATCACATGACTAGAGAGGAAGCAAAAGAGTGGGGGAGGTGCCACACACTTTTAAACAACCAGCTCTTGTGAGAACTCACTTACTATCATGAGGACAGCATCAAGCCATGAGGGATCCACCACCAGGATCCAATCACCTCTCACCAGGCCCTACCTCCAACATTGGGGATCACAGTTCAACATGAGATTTGGGCAGGGATGCAGATACAAACTATATCAGTAACTTTATTAGAAGTTACTTTTTAGAGAAGTTTTAGTTTTATAGAAAAATTTTAAAGGGGTCCCCACCCCATTTATCCTAATTATTAATATCTTGCAATCATGTGGTATATTTATTATAATTAATGAAGAAATAATGAACACATTATTAACTAAAGTTTATAGTTTACATTAGGATTAACTCCTTGGGTTGTAAAGTTTTATAGGTTTTAATAAGTGCACATAATGTCAGGTAAACATTACTATAATATTACCCAGAACCAGTTTCACCGACCCAAAAATCCCATGTATTCTACTTAATTATCCTTCCCTTTTCTTCCCACAACCCCTGGCAACCACTGATCTTTTCACTGTCTTATACTTTTGTCTTTTCCAGAATGCCATGTATTTCAAATCGCACTGATTGTAGCCTTTCCAAGCTGGCTTATTTCACTTAGCAATATGCATTAAAGTTTGCTCCATGCATTTTAGTGGCTTTGTAGTTCTGCTTTCATTGATGAATAATATTCTAGTGTATGGATGCACCACAATTTATTTATACATCCATCTATTGAAAGACAACTGCATTGCTCCCAAGATTTGGCAATTATGACTACAACTGCTATAAACATCTGCATGCAGATTTTTGTGTGTACATAAGCTCTTAACTTATTTGAGTAAATACCAGGAAGTATGATTGCTGGATCCAATAATGAGTATGCTTAGTTTTTTAAGACACTGCTGTATTGTCTTCCAGAGGGGCTATACCACCCTCACCAGCAATGAAAGTGTTCCTGTTGTTCCAGTTCCTCACCAGCATTTGACGTTGTCAATATTTTGGATTTTGACCATTCTAATAGACATCTAGTGATATCTTATTGTTGTTTTACTTTGTAACTCCCTAATGACATATGATGTTAAGTATTTTAAATGTACTTATTTGCCTTTTGTATAGCTTCTTTGGTGAGATGCCCATTCAGATCTTTTGTGCACTCTTTAATTGGGTTTTTATTCCCTTATTGTTGAGTTTTCAGCATTCTTTGAATATTTTAAATAATAGTCATACCAGTAGTGGCTCCAGTGGAGAGTTCTACTCCTGGTAATCTGTGATTCTCACTATCTGCCTCACTGTCAAGTTTTGGGGACAGAGGCATGACTTGCAATCTCAATACTCTAGTGGATCTAAGGAGAGTTTTCGATTTTCAGTATGTTCAGGTTGTTTTTTATTATTGATGTAAGTTTAACTCAGGATCTCTGGGTTTGGGGCTATGCAATGTGAAAAAGTACCTACTTATAAATGTTGCACCTTGAGTTTTTGTTCCAAAAGTTTCCAGGAAGAAGCCCAGTCCCTACAAAACAAATCCGATTGGATCCAGAAACACCTGAGTTGGAGATAAGCCTTGGGCAACCTCTCCTGACTACATACCAAAAAACCCACCCAGGGAGGAGCTTATTCACCATGTTCTATACATGTGACATATGGAGAAGAATGACCAACAACTGCATGTGCACTGCTTTTAATCCACCTCTACATACAATGACTCAGCCAACCAACCTAAGATAAGCCCTGTTTTCACCCTCACTCAGGGAGTCAATGTTTGGGGACTTATTCCCAGTGCCCTCTTTACTTGTTGCATGTAATAAAGCCCCCTTGTTAAATCTTCCTTGGTTGTGGTTACAGGACTGTCAGTTGTCAAACAATTGAACCCACCTGTTGTGTGGATAATAGAAAGATGACAGCCATAACTTCCAAGGTCTTTACATGTCTAATCTAAAATAAAAGTCTGGCGTTTGTTTTTGATTAAACTAAAGTTACTCTAAATATTTAAGATCTGCTCTTTTTGCTCAAAATAACCAATCCTACCAACTAACTAATATTTTGTAATATGCACTAGCTACATATTATTTTTTCATTCTCCTAATGATGGACATCTAGGATACTTCCAACTTCCTGCTTCAACAATCATTGATCGATATATATACCCTGATAAATATACTCTTTCATATTTCTTAGTCTATACTTTCTTTTTTATTTATAACGTGTTTTTTTCTAAATATGTTACATCTATAAACTCACTTTATTTAAAAGATTATTTTATGAGACAAATTTCATTACTATCCTAATTTTTCAAAAGGGGAAACTGAGACATAAAAGGTATGTAAATACTACTCTCATAAGTGGGAACTGAACAATGAGAATATTTGGGCACAGGGAGGGGAACATCACATACCTGGGCCTGTCGGGGGCTGGAGGGCAAGGAGAGGGAAAGCATTAGGAGAAATACTTAATGTAGATGACAGGTTGATGGGTGCAGCAAACCACTATGGTACATGTATACCTATGTGCCAAACCTGCACGTTCTGCACATGTATCCCAGAGCTTAAAGTATAATTAAAAAAAATTGTTTTAATAAACTTGTGTAACAAAATGAGAAAAAAAAAAGAAAAGCAATTTAAATTTGATTGGGATTTCCTTGAACATATAGATTAGTGTCTGGAGAACTACATCCTTGTTAAATTTAATTGATGCAAAAATTAACATGGTATATGTTATTTGGCTCCCTTTTTGTATATTTCAATGGATTTTATAAAATGGCTGTATTAAAAATTGCGTGTTCTTTGTTTATAAACCAAAGTATTTTTATATCAATCACTTTATTTAATAATAAGAACAAATGAATGAATTAGACATGGCAAAAATTATTAACTTATATTTACTTAAAAGAAGTACTCTGGGATATTTGAGGTTATGCCCAAGGATATATGGCTTTTCTTGCAGAGTGAAGCTTAAAAACCATGTCTTATCAATCCTAGGTCAGAAATCTTTATATTGCACTCTGTAGAATTACCTTTTACAGAGATAGAAAGGGGCATTACACAACCTAAAAAACTAAATTTCTGAACCCGAAGTTTAATGGAAATAACTTTTACAAACACTTCAGAGAAATAACGTTTTCACTTCTCTGTAGACCTGTGAAGGGGTTAATGTTCAAGGAGCACTTTGCTATGTGATGTCTGATGACAAGCAAAAAATTGCCTAACTTGACTACATTATATTTTTTAATGAAAGATAACCACAGACACAGGTAACAAACTGATGGCAATCTTGGAGAAGATACCTAAAATATTAAAACTAATGAGACATTATTATCTAGAATAAATCAGAAACTTCTAAAAATTAATAAGAACATGTTGAGAAATCGCTATAAAATGACAAAGGATGATGACTAGAAATTTCAAAGAAGAGACAGCCCAAATTACTATTGAGCCTTATTCAAAATTAAGTAACTATACTATCAAATTAAAGTAAATCAAAACAACAGTAAGATATATATATATATACCTATCAGAAGAGTGGCAAAAAGTGTGATCGATATTAAGAACAACGGACATTAAAGTTGAGAATACAGCCCATTGCCAGTGGAAGAGGAAATTCCCCCAAGGAAGTGCTTCACCACTTGGGGAAGCAGCTTAGATAAAATCACTGATTTATAACTGATTATCCTCTGTATTTCTGCAATCCAAGCTATATAATGGCACAAAACCAAGTACCATGTGGTAGTTACAGGCTATCTTTGAAGTCAGATGATTTGAGTGTATTCTCTACACATCCATTTACTACTAAGCAATTTACATATAATATTTTGCCTTTTGTTGAGCACTTTTGGCATCCTATTAAAGATTCTCTTTCTACCCTAATTTACAATGATACAGGTGTGAATTACCTTCTCTGATTTTGCAGTCTTACTGCTTACGTTTGGGTCTTTAATTTATCAGAGATCTTCATTAGCTAGCAATTCAGTTTTACTTTTTCAATACAGTCAGCCTGTTTTCTCAGCACCATGTACCACTGATATATGAAGACATCTTTACCATGTCAACGTTCGTATTTATTCACAGGTCTACTTTTGAATGTTCATTTCTGTTACAGTGATCTAGGAATATCTGACAGGGCATACCCTCTTATTTAAAATCACTTAGCTATTAGTGGATATGTAGCCTTCGAAACCAATTTTGGAAAGATAGATTTCTCTCTGATTTTATTGCTTTTTGTTTTATTAGTGACCACATTCATATTATTGAAGCAAATTTGAAGAATGAACCCAATTAAAATTTTTAGGAAAGCGACATGATTTTCAGTTGAAATCTTAAAAATTTTTAATAAAAAATCAGAAAAGACATAAAATCCCTCCTTTGGAAATTTTAACATTTGATGCTAATGAATGAGACATTTTAGTACAAAATTTCCACCAACACATTTAAATAAGAGCATATGCCTCTCTTACCGCTATGGTTATGTACATGAATGAAAATATTTTTTCTTTGCCAGGAAATTTGTTTGCATACAATAAACACTGAATCTGTCTTTAGTTTTCAGGTTGAATAAGTTTCCCTTTTAAGGACCATAATTTATTTTATTCAAATCATCTTGCTTGTTACCGACAGGCATTACTGGGAGAAGATAAGTCTGGGCCATCTGGCATTCTTTAGTAGCTTATTTTGACACCTCACCCATTTGTTTAAATAATTCACTGATCCAATATAAGCAAGCATTCCAAAATGTAAGGTACTTTTATTCCCAGACTAAATCAATATACATTTACATTCTGTAGTTAAGTGCAAATGAATTAATGCCTGAAACACTACTCAGTCAAACTGGCATATTTGGTTACCTTCCCCAATCTCTTCACTTGCTCTAAAAACATTTTTTTGTTTGTTTTGCAATTTACATATTAGGCTGAATTAGATAGTTGAGTTTGCTGCATAAAAGTGAGCCTGACTGACAGGATGTCAGAAATGTTAGATACTAGCATAAGTGTTCTCCAATTTTAATGATTGATATACATGTACAAGGTTTGAAACTTTGTTGGTTGATGTGATATAGAGATCGATCATGACAAATTCAGCAGGGGCATTTTCATTTCTCCTAACTGTTGGAATCCCACATGAACACTTTTCCATGGTCTCCTTATTGTTAGCTGATAAAGAAATTCAAATTTACGTATTCTAAACATGTCATCCTTTTGTTTGAATTATAATGTACAATATACCAACTAATATTTTGGAGTATAGATTTTCTTCATATTATTTGAATAAAAAAATGTCAAAGCTGTTTTCTCCACAGCCTTTACACAAATAAAATAGCTCAAGATGCATCTCTTTTAACTATAAACTTCTCTGTTGTGCAGCAAACTGACATGTCAAGGGAACAAATATTCCTTTTTAAAATATAAACATGTCAAAGTCTTACATATATTTTCCTATTGAAATATTAAAGTGAATTTTCAATGTCTCCAAGAGTTATTTTTGTACAATCACTTAGGTATATTTATGCTTCTTATATAATGGCATTTCTAATTAATAATATTTCCTTAAACAATGACCCATCATACTCAATGCACTGTTGGTGCCAACGTCATTAGAAGACCCTAAGGAGTTGACATTTTGTTTTTAATTGTTGGACAAATATTTATTTTATAACTACCTAACTAGGCACTATACATAAATATTTGTCTCCTGATGAAAAACACATGTGTGTGTATACGTGTATGTATATGTGTATATATATGTTTAATACACATATAGTTTTTCAAATAACTTCATAATCTATTAGGGCACATGCTCACACACAAAAATAATTAAAATATATCATCCTAAATGCATTAAACAGATACCATTAATTCATCACACATATCGCCTTTAGTGTCTATCATTGTCTATCATTTTCTTCTGAGACTGCGTAACTTCCATAGAGTAACTTCCAGCTTGTACCTAATGTGTCTCTCTGGCTGCTAGTGCTTGTTCCACCTGGGAGAAAGACAAGTCAGAAGTGTGTAATTAACAACTTCCACCTAGCAGCACTCTGTTCATAATTGGTGCAAGCTGAATATTTCCATGAGTATGTTCTATATTGACTCAGGATACCCAAGCAGAATTAAGCTTCAGTCACCTTCAGTGGTAACTTCTAAAAATTCATAAACCTATATTGGCTCCATTTTTGTGTGTCTCACTTCCCTACTCTGTGACCATGTTCCTGGGGTTAATTTCAAAATAAAAAGCCTACCCTTGAATCCTTGTGTATCTGCTTCTGTGAGACTGCAAATAAGATAATGTAATAATAAAGATATTTATGGATGTAGAGATGAGGGATATTTAGTATTTAGATATGATCATGAGAGACCTTCTGGACAAGGTATCTTAGTTTGCTCATGCTTCCATAACAAAATATCAAGTATTGGGTTGTTTAAACAACAGACATTCATTTTCTCACAATTCTTAAGGCTATAAGTCTGAGGCCAAGGTGTTAGCATGATTGGTTTCTAGTGAGTATTCTCTTCTTGGCTTGTAGCAGCTGCCATTTCACTGTGTCCTCACATGCAGGGAGAGAGTGAAAGAGAGAGAGAGTGCAAGACCAAGTTCTCTGGTTTCTTTTAAAAAATGAAACTGATTGACTTCTCAGCAACAATAGGTAGAAAATAGAATAATGTATTTTAAATGTTGAGGGAAAATATCAATCTAGAAATCTTTGAAGTATGCAGCTGTTATTAATAACTAAGCCAAAATAAACCCATGTTGTAAAAAAGATAGAAACCATCAGATCAGAATTTTGTTACTTAACTTTATTGAAACATGCTTTATATACAATAAAGTGTATCCATTTTAAGAGGAAAAAAAAAAAAGGAAGAACAGTAATTTTATTGTATCAGGGCCTCACCCGTGTGACCTTATCTTACCTTCATTATTTCCTTAAAGGCCCTGTCTTCAAATACAGTGGCATTGTGGGTTAGGGCTCCAGCATACAAATTTTGGAAGGGACATAATTAAGTCCATAGCACAAGGTGAATGTTGGTTTGCATCTAAAGAGACAAGTAGGACTTATTGAGGTAAAAGATGCAAGAATTTCATTGTATGAAAGGAGAAAAACGACAGAAGTGAAGCACACCTTGGTGATGTTTCAAACAAATCAGAAGCAATTCTTAGCTTTAGAAAGATAAAATTGGAGGCCGGGCACGGTGGCTCACATCTGTAATCCCAGCACTTTGGGAGGCTGAGGCGGGAAGATTACTTGAGGTCAGGAGATCGAGACCATCCTGGCTAAAACGGTGAAACCTCATCTCTACTAAAAATACAAAAACAATTAGAAGGACCTAGTGGCGGGCGCCTGTAGTCCCAGCTACTCGGGAGGCTGAGGCAGGAGGATGGTGTGAACCTGGGGGGGCGGAGCTTGCAGTGAGCTGAGATCATGCCACTGCACTCCAACCTGGGCAACAGAGTGAGACTCCATCTCAAAAAAAAAAAAAAAAAAAAAAAAAAAAAAAAAAAAAAACCCACATACACACACACAGATAAAATTGGAGGTGGATAATGTAAGATATTTGTTGAAGAGGTAGTAACTTTGTTTTTGGCTTGGAATTCTGGCAAATACATTTGTTGAAGGATAGAGGTGGAAGAGGGTAAACAACAATTATGAGACAGCAACCTGATGACCAAGGATGGGATCTAAGTGAAATTACACAGTAATCATTCAAGAGGGTCCGATATACTGGAAGGAAATAGCAATACCATAGAGTAGATATCTAAATGGAATTGAAGAACACATTGGAAAAGTAAAAAAATTAAAAAAAGAATAGTCATGATCAGAGTTTAATACTGGTGATTAAAATTATAGAGGTAGATAAGTAATGGATGATAATATGGCCATGCTGAGGTCCAAGGCGTTAGCAGGCACAGAGTTGGAGAAATGGCAGGACTATGAATGACTAGCACTGTGGGATGTGTTCATTCTGGCAGCCTGAGAGAGGGTTGGGGTAGAGGAAAGATTTAAGTGTAGAGTTCATCAGTGAAGAAAGGGTCAAGGGGTGATGGTCGATCAATGGGCTATGTTTTATGGTGGGACTTTCTAATTTCTCATCATTATATGTAACAAAGAGGACACGACTTGAGTTTTACGTAGAGTTGAAAATATCAAGTGAAAGGTGGTGTTAGTAAATGGGAGAAAGTTCTTTCCTCAGTGAAGGGCCACATTCCCAGTTAGCCTGTTAGGAAACAGAGGCTGGAAATTTTAGTATAATTATTAAGTATGTTTGGGCATTTTTCTATCATTTTTCTCAAAAAATATTTCTGAACTTCTACTATAAGCAAGTCATCACACCAATCAATGGCCTAATTGCCAACATACACACACTTATTTATTTACTTTTTAAATGATGATATGAGTGTGATCTAGAAGACTATATGGACATAGAGTTAGAGGGCACAGTGAAAATGCATGAACTGGTAATTTCTTTCATTAAATAGAACTTTAAACATGTATTTATTCAACATCTCTGTGCTCCCAGCTTATTTAGCCTCTCTTTGTCTTTCCTTCTCTCTCTTTTTGTCTCTCCCTCCCTTCTGTTCATCCATACGCATATTATCTATCTATCTATCTGTCTCTCTATCTATCTATCAATCATCTATCTACTTGCCTACCTGTCTACATACCTACCTACCTATTCTTCATATTTTTCTTTGTGTGGTCAACTTTTATTTTCCTGTACATTGTTTTAATTATGCCCTCATTCATTATTATACATTTTCATCATTTTTAAAGGATTCCTGTGCTTGGATTTAGTGAAAAGAATCAGATAAATTAGGTAATTTTAATCAATCATAATGCCATAAGTCATTAGAAATACTTCAAAGAGTATTTTTAGATGACTCATTTATGTTAATCAACCAATTTATCTCACAAAATGTTTCCTCATAATTACAGAACATGAAGCTGTACAGGTAACAAGACTTGGCCTTATAGAAACAAGGTTTGATTCCTGGTATTCCCAATATAAATTTAAACCTCTAGCTTTTTAAAGATAGGAGTTCATATAGTTTATAATATCAGGCCACTCTATATATTCTATCTTATAAAGAAAGCCTTGATGTTGACTTTTGGGGGGGCAAATATCCTCCTTGTCCTCCAAAGCCTCATAATTACATTGGGAATATAGACATGAATACAAACATCCATATCACTTGGAAAGGTGAGGAGTGTCTTAAATGTGAGAAAAGTATGTTTCCATTTTGCCCTGTTCATACTGAGAACACACTGTAGTAGTATCTCTTTTGGTCTGCACGATGTCTGTAGGAGAAAATAATGTATATTCCCAAAAGAGTTTTGGAATATCTAAATAATACTTCATTTTCCCCAAGCTTCACTTAAATTGTTGAATTTTCTTGTGCTCCTCCAGTTACCATACTCATGTGCTGAAAAGTGAAATAAATCTATTTTTATTTTTACTTTTAAGTATATTTTTCCTCTAATGATAGAAAAGCTTCAAAGAACATTTATTTTAATACTTCCCTGAGATTTTTAGAGCACTTGCCCTCAACCACTTGTGAAGTGAATTCTATACTCAACTTATAAATATTACAACAATTTAATTCATGTTTATTTTGCTGTCCTTTTTAGTATTAGATATTTTATTGTTTTCTTCTCCCTGTAGCAGTACAATGGGTCACTTACAGGATATTTATTTTGTTAAAAAGTGTAAAACAATATTATGTATTTAAGAAGTGGCCCTTTCAAGTTTCTATCTCAGCACTACTGTGTAACTCTTATTTGTGTTATACTTGTCATTTGATATGTAATACAATTTGAATATTTTGAAGCTTTGTAGATGAAAGTCATTTAGTTACAATTTTTATTGCACAGTTCTGCATCTGTTTAGCAGATATTTTAAAGAAAATTATTTATGTTTCATTGATGCAAAATATGATCAATTCTTTTTTGCACATATATTTGTTATTGTTTAAAATATCTTCATTATTTCAAAGCAATTCAAGAGGAAAAATAACTCATTAACATCTATATAGCAATTAAATATATTTATCATTTTAAAATTACCACGAATATTATTTTGGGAATTTTATTATATATATTTTTTATACATATTCATAAATATATACACACACATATCTATGAATTGTAATTATTTGAACTAAGAAGAAAGTTTTTAGGAAAATGAAAGTGATAAGGGTCAGAGTGCTCAAGATGGGGGTCATATTGTGAAATATGATTATATTCAGAATATTAAGTATTAAGAGATAATGTAGCACTAAGTCTTTAAGATGTCTTCAATGGTAGAAAAGATATAGAAATAGGGACAGATACAGGGAGTGGGAGAAGAAGAGAGAACAAGAAAAATAATGAGAGAGACAGAAGTTAAATGTAAGAATTTGAAAATTGGTAAGTCTAGATAAAAGTGAAAAATGGAGTTACTTTGAAATTATTTCAAAAAGAAAAGTTTTAAAATATGAATGAAAGATGTCCTTTATGTTCCAGATTATTTTTAAATGATGCTTGTATAAAACCACCTTGGAAGATGGAGTTAGTATCCTCTTATTAAGCAAAAGGTTAGGCATGCTTTCTGCTCAAAGTTAATTTCTCCCTGCAGAACAAAGGGTAGACAATTATACTGTCCATTATAAAATCTTCCTGTTCCCTTAATTCAGGACTTCTCTTCCGTAATAAAACCAAGTGCTTATGTGTTTGTCATCTGACCCTCTTTGTGTCACCATCTAGGAATCAGAGCTCAAGTAACTGGTACAAGGAAACATAAGTAATCCAGCAACTGCTTTCACTATGTGTTTTAACATCCTTTGTTTCTGATCTAGGATTCTTGTGCTTTCTGCCAGCATCTTGAAGCTGTGGCAGACTAACTTGTTGCTTTGAAAGTAGGATGAAATCTCTGATTCTTCATAGTTCTTAACAGGTATACTTTTGATTAGCTAAAGTCTACTTTATCTCCTTCCAATTTTAAAATCATTTTCACATGAAATTTACACTCAACATAGGGTAGAATTAAACGTATCTATTTACTGAGAACTGAAGTCTTTACGATACTGAGATTTTTATCTCAAAAGACACAGTATTACATTCTATTTGTTTTTATTGGGAGGGTATCTTTTGTTAGCATTTAATTTTTTGATAAAGTCAATGTAAATTTAAGTCCATTTTCATAAGTCCATTTTTATATTTAAAGATTACATGTATATATTTAAACATTTTATATATTTAAACAACATGCAGTTGATACTATTATTTTTATTATTCTATTTTTTGTTATTCTATTTAATATCTGAATGCAATTTAAGTATTTTTGTATTTCATATGATTATAGACATATTTGACTGCATATCTGCCATAAATGCTTGTTTTATATTTACCCAACCTTGTTGTTTCTCTTTCCTGCCTTGTTTTCAGTATTGTGTATTGTATTTATGCTTCTTTTTTTTTTTTCTATGTTGAAGTTTATCTATAACTGTTAAATCCTAACAATTTCTCTTGAGAATGAGAAGCTATATTTAGGTTACCTATTTTTACCTCCAAGTAATATTGCACTATTTTACAAACAACTGTAAGAACTTTACTACAGCAAGTTTTCTGAGAGTCATAATTCTCCTTAAATTCTTCCTCAGCCACACCGGTCTATAGCATCTCTCCTTCCTTTGAACAATGGTAGTCCTTAAAATCACTTTGGTTAACTTGGCAGATAGCACAGTTTATTTAGGTTGTTGCTTACTGTCTTTACAGGTGTATGCTCTATATTTCATCTAGATTGTGGAATGATGTAGGGTGGGGATTAGGGTTATATTTTTAGTACTTTGAATAATGTTTTGCAAATAGTAGGTTACAATGACTTTTTTTGTTCTTATTTTCATGATATGAAGATAACCTGAAACATTTAGTAAACATTTCCAAATAAGACGGCTAACTAAGCTAACTTTTTAAAGTTGGTTTACAAAATTACAATAGAACCAAACACTTGTGAATAACTGACGTGAATATTGTTAGACACAGGATTATTATAATGTTTTAGTTATTATAATAGTGTGTGTAATATTATTTTTCCTTATTTTGTAAAAATCACATAAAGTGTTTTTATTTAAATTTTGCACCTGAGGAAATAAAAGCAGAGGTAGGTTTTTTTTTTTTTTTTTATTATACTTTAAGTTCTAGGGTACATGTGCATAACGTGCAGGTTTGTTACATATGTATACTTATGCCATGTTGGTGTGCTGCACCCATCAACTCGTCAGCACCCATCAATTCATCATTTATATCATGTATAACTCCCCAATGCAATCCCTCCCTCCTCCCCCCTCCCCCCTCCCCATGATAGGCCCCAGTGTGTGATGTTCCGCTTCCCGAGTCCAAGTGATCTCATTGTTCAGTTCCCACCTATGAGTGAGAACATGCGGTGTTTGGTTTTCTGTTCTTGTGATAGTTTGCTAAGAATGATGGTTTCCAGCTGCATCCATGTCCCTACAAAGGACGCAAACTCATCCTTTTTTATGGCTGCATAGTATTCCATGGTGTATATGTGCCACATTTTCTTAATCCAGTCTGTCACAGATGGACATTTGGGTTGATTCCAAGTCTTTGCTATTGTGAATAGTGCCGCAATAAACATACGTGTGCATGTGTCTTTGTAGTAGAATAATTTATAATCCTTTGGGTATATACCCAGTAGTGGGATGGCTGGGTCATATGGTACATCTAGTTCTAGATCCTTTAGGAATTGCCATACTGTTTTCCATAATGGTTGAACTAGTTTACAATCCCACCAACAGTGTAAAAGTGTTCCTATTTCTCCACATCCTCTCCAACACCTGTTGCTTCCTGACTTCTTAATGATTGCCATTCTAACTGGTGTGAGATGGTATCTCATTGTGGTTTTGATTTGCATTTCTCTGATGGCGAGTGACGATGAGCATTTTTTCATGTGTCTGTTGGCTGTATGAATATCTTCTTTTGAGAAATGTCTGTTCATATCCTTTCCCCACTTTTTGATGGGGTTGTTTGATTTTTTCTCGTATATTTGTTTGAGTTCTTTGTAGATTCTGGATATTAGCCCTTTGTCAGTTGAGTAGGTTGCAAAAATTTTCTCCCATTCTGTAGGTTGCCTGTTCACTCTGATGGTAGTTTCTTTTGCTGTGCAAAAGCTCTTTAGTTTAATTAGATCCCATTTGTCAATTTTGGGTTTTGCTGCCGTTGCTTTTGGTGGTTTAGACATGAAGTCCTTGCCCATGCCTATGTCCTGAATGGTACTACCTAGATTTTCTTCTAGGGTTTTTATGGTATTAGGTCTAACATTTAAGTCTCTAATCCATCTTGAATTAATCTTCGTATAAGGAGTAAGGAAAGGATCCAGTTTCAGCTTTCTACTTATGGCTAGCCAATTTTCCCAGCACCATTTATTAAATAGGGAATCCTTTCCCCATTTCTTGTTTCTCTCAGGTTTGTCAAAGATCAGATGGCTGTAGATGTGCGGTATTATTTCTGAGGACTCTGTTCTGTTCCATTGGTCTATAGCTCTGTTTTGGTACCAGTACCATGCTGTTTTGGTTACTGTAGCCTTGTAGTATAGTTTGAAGTCAGGTAGCGTGACGCCTCCAGCTTTGTCCTTTTGACTTCAGATTGTCTTGGCAATGCGGGCTCTTTTTTGCTTCCATGTGAACTTTAAAGCAGTTTTTTCCAATTCTGTGAAGAAACTCATTGGTAGCTTGATGGGGATGGCATTGAATCTAGAAATAAGCTTGGGCAGTATGGCCATTTTCACGATATTGATTCTTCCTATCCATGAGCATGGTATGTTCTTCCATTTGTTTGTGTCCTCTTTGATTTCACTGAGCAGTGGTTTGTAGTTCTCCTTGAAGAGGTCCTTTACATCCCTTGTAAGCTGGATTCCTAGGTATTTTATTCTCTTTGAAGCAACTGTGAATGGAAGTTCATTCCTGATTTGGCTCTCTGCTTGTCTGTTACTGGTGTATAAGAATGCTTGTGATTTTTGCACATTAATTTTGTATCCTGAGACTTTGCTGAAGTTGCTTATCAGCTTAAGGAGATTTTGGGCTGAGACGATGGGGTTTTCTAAATATACAATCATGTCATCTGCAAACAGGGACAATTTGACTTCTTCTTTTCCTAACTGGATACCCTTGATTTCTTTCTCTTGCCTGATTGCCCTAGCCAGAACTTCTAACACTATGTTGAATAGGAGTGGTGAGAGAGGGCATCCCTGTCTTGTGCCAGTTTTCAGAGGGAATTTTTCCAGTTTTTGCCCATTCAGTATGATATTAGCTGTGGGTTTGTCATAAATGGCTCTTATTATTTTGAGATACGTTCCATCAATACTGAATTTATTGAGCGTTTTTAGGATGAAGGGCTGTTGAATTTTGTCAAAAGCCTTTTCTGCATCTATTGAGACAATCATGTGGTTCTTGTCTTTGGTTCTGTTTATATGCCGGATTACGTTTATTGATTTGCGAATGTTGAACCAGCCTTGCATCCCAGGGATGAAGCCCACTTGATCATGGTGGATAAGCTTTTTGATGTGCTGCTGAATCCGGTTTGCCAGTATTTTATTGAGGATTTTTGCATCAATGTTCATCAAGGATATTGGTCTAAAATTCTCTTTTTTTGTTGTGTCTCTGCCAGGCTTTGGTATCAGGATGATGTTGGCCTCATAAAATGAGTTAGGGAGGATTCCCTCTTTTTCTATTGATTGGAATAGTTTCAGAAGGAATGGTACCAGCTCCTCCTTGTACCTCTGGTAGAATTCAGCTGTGAATCCATCTGGTCCTGGACTTTTTTTGTTGGGTAGGCTATTAATTGTTGCCTCAATTTCAGAGCCTGCTATTGGTCTATTCAGGGATTCAACTTCTTCCTGGTTTAGGCTTGGGAGAGTGTAAGTGTCCAGGAATTTGTCCATTTCTTCTAGATTTTCTAGTTGATTTGCATAGAGGTGTTTATAGTATTCTCTGATGGTAGTTTGTATTTCTGTGGGGTTGGTGGTGATATCCCCTTTATCATTTTTTATTGCATCTATTTGATTCCTCTCTCTTTTCTTCTTTATTAGCCTTGCTAGCGGTCTGTCAATTTTGTTGATCTTTTCAAAAAACCAACTCCTGGATTCATTGATTTTTTGGAGGGTTTTTTCTGTCTCTATCTCCTTCAGTTCGGCTCTGATCTTAGTTATTTCTTGCCTTCTGCTAGCTTTTGAATGTGTTTGCTCTTGCCTCTCTAGTTCTTTTAATTGTGATGTTAGAGTGTCCATTTTAGATCTTTCCTGCTTTCTCTTGTGGGCATTTAGTGCTATAAATTTCCCTCTACACACTGCTTTAAATGTGTCCCAGAGATTCTGGTATGTTGTATCTTTGTTCTCATTGGTTTCAAAGAACATCTTTATTTCCGCTTTCATTTCGCTATGTACCCAGTAGTCATTCAGGAGCAGGTTGTTCAGTTTCCATGTAGTTGAGCGGTTTTGATTGAGTTTCTTAGTCCTGAGTTCTAGTTTGATTGCACTGTGGTCTGAGAGACAGTTTGTTATAATTTCTGTTCTTTTACATTTGCTGAGGAGTGCTTTACTTCCAATTATGTGGTCAATTTTGGAATAAGTGCGATGTGGTGCTGAGAAGAATGTATATTCTGTTGATTTGGGGTGGAGAGTTCTATAGATGTCTATTAGGTCCGCTTGGTGCAGAGATGAGTTCAATTCCTGGATATCCTTGTTAACTTTCTGTCTCGTTGATCTGTCTAATGTTGACAGTGGAGTGTTGAAGTCTCCCATTATTATTGTATGGGAGTCTAAGTCTCTTTGTAAGTCCCTAAGGACTTGCTTTATGAATCTGGGTGCTCCTGTATTGGGTGCATATATATTTAGGAGAGTTAGCTCTTCCTGTTGAATTGATACCTTTACCATTATGTAATGGCCTTCTTTGTCTCTTTTGATCTATGATGGTTTAATGTCTGTTTTATCAGAGACAAGGATTGCAACCCCTGCTTTTTTTTGTTCTCCATTTGCTTGGTAGATCTTCCTCCATCCCTTTATTTTGAGCCTATGTATGTCTCTGCATGTGAGATGGGTCTCCTGAATACAGCAGACTGATGGGTCTTGACTCTTTATCCAGTTTGCCAGTCTGCGTCTTTTAATTGGAGCATTTAGTCCATTAACATTTAAGGTTAATATTGTTATGTTTGAACTTGATCCTGTCATTATGATATTAACTGGTTATTTTGCTCCTTAGTTGATCCAGTTTCTTCCTAGCCTCGATGGTCTTTACATTTGGGCATGTTTTTGCAATGGCTGGTACCGGTTGTTCCTTTCCATGTTTAGGGCTTCCTTCAGGGTCTCTTGTAAGGCAGGCCTGGTGGTGACAAAATCTCTAAGCATTTGCTTATCTGTAAAGGATTTTATTTCTCCTTCACTGATGAAACTTAGTTTGGCTGGATATGAAATTCTGGGTTTAAAATTATTTTCTTTAAGAACGTTGAATATTGGCCCCCACTCTCTTCTGGCTTGGAGAGTTTCTGCCGAGAGATCTGCTGTTAGTCTGATGGGCTTCCCTTTGTGGGTAACCCGACCTTTCTCTCTGGCTGCCCTTAAGATTTTTTCCTTCATTTCAACTTTGGTGAATCTGGCAATTATGTGTCTTGGAGTTGCTCTTCTCGAGGAGTATCTTTGTGGCGTTCTCTGTATTTCCTGAATTTGAATGTTGGCCTGCCCTACTAGGTTGGGGAAGTTCTCCTGGATGATTTCCTGAAGAGTGTTTTCCAACTTGGTTCCATTTTCCCCCTCACTTTCAGGCACCCCAATCAGGCGTAGATTTGGTCTTTTTACGTAATCCCATACTTCTTGCAGGCTTTGTTCATTTCTTTTTCTTCTTTTTTCTTTTGGTTTCTCTTCTCGCTTCATTTCATTCATTTGATCTTCAATCGCTGATACTCTTTCTTCCAGTTGATCGAGTCGGTTACTGAAGCTTGTGCATTTGTCACGTATTTCTCGTGTCATGGTTTTCATCTCTGTCATTTCGTTTATGATCTTCTCTGCATTAATTAGTCTAGCTGTCAATTCTTCCACTCTTTTTTCAAGATTTTTAGTTTCTTTGCACTGGGTACGTAATTCCTCCTTTAGCTCTGATAAGTTTGATGGACTGAAGCCTTCTTCTCTCCTCTCGTCCAAGTCATTCTCTGACCAGCTTTGATCCGTTGCTGGCGATGGGCTGCGCTCCTTTGCGGGGGGAGATGCACTCTTATTTTTTGAATTTCCAGCTTTTCTGCCCTGCTTCTTCCCCATCTTTGTGGTTTTATCTGTCTCTGGTCTTTGATGGTGGTGATGTACTGATGGGGTTTTGGTATAGGTGTCCTTCCTGTTTGATAGTTTTCCTTCTGACAGTCAGAAGGACTGTCTGTTGGTCTGTTGGAGATTGCTTGAGGTCCACTCCAGACCCTGTTTGCCTGGGTATCAGCAGCAGAGTTTGCCGAAGATAGAATATTGCTGAACAGCGAGTGTACCTGTCTGATTCTTCCTTTGGAAGTTTCCTCTCAGGGGTGTACTCCACCCTGTGAGGTGTGGGGTGTCAGACTGCCCCTAGTGGGGGATTTCTCCCAGCTAGGCTACTCAGGGGTCAGGGACACACCTGAGCAGGCAGTCTGTCCGTTCTCAGATCTCAACCTCCGCGTTGGGAGATCCACGGCTCTCCCCAAAGCTGTCAGACAGAGTTGTTCGCGTCTGCACCGGCTCCCGCTACTTCCCCTGTTGGTCTTCAGCTGTGCGCTGTCCCCAGAGGTGGAGACTACAGAGACAGGCAGGCTTCCTTGAGCTGCTGTGAGCTCCACCCAGTTCGAGCTTCCCAGTGGCTTTGTTTACCTACTTAAGCCTCAGCAATGGCAGGCGCCCCTCCCCCAGCCTTGCTGCTGCCTTGCCGATAGATCGCGGCAGACTGCTGTGTTAGCAGTGAGGGAGGCTTCGTGGGCGTGGGACCCTCCCGGCCAGGTGTGGGATATATTCTGGTGTGCCCGTATGCTTACAGCGCAGTATTGGGGTGGGAGTTACCCGATTTTCCAGGTGTTGTGTGTCTCAGTTCCCCTGGCTAGGAAAACGGATCCCCTTCCCCCTTGTGCTTCCAGGTGAGGCGATGCCTCGCCCTGCTTCAGCTCTCGCTGGTCAGGCTGCAGCAGCTGACCAGCACCAATTGTCCGGCACTCCCTAGTGAGATGACCCCAGTACCTCAGTTGAAAATGCAGAAATCACCGGTCTTCTGTGTCGCTCACGCTGGGAGTTGGAGACTGGAGCTGTTCCTATTCGGCCATCTTGCTCCGCCTCCTCTAGAGGTAGGTTTTAAGATCTTTAGATATATTGCAATTACCAGAACCACAATATATACATTCTTTCTAATGTATTGCAAAGATACAATAGGAACATGAAATATGAAAGGGAGATAATAGAATTAGGAGCAAATTTAGAAATTAAAACAATAAAATGCTTGAAATCAAAAATGAAAAGAATGGTATTAAGTAGCAGATTGGAAAAAAAAAAGAAACATAGGCTGGGCATCGTGGCTGACGCCTGTAATTCCAGCACTTTGGGAGACTGAGGTGGGCGGATCACAAGGTCAGGAGATCAAGACCATCTTTACCAATATGGTGAAAACCTGTCTCTACTAAAAATACAAAAATTAGCCTGGTGTGGCAGCATATGCCTACAGTCCCAGCTACTCAGGAGGCTGAGGCAGGAGAATTGCTTGAACCTGGGAGGCAGAGGCTGCAGTGAGCTGAGATTGCATCACTGCACTCCAGCCTGGGTGACAGAGCAAGACTCCGTCTCAAACAAACAAACACAAAAACATAGCACAAGTATAATCACAAGGAAGGTAGATTTGGAGAAAATGTCCTTAGAGAATCACAGCAAGGATATGGAATAAATGAAGAACAGCTTAGGAAACTTGGACCAAAAAATGAGAAGGTCTAACATATGTCCAACTTCTTTACAATGGAGACATTTTAGATAGTTTTACTAGTGTGACCAATAAAATTCTCAAGTGAAATATAATCCCAATTATCTCCAAACTAACCTAGGTTATAGAATTTTTAAAAATCCAACTCATTTTATGGAGTTTACGTAAACTTGATATTAAAATTTAATAAAGATTGTACATTTAAAGGAAATTTCATCAATTTATATTGATGCAAAAATATTAGTTGAAAATTAGGGAACTTAGATAAGCAATATATTTTATAAAAACAATAATGCATTTTGACAAAGTTGGGAATGAGTTTGTTCCCAGAGATAGAAGTTGGTTTAATGTTAGAAAAGCATTGAATAAAGTTCACTATATTAATATATTAAAGGCAACACTTATATTATCATGTCAATAGAGATTGAGAGAACATATGATTGAATTCGATAGTCATGGTAAATCCGTAATTCCTAGCAAATTAAGAATAGAGCCCAACCATGGTGACTTATACCTGTAATCCCAGCACTTTGGTAGACTGAGGTAGAAGGATTGCTTGAGTCTAGAGTTTGAGACCAGCTTGGGCAACATAGTGAGATCCCATCTCTACAAAAAGTTATAAAAAAATGTTAACTGGGTTTGGTGGTGCACACTTGTGGTCCCGGTTGCGCAAGAGGCAAAGGCAGGAGGAATGGTTGAGCCTAGGAGGTTGAGGCTGCAGTGAGCCACGTATGTGCCACTGTACTCCTGCTTGGATGACAGAGTGAGAGGGTCTCACAAGAGGGAAAAAAAGAATAAAGGGAACTTATATGTCCACACAGAATTATAGTAGCTAAACCATAGCAACAACTTCAGCAATAGCAAGTATTATACTTAATGGTGACTATCAGTAGTGTTCCCTCTTGAAGAACAAGGCAATGTCATAACTCAGACCTTTTTCTCACATCATATACACACATCAATTTATAATCAATGAAGATTTAAATGTGAGAGACAAAATTACAAATATTTTAAAATAAAACAAAGGTACTATATTTACAACTGCAGTGTTGGAAAAGATATTTTTAAGTGTGATGCAAATTTGTCAATAAAAAAAGACACTAAGAACCATTAAGAAAGTCTCTTCTACAGCAGCTTAGTTAAGAGAGTAAAAAGATAGTTTAAAATTCAGATAAGATAGATGCAGCATATAAAACCAAATTATTGTAAAGCAATATGGCAGTCCTTATTGAATTTATATAATGTTCATGCAACAGGCCTAATATTCAGTCAATAGGCTACTAAATATATAGTCTCATCTATTGTGTATTTCAATCATCAGTTTGACTATTTGGTGCTCATGACATGAACTGTTAGGTATATGGAATATTATCCCTGATAGGCAACAAAATGAATAGACCTTTAGAATATAACATTGTATTATAAAGTCCAAGAAGCAGAAAACAACCTAGAGGTACAAAACTACAAATGTTTATGTACATTGAACACACACACCGGTGCCAGCCTACTTAGGTCACAATAATATATGTGTATTCATTGACATATATTTATCAAATTAAAGTTGATTCATATAGGAATGAAGGCAATGAGAACATAAATTGCAGATGAAAAAAAAAATCGAAAGTAGAACTAAGATGTTTCCTAGTACAGAACAATGAAACTTGCCATGTATGAACTGCAGACTACAATTAACTCATCTGTCTATATTTGAGTTTTTATATGTGTATGTGTGTGCATGTGTAATGCATACAGACTGTTTCTTTCATCAGTAATTTGATGTACAACATTATCAAGTCAGAAAGAAAAAATAATTTTTAGACACGAAAATATTAATAACAGAAAACATTTCCAAAAGGACAAGTTCTGCCCACTATTTATAAGATGATCTCTTTTCCCATCACATTTAAAATATAACATCATGTTAGGAAGAACAGCTAAAGAGTTTCCTCACTTTTAATTAGATTAGTGGATATTTACACAGTACCTAGTAGTGAAAATATACCAACCATTCATTTTGTTACCACAGTTTGTATGCAATCTTATTTTTCAGTAGGAGCTTTTCAATCTATAGTCATACATTTTGGAAGAAAATCTGATCATTTTAGCATCTAACAGTTAAGTTTGCTTGTGAATTAATAGAAAAGAAATGTGTGAAGGAATTTTTCCATAGGACAATGTTTCCAGTTGTGAATCTTTAGAGAAACATGTCACTTGCTGAGAAGCAGAGACTTTAAAAATAGAACTCATTGCTATGCATATTAGTGGACAACCTGCTGTTCCAGACATTCTAAAAGAAGTTATTCTGGCTCAAGCAGTAAATCAAGCCTGAATGTGAGAGCGAGTGTTCTCTCCTAAATCATTATTATGCTGTAAGCATTATATAAGCTGCATTGGAACTAGGGCCTTGTACAATAAGTACTGAGAAGCAGACAGCATAAGTGCTGACAACCTGCCACCCTATTTAACTTTGATTACTTTGCATCTAATCAACAACATTTGTATCAGCTTGAAGCTATGGCCACACTTCCAATCTAGTCACAAGGGACTGATTAAAATAATGAAGCTGTTCAGTGATTAATCGATATGCTTTCCTCTCATGGAAGTTTCTGTCATTTTGAAGCTGGAAATCTGTTTCTATAGCTCATCCCTAACTAAAAAATAAAAATAAATAAAATAAATAAAAATAAAAAATAATAAAAATAAAAAAATAAGAGTTATTATGATTTGCTACAAAACGGTTGCTTTAAAAAATTCACTAGTGACCAAAACACTAAGCTTTCCTTATACTGAAGATAATCCGTATTGTGAGTATTCTTTGTTTTCCTAAAAATCTCATTAATCTTTATCTTATTTAATTATAATTTGAATTTAGCTTAAGAATGTAAAAATTTCCAATTTTGGAGCAAAAATAGAAATTATAGGATAATTTAACATAGACAAGTTGAAACTTTGTGAATACAAAAAATCTAAAATATCGTTTCTAATACCACTATCTTAACAGTTATCAGAAATATGAGTTACGTATCATATGCTTCCTCTTAATTTGTGCAGACTTCACAATATTTAGAGCTAGAATAATTAAAATAAATCCATTTTAACAGAAAATATGCAACATTACCACCACAATACTGTGTGTATGTAGTGCATATATTTTTTCTTACTATTTTTATATACAGGAGCTAAGCTGTTTGCATTTTCACTTTACTGTTTCAATGCCAAATATTCTAGCTAAAATAATATATTAGTTTATATAATAATTTGTTAAAAAATATATATTTTATATTAGAATTATGCTGTTTTAAACCCATTAGTTTTAGCATTGATTCTAAACCATATTAATACACAGAATCATAGTTAAAAGAAATTCTATATATTCACTTGTTTCTCACAAATTTTAATTATGTGTTGTCAATAACTGGTATTGGACAGTTTGAAAAGATTCAATTGTCTTCTTGGTAAAAATAAAGGCAAATCATAAAAATTTTTTTCCTATTTCAACAAGGTATGAGCAAAAATATGATGTCCACATCTATACATCATCACCAGACAAACAAGAAAGGAGAAAATACCTCATGTCCAAACAGGGCAGCATGTTGTGGGTATCCTACCCACATGGATGTGATTCCTTTATGATTCCCTTTAGAAGATATTTAATAAAATTTTACCAGAATGCCCAAGCCCTGGTTTGCCAGCAAAACAACAGCCCAACCTACTCCAATTTGTCTGCATTGACTCCTCTAATAACTCCTTGAATACTCAGCTTTAAAAAGTAGATCGTGCGCTTTACCTAGCCTATCAACTATACATTAAATAGAAGGCCTACAGATCTTGATAATGAGGGAAGTCAAGTAGAATTCACCCATGTTGTACTACTGCAACTAGAAGTTAAAAAAAAAAAAAACCCATATAACCATAAGTGAGATAAAATAACCAATTAACAACAAGAAGAAATTCCCACAAAATATATGGAATTATAACTATGCAAACAAACTTCAGAAGAGAAAGGAGGAAGAAGAGAGGAAGGGAAGGGAAAGAGGAAAGAAGGAAGGAAGGAAGGAAGGAAGGAAGGAAGGAAGGAAGGAAGGAAGGGAGGAAGGAAAACAGGAAGAAATGATAAGAATGATATTGCACCAATTTATAAATGAAATATAACACAAAAAAGATAAAATTATCAATTTATCACTTTATTTAACAACTTAATATTAAAATGATTCAATAAGTATAATTTAAATATCAGATAATAAAACCACAGAATGAAGTTGCAGCCCTAAGGAAACAAAGTGAATGTACTAAGTACGCCACAGTAGAAGTCAAGAACTGGCAGGGCGCGGTGGCTCAAGCCTGTAATCCCAGCACTTTGGGAGGCCGAGACGGGCGGATCACGAGGTCAGGAGATCGAGACCATCCTGGCTAACAAGGTGAAACCCCGTCTCTACTAAAAAATACAAAAAACCTAGCCGGGCGAGGTGGCGGGCGCCTGTAGTCCCAGCTACTGGGGAGGCTGAGGCAGGAGAATGGCGTGAACCTGGGAGGCGGAGCTTGCAGTGAGCCAAGATCCGGCCACTGCACTCCAGCCTGGGCGACAGAGCGAGACTCCGTCTCAAAAAAAAAAAAAAAAAAAATACAAAAAAAAAAAAAAAAAAGAAGTTAAGAACTAATGGCAAAAACAAAGGAAAAAGAGCTGAAAAGTGAACCTCTGACCTAATGCAAAGTCATAAAATAATAGCAGTATTAGAGGAAGGAAAAGATAGAGATGAATAGTGGTAGACAGTAATCAATATAGAGAACAGACAAACCTGATGCAGCAAGAGAAGAGCTGGTATAGTAATAACAATTTTTATAAAACTAAGAATCTAAAATGGATTAAACATGCATGAATTTATTTCATCCACATAAAATGTCAAGTATAAAATACTGATATTTTCTTCATTTTATGATTGAAAAAATTGAGACAGAGAAAATTTTAAATGATTTACTTAGAGGTATGCATATTCTGCAGCCAGAATTCAAATTCGGTCACCCAGATTCCAGCATTGTTTTTTCTGCTATGCATCCACAGTAGATGGGCACGAGACTAGAAAAAAAGCAAAGGAAGTAGTTTTAATTTGTGTAGAAAAAAGTTCCTGAATAGGTGAAAAAACTACACATGTAGTATCAAAGATAATATTGCAATCAAAAAAATTAATGCAGTAAACTTACCAGTGGGACACAGCTTAATTAATTCATTTCAAGAATAAAGACTTTTAATGATGTGAGTCTGAACACATCATTCAGGTCAAACACTAAATTAGTCTTAGATTTACGCACAGTGACACTCAATATTGAAAGACAATGCAATTTTGCTGTAAAGTGTTGACAGAATATATCTGTGAAAGCAGAACTCTAAGCTGAAAACTCAGTGTCAATATTACTGATGAAGTTTTATTGGAGTAATAACTAAATGAGGTATAGTAAAAGAGGACGCAAAATTATTAAAATAAAAGTTGTTATCCAAGAATTCTTTAAGCAAAAATAATTTTTTCCGTCTTTTAAAAATAAAGCCAACATACTTTGAAAAATAATGCATTTTCTCTATGTTTTCAGTGTTAGTACCCTATCCTCTGTCTTATGGAGATTTGTTCTATTGAAAAACAATATGTAATAAAACTACATCACCACAAATTTAAATATTTAGTATAGTACTCCTACTTACTCAATGTACCTTGTAGCATCTTTGTGTAAGTCAAACTTGCCATCTTGACTATAAACTCTTAGAGTATAGAGAAAATGCAGTATTTTATGTACCATAATCAGAAGTTTGCGTAATTATACATTTAACAAACACCTGATGAGGATATGTTTGCTCAATTTCTGTTATGCAGTTTAAAGTGTTTCATTCAGGGAATTTTTATTTTGCAAAAAAATAAGAGTGCATGATGATGAGTGTATCACTTTTATACATTTTTAAAATATTTACTATTACCTGAAAAAATTAAGTAAAATAGTTCTAATATTGCTTATGTTTGTTTTCTTCATAGTCCAGACTCCACTAATCATCACATTTTTGTTTTTGCTTCTGGGTTTATCTAAATTTAATTTTATCAAGTAGTGTGTTTTATAATACTTTCCCCAAAATGCTTTTCAAAAATGGTTTCAGGTATAGAATCTAACAATTGAACAGCAGCATAAATAATTAAATAACTTGCAGGTATAGATTGTTTCCATTCAGTCAGATATTGTGGACTTTGAGGACCTGGCTCCTATTTTCCTCTTTCCACAATTTACAATCTCATGCAATGGGATAATACAGAAAACTAGTTAAATTATAATTTATAACAAGATGTAAGTCAAAAGAATTATTAATATATCATTAGACAATATTTTAATGATAGAGAAGATCAAGTAAAGAGATGAGTACCTTCCTATCAGAGACTGAGTCTGGAAAATATGGCAGGATTTAAAGGTCTTGTGGAGTCATTTGTATTCCGGGAGGAGCAATGTGAGAAAAAGAAGAGAGGGAGAAATTTAATCATAAGTCTACTTGGATATGGGGGATAAAGGAAGGAGAAACAAATAACAAGATGGCGACCAGATATTGCAAGCCCTTGAAAATCAAGCCTAGTGTTGACAACACAGAAAGACTTGGAAACACTGCAACAGCGAGGCGTGAGGGATTTTATCAATAACGGGGCATTTGGAGTGTAGATATAACTTTGCTATAATCATACTAGCATATAATCATTCTAAAATTATTAGGAATAAAATATTAAACATTTTTGAGAATTACAGTTCAATGTACTTTTATATATTTATTTATTTTGAATTGGAGTCTCACACTGTTGCCCGGGCCGGAGTGTGGTGACACAATCTCGACCCATTGCAACCTCTGCCTCCCACGTTGAAGCTGTTCTCCTGCCTCAGCTTCCCGAGTAGCTG
This sequence comes from Rhinopithecus roxellana, assembly GCF_007565055.1. NCBI lineage: Eukaryota > Metazoa > Chordata > Mammalia > Primates > Cercopithecidae > Rhinopithecus > Rhinopithecus roxellana. Next base: position 112,219,674 of record NC_044549.1, on the reverse strand, counting down.
GGTTCACAGGCGCCTACCACCACGCTGGACTAATTTTTTGTATTTTTAATAGAGACGGGGTTTTACTATGTTGCCCGGGCTGGTCTCAAATGTTTGCCTGACCTCGTGATCCACCCGCCTCCGCCTCCCAAAGTGTTGGGATTACAGGAGTGAGCCACCTAGCCTGGCCTCAATGTATTGTTTATTTAATCTGATATAATACCTTTAATTCAGAGATCTGAAGTCTTTTAAATATGAATATGACTTGTCTATTGTTCCCCAATAGAGTACGTTAGAAAGCTAAATAGTTTATATGTAGATCACTTATGAGTAATGCATTATAATAAACAACCATTAAAAATAAAACCACTTTTATAATTTAGCTTTTAAACATGCCAACAAAGATAATCATAACAAAGGACATAAAATAACTGAATTATACAACATTTTAAAATTCACCCAGTAGTAATTATGACTCAAGAATTGTTACAGTCATAAATTAATTAATTCTGCTTAGAAAAGGTAAACCAAGGAGTGAAATTATACAGACAAGCATTTGCTGTGTGCCAGCTACTTGTATATCATCTTATATGATATGCATAGCACCTATTGTACATATTTTAAGTGTAAAAAGTAGAAACTTTGAAAGATTCAGTAACTTGCTCAAGGTCACCATTTATAAAACTGAGAAAACTCTCTGGAGTTCATTAAACTAAACCTCATCTAACCCAAATGTCTACATACATACGCAACCTTGTTATTCATAGGTACTTCTTTTTTTTTTTTTTTTTTTTTTTTTTTTTTTATTATACTTTAAGTTCTAGGGTACATGTGCATAACGTGCAGGTTTGTTACATATGTATACTTATGCCATGTTGGTGTGCTGCACCCATCAACTCGTCAGCACCCATCAATTCATCATTTATATCTTGTATAACTCCCCAATGCAAGCCCTCCCTCCTCCCCCCTCCCCCCTCCCCATGATAGGCCCCAGTGCGTGATGTTCCCCTTCCCGAGTCCAAGTGATCTCATTGTTCAGTTCCCACCTATGAGTGAGAACATGCGGTGTTTGGTTTTCTGTTCTTGTGATAGTTTGCTAAGAATGATGGTTTCCAGCTGCATCCATGTCCCTACAAAGGACGCAAACTCATCCTTTTTTATGGCTGCATAGTATTCCATGGTGTATATGTGCCACATTTTCTTAATCCAGTCTGTCACAGATGGACATTTGGGTTGATTCCAAGTCTTTGCTATTGTGAATAGTGCCGCAATAAACATAAGTGTACATGTGTCTTTGTAGTAGAATAATTTATAATCCTTTGGGTATATACCCAGTACTGGGATGGCTGGGTCATATGGTACATCTAGTTCTAGATCCTTGAGGAATTGCCATACTGTTTTCCATAATGGTTGAACTAGTTTACAATCCCACCAACAGTGTAAAAGTGTTCCTGTTTCTCCACATCCTCTCCAACACCTGTTGTTTCCTGACTTCTTAATGATTGCCATTCTAACTGGTGTGAGATGGTATCTCATTGTGGTTTTGATTTGCATTTCTCTGATGGCGAGTGATGATGAGCATTTTTTCATGTGTCTGTTGGCTGTATGAATATCTTCTTTTGAGAAATGTCTGTTCATATCCTTTCCCCACTTTTTGATGGGGTTGTTTGTTTTTTTCTCGTATATTTGTTTGAGTTCTTTGTAGATTCTGGATATTAGCCCTTTGTCAGATGAGTAGGTTGCAAAAATTTTCTCCCATTCTGTAGGTTGCCTGTTCACTCTGATGGTAGTTTCTTTTGCTGTGCAAAAGCTCTTTAGTTTAATTAGATCCCATTTGTCAATTTTTGCTTTTGCTGCCATTGCTTTTGGTGTTTTAGACATGAAGTCCTTGCCCATGCCTATGTCCTGAATGGTACTACCTAGATTTTCTTCTAGGGTTTTTATGGTATTAGGTCTAACATTTAAGTCTCTAATCCATCTTGAATTAATCTTCGTATAAGGGGTAAGGAAAGGATCCAGTTTCAGCTTTCTACTTATGGCTAGCCAATTTTCCCAGCACCATTTATTAAATAGGGAATCCTTTCCCCATTTCTTGTTTCTCTCAGGTTTGTCAAAGATCAGATGGCTGTAGATGTGTGGTATTATTTCTGAGGACTCTGTTCTGTTCCATTGATCTATATCTCTGTTTTGGTACCAGTACCATGCTGTTTTGGTTACTGTAGCCTTGTAGTATAGTTTGAAGTCAGGTAGCGTGACGCCTCCAGCTTTGTCCTTTTGACTTAGGATTGTCTTGGCAATGCGGGCCCTTTTTTGGTTCCATATGAACTTTAAAGCAGTTTTTTCCAATTCTGTGAAGAAACTCATTGGTAGCTTGATGGGGATGGCATTGAATCTATAAATAACCTTGGGGAGTATGGCCATTTTCACGATATTGATTCTTCCTATCCATGAGCATGGTATGTTCTTCCAATTGTTTGTGTCCTCTTTTATTTCGCTGAGCAGTGGTTTGTAGTTCTCCTTGAAGAGGTCCTTTACATCCCTTGTAAGCTGGATTCCTAGGTATTTTATTCTCTTTGAAGCAATTGTGAATGGAAGTTCATTCCTGATTTGGCTCTCTGCTTGTCTGTTACTGGTGTATAAGAATGCTTGTGATTTTTGCACATTAATTTTGTATCCTGAGACTTTGCTGAAGTTGCTTATCAGCTTAAGGAGATTTTGGGCTGAGACGATGGGGTTTTCTAAATATACAATCATGTCATCTGCAAACAGGGACAATTTGACTTCTTCTTTTCCTAACTGGACACCCTTGATTTCTTTCTCTTGCCTGATTGCCCTAGCCAGAACTTCCAAGACTATGTTGAATAGGAGTGGTGAGAGAGGGCATCCCTGTCTTGTGCCAGTTTTCAAAGGGAATTTTTCCAGTTTTTGCCCATTCAGTATGATATTAGCTGTGGGTTTGTCATAAATAGCTCTTATTATTTTGAGGTACGTTCCATCAATACCGAATTTATTGAGCGTTTTTAGCATGAAGGGCTGTTGAATTTTGTCAAAAGCCTTTTCTGCATCTATTGAGACAATCATGTGGTTCTTGTCTTTGGTTCTGTTTATATGCCGGATTACGTTTATTGATTTGCGAATGTTGAACCAGCCTTGCATCCCAGGGATGAAGCCCACTTGATCATGGTGGATAAGCTTTTTGATGTGCTGCTGAATCCGGTTTGCCAGTATTTTATTGAGAATTTTTGCATCAATGTTCATCAGGGATATTGGTCTAAAATTCTCTTTTTTTGATGTGTCTCTGCCAGGCTTTGGTATCAGGATGATGTTGGCCTCATAAAATGAGTTAGGGAGGATTCCCTCTTTTTCTATTGATTGGAATAGTTTCAGAAGGAATGGTACCAGCTCCTCCTTGTACCTCTGGTAGAATTCAGCTGTGAATCCATCTGGTCCTGGACTTTTTTTGGTGGGTAGGCTATTAATTGTTGCCTCAATTTCAGAGCCTACTATTGGTCTATTCAGGGATTCAACTTCTTCCTGGTTTAGCCTTGGGAGAGTGTAAGTGTCCAGGAATTTATCCATTTCTTCTAGATTTTCTAGTTGATTTGCGTAGAGGCGTTTATAGTATTCTCTGATGGTAGTTTGTATTTCTGTGGGGTCAGTGGTGATATCCCCTTTATCATTTTTTATTGCATCTATTTGATTCCTCTCTCTTTTCTTCTTTATTAGCCTTGCTAGCGGTCTGTCAATTTTGTTGATCTTTTCAAAAAACCAACTCCTGGATTCATTGATTTTTTGGAGGGTTTTTTCTGTCTCTATCTCCTTCAGTTCGGCTCTGATCTTAGTTATTTCTTGCCTTCTGCTAGCTTTTGAATGTGTTTGCTCTTGCCTCTCTAGTTCTTTTAATTGTGATGTTAGAGTGTCAATTTTAGATCTTTCCTGCTTTCTCTTGTGGGCATTTAGTGCTATAAATTTCCCTCTACACACTGCTTTAAATGTGTCCCAGAGATTCTGGTATGTTGTATCTTTGTTCTCATTGGTTTCAAAGAACATCTTTATTTCCGCTTTCATTTCGTTATGTACCCAGTAGTCATTCAGGAGCAGGTTGTTCAGTTTCCATGTAGTTGAGCGGTTTTGATTGAGTTTCTTAGTCCTGAGTTCTAGTTTGATTGCACTGTGGTCTGAGAGACAGTTTGTTATAATTTCTGTTCTTTTACATTTGCTGAGGAGTGCTTTACTTCCAATTATGTGGTCAATTTTGGAATAAGTGCGATGTGGTGCTGAGAAGAATGTATATTCTGTTGATTTGGGGTGGAGAGTTCTATAGATGTCTATTAGGTCCGCTTGGTGCAGAGATGAGTTCAATTCCTGGATATCCTTGTTAACTTTCTGTCTCGTTGATCTGTCTAATGTTGACAGCGGAGTGTTGAAGTCTCCCATTATTATTGTATGGGAGTCTAAGTCTCTTTGTAAGTCTCTAAGGACTTGCTTTATGAATCTGGGTGCTCCTGTATTGGGTGCATATATATTTAGGAGAGTTAGCTCTTCCTGTTGAATTGATCCCTTTACCATTATGTAATGGCCTTCTTTGTCTCTTTTGATCTTTGATGGTTTAAAGTCTGTTTTATCAGAGACAAGGATTGCAACCCCTGCTTTTTTTTGTTCTCCATTTGCTTGGTAGATCTTCCTCCATCCCTTTATTTTGAGCCTATGTATGTCTCTGCATGTGAGATGGGTCTCCTGAATACAGCAGACTGATGGGTCTTGACTCTTTATCCAGTTTGCCAGTCTGTGTCTTTTAATTGGAGCATTTAGTCCATTAACATTTAAGGTTAATATTGTTATGTGTGAACTTGATCCTGCCATTATGATATTAACTGGTTATTTTGCTCGTTAGTCGATGCAGTTTCTTCCTAGCCTCGATGGTCTTTACATTTTGGCATGTTTTTGTGATGGCTGGTACCGGTTGTTCCTTTCCATGTTTAGGGCTTCCTTCAGGGTCTCTTGTAAGGCAGGCCTGGTGGTGACAAAATCTCTAAGCATTTGCTTATCTGTAAAGGATTTTATTTCTCCTTCACTTATGAAACTTAGTTTGGCTGGATATGAAATTCTGGGTTTAAAATTCTTTTCTTTAAGAACGTTGAATATTGGCCCCCACTCTCTTGTGGCTTGTAGAGTTTCTGCCGAGAGATCTGCTGTTAGTCTGATGGGCTTCCCTTTGTGGGTAACCCGACCTTTCTCTCTGGCTGCCCTTAAGATTTTTTCCTTCATTTCAACTTTGGTGAATCTGGCAATGATGTGTCTTGGAGTTGCTCTTCTGGAGGAGTATCTTTGTGGCGTTCTCTGTATTTCCTGAATTTGAATGTTGGCCTGCCCTACTAGGTTGGGGAAGTTCTCCTGGATGATATCCTGAAGAGTGTTTTCCAACTTGGTTCCATTTTCCCCCTCACTTTCAGGCACCCCAATCAGACGTAGATTTGGTCTTTTTACGTAATCCCATACTTCTTGCAGGCTTTGCTCATTTCTTTTTCTTCTTTTTTCTTTTGGTTTCTCTTCTCGCTTCATTTCATTCATTTGATCTTCAATCACTGATACTCTTTCTTCCAGTTGATCGAGTCGGTTACTGAAGCTTGTGCATTTGTCACGTATTTCTCGTGTCATGGTTTTCATCTCTGTCATTTCGTTTATGATCTTCTCTGCATTAATCAGTCTAGCTGTCAATTCTTCCACTCTTTTTTCAAGATTTTTAGTTTCTTTGCGCTGGGTACGTAATTCCTCCTTTAGCTCTGATAAGTTTGATGGACTGAAGCCTTCTTCTCTCCTCTCGTCCAAGTCATTCTCTGACCAGCTTTGATCCGTTGCTGGCGATGGGCTGCGCTCCTTCGCAGGGGGAGATGCGCTCTTATTTTTTGAATTTCCAGCTTTTCTGCCCTGCTTCTTCCCCATCTTTGTGGTTTTATCTGTCTCTGGTCTTTGATGGTGGTGACGTACTGATGGGGTTTTGGTATAGGTGTCCTTCCTGTTTGATAGTTTTCCTTCTGACAGTCAGAAGGACTGTCTGTTGGTCTGTTGGAGATTGCTTGAGGTCCACTTCAGACCCTGTTTGCCTGGGTATCAGCAGCAGAGGTTGCCGAAGATAGAATATTGCTGAACAGCGAGTGTACCTGTCTGATTCTTCCTTTGGAAGTTTCCTCTCAGGGGTGTACTCCACCCTGTGAGGTGTGGGGTGTCAGACTGCCCCTAGTGGGGGATTTCTCCCAGCTAGGCTACTCAGGGGTCAGAGACACACCTGAGCAGGCAGTCTGTCCGTTCTCAGATCTCAACCTCCGCGTTGGGAGATCCACGGCTCTCCCCAAAGCTGTCAGACAGAGTCGTTCGCGTCTGCACCGGCTCCCGCTACTTCCCCTGTTGGTCTTCAGCTGTGCGCTGTCCCCAGAGGTGGAGACTACAGAGACAGGCAGGCTTCCTTGAGCTGCTGTGAGCTCCACCCAGTTCGAGCTTCCCAGCGGCTTTGTTTACCTAGTTAAGCCTCAGCAATGGCGGGCGCCCCTCCCCCAGCCTCGCTGCTGCCTTGCGGATAGATCGCGGCAGACTGCTGTGTTAGCAGTGAGGGAGGCTTCGTGGGCGTGGGACCCTCCCGGCCAGGATTGGGATATATTCTCCTGGTGTGCCTGTATGCTTACAGCGCAGTATTGGGGTGGGAGTTACCCGATTCTCCAGGTGTTGTGTGTCTCAGTTCCCCTGGCTAGGAAAACGGATCCCCTTCCCCCTTGCGCTTCCAGGTGAGGCGATGCCTCGCCCTGCTTCAGCTCTCGCTGGTCAGGCTGCAGCAGCTGACCAGCACCGATTGTCCGGCACTCCCTAGTGAGATGACCCCAGTACCTCAGTTGAAAATGCAGAAATCACCGGTCTTCTGTGTCGCTCGCGCTGGGAGTTGGAGACTGGATCTGTTCCTATTCGGCCATCTTATTCATAGGTACTTCTAACGATCAGAAGTGTGAAGTCATAGCATCATCTCACCTGGAGGCAGAGACATCGATCATATGACTCACCCTACACAACTCTACAGAAATAAAATTTTCTGAATGGATTAAAAAAATAAAGTTCTCTATTTATGTTAGCAAAAGTTGTTGCAACTTTTTGAAATCCTCAAAACTTCAGGAAAAAAATTTGAAAGGGGAGCTTGAAGGAACTTGCTTAAACATATTTTGAAATCAAACTTGTCTTTTTAGCAGCCTGTAACCCTTTTGCAACATCCTTATAGTATTCAGCAGAACAGTCTCCCAGCAAGGCCATTGTTCTGAGACTCCAAATTAGGGTATGTTGCCTAGTAAATTACACACTTCTATATTCTACCATACTCTACCACACAGGACTGAAATGGAGCTCAAAAGAGATATTTTGTGGGAATTTATGATAAAGAGTTGGATGTCAACAAAAAAATTATTTATTATTATGTAAATATTTTATTAGATTTTAGTTCCTGGACCAAATGTTATTATTTTTACTCTGTGGAAATACATTAAAAGTATTAGAATACTCTTTTTGGAATTATCTGATTATTATGTTTCACCTGAATTAACAGATCGAGAGAAAGTCAACCAAAGCCATAGCATCATTGTACCAACACATACAAATAAACTCAAACCACATTAAATAACTTTCATTTTTTGTATTTAAGTTATAGGGTTTTCTATGGCATGTGTGATAATAGGAATGAAGATAAAGATTCAATTGTATAACAAATTGTTTATTAAATTGTATAATATAGCTTAAAACATTCAGATTGGGAACCTTGCAAATATTATTTTGATTACATTGTTTTAAATCAGGAATCAAATCCGATTTCTAATTTCTTTTCTAAAAAACAGAATTTTACAAATTAATAAATAAAACCTAATATTTGTGTGTGTGTGTGTGTGTGTGTGTGTGTGTGTAAATAAAGGCAGGATGTAAAATAATTTATTCAGAGTTTTACTTTAAATAGAACTTCTTTTCAGAATTTCACGTCCTAGGCCTTTTCTTCATCCAGAGCCAGGGGAAATGCCTGGAAACCCACAAAGGCCAAACAGACTCACCTTAGATGAGTATGTTGGACACAACTAAACAGATCATTGCAAATTGTTATAAATTTAAATTTACATTTTAATGGATTAGAAAAGTATTACATTAAAGCAAAAAAGTTTTGTTTATAAGGTATGTTTTCCACAGAAGTTTGTGATTATTATGGGGAAGAGGACAAACAGAGAAATAGATACTAAGAGAGAATATGCATATAAAGACTCTAGTGGTAATTCTGAGTGATAATTATTAATTGTGTGTTGACAAGTAAAATACAAGAATAAAGAAAGAAAAATCATTGATAATCAACATAATATGCTAACTCAGAAAATACATGTTGTAGTAGAGTAGATCATATTTTATCTACTTAAAACTGTTAGTCTACAATACTTATTACACTAAATCTAAAAGCTTGCTAAATTTGTGCTTACCTCAGGAAAAGAAAAATGATAATGAATAGAAACTTAAAAAAATTATCCAAGAAATTAATAAAAAATATATAACTTATAGTCATTCACCTACCTAATAATAACATAACTTACTTTTGAGTCACCATTTGGCAGATACAGATATATTCACATGAAAATATATTTTGTATCTATAAATATCTGAAATTTAACAGAAATTCTTTTATATAGGAATGTTCATTATGCTTAATGCAACTAAAAGATAATTAATATTGACGTGGTAGATCGCTAAAAAGAGAAATAAGCCTAATATTAAAAGAAATTAACATGGAAAAATGTAGAAATAAATAGTTTCAAATGAGGATATTACAAAATCAGATGTTAAGATCTAAAAGACTATGTAAGATGAAGGGAGATTTGAATCACCAAAATAACAAACAGAAAATACTTCTGTAATGTAAATATAAGACTTCCATAACTCACAATTAAAATATCAAGGCAAATTTGGAGACATTCTCTATGTTACAACACTATAATACAAGAAATACTTTATATTTTTATAACAAAAATGAATACACTATCACAACTGACCATAACCAAGTATAACACAGCAAATAAGCATATTACTATCCTAGTGAATATTAAGCACATATGAAAATAGGAGTTAGTGGAGAAAAGGAACAGACATCAAAATTCCTGTCACTGGCTTTCATAAGGAAAGATAGCTGTTGACAATTAAGCATAGTGTATCAGTTAGGATTAAATTTGGCTACATAAAACCCAAACTCCCAAAATAAAAATTGCCTAAAAGCAGAAATATATTTCTTTCATACAAAAGGTGCCTAAAATTAGGCAGTCTCAGCATAATACAGTGGTTCTGTGGTCAACAGGAGCCCAGTCTTTGATTTTTCAATTTATCATTCTCGGAAGGAAGCATCTGTTGTCAAGGTCACCTTATAATCCAAGACTGCTATATAGTTAGAGCCATCATAGCCACCATTCAGGCACAGGGAAAAAATGCGGAAAAAAGAAAGGACTGCAATTTTTTTTAAATGAGCTTTCCATGTTGTTCAACTAACATTTGAAGTTATTTCTCATTGACACAAATGTAATCACAAGACTACACTAAATAGAAGGGATAAAACTAAAACCTAGAGAGGAAAGAATACTTGAATATTGGGAGACAACAAGAGTTTCTGTGATATTTAAGTCAATAAATAGTAGATAGAAATTAAAGCATCTTCTAATATAATTTTGATTTTGCAGTTTAATTTTGAAATCATTGTAGGACTAGAGGCAGAGTTAAACATATATTCAAAGATGAGAAAGGAAAGCCAAAAACAAAACCAAAAACAAAATATTGGGAAGGAATTTTAAAGAAACTTTAAATGGAGTAGAAAATAGATCTATTTTCAAAGTAATTACAGAAAGTGTAAAAAGTAAGTGAAACAAGGTTTCTATTAATTACAGAAAAGAGATATGTACTATCATTAAAATTGTATTAGTAATATTCTCAAAATAATTCAATTACTGTACAATCATTAGAAATAATTTCTATTATACTACTAAAATTATAGTGCAATAAATAAAAAATCTTATAAATTTCAGTGATCTAAAGAATGGGAGTAAAGATACTCTTGGAAGAGAGAAGTCCATGAGTTTTGGAAGACAAAAGCAGTTGAAGTAATCATCTCAATCTAAGGTAAAGAAGGTAAAAACTTAACTTCTAGCAGGTGAGACTGACCAAAACAATGTGATATGCTTTACAAAACCCTGACATGTGTTATAAAATGATAGGGCCAAGAAGAGTTTGGTTATAGGCAAGTCATGAAATTGGAACCGTTCATGCTGTAAATACATCACAAGGAGCAAAATATAACTTGGCTAGTTTTGCTAGTATAAGCTCCTGCTTATGGTGATATGTCAATATGTTATGAAGCTTTTCATTTCCACTATTAATAACCTAGCAATGTAAAGATTTACATGTTTTAATAATTCAATTTCATTGGAACTATCCTCAACTCTGGAGTTTTGCACCCTGCTTATAGAAGATAATTTATAAATGTTTCCTAAAGCATTCTTAACATTATTGTCTTATATGTGTATATGTATATATGTGTTTGTGTGTGTGCTTCTGTGTGTGCATATGTGTGTGTGTATACACATCAACATATTACATATATATTAAGGATACTATTACAGCGCACATATATTTGTATACATGTATGTTCATACTCAAATATTAGAAATTTGATGTATAGCCGGGTGCAGTGGCTCACGCCTGTAATCCCAGCACTTTGGGACACTGAGGCGAGAGGAACACCTGAGGTTGGGAATTCAAGACCAGCCTCACCAACATGGAGAAACCCCGTCTCTACTAAAAACACAAAATTAGCCGGGCATGGTGGTGCATGCCTGTAATCTCAGCTACTCAGGAGGCAGAGGTAGGAGAATCACTTGCACCAAGGAGGCGGAGGTTGCCGTGAGCTGAGATCGTGCCATTGCACTCAAGCCTGGACAACAAGAGCAAAACTCTGTCAAAAAAAAAAAAAAAAAGAAGGAAGGAAAGAAGGAAAGGAAGGAAAGGAAGGAAAGGAAGGAAAGGAAGGAAGGAAGGAAGGAAGGAAGGAAGGAAGGAAGGAAGGAAGGAAGGAAGGAAGGAAGGAAGGAAGGAAGGAAGGAAGGAATGAATTAGATGTATATGCATTTATAGACATATTTACATTATACATGTATGATTTATTTTCTAATATTTCTTTATTCACTAGGAACTTCAAAGAATTACTTCAAAAAGACTTTTACCTGGAATTCAGACTACTTTTTCTACAAACAACCATAGATGTTAGTCTTATTTGTAGTATAGACAAAATGTACTGTTGAGGCTTTGTTTTGTTCAAGATTTCTTTCTATGATGTATCTGAAATAATAAATTGTTTTAATGTCATCTTTGAATATGAAAAATAGTAGTTCCAAAATTTATTATGTGTCATTTAGTTTGTGTTTGACTGAAAGGAAAGATGAAAGTAGCTGTTATGTTTCTACTTATGGATAATAATTCTGTTACATTGTACTATAAATATTAAATTAATTTCTGACCACATGATGGAAGAGTCTAAATAAAATAAGCTATATAATTATTTAAATCACATATAGCCTTCACTGTATTTGTTTTCACTATAAGTGCATTAAATTTCATTTTTAAATTTTTTTATTCTATATGTATTTCTAAATATCATTAGTTGTGGGCAATATAAAAATTTCTTGTTAAGAACATGGAAGTCATAATTAAGTCACTCTATTGTCAAAGTAAAGAGGGGCTTCCGGTTATTTCTGCATTCCAAATTTCTCATGTTAAAAAATACAGAGGGACATTCTTAATAATGTTAATAATGTCACTAAGTTTTAGGGAACAACAGAATGAAATTTACAGAGAAATGTTTTGTAACATTTTGTGAAGAAAATACTTGTACCTAGGATTTATGATTTGGGAAAAAAACTCAAAAATTTGTCTTTTACAAATGTTGATGTTTGGTAGTCATCAGTAATTATCTTGACAGGGTATATGTTTATATTTTTAGCCTGTACATAGTCAAAAGTACAAGAAGTTTTCTCAAAAGCATTCTCATAAATTCTATGGTTTTGAGTTTGACTGGTAATGAAACAGAGCACGCAAGCCCCAAAGTGGAGCATAATCTTCTGGGTTCTTGGCTTTTCCCAGGAACGAATTGGAAGGTAAGACAGAGGTAGAAGAAAACAGCTTTACTGAAGAGGCAGTGTTACAGCCCCATGAGTGTTCCTGCAAAGCAGGGCCACCTCCTAGGCAGAGAGTAGCAGCTCAGGGTAGTTTTCCAGTCATATTTGCACCCAGTTTTAATTGCATGTAGATTAAAGGGGAGTTCATGCAGAAATTTTTAGGGAAGGGGTAGTAATCATTGGGTCATTGCAATGGAAAGGGGTGGTAACTCCTAGCTGTTGCCATGGCAATAGTAAATTGAAATGGCACAATGGTGGGCATGTCTGATTGAAAGTTGCTTTCACCCTAGGCATGTGTTAGCTGGCACTCAATCTGGTCTGATGTCCAAGCCCTGCCTCTGGAGTTGAGTCCTACTTCCCACCTCATTCCCCCATCACTGATTAGATACTACTAAAGCTTAAGGGAGCTGTGGGGGTACAAAGGATCATTTCCTGTAACTTCTTCCTGCTGAGCTTATTGCAGTTGGCCCTGTCTGTCATGGCAGTAGTGAAAATCTCTGAATACCTTATCTAAGACCTCCAAAGGCAGGATACCCATTTTCTGGGTCAGTTGACAGGATGGGTTGGAAATCTTGTGTCAGCATTATTTTTACCTGAAACTGTTACAATCTAGAAGACACAAACCTTGCCAAGAGGTTAAACAAGTAAGGGCAGTAACATAATAACAACGAGATAACTATTAAAGGTTGTAGGAGAGGTAAAACACAGGTGCTGGAAAGAGAGAAAAATTTAAGTTTCTATTCCTACCCATAGCATCATGTTACCACTTCTGGCTGTGCTGATTCTTTTATTTTTTTTATTTATTTTTTTTGTTGTTGTTGTTGTTGAGACGGAGTCTCGCTCTGTCGCCCAGGCTGGAGTGCAGTGGCCAGATCTCAGCTCACTGCAAGCTCCGCCTCCCGGGTTTACGCCATTCTCCTGCCTCAGCCTCCCGAGTAGCTGGGACTACAGGCGCCCGCCACCTCGCCCGGCTAGTTTTTTGTATTTTTAGTAGAGACGGGGTTTCACCGTGTTAGCCAGGATGGTCTCGATCTCCTGACCTCGTGATCCGCCCGTCTCGGCCTCCCAAAGTGCTGGGATTACAGGCTTGAGCCACCGCGCCCGGCCATCTGATTCTTTTAAATAGGCAGCGGAAGTCCTCCAAAGGCTCACAGATACAGGTTATGGTGTTCTCTTGGATAGGTATATCTGACTAAGTATTCCCTGAGGTTTAGCATGAGTGAGGGTACTCAGTAACACCTGATAGTGGCCCCTCCATTTTGGTTGTAATTGATCCTCAGGGGATCCTTCTTTGTAAGTTTTTAGCAGGACTAAGTCTCCTGGTTGAATAGTGGGGAGGCGTATTCTTTCCTTTGTGGGGAAGGACAATATTTTCTTTCCATATGCTTGGAGGGGTTCTTGAACCTGGCCTAAGATGATAATACAGTTGAGAATTCTGTGTCTCTTTTTCAAGCAGGAAGTCTGAAGTTAAAAAGGACCTCCTACAAGTCATCTCAAAAGGACTAAGTTTTAGAGTTCCCTTTGGGGCCATCCTTTCATGTAAAAGAGCTCTGAGTCAGAAAGAAACCCAAACTCCTGAGGTCTCTTGACAGAGCTTTGTTAATGTCCTTTTAAAAACATAATTAGCTTTTTCTACCTTACCTGAGGATTGAGGTCTCCAGGAAGAGTTGAGTTGAAAGGTTATGCCTAAGGCTGAAGAAACTTGCTGGGTCACTTTTGCTGTGAAGAGGGGTTCATCATCACTCTGCAGACTTTTAGGTAATCCAACCCTTGGGATGATCTCTTTATGTAAAAATTTAGACACTTCTAATGCTTTCTCTGTCCTTGTGGGGAAAGCTTTTCTTCACCTGATGAAAATATCTATAAATGTCAGCAAATACTTTTGTCCCCTGTAAGGTGACATCTGAGCAAAATCTATTGGCCAGTCTTCCCCAGGGTATGTTCCTAGATACTGAACAGGTTTGAATAGAGGTTGGGGTATGGGGGTATGGGGTGGCTTCCTGGGTCATTATGGGCACAAAATTCACAAGCCATGGTGACCCTCTTTATAGCCTTTTTAGGAAAACCGAAAAGATTTGAGAAACTAATTTGAATAAGGGGCTCCAATCCAAATGTGAGGAGTCATTCAAATACTTCACTATCTTCCGTTGGTCAGCCTCAGGAAAGAAAAGTTTGTTACTTCTTAGTAACCATCCTGAGGATCTTTTCATAAACCTTTCTATTCTGCCCGTTGAATTTCCTCAGGGGTATAGTATGGGGCTGCTGACATGGGTATAGTACCCGACATTAGTGCAGTGTCCCCGAATGCTGGTGTTCCTTTAGCTGTGGCCTTAACTGCTCTGTCTGCAAAAGCACTTCCTTTGATAATAGAGGTGTCTTCCTTTCGGTGTTCCTGATAGTGAATAACTATTACTTCTTTTGGGAGCTAGACAACATCTAAAATTTCTAAAATCTCAGAGTGATATTGTATGGGAGAATCCCTTAGCTACTAGTAGCTCTTCTCCTTTCCATATAGCAGCATGAGCATGGTGCACCAGGAGTTCACATTTACAGTCAATACAAATATTGACCCTTAAGCCTTTTCCCAATTGGAGGGTTCTGATTAAAGCAATCAGTTCCATTATTTGAGCAGAAGTCTGGTGAGGTAAAACTTTTACTTCAATGACCTCTTGCTGGCCAACTAACACGTCACCCACATTTCTTGTTTTTTTTTTTTTTTTTTTTTTTTTTTTTATGCTTAAATCTACCCCCGTCTGTAAACCACTCAACATCAGTGTTAGGCAGGAACTCATGTTTGAAATAAGGCCTGCTAGAGTAGTTCTGTTCTGTGGTTTTCACACAGGAGTTAATGAATTGGGGATCTGTTTCCTGGGACATGAACTCTGGTAACACAGTAGCAGGGTTTAAAACTTGACATATTTTAAGAGTTCATCTGGGGTATCAAGCAGAAGGGCCGATATTTAAGTAAGCAATCTTCTGTTAGCCATTGATGTCATTTTGCTTCTAAGACACCCAGTACCTGGTAGGCAGTCATTCATCTCATTTTTGTCCCAAGGTAAATTTATTGGCTTCTACCAATAAAACAGTGGCTGCCACAGTTTGTAAGCATCCTGGCTACTCAGCTGCCACCTGGATCTAGCTGTTCATAAAGTAAGTCACTGGTATGGGGCTATTATCGAGCCTTTGAGTTAGGCCATCCAAAGTCATCTCTTATTTTTCAGCCACATAGATGGTGAAAGGTTTCTCTAAGTTAGGAAGTCCCCAAACAGGAGCTGTTCCCAGCCCTTCTTTTACGATTAAGAATGCCTGATGGACAGTTTCATACCAATTTAAAGACTCATGATCACTCTCTTTTAAAACTTCATAGAGTGGCTTTACTAAACCCAGGAATTCTAAACCCAGGAATTCAGATCTGGTAGGATGCAGCCATTCCCATAAATTCTCTTAACTCTCTCATAGTCTGAGGGGACAGGAGTGCCAAGATGGTCTCTTCACACCTGGGCCAAAGTCCTTGTTCCAGGAATGAGGACATATCCCAAATATTTCACCTTCTGCACAGTGATCTGGGCCTTATTAAGGGATATCTGATATCCTTGCTTTCCCAGAAAATCAAGGAGCTGGATTGTATTTCTGTCAGTCTTCCCTAGTAGGACTAGAAACTAATGTCACCTATATATTGCAACAGGAACCCATTACTTAACTGTAATTCTCCTAACTCTCTTGCCAATGCATTGCTAAAGAGATGAAGACTATCCCTAAAACTTGGAGAAGGACTGTCCAGGTAAGCTGAGATGCAGCATGCATGTCTGAATCAGTCCATTCAAAACATACTGGGAGTCTAGGTGTAAAGGTATATAAGAGAAAGCATCCTTTAAGTCTAATACTGTGAACCCAATGAGCATCTTCAGGGACTTAGGTCAATATTATATAAAGATTAGGAACTATAGGGTAAACTGCAACTACTGCCTCATTAAATGCCCTTAAATCCTGAACAAATTTATATTCTCCATTTGGTTTCTATACAGGCAAAATGAGGGTGTTACCTGGAGACTAAAAAGATTGTAATAGGCCAGGCGTGGTGACTCACAGCTGTAATCGCAGCACTTTGGGAGGCTGAGGTGGGAGGATAACCTAAGGTCAGGAGTTTGAGACCAGCATGACCAACATGGTAAAACCCCATCTCTACTAAAAATACAAAAATTAGCCGGGCATGGTGGTGAGCACCTGTAATCCCAACTACTCAGGAGGCTGAGGCAGGAGAATTGCTTGAATCCGAAAGGCAGAGGTAGCAGTGAGTTTAGATCACGCCACTGCACTCCAGCCTGGGCGACAGAGCAAAACTCTCTCTCAAAACAAACAAACAACAACAACAAAAAAAAAAAACAAAAAACAAAATAATATTGTAAGAAACCATACTTTAGGAATTTTGTTAGTAGGGGCTCGATGCCCCTCTGAGCCTCAGGTCTCAAAGCACACTGTTTTTCCCATAGGTAATTAACATCGGGTTTTAAAACAACCTGGGCTGGGCGGTACATTAACAGCTCCACCAGGAACTTCCACATCCCAGATAGAGGGGTCTACTTGAGAAGCAATATGTGGTGGGAGGGAGGTATTCTCCTGATCTGTGTTAAGGCAGGTACTTAGAGCTAGGAGAAGCATTCTTTCCTGGACTGTTGCCTTCTCACGAATTACCCCAAACCAAACTGTTGCCTGTAACTAGGAAGTAAGTCTCTCCCCAGTAGAGGGATAGGACACTCAGGCATGAGTTAAAAACCTGTGGGAAAACATATGGTCCCACATGATGCAACCAAGGGGTGGGTGAATCTCCTAATTTTTGGCTGCCCATCAATTCCTGATACTGTAGAAGAATGGGAAGAGAGTGACCCTAAGAAATGGATTAAAACAGGGTGGGTTGCTTTTGTATTCAATAAAGACACTGTATTTTGCCTGCTACATCAAGGGTTACCCGAAGCTTCTCTGTAGAGATGATAAGATGCCCAGTGGACGCCATAAAGGACCTTGCCCCATCAGTCTTTCACTTTCTCAGTCATGATGAGTCTGGGTGACTCCAACACCATCCTAAGCTTGGGCATTCTTTCTTCCAGTGGCCTTGTTGCTTACAGAAATCACACTGATTTTGGTATAGAGGCTAGCAAGTGAGGGGCTCTCGTCTGAGCATCGCAGATGCCAGTCTCACCATATTTCCTTAAAGTGGGTAACCCTGAGGCAGCAGAGGGCCTAAAGCAGCTGCTAACATTTGTGGTTTTTGGACAATTCTTTTCATTTTCACCTCTTCCTCTTCTCTGCCTCTATTATTGTAAACCTCCAAAAGCAATGTTTAAGAGTTGACTCATTGTGGCTTGCAGGTCCCATTGCTACTTTTTGTAGCTTCCTCCTAATGTCACGTGCAGACTGAGTGATAAAATGCACATGCTGGAGAACTTGCTCTTCCGTGAACCCTAGGCCTATATTAGCATATTTCCTGAGGGTCTCAACTAAATGACCCTCAAATAGAGTGGGATTTTCATCTCTCTCTTGTTATTTATCTCACCTTATCACAATTTACCAGCTTTGCCATACTCCTTTTATACCATCTATTAAACAAGCTAACATATTTTCTGCATTCAAGATCTTGATATCATCTCTGCTAAATCCCATTGAGGGTCTAGATCTGGAACTGCATCCCCTCCCATATGATAAATGGCATGATCTGAATTACATGCAGCCACTTTATCTGCATATTCATGAGCAGTACCTATAATTCTTTGCTTTTCCTCCACCGTCAAACAAGTGGATAATATCTGTATGTCATGCCAAGTTAAATCAAAATAAATGGTCTACTTAAAACTCCTTTATGAACTTCCCTGGGTGCCCTGAAGACTGGCCAAATATTTCCTTGAATAAAGCCTAATCAGACATGGAAATAGGCACATATACTCTGATTGTTCCTCCGTCTTGTTCAGATACTTTGTGCAGTGGACACAAGTTCAATTTTGGGGACTGATATGGGGCCCCACTTCTAGTAGTACTGGTTCTTCTTACTTCCTAAGGCAGTGGAAAATAGGGCCCGAGAGTCGTAGGATAACAGGCGAGTTTCTGATGACCTTGGGGTGGAATTCTGCACTAGAAAACTAGCAGCTCCTCTCTCAGAATGAGGGGACTGGGGAGGCTCAACAGCAGGGTGCACAGACCTCCTTGAGGGAGCAGCTGGAGGGGGTAATCTGGGATATCGCATGCAGCATCTGGGTGCCTGGGAGTATCTTGAGCCAGACACATTCTACAGGTAGCCCTTAAGTTAGAATCCTGATAGAGGGCCATAAAAGCTTGCACATAAGGAATTTATTCCCATTTTCCTTCCTTTTAACAAAGGAAATCTATTTGTACAATATCATTATAATGTAAAGAACCAAGTCTAGGCCAAATCTGATGGTTTGCCAATTTGTATTAAACTCAAATATTGCAACAGAAAAATACTTTTTTATTTTTCTTTATCAACTTGTCTAATAATTTGAACTTACTCCTATTGTCTAAAAGACACCCAGTGGTGAGTCTTATGGGAGGTCCTCATGTCTAGTAAGGCTCACCACACGGGGTTTCAGTTAGCCTGATAACTGAGACTTAGGTTTACCAAATGCCTACTTACCTTTCATTTTGAAATTTACACTTTCTATAGATAGCAACATGTTACAAACGTGGATTATGAGCTACAACTGGGGAGTTGGATATTGAGCCTAAATTCCTCAGAGGGCAAGGGTTACATAGAGAAGGTGGCTAAACAAAGAGTGACTGTGGAAAGGAGAAAGAGAAGGGGATAAATAGTATTGTCCAAGGGAAGACCTCAGAGGTCATGGCTTGTGGGAGAACCTACCCAGTATCGAGGACACTGAAAAATAAATATCCAGGTGGCCACTCATCTACTGCTATTGGTGGCTGCCCATTAGGGCCGAGGTCTGGGAATTCCCAGTTCTTTGGCCAAGAGGAGCTTGAGCAAGACAGTTGTAAGACAGCACACTGGAAGGGGCCTGCAACTAGCTATTAGGAAGATAATGCTTCTAACTTAGGACAGAGAAAGGCAAAACCGAGATTTCCCTAGAAGGAGGGGCTGTAACACACATTTCTAGAGAGAATGTCATGGCTGAAAACCACAGAGTATCTGGGGATTGGCCAAATTGCCAATGCTGAAAACTCAGAGTGCTCGAGTTTCAGTTAACAAGGGTGCCCTCACCAAATGCTGAAAACCCTAGGCCACCCAGGGCATGGTCAACACTGAACCCGAGACCAAGTTGAGGTCACAGAACGACATGACTCTGGCATCCTAGAGTCAATGCAATGGGGAACCTGTCACAACCAGTGTCCTGCTTTAATTGCCCACACACAATTAACAAAAAGTTAAAAGTAAGCATAAGATTGCACATAAAACGTACATTTCAGTACTGAAAATAAAGCAAATGGGGAAGCAATAAAATGGAGTCGGATGAGAAAGACCCAGGAAAGGGGTGACAAGGAATTGCTTTAGGGCATCCAAATTGTGGGAACCTTTTAATTGACCACTTCGCCAAAAGCATTTATTTTATTCCCTAATTCTCCCAATACTATGGGGTTGAGGGCAGAAGGGACACTCCGCCATCCCGTAGAACAGAAATGGCATCGATTATCTTTCACATGGGACCAGGGTGAAGATCTCTCCAGGGTACTTCAGCTTGGATGGGTTCTTCTTGGCTGCTACTGCAGCTGGAGGGGCCTGCACCTGGAGGTAACCCACAGGGCTGCTGGTCCATGAGGCGAGTGTCACTCAAGGCAGTGACGCTGTGGTCACTTGCTCTTCTGATCAGCTCCACTGCCTGCCAGGGAAAATGGTGGCCCTGGAAAGGGCCTTTGGGTAATGTCAGAGCTCAGATGCTACAGCTCTGCTTTACTGTCTCTCTTCCTCATCCCAACCACCATGCTTCTGACTGCTGTCCAGCCCATAGCTGTTGTCATGCCGACCACCTTTCTGCTAACTACTGGCCCACTCACTGTTCCCTAATATCAGCTCCGCTGATCACCATTAGCTGATTACTGACTGTTGCTGACCTCCTCAAAGACTGGCGCTCTCAGATGGCTGACTGCTGTATTCTGTCTTCTTCCCACGTTAGGCACCAAGCTGATTCAGGGCAGGCAAGCCCCAAAATGGAGCTTAGTCTGCTGGGCTCTTGGCTTTGACCAGAAAAGTATTCAACGGCAAGCCAGAGGTAGAAGAAAGCAGCTTTATTGAAGAGACAACATTAGAGTTTCCGCAGTGTTACGGCTCCATGGCTGCTCCTGCAGAGCAGGGCTACCCTGCAGGCAGAGTATCCTTAGGGTAGTTTTTCAGTCATATGTATACCCACTTTAAATTGCATGCATATTAAGGGATGATTCATGCAGACATTTCTCGGGAAGGGATAGTATTATTGGGTCATTGCCACGGAGAGAAGAGATAGTGCCTGTGTGTTGCCATGGCAACAGTAAATTGACATGACACACTGGTGGGCACATCTGATTGAAAGCTGCTTTCATGCTGGTCATGTTTTAGCTAGGCCTTAATCTGGTCCGGTGTCCAAGCCCTGTCTCTGGAGTGGAGTCCAACCTCTTAGCTCAGTAACAACAAATTGTGGTTTTGCATACCTAACTTTCTTCCATATTATTTGTATTTTATTTATAATGACTTATCATGGATATTGTAATTTTGGAGTTTTCCTCCTCAAATATCGGAAATAGCCAAATCACAAATGAACTTTCATTCACAATTGTCCCAAAAAACAATAAAACACCTAGGAATGCAGCTAACAAGGAAAATGAAGCATCTCTAAAAGGAGAACTACAAACCACTGCTCAAAGAATTCAGAAATGACACAAACAAATGAAAAAAAACATTCCATTCTCACAGATAGAAAGAACCAGTATCATGAAAATGGCCATACTGCCAAAGTAATTTGTAGTTTCAATGTTCTTCACAGAACTAGAAAAAACTATTTTAAAATTCATACAGAATGAAAAAAAGAGCCTTACTAACCAAGGAAATCCTAAGAAAACGGAACAAAGCTGGAGGCATCACATTATCTGCCTTCAAACTATACTACAGGGCTACAGTAACCAAAACAGCATGGCACTGGCACAAGAAAAGACACATAAACCAATGGAACAGAATAAAGAACGCAGAACTAACACCACACAACTACAACCATCTTCAAAAACCCTGACAAAAACAAGCGACAGGGAAAGAATTCCTTATTTAATAAATGTTACTGGGAGAACTGACTAGCCATACGCAGAACATTGAAATTGTACCCCTTCCTTACATCATATACAAAAGCCAACTCAAGATGGAATGCCAACTTAAATGTAAAACTGAAAACTATAAAAAACCTATAAGTAAACCTAGCTATATCATTTAAAACATAGACATGGGCAAAGATGATGAAAACTCCAAAAGCATTTGCAACAAAAGCAAAAATTGACAAATTGGAACTAATTAAACCAAAGAGCTTCTTTACAGAAAAAAAATTATCTCAGAGTGAACAACCAACAAAATGGGAGAAAATTTTTGCAGGCTCTGCATCTGAAAAAGGTCAAATATCAAGCATCTATAAGGAACTTGAACACATTTACAAGGCAAAAAAAAAAAAAAAAAAAAAAAAAAAAAAAAAAAAAAAAAAAAAAAACATTAAAAAGTTGGCAAAGGACACCAATAGACATTTCTCAAATGTAGACATTCATGTGGCCAAAAACATATGAATAAAAGCTCAACATCACTGGTCATTAGAGAAATACAAATTAAAATCACAATGAGATACCATCTCAGGCTAATCAACTCATCTTCCACAAAGTCCCCAAGAGCGTACAATGGGGAAAGGATAGTATTTTAATTCATTACTTAATTTTGTTATTGCAAGGCTCAAACCTCCACCATTTCCATAACAATATGCTTATGACTCAGTTTTCAAAAGGACGTATAGTCCATTTTTTTTCCTTTACATGCTTAAAATCCATTTATTAATACATTGATCAATTGATTCAGATGATAAGGCAGTCAGATATCTGAATTTCATCTTATTAACATTTCTATGTTTCTTTGCCTGTGACACATTTCAGTGAGAAGGTCCTACCTAAAATGAAGGATCCAAAAAGCTCATGCAAAGAGACAGCTGCTGTACATACTTTAACAGTGATATTAAAGATTGTATTATATAGTCTCTATGCTTTGAACACAGATGTGAGAAATTATGGCCCGAACCTAGTGAATCTTTAGTCATTATACATTTTTGTAATGTTTCCACTGTTAGAAACCTGAAACTCATTTGGAGTTTATCTCTATCAATTGTATACCAGCATCTGCATTTTGTGCATTTTAGTTAACTGTACATCATACTTTTAACACCTCTTCACTTATTTTTGCATTAATAAAGCAGGTATTTATTGAATATCAACTATGGGTCAAGCACAATTTTATGTTGAGGTATAAAGTGTATTTTCAAAAGACATCTTAAGTCTTTCATGAAACATGGAAAGCTATAAAGTCATTTAATGAATGATTTTTAAATGAATACACAAATGAAGCACATTGTTATCTTCATTTTGTAGTTGACAAAAGTAAACAACAAAGAAGTTGTGACTAGTCAAAGTCACTCAGCTAAGATATAATTAAGTGAATTCCTGCACCAAGATGCTCTTCAAAAAATGTATTACTATGACCTGTTTCTCATAGATCATTAGGTGATAAAAATTATAAATCAAATCGATTTACTCAGTGAAATAACATTCTCTCATGCACTATGCATGTCAATACACTCTAAAGATTTGTTACTATCAAAACATTTGTTATCCTTTAAGAAATTAAGCAGGCCTCTAAAGTTAATAGTGGCTTAGATTTTTAAGGAGACTAAGACTTGAAGTCATGATGTGATAGTAGGTTTTCTTGGATATATTTAATAGATTTGTTTTAATTCTGTGTGTTCGAAATGCTGAGTTTACCTTACACAATTATGGACTACTTCATTACAGCAGGGCATTTTCTTGAGACACTGATTGTACATACGTAATTGCACAAAATTTAGATAGTGAAACCTTTCCCTTTATTTCTCTTCCTGAAAAACTCTTGTCTCTAAACATCACTATTTTATAACTTTATTTTTTTAAATCTAATTCTTTCCCCATTTTAGGCATCATTCCATCCACCACCACCCCTCCCACTGCGGCATAGCAAAACCAACACAAAAGCCCAAACAAAAACCAAGTGTCATTCTATTTATACATGCTCCGATCTCAATGATGGAACCTGCAGCTTATCAGGGATGAGCACAACTTAGCACAGTAAAACAGAACCCTGGCCCCTGTCTCTAGTATTTCCTGAGTCTTTTAGGAATAGGATCAATCCTATATAAACTTTAACTATTTTCAATCCTCCAGAAATCTAACAGAGACCATTGTGTTTTTGGCAGTAATACGGTGATTGATTTATTCTTATTATGCAGCTTTTGTAACATTCTGGTGGTTGTTAGAATTTTTTGTTTATTATTATATCACAATGAGAGTAGTCCTGCATGTATGATTTTTCATAAATATCTTTTACTAATAAAGCGTACTTGGCCAGGCATGGTAGCTCACACCTGTAATCCCAGCACTTTGGGAGGCCAAGGAGAGCAGATCACAAGGTCAGGAGTTCGAGACCAGCCTGGCGAACAAGGTGAAACCCTGTCTCTATTAAAAATGCAAAAATTAGCTGGGCATGGTGGTGGATGCCTATAATCCCAGCTACTCAGGAGGCCGAGGCAGGAGAATCGCTTGAACCTAGGAGGCAGAGGTTGAAGTGAGCCAAGATTGTGCCATTGCACTCCAGCCTGGGTGACAAGAGCAAGACTTTGTCTCAAAAGATAAAAAAAAAAAAAAAGAAAAGAAAAGAAAAAGAAAAAGTACTAATTTTACAAGGCTAAAAATGAAAGTAATAGACATTTATTCTCAAGATATTTTGCTATTATTTATTGGTGAATTGCAAAGTTAAAATAATTCAAAGTTAAATAAACAAGTAAGTATTGTACTATTAAAATGCATATTTTAAATTGGCCTCAAATGTAAATTTTGAAATTTAAAATAAAGTAAATTATTTAACTTAAAAAATGAGTATAAAATATTCTATACAGATTAAAACAATCTTAGAAAACTTTCTTCAAGATGGCCGAATAGGAGCAGCTCCAGGCTACAGCTCCCAGCGTGAGCTACACAGAAGATGGGCGATTTCTGCATTTCCAACTGAGGTATGGGGTTCATGTCACTGGGGCGTGTCAGACAGTGGGTGCAGGACAGTGGGTGCAGCCCACTGAGCAAGAGTTGAAGCAGGGCAAGGCATCGCCTCACCCAGGAAGCACAAGGGGTAAGGGAATTCCCTTTCCTAGTCAAGGGAAACCCTGACACACAGCACCTGGAAAATCTGGTCACTCCCACCCCAATACTATGCTTTTCCAAGGGTCTTAGCAAACAGCACACCAGGAGATTATATCCTGTGCCTGGCTCCCAGCGTCCCTCCTTGCTAGCACAGCAGTCTGAGATCGAACTGAAAGGGGGCAATGAGGCTGGGGGAGGGGCGCCCACCATTGCTGAGGCTTGAGTAGGTAAACAAAGGAGCCAGGAAGCTCAAACTGGGTGGAAGCCGCCATAGCTCAAGTAGGCCTGCCTGTATCTGTAGACTCCACCTCTGGGGACAGGGCATAGCCAAACAAAAGGCAACAGAAACCTCTGCAGATTTAAATCTCCCTGTCTGGCAGCTTTGAAGAGAGTAGTGGTTCTCCCACCACGGAGTCTGAGATCTGAGAACAGACAGACTGCCTCCTCAAATGGGTCCCTGAACTCCGAGTAGCCTAACTGGGAGGCACACCCCAGTAGGGGCAGACTGACACCTCACACAGCTGGGTACTCCTTTGAGACGAAACCTCCAGAGGAACGATCAGGCAACAACATTTGATGCTCAGTAATATTCACTGTTCTGCAGCCTCCGATGCTGATACCCAGACAAACAGGGTCTGGAGTGTACCTCCAGCAAACTCCAACAGACCTGCAGCTGAGGGTCCTGACTGTTAGAAGGAAAACTAACAAACAGAAAGGACATCTACACTAAAACCCCATCTGTACATCACCATCATCAAAGACCAAAGGTAGATAAAAACCACAAAGATGGGGGAAAAACAGAGCAGAAAAGCTGAAAATTCTAAAAATCAGAGCACTTCTCCCCTTCCAAAGAAACCCAGATCCTCACCAGCAACAGAACAAAGTGGGATGGAGAATGACTTTGATGAGTTGAGAGAAGAAGGCTTCAGATGATCAAGCTTCTCCAAGCTAAAGGAGGAAGTTCGAACCCATCACAAAGAAGATAAAAACCTTGAAAAAAGATTAGACAAATGGCTAACTAGAATAACCAATGTAGAGAAGTCCTTAAATGACCTGATAGAGCTGAAAACCATGGAACAAGGACGGCATGACAAATGCACAAGCTTCAGTAACTGATTCAATCAACTAGAAGAAAGGGTATCAATGATTGAAGATCAAATGAATGAAATGAAGTGAGAAGAGAAGATAAGAGAAAAAAGAGTAAAAAGAAATGAACAAAGCCTCCAAAAAATATGGGACTATGTGAAAAGACCAAATCTATGTCTGACTGGTGTACCTGAAAGTGAAGGGGAGAATGGAAACAAGTTGGAAAACAGTCTGCAGGACATTATCCAGAAGAAATTCCCCAACCTAGCAAGGCAGGCCAACATTTAAATTCAGGAAATACAGAGTGCACCACAAAGATACTCCTCGAGAAGAGCAACCCCAAGATATATAATTGTCAGATTCACAAAAGTTGAAATGAAGAAAAAAATGTTAAAGGCAGCCAGAGAGAAAGGTTGCGTTACCCACAAAGGGAAGCCCATCAGACTAACAGAAGATCTCTTGGCAGAAACTCTACAAGCCAGAAGAGAGTGGGAGCCAATATTCAACATTCTTAAAGAAAAGAATTTTCAACCCAGAATTTCATATGCAGCCAAACTAAGTTTCATAAGTGAAGGAGAAATAAAATCCTTTATAGATAAGCAAATGCTGAGAGATTTTGTCAACACCACGCCTGCCCTACAGAGCTCCTGAAGGAAGCACTAAACATGGAAAGGAACAACTGGTACCAGCCGCTGCAAAAACATGCCAAAATGTAAAGACCATCGAGGCTAGGAAGAAACTGCATCAACTAACAAGCAAAATAACCAGCTAATATCATAATGACAGGATCAAATTCACACATAGCAATATTAACCTTAAATGTAAACGGGCTAACAGCTCCAATTAAAAGACACAGACTGGCAAATTGGTTAAAACGTCAAGACCCATCAGTTTTTTTTTTGTTTGTTTGTTTTTTTTTTTTTTTTTTTTTTTTTTTTTTTTTTTTTTTTTTGAGACGGAGTCTTGCTCTGTCGCCCGGGCTGGAGTGCAGTGGCCGGTTCTCAGCTCACTGCAAGCTCCGCCTACCGGGTTTATGCCATTCTCCTGCCTCAGCCTCCGAGTAGCTGGGACTACAGGCGCCCGCCACCTCGCCCGGCTAGTTTTTTGTATTTTTTAGTAGAGACGGGGTTTCACCGTGTTAGCCAGGATGGTCTCGATCTCCTGACCTCGTGATCCGCCCGTCTCGGCCTCCCAAAGTGCTGGGATTACAGGCTTGAGCCACCGCGCCCGGCCAAGACCCATCAGTTTGCTGTATTCAGGAGACCCATCTCACATGCAGAGACACACATAGGCTCAAAGTAAAGGGACGGAGGAAGATCTACCAAGCAAATGGAAAACAAAAAAAGCAGGGGTTGCAATCCTAGTCTCTGATAAAACAGACTTTAAACCATCAAAGATCAAAAGAGACAAAGAAGGCCATTACATAATGGTAAAGGTATCAATTCAACAAGAAGAGCTAACTATCCTAAATATATATGCACCCAATACAGGAGCACCCAGATTCATAAAGCAAGTTCTTAGACATTTATAAACAGATGTAGACTCCCACACAATAATAATTGGTGACTTTAACATGCCACTGTCAACATTAGACAGATCAATGAGACAGAAAGTTAATAAGGATATCCAGGAATTGAACTCAGCTCTGCACCAAGCAGACCTAATAGACATCTACAGAGCTCTCCACCCCAAATCAACAGAATATACATTCTTTTCAGCACCACATCGCACTTATTCCAAAATTGACCACATACTTGCAAGTAAAGCACTCCTCAGCAAATGTACAAGAACAGAAATTATAACAAACTGTCTCTCAGACCACAGTGCAATCAAACTAGAACTCAGGATTAAGAAACTCACTTAAAACCACTCAACTACATGGAAAGTGAACAACCTGCTCCTGAATGACTACTGGGTGCATAACGAAATGAAGGCAAAAATAAAGATGTTCTTTGAAACCAATGAGAACAAAGATACAACATACCAGAATCTCTGGGACACATTTAAAGCAGTGTGTAGAGGGAGATTTATAGCACTAAATGCCTACAAGAGAGATCAGGAAAGATCTAAAATTGACACTCTAACATCACAATTAAAAGAGCTAGAGAAGCAAGTGCAAACACATTCAAAAGTTAGCAGAAGGCAAGAAATAACTGAGATCAGAGCAGAACTGAAGGAGATAGAGACAAAAAACTCTTCAAAAAAATCAATGAATCCAGGAGTTGGTTTTTTGAAAAGATCAACAAAATTGATAGAACCCCAACAAGACTAATAAAGAAGAAAAGAGATAAGAATCAGATAGATGCAATAAACAATGATAAAGGGGATATCACCAACAACCCCATAGAAATACAAACTACCATCAGAGAATACTATAAACCCTCTATGCAAATAAACTAGAAAACCTAGAAGAAATGGAAAAATTCCTGGGCACATACCCTCTCCTAAGACTAAACCAGGAAGAAGTTGGATCACTGAATAAACTAATAACAGGCTCTGAAATTGAGGCAATAATTAATAGCCTACCAACCAAAAAAAGTCTAGGGCCAGACAGATTCACAGCTGAATTCTACCAGAGGTACAAGAAGGAGCTGGTACCATTCCTTCTGAAACTATTCCAATCAATAGAAAAAGAGGGAATCCTCCCTAACTCATTTTATGAGGCCAACATCATCCTGATACCAAAACCTGACAGAGACACACACAAAAAAAGAGAATTTTAGACCGACATCTCTGATGAACATCGATGAAAAAATCTGCAATAAAATACTGGCAAACTGAATCCAGCAGCACATCAAAAAGCTTATCCACCATGATCAAGTGGGCTTCATCCCTGGGATGCAAGGCTGGTTCAACATATGCAAATCAATAAACACAATCCAGCTTATAAACAGAACCAAAGTCAAAAACCACATGATTATCTCAATAGATACAGAAAAGGCCTTTGACAAAATTCAACAGCCCTTCATGCTAAAAACGCTCAATAAATTCGGTACTGAAGGAACATATCTCAAAATAATAAGAGCTATTTATGGTAAACCCACAGCCAATATCATACTGAATGGGCAAAACTGAAAGCATTCCCTTTGAAAACTGGCACAAGATTGGGATGCCCTCTCTCACCACTCCTATTCAACATAGTGTTGGAAGTTCTGGCCAGGGCAATTAGGCAAGAGAAAGAAATAAAGTGTATTCAATTAGGAAAAGAGGAAGTCAAATTGTTCCTGTTTGCAGCTGACATGATTGTACATTTAGAAAACCCCATTGTTTCAGCCTAAAATCTCCTTAAGCTGATAAGCAACTTCAGCAAAGTCTCAGTATACCAAATCAATGTGCAAAAATCACAAGCATGCTTTACAAAAAATCACAGTCACCAATAACAGACAAACAGAGAGCCAAATCATGAATAGACTCCCATTCACAATTGCTTCAAAGAGAATAAAATACCTATGAATCCAATTTACAAGGGATGTGAAGACCTCTTCAAGGAGAACTACAAACCACTGCTCAAGGAAGTAAAAGAGGACACAAACAAATGGAAGAACATTCCATGCTCATGGATAGGAAGAATCAATATCATGAAACTGACCATACCACCCAAGGTAATTTATAGATTCAATGCCATCCCCATTAAGCTACCAATGACTTTCTTCACAGAATTGGAAAAAACTACTTTAAAGTTCATATGGAACCAAAAAGGAACTCGCATTGCCAAAACAATCCTAGGCCTAAAGAACAAAGCTGGAGGCATCACACTACCTGACTTCAAACTATACTACAAAGCTACAGTAACCAAAACAGCATGGTACTGTTACTAAAACAGAGATACAGACCAATGGAACAGAACAGAGCCCTCGGAAATAATACCACACATCTACAGCCATCTGATCTTTGACAAACCTGAGAAAAACAAGAAATGGGGAAAGGATTCCCTATTTAATAAATGGTGCTGGGAAAATTGGCTAGCCATATGTAGAAAGCTGAAACTGGATCCCTTCCTTACATCTTATACGAAAATTAATTCAAGATTGATTAGAGACTTACAGGTTAGACCTAAAACCATAAAAACCCTAGAAGAAAACCTAGGCAATACCATACAGGACATAGGCATGGGCAAGGACTTCATGTCTAAAACACCAAAAGCAATGGCAAGAAAAGCCAAAATTAACAAATGGGATCTAATTAAACTAAAGAGGTTCTGCACAGCAAAAGAAACTACCATCAGAGTGAACAGGTAACCTACAGAATGGGAGAAAAGTTTTGCAATCTACTCATCTGACAAAGGGTTAATATCTAGAAACTACAAAGAACACAAACAAATTTACAAGATAAAAAACAAACAACCCCATCAAAAAGTGGGCAAAGGATGTGAACAGACACTTCTCAAAAGAAGACATTTATGCAGCCAAAAGACACATGAAAAAATGCTCATCATCACTCACCATCAGAGAAATGCAAATCAAAACCACAATGAGATAGCATCTCACACCAGTTAGAATGACAATCATTAAAAAGGCAGGAAACAACAGGTGCTGGAGAGGATGTGGAGAAATAGGAACACTTTTACACTGTTGGTGGGACTGTAAACTAGTTCAACCATTGTGGAAGACAGTGTGGCAATTCCTCAAGGATCTAGAACTAGAAATACCATTTGACCCAGCTATCCCATTACTGGGTATATACCCAAAGGATTATAAATCATGCTGCTATAAAAACACATGCACACATAGGTTTATTGTGACACTATTCACAATAGCAAAGACTTGGAACCAACCCAAATGTCCATCACTGGCAGACTGGATTAAGAAAATGTGGCACATATACACCATGGAATACAATGCAGTCATAAAAAAGGATGAGTTCATGTCCTTTGTAGGGACATGGATGCAACTGGAAACCATCATTCTCAGCAAACTATCACAAGAACAGAAAACCAAACACCTCATTTTCTCACTCATAGGTGGAAATTGAACAATGAGAACACTTGGACACAGGAAGGGGAACATCACACACTGGTGCCTGTGGTGTGCTGGAGGGAGTGGGAAGGGATAGCATCAGGAGATATACCTAATGTAAATGATGAGTTAATGGGTGCAGCACACCAACATGGCACATGTATACATATGTAACAAACCTGTACGTTGTGCACATGTACCCTAGAACTTAAAGTATAATTAAAAATATCAAAAAAAGAAAGAAAGAAAGAAAAGTTTCACTGGGGACAGCGGATACATGCACACGAACACGCACCCATCCATATGGATGAAAGAAAAATGCAAGGTCAAAACAAACTTAGAAACTTACTTAAATGCCAAACTAAAGTTCACCTGGAAAGATATTTAAGTGTTAATCGGTGCAGGCATTTTTTCTTGAAGCTGTAATCCCAGTGCATTGTTACTGCATAGGGTCTTAATCACGTGGAATCAATAAATACAGATTAAAAGACATTTACTAAGATTCCAAAGACAGCCTCAAATCCTCTGCCAAGAGTGAGGAACTTTCTCACAAGACGTTTTATTTTTAACCTGGCAATCTGATGTGAACCAACGTTTTTTCCAAAAAAGGATCTTGATTTTAAGCTTCAGACCAAAGGGATTTCAAACTGCAAGAAAAGGAGGTATCAATAGTGTGCATTTTATGGTAACTAAAAGTCTATTGTCTAATTCATAGTAATTCCTCAGAAATATTTACTGAAAAAATTTACAAAACAAAGTGAAATACAAACTTCCTTTAGCTCTCAACAAAATGTCAGCTTACTAAGAAATAGACATAATAATGAAATAAGTCAACAGACTTAAATCTCATGACATAAAATCATGTTTATAGAATTAGTACTTGATTTCCTATATGTACTGTATGTATATTATCAAATCATTGATTGCTTTGACATTTCATGCTATGAAAAACCTTTTGGCAATAATATGTATTTCTATTTGTTGATTGAAATATGTATGTATAATGATTCTACCTGTATGGGTTGATAATCATGGAATTATTTTGCCAATTTCAGAGAATAATTTATTAAGCATTTATTGAATTAGTGTTATGCTTTTCTGAGTAGTGTCTTCACTGGAATAAAACAGATATTATTTTACTTAACTTTTTTTTATTTGCAAAAGAAGCAGAGTACATTGGAAAGTTATTTGTCAGACAGATCTAAGTTCAGACCCCTCTTTATTATTTCAGCTTTATAAATTTTGCAGAAAGCTACTTAAACTTTTTGAATTTCAGGTTAGATATTATTAAATTTTTATGATTGGAGATAATGTATGCTTAATATCTAGCACAGTTTCTGGCACGTATTTTTGTGTCAAAGGGTAAGTTACATGTGCTCTGAGTGGAAAATAGCGATGTTACAATGCATTTTCTATGATTAACTTGCAAAATCAATCATAAATGAAAAAAAAAATTGGTAGTTACATAGATAGAATTTTAAGTTACCCAGGGAAATCACTTTCCTGAAAAGCTAACTTTCTGATTACATAAGATGAAGCATGTATTGAACATGTACTGTTTGTCAAACATATTTGAAATTCAAGGCATAATCAAGGAACAGGAATTTTAAAGAAGTGTTTAGTCAGGTCATTGTAAGCTCAAAAACATTTCTGAAAATGAAAATACTAAATTTTATATTTAATTTATGATTTGTATTAGGAATATTATTTCTGTAAATGTTTATTTTCAACATATCAATCTGTATCTTCTATGACGTATTGTTTGCTTACAAAATCTCTACAAATAATTCAAATACCTGAGATCCTGAATGCTGAAAAAAATCAGTGACATATTTTTGTATCCAATTGGATAGTATAAATTTTGTTAGTTGCTACTGCATTTGTGACTATAAGAGTATGAATTAGAAAGATAAGACATTCCTTACAAAGTGATTCAGACCATAGGCATCTCAACTTTAATTAACATTGACTGAAAGAAAAGAGTTATATTCTTAGAATGATATACTTACAAACACCACATAATACTGCAAAGGGCTAGGTGTTTATAATAATTGGATTTTCCCATGGTTTCTTAGATGAGAAAATAACAATAAATTGCATGTTAACAGTTTTATTAAAGTATAATTGAAAGGAAGTAAATTGCATGTAAAATGCACAATTTGATAAGTTTTGACAGACACATATACTTGTGCAACCAACACCACAATCAAAAATCTATCACAAAAAGGTTTCTTGTGCCCATTTCTAATCCTTCCCTTCTGCCCCTTCATGTTCCCACCATCCACATACAATACTGACATGCTTTCTCCTACTGCATATTAGTTTGTATTCTTCTAGAATTTTAGGTAAATGGAATTATACAGCATGTACTTTTGATGATGGAGGAGTTTAATTTATTTCACTCAGCATAATAATTTCAAAATCTGACCATGTTCTTGGATATGTCGGTTTTATTTTTTTTATGTTTTTATTTTTTTTTGCTGAGCAGTATTCCGTTTTTATTTATTTATTTATGAGTTTACAGACATTCGAGTTGTTTCTTGTTTGGACTATTAAAAATAAGACTTTGTAAATATTTATATGCAAATATTTTTATGGATATATGCTTCATTCTTCAGTAAGTAGGAATTGAGTGGCCAGTATATACAGCAGGCATATATATAACTTAAAACAATCTGCCAAGTAGTTTTCCAAATTGGTTGAGCCATTTACATTCTCACTAACAATGTAAGAGATTTCCAGTTCCTCTGTATCTTCACCAATATTCAATAGAAACATCCTTTTTAAATTTAGTCATTTTCTATGTCTATGAGTTTAATTGATTTGATTTTTAAATCCCACAAATAAATGAGAAGATGCAATGGTTGTCTTTCTGTGCCTAACTTATTTCACTTAGCATAATGATCTCCAGTGCCTTCCATGTTGTTGCAAATGATGGGATCTCATTCTTTTTTGTGACTGAATAGTACTCCATGATGCATGTGTACCACATTTTCTTTATCCAGTCATCTGTTGAAGGACACTTAGGGTGCTCTCACACAGTAGAAGGTTGCCAGAGGCCAGGCAGAGTAGTTGGGGGAGGTTGTAGGTGAGAGGTGGGAATGGTTAATGGATACAAAAAAAAATAGAATTCATAAGACCTACT
The DNA here is from genome assembly GCF_007565055.1 of Rhinopithecus roxellana. Lineage (NCBI taxonomy): Eukaryota > Metazoa > Chordata > Mammalia > Primates > Cercopithecidae > Rhinopithecus > Rhinopithecus roxellana. The sequence goes on along the minus strand of NC_044549.1, from coordinate 112,185,892 downwards.
ATTTGATAACACTATACAGTGACTATAGTTAATAATAACATAATTGTATATTTTAAAATAACTTAAATAATGTAATTGGATTGTTTGTAACTCAAAGGATAATTGCCTGAGCAAATGGATACTCCATTCTCCATGATGTGCTTATTTCACATTGCATGCCTCTGTCAAAACATCTCATGTACCCCATACATATACACACCTACTATGTATCCACAACATTTAAAAAAAATAAAAATAAATAAGCATCATTTTAATAACATAGTATTGACATTTTAATAAGTTCAATTCATATCTCCTAATGCTTAAATATGTTGAGGATCTTTTATGTGTTATATGCCATCCTTATTTTTTTAGCTAAATATTTGTCTATAACACACCCTTTGTCCATTTTAATTGTCTCGTTTCTATAGTATTGAGTTTTGATAAGTTTTTGTATATTCTGGAGGTTTTACATTAGATATGTGATTTGAAAAAAACCATCTCCCAGATTGTGGTTTGTCTTTTCAGTCTCTTTGTATCTTTAGAAAAACATAAGAGATAAAGGTCATTTTAGAATTTGAGTTTGATGTAGTAAATTCATTCTCATAAATACAAAACCAATTACTTCTGGAAAGAACATTAAATTGTATGTACACCTTCCACATCTGTGTATAGTAACAATGTCAGAATGGATTGCAAAAATGGCAGAAAAGCTTTTCTAATTGACTAGAGTTAAAACCATATCACGAACTAACAGAAAAATAATTTTATAAACAATTACTTGCCAAAGCAAGCTACATTCTGGAATTATTAAATATAAATGAATTCTCCTGTGTTCTAAAACGCACACTCTTTGGAATTTGGTATATAAGAGCTTTGTCTAAATGTGTGTTGTTAAACCTGGTTATCGAATACTAATGATAGATATCAGTAATCTTGATGATGTCTTTGAGTCACATCAGGGTTCTGAAACCTAAATCACTGTAAGAAGGTACTATTTTCCCCAATACCAATTCCTTTCACTAAAGTCTACAAGTGATAATAATATACAAGAAGGGTATGTAAGGACTTGTGTTAGTAAAGTCTTCAGGGGACACTATTTCTGTGAAAATTAGGCCAAAGACACCTAAGGCATGTTACTTCCTAAGAGCAATTAGCATTATGCATGGATCATTTCTCAAATGAGCGTGTAGGACTGAATTTCCTGGGTAACTTGAATATTATCAATTGAATGCCTTCCATAGTGGGCTTTAAAAGATAAATGTCTGACAGGAATGGAAATAGATGTGTATATTCACCATTATGTCTTCCATTTTCATTATCTAAGGGCACTTTTAATAATGGATAAAAACAATTTCATTGAATAATAACATTTTTAGACTGAAAAAATTAAAGTATAAAATAAGTATAATATTTACTGTTTTTGGAATGGGTAAATTACACAATATGTATGCAGACATAGAAGCCATTCTTATGCAAAAGAAAAATCTAAGTTATAACTAGTCAGTAAGCATTTTAGTCTATATTTTGCAACTGTTAATAGTGGCTGTGTGGTCTCATAACTAGAGACATAAGGGTTCACATATTAAGTGTGAAAAAAAGAGCAGAATTAATCCTTTGGGGGAAGCAATGATGTTTCCTGTTTTATCACCTCCCATTTCCTGCCTCAATTTATTGATTTTAATTGAAAAAAATCAGCGCTGTGCCTGTACCCTCAGGGAATGAGAGAATAAGAAAAGAATAATACACGGCAATAAGTAATTACAAAGAATATGTTTATTACAGGAAATAATAAAATTGACAAAGATAAGCAATGTTGGCTACAACTAATAAGAAATGGTCAGGTGATTATTGTTATGACTACCAAAATAAAAAGATCTTAAATGGGTTAGAACTGAAAGACTAAACATTCTTGTTTGTGTAGAACAATCTCAGTTAACCCTTTTTCTTCTGGCGTACTATTCAGCTTAGCAGTTGTCCTATGCTTCGTTGATTTCCTAATAAAATAATATCAGTGGCTGTCATTAATAAGCCAAGATGTGATCAGTACATCTGCAATTTGTATCTCAGTCCTCTACAATAGTTTCAAATACTAAAGTGTTAGTCACATTATAGTGAGCACAAGTCTAAAATCATACATGCATAAATCTGAGACAATCAAGATAGTCTTTTTCTCTTTTAACCAAAACATTCTAACATTTGCAAAAAGGAAAAAAGCTTAACACTAGTAAACCTCATCATATCCCAACTATTAAAATGATGTCTGAAAAATTTCAGAATGTACTGAAGCCTTTATGAAACTTTGACTACAAGAACGAATATAATGGACAAGGGTTAATCAGCTGTTACATGATCCCAGTGTTTATAGCAGTGATTTCTTTTCTGTTTTATGATGTGATTTTGACTCCTTTCTTCAAACTGATTCCATCTACTTTCAATATTTGGTGGACATTTTCAAAATTTGTGATGTATTTATGTACTATTATACTACACAAAGTGTCTCTTTTTGTATTCTAATGTTATTATAAGTACTTTATTTTTAATATTCATCTTCTATAATGTCTTAAGATTTTGATATAAAATGGTGAGTTTGTGGTCTATCAGGCAGGAAGATCAATTAATACTTGGAAATCTTCATCTACTGCAGATTTATATACAAGCATGACATGTTCTCATTTAGAGAATTTTCTGACTAGTAAAGAATCAAACTTGAAGTTCTTATATAATTCAGAAACGAGATACTCAAGAGAAATGAGCACAAACCTGGGACTTGTTCTTAGTTCTGCAACTTCCTGTATGGTCTTCTCTGCAAGAATCAATTGGCCTCTCTGGCCAATATTTCTTAACCTGGACTATGTTTAAGGTTCTTTGATATTAATATTCAATATGTCTTTGACACTACTCTAAACTCAACAAATTATATTAAGAAAATCACAGTATTGGTGCCATAAGTTTCACTATTTTTTTTTTCATAAAAGTAAAATCTGTCCCAGATTCCTAATAAAAAGTTTTGTAAAAGCCAAAACTGTAATCCAGGTTTCTGTATTGTATTATACTGAGTAAAGCTTTCTTTTTGCATGTTTAGCAATCTTCAATGACAGTCAATATTAACACAAATGACGATTTGGGACAATCACTTTGGATGCAGTGGTTTACAATGGACAGATACTTTTTTCAGCGTTTTTCACACTCTCTGAAGGTTCTGGAGAGATTAATGAGGCTGCTTTAGCTGCATGCCAGAAGGGACATGCCTGAAAGTTCAATTCAGGCTGTGGAGACTCAGAGATTTTAGGGAGAGCTGTTCTCTTGAAACCAAATAATACTTTGCATCTTAATTAACATAAGGACGACTGGGAGTCAATTAACACCAGTTATATACTTTTGTGGGTGTTGATTATGTGCTGTTCCACTTGAGACTCCATTTAATCTGAAGCACAAGGATATTTGCATGCTGAGTTTAGATCATGAGGTAACAAGGGATAAATAAGGCTCTTCTTTCTCTTATTCTTAACACTTCCCTGCTCAAAGCCTGGGCCACAGGCCAGCTGCACCAGCCGCATCTGGGAGTTTGTTAGAAATGCAGAATCTTAGGCCTCACCCAAGTCCCATGGAATTAGCAAATGCATCTTAACAGGATCCCCAGGTGATTGGAGTGCACATGCAGGTTTGAACAGCGCTGCTCTAAAAGGTGCTCAGAGAGAATTCTATTGTATTTTAATTTCCTAGTACCATTATATTATCATTCTATTGTGTTTGATTTTCATAGCTATTTACTGTCATTTCAGTTTATTTTTGTTTCCTACTTTTAGCACTTATCTGTAAAATTGGGATCTCTCATTATGGTTTCACAATTCTAAAAAGCGTGAGCACTATATCTGTAATCCTTAAAATACGCATTTTGCTAAGGCTTTGTTTAATTTGGATCCCAATATGGTGTAAAATGCACATCATATTATTTTTAAAGTCTCTTGATATAACTATTCATTTTAAAATTTCATGACTGTGCATTTTTTGCTTTTTTGGCCCTTCTTGAAATACAAGCAAGATTAATTTTACTGTAGCAGCAGTAATTGCCTAGGCTAACACATCTAACAACTTGGTTGAGCTATTTATTATGGCCCATGATCATTCATTCTAATAAATAAAAATTGGTTTATGTGTATTTCTTCTGATAAAAATCCAAGCAAATAAATTCTTGAGCAAACAAGAGGAGAAATAGCCCATTTAAAATTATGTTTACTCATTTGGAAGGAAATTTAAAAACATAAAGTAGATTTGTTCAACACTTTCTGCACACCTTTCAAAATCACTAACTATATCTTTAAGATATTGACAATGAGTTTAGGGACAGAGAACATTAAAATTTGTCTCAAATTTTTCATATTACCAGGGCCTTTATAGTACTCTTTATTTAGAACATATTACTATGTTGTTTTTGTATCTGAGGTGACAAAATCACTGCAAGCAACATGTTATTATTTTACACTTAATTTACATACCAATTGTGAAAGGGAACAGAATATGTTGACATGATAGCTGTAAAATAATTTTTAACAGAATAAAATGTCTATAAAGCAAAATACAACAATGTAACCAATGATCTACTGTTAAAGGCAGTTAGGATTTCTTTTTTCTATCTGAGATGCAATTCAAGACAGTTCTTAAGCCAAGTAAAATCCAATTACTTTGTCTAGCTAATCATCAACTACCTCTCAACCATATGGATGCTTATAGCAGTATTCTAAGTTTATATAATCTTCTTAGCAGAATGAAAGCAGGCCAATGTTGCAGGCTAATTCAGGACAGTGGTGCTTTTGGAAATATTTATCAATGCTTCTGCTTCGAATACCTGTTATTTTTAAAAGGGTGTATTAGTTTCCTCTGACTACTATAACAAACTACCACAAATGCTGTGGGTTAAAGCCACAGAACTTCATTTTCTCTTAGTTCTGGAGGCCAGAAGTCTGCAAATATACTACTGAACAAAAATCACATTGCTATCAGGGCTGCAATCTCTCCAGAAACACTAGGGGAGAAGCCATTCTTTGCCTTTTCCATCTTCTGGTAGCTGCCAGCATTTCTTGGCTTCTGGCTATATCACACTAATCTTCAAAATGAGCATCTTTAAATCTATCTGCCCTGTCAAACCTCCCCATACCTCTCTGTTTTAAAGATAAATGTGATTGCATTCATATTCCACCTGGATCATCCAGGATGACCACCCCATTTCATGTCCCAAAGACTTTGCCTTATAAGGTAACATACACAGGTACCAGGGACTAAGACATAAATATTTGGGATGGGGGAGGGGAATAATTTTTTATCTTACCACCAACAGTAATGGAGAAAATTCTTAGAATTTTTGACTTTTCAACTTAGACTGTTTTTTTGGGTTTGTTTTTTTTGTTTGTTTGTTTGTTTGTTTGTTTGTTTGTTTTTGATGGACTTTTGCTCTTGTTGCCCAGGCTGGAGTGCAACGGTGCGATCTCAGTTCACTACAACCTCCACCTCCCAGGTTCAAGTGATTCTCCTGCCTCAACCTTCGGACTAGCTGGAATTACAGGCATGCACCACCATGCCAGTCTAATTTTGTATTTTAGTAGAGACGGGGTTTCTCTATGTTGGTCAGGCCGGTCCTGAACTCCCGACTTCACGTCACCCGCCTGCCTCGTCCTCCCAAAGTGCTAGGATTACAGACGTGAGGCACTGTGCCTGGCCTAGACTACTATTAAACAAATGTGTTAACTTTATGATTCTGGAAAATATTTAAGTTTTTATCTTATTCTTACTGTTAGCACTCAACATAATGTCAAGATATTTCTGCATGGTGAAAATCTTCACACGCTAAGATATCTCAGTGTCTGCTTCTCTGAATATGAATTTGAAGAGACATCTATTCACATAGTTCTTTCCAATAAGCAATTTGAGCTTCAAAGACAGCTGGAACATTTCTAAATTTGTCCATCTTTAGAACAGAAGCACTGCTAACTGTTAGGGTATAAAATCGTATCAGATCTAGAGAAAAATCTCTTAGAATTATTTAACTTCACAAATGTTGGAAGTCTAGCAATGTGTTCTCGAAAACATGTTACATAAACAATTCTATTAGAGCTAAAAGTCAAGGGATAAAGAACTCAGCATAATGGTTGTTTCTTTTTTCTTCTCTTCTCTTTGTAAACATCATTGACACTTCTATGGAAGTAACTAGAAAGTCAGTATAAAATTCTGTTTCACTGATTCACCAAATATTTTTCTGTCATTCCATGGAAATACCTAAATGTCTCTAATACGCAAGATTTAATTCATGCATTCTGTTTTATTCTTGTAGGTGAATAACTGATAACTGTGTATGTGTTGAGAGGCAAAATGTAAAAAGATAACATTAATATTGGGCCATGGGCTGTTCACTTCTGATCTTTTCTGAGAATCTAAGAGTTGAGACTGAAATCTGTACCTTCTACTGACTGCCATATGATTTCAGACTCTAATGAGTAGCATTTTGGCAGATGATATCCTAACAAAATTAGCAGTAGTATATTCTTGGCAATATGTAAATGTTTTAATTAAACTTCATTTTGAATAAGACTTTTCTTACCTACTCCATGTTTACTGCATAAAAAATAACAGCTGTGGACACTGGCATACAATACCGCCCTTTCTGGTGAGGCAGATAAGGGCTCCAAACACAATTACCTCTTTGCTGTCTAAGCAGCGACTCACCTTCACATGGTTCATTGTCCTATTTGTACAGTGGAAATGTTAGAAAAATTAAATATGATCTAAATGCAAATGATTTAGCATGCATCCTATCAGACATATTGATATTGTAGGAGCCAGTTAATGTTAGTGTCCTTCTGTTTACATCCCTAAAGTTTTTTAGCTAATGAAGTATGTGGATCTTAAAATCAATCTTAGCTCCAGTTTCTACTGGGGAATTCAAAGAGCTGAAAAGATCACCAACCAATCATGAAAAAAGAAAGAAAGTAAGCTACAAATTGTAAATCTTTTTTTGAACCCATTAAAGAGATAAGATAACCACAATCTTGGAGAGACTGGTTCAATAGTGAGTGAGGGATGCAAGTATTTGCTTCCTCAAAAGAATGCAGCAGGACATTAATAAGAAGAATTGAACTAGAAGAATTAAAGAACTAGTGAAGGTCGAAGGCAGGCCATGGTGAGAATGTGAAGAGTTGAGTACTCTCTTTCAGGCTATCCCCAATTACACCATCAGAGAATAATAGGAGAAGCCTGAAAAAGTTATATACTTAGTGCCAGCCTTAGGAAAGGGGAATAGCAGCAACTGAGTAAGAGAGAGAAAACTTCTCCCTGTCCTTTATCCCTTACCTCCTCAAAGCAAATGATCCCCACTTTTCTGGGAAAAAGTAAATAAAAATTGGTGCCTTTATGGTAGCTGAGAAATGAAAACAAACAAACAAAAAAACCATTATCACTGAGAAAATGGAAGGAATATTAGCTGGGTCCAGACACAGAGTTGGAAGAGGGTCAGAGACACTTGATAAGTTTTCACTTTCAAGAAGGCAGAACAAATTACCTGCTTACAATTGAGGCTTAATCAAAATATACCCCTCTCCCATCTCTACCACCAGTCAAGAAAGCATCAACTAAAATTAACAGTACAATACTGCACTGATAGTGGCAAGAGAGAGACTGTCTCTGAGGCATAACAGAAGGGAAAAACCTGATACTAAGATAAAACAGACATTGAGAAAATATTCTGGCCAAGCAATGAGTACAATGTGTTGCTAGAGCAATTTGTAGCCCTTGATACAATGAGAGTGAGAATAGTGACATTAAACCTCAAAGATAACCCAACTCCTTTACAAGAATAATGCAAATCTCCACACTAAAGGCATAGCAGATGAAAAGATGAGACCATTTGTTAAGCCATAAACCTGATTACTTTTGTTTTACTGTCTTAAACAAAATGCACAGCAAGAAAATGACAAGGTTATCTATGGGAGAAATACAATAACTGGGTAATATGTTGAAGACTGTAATGGAAAAGGTGAACAACATGTAAGAATAGATGGGCAGTTTCAGCAGAAGGAATCAAATGGTAATGATAGGAATGAAACATGGTAACCTTAATGAAGAATGCTTTCAATGGGCTCTTCAAATAGGAACAATATAAGGTACATTTATGTAGAATATATAAAAGCAAAATGTATATAAACAATAGTGAAATAATGAGAAGGAGGAAACAGGACTATATTATGAGAGATTTTCCCTATAAGTGAAGAAGTATTATGTTATTTGTTATTTGAAGGTAGCTCTGATCAACAAAAATGCATTTGTAAACATTAATTAATAAATTGTTATTAATAATAAACATATATGAGATAAAATGGAGTCATAATAATTCAAAATGCAGAAATGGAGGATTAAAAGCCTATGAACAGATAAATAAATAGAAAGGGGCAAGCAATGTTGTAGATTTTAATCAAAATATATCAATTACCACGTTAAATGTGAAAGATCTAAAGAGGCAAATTAAGGATAGACAACTGTCAGAATGGACCATGAAACGGACAACCAACGATAAGTTGTATACTAAGTATCTTCTTTAATTATAAATGCATAGATTAGTTTGAAGCAAAGGTATGGGGAAAGATATATTATATAAACTCAACCAAAAGACAGCCAAAGTAGTTACATTGATATCAGACACAGTAGACTTCAGAACTGAGAATATTATTAATGGAACAGTCTATCAGAGGACTACACACAATGACAAATGGAGTTTCTTTTTCAAGAAAATATAATAATCATAAATAAGCAAGTACTTAACAGCAGTTCTTCAAAATACATAACATAATAACTCATAAAACTCAGAGGAGAAATAAACAAATCTATAATAGTACTGGAAGTCTTCAACATTGCTATTTCAATAAAAACTAATGTCATATTGTGATGAAAAAAAAAAATCCTTACTAGGTGTAGAGAGCAAGGAGAGGGAAAGGTTGACTGCAAAGAAATATGACAAAAAAATAGGGATTAAAACTAGCAGAGTTAGCAATTCTGAAACTAATTGATCTGTATAGTAAGGTTTCTTAAAATAAGTAAATGTGTAATAGATGACAGTCAGATTTCTCATTGTCAGAGGAAGAAGTTACAAATAAGGAAAAAGAGAAGGCTAGAATGTGCCAGAAAGGAGAAATATCTTTTCAGATTTCTAATTACTGGGGTTGGATTCAGAAATGTTTAGCCATGAGTCATCAACACATTTTAAACACTTGGCTCTCATATAAGAAAGAGAAGCTTTGGCCGCGCACGATGACTCACACCTGTAATCCCAGCACTTTGAGGGCTGAGGTAGGCAGATCACCTGAGGTCGGGAGTTCAAGACCAGCATGACCAACATGGAGAAACTCCATCTCTACTAAAAATACAGAATTAGCTTGGCATGGTGGCACATGCCTGTAATCCCAGCTACTTGGGAGCCTGAGGCAGGAGGATCATTTGGACCCATAAGGTGGAGGTTGTGGTGAGCCAAGATTGCACCATTGTACTCTCAGCCTGGGCAACAAGAGTAGAACTCAATCTCAAAAAAAAGAAAAAAAGAAGAAAAAAAGAATGAAAAATTTTGTCTTCTTTATTTATCCTTTTTTTTTTTTTATTTTTTTTTTTAACATTTCAACTTTTAGATACAGGGGTTATGTATTTGCTCCATTCCCTCTTTCTCCACTATCTAGCAGTTCACAGTGTCCATTATTATTTCTATATTTATTTCCATGTGTGTTCAATACTTAGTTCCCACTTAGAAGTGAGAACACTCTTTTTAAAAAAAAATGAACAAAAGAAACTTATATGTCTTATTTTCATATTTTATATGCAACTTGATTACTCTAAATTTAGATTGGATAAGAACATAGGGTTAAAGACAAAGGAAGTCTCCCACTATAACCCAAACAAATGAACTAGATAAATAGTAAAAGTATTTTCAGAATGATATTGTAAGATTAGTTTGGTTGGAATTTAAAAAGTATTTTTTAGGTTCTTTCTTTCATCAAACTTCCTGAAACACTTAACTAATACAAAACTGCCTCTGCAAAGCCGTTAAAATTCTTACACTCCCTTCTTGTTCCCTGAGAAACAAAAAGGATCTGAATATTTGTGTTGGAAATTATATTTTTGTTTTATAGTTCTGTGTCCATTTCCAATAAAGATTGTTTTTAATTACTGACTGTATTTTATTTAATGACTTGTATTAGGGAAGAGAAATACAAGAATTTGTAAATTACAAATATGCTAATTTTCCATGTTGAAACTTATCTTTCAAAAAAGTCAGCATATTCACTTATATATGCAGTTATGAATTCACAAACATAGAAAAGAGTTTGGATCAATTACTGTAGTTCACTAGTAATTGCTTCACTTGATAGATGTAATTTACCATCAATCAGCAGTTGTAGCATTTACATTTTAATGTAATCCTTGAAGCGATAAACACATCCTTAATCAGGGTTAATGTAATACAATTACAAAATAAACATTTGATTAGTCCATTTAAATTTCAATGTAATAAGTAACTACCAAGTTAATTAGTAAGGAAAGTGAATTTGATACAAGTCTTTAGTTGAGGCAATTTAATATTATATAGAAGACTGGAGCTCATGCTATGGGTTGCTCTTTGTTTTTTATGTTTATTTTTTGAGAAACTCTATAAATAAAATTATTAATTAAAATTTGAAAGCAAATCAGAAAAACAAGTTTTCTTGGAAGTATTTTTTTCTTCTAAATGTGGCATTCTTCAATATAAAATAAACAAAATATCTAATAACAATTTATTCAGAAATAACTCAAATATACAGATAATGAAGGTTAACAACTGCATCTAATAATAACAGGCAGGTAACATCTAAATACGTGCTGGAGCCAATAAAGGTTTACCTTTATGTAATGTCACATACATTAATGTTAATTCTTCCCTGTCACTCTAAACCTTCTTTACTCAACATCATTCTTTTGGATAATTCATCTATGGGTTACTTTAGCTCTCTGCCAATTCTTACCTCCCAAATAAAGCCCATATTCCTTTCCTATATTGCTTGTTCATATAGATTTTAAGGAAATTCAAAACAAGATGAGATAATTGGCAATTAGAAAGTGGAGTGAAATTTATGGCTAGTTTTTTTTTTTTGTTATTCTTGCTAATAATAGGGAAAAACAACAACAAAAATAAAGAGGATTATTGAAAGTCTTTTATGTTCCACTGTGTGGTCAAGATATTGTCTAAGTTAGCATGTGGCATTAGTAACTTGAATGGAAATGCTCTATTCTAAAAAAAAAAAAAAAAAAAAAAAAAAAAAAACAGTTAAAATATTTTTGAAAAACTTACTGTGAACTAACCCACACTTTTAGAGATGCATTGATACAGCTCAAAATAAAATTTTCTTCACAGACTCTAAAATAAAGGAAAAAATATGAAAAGAAATTATAAATATTTCAGTTTTATTGCTTTTACAAATTGGTAAATATTATTTAATATTTTAGCTATTTCTCAACTAAAAATGATATCCTGGGGAAGTGAAGCAAGATGACTGAATGGAACCCTTCAATAATCATTGCCACATCAGGAACACTAAAGTGAACAACTATCCACACAAGAAAGCACCTTCGTAAAAACCAGAAAAAAGATGAGTGATCACAGTACCTGATTTTACCATCATGTCAAGGAAAGAGGCACTGAAGAGGGCAGAAAAAAACAGTCTTTTTTTTTTTTTTTTTTTTGAGATGGAGTCTCGCTCTGTCACCCAGGCTGGAGTGCAGTGGCCAGATCTCAGCTCACTGCAAGCTCCGCCTCCCGGGTTCACGCCATTCTCCTGCCTCAGCCTCCCGAGTAGCTGGGACTACAGGCACCGCCACCTCGCCCGGCTAGTTTTTGTTTTTGTATTTTTAGTAGAGACGGGGTTTCACCGTGTTAGCCAGGATGGTCTCGATCTCCTGACCTCGTGATCCGCCTGTCTCGGCCTCCCAAAGTGCTGGGATTACAGGCTTGAGCCACCGCGCCCGGCGAAAAAACAGTCTTGAATTGCCATCACCACCCTTCCCCTCTGTCCCCCCATCCCCCAACTCCCCACAGCAGCCACAGTGCACAGAAAGGGAATTCACATGCTTGACGTGCTTGAGAGAGGGAGAGTCCGGTGATTGTGGGACCTTGCATTGGAACTCACCACTGCCCTTTCACAGCAGAAAACAACACAGGGAAAAATTAAGGTAGCACTTACAGAGCGAGAATTTAGACTAGCCTTTGTCAGAGGAGAATCATCTATCACAGTGGTTGGAACTTGAGTTCTGGCTAGCCACACTACTATGGGATAAAGTGCTCTGGGGTTCTAAATAAACTTGAAAGACAGTCTAGGTGACAAGGACTGCAACTGCTAGGCAAGTTCTGGTTGTTCTGGGCTCTGTGCCAGTGACCTTGGGGTGCATATAACCTACTAAGACATGAGCTGGGGCAGCCAAGGGAGTGCTTATTTCACTCCTCCCCCAACACCAGGCAAAACAGGTTGAAGGTCCTGAGAGAGACTCCTTCCTTCCACTTGGGAAGGGGGAGGGGAGAGTAAGGAGCACTTCTTGCAACACAGATATTAGCTCAGCCACAGCACAACAAGAAAGAAGTAGACTCATAGTTTCTAACTCCAGGACCTAACTGCCAGACAGCATTTCTAGACCCATCCTGGGCCAGAAGGGAACCTGCTGCCATGAAGTAAAAGACACAAGCTGGGCTAGATTCACCACCTGCAGATTAAAAGCCCCTGGACCTTGAATAAACATTAGTAGTAATTAGCAACAGTCACCACAGGCCTTGGGCCAGATTCTATATTATCCTGGCTTCAGGTCCGACCCATAACAGTTACAATGGCGATGGCCAAAGGGGTGCTCTGTCCTTCCTCCCCCAACTCCAGGTAGCTCAGCATGGAGAGAGACACCCCATTTTTGAGGAGCAAACTAAAAGAAGAGAACAAGGGCCTCTGCCTGATGATCCAGGGAATTATCCTAGATCTTACCTAAGACCCTCAAGGTGGTAGTTCTATCAGTCTACAAGAGAAACAGCATTACTGCACTTTGGGTGTTGCCTAATGCAGATATGGCTTCGGTGACTAAATAGTTAGATTACAACACTCAATTCTCTTTGAATACTTGGAAAGCCTTCACAAGAAGTGTGGATACAAACAAATCTAGACTGTGAAGATTAAAATAAACACCTCATGCTTCAATGCCCAGACATCAGTAAATATCCATAAGCATTAAGGCCATCCAGGAAAACCAACCCTCAATAAAAAACTAAATAAAGTACCAGTGACCAATCCCAGAATGACAGATGTAAACTTTCACACAGAGAATTCAAAACAACTGGCTTGAGGAAACTCAGTGATCTTCAAGATAACACAGAGAGGGAATTCCGATTCCTATTAGATAAATTTAACAAAGAAATTGAAATAATTTTTAAAATGAAGCAGAAATTCTAGAGCTGAAAAATGCCATTAACATACTGAAGAATGCATCAGAGCCTCTCAATAGCAGAACTGGTCAAGCAAAAGAATGAATTAATAAGCTTGAACACAGTTTATTTGGAAATACACAGTCAGAGGGGACAGAAAAAAAGAATAAAAAAGAATAAAACACACCTACAACATCTAGAAAATAACCTCACAAGGACAAATCTAAGTTATTGGCCTTAAAGAGGAGGTAAAGAGAGAGATAAGGGTAGAAGATTTATTAAAAGGGACGATAGAACTTCTCAAGCCTAGAGAAAGATATCAATAGGCAAGTTTAAGACAGTTATAGAATACTAAGCAGATGTAAATCAAAGTATACTACCTCAAGACCTTTAATGGTCAAACTCCCAAATGTCAAGGATAAAGAAAGGATCCTAAGGCAGCAAGAGAAAAGAAACAAATAAAAAACAAAGGAGCTCCAATATGTCTGGCAGCAGACTTACCAGTAGAAACTTCAGAATCCAGGAGAGAGTGACATGACATATTGAAAGTGCTGAAGAATTCACCACCAAAAAAAAAAAAAAAAAATACAAAATAAAAAAATAAAAAAATAAAAAACCCTTTTCATTCTGGAATAGTATATGCAGGGGAAATATCCTTCAAACTTGGGGAGACACTTTCTCAGACAAACAAAAACTGAGAAATGTCATCAACACTAGAACTGTTCTACAAGAAATACTAAAAAGAGTTCTTCGATCTGAAAGTAAGGGATGCTAATGAGCAATAAGAAACCACATGAAGGTCAAAACTCACTGATAATATAAGCACACTGACAAGTAGAGAATATTACAACACTGTAATTGTGTTAAACTACTCATATCTTCCTTAGGAATATTTTTCAAAAGAAATAGCTGTGTCAACATTTCAAGACATAGATGATATAATAAGATGAATAGACACAAAAAAATTCAGGGGAAATAAAGTTAAAGTGTAGTTTTCACTACTTTTCTAATTGCTTGTGTGTTTCTTTTTGCAATGTTGTCATCAGTTTACAATAATGGGTTAATAGTTATTTTTGCAAACCTCATGGTAACCTCAAAACAAAAACCTACAACACATATACATAAAAAATACAAAAAAATAAGATATACCACCAGAAAAAAATCATCTTCATAAAAAGTAAGACAGGAAGGAACGAAGGAAGAGAAGACCCAAAACAATCAGAAAACAAATACCAGAATGGCAGTAGCAAATCTTGATCGATAATTATATTAAGTGTAAATGGGTCAAATTCTACAATCAAAAGTCACAGATTGGCTGAATGGATTAAAAACAAATTTCAACTATATGCTACTTGCTAGAAACACACTTCACCTATGAAGAAACATGTAGACTAATAATAAATGGATGGAAATAATACTCCATTTGCAAATGGAGACCAAAAAGTGCAAGAGTAGCTAAACTTATATCAGATAACATCAATTTTTAATACATAAACAATAAAAAGAGACAAAGAAGGTTATTACATATTAATAGAAGGGTCAATTCAGCAAGAGACTATAATGATTTAATAGCCACTCAACACTGAACCACCCAGATATGTAAAGCAAATATTATTAACACTAAAGGGAGAGATAGACCTTGGTACAAAAATAGTTGGAGACTTCAACATCCACTTTTCAGCATTGGACAGATCATCCAAACAGAAAGTCAACAAAGAAACAGTGGACTTACACTCTGCTATAGACCAAATGGAACTAATACATATTTATAGAACTTTTCATGCAATGGCTGTAGAATAAATATTCTTCTCAGCATGTGGAGCATGCTCATGGATAGACCATATGTTAGACCACAAATCAAGTCTTAAACATTCAAATATATTGAAATAATATCAAATGTCTTCTCTGACCACAATGGAATAAAACTACAAATCAATAAAAACAGGTACTTTGGAAACTATACCAACACATGGAAATTAAAAAATATGCTCCTGAATGACCTGAACATCAATAAAGAATTTACGAAGACCATTTAAAAAAATGTTAACACAAACTAGAATGGAAACATGGCATAACAAAATGTATAGGACACAGCAAAAACAGTACTAAGAGTGAATTATATAGATACAATAAATAACCTAGTGATACATCTTAGAGAACTAGAAAAGCAAGAGCAAGTCAAACACAAAATTAGTAGAAGAAAAGAATAAATATCAGCAGAAATAAATGAAATTAAAATTTTTAAAACCCCAAAAGATCAACAAAACAAAAATTTTGTTTTTTGAAAAGATAAAATTTAAAAACCTTAACCAGACTAAGAAAAAGAGAAGACCCAGATAAATAAAATCAGAGAAGGTAGAGGAGACATTATAGTTGATACCACAGCAATTCAGAGGGTTATTAGAGAAAACTATTAGAAACCATATGTCAATAAATTTAAAAATCTAGAATAAATGGATCCATTTCCAGATACATGCAAACTACCAAGATTGAACCGTGAAGAAATCCAAAACCTGAATAGACCAATAACAAGTCATGAGATCAAAATCATAATAAAAAGTCTCTTAGAAAAGCGAAGCCTGAGACCCAATGACTTCACTGATAAATTTTACTGAACATTTAAAGAGCTGATACCAATCCTCCTTAAAGTATTCTAAAAAATAGAGGAAGAGGGAATACTAGAAACTAATTTTATGAAGCCAATGTGAGCCTCATAGCCTGAAACCATAACCAGACAATGACACACACACACACACACACACACACACACACACACACACACACAACCCAAAACTACAGTCCAATATCTCTGATGAACACTGATGCAAAAATCCTCAACAAAAATACTAGCTAACTGAATTCAACAACACCTTAAAAAGATCACTCCTCATGACCAGATGGGATTTATCCCAGGGATGCGAGGATGGTTTAATATACACTAATAAATCGACATGATACATGTTATCAACAGAATGAAGTACAAATCCTACATGATTATTGCAATTGATGCTAAAAAAGCATCCTTTCATAACAAAACTCTCAAAACTAGATGAAGAAACATACTGCAACATAATACTTTTCATATTATATTCACTTTATTTGATTATAGCCTCCTTAGGGCTCTAGTTATTCACAACTTCTGGGTGTCATTACAAGAGAAAGGTTAGTGAAAGTAAATATAGAGTCTCAGTGCTCTAGTTGGTCCACATTCCTGAATATATTCATTACCTTGGTATTATATTTATTCTGGTTCCCTCTTCCACTTAACTAGCACCTCTGCCAATTCCAATGGCTTGCCTGTTGAGTTGGACCAAACCTTCATTCTCAAAGTGTTTAAAGACCAATTTAGAATGTAATTATCAATTTATAGGATCTGTTCTTGTCCATTTACTAATAGAAATGTTTATGGAAGAATAAAAATTACCTCAAGGGATCACTTGAATGTCATACATATTGTCACCTGCCCCATAATGTAGAAGCAATACAAAAGGATACAAACTCTTTATAATGATCAGGGTAATTTACTTCTGCCAGACTGGTAGGCCATTGCTTTAATTTCCATCCTACTGGCATGGGAAGCCAAATGTGATCAGGCAGCAGCAAAGTTTGTTTTGTGGATGTCTTCTCTCTGACCCTTGATATAAGTTGTCTCTCTCTGAAAACCTGAGACTCTAGATCAATCCACCTGGAATTGCAGAGATGGGAAGCACATATACTTCTCCAGAGTCACTGGGGCCACTCCTAATCCCCTCTTGGTTCCTGTTTCCTATAGCCTACCTATTGACAACACAGTATTACATAATGACCACTGTTTTAGGATATTACTGAAACCTCAACACACTTTGTTCAGAGTATTATTTTCAAGCTGTCGCCTCAACTATATCTTTCAGAGACTGCTCATCACATTATAAGGCTGGCAGCTTCTAGAATACTGCAATATGTAGTAGAGTCAGCAACTCCCATGTTTATGTTCTCAATGCCATACTTGCTTTAGTATGAAGTAATATTATTCAAGAACTCATATCATTTGAATAGATATTTTATGAGTCCTTGCATATTAGTGCTCACTGAGACACTGCAGGAAGAAAAGGTATATAATAACTGCAATGTATGTCAACTCACATCTTTATACAATGTATTTCAAAAGATTCGAGTATTCCTTATTCCTCATTGTGTAACTACCAAAATAAGTAAAATAATAAACCCCAATGACTTTAAGTCCTGTTTTTGAAAAAGTTGGGTAATTTCTACCATATACAATTCCTATAGTGTTGCAGAGACCGTTTTTGTGGGTAGCTGGAGTGTCTCTTTTTATGGATGTATTCTGAATCTGAGAATTGGTGCAGGTTTTCAAACTGAGCAAAGGACTGTAAATTTTCATTAGAGAAGATAGGGCCTTCTGCTCATCCATTCTTCATCTCATATGATTATAAATATTAAGCAATACTCCTGTTTTTACCCCCATCTGTCTGTTCACTTAAAAAAAATTAGCCATATTCACAGATTTCCTGAAGACCAAGCTACCATGAATAACATGCTGAACATTTTGTTTTTATGGTAATTATTTCTATCTTACTTTGGATGCTTAGCTGTCAGTTGGATGGGGAGATTGAGGAGCACTAAGGGAAAATAAGATCTTTTTTAGGAAGTCAGGAAGCCTTTATGCTATTTGAAACTTAAGAAATAAACAGATTATTGAGTATTGGAAATTTAATTAACAGGATGACTCTCAAGAATAAAAACAAGTTAGTAGAGAGGTTACTTACATCTTTATTGAGTTCATATTTTCAGTTGAGTGTGAGGTATTGTTATATACTGTGGAAACACGCTGAAACTTTGATGTAAAGTACCTTTATTTTCTATTTTGGTTTATTACCATTTATAAATAATTTTTTATTAAGTAGTTTACAGTATCTTATAAACCATATACACACACAAATATCTGTCTAAGAGAGAAAGACAAATAAGCCAGTAGTTTATATGTTTCATGAATAATGTCATATTCTGATACCTGAGAAAAAACCATTATTAAAGTTATTTGTAACAAATTATTTTATCTCTATAGACGTAGTAATTTTTAAACTTTTAAATGGAAAAATAATGTTTATATTTATGTGGGAAAGATACACCAATAGTGTAAATATTGTGTGTTTTACTGTGTAAGTCCTTAAAAGCAAATGTAGTCAAATACTTTAGCTTCAGGTCATGTTTGCAAAAATATTTGCATTTTTCATTATGTAGGTTTTTGAATTTTCAAGTATCAGGTTGTCACTATTCAAGTGTTTTTCTCTATGCAAAAAAAAAAAAAAAAATTTTCTTACTTTTCTCCTTTATATTGCTAAGGTTTTTATACTCCAAAGATAAAATTTCAATAGGCAGAATATGTCTGTCAACTGAAAGTTATACATTAGATTTGAATCTGAATTTAAAAATCCATATGACCTGTTAGGGAAAAACCTGTTAGATCTCTGTTTCTGTAGAAGAAAAACGAAAATGAGAAAGGATAAATAGATACAGAATAAAGTTTAGTCTAATAATTCATTTCTCCAGTTTGAATTTTTAAAAATATGCCTGGCAACCTATTGAAAAACATGCATATACTTGTTCCGGAGTTATCTTAGAAATAGCTATCTGTTTTCACTGTTAGAGGGTGAATATAAGCAAATTCATGCAAAATACTGTGCAGATAGCATCGTATAGACATATATACATATATAATAGTCTCTCATTAAATGTAAGTTTTATGTAAATTTGAATTTTACTCTTCATTTAAGATCTAGATTTATGAACATTTAAATATGTATTGTTATTCATAAAATGTGTGCTTACTAATGAAAAGAAAACCAAATTTGGGGGGAAATATAAAAAGCAAATTCTAAAATAATATTTAAATTCATGAAGTATAGAAATGGAGAAATGATGATGATTGATGATAAACTATAAGAGGAAAAGTAATTACTAAGCCCTAGAAATTTAATTGTAAAATTATACAAGAGTAGTAAAGGAAAAAAATACTTTTTAGGTTATGGCATTCCAAAGTTTTATTAAAGAAAAGTGTAGTGGATTATATTATCAAAGATATTTTTTAGATATCACAATGCACTTGAAATGAATTCATACATATTTATTTTATGGTGAAATTTAAATAGGTCATTCATGGAAAGCAGTTATATATCTGCTGAAAAAGTTAGGACAAGTCAAATGTTGCAATCCGTCAGGTCTTTCAAATAGAAACAACAACTTCAAACAAGGGTAACCTATGGAGATTCTCTACAGAGAGAAGATACAGCTGCTTCTTACATTTCATTCATTCCTAAGGCCTTGCACCAAGCAGAAATTACACACCCTTTTGGTGATGGTACAGAGAGAATTCACATTTATGGTTATTCCCTCACAGTGTAACAGGGTGTTGCTTTCTACAAGTGAGAAAAATCAGCTCTTACGTAACAGGCCCTAACTCTCAAAATAGGCTTAATTCATAAATAGAGGTGATAGGTCTCTCACTTCAGGAAATGAATTAGCTTAGACACAGAGAACAGAGGGCTTAGAGAACAGGGCTGATTCCACCAAAGAATTCCATTATTTGTCTGAAAATCTTTCTTGTTGTCTTCTGGTAGGGGTAATTTTTTCCAATTTTGTTTTTTTGGTGACAATTTTAGAAGGCCAACAATGTTGGGGAAAAGCTGAGTGTTGGGAAAAAAGCTGAGGCAGGGACTTGCATGTCTGACATAATGTAAAAGAGTCTTGGAATGTGTCTGGGGGACTCAGGGTCTAAAACCCCTTATGGCCTTTGGAACACCAAGCTCTGTGCCACAGGGTAAAAAGGCTGCCCTGCCGCACCACAATCTAAGCCCAGGGCATAAAACCCCTTGTGGCTTGGATGGAATCCAGGACTCAGGGCCTAAAATCCCTCATGACCTTTGTAATGTGTCTAGACTTGCTGGCTCCTTGCTTCTAGCACTTCCAGGTTCATAGATCAAAGAACATAAACTAGAAGAACATGTTTCCCATTATCTCAAGTAGTGGAACATGTTCCATATGCTTCAAAGAAGATGCTAAAATGTCACAGCTGTAGATCATGTGCTTGATACACTGCCTTCGTTCAACCCCCACATCCTCACCACCTGCTTCTTTGTTTGATGACCAATAAATAGTGCGGGCTTTCAGAGCTCAGGGCCTTCACAGCCTCCATACTAGCATTGGCCCCCTGGTCCCACTTTCACTCTTAACTTGTCTTGTTTCATTCCTTTGACTCCACTGGACTTCGTAGCCCACAGGGCCTGGTGTTGGATCTAATCACCCCAACAAACAATAATATTAACGTTTAACATTGTGTGTATTTTAAAAACATAGACCAGTAGTATTGAGTACTACCTACTTTCATATCAATTTAAATATTTTTGCCTTAAAGAATATGCCTAATAGTCCTTCTTATTTTCTCTGAAATGAGCTTTAAAATTATTTGTTGATTTGGAGGGTAGAGAATAACAAATGTGTAAACTTTTCAAAATGTAAAAATGGTTATCCTTGTACTGTTGAAATGATTGCTATGCTATTGGTTGGTGCGTACTGGTTTGGACAGTGAATCTTATAATTTCCTCCATTAACCCTTGTCTGACTACAAACTGCATAGATTGTAGGAAAATAACTAACCCCACCACAAACTCCATATCAAAAGGGAACTAAGTACTCAAATAGCTTAGGTGAGTTTTTACCACTTCTTTCCTAATTAATCAGGTGCGTTGTTCCAACACCTTTTCTACCATACAGTAATAATGTCTGACCCATGAATACAAAAATAAAATGATGATTCTGCTCAGGGAAGACTATAGCAAGCAGCAACGGACATTGCCTTTGCAGTCCATGCACTGAAGCAGAGCCTATGTGGTCACTTTTTTCTACATAAGATTGTGAAACTTTTTATGTTGTGATGAACATGGACATATTGAGATAGTGAAAGGACACACATTCAAATTGTCTTTATAATAAAGGTCATGTGATTTGCACTCAGCTATCAAAATTGTGCAGTTTAAGTCTTTTTGCCAGTATAGCTCAGCTAATTATTATCCGTAATCAATTCAAATCCAGAATTACAAACCCCTATGAATATAGTTTCTCTAGTCTCTGATATTCTAGTTTCCCCCAACACAACCTCAACTTTTATACACGTTCATATTAGATTCTGATTAACCATATTAGAGTTCTTGAGTCTTCTTGACTTATTAACATTTATTTATTTATTTTTCTTTTTAAGACAGGACCTTTCTCTGTCACCCAGGCTAAAGTGCACATGATATGATCTCAGCTCACTGCAGCCTTAACCCCTTTGGCTCAAGTGATCCTCCAACTTCAGCTTCCTAGGTAGCTGGGAATACAGTGTGCACCAACACAACTGGCTACTTTTTTTGGTCTTTACTTTTTTGTAGAGACAAAGTCTCACTATGTTGTTGCTCAGGCTGATCTAGAATTCTTGGGATTCAGTGATCCTCCTGTCTAGGCCACCCAAAGTGCTGAAATTACAGGTATGAGCCACCACACCTGGCTGCATTTATTTTCAATTTCAGGAGTATTTGGACACAAAGAACATATATCAGCAATTCTACTAAAGATATTAATTCAATGCTTTCAATGTATTGAACATCGTGTGCTCATATTGCTGCTATTAAGGTTACAAAGAGAGCTATTAAAACATGAGAAGTATTAAAATTAATTCCTCTCTGTTAAGGGAGGTTAATTTTTTACAATACCAACTTTCCAAGGAAAATAATCTTAACTAAAAGGTTTTGTAGTTAAGAGACATTCTATAGACAGTTACCACTCTATTAAGGAAACAGGATTAATAGTTCTCAGTGCCTT
The DNA here is from genome assembly GCF_007565055.1 of Rhinopithecus roxellana. Lineage (NCBI taxonomy): Eukaryota > Metazoa > Chordata > Mammalia > Primates > Cercopithecidae > Rhinopithecus > Rhinopithecus roxellana. Next base: position 112,163,592 of record NC_044549.1, on the reverse strand, counting down.
TCCCATACCTTTGTGTTTGAATGGCCTACTGAAAATTTCCTTGTCTTTTCAGGAAAAAGTCTAGTCTAAGAAAGACAATACACATTTAAAAATAAAATAAGAACAAAAATATATGTGTCAAAAAGATAGATAAAATTGTAAAACATCTATGTCAATCTAAGTGGATTTTTCCAATATATTTTGCTAGATAAATATAAGATCATACATTAATAAACACTACCACTGTTTGATTTCAAAAGTTCTTTCAGACAAATCTATGGGATATAATAATTAACTCACTAGAAACAAGTATATTGATTACACAAAAATTTATTTATCAAGACTCACATCAAGATGCTCAATTTTATGTTTCAAACAACTCTAAACCATGTCAGAAACTTTGTCCATTCTCATATGGATCCTTGCCTTGAAAGACAGTCCTTAAACCACTAGAGGGTACACCACAGAACCTCTCTGGCTTTTTCTTCTGAGACACTGCTAAAACTCTGTCATCCTGGTATTCTCTCATAGTGCAGAAAGTTCTGATAACATAGCCTTGGCTTATTAGAAGACTGTCTGGTGGTATTTGAGCAAGTGTAAACAAACGAACAAAAAAAATAAAACTTAAATCTGTCTTCAAGTTTCAGCTTCCAATTATAGACCTAAAGTTTGTACCCCTGCACCCTGCCAAATTTACATATTCAACCCTAACCACCAATGTGGTTATATTTGTAGATAGGACCCTTAAGGAAATAATTAAGGTTAAATAAGGCCTAAATAATAAAGGTTGAGCTCTCATTAGTGTCTTTGTAAGGGATTAGTGCCCCTTATGGGATTAGTGTCCTTATAAGAAGAGACAAAAGAGATCTCCAGCTCTCCACCATGTGAGAACAAAGCAAAAAGGTAGCCATCAGCAAAGGCAGAAAGAAAGCCCTCCTCAAAACTCAGCCATGCTTGAATCCTGACTGTAGACGTTCAGCCTCAAGAACTGTGAGAAAATAAACTTCTATGCTTTAAGGCACCCAGTTTATGGTATTTTGTTATGGCACCCTGAGCTGACTAATACACTTTCTAAGTAGCTGAGTAAGCACTGGCAGCCTGCTTAGCCTCTTGAATCTTGAATCACAGCTTCCACAGTCATAATTTATAGACAGTGCACTTCTCTACATAATGCACAAAAACTTAGTGGAATTAAACATCAACAGATTTGAAGCATCTTTTATGAAAGCAACACACTTTATAAATGTTAGTAGTTATGGTACTCATTGTTATTTTTATTCCAGTGTGCTTATAACTATCAGAATGAACATATCTGGGTTTACTTATAATTAGAAAAATAATTGCCTTTTATTTATTTGCTCATTTTGGCTTATTGGATTTTCTCAAAAGAAAATTAACTAAGAAATAAGAGAACATGATGTTGGGAGATAAATCTCCATTAATATGTTCACATTTCTGTATGGTTCAGGCTTTGTGAGAAAAGAGCACTGAAAATCTTGGTTAAAGGATGATCAAAAACATGACAGGTAAGCTGGAGATACAGTATTGCTTTGGAGCTACACCTCCCTATATGTAAGTTATTTGCTTACATTCCAGGGCAGTGAAGCCAAAGGTCCTCCTCTCTCTTCCCCAGAGAACACTTGTTTTCATTCCAGAGCAAAAGTCTTTCCCATTCTAGGAAGGAGGCTGTGCCATTGTTACTTACCATGCTCCATAAGCTCCAAGTCACATGATTTCAGGGTTGCTCTTCTGTGACACAACCACACTGCACACAGTGTAATAACTGGGCCTCACTGCATCATATCTTGGAGATAAAGGCTCGGGAAACTACTACTAAATGTGGTATTTGTGAGTATTAAACACTCTGTTCTCTGATTTGAAGAACTTCATGTGTTTCTTACCAGAACACACACACCCACAGAGGTACTTGCTGCTTTGCAATGATGCAAGAATTTTAATTCACAGTTATAAGGAATAACACCAATCCTCCAACAACATGGTTTAAGTTTCATTTATCCTGGTATATCAACTATAAATAATTTTTACAAATATGTTCACTGCTAGCTCTCCATTTCACAAATCATTATGTAAGTAAGATGTCCATCGTCATCAGTGACCAATAACTTCACTTCTTTCAGAGTCTCGCAGTGACAGATTACTGTGCATCTGCTGCTCAGCTCACAGACAGCAAAGCATGTAGTTGTGTTGTCTGTCAGTCACCAATGATACAACCTTGTGATATTTTATAGAAAAGATCATCAAAAGAGGGTATTAGCCTCTGCAAGAGCTGCCAATAAGTTAAAAGTGATAATGTTAGAATTGAAATTCAACTAAGAACAAAGTGATAGAACAAACAGTTGACTAGGAATGTTGACCCTGCTGCCGTTTGAGATGCTATATGTTAAGCCAAGGGAACAAAATGAGAAAGATACTCCACAGGAAGTGATGTTGGCTATAAACAAAAACAAAAACAACTTATATTAAAGAAAGTTTCAGTAACATTTCACAACATTGAAAGCATGAAGGATAAAATGTTGGAATCTGATGGAAACTTAGAAAGAAAAATGACAATCTGTCAAGGCATAGAAACGATGCTTGGCCCATATTATAAATCTTACGATTTTTTACCTTCCTGTCCCACTTTGCAAAGCAAGGATTGCCTACATATAAAGTTAACAGAGAAAATATATATCCAAAGAAAGTTTTAGAACATATACGTGAGAAGCATAAAACATAAGCCTCCGCTCTTATACTAACAATCACAACTAGAACTGTCATGTAACTTTCAAGTGGGAACTGAGATTAATTTCACTATCAGAATATCTTAAGTATTTTCTTAAATTTCCGTATTGTCCCTTATATGATCCCTCTCAAAAGAGAGCACTTCATTAAAGCCCAAATATCTCATTTATTTCTGGCTAAGATTTTGAAATATCTCATTTCCGTAGGATTTTAGAATTTCTCTCTATGGAATTTCAACAATAAGATTTAGACTGTCAACTCACTCTTAATATTTAGTAAATATAACACATATTTTAGGGGGCATTTTTACTGGGATATTGAACTAGCTTCACTGTTTTAAATATTCACTAGATTTTGAGAAATAGGTGTGTTTAATATTCTGTGTTTGCTATTTCTGAGGTAATTGTGTTGCTGAAAAGTAGTCCTTAAACAAAATGAGCTATAGTGGAACTAAAAGAGAAACCACTAGCTATTCTATTTGAAATTAGGTCCACAATTCTGCAATATGTTAAATTTTTAAATATATCATAAATTCTGCTTCCACTAGGAGCTTTTCTAACTGCAGTTATTTTTCTATAGTGGCTGAAGGAGACACTGGAGTTGTAGAGAGGCAAAAACAAAGTATGTCATGATCATGGGAAGCCTTTTTGATACACGTTCTATTAATTTAGATTGAGTGGATGACTTTAGTTATGACCTTCCATAGACTTGGCTTGTAATACTATGGAAGTCATCTCATCTCTCTGGAAATCAGCTTCCTCTTGTGTAAAACTGAAGGTGTTCAACTAAATGACCTCAAATGTGGGCATAATATTAAAAAATTATATTAAATGTATGAGGAGGCTTCTGAAGTCTATGAAAAAACAAAAAACAAACTACTGGCATGATAGAAAAACTTTACTTTAAATGTCTTCTAACAAGTGAAATGCAACATTAAACTTACTTAACATGTTGACAGTTCATCTAATGTTTGACAAAATGATCCTGAATACCTTGTATGTCCTTACAGACTAAATGGTGCCAGAGATTATGTGGGGTCCGTTCTCCATCCAGGTAAATCTTTACTCACTGTAACTATCGCTGACATTGGAACCTGGAACAGAACCAGCCTGTCATACTTGATCAGTTTGCAAGCCTTTTTTCATCATCTCTCTGTGTTTGTTCACTAGATGTGTTACCAAGTAGAGATTATGCCCTTGACTGCTGTTTGTTTGTTTGTTATTCTCTACCATATTCTGCTCAAGGCTGTAAATAATTTAATAAATAAAGTCAAATCACATTACTGCTCCTTCCTCCCCACAGAAACATGTATTAATGTACTCTTCTGTGAGACTGTCAATGTTATTTTTATTGCTTAGAATTACAAACTCCATACCCATTTAAATTCTGCCCATTCTTAGAAACTGAACACAAACCAATGTATTACAAGCATGATTATTAGATGCTTAACCACATGTGCATACACACACTCTGTCTCTCTAAAGAGAGCACTTTTTAAATATTTTTTGTTTCTTTTATATTCACCTCAACCCTTATTACTTAAAATTTTGTCTAGGCTCTTGCTAAATGTTATCTCACATTTGTTTTGTGAGATTTGCATCACTTTAATATTTATGTTTTGCATTTCTAAACTGCCTAATTCATATCACTGGATAATTAATACTGAATTTCATAATATTTTTCTTATTGGTTTATAAGAATTTTTAATTTTTTGCTAGTTTTATACATTGTAAATATTATCATACAATTATTAACCTTGAAAAACACTTCCTATTTTATGCTTTCCCTTTGACATTCAAATCATTATTCTGTGTAATACTTACTTTATGTATGTGCATGCAGTGATGTTCTTTTTTACTTTTGAGATGGTGAGCCAATTTCTAAGCATTATCTTCCAAATAACCCAATTTTTCTGTGATTCGTTTTCAAAATTTTACTATAAAATTTATTTCAAATATAAACCATAATGCAATATACTTCTTTGTACTTATTACCCAGCTTTAATCATCATCAACACATGAACATGTTTTTATACATAACCCTCAAATACTCAGCCATGTCTTTATCCCCTCTTGATCCTAAGACAAACATTAATCTTATGTCACTTCATCCATAAAGAGTGAGTAATCATTAACATATATTTTTAAGAGATAGGTTTCTATAAACCTAAACATAATCTAATATTGATTTACTGTTTATATTTTCTCAAATAAACATTTTTGGTACTTTACAATGTTTGATAAGTCCAGATAAGAAATCCCTGTGTCTTACATTTGATTAATATATGGCTTAAATCCTTTAATATCTGTAATATAATTTTTGAAAATATCAGGTCATTGATTCTGTGGACTTTCCTGACTCTGGATTTTATTTTATACAACACCACTTAATATATTATTCTATCCCTTATATTTCCTATACAATGGTAGTTAAATTTACAGCCCTCATCATATGAGGTTCAATTTCAGTAAGAATACTGCTTAGGTGGTGTACTTCCTATTGTATATAACCAGCAGACAAAATATGTTCATCTTTTTCTAATGTGAAGATAAATCACTGTGGTAAATCTCAGCCATATGTTATAAAATTTCCTACTACTACACTTTTCTCTAATGGATAAGTTAAATATATACTCAAAAGTGTGACCCTCACACCTTACTTAAGATGCACACAAAGAAGAGAAAGAAAGAAGAGACTAAAGGGAGGGCAAACATAATGTGTTAAATCTAAAACATATATTTGGAAATGTGAACATGTATACTCAATAGATAAGAAGACTTCAGGGTTCAGGAGAATTGTATTAAAGAAGAGAATGACTGACTATACCAGACTTAGAACAAACCATGGGCTCCCAAGTCTCTTAAAGAAGGGAAAATTTTACAAAAGTTACTTCACTTTCAGAAAAGGTTTATTAACCAAAAGTCCCATTTAGATGTGGCCAAGAAGATTATTGGAGACTAAGGCCATTCGAGAACATGTAAACACTGCTCATCAAGAAGAATGGATTTAAAACTCTCTCCCTGAGATCACGATTTAGGCCTCATCAAAGAACACATTCAATTCCCATGGTAGCTGACTCTCACAATGTCTGGCCAGAAGAATTTCTTACTTTCTATAGACCAGTGATTGTGGACTGCTGTATCTTCCTGTATATCCCTTTCTTAATGTGGGATATTTATTCTGGTAGCCTGTGTCTGTTTTACTGAAATGCATACTGAATGTGTGTGTGTGTGTGTGTGTGTGTGCGCGTGCGCGCATGTGTGTGCGTGTATGTGTGTGTGTGTGAGAGAGAGAAATTGTGTGTGTGTGTGCGTGTGCATGATGTGCATATGAAACAGAAAGAGGGAGGGAGAAAAGTATGTTTTAATGATTGGTTGGCTGAATATTAAACTTAAGTTTCTACATCATTTAAAAAACAAAAGTAAGGCTATCATTTGTGTCCTTTCAATACAAAGTCTCATAGATTTTTCCAGTTCTGTATAGTTCCTGAGATGATGTTCTCTTCTTTACTACGTCTATTCCCTTCTTCTGGAACATGTGTTACATATATGTGGGGTGTCTGGGTTGAATTCCCGTAAGTTCTATGTTCTCATGCTTTTATCATTCTGCCTTACTGCTGTACTCATTAAGCAGGACATTACTTTATCTTCCAGATAAGCTTTGCCATAAATGTCTTTTATTGGTTCACATCTTGATTTTTTTTAAAAAAATCAACTGTCATAATTGTACGTTTAAAACACTCGTATTCTCTTAGTGTAGCTTTCTTCATGGCAGGCTATTATTATTGATGTTCGCAATAACAGCTCAAATGTTTCCAAAGAATCTAAATAGAGTGAAAAACTGTCTTCAATTTTTAAAATAATTTTTGAACTGTTTCTTTTAAACAATTATAGACTCAAAAGAAATTATTCAGGCTTGTACAACAGTAATCTCTAGGTCCCCAGAATCAGACTCAGAATGGAGGTTACCTTGAATGATATTCATTAAGGTGTCCTTTGGATGCACATCTGTAGAAGGAAGGAAGCAGAAGTAAGTTGGAGCAGAGGGACAAATTGAGCTGTGAGGCAATCACAATGAGTATCTCAGATGCACAGGTACCTTGAAGCTGGGTTACCGCCTTAAGAGTTGTCAAGAATGGCCGGGTACAGTGACTCACGCCTGTAATCCCAGCACTTTGGGAGGCCGAGGTGGGCGGATCATGAGGTCAGGAGATAGAGACCATCCTGGCTAACATGGTGAAACTCCGTCCCTACTAAAAATACAAAAAATTAGCCAGGCGTGGTGGTGCGCTCCTGTGGTCCCAGTTACTGGGGAGGCTGAGGCAGGAGAATGGCCTGAACCCGAAAGCGGAGCTTGCAGTGAGCCGAGATTGCGCCACTGCACTCCAGCCTGGGTGACAAAGCCAGACTCCATCTCAAAAAAAATAAAATAAAAAATAAAAAAAATAAAAAAAAAAAAAAGTTGTCAAGAATGATTTCATGTGTATTGTAGCACTATTCACAGTAGGTAAGATAAAGAATCATTCTAAGTCTCCATCAATATATGAATAGATAAAGAAAACATGATATATCTACACAATAGAAAATTATTCATAAGTAAAAAGAATGAAATCGTTTCATTTGTAGCAATATAGACAGAAGTAGAGGTTATTAGTCAAACGAAATAATCTGGGTACAGATACACAAATCTTGAATGCTCTCACTCACATGTGGGAGCTAAAAGAGTTGATCTAATAGAGGAAGAAAGTAGGGTGGTGGTTACTAGAAACTTGGAAGGGTAGAGTGAAGAGGAGATAAAGAGAGGTTGGTTAAAGGATACAAAAATAGTTTGATTAAAGCAGTAAGTTCTTGTATTCCATTGTACAGCGTGGTGACTACAGTTAACAATAATATATTGTATATTCCTTTCTTTTTTTTTTTTTTTTGAGACGGAGTCTGGCTGTGTCGCCCAGGCTGTAGTGCAGTGGCTCGATCTCGGCTCACTGCAAGCTCCACCTCCCGGGTTCACGCCATTCTCCCGCCTCAGCCTCCGAGTAGCTGGGACTACAGGCTCCTGCCACCACGCCCGGCAAATTTTTTGTATTTTTAGTAGAGACGGGGTTTCACCGTGTTAGCCAAGATGGTCTCGATCTCCTGACCTCTTGATCCTCCCACCTCGGCCTCCCAAAGTGCTGGGATTACAGGCTTGAGCCACCGCGCCCGGCCGTATATTTCAATATAGCTAGAAGAAAGATTTGAAATACACCCAACAAAAAGAAATGATAAGATTTTTAGGTCATGAATAGCCCAATCACCCTGATTTGATAACTACATATTAAATGTATGTACCAAAATTTCACATGTATTTCAGAAATATGTGCAATCTTTATGTATTAATAAAAAAATAATAAGAAATGGCATTTCCCTGAACTGGGGCAAGAAGCCCAGGTTTCCATAGTCTAACATTGAGTAGATGAAGGCAGTCTCTAAAAAAAGGTATGAACTTGGATAGAGAAGTTTTCGTTTGCTTGTTTTTTTTTGTTTTTTTTTTTTTGTGTTGTTGTTGTTTGTTTGTTTGTTTTTACTGAGGCAACTCCCAGTGAGGGCTGAGAGCTGAGTACCATCTCCCAGCATCATTCAGAGCAACTTGTGAAATAAGTATTCAATTCATAAAGAACGATCGCAGAATGTCACAACATCCATTACATCAGCCAATTGTATCCTGAGATTAGATCTGGTTTATAATACCTTACCACATTGATCAAACAACAATCAGAAGAATATCCACATTCTAATCTCCAGCTATTTTACTTAAAACCGTCATTTTTTTTTTTTCAAAATGAGGCCCATGACAAGTTTCCCAAGTTAGAGCAAGTGACCGTTTTATTAAATGCTTTGTCACTTCATAAAATCAGTTTCTCATTTTCCTGAGCACTGATAATAATTTCCTCACTTCCTACAAAGCAACAAGCCAAACAATAACGTGTATATATATGTTTGCAAAATTACCTTGCAGTTGCCAATTACTATCTCATTATCTAAGTTATGCTGTAAAAATAAACATCCCTAAAACACAGTGGCATATATAAAAAGGTTTTTTTCTTGCTCAAGCTCCATATGTTTGGAGATCAGCTGGCAGCTGTGCTCCACAGCGTTCTTAATCCAGAACAGAAACTACTCAGAGTGGCCACCATCTGAAACATTGCCTGGCAGAAGGAAAAACAGTGTGAAAAATTGCTCGGTTACTCTTAAAAATAATCCATTCAAATGTTACATATACCATTTTAAATTCAATTTCCACTAGCAAAAGAAAATCATTTGACCACAATTAACTTCAAAGGGTTGGAAATACACAGTCATGTGAACAGGAAGAAACATAAACTATTTGATAAACTAAACTAAAAATTACCAAAGCTCACATCTATGTATTATTTCAGGGAAAAATTACTTCAAGATTTTTCCATATGGAAATAAATTTGTAAGGGAGAATCTATGCGATTCAAAAGGACGATGAAGAAACCAAAATGATTATAAATTAAGCTGTGTTGAAAATGTTGCAATAAAGTTTCATTCAAGATTAAGAAAGAATCCCTAAAGAAAAAGGATAATATATAAAACTAATAATTTTCTATGCTTTAATAAAGAGGCGGAAGTGACACAGAAGTTAATAAAATATTGCCTGCTAGTTTCAGGCAACACTTTTGCCGAGAATTTGCCTATCGTTGTTTCTGGATGTATCGAAGTTTCCGGAAAAGCACAAGCATAATATTGTTTAAAAACACCTAAGGGTAATTACAGAAGATAGTAACACGATTCTTGAGTTCTGAATTGTTAAAAAAAAAAAAAAAAAAAAAATGATGGGGTAAAGAAAACGCTACCAACATAACAAAAGGCATGAAATCCAAAAAAGAAATGTGAAAACATATAATAATAACATTCAAAAAGAAGACAGAATATATAGAAACCAACCAGGAATTACATATCATATGAATAAGTTACACACCTTATTAAAAGATATATAGACTCTTAGACTGAGTGCTTAAAAGACCAACCTAAACATGTTTACATATATCATGGAAAAAATGTTAATATCTGTAATTACAAAAAGCTTCCTACAAATCAAGGAATGAGAAAACAATAAAATTAGAGTAACAAAATGATCAATAGTTATGAACTAGCCAGACATAAAAGAAAAAATAACAAGAATGAACATTAATAATACAAAAAACTAGATTACCTATTGCCCTGATACTTATTTCAATAAGATTGGTAATTCATACTATCAAGGTTGTAAATGAACCAGACAGTTGGTAAAAGAGTAAAAATGCCAGTTTATATATATACATATATATGTATACACACACACACACACAAAATACATATATACATAATATATATATACTGATATTTAAAATGTATAATATAAAAACTACGGTAATTATAATTATTAATACCCCTCATATTAATAAAATAATAAATGACATTTGGGATTGCTCTTAGAAACTGTGCCAAGAACATTCCCATGGGCAGATCACCTGAAGTCAGGAGTTTGAGGCCAGCCTGGCTAACATGGTAAAACACCATTTCTACTAAAAATACAAAAAAATTAGCTAGGCGTGGGTCTGTAATCCCAGCTACTCAGGAGGCTGGGGCAGGAGAATCACTTGAGCCCGGGAGCAGAGGTTGCAGTGAGCCAAGATCGCATCATTGCACTCCAATCTTGGGCAACAAGAGCGAAACTCCGACTCAAAAATATGTATATATGTGTATATTGTTCTATCTTTAAAAATTTGCACTAAATATGTATAATAGGATTTATTTTGCAAATTCTGTTAAATCTTTCATTAAATCAAAACCAAGCCCAACTATGAATGCCTCTTAATGCATAGTTGAATGACCAAAATAAGTCACCACAAACTGCTAACAATAGGGAGTGTGTGTGCTGTGAAGTGTGGAATTGGGTGTATTGAAAATGTGCAATTTTTGTATTTCTTTACAAGCTTCTATATTATTTTGATTTTATGAGCACATATTAATTTTCATCTATAAAAACAATAATAAGAAGAATGTGACTGGCTCCATAATAGGTGTAAAAGTTTCTGTAATTTAAGTCATTATCACCTCTAAAGTATTAAGGTACCAAGGACAGAGACTAATGACATTTGTTTTCATTTTAAGGGCTTGGTGATATCAGTGATTCATGAAAATGTAACAAATATTGGTAACTTTTTGCAATGAGAAGAAGAATGGTTGAGTAGAGAATGATTTACTTTAATTTTGTAGGGCATTATGGCTAATAAAATTGTGTGTGGGAAAGTATGTGGGTCAGAGTCAGAATATTACCTACCATGGGTCTTGGTTATTGAACATTTCTCCTTGGTTTTGCTCTGTTTACCACACATATTTGACATAAGGGTCTCATGTCATTGATCTTTGCTTAAGATAAAATATGTACTAAGCCTTGACCAAGTAGTTTTGTCATTCTGTAGAATAGTAATGAACTTCAATTGTACTTAATAAAACATTTCCCACTTCTTCAATTTATCCCCTTTGTAAAGCCTATTCCGTACATTGATGAATCAAAACACCTCAAATAAAATTAAACAGTGGCCAAGATGTTCAGACTATTCTCTTAAACATGAAGGGTTTAATTAAAAATGAAATATAATTTGAAAAGTAGGATTTCATTTCTTTCTTGCACCTAGAAATAAGCCAAATTGCACATTTTAAAGAAACTGACAGAAGTGAAAGTTTCTATTAGTGACTAAATCCACAAAGATTGTAAAGTTCTTGAATAGAAAACATAATTTCAATAACATTTTTCTTTTCTCTGCATATACATAATAACTAATTCAGTTTAAATTTCTGATGAATATAACTTGAAATGGAATATTAATTCTAAAGGTCTATAACAATAAACATAGAATCTTTGCTTCCTAAGCTCTTGCTTTTCTCAAGCCAATTCAACATCCTTAAGTCTGAGAGTTTGCAGGTTTTCCTTCACAGACCGTCTGGATGTTACCTTTGAAATATCAACACACTTATTACTTAGCATTCTAAAATATTATAACTGACAATATGTATCACTGTTGCTGCCTTATCTAATTTACACAAATAAATTCTAGATTTCAGATTAGTAAGTAGTGCAACTATGGCAAAGTGGTTGACAACTTTTCCTTTTATTTAGCTGTTAAACAGAAAATGAGCATCAATGGCCTCCCTAGGGCAGAGCAAAGCATTGCATTTTTGGTAGATGTATTTTTGTAAAACATTCACATACGACTTTATATTTCACTGCTTGAAATGTATATGACACTCCATTATATCAGTTTTGTTTTCATTTGCTCAATTCGGAAAGGTTCAGTAATGCCCTTTCCTTTTTAGCAGTCTTACTTAAAGATACATCCTGCAATTAACTTCATAAACTATGATAATATAAATATAAATAATTCATAAGTATAGAGTTTGTTTTATCAATCAATTCATCATTTTTTCATTCAACAAATTTTTATTGAGAATAAAGTCCTTATCAAGGACTGTTGTTTTTCGGGCTTCTTTCAGAAGTTGGTCAGATTAATGCTATTTTATACTTGAGCACAGACTAAAATCCCCCTCCACCTTCTCTGCCAGAAATGCTTTGCAGCCAGCAGGGGAGAGGTAGAAAGTGGCAAGCTGAATGAAAGAGCATTTGAATCTGCACTGGGAATACATAGTTTAAAGAGGTTACAGTATGTATCCAGTAAAACACTAAATATTGATCATTATTTTTCGATTTCTGTAGCTATTGGCATACTAGGTTGTCCTGTCAGAAAGTTGCTATTTCTTTAAAATCAATATATTATTTGAGATACTCTTTCTCTTTTGTAAAAATGCAAGTGCAGTATACTGAAGCTACAATACAATTTCCATGAGCTATGTAGAAAAGCCTTGTTAAGACGACTTAAAAAACATACACGTATTAATATGATTCAGTGACTGTCAAATTAAAATTAATACACATTCAGATTCTACCAATAAGGGTAGAGTGGTAATATTTATAATATTTTTGGCAGTTTTTCAACCTTTATTTAATTCCTACTATACTTTATATTACATTGTATATGACAAAGATTCAAAGCTTGAATTCAACTCTGAGGATAATTTATATCTTATTTTCTCAAAGGAAATAGTAACATACTTCATTAAAAAACAGAACTATATTTATACCTTTAAATAAATAACATATTTTTCTGTAGAAATGTAAATTACCAAAATTAATATAAGAAAGCATAGAATATCTATAGATGAATAAAAATAAAATCTTTTTGCTATTTAATTTGTTTTAACTATACAGAAAGGACTTTACTTTTACAACATTTATTAAATATATATTTTAACAGTTTTTGAAATAATTATAGTTTTACAGGAAATCAAATCTTATTTTTGTATGCATGTTTTTACAAAGTTTAATAGATTTCAAATCTATTTTTTACATTCTATTTGAGAAAATTATGTAAATGTAAGTCATGTTTTTATCTAAAGATATACATTACACACACAGTCACATATCTGTGTGTGTAGATGTTTATGTATGTGTGTATATATACCTGTGTGTGTGTGTGTGTATATATATATATATAGAAAGAGAGAGAGGATGAGAACAGGAAAAGGAGAGAGAATGAGAAAAAGAGAGGGAGATTCACTTCTTTATTTAATGTGAAATTGAGAAAATACGATTCACTTTATACTATTTCTGAAATGAGAAGACATTTTAATATGGTCAGAGCTTGTACTGAGTTGCTGACAATATTCTTTTCTATATTTGATAATGCTGAAAATCTCAGAATTGCCTCAGTATCAGTTGGCAGTGTATACATTTCCAATTCCTGTTACGCCCCTTTTCTAAATCAAGAAATATAAACAGGACTTAAAGCAAAAGAAAGCACATTTGAAACCCTCAGAAAATAAGCTGACTAACCCCTCAAAGTAACATACTGTTTTTGCATTCCTGCTACTGTCAGTTTTAGAATGCAGAACATTTGATTTGTGTGCACTTTAGCAATAAAAATTGCTAAAAATTGTTGAATTTATTTTTGCTGACTTTCTTGTCAAATTTGGGGTCTAGCTTCTTTCTGTATAATAAAACAGCTGCTTACTGACTATCTAAGAGAAGATGCACATACATAAAATCATCAAATACATTCTTCAGTTCTTCTACCACAGGCTTAAGATTTAAGTTTGCTGATTCTCTGGGCTGCAATCAGCACCATTTATTGTTTTCGTTGCACTCTCCTCTATTCTTGCCAATTTTGATAATTTGGTTCTACTGGAATTATCAACTTCAAAGGATTTGTAAAATTCTGTGAATAAGAAATTATACTTCTTAATTCCAAATTGTAATTGAAAATCCCATCTGCTCCCTTACTTTTGTGTGGCATCGTGTTTACCGACATTGTCATCTTGTTATTTCTCCTGACTGGATGAACACAGAACTCATTATTAAGTGTGTGATGTGTTTTAAAAGTAGGTACCTGCCTCTTCTACATCTCTATTCTTCATCTCACCGTCTCTTGGTTATCATTTCTTACAGAGAAGCCCATATCTTCTCTTCTTTCCTTTGCTTCTCTCTCCCACAGTGCCCTCGCTGTAGAAATGGTGAGTTACAGCACAACTCCCATCCTTTCCTTCTTAATCACATGTATTGAATCTTTTAGCACATTTTATGTTTTTTTCTCTCGCTGGATTAGAGCTTCTTTAAGTTTTGTGTCACAATTCGTTTAACTGTGTGTCCTCAGAGTGAAACTAGGAAAGCATGTTTGTTGTGTGTCTGAAATAGGCCAGACTTAATCATAGATACTAGACCTATAAATTTGTTTCATTTTTACAATACCCTGGTGAATTTATATATCTTCCATTTTGCAAAAGAGAAACATGAAGCTAACAGAGATTAAATAATTTTACCAAGGCTCAGAAACAGTAGGACCTAGATTCGGGGTTATGATCCTAGCTTTTTGAACTCAAAGCTTTTTTTATCTCAAGGAGCAAATACCAAGTTAATATACATGATTTAACTCTAAGTCAGCAAATAATTCCCATTATTTTTCTTAATTTGAATAGCACAAAATTATAATGCTTGTAATATTAGGTGAGTATTTTGTAGCTTATTCTGTTTGGGTGGGTAAGTAATTTTAAAGTCAAGAATTTTGAAAAATATTATGTTAAAACACAAATATTAAGTGAAGGTCTCTGCTTTAGTGTTAAAATCAATGGTAGCTCATAGTACTCAAAGCAGCTAGCCTTAGTATCCAAATGGGAAAACACAGCAATCAGTATTTCTTCTCAAACAATTTATTGTTTGTAAAATGAGCAATTATGTTTATTCTCTGTCCCAGGTTTGTCTCAAATTGATTTTCTCCTTCTGTTTTACCCGCTAACTTCTTCAGCTTGGAACCTCTCATCTCTCGTCTAAATTGTTATATTATCTTTGTGATATAAAGTCTGACTCCCTTTTTATTTTAATTATTATTATTATTTTAGGCTGGAGTGCAATGGTGCAATCTTGGCTCACTGCAACCTCCACCTCCAGGGTTCAAGCAATTTTCTGCCTCAGCCTCCCGAGTAGCTGGGGTTTCAGGCACCTGCCACCCTGCCCGGCTGATTTTTTTTGTATTTTTAGTAGAGACGGGTTTTCACCATCTTGACCAAGCTGGTCTTGAACTCCTGACCTCGTGATCCACCCGCCTTGGCCTCCCAAAGTGCTGGGATTACAGGTGTGAGCCACCGCGACCAGCCCTGACTCCATATATTTTTATAATGCTTGAATCCTGATGACTCTTAAACCCATGAGTTTCTCATCCTCTTTACCCCACCTTTGAGCAGCTGATGTAAACCCCAGAATGTTATATCCTGGGGCACCTGCAAATAATTCAAACCACATATAGGAACGCTTACCCTGGCCTCGCCATTGAACCACCATAAAGATACAAAGCCACTCTTTCCACTGCTGTCTCAACCTATATTCCAAAACTGCTTAGAATTCACACCGTTCTCCCACAAAGCTTCATTACTTAAATGCTAAAGATCTGCATACCCTCTTGGACTGTGTGTGTGGAGGAGGGGAGGGGAGTCATCATCAGTTTTAAGATCTAAACCAAATTTTGCATGAGAGTCCATGCTGCTTTTGTGAGTGGTCATACTATCCTCCTGAGTAAATGTTCCACTGATGCCCCCTCCAAATCAATATTCCATTCTCCATTTAAAGCAAAAGTAGAGTTTAAAAGAGTAATCCTCCTAAAAACATCAGATTACTTATTTGAATATTCTCAGTCTCTGTCTTAAAATGAAATGTCCAGTCTTTGTCTACAAGCCCTCCATGACCAGAGATTTGCTCATTTTTCCAGCCTCACTGAGCACTATATTCTACTAAGATATCAAACTCCAGTTATAATTATTCTTTTTTTAATATCTCAATTTTTGTTTTACCTCCAGGACTTTGCACATTCTCTTCTCTCTTCTTCGAATAATCTTCTTCCCTCATGTCCTCTTTATCTTCAAATGGTAAACCATTGGTCTTTCTTTAAGTTTTAGCTTACATGCTACCTTTTTAGAGAGTTGTTCATTGTCTACAGTCTAAAGAAGGCACACTTCTCATACTTCCTTCCTCAGTCTGTAATTTGTTATCCTCCAAGCTTCAGGAAGGCAGAAACTGTCTTTTCTCATTTACTCTGTAAACTAGTCCTTAGCAGTGTATCTACCACATAATAAATATTGTTAAATGAATTAATGAATGAATGGCCAACTAGTTCAGAAGTTAACTCCTTATACATATGTAACTTAAAGGATGATTAAGATTAAATTCACCCAACTGAATGACATGGGAATGGTGTGCAGGCACCCACAAAATAGTCAAAAACAAATAAGCATGCAACAGACAAAAACTACTGACTTGGGATAAAAAAATTATATACACTTTCTCCCTATGTATGCTAATGTAGACAGGCAACAGATGGATCTAAAAGTATAAAAAGAATGTTTTATTTCCCCCCTGAGATTGGAAAGGTAGAAATGCAGTGAATATGATGAAGGCAGCTGTTCTATTTCTCAGTAGGAGAATTAAAATGAGGAAATAGATTATCTCCTTTCTAAAATAAAAGCCATGGCACTTTCTTTTTTAGTTTTTCAGACCAAAAATAAAATTGCCCATTCAGCAGAGGATTATATAGTTAATACACATTAACATCTTTTACTTTACTTAATATAGACCTCTGATCACTGAAACAATAGGTATACTAAATTAACCAAAAAATCTGTATAGCCATGCTTATTGATGTTATATACACTTGTATATAAATATAAAACCTGGAAAGATCACTTCACTGGAAGGAAAGCAAATACTCAGGCAATTTATTTATTGAGTTTGACTCACGTATAATGAAGAAATTATGACCAACACTCCAGATAATATAAAGAGTTAACATTCAGTTTGGTGGAATTGTCTGGGCTAAACGTTTCAGGGGGAATAATGAACGTTTTTGGTAATAATCTGTATTTCTTCTTCAGTGATAAGTTGTTATTTCTATTTTCCAGAAGTTTTCTTCAGTCTTTTTAATTTTTTGTAGAGGCAGAGTCTTGCTGTGTTGCCCAGGCTGGTCTCAAACTCCTGGCTTCAAGTGACTCTCATGTCTCCATCTCTCTAAGTGCTGGTATTATAGGTGTGAGCCAGCATGCCTGGCCAGAAAGTGTTTTAAAGTGTCACATTTTCAAGAAATATAATTGATTGAATTTAGTTTTTTTTCCTCTATTTTTCATTGTAACTGCATAGAGTTAAATAGCTTTTAATTTTTGCAGCATCTTTGGTAACTGTGATTACCTTTCTCTTAATGGTTCACATTTTTGTATTTTCATTTTCTCAATTTTTCTTGATAAAGTTTATTTACCAGCCACATATAAGCTCTTTGTTTGCTATGTTTGTCTTTATTGTTAGTTTTACTAAATTTTTGTTTTTTAATTATAAAAATTCAAATTATATATTATGTTTCTGCTTTCTACTATGATATTTCAATTCATTGCTTAATTAAATTAGAAATTTAGCACAGAATGGAAAAATTGTTATGTCAGGAAATAAAATAAGTAGAAAATCACACTTAATTTGGGACAAAAGAAACAACAAAACCAAATTACAAAGTCGCTAAAAAGTTATCAAAAAATAGTGTACATGAAGACATATTGAATGCAGCATGAAAACAGTGTTTAGAGAAAAAAGTCAAACTTAACCTATATTGTTAAATCATAGAGTCTAATAATAATTTTACTAAGCTTTAAACCATAGATATTTTGATAAATACAACAAAATAAACCTAAAAATTACAAACATTTTAATTTAGTAATTTAAAATAAAAGTTAATAAACAAGAAAACAAAAATGTGGAACTACTAAATAAGTTCAACAGATACAAGTACACATCAGTGAAATAACAACCAATTGACCAAAAGAATAATTATAAAAGTCAAATAAATGCTTTAAAAAAATCTAAAAGTCAAAAGATAAATGATACTAATTTATGAAGATGACTATGAAAGCCTGATAAATTTCAGTAGCAATCAAGTACATATTAAAAGAGTCAACAATTACCACTTTTTTCCTTTCAGGTTTTCAAACATTAACAAAAACATGATTTCAAGCTGTTTGATTACATTAGATTAATGAATAATTTCATTGACAATTTGGCGTACTGTTGCATCGGTATCATGTTTCTGTTTTTATGTATTTTTTTTTAAGCAGGCAGACATACATTGTTTAACATCCTTTTTTTACTGCAACCGGAGGCAAAGCAATGTTTTCAGTCATAGATAACATCTTTGATGTTTCACAATACTGATATTTCTAGAGCAAATTCAGCATCCCTGGCCTATGGTCTTCAAAGGCCTTGGGGAGTCAGAGTTCTATGTGGCTGGCATGTTTGCCTCCCTCGGGGGACATTGCTGCTCAGTGGGCTCACTAGCTGACAAAGTTTCACTAAGGATCTTGCCATTTCACTTGAGGAAATTGGCTTAAATCCTGTTGTTAAGAACTGAAATAATCCCATTTCCCTCTTCACCTAATGCGAGCTTATTTCTGAGATTTAGACTTCTAAAGCATAAGAGAGAACAGGAGGTTAGTTCAGCAAATTCTGTAAATCATTCAGTACCAGGAATGTTTGCTAAATAACAAAGCTGTTTTTTTCCCCCAGGGACGTGGAAGCAAAGATATTATTTTTCAGATACACAAAGTGAAATCTGATGAGGATGGTGTTGGCATGTAGCCAAGTATGAGCTCCACAGAAACCGTGAGGCTGGGCTGGCCTTTCTTTATAGCTTTAGTTCTCTGGATCAAATTGTACCAGTCCATTAATTCAAGAGCCTTAAAAATGTCCCTCTCTTTTAGTCCTGTGGTCTTTTTCCGGACATATATCTAAGGAAACAGATGATAATCCTCAGCCTATAGCTAAAAGTGGATTTCAAAAGGACAGCTGCAATAATTACTTCAGTGTGAAAAGATAAAAATTGACACACCACAAGCTAACATGGTTCCTGGAGCTTGTCTGGAAATCCAATAGAAACCTAATAGGACCACACTGAGAGTGAAATGAGTGGTGAGAAGACTGACTATTCCATCAGTAACTGGATGTTCCGTCACTAACACTAGTCATGCAGCCAGCAGCATCTGAGCTCATCTGATTGTAGAAGTCCAAAATGTCTGCTAGTGAAAGCCTCAGTGAAAGGTAACCAGACACACACACACACACACAAATATAATAAATATTTTCCTTGAAGAGAGAGGTAGATGGAGGTAAATGTAGGCTAGTGATCTTGTTCAACAGGGCAGGCAGGAGGCTCTGGAGCCTTTAAGCTGCAGTGGAACTGGTAACGATCAGGATTTAAAATCACTGGTACACTGTTGAGTGACTATAACTCTCAAGTTGACAGTAAGCTAGCATTATGCCATGAATGGGACAAGGGGCATTGGAGCCATAATTAGAACATTCTACGAAGATGCCTGAAAGATGGACATCACAGGAACC
Organism: Rhinopithecus roxellana; assembly: GCF_007565055.1. Classification (NCBI taxonomy): domain Eukaryota; kingdom Metazoa; phylum Chordata; class Mammalia; order Primates; family Cercopithecidae; genus Rhinopithecus; species Rhinopithecus roxellana. The sequence goes on along the minus strand of NC_044549.1, from coordinate 112,143,855 downwards.
AGAGATAAATTGCTACAGTCCAGCCATTATGCATGGACTGCCTTGAGGTTTTGTATGTGGGTTCACCGTGTGTGTATGACTGGGATTCATATGCCGAAGTCATTACTAGCATAAACAAAGAGGAAAAAAGTGTTTACTTACTCTTCTGATTTCCAGTAAGAATTATGATGCTGTATCATTTTCCTGTGCACTAATAGGCTTAGAAAAATAATCTTTAAACTTTTTTTTTGCTTGCATGCCTCCTTGCACAAATATATTTTTAAATGTTCCCTTTCGTATTCATTGCAAATATTATTGACACATAATTTATAAAATCAATACATAGTACATTATTTGGGGAAGAACTATAAAAAACATAAAATTTTGAAGCAAAATTTAAATGTTATTGGAAATCTATTGTTTAATGAGATAAATAGATATTTGGAAAATAATAATTCACTCATTTGAAGATACATGAATATAATTTATTTCTAGAATGAGACTGAATGGTGTGAATTCTATTCCTCTATTTCTGTTTTTATAGATGTCAATGCTGAGTAAATACATGAATGGAAAAAAATGAGTTTAGTTATGGCAATGCCAATCGAGTTTTTCATTTCCATTGGAAGTTCTTTTTTTTTCTTTCTTAACCAAAAGTCATCTGGTGATCTATAAAAATTGTTTTCAAAGGCAAAATCAACATCAAAGAAGAGATAAAACATCTGGCCTACATGTGACTTGTTACACAATTGTTCACTTTGATAATTTGGGGGAAGCATAAGAAAACAAAGAAAAGTAAAAAAGACTTATGTGTTTATAAATTATTCCTGCTCTTCTTTATTTCTTTCAATTTGACACACTCCGTTTGACAGCATACTCAGAAAGAGTTTGAAAAATGAAAATATTGATTTAAATACATTTGTCAATCCACTATTTTGGACAAAATTTTTGTCACATTTATATATTGTAAACCTAACTAATGAAACCAGATTTCATTTTGAAGCAATCAGTTAAATCATAGTTTTTTTGGTCTCATAAAATCTAAGTTTATTTTTCAGTTGAAATAAGTGTTACTATGCATTTTGAGGAATATGATTAACAGAACCGTGAATAAATAAATAATTCACCTTGTCACAAATATCACTAAAATGGTCAAATAAACATTATAATTATTTCAACATAATGCAATTATCACTTTTACATGAAGTAGGGTATATAGTAAAACACATGGTATTCCTTTTTTTAGTAAATGTATGTACATGAGTCTATTGAAATTTGGCACTCAGCTTTTGAGGATAATTAAATAAGAATACATATATTTAACAATTTTTACATTGTAGATTTCTTTAGACATACAACCAAGCACTTTCAATTTTTTAATAGAAGAAGAAGGTATATTCTGCTTAAACTAATCCATTCAGTAGGTAGCCTATCACTTTTTAAAAAGGGTTCAGAACATTAAAATATGTAAGATGAAAATAAGATGGTAGTTCAGTTTCATGAAATATAGTTTAAATACAGTTAAATGCTCACTTAGTCTGAAGAAGTTACATAACATTTTATTTTGGGCTTGAATTCCATCCAATGATACTTGAAAATACTTTTAATTCCAGAAAACTTTTTAGTTTCGTCTATAGTGATCCATGTCTTTACTCTCTGTTTCTTCAGCTGACTGAAGATGTTTTGCTTTTCAGCAAGTCCTAATATTGAATATTAGAAAAGCTAATATAAATTATGTTTCAATTATGTGAAAAGTCTTATTGAGCATAACTTTTAGCACTTTTACACAAATCTTCCTCCCCCCTCAATTAATAGTGTGCTTTCATTTACGACAGTCAAAGGACAGGAGAAGTCAGGTGGTTAAAAGAAAATTTCTATTAATCCCAGTGTCCCTACTCTACATTATATTTGATTTCAGTTCTTCCTAGTATGAGCTAAAATAATTTTATGGTATATTTCATGCTTATCAGATATATTTAATACCCTAAAAGACAGGAGACCCTGTCTTGATATCTGGTACTTTGATTACTCACTAAAGAAGTCTTTGTAAACGCAAGAGATTAGAGAACTAAAAAGTTTACCAAGAGGGACATGCGATATAAACTGGGAGAATGAAGACTATTCTTTTCGCTTGAAAAGTGAGAGAGTGCTGCTGTGAAAAGGAAGGTGGAAAGAGAGAACAACAATCCTGGGGTGAGTTCATATAGAAGCAGAGGATCTGAAAACCCATTCCTCTGAAATTGGCAGTACCCACAAAGTCTCTTGGGGAGTATTCCAGTTTAAACTTGCCTGCTATCGGGGCTCAGAAGTTTGTAAACTGAGCCTATGCAGAGACAGTATAAAAGGAAAATAGAAAATTGCTTCTCCTAGGACCCAGTGAAAATTCTGTAGTTATTGAATCTGTGACTGCAGAAGAGAAAGGACAAAAAAATCTGTTAGTCAACAACAAATAAGGCTCTCTGTGAAATCCAATCAACGATCCTGGAGTGATTTTGGAAAACTATAAAAGCTATTGAAATGATTAAGTATAGCCCAAGAACGGTGGACCAGCTGGAAGAAAAAAAAAAATAGAGCTCCAGTCTCAATATAGGGAACCATCTGTGGCAGTGGTTTTCAACCCAGATTGCATATTGCTATCAGAATTCACTGGAGGGCTTTAAAAACTACCAGTGCCTGGGACTCACCCAAGACCAATTAAGTTAGCATCTTTGTGGTCGAGATCTAAGAATTTGAATATTTGAAATGTTCCCCAAGGATTCTGATATGCAGTATAGATTGAGAATAACTGGTCTAGATCATTTTAATCGAGGGAAATTCTGCAGTTGAACAAATTAGATGAAATAAAAATAAGAGAATGCTTCGAATTTTGAGGCATTAAGTAGAAGTGACTATAGAAGTATAATAAGCCTTATAAAGGACAAGGGTGAATCTTGCCACATACCTTTAAAATTTTAGAGAGAAATTAGTACAATAAATTTATACTTAGGGTCCTACTTTCTTAAAAGACCACCAGAGCAGGAATAGAGTGGAAGATGAAATAGGAGTCATAGTTTAATAAATGTTACATCAAAAATGTAGGCTAATATTTGTGTAAAAATAGAATGATAGTAAAATAAATTATAATTGAAAACTATGTACTACAATATGACAGTGGTTGCATTAAGTTGCCTTTATTTGATGGAATATAATGTACTTATTAAAATGATATTTTTGTAAGATAGTCAATGTATTTTATAAAAGATGAATATTTTAAGTTTTAAGATAATATAACATATAAAATATATGTACATTTGTATATATGTGTATCCAATTTATATAAATGTACCTATATGTAATTTATGTATATGTAACATATACACAATTTGTATATATGTAAAATTTTTAAATTCTTAAACAAAGCTTTTTTTTATTATACTTTAAGTTCTGGGGTACATGTGTAGAACGTGCAGGTTTGTTACATAGATATACACGTGCCATGGTGGTTTGCTGCACCCATCAACCCGTCATCTACATTAGTTATTTCTCCTAATGCTTTCCCTTTTCTAGCCCCCCACCCTCCGACAGGCCCTGGTGTGTGATGTTACACTCTTTGTGTCCATGTGTTCTCATTGTTCAACTCCCACTTGTGAGTGAGAACTTGTGGTGTTTGGTTTTCTGTTCTTGTGTTAGTTTGCTAACACAATCTTAATAACGTAGTTTTATATTGTCTTGAAATTAAGAATTTGTCTTTTAACTTTGCTATTTTTTCAAATTATTTTGACAATGTTAGGTCTTTTGTATTTCCATATACATTTTCAAATCAGCTTGTCAATACGTACAAAAAATTTTAAGTGTTGACTGAGATTATGTAAAATATATAAATAAATTTGAAAACTGACATCTTTACACTGACTGTTTTATTTGGTGAACATATGTCATTACCATTTATTTAGATCATCTGTAGTTCTTCCAGTAATGTTTAATGTTCAGGTCTTACACACATGTTCTTAAACTAATTCCTAAGTATTGAATATTTTAATGCTATTGTAATGGCATTATTTAAGTTTTTAATTCCAAAATTCTCTTGGTACTGTGTAAAACTAAATATTTTTATGTGTTAACCTTGTATCCTACAATTTTGAATATTGCCAGATTTACTTATTAGTTTAAGAAACTTGTTTCTAAAATTTTTAGTAATTTTCTCCATCATATAATTTATGAATAAAGAAAGTTTTCCTCTCTAATTTTCTATTCTTATGGTTTTTACTTACTTTTGGTTTTGTATTGAACAGACTAGAACCTAAAAACTACGTTAAACAGAAGTGATGAGAGCGCACAACTTTGTTTATTTCCATTCTTAGGGAAAAAATACTTTTGATCTTTTACCATTAAGTATGATGTCAATTATAAGTTTATTCGAGTTGTCTTTCTTGAGATATAAAAGTTCCTTTATTACCAGTTTTCTGACAGCTTTCTTTTCTTAAATGTAAATGTCTGTTAATTTTTAAAAAATCTATAGGTTAATTGTATGTATTTTTCCTCTTATATACTATTAACATTTTGTATGACATTGGTTGATTTCTAGAATGTTAAATCAATTTTGCATTGCTGAAATGGACCCCACTTGGAAGCTGAGGTTATTTGCAAACTGAAAAATGAAGGAACTGAAAGAGGGCTCTTATAGAAAGAGAGTATATAATGATATCTGTAGATAAATGATATAAATGAGATAAGGACAGGGCAGTTAGTGAAGATGACAAAATTTGAGATATTTATCAGAGATGGAAGGAATTGGTCGTTACTGGAGTTGAGGAGTTTGTGATATTCAAGTCAAAGTAGTATATAGATCATACACTTGGATATAAATATTACAAAAAAAAAATGATGGTGATTGTAGGGTAGAGAGAATGATGTAGATCCAGGACTGAACATATTTAGTAAGTAAGAAATGACCAGAAAGTAGACAGATATAACAAGGAGAAGAGGGTGTCAAGGATTTAAGTGAGCAGAGATTTTGCTGGAATGCCAGTTTGGAACTGAGATTGGTCTAAAACCTTAGATAGCTGTGCAATATTTCTAGAATACTAATTTTTTCTTCATGTAGTCTTATGAAACCAACAAGAAATATGTCTACCTTATTTTACATGAGTTACCAATTACTTGCACTTGGTGGACAGACAGACTCACCCAACAGACCTTCTGTAGCAATCCATTTGCTCAGCATGACTTCACTGGAGCAGGGTCACGATAGATCATGAGGTCTGATGGCTCAGTTTGGGGGACTTTTTTCAAGTTAGTAATTAAACATAGTCTTTATTAAAAATTAAATTATATAACCTTACAGTTTTAATAATTACATTAAAACACTGCTAATAAGTACTCAAAACTCATCAGTATGAATTTCTACTACATTTCTGCATTTCAGTATTATCTCTTCCCTGAAGGTTATCTTTATTATAACTGTATGATAGAAATATTATATAATGTTTTGCTGCTGCATATGTCTTCTCATCTCTGTATATGGTAGTATTATATTGATAGCTTGAAAACCAGCCTTGCTGGAATAGTTACCTTACAGAAATTGTTAAATATTACAAATCAGGATTTCCTTGTTGTTTTGTTGTTTTTCTAGGCTTATAAAAATAATTAAAACACTGTTAAAATGTGTAATAAAGCTGAAAATACATTGCATATGTAGCCATTATATTATAAATAATGCAAAGATATTGAATTTTTTTCACTTTTTAAAACCCATTATGTGATTCAGCAAAGTAACATGACATTACAAATGAGTACAGTTCTGACATAAGTTAATTTCTATAGTTTTATTTTTGTTTAACTTGTTAATATAAATAAAAATATCAACCAACATACAAAATGAATTTTGGAACTTTACTTGCAAACATTGTTGGCTGGAGAAACAAGGGTTTAGCAAAATCAACAAACACACCACAAGACTCAAAGGAATTTATAATAAATATGTTGTGTATTTTATTATTATTTATAAATTGTATACTACACACTCTTTATATGAATAAAATTAATAACATACACATTATATATATGTGTATATATATATGTATACTTACACATATTTCTCTATATATTTTGGAGGTGATTATTAAATACTTAGGAGCTGTGTTAGTCAGGTTTCTCTAGAGGGACAGAACTATGGAATAGATATATATAAAAGGGGAATTTATTAAGTATTAACTCACACATTCACAAAGTCCCACAATAGGCCATCTGCAGGCTGAGGAGCAAGGAGAGCCAGCCTGGGTTCCAAAACTGAAGAACTTGGAGTCTGAAGTTTGGGGGCAGGAAGCATCCAGCATGGGAGAAGGATGTAGGCTGGGAGGCTAGGCCAGTCTCTCTTTTCACATTTTTCTTCCTGCTTACATTCATTCTAGCTGTGCTGGCAACTGACTAGATTTTGCCCACCAAAATTAAGGGTGGGTCTGCCTTTCCCAGCTCAAGGACTAAAATGTTAATTTACTTTGTCAACACCCTCACAGACACACCCAAATACTTCATATCCTTCAATCCAGTCAAGTGACACTCAGTCTTAACCATCACAACTCTAGCCCTTGTCAATTTGAACCCATACACATCTCCTGAGATCATACATAATCTTCAAATAAAGGCAACAATAAGGTCATAATTATGTCTAACATAAGTATCTTTTGTACAACCTAAAACACACCAATCCCCAACACAAATACTATTACATAAAGTTAACAATATTTAAATGCTGATGTGAAGTCAATAAATCTTATGTCACATAATAAATGAGAAAATAAATAAAATGAAGATGTTTTTCTTAGTACAAGTGTATACATGAACAAACGTTTTTAACAGAAAATGGAGGAAATACTCATGACAATTACCATCCTCGTTTCTGCAGCAGGTCACCTGGTCGTAGCTGGTATTGATGACTACCTTGTTCTACTACCCTTTCTGTATGCCCTTTGCCTTCAGCAAACACCTAGGCAGGTCATGATTTTCTTCCTGGTGGAGTGACCCAAACCTTCATTCCTGAAGGGTCTGGGTCATTTGTAGTTCTGCCTGGATTGGGCTGTTGTAGTTTCCCACTGACTTTAATCACAGGGCATGGTAATACAAAGAGACACCCTAATGGACCTCCTGTATTCCATGAATATTCATTTTTACCCCCATTGTGGAGTAGTAGAGTGATTCCATCTTGATAGTCTGGGTCAATCATCCCAGCCAACACTGTAACACCCTTCTTAGCCTGTTGACTTAGAGGTCTGAGGAGCCCAAAGTGTCCAGGTATGAATCTTAACTTCCAGTTTGATGGAATCATGGTTGTGTCTCCTGGTGGCAATGTTCCTCCCTCTGGAACTAAGACCTCTAGGCCAGCAGAACATAATGTCATGGGAACATGGAGCAAAACTTTTGCTAGTGGATCACTAGGGGTGATGGTGAGTGGTGCTACTTCCACTTCCATTTGATGAGGGAATGTTGCTGTGCATGACCCACTTTATGGCCAGGTGGGTCAGAAAGCATCCAGCTCATCATAGGCAGTTCAGGTGGCATGGTGACATGATTACACATAGTCAAATGTTCCGTTTCCACCAAATTCCAGTAACAGGCCAAGAGCTGTCTCTCAAAAGGAGAGTAATTACCTGCAGGAGATGGCAGGGCCTTGTTCCAAAATCTGCTGTGGTTCACCTATGGGGGCCTGCCAAAGGTTCCAAACACCATCCCTATCTGCCACTCACACCTCAAGCACCACTGCATCTGCTGGGTCATATGGCCCAAGTGGCAGAGCAGCTTGCACAGCAGCCTGGTCCTGTTGCAGAGCCTTCTCCTATTCTGGAAGCCACTCAAAAGTAGCAGCCTTTTGGGTCACTCAATAAATGGACCAGACTAACACATCCAAATGATGAATATGTTGCCTTCAAAATCCAAATAGGCCAACTAGGCATTGTGCCTCTTTCTTGGTTGTAGTAGGGGCCAAATACAGCAACCTATCCTTCATCTTGGAATATCTTTACAGCCACCACACCAATGGACCCCTAGAAATTTTACTGGGGTAGAAAGTGCCTGAATTTTAAACAAATTAATTCCCATCCTCTGATACACAAATGTCTCACCAATAAGTCCAGTGTGTTTTCTACTTCTCACTGACTGGATCCAATCAGCATAATGTCATCAACATAATGAATCAGTATCGTATCTTGAGGAAGCAAAAAGTGATCAAGGTCTCTCTGAATAAGATTATGACACAAAGCCAGAGAGTTGAAACAGCCCTGTGGTAGGAGAGTAAAGGTATATTGCTGGCCTTGCCAGCTGAAGGCAAACTGATTCTGGCGGGCCTTATGGACAGGAATGGAGAAAAAGGCATTTGCCAAGTCAATGGCTGCATACCAGTACCAGAAGATGTGTTAATTTGCTCAAGCAATGAAACCACATCTGGTATAACAGCTGCAATTCGAGTCATCACTTGGTTAAGCTTACATTAGTCCATTGTCATTTTCCAAGATCCAACTTCTTCTGCACAGGCCAAATGGGAAAATTGAACAGGGATGTGATGAGAATCACCATCCCCACATCTTTCAAGTCTTTGATGGTGGCACTAAACTCTGCAATCCCTCCAGGGGATTGTTTTTGATTTATTGTTTTTGATTTCCTTTTTTTCTAGGTAGAGGCAGCTCTAACGGCTTCCATTTATTTGCCTTTCCTACCACAAGATCCCTCACCCTACCAGTCAGGGAGTCAATGTGGGGGTTCTGCCAGCTGCTAAGTATGTTTATGCCAATTATGCATTTTGGCACTGGAGAAATGACCACAGGATTAGTCTGGGGACCCATTGGACCCACCGGAAGTCAGTCTTGAGCTAAAACTCAATTACCTGACCTCCATAAGCCTCTACTTTAACTGGAGGATCACAATGATGTTTTAGGCTCCCTGGAATCAACATCAGCTCAGAGCCAGTGTCCAGTAGTCCCCAAAATGTCTGATAATTTTCCTTTTCCCAGTGCAGTTACCCTGGTAAAAAGCCAGAGGTCTTCTTGGGCAAGGACAGGAGAAAGATTCACTGCATAAATTGTCGGTAACGTAGTGGGGTACTTCCTCAAAGGGACCTGGCCTCCCCGTCATTCAAAAGGTTCTGGGTCTGTAAACTGGTTGAAGTCTGGAAATTTATTGAGGGGTCGTAATTCTGTGTTTTTGTAATTCAAATCAGTCTTCTGTCCATTTGGCCTAGATGTTTTCTGCTTATATAAATTAAGTAGGAATGCAGTAGTCTTCCTATCAATTTCACTTCTAGGAACACTGTGATGAATTAGACAATGCCAGAGCTCTACACCAGTCAGACTATTCCAATTGCTGCTTTGTCTCTGTTGTCCATCATGGTAGCTATGCCCACCTTGCCTTTGATGGATGGATGCCATCTCTTGGCCCCTGCTACCTTTGGATTCAATTATTTCCATTGTATTTAAGTTTTGTAGTTGACTGACTGGAGTTCCCACTGTTAGATCTGGAATACAGAAAAGAGCAATTACAGGGCTCTTCAAAGATACAGGTGCTGCCAACCAAGTCTATTTTGCAAGGCATTGGTCAAGGGTATATCTTCTCGACCCTCCCAGCTGAGATGAGTAGGTGTAATGTGTCTAATCCACTCAACTATCCCAATCTCCCTAAGCCTTTGGATCCCTTCCTCTACATTAAACCAAGTGAGCTCAGGAATTTCCAGCTCACTCACAGTGGGCCATCTTTTAATGCATATTTCAGCTAACCAAGCAAATAAACTATTAGAACCTTTTTTTACTCCCCAAACTGCAACACTATATGCGGAGTCTCTAGTTAGTGGACCAAAATCAACAAACTCAGCCTGATCCAACTCTATGTTCCATCCAGCACTCTTAATATCCCACACTGTTAATATCCATTCCCATGCTTGTTCTCCAGATTTCCGTTTATATAAATTAGAAAATTCAGGTAGTTCTTTTCAAGTGTATTGAATCTCCTCGTGGTTCACACTGTCAACCTCGATTCTAGGGACCCGCTGGAACTTTAGTCTAGTTATAGGTCTAGAAGCAAACAGGGGTTTGGGGGCCCTCCTGAGGAGAATCAACATTATCTTACCTGGCAACTGCCTCAGGGGAGACCATCACTGTTGCCTCAGGCAGCACAGGGTTTATCGCTTCAGACAGAGGTGGAAAGGCTGATGGCAGCATGGGTCTGGGAGGATATGTTGCCACTACTGGGGATGAGAAAGCTGTTTTCTCTGGTATAAAAGGTTCATCAGAGTTCACAAACTCAGTCTCCCTAGTTTCATCAGGGTCCTCCCACACATCCTCATTGTAAGTTGCAGGGTCCAATTCTTTTCTAACCAATGCCCTCATTTTAACAGTAGACACCTGGTGAGGCTGTGCATGCACTTTTTGTTGCAGGTCAGTCACTCACATGATAAATCTTGTGTCTGTTTTTTCCCCAATTTTAGCTCTTTCTCTACAGGAGATAACACTTTCACTCAGGGCAATCTTAGTAGATTTGTGGCTCAGTGTCTCCTTCTGAAGCTGAGAGATAGAATCTCTGAGTTCATTATTTTCTCTCATCACTTTGTCCATGAATTTAGGAGTAACTTCCCAGCTTAATTATGTTCCTTGGTTCTCCACATATGATCAAAAGTATTACGTGTAGAGTCACAGAACTTCTTTCCTCTCGTGAATGATGAATCAGTAGTGTCAAATGCTCCAAGGATTATCAGTGTGCTCCATACTATTAGAAGTAGAGTTCTTGGCCTTTTTTTGACTTAATCATATTAAGCAGCCAACTCCAGAAACTCCTTTATATATGTATATATACACACACACATATATATAAAGTGTGTTAAATATTAACTCACATGATCACTAGGTCCCACAATAGGCCATCTGCAAGCTGAGGAGCAAGGTGAGCCAGTCTGAGTTCCAAAACTGAAGAACTTGGAGTGCGGCGTTCAAGGGCAGGAAGTATCCAGCACTGGAGAAAGATGTAGGCTGGGAGACTAGGCCAGTCTCTCTTTACACATTTTTCTGCCTGCTTATATTCTAGCCATACTGGCAGCTGATTAGAATGTGTCCACGCAGATTAAGGGTGGGTCTGCCTTTCCTAGCCAATAGACTCAAATGTTAACCTCCATTGGCAACACCCTCACAGACCCACACAGTATCAATACTTCGTATGCTTCTATCCTTCAGTCCAATCAAGTTGACACTCAGTATTAACCATCACACCAATACACTGCTAAATGTGTGAGTGATAAAAGTTGGTCCAAGGTGTGATACTGGGAATACTTGTCATTAATGAAGTAAAATAATTAGGACAAATGATGGCCTTAATTACTAGATTTTTCAATGGAAGTTTGAAATTCTCTTCTGGCATAGTGAACCTATTATTAAATTTGCAACTCTGAAAGCTTTGCAGGAGCTGCTCTCTTCAACCCTGTGAGTCTTTGTGTTGTATTTGTGGTCTGCACTCTGAGGCTTTCTCTATCAGCAGTCTGGGTGGTTACTGCAACTCACTATTGTTTGACTATATGGCAAGAAACAGCAGTTTTATGTGGAGCCTGTAGTGATTAAGATGTTCTATATTAAAATGAAAATAAATAATAAAAAGTACTGATTATATATTTCTGAGAGGCAGAATTATATTGCATGATAAAGTTTCCCTTTTGAAAGGTGAATGTTCTCAAGAAGCCTGGGATCTCTGATGGTAAAGATGGGGCGTGCTCCATGAGAATATAATGCTTTCTAAGCAACAACTCTCATAATTCATTCTGGGAGCATTTTCATGATTGGAGCAAAAACTGTAGAACCAAAGTCACATAAAAATAATTAATCTCTTATTTGCATTTCTAGAATATCATTAGAAGGCACATCTCATATCTCTTAAATCTCTGTCTTTTCCACTATAAAGGACCTTGCAGTATTGAAGGCAGGTTCTCACTGTATTTACTCAAAACCTTAAGAAAAATATTCTTCCCCACTAAACTGATTTCTTCCCATCCACTTACTGCTCTTTAGAATTGCTGTCTAAAGAAAGAAGTCATAGAATATAGGCTCAATCAAAAACAATAACCTTAAGCCAAACTACCCATAGTAAAATACAGTAGGCTCCCTTTATCCAAGTAAGATCCCATCCAAGACATCCAGTGGATGCCTAAAACTGTAGATAGTACTGAATCCTATATGTACTATGTGACTTCCTATACATACATACAGCATCTATGATAAAGCTTAATTTATAAATTAGGCACAGCAAGAGATAAATAATAACTAATAAAATGGAACAACTATAACAGTACACTATAATAAAAGTTACATAAATATGCTCGCTTTCTGTTTTTCTCTCTCTCAAAATACATTTTTGTACTGTGCTCACCCTTCTTTCTCGTGTGATCTAAGAAGAATGCTAAGTAACTCAAGGGTGAGCAGCACATATAGGTGGATATGGTGGACAAAAGACTGATTCACATGCCCGGTGAGACAGAGCAGACTAGTGTAAGATTTCATAACGCGGGGGGGACGGAGCAAGATGGCCGAATAGGAACAGCTCCAGTCTCCAACTCCCAGCGCGAGCGACACAGAAGACCGGTGATTTCTGCATTTTCAACTGAGGTACTGGGGTCATCTCACTAGGGAGTGCCGGACAATCGGTGCTGGTCAGCTGCTGCAGCCTGACCAGCGAGAGCTGAAGCAGGGCGAGGCATCGCCTCACCTGGAAGTGCAAGGGGGAAGGGAATCCGTTTTCCTAGCCAGGGGAACTGAGACACACAACACCTGGAAAATCGGGTAACTCCCACCCCAATACTGCACTTTAAGCAAATGGGCACACCAGAAGAATATATCCCTCACCTGGCCGGGAGGGTCCCACGCCCACGGAGCCTCCCTCACTGCTAACACAGCAGTCTGCGGCGATCTATCGGCAAGGCAGCAGCGAGGCTGGGGGAGGGGCGCCCGCCATTGCTGAGGCTTAAGGAGGTAAACAAAGCCGCTGGGAAGCTCGAACTGGGTGGAGCTCACAGCAGCTCAAGGAAGCCTGCCTGTCTCTGTAGTCTCCACCTCTGGGGACAGCGCACAGCTGAAGACCAACAGGGGAAGCAGCGGGGGCCGGTGCAGACGCGAACAACTCTGTCTGACAGCTTTGGGGAGAGCCGTGGATCTCCCAACGCGGAGGTTGAGATCTGAAAACGGACAGACTGCCTGCTCAGGTGGGTCCCTGACCCCTGAGTAGCCTAGCTGGGAGAAATCCCCCACTAGGGGCAGTCTGACACCCCACACCTCACAGGGTGGAGTACACCCCTGAGAGGAAACTTCCAAAGGAAGAATCAGACAGGTACACTCACTGTTCAGCAATATTCTATCTTCAGCAACCTCTGCTGCTGATACCCAGGCAAACAGGGTCTGGAGTGGAGCTCAAGCAATCTCCAACAGACCAACAGACAGTCCTTCTGACTGTCAGAAGGAAAACTATCAAACAGGAAGGACAGCTATACCAAAACCCCATCAGTACGTCACCATCATCAAAGACCAGAGACAGATAAAACCACAAAGATGGGGAAGAAGCAGGGCAGAAAAGCTGGAAATTCAAAAAATAAGAGCGCATCTCCCCCTGCAAAGGAGTGCAGCCCATCGCCAGCAACGGATCAAAGCTGGTCAGAGAATGACTTTGACGAGATGAGAGAAGAAGTCTTCAGTCCATCAAACTTCTCAGAGCTAAAGGAGGAATTACGTACCCGGCACAAAGAAACTAAAAATCTTGAAAAAAGAGTGGAAGAATTGACAGCTAGACTAATTAATGCAGAGAAGATCATAAACGAAATGAGAGAGATGAAAACCATGACACGAGAACTACGTGACAAATGCACAAGCTTCAGTAACCGACTCGATCAACTGGAAGAAAGAGTATCAGCGATTGAGGATCAAATGAATGAAATGTAGCGAGAAGAGAAACCAAAAGAAAAAAGAAGAAAAAGAAATGAACGAAGCCTGCAAGAAGTATGGGATTATGTAAAAAGACCAAATCTACGTCTGATTGGGGTGCCTGAAAGTGAGGGGGAAAATGGAACCAAGTTGGAAAACACTCTTCAGGATATCATCCAGGAGAACTTCCCCAACCTAGTAGGGCAGGCCAACATTCAAATTCAGGAAATACAGAGAACGCCACAAAGATACTCCTCCAGAAGAGCAACTCCAAGACACATAATTGCCAGATTCACCAAAGTTGAAATGAAGGAAAAAATCTTTAGGGCAGCCAGAGAGAAAGGTCGGGTTACCCACAAAGGGAAGCCCATCAGACTAACAGCAGATCTCTCGGCAGAAACTCTCCAAGCCAGAAGAGAGTGGGGGCCAATATTCAACGTTCTTAAAGAAAAGAATTTTAAACCCAGAATTTCATATCCAGCCAAACTAAGTTTCATAAGTGAAGGAGAAATAAAATCCTTTACAGATAAGCAAATGCTTAGAGATTTTGTCACCACCAGGCCTGCCTTACAAGAGACCCTGAAGGAAGCCCTAAACATGGAAAGGAACAACCGGTACCAGCCATCGCAAAAACATGCCAAAATGTAAAGACCATCGAGGCTAGGAAGAAACTGGATCAACTAACGAGCAAAATAACCAGTTAATATCATAATGACAGGATCAAGTTCACACATAACAATATTAACCTTAAATGTAAATGGACTAAATGCTCCAATTAAAAGACACAGACTGGCAAACTGGATAAAGAGTCAAGACCCATCAGTCTGCTGTATTCAGGAGACCCATCTCACATGCAGAGACATACATAGGCTCAAAATAAAGGGATGGAGGAAGATCTACCAAGCAAATGGAGAATAAAAAAAAGCAGGGGTTGCAATCCTAGTCTCTGATAAAACAGACTTTAAACCATCAAAGATCAAAAGAGACAAAGAAGGCCATTACATAAGGGTAAAGGGATCAATTCAACAGGAAGAGCTAACTCTCCTAAACATATATGCACCCAATACAGGAACACCCAGATTCATAAAGCAAGTCCTTAGAGACTTACAAAGAGACTTAGACTCCCATACAATAATAATGGGAGACTTCAACACTCCACTGTCAACATTAGACAGATCAACGAGACAGAAAGTTAACAAGGATATCCAGGAATTGAACTCATCTCTGCACCAAGCAGACCTAATAGACATCTATAGAACTCTCCACCCCAAATCAACAGAATATACATTCTTTTCAGCACCACATCACACTTATTCCAAAATTGACCACATAATTGGAAGTAAAGCACTCCTCAGCAAATGTAAAAGAACAGAAATTATAACAAACTATCTCTCAGACCACAGTGCAATCAAACTAGAACTCAGGACTAAGAAACTCAATCAAAACCACTCAACTACATGGAAACTGAACAACCTGCTCCTGAATGACTACTGGGTACATAACGAAATGAAAGCAGAAATAAAGATGTTCTTTGAAACCAATGAGAACAAAGATACAACATACCAGAATCTCTGGGACACATTTAAAGCAGTGTGTAGAGGGAAATTTATAGCACTAAATGCCCACAAGAGAAAGCAGGAAAGATCTAAAATTGACACTCTAACATCACAATTAAAAGAACTAGAGAGGCAAGAGCAAACACATTCAAAAGCTAGCAGAAGGCAAGAAATAACTAAGATCAGAGCCGAACTGAAGGAGATAGAGACACAAAAAACCCTCCAAAAAAATCAATGAATCCAGGAGTTGGTTTTTTGAAAAGATCAACAAAATTGACAGACCGCTAGCAAGACTAATAAAGAAGAAAAGAGAGAGGAATCAAATAGACGCAATAAAAAATGATAAAAGGGATATCACCACTGACCCCACAGAAATACAAACAACCATCAGAGAATACTATAAACGCCTCTACGCAAATCAACTAGAAAATCTAGAAGAAATGGATAATTTCCTGGACACTTACACTCTCCCAAGACTAAACCAGGAAGAAGTTGAATCCCTGAATAGACCAATAGCAGGCTCTGAAATTGAGGCAACAATTAATAGCCTACCCAACAAAAAAAGTCCAGGACCAGATGGATTCACAGCTGAATTCTACCAGAGGTACAAGGAGGAACTGGTACCATTCCTTCTGAAACTATTCCAATCAATAGAAAAAGAGGGAATCCTCCCTAACTCATTTTATGAGGCCAACATCATCCTGATACCAAAGCCTGGCAGAGACACAACAAAAAAAGAGAATTTTAGACCAATATCCCTGATGAACATCAATGCAAAAATTCTCAATAAAATACTGGCAAACCGGATTCAGCAGCACATCAAAAAGCTTATCCACCATGATCAAGTGGGCTTCATCCCTGGGATGCAAGGCTGGTTCAACATTCGCAGATCAATAAACGTAATCCAGCATATAAACAGAACCAAAGACAAGAACCACATGATTATCTCAATAGATGTAGAAAAGGCTTTTGACAAAATTCAACAGCCCTTCATGCTAAAAACGCTCAATAAATTTGATATTGATGGAACGTACCTCAAAATGATAAGAGCTATTTATGACAAACCCACAGCTAATATCATTCTGAATGGGCAAAAACTGGAAAAATTCCCTTTGAAAACTGGCACAAGACAGGGATGCCCTCTTCACCACTCCTATTCAACATAGTGTTGGAAGTTCTGGCTAGGGCAATCAGGCAAGAGAAATAAATCAAGGGTATCCATTTAGGAAAAGAAGAAGTCAAATTGTCCCTGTTCGCAGATGACATGATTGTATATTTAGACAACCCCATTGTCTCAGCCCAAAATCTCCTTAAGCTGATAAGCAACTTCAGCAAATTCTCAGGATACAAAATTAATGTTCAAATATCACAAGCATTCTTATACACCAGTAACAGACAAGCAGAGAGCCAAATCATGAATGAACTTCCATTCACAATTGCTTCAAAGAGAATAAAATACCTAGGAATCCAGCTTACAAGGGATGTAAAGGACCTCTTCAAGGAGAACTACAAACCACTCCTCAGTGAAACAAAAGAGGACACAAACAAATGGAAGAACATACCATGCTCATGGATAGGAAGAATCAATATTGTGAAAATGGCCATACTGCCCAAGGTTATTTCTAGATTCAATGCCATCCCCATCAAGCTACCAATGAGTTTCTTCACAGAATTGGAAAAAACTGCTTTAAAGTTCATATGGAACCAAAAAAGAGCCCACATTGCCAAGACAATCCTAAGTCAAAAGGACAAAGCTGGAGGCATCACGCTACCTGACTTCAAACTATACTACAAGGCTACAGTAACCAAAACAGCATGGTACTGGTACCAAAACAGAGATATAGACCAATGGAACAGAACAGAGTCCTCAGAAATAATACCACACATCTACAGCCATCTGATCTTTGACAAACCTGAGAGAAACAAGAAATGGGGAAAGGATTCCCTATTTAATAAATGGTGCTGGGAAAATTGGCTAGCCATAAGTAGAAAGCTGAAACTGGATCCTTTCCTTACCCCTTATACGAAGATTAATTCAAGATGGATTAGAGACTTAAATGTTAGACCTAATACCATAAAAACCCTAGAAGAAAACCTAGGTAGTACCATTCAGGACATAGGCATGGGCAAGGACTTCATGTCTAAAACACCAAAAGCAACAGCAGCAAAAGCCAAAATTGACAAATGGGATCTAATTAAACTAAAGAGCTTTTGCACAGCAAAAGAAACTACCATTAGAGTGAACAGGCAACCTACAGAATGGGAGAAAATTTTTGCAACCTACTCATCTGACAAAGGGCTAATATCCAGAATCTACAAAGAACTCAAACAAATATACAAGAAAAAAGCAAACAACCCCATCAAAAAGTGGGCAAAGGATATGAACAGACATTTCTCAAAAGAAGACATTCATACAGCCAACAGACACATGAAAAAATGCTCATCATCACTCGCCATCAGAGAAATGCAAATCAAAACCACAATGAGATACCATCTCACACCAGTTAGAATGGTAAACACTAAGAAGTCAGGAAACAACAGTTGTTGGAGAGGATGTGGAGAAATAGGAACGCTTTTACAGTGTTGGTGGGATTGTAAACTAGTTCAACCATTATGGAAAACAGTATGGCGATTCCTCAAGGATCTAGAACTAGATGTACCATATGACCCAGCCATCCCACTACTGGGTATATACCCAAAGGATTATAAATTATTCTACTACAAAGACACATGCACACGTATGTTTATTGCGGCACTATTCACAATAGCAAAGACTTGGAATCCACCCAAATGTCCATCTGTGACAGACTGGATTAAGAAAATGTGGCACATATACACCATGGAATTCTATGCAGCCATAAAAAAGGATGAGTTTGCGTCCTTTGTAGGGACATGGATGCAGCTGGAAACCATCATTCTTAGCAAACTATCACAAGAAGAGAAAACCAAACACCGCATGTTCTCACTCATAGGTGGGAACTGAACAATGAGATCACTTGGACTCGGGAAGGGGATCATCACACACTGGGGCCTATCATGGGGAGGGGGGAGGCGGGAGGGATTGCATTGGGGAATTATACATGATATAAATGATGAATTGATGGGTGCTGACGAGTTGGTGGGTGCAGCACACCAACATGGCATAAGTATACATATGTAACAAACCTGCACGTTATGCACATGTACCCTAGAACTTAAAGTATAATAAAAAAAAAAAAAAAAAAAAAAAAGATTTCATAACGCTACTCACAGTGGTGTTTCAAAACTTAAAAATTGTTTATTTCTGGAATTTTCCATTTAATATTTTGGACCACAGTTGACCATAGGTAGTAAATGAAACCACAGAAACCAGACGCGGTAGCTCATGGCTGTAATCCCAGACCTTTGGGAAGTCCAGGCGAGCGGATCACCTGAGGTCAGGAGTTCAAAACCAGCCTGGCCAATGTAGTGAACTCCATCTCCAACTCTACTTAAAATATAAAAATCAGCCAGACGTGGTGGCAGGCGCCTGTAATCCCAGTTACTCTGGAGGCTGAGACAGGAGAATCACTTGAAACCAGGAGGCGGAGGTTGCAGGGAGCCAAGATCATGCCATTGCACTCCAGCCTGGGCAATAAGAGTGAAACTCCATTTCAAAAAAAAAAAAGTGAAACAGCCTATAAGACAGACTACTGTACTGATTCTGTCACTTAGTAGTTTTGTGAATAGCCATGTGACTTCCTCATCTTTAAATGAGGATAATAATATTAGCATACCACAAGGATTTGTTGTAATGACTAATTAAAAATAGCTGAGACAGAGTCTGCTATAGAGTAAGCACTCAGAAGTATTAGCTGTTAAGCACTCATCTCTTTCTCTTTTCCTTCTGAATGGGCAACACATCCTGGCAAGGTTGGACTCTCCTCCAGGAGATGAGGTTGAAGCAAGCTTTAAAGAGAGGGAGTAACATTAGAAACCTTTATATGATGTTATTATTAATATCTCCACACAAACATCCTAAGAGCCCATGCAGAAAAAAAAAAAAAATATATATATACACACACACACACACACACACACACACACACACACATATATATATACACACACCCATATATATATATGGGTAAATATCAAAGTGAAAGACTTCCAGAAAGAAAGTCTCCTCTTCAGTGACATTTATGTTCTGGGGTTAGTCACTGTCAAGAGTAATATTGTTGTAAAACTCTGTATCAATTATATGCGTGTCAAATACCTCATTTTTTGTTAAAATTGACATCACTTTCCAAACCATTACAATGAATTATAAGAAATGCAGAATTATTGATCCTTTGCCTCAAGTGGTATATGAGTACTATATACCTCCCCACTTCCACATTAAATATAGCCTAATTGCCAATTGCAAAAGGATCTCCCACATAGCTTATATACACTAATTAAAACACAAAATAATGTTTCACATTTGCATAGGTCTCTCCACAATGGTTAATATATTTGTGTTGAAAATCAGACATTTCTGGCCAGGCGCGGTGGCTCAGGCCTGTAATCCCAGCACTTTGGGAGGCTGAGGTTGAGGGATCACGAAGTGAGGAGATCGAGACCATCCTGGCTAACACGGTGAAACCCCGTCTCTACTAAAACAACACAAAAAGTAGCTGGGTCTGGTGGGGGGCGCCTGCAGTCTCAGCTACTCCGGAGGCTGAGGCAGGAGAATGGCCTGAACCCAGGGGGCGGAGCTTGCAGTCAGCCGAGATCGTGCCACTGCACTCCAGCCTGGGCGACAGAGCGAGATTCCGTCTCAAAAAAAAAAAAAAAAAAAAAGGAAAAAAGAAAAAGAAAATCAGACATTTCCACATTCAATTTTTAAGAAGTGTACTAACACCTTGGGCAAGAAAATTTTTAATTCTTGTTTACAATTTGCACAAATAAAATTGATGACTCATTAACAACTCTACAGGAATATCGCAAAACACACACATGCATGAGAAAAAACAACTAGATGTGACAGGAAAAATAAAGTCTGTGTCAATCATTTCCTATCCTCTATTGCACTACAAGTGAGATGTTTGAAAACACTTTGGGTAATACATTAGCATAAACAACAAAAAAACACATAAATTATGCTTTCTAATGGCATTCATAATTTCCAAAGTCATATCATAAACAGATTCTTTTTTCTTGTGCTCTACGTAGACATTTATTTTCTCTTAAAATATACTTGCTCAAATGCCAATGCCAACTTGAAGATATGATACTTGATTATTGTGGGGGTTCAGTCAGGATGGTGGGAGAAATTGTAAAAGTATAGGAAATAAGCACAAATCTTCTTGGATGGCCTGGAGGTTTGCATCAAGTGTTTGGCTGAAGGCAGCTGAATCCATTTAATAACTTAGGGCTCAAATTCAAAGGAATGTAGAGTAGTTTATCTACATAACTTGTTTACTCACGTGGTCCTACGACCAACCTTTGATCAACCACGGGTGAATAATTACTCTCTACTTGGGGCAGTTGGTGACCAAGTTAATTACTCACAGGTGTGTTAACTGACTGCCTTTGTCAATTAAATCTATACTAAATAAATGCAAGCATTTCCAGCTTAGGCAGCAGCAAACTCTCTTCGGCCCCTAATGCCGCAGCCCTCTGGCCCGCTCTTCTGCTGAAGATCAGCGTCCCAGTACAGGTCTCATCTGTTGTGCAGCTGGGGTCTGCAGGACAGACCCCCACAGATTATGACTTTAGAATATTAGATTCATGTGATGAAATGTAATAATGAATAAGTACATACTTTTCTTTACAGATATTTGGGAGGTAAGCTTTATCATTTGGATAAGACTAACTTGACAGAGCCTAAAAATACGTTACAATACAGTTTTAAGAAATTTGTTTTTGAAAAGAATGACGTATGTAGATCATTATCATATGTCAATATCTAGAATTTAACTTGAAAGATATTAAGTAGCTGTGGCTGGAATCCTGTACACCATTTTATGTGTGAGCAAATTCTTCCCTGCTTAACAGAATTTTCAATTGCCAAGTAGAGTATGTTATTGATAACAGACCTCAGAAGTTGAGAAGGCAAGAAGTATGGCAATATTTAATGAAAAAGAGATTGACATTTGGTTTATAGACACAATGGTCTTTTAACTCTTTATGTCATGGCAACATTTTTAAGTGCTAAAATTCAGTGATAGCAAGTAAAATGTTCTTAAAGAAAAATAGACTGTTTCTTATTGTTTGGTTATTTGAACATGAAATTGTGACTTAGTCTCCAGCTTGAGGACTAAGCTCTGATTTTTTATTTTGCCAAATTCCTGTTTAAGGGATCTGGGAAGTCGTGCCCTACAAACCATATATTCTCATCAGATGGGTTTTATTTAACCCTATATATCATCACTTACTTTCCAACTTGGCTCTGGCATAACATTACAAGACAAGGAGGAAATCAAAATATTTTACCCCAAAACATGTTTCTTTGCCATATCTTGAAAAGGCCCTCCAAAGCTGTCCTTTGTGAAGGAAAATTTGCAGCTGTAAAGAATTTCTATTAACACAGCTAGATCTTTTTCTTCCAGGCCCTCCCAATCCTAAAGAGATTAACTAAAAGTCTAGCAACTTCTGATGATCTGAATAAGAAACAGTTGTTATCTATTGTCTCAAGGGGTAGCCACTGTAAGACTTCAAAAGAAAGTTGGTCTCCACGGTCTTTTATCTTAACCTGAACATTTCCTTTCTGTTGTTCCCAGATCTTTGGACAAACTCAACTAATTTTCAACCAGAAAATGTTTAAATCTACCTATAGCCTGGAAGCCCCCTCCCCTCAGCAACCACACAGTTTTGAGTTGTCCCACCTTTCTGGACAAAATCATTGTATTTCTTAAATGTATTTCATTGATGTTTCATAAAATGTATAAAAACAAGCTGCACCCGGACCACCTTGGGCAAATGTTCTCAGGGCCTCCTGTGGGCTGTGTTATGGGGCATGGTCACTCATATTTGGCTCAGAATAAGTTTTTTCAAATATTTTAGAATTTGACTCTTTTCATTTGAAAAGCTCATCTGGAATAAAATATAGAGAGATTATCTGAAATGGTCTGATATTTACATTTCCATAGGAAATTCCTCTGTGTTGCCATGGCACTTGCTAGATGAAATACAGACAGAAATTATAAGTTGTAAGGGTTTTTGTTGGTTTGCCCCCTCCCTCATCCTCCCAACACCTCCCTTCCACAAACCCACACTTCAACCATGCAACAGAAAGCATAACTTCCCCAAGTGACATCCACTGGACTACTGTCTCTACCTTTTTGGGGGCCACTTACACTGCCTAAACATCTCTACCCCAGCAAACTGAACTTCAGTCTGAAGTGAACTTTACCTTTCCTACTCATCTAATTTACTCCAAGCCATCATTTCAGATTCAGCTCAAGTATTACAGCCTCCAAGAATACTTTGAGTACAATTTCATGGACCACGGCCTTCTCTAAGAGGAAGCAAATCACCCTCAATGCTTTTCTGACTTCTGATTTATCATTTATCACCACATATTGTAGTTGTCTGTTTAGTCATCTATTTCTCCCATGAGGTGGAAGTCTGTGAGGAGATTATGCTTTACATCTTTATATTTCCCTTACAACCCATAAATATGAAAATGGCACATGACTTCTATATTCTCCTCTCACTTTGACAATTTCATCTACTTCCATGACTTCAGTGCCCATCTGTTTACTGGAAATTCTCTAATCTAAATATCTCAGCCGCCATTGTCTCCTGAATTGTAAACCTATATAAGCCAAATATGCACTTAAAATTTCCACTTGGCTATATCATGCTCTTCAAAATCAAATCCAAAACAAAACTCATTTTTCTTCCTGAAATCCATATAGAATCCTCCTCCAGGGTCTCTGTCTCAGTAAATATCACATCAATCGAGGCAAAAGAGCAAAATGACTAAAAGGCTGTACTCTGAGGGAGCCAGGTATACAAGTTCTTTATGTATACTAATTACATAGTCCTGGACAATCTCTAGCTTCAGATTTCCTACATGTAAAATGAGGATAATAACACCTCTCCCAAATGACTTTTGTGAATATTAAATTAATTAGTACATGTAAAAACTTAGAATACTGCATGGCAAACAGTATGTGGTCAATAAATATGAACTATTATTTCAATTTATTCAGTTCCTCAAGCCAGACTCCTAAATTATCCCTGACACTTTTCTCTCCCCCATATCCACTTTTCAAATCTAATATATATATACACACAATATGAACATTTATGTTTATGTTAAATATAGAATATATAAATATACATTCACCAAAACTATTTATAAATCACTTAAATTTTACTACATCTCTCAGTATCCATTCCACCATCCTATTGAAAAGCTACCATTGTTTATCACCTAGATTGTTCTTAAAAGCATTCCAACTCACTTTCTTCTGTTCAATCTGCTTTTCTCTGGTCTATACACTGCGCTGCTGGTAGTGCAACTTTAATGCGTACCTCATCATATGGCAAGGCTGGTTACAATCCTTCCATCTTCCCTTTGGCATTAATATAATTCTAAAATACCTTGCCTCCTGAGTTACTCCAAGGCCTAGCATTTGCCCACCTGAACTTTTTTTTCTAGGTGCTGTCCACCATTCTGTCTCTCCTTCTCCTGCTCAGACTACAATGAAATATTTTTTAGTTCCTCTAAAGCACCAAATTCTCACTCACCTCTCTGGCCTCTCAGTATTTGTAATATGCTGCTCCTTTTTCTTGGAAGCTTCTCAGAACACAGAGATATTCAATCTTCTACAGCAGCTCAGATCTCTATTTGAACTTATTTATTTAGTGTCTTTAATAATATACAATATTAGAATGCATTATTCATTAAGCAGATTCAATATTTTTCATTCCCTCTGTCTTGACAGTGACTGCTACAGTACCTAATTCATAATGAAAATTCAATTTTAAAAATGAATGAGTTAATGGATGCAAAAAATCTTTCTAATAGATGACTAACAAATATCTACTTAGTGAGTAGAATTTTGTTATTTTTCTTAAAATAAAATTGTATTTGGGTAAAAACTGTGACGGTAATAATGGTTTCATTCTATACAGCATAAACTTAAATATTAGGCATAAAGTAAAATCTTTTAATAATAAAACCATAACTTATGATTAACTATTTTCTAATATTATTTGGACAATTGAGAATCGTGACACTCTTTGCATTGAAATCAGGACACAACCTCTCATCAAAAGTTCAAAATTTGTAGATTGACAATCTTCATTATAATTAAGATATAGGCCCCATACTTGAAGAACTTTCTCAGAAAGCCTAAAGTGACTCTGACATTGGAACAATCTTCACAGACTTCAGTGATTAAGATCATTCTTTGAATTGGGTGTTCCTGAGTCCAAATTGATGCTCTGCCATTTATCTACCTATGTAAACTGTTGTATATAAAACGATATCATCATATTAATTAACTCATAAATTTGTATTAAAATAAAAGTTTTTTATATATGGAAAGCTTTTATGATGCTCAGTATAAATAGTCAATGAAATTAGTAACTGTTAATGTTTGTTTTTATCTTATGTATCTTAAAGATTACTCAGGTCTTTTTTTTCCCTTACCCGGTGCTGCAAGTTATTTCTCCACTTGCATATAGCACTAGATGTAAGCATTAAAATGAACATCTATTGTTGATGTATATACATGTGACTAGCTATATGTCATAATCCCCTTTAATTCTAATATAGTCCAGTCTAGTGAGGTTGTTCTCAAAGTAGGTGGCCCAAAACCATGTCACTTTCTAGTGGAGGAGCTGAGATGTAACCAGGGTACCTAGCACAAATCCCATGCATTTAACCATGTTATAATTGTAAAAGCTTCTCTATCATTCATTTATATCAGAGTTAATGCTTGAACGTTTGTTGTAGTACATTGATAGAATACATGCTTCTGACTTTGTTAGTGTGTTTCCATGTAGCTGAAAATAGGAGATTTGTGCTTGCCTAAATTACAAGAATAGGAAATGATTTTCTGTATTCTATTTTGGTTTATATCTAGAAGTATATGTTACATAGTTATATGTATATATAAATATTATATATACACATACATACACATAATTTCCCTTATTCTCTATTATTATACAATAATATTTAATTTATAGGAAATAATTTCATTCCTTAAAATCTATGTACACATGATTTATAGTTACAGAGAATGAAGTTAAGAATTTCTTAAGGTAAATATTCAGGGCAAAATAATTTGTATCTATATTACCCATTACATTAAAAATTTTATTTTTATTGAGTGATAGATAAAACTGTTGTTTACAATGTTTATATTTAGAAGTAAATGAAAATAAATATATTATTTATTAACTGTAATATATTTTAAGATTCACACTCCAGATCATGATGGTATGAAAGTTGCTTAAAAAGAAGTGTTTTAAGCGCATGAATAAAGAGAAAGATAATTCTAACTGCAGTAAAACAATGTCTCGTGGGGGAAAAGACATTTGCCATGGAAAATTAAAGATGAGAGTTTCAGTGGCTGAGACAGTAATGACACTTCAGGAAAGGAACCATTATCATGAAAGGCAAAGTTCAGAGAAAGTCATGGAAAATTTAGAATCTATGTCACTGGTATATTGGGAGCAATGTGGTAGGATGAAAACCTTTTGGTACTCAAGCCAAAGCTACAAGTTGGCATTCAAATTTAGAAGGCACTGAATATGATGTGAAGAAGTTTTGCAACAGGTAATAAAACAGTTTTTTAGCCGGACATTAACACTACTACATTTGCACTTCAGCAATTAATCAGTGACCATGGTAAGTAAGATTATGAGACAAATATTTAAATATTTAAATAAAATATTAGATATTTTAATAAACTTAAAAATATCTACATGGATCTGCTGAAGGAAAAGGAAGATAAAATATTTAAAAGAGCCTTTGTTTTCAGGAGTAGTACTTATGGGTTTTGGCTAATTATCTTATATGAGGTTTGACAATGTGGTAAAACTGAAAATTGTTACCAAAATTTTATTTTTGGTTTATTGGAAGTACACTGATATCATTAGGTGGGAGAGGTAACAGAGACAAAGAAACAGATTATAGAAAAAAATATAAATTTGTTATGGATGAAATTGAGCTCTGAAAAGAGAGAACTCTTGTGCCATTCTTAGTTTATAGCTCATATGATGGAAGTGGATAAAATAGTCGCAAGAAGGATGAGAGGAGAGTGAAATGATAAAAGGATCTTGCTTTAAATTCTAGAAGCACTGATATTTAAGGAATTTTAGTTAGCTATTAGAGAAAAAACTTAGTCACTGAAGAAGGCAACAAATGGAAAAAGATACTGATCAGATTAAAAGAAGAATTGGAAAACAAATAGAAATAATTTCAAGGGGAAGAAACTTTATGGCCAAATGTTACAGACACGTGTGTTAGTCTGTTCTTACATTGCTATAAAGAAATATCTGAGAATGAGTAATTTATTAAGAAAAGAGCTTTAATGGACTCATGATTTTGCAGGGTGTACAGGAAGCAAACTGCTGGCATCTGCTTCCGGGGAGGGAGGCTTCAGGAAAGTTACAATCATGGTGGAAAGTGAAGCGTGAGCAGGCAAGTCTTACATGATCGGAGCAGGAAGAAGAGAGAGAGAGCATAGTGCCACAAACTTTTAAATAGCCAGATCTCATAAGAAATTGCTCACTATCACAAGGATAAAACCAAGAGTATGAAATCCACCCCCATGATCCAATCGCTTCCCACAAAGCTCTGCCTATAATACTGGAGATTATAATTCAACAAAAGATTTGGACAGGGACACATATTCAAACTATGTTAATAGTGTGCTTTGAAATGTTAAAAAAAAATCTAGTTCTATTAGTCTGTTCTCATACTGCTACAAAGAACTATCCAACTGGGTAATTTATAGAAGAAAGAGGTTTAATTGACTCAGTTCTGCATGGATGGGGAGGCCTCAGGAAACTTACACTCATGGTGGAAGGGGAAGCAAACATGTCCTTCTTCAAATGGGGGCATGAGAGAGAAGTACTGAGCAAAAGGGTAAAAGCCACACCCCATAAAACCATCAGATCTCACTAGTTAACTACTCATGATCACGAGAACAGCATGGGGGTAATTACTCCCATGATTTAATTCTGTCCCACCAGGTCCCTCCCATGACACATGGGGATTATGAGAACTACTATTCAAGATGAGATCTGGGTGGGGACACAGCCAAAGCATACCATTGAACCCAAGGCCCCTCCTAAATCTCATGTTCTCCCATTTCAAAACACAATCATGCCTTTCCACCAGTCTCCCAAATTGACAGCTCTTTCCAACACTAACACAAAAGTCCAAGTCCAAAGTCTCATCTAAGACCAAAAAAGTCTATTTCACTGATGAGCCTGTAAAATCAAAAGCAAGTTAGTTACACCCTAGATACAATGGGGATATAGGCATTGAGTAAACACACCAGTTTCAAATGGGAGAAATTGGCCCAAAATAAAGGGGCTACAGGGCCTACGCAAGTCCAATAGGATAGCCATTAAACCTTAAAGTTTCAGAATGATCTCCTTTGACTCTATGCCTCACATCCATGTCATGCTGATGAAAGAAGTGGGCTCGCATAAACTTGAGCAGCTCTGCCCCTGTGGCTTTGCAGGGTACAGCCACCCTCCCAGCTGCTTTCATGGCTGGTATTGTCTGTGGCTTTTTTCCAGGCACGTGGTACAAGTTGTTGGTAGATCTACCATTGTGGGATCTGGAGGAAGGTGGCCATCTTCTCACAGCTCTACTAGGCAATGCTCCAGTGGGGACTCTGTGTGAGGGCTCCTAACCCACATTTCCCTTCCACATTGTTCTTGTGGAGGATCTTCAAGTGGGCTGTGCCCTGGCAGCAGACCTCTGCCTGGATATACAGGCATTTCCATACATCCTATGAAATCTAGGCGGGAGTTTCCAAACCTCAGTTCTTGACTTCTCTTCACCCACAGGCTCAATACTATGTGAAAGTTGCCGAGGCTTGGGGCTTGCACCCTCTGAAGCATGGCCAGTGCTGTACCTTGGCCCCTTTTAGCCACTGCTAGAGTAGTTGGGACACAGGGCATCAAGTCCTGAGGCTTCACACAGCAGGGGTATCCTGGACCCTGCCCAGGAAACCATTTTTCCCTCCTAGGCCTCCAGGCTTGTGATAGGATGAATGCCCTGAAGGTCTCCGACATGCCCTAGAGACATTTTCACCATTGTCTTGGCAATTAACATTCGGCTACTGGTTACTTATGCAAATTTCTGCAGCAGGCTTGAATTTCTTCCCAGAAAATGCTTTTCTTCTTACCAGAAAATGGATTTTATTTTCTATCACACCACCAGGCTGCAAATTTTCCAAACTTTTATGCTCTGCTTCCTCTTGAACACTTTGCCACTTAGACATTTCTTTCACCAGATACCCTAAATTATCTCTCTCAAGTTCAAAGTATCACAGATTTTTAGGGCAGGGACAAAATGCCACCAGTCTCTTTGCAAAGCAAGAATAACCTTTACTCCAGTTTCCAAGAAGTTTCTCATCTCCGTCTGAGAACACCTTAGCCTGAACTTCATTGTCCTTATCACTATCAGCATGTTGGTCAAAGGTCAACAGGTCTCCAGGAAGTTCCAAACTTTCCCACATCTTTCTGTCTTCTAAACCCTCCAAGTCTCTTGAAAATTCCAATGTTCCCATTTTTTCCATCCTCGTCTGAGCCCTCCAAACTGTTCCAACATTTGCCTGTTACCCAGTTCCAAATTTGCTTTTACATTTCAGGTGGAAAATGTTATAGCAGCACCCCATTCCCAGCACTAATTTAGTATATTAGTCTATTCTCATGCTGCTATAAAGAAGTACTTGGGACTGGGGAGGATTCAGAAAACTTGCATCCATGGAAGAAAGAGAAGTGAACACATCCTTCTTCACATGACAGGAGGAGAGAAAAGTGCCAACCAAAGCGGGAAAAGCCCCTTATAAAACCATCAAATCTCATGAGAACTCACTCACTGTCATGAGAATAGAATGGGTTCAATTACCTCCCACCAGGTGTCTAATATGAGACATGGTTATTATGGGAACTACGGTTCAAGATGAGATTTGAGTGGGTCACAGCCAAACCATATCATTAGTATTGCAAATTCCATCCAGGTTAAAGAGACTTGATAATAGGTCTGACTTAATTTTAAAGAAAATCCTATGATACACATGTTAAACTAAAATGCTACATGTGTTTACTTATTATTATTAAGAGGCTCTTTGCATTACTGATAGTTTACTTAAGTTTTTGTTCTCATAATCTAATACCTTTGAAACTCATTCATCACTTACTACATGGAATGCAAAGTTTCTACAAATTTACCTGTGGAGATTTTTTCAATAATATAGTGGAGAATCTCTGCAATGTCTAAATGCTGTTATTCTATTTCAAAGCACAAAACTCTTGAAACAAAACTAAAGTTACATTTTTAAAATAAATGTGAAACTTCAATGTTTATTTTTTGAGCAATAAAATATGCTATTATGCTTACTTTTCTCTCTGAGTATTAAGTCAAGAATGTGTCAGCATGTGTTTGTAATCATACTAATATGAAAAAAAGTGTCAATTACTTTATAAATATTTTGTAATTACTCATTTTGTATATAACTTATTACCTACAAATTTATAAAGGTAGATATTTTATTACACTTAGGGAACATGGAGAAAATAAAAGTTTTGTGTGAAGAGTTATTCATCTTGATTTTTTGAAAATACTAATTGAAAGGTATTTTATACTTTATGAGAACTTGAATTTCACCATCTGCTTTAGGGTCTGTTTCCTATGCTGTATTCTGTGGTTTATAATAATTAGAGAAGTATTTTAATAAGCAAAATTTTTCAGTAAGAAGAAAGCACATGTGCACACTGAAATTCTGCTTGAATATGTTTTGATTGTTAGATTATCTTATCAAGGCATATGGGATGGAATGAAAAGAAAGGCAAAATTAAAACATACTTGAAGTTTCTTAGAAATATTTGAGGCTTGTTTGTAAGGCCCCTCATTTGACAATGATATTTTATCATCATTGTCCACAACTAATGAGTCATCTTGATATGTTTTGGCTATGTCCCCACCCAAATCTCATCTTGAATTATAACTCCCACAATTCCCACATGCCTCACAGTGGACTCACAGTTCTGTGTGGCTCAGGAGGCCTCAGGAAACTTACAATTATGATGGAAAGTGGTGGGGTGCAATGCACCTTCTTCATAAAGTGGCAGTGATGCAGGATTTTTTCTACTTAGTTCAGCTAAATTCTGGGTTATTGTCTCACAGCAAGGAAAAATTAGTCATGTGGGCACATTGAAAGTTGAGGAGAGTGGAATTTATTAAAAGAAGGCTCTCAGCACAAAAGCAGAAGGTCCCACCAAAATGATTCCATCTTACAGACTAAATACCAAGCCACCATACATGAGCTGAAGATGCCAGGTTCTTACCCCCTGCATAAAGTGTGACTTCCCAGTGTCTCCATCCCCTTCTCCCAGGGTGCACGTGGGCCCTTAGTCTGAGTCACTCCACATTGATTTATCTCCCTTACCACATATGAGACAGAATTTTTTACCTTGGGCATGTTTAGGCAAGTGCCCTGTGCACAAGGACCAGGGTGAGATTTGGCTATCTTCTGACTCTACCATTCCCCTCATTAAAGAAGTACATCTAACTGCCATTAGAATAAGTATATGGATAAAGATGAAGACCAACCTTAACAGTTTCTTGCTGACAGGGGGTGCTGTTTTGGGAAAACGGCAGTCAGAGCTCCTTCAGAAGCCTATCTAAGTGTCCCCAGAAAAAGGGGCCATCATTGAAGGCTTTCTTGCATGGTTGTTTGGAGTTTGATGGTCTGAAAGCAAGAAGAGACAAACCAGGTTATTAGAAAACATGTATCAAAACAAAATGAGGGGTGGGGCGTAAGGACAGCTCAAAAATCCTGAGGTC
Organism: Rhinopithecus roxellana; assembly: GCF_007565055.1. NCBI lineage: Eukaryota > Metazoa > Chordata > Mammalia > Primates > Cercopithecidae > Rhinopithecus > Rhinopithecus roxellana. Next base: position 112,112,416 of record NC_044549.1, on the reverse strand, counting down.
TTTTACCAGTGTGTACAGGAAGATGGAGGCCAAAAGCCTGACTTATTCCCTTTTACTCTTTTGCTGGCATTTCAGGCTTCTGGGTTCTTTTCCCCAAAGTGCAATTCTAAGCCAGTAAGTTTACGATTTGGTAAATTAAGTTTTCCCAGTTTGAAGGATGAATCCAAGTGGAGTATCCTGTAGTACAGAGACACAATTACCTATTAGTGAAGAGAGGAGAGAGGAGGAAAAAGGGGAAAGAAAAAAAAATTTTTTTCAAAGGAGTTCCAAGGGTTCAGGATGCATTTGAAAGAAGTACTGACAGAAGATAAATGGCTACTCATCTAGAAAGAGGAAAGCAGGCACCCCTGTTCCTTTCTCTTCATAGGAAATACCCAGGGTACATGATGAAGAAAAAACTAAGTGTCTCTCTATCTTTGTTCCATCCTTATATCCTCGAGTCCCAGAGTTTTGTTTGCAAAATACAATTTAATCCTATACTTGGCCTGATTATTTGCATAAATTGCAGGAAGAATAATTGTTTTTACATAAACCTTTTTGATTGACTTTGATAGAACTCTGTTCCACAGATAGGACTGATCAGCAATATTTTAAGCAAAAGTTAATAAAATATTATTTCACTTTTTTATTATATTAGTTCATCTCATTCAGTTAAGTCTTGTTTTGTTTGATATTCATGAACATTTCAGATCTTCATGAGATCTGTATATTTTTCCTTGACTCCAATGTCAAAATTTCCAAAGTTATCAGAAATTTGAATTTGAGAGTGCCTATCAAAGTTCTATAGCTGATTAGAAACCATCTTTGAAGAAGGCCACAACAAGACAACAATTATCTGTGAATAAAAAAATGTTCAGGGTAGTTACAGTTAAAATACGATTGGCAAAAAAATTTGCTTATCTCTGTGGTTTACAATAACTTAATATAACAACTTTATATGATTGACAGGATATACTCAGACATTAGAAATTTTGAAATCCTATAGAATTTTGGGACATGTGTTAATATGATTCCCTAAAGCATAACCTGAAGAAGATTAAACATTATTTTAGCAATCCCATGTAACTAAACACATCTGGTATTCCTGTTTACCTCTCTTCTAGATGCTCCATGGGCCCTCTGTAGCATACAAAAGCTAGGGGTCAGGAGAGACAATTTTTGAAATTGATGTTTGATTTTTGGGAGACTGTTAAATGTTAGAGGTTTAAAACACTTGATGATATGAAATAGAATTTCAGATTACTGTAAATTATTTATTCTACTAAAATGATGACTCAAAAACTTTTAAAAAGCAAAAACGTGACCCTTTACAATTTTGCTAAAGAGCAAATTAATTTCTTAATAGAACCTTGTTATGCTTTTATTTCAATGTTCAATTTATGGAGAAAGGAAAACTAATACTCTTTTGAATTTAGTCAATGTGTTCATACAAGGAATTTCTTTGCAAGATTAATTTTTATAATGTTTCCACAACATTTTTAAACTTTTAGCTTTATCTTATCTAATTCAAAACAATATTTTATCCCAAGGCAAAAATTTATATTTTGACAACGTCTGCATTTTACCAATAATCTTTAAGGCTATTTTTATTTTTCAAAGTTTAAAGTCATGTGCATTAAAATGTACCACAGTTTTTATCTTCCCTTTAAAACATATTTGATCCAAGTACTTGTACTTCTTTAAGTCAATTAATTAGGGCTCTCTTTATAGACAGTACACACAACACACATATAATTACACAGACAATTAGAAGCAGTTCCAGCAGCTAAAAGATTTTTCATTTGCCAATCTCTTAATTGGCCTCTGGGTGGAGCCCTGTAAGAGCAAGTTTAGGAAAGCATGCTGTTTCCAGGGCCCAATCAAAAGGTATAGCTGGAAGACAAAAACAGATTTTGAGAGGGATCCATCTGCCTCTAATTCCTGGGAGTCCATGAGGAAATCAGAGATCTCCCCCAAAATGGAATCTGTTATACCTTTTCTGCTTTTCCTAAGGAGTGCCAGGTCATCAGAAATTATCTTAGTGCCTTTCCTGTGTGCATTAATAGTGGCAAGGCAAAATGAGAAAAAATAATTTAGTTGACTGAGAAAAAAAAAAAAAAAAAAAAAAAAACCTTTTTCCAGCAAAGCAAGATTCAAAAAGAAAAAAAAAAAAACATAAGGGCTCTTTAAATATACATATAACCTGCATATTGATATGGTTTTGTTGTGCCCCCACCCAAATCTCACCTTGAATTGTGATTTTCTATCTGAAAGATTTGTCCAATGCTGAAGGTGGGGAGATGAAGTCTCCAGCTATTATTGCATTGGAGCTTATCTGTTTCTTTGGCTCTCATAACCTTTCCTTTATGTATCTGGGTGCTCCTGTGTTGGATGTATGTGTATTTAAAATTATTATATCCTCTCACTGAATTGATCCCTTTAACATTCTGTAGTGAACTTTTTTGTGTCTTCTCATAGATTTTGCCTCAAAATCTGCTTTGTTTGATATAAGTATAGTGACTTCTGCTGCTTTGTGTTTCCATTGGTATGGAATATCTTTTTCCATTATTTTATTTTAAATCTATGTGTGTCTTTATAGGTCAAGTGTGTTTCTTGTAGGCAACAGTTCAATGGGTCTTGCTCTGTCATCCATTCAGCCAGTTGATGTCTTTTGACTGGACAGTTTAGTTCATTTACATTTAATGTTAGCATTGATAAGTAGAGACTTACCCCTGGTATTTTGCAATTTGTTTTCTGGTTATTTTATGGTATTCTTGTCCTTCCTTTTTTTTTTTTTTTTTTTTTTTTATTCTATCTTCTTTGAATGAAGATTATTTTCTCTGGTACTATGATTTAGCTATTGCTTCTGTTTTATGTGTGTCCACTGTATGTTTTTTGGTTTGACATTACCACAAAGCTTTCAAATACTATCTTATAACTCATTATTTTAACTTGATAACAATTTAACACTATTTGCATGAACAAAGAAGCAAAAAGAAAAATAATAAAACTCAAATTTATTTCCCCACTTTTTAACTTTTTGTTGCTTGTATTTATGTCTTATTGTGCTGACTATCTCTTGAATATTTACTATAGTCATTATTGTTGATTGGCTCATTGTTTAGTCTTTATTCTTAGGATAAAAGTAGTTTACCCACCACAGTTACAGTGTCATAATATTCTGTGTTTATCTGTGTGCTTACTATTACCAGTAAGTTTTGTACCCTCAGGTAATTACTTATTTTTCATCATTAATGTCATTAATGTCCTTTTCTTTCTGATTGAAGTACTCTCTTTAGCATTTTTGGTAGTACATATTTGGTATTGATGAAATCCCTCAGCTTTTGTTTGGAAGTCTTTATTTCTCCTTCTTGTTTGAAAGATATGTTTGCTGCATATAGTATTCTAGGGTAATTTTTTTTTTTCCTTCAGCACTTTAAATATGCCACACCACTCTCTCCAGGCCTATAAAGTTTTCACTGTGGAGAGTCTTCTGCCAAACATATTGAAACTCCATTGTATGTAATTTTTGTTCTTTTCTTTTGCTGCTTTTGAGACCCTTTCTTTATCTTTGACTTTTGGGAGTTAAAATACCTTGAGGAAATCTTCCTTTGGGTTAAATCTCCTCATGTTCTATAATCTTGTATTTGGATATTTATCTCGATCTCTAAGTTTGGGAAGTTCTCTGTTATTATCCTTGGAATAAACTGTCTACCTCAATCTCTATATTTAACTCCCCTTTAAGACCAGTAACTCTTAGAGTTGCCCTTTTGAGGTTATTTCCTAGATCCTATATGCTTGCTTCTTTTTTTATTCTTTATTTTTTTTGTTTGTTTTGTTCTCTGCGTATTTCAAAAGACCTATCTTTAAGCTCACTATTCTTTTCTTTTGCTTAATTCATTCTGCTATTAAACAACTCTGATGCAGTTTTTAGTATTCCAATTGCATTTTTCAGCTCCAGGATTTCTGCTTCTTTTTAATCATGTCAATCCCTTGTTAAATGTATCTGCTATAATTCTGAATCTCTTCTCTGTGTTATTTTTAATTTGTTTTAGTTTAATCAACATAGCTATTTTGAATTCTGTGTCTCAAAGGTCACATATCTCTGTTTCTCCAGGATTCGTTCCAGATGCTTTATTTAGTTCATTTGATGAGTCCATGTATTCCTGAATGGTGTTGATGCTAGTAGATGTTCTTCAGTGTGTGGACATTGAAGAGTCAGGTATTTATGCAGTCTTCACTGGAAGGCTTTCCAGATATTTGAAAGGACTTGGGTGTTGAAATCTAGGCTGTTTCTGCTTTAAAGAGTACCTGAAGCTCAGTAACGCTGTGGTTCTTGCAGACTGTAGAGGTACTGGCTTGATGGTCTTGGACAAGATCCAGGAGAATTCTCTGGGTTAACAGGCATAGACTCTTGTTTTCTCCTCTTACTTTCTCACCAACATACAGAGTCTCTGTCTGAGCCACCTAAAACTCGGGGTGCAATGACACAAGCACACCTGTGGCCACCATTACTATGGCTGTTCTGGGTCGGACCTAAAGCTATAATAGCACTAGGTCTCATTCAAGTCCCCTTTACTTTTCTCTCTGCTTTTCTCAAGCAGAAGGAGTTTTGCCCCATAGCAATCACAGCTGGTTATATTCTGAGTCTCACCTGAAGCCAGCAACTGTCAGAGGCTCATGAGGTCCTAGGTGTAGTAGCTGGGTATATTTGCTAGTTATTCAGGGCCAAGAGGCTCTTCAGTTAGCAGATGGTGAATGCTGGCTGAGCTAGGTCCTTTCCTTTGAGGTAGCTGATTTCCTTCTGTCCCAGAATGTGTCTAGAAATGTCATCTGTGGGTTAGGGCCTGGAACAGCGGCCTCTTGACTCTGATCAGTGCCCTATCCTACTGTAGTTGAGCTGTTATCTAAAATGCAAGGCAGAGTCCTCCCCACTCTTTCCTCTCAAGCAGAAGGAAGGGGTATCTTTTGGAACCCTAAGCTGTGCAGCCTGGGGTTAGAGGAGGGGTGATACCAGTACTCCCTTGGCTGCCCAAATGGTGTATAAATATGTCACATGCCTCCCCTAGTCCATAACCTTTGACCCTAGCTCAGACCTAGGACTTGCCTATGAGCTATGGTTCTTATGGCCTAGACTACCTTTCAAGTTTACTTAGAGACCAATAGCACTTTGGTTGGTGGGGTGTGCAGGTACTCAAGTTCACAATGCTAGGTTTTGCAATTCCCTTCTGGCTAGGGCTGGTTTAAATGCTCCCTCCATGGGCGTGCATCAACTGAGTTTTGTCTGGCTTGCCTTTCTGCTCTAATAGAACAGCACTGAGTTTAATGCCTCACAACTGGTGTGTTCTCTCTTTCTAAGCATCAGAGAGGCTCTTTGCACCATGTCTTTGCTGCCAGGGGTGGAAGGCGGGTGGTGGCAGCGATTCAGGACTGTTTTTTCTGTATCGTTAGTGCCTTTCTCAGCAATATGAAGTTAAACCAGATACTGTGAGTGCTCACTCCATTTTGTAATGGTGGCCCAGGTTCAATCCTGGCTGAGGGAATGAGTCCTTTCTGTTTTGATATCTATGTGAACTTTATCATTTGTTGATTCTCTTCCTCTCCATGAACCACCTTAAATTTTTCTTTCTTTAAGCACCTGGGAAGTGCTTTCTTTCTTTAAGCACCTTCGGTAAAGCTTGAAAGCCAGAAATATTGGCCACTTGGCATGTTAAAGTCAGATAATAAGGAATTTAAAAGTATTTTCTTAAAGAGTGCTCAACTTAATTAAAAATGGACATCTGTATTAGTCTGTTTAGAGAGTACCTGAAGTTCAGTAACACTGTGGTTCTTGCAGACTTGTAGAGGTACCGGCTTGATGGTCTTGGACAAGATCCAGGAGAATTCTCTGGGTTAACAGGCATAGACTCTTGTTCTCCCCTCTTACTTTCTCGACAACATACAGAGTCAGACAAGATGTAGGCCTGCAGCAAAGTTTGCTATTAACCAGTTTGCTGGGCTGGCTTGAACAGCAAGTCTATGGAGTCATAGGCTTACATTCTACCCTAAGGTATCCTTCTTTCTGACAGAATCACACGGAAAGACACACAAAGCACACCAGATTGGCTACAGCTTAAGACCAACATCACAAATCATTTTTTATAATTAAAACTTTACAGAGAATATAAACAGTGATAGTTGGGGTCCTGGCCTACTAAAACATCTTCTAAAAGGAAAAAAGAAAAAGGCCTCTCACATAAACGTTAATTCCTGCCCTCATGGGGAATAGAAAAAACAAAACAAAACAAACAAACAAACAAAAAAAGCTGAAATTGCAGGGCTGTGTTAACTGCTGACAGGGTGGAGAGAAGAAAAAAAACAGCTTAAAGTGCAGGGCTGGAAAGATGTCCTGGGGAAGACCTTCCTATTCTTATGCAAATGAGTGTCTCCAACAGGGAGAGAAAATTTTAATTGCTGTTTCTTCCCTGGGGCTCCATCCAGCCAGACTCCTCGGCTGGGGAAGGGGAAGACACTGTGGACTCCTGGCAGGGAACACTGGCCAGCCTGCTGTATAGGGAGCCCTTGGGTCGTGTGTCCCAGCCCCAGCTGTGAGGGAAAGTGGTAGGGAGCCGCGGCTCACTTGTTTGTCGCATGTGCACACCTATGGCCATTAGGGTAAAGATAAGATAGGAGACATTACAGACCCAAAAGAAGGAAAAATACCATATAAAAGATGGAGTTTAACCCAGGCCGACATTCCCAAATCCTGAGAGTTTTGTCGTGTTGCTGGGTGCAGTTTCGTCTACCCTCAGAGGAAGTCTGATGACAAGAAAAAGCTCAAAAAATGAAAGGGAAATAGATTTTGGGGTCTGCATTTCACTCACCTTTTCTCATATACTTGTATGAGCCACCAAAACGATGCAGGATTTTTTGCTCCCTAGGTCAGCTAAAATTTAGGTTCTTGTATCATGACCGGGAAAAAATAGGCACATGGACACACTGAAAGGCGAGGAGAGCGGAATTTATTTTTAAAAAGCTCTCAGCAAAAAAGAGTGGGGTCCTGCCAACAGGCTCCCACCTCAGAGACTGAATACCAGGCCATCACACATGAGCTAAAGAGGCCAGGCTCCTCCCCGCTGAATAAGGTATGACTTCCTAGTGAGTGGCTCCACCTCATTCTCCCAGTGTACAGGCGGGCCCTTAGTCTCAGCCACTCCACCTTGGTTTATTTTTCTTACTACACATGTGTTAAGGGATGAAATTTTTCACAATAGGCATGTTTAGGCAAACCCCTAGTGCACAATTACCTGGGCAGCATTTGGCTGTCTCCTGTATCTATCAGCAGCAGGAACAATGAACACAGAAGGAACGGCCAAATACTTATAAAATCATCAGATCTTGTGAGAACTCACCCACTATCATGAAAAACGCATGGGGGAAACCCCCTATGATTCAGTCACCTCTCATGGTTTCTCCCTTGACATGTTGGGATTAAGGGGATTATGGGAATTATAAATCAAGATGAGATTTGCAGTGGGGATAGAGCCAAACCATATCATCAGTTATAATGATGATGATTAAACCAATTCTTTCTTTTCTAAGGTGACACAAATTCTACATTTGAAAGACACTATACCTACAGTACGTAACAAGACCCTGAAGTTTAACTAGAAAAACTAATTCTTTAATGTGTGACATCAAAGGATAGGTAATCATGGAATCTTATTTTTTCTTCCTTAATGGTGTATTGTATTGCCTATGTCCCTGCATAGATATGTCTGGGGATAATAGTGATTTGCATGAAGGTGAGAAGGTTGTGAAGAAGAAAGTTTAAAACCATATCATGTGATTGTGGCCAGATGGGAAAGGAAGAATATTGGAGAGAACAGTCAATTTTTTTTTTATGAGACGGCCTCAGTAATAGAAAAACAATTCCTCCTTCCTTCTTTATATTAGCTAGACACAAGTAAACTGAGATCTGGAGGAAATACATTACCATATTCCCACCCTAAAACATGTCACAGTCCCCAGGGCCTCACCCTAGTCATCACAGCACTCCCTGGTTAGACTGGAATCAGTTTATATTCCTGGAGTTTGTCATTTTTATTGATGAAAACAATCTCACTTTAGCAAACTTTTCAACACAATGTAATAAAAGTCATCAGTCTTTATAGTTATTAAACATTTAGACATATTGTCTGGTTATCTGATTCTCTAAATATAGATTAGAAGGTTTAATAAATTCATTTTTAGAAGAGACAGGGGAATTAGGATAATTTCCTCTAGGAAAATAAATGGGATATGACTCTTTCTTTTACTTTTCTTTTTTTTTTTTCTTTTTAATTTTGAGACAGAGTATCACTCTTGTTGCCCAGGCTGGATTGCAATGGTGCAATATTGGCTCCCTGCAACCTCTGCCTCCTGGATTCAAGTGATTCTCCTGCCTCAGCCTCCTGAGTAGCTGGGATTACAGGCGCATGCCACCACACCTGGCTAATTTCATATTTTTAGTAGAGATGGGGTTTCTCCATGTTGGTCAGGCTGGTCTCGAATTCCTGACCTCAGGAAATTGTTGCCCTAAGTGGCAGTTTAAATAACAACAAAGAGCAAAATGTAAAGAAATACAAAAATACATCTACATTATATGAAGCAGTTTAATAACCCCTACCCTTAATATATGGCGATAAAGTAAATGGCAGAATGATGACTAATTCCTTTAAATTGAGTACATGTATTTAAAAGGTAATATCTCAAACAATAAATCAAAGCCAAATATACATATGAAAACTTGTCAAACAAAATTAAAAATAGGTCGGGCATCATGGCTCACACCTGTAATCCCAGAACTTTGGGAGGCTGAGGCAGGTGAATCATCTGAGGTCAGGAGTTCGAGACCAGCCTGGCCAACATGGTGAAGCCCCACCTTTACTAAAAACACAAACATTTACCAGCCATGGTGGTGCGTGCCTGTAATCCCAGCTACTTGGAAGGCTGAGGCAGGGCAATTGCTTGAACTCAGGAGGCAGAGGTTGCAGTGAGCCCTTGTGCCACTGCATTCCAGCCTGGGCAACAGAGCAAGATTCCCTCTCAAATAAATAAATAAATACATATTAAGAGAAAAATTAGTACAAACAATGGGACTCCACTTTCCTTTCATCAGGTTTAATGAAAAATATTACACATTTCCAGCCAGGCACAGTGGCTCACACCTGTAATCATAGCACTTTGGGTGGTCGAGGCGGGCAGATCACAAGGTCAGGAGATCAAGACCATTCTGTCTAACATGGTGAAACCCTGTGTCTACTAAAAATACAAAATATTAGCCAGACATGCGGGCGTGCGCCTGTAGTCCCAGTTACTCAGGAGGCTGAGGCAGGAGGATGGCGTGAACCCGGGAGGCGGAGCTTGCAATGAGTTGAGATCACGCCACTGCACTCCAGCCTGGGCGACAGAGCAAGACTCTGCCTCAAAAAAAAAAAAAAAAAAGCACATATTTTTACTTATGTAGAATAATGGCAATGTGCATGATGGTTACTGGGACAGTCTGGAAAATACCAACCAGTTTTGAATCCAAACTCTATCACTTACTAGACAAGCTATTTATCATCTTTCTGCCTCAATTTCCTTACTGGTTAAGTAAGTAAAATACTCATATTTTGTTTTACTGAATTATTGTAAGCATTAAATGAGTAATCATATTGGACGAGATTATAATATTGGTTGGCATTCATTTCAATCTGCAAAATGTTATTTTTCTTTTTCTCTTCCTCTTCTTTCTTCATATGGGAGTATAAATTGCCCAAACATTCTCAAAAACAATTATATTACAGAATATGTGAATATATTTCTGACCTGTGAATTTTGACATCTAAAATATCATCCTTAGTAACAATAATGATGATGATAATTGCAATGATGAAAATAATATACAAATAACACTATTGCCCTTATCATTTGTTGCATGCTTATTAAATATCATATACAAACGTGATCTAATTTTGCCATACAAGAGTCCTATGAAGAACATATTTCCATTCTTACTTGAATAAACTAAGATTTATGGTGTAAAAATCTTTCTTAAATTTACATGAAAAAGAGACATTTTGATTCAAATCCACTGACATAAATTACTGCACTGATTTTTGTGTCTTAAAATCTGTTCATTGCACTATTCTTAAGCAAAAGATGTGGAAAAAAATGTGTGAAAAACCTTGAAATATCCAAAGATAAAAGTATTTAAATAAATATGTTATGACCAATGCTTAGAATGATTACAATTAATAGGCAAGATACTCAAACTGTAGGAAAAATTAGACTTCAAAAGAGCAGACTATCATCTTTTAAAAAGAAAAAATAGAGAAAACTGGGAGAAAATAATCTGATATGTTAACATTAATTTTTTTCTTGGTTATTTATAACTTTTTTCTTTTATGTTACTGTAAGATTCTCCACTCTTCTGTATTAGTCATGTATTACTTTTGTACTTAAAGGGAAAAAAGATTTATTGAAATGTTGAGAGTTATACTTCTAAAATTAAACAGAAGACAATAAATATGGCAGTTATTTCTCAAGTATTTCAGAGATGATTTATTGCATTTCTATATATTTTTAACATTTTTTAATTTATATATTTTATTTTTATATTAGATTTTCAGCTTTATATATAAACATGTATTTTTAAATATAAAAAATTTACATATTTTATTTTTATATTAGATTTTTAGGTTTTTTTTTAACAGGTTTTTTGTAGTAATATTAGGTAGTCTTATTTTTCTCTTTTAAATAAAATAACTAGATATAATAGTTAGTTGAAATATGAAAAATCTAGCCTATGGGAAAGAGTATAAAACTCTATATAATATAAAATTGGTGAAAAAAATTGATTCCATGTGTTAAAAATTGGAGTTGACGATTATATAGATTGTTTCTCCACCCCAAAAGATGAGAAAGCTTTTGCTCATGAATTTAAATATCTCTGTCTCTATTTATGTTGTATACATATATAATTGTACATGTGTTTGTGTGTGTATGTCTATTAATGCTGAAAAAGTTAAGTAAAATAATAATTTAAAAAAATAAAATAATAGTTAGATGCTGCGATTCTAGAATGGTAAAGTAATGAGCTTAGTAGACCCTCTCTGTCTTAGTTTGGGGTGCTATAAAAAAATTGCCATAGACTTGTGGCTTAAACAGCAAACATGTATTTCCTACAATTCTGCAGACTGGAAGTCTGATATCAGGATGCCAGTAAGGTTGGGTTCTGGTGAAGGCCCTCTTTCATGTGGTGTACTGCCAACTGTATCCTAATTTGGCAAAAAGAGGGTGAACTTTCTGGTCTCTTCTTATAAGGTCACTAATCGCATTTATGAGGGCTCTTCCCTCATGACCTAATTATCTCCCAAAGACCCAACCTCCAAATACCGTCACATTGAACATTCAATTTCAACATATGAATTTCGAGGAAACAGAAACATTCCATCCATTCCAACATATACCAATCCATTCAAACATATATGACACTTTCTTTATGAAAACAACAATATAAGTCCTGATAATTATTTTTTAAATTATCTGGAAATTGTCCTAAGGGCATATGAAAAAATGGATAAATATTCTTTTAAGGAAATCTACTAAATCTTGGTAAAAACAGAGAAAATCTGTACTGTTTGGTCCATGACCTGCCACTTTACCTGCCTCTACTATTCCCCCCAATCTAAGATCCATATAGGAGCTTGGCTGTAGGTGCTTTAACTCCTGGCAGGAGCAACCAATAAGACAAGGGCTCCCTCTCCCCTACTAGTCTCTTGTCTGAGCTATGATTTCATTATCAAAGGGTCAAGATGCTGGAGTTTCTTATCATCCTATGTGGCAGAAGCTCCATTCTAGGCAGGGCTGAGAATAATGAGTCTCTTGCCATACCTAGTCCCACTCATAGGTTGAAAGCTGTACTCCTAGCACACTAGGCTGAAAAGGAAGTTCCAATTACCCTACTCCAGTATACTCATAGGGTAGAAGTTTCCACTCCAGGAAAGAGAAGCCAAGACCAAGGACTGACATTTTCCCAGGCTGATATGCACATACTTAAAAACAATGGAGATGTTGGTGGAGCACAATTAAAAGGAGACTATTAGTCCCATGATACAGCAATATCTGAAAGCAATCAGAAGTTTAATGGACACTACTAGGAAAACTAACAATCAGGAGAACTCTCCTGGGTCACAGGTAACTCCAGAATGGTAGCAAGGGCAGAGGAGGGAGATGGGGTGAGAGAATAGCTGTGTACCTGCTCTACTAGGTGTTCCCTTACAAAAGCAATTACAGCAGGATGATACTACTGACCTGAGAGCATTTCTAAGTCACACAGACTCATCAACATAGGGCAGCAGCCTTAAAGGCAAAAGGGGCCAGTTAAATATAATTTCTGACCAAATCCACAGGAATGCAAGACAAGGGAACCAGATGGATACAAAAAAATATAAAAGTAACAGAAGACAAATTAAATGCCAAATTTAAATACTAACATTATCACTTACCTTAAATGTGCATGGTCTAAATACACCATTTTAAAGTCTTAGATTGATGTAATAACACACCAGATAAACAAGAAAACAAAACCAGAAAACACAATACAGCTATTTGCTCTGTACAAGTAACTCCCTTTAAATACAATCTCATAAGTAAGGTGAAAGTAAAAGGATGGAAACTATGTGCCATGAAAAATTAAACAAGGACACAAATAAGAGTGGCTACATTAATGTCAGAAAAAGTAGATTTCAGAGAAAATTACTAGAGAAAAAGAATAATATCACATAAAGATAAAATAATTAATTCACTCAAAAGACATAACAATTTTTAAAGTGTATGCATTTAAAAGTCTCAAGATACATGAAACATACATTAGTAGCACTAAAAGGATACATAGACCAATTCCGATTTATAATAAAGACCTTATCAGTCTACTCTCAGCAACTGATACAACTACTAGCCAAAAAATCACCAAGGATATAGAAGATCTGAATAACTCAAGCAATCAATGATTTTGAATTGACACATATAAACACACCACAGAACAACAGAAATACACTTTTTTTTTTTTCCAAGCAACCATGGAACATACTTACAATGCCAAAAGTGGAGAACAATTTAGTGGTTATCTGGACTAAGGGGTAGATGGGTGGAGGGAGAGAGGTGAAGGTGGCAATAAAGGGGCTACATAAGGGTTCCTTATTGTGATAGAACTAAACTATATTTGGATGATATCAATTTCAATATAGTCATTATAATATTGTACTATAGTTTTACAAGATGTTACTGTTGGGCAAACTGGGCAACATATACGTGGGAATTTTTGCATTATTTTTCGCAGTTATATGGGATCTACAATAATCTCAAAATGAAATGTTTAATTTAAAAATAAAGATGCAATAATTTGCTATCTAAACTAGGAAGAGATTTATCACTCAAGAGATGTGTCTCTAAGAGTTGAAAGTGTTTTCTGGAAGGCTCATATGTTTATATGTGCATGCTTAGGACATGGTAAATATTTTATATTATAGGGGTTTAAGTACTTAATCAAATAATGTGGTTTTTGTTGTAAGGGTTGTACATTCAAGAAATTCAGAAATTTTTCCCAGTATAGAAATGGGACAAGGAGTCAGAAACAATGAATACATAATCTAAGATCGGAAAGGAAGGAAATGGTTACTTCTAGGATTTAAAAAAATGCAAAACACCTTAGCAGTCTTAAAATCAACTTTGATTTTGAAAGTAATGATTGTGTTTGAAAGTTTGAGGGTAGAGCATTATTAATATACCACATTATTGATGTGAAAGATAGCATATTGTAGAAATAGTGGCATAGATCTCAATTACAGACATGTTTGCTTGGATTTTCTAGTTTTTGATGGCATGGTCTTAAACACGTAATCAAACCTCTCTAAACTTCAGTTTCATACAGACAATAATACATCCATAACAGTGTTGTTTTGACCTGTGTCTAGTCAGAAGAGCTAGGTACTTAGCCTGATTTTCTCTTATGTTAGAATATTTTATTTTGAACAATTTTGTCATCATTTAAATAGACACCAACTCACATTCAAACATTAGTATCAAATTCACCGTGTTAAATTGCTGTGGTTCTCAACCTGTCTGTACTCTAGAATCAAGTAGAGAGCATATAAAAACAGTGACATCTCGAACCAACTACAAAGATTATGTTTTGATGATTCATGATGGAACTTGCAGGGTAGTACTTCATTTTTAAAACTTGTCATTTAATGATAATGATTATTCAGAGCTGAGAAACATTACGTTAACTTACTTAGGTTTGTGGTATTATACTTTTCCATTGACCTTTGCTTGTCAATTCATATGTAATACTAATTAAAACACATAAAATACTCTAACAATCAATCTATATGAAGAATATTGTAGTTTTCTGTGATATTTTTTAGCACAAGAAGTTTAACTATCAACTAGTTAAAATATTATTTCTTTCATATTGTTTCATACAGAAAATATAGCCTCAAAGAGTTGGGCAAATAAATAGTTGACGAAATTAAATATATCACTTACAGAGTTTTACCTAAACTTGCTTCTCCTGTCTAATTTTTGCTGGAATATAGAGATGTTCTATTTTTTATTACAAACCATATTGTATTTCCAAGTTTTAGTGACTGCCTGGAAAATTGTTTCTCTTGAATCAGGCAAACGACTTTCATTTTATTTTTAAAAAACCTGTAATATAAGGTTTTTAATTAGAAACTCAAACATACATTGCCTGCAAGGCAATACTAGACCAGACTCGACTAGACAGTCTGGCATATCTCAGTCTGTCATATATGTCATATACAGACGTCTCCAACTTAAATGGTCCAACGTATGAATTTTTCAACTTTATTGATGGTGCAAAGGGAAAATTAAATTGTAGTAATCAGACTTTGAATTTTAAATTTTAATCTTTTCCCGAGCTAATGATATGCAGTGCAATATTTTCTATGCTGGGCAACCGCAGAAAGCTGCATCTCCAGTCAGCCAAATGATCACAGGGTAAACAGCGGATACTCTGTGGTGTACTGTGTTGCCAGAATTTTGTGGATATTGTCTTTTTTTGTTTTTGCATCTCATCATGTCTGCAAAATGACCATCTGTGTCTCTTGCTTCCAACGGAAAGAAGAAGAGGAAGGAAAGCAATTACTTTTGAGTTGAAACTAAGGGTAATTTCCCAGCATGCAGACAGCAAGCCAGCAATGGCCATTGCCTGTGATTTAGGACTTTTCCCAGTGCATGATCTTGATCATCCTAAGGGAGAAGAAGCAAATCAGTGATGCAATGAAATTGTTAGCGTGGCTAAATCCACTATCATCACAAATAAAAGAGCTGGGTCAATTGATAATATGAAAAAATTACTTGCAACGCGGATGGAAAACCAGATACAGAAGCTCATGCTGCTTAGCTTACTAAAAGTCCAACCTAGGTGAAGAAATGTTTTCTGTATGGTACATGAGCATGCCAATGATCCTACACACACAGAAATGTTTATAACAAGTCATAGGTGGTTCCAACACTTCAAAGGCATCACATCATAATTTTCAAAATGTGAAAGTCAGCAGTGAGGCAGCAAATGCCAATATTAAAGGTGCTGAAACTTTTAGGGAGAGATATATAAAATAGATATGGGTGAGAAATATTTGTCAGAACAAATATTTAATGTTGATGAAACAAACTTATTCTGGACGTTTATGCTGGAGTGTGCTTATATTCATCAAGAGTCTAAGACAATGACATGATTCAAGGTATTCAGACTATATAAGGCTATTTTTTGGTGGAAATGTTGCAGGGTTCAAATTAAAGCCTTTACTAATCTATAACTCAGAGAATTCTAGAGCATTCAACAATGTGAACAAGCATATATTTCTTGTTTATTATTTCCATAACAAGATAGCCTGGATGGCATCTGCTTGTTTGAAGGGTGATTTTTGAGCTGTTTTATTCTGTAGGCAAAATAATATTGTAGGCAAAACATCTTCTTCAAGATTTCTCTGATTTTAATAACGTCCCAGGGCATCCATAGCATATAGGTAACTTGCATCCTGATGGAAAGGCTGTGTATTTGTAACTGAATATACCACACTCATTTAACCAATGACCAAAGCGTAATGGCTACATTCAAAGGATACTATTTACACCAAATGTTTTTCACAAACTGTTGAAGCAACTGAATCTGGCCGAACACTCCTAGAGTTTTGGAAAGGTTTTTAACAATCTAAATGCTGTCCAAAGCATTGCAGCAGCATGGAAATAAGGCAAACAGCAATGCATGAATGATATTTGGAAGAAAGTTTTGAGACCTGTGGACACACCCAAAGACTTCAGCATAGATTCAGCTATTGATGAAACAGTATGTAACAAGATATTATTGCTTGTGAAACAGGTAGAATTGAACATTAATGAAGAAGTTATTAATGAACTTGTTGGCATTGAGGCTGAAAAGTTTTCCAGCGAGGAGAAGCTCAAACTGGAGAAAGTAAAGATGTTGAGACAAGCAAAGAGGCATCAAGAAGTTCACAGTGAAGAAACTGCTGAAGGTGTTTGCTACTCTCGGCAACAGTACGTGAATGTAAGCAAAAATGGACATCAATTACAAGAAACTTACAAGCGCTGGCAGGCAGAAACAGAATGTTCTTGCTTGCTATTGAGAAATATATAAAAATAAGAAGAAACAAACTCAACATCAAAACTTGATATCTTCCTAAAGAGCATTACACCTACTAAATTATCAAAAAGTGGAGATTCCCCAGTATCTTCTATCAGCTGTTCTTAAGATTCATCAGAGTAGAGCAAAACTGATGAAGCTGTTGCTGCCAGACCCCCACCATACAATAATTAATTTTAGTTCAATTCTTCAAAATTCTTTAGGTCTTGTGTGCTTTCAGTTGTGTATGCTAATGGTTAGTAACCAAAAAGATATTCTGTTTCTCACTGTCATCACTGTGTCCAATAAATTACAGGATTCACATGTATTCAACATATTATTTTAAAATAGTTTTTGTGTGTGTGTGTTGGGATGATTTTGGCCAAGTGTAGATTAATGTAAGTGTCCTGAGCATGTTTAAGGTACACCGGGCTAAGATGCAACATTTGGTTGGTTGGATATATTAAACATATTTTTGACTTACAGAATTTTCAACTTCTAATGCTTTTGGAAGATGTAATCCATAGTAACTTGAGGAACATTTGTATGTAATTTTGCCTAGATTATCATATATTTTTCCTAGATAATTAAAATGTCACAACAGTGATCATATTTTAGATAAGCCTACATATTATTATAGTATCATGGGTTGATATATATATTTCTCGCTTTTATAAAACTGCATTTGAAGACACACTCCATGTTTGCTAATGTCATATACAAAAAAAAAAAAAAAAAGGAATAATGAAGGATGCCATAGTTTAGTTTGGAAGTGGGAAGCATTACCTAAAATAATTTACTTTCTTTTATAACACTCATCTAAGTTGATGTAATTTTTTTTGCCATAGGTGCAAGGAGGTGCAAATTATAATACATATATTAAAATTAGAAAATCTTTGCTACCATGTCTTGTCTTTTCTTGTCTTTTCTGTTCTTTTTATTCCCTTCCCTTCCTTCCTTCTTTCCTTCCTTCCTTCCTTCCTTCCTTCCTTCCTTCCTTCCTTCCTTTGTCCCTTCCTCCCTTCCTTTCTTTTTCTTTCTTTCTTTCTTTTCTTTCTTTCTTTCTTTCTTTCTTTCTTTCTTTCTTTCTTTCTTTCTTTCTTTCTTTCTTTTTCTTTTTCTTTCTATCTCTCTCTCTCTTTCTTCTTTCTTCTTTCTCTTTCTTTCTTTCTTCTTTTTCCTTTTCTTTTTTTTTCTTCTTTCTTTTCTTCTTCTTTCTTTCTTCTTCTTTTCTTTCTCTTCCTTCCTTCCTTCCTTCCTTCCTTCTTCTTCTTTCTTTCTTTCTTTCCTTCCTTCCTCCTTCCTTTCCTTCCTTCCTTCCTTCCTTCCTTCCCTCTCCTTTCCTCTCCTCTCCACTCCGCTCCTCTCCCCTCCCTCCCCTCCCCTCACCTCCCTCTCCTCTCCTTTCCTCTTTCTTTCCTCTTTCTTCTTCTTTTCTTTCTTCTTTCTTTCTTTCTTTCTTTCTTTTTCTTTCTTTCTTTCTTTCTTTCTTTTCTTCTTTCTTTCTTTCTTTCCTTCCTTCCTTCCTTCCTTCCTTCCTTCCTTCCTTCCTTCCTTCTTTCCTTCCTTCCTCCCTTCTTCTTTAGTTGATATTGTCTCACCTTAATATACACCTTAACTGGTATTAGTGGTTTCGAATTTTGTTCAAAGTTCTCAGTATTATATTAAGATTGTATGTGAATATATGTGATATTGTGTAAACAGGTCCATTCTCCATTTTAAGCTAAATTGTTAACTCTGAAGCTGATGTTCCTGGTGGCCAACACCCAGTTCTTGATATCACCACTTGCTACCTCACTCCTCTTATTACCTAGTAGTTGTCAGACAAGTCATCATTATTCCAGATTTTGTTGCTTTTCCACATGTTTATATGCTCCAATAGAAAATATATAGCATTTTTGTGTGCATGTTCAAACATAAATAAAATACCATACCTAAGATTCTTAAACTTTTTAAAAGCTTCAGTACTATCTTAGGATGGTCTGCTAAGAAAATCTATGTAGCTCCAAAGTACTAAACCTCTCTCTTTGTCTCTCTCTCCCCCGCCACACACACATTCATATGCATACATACATACACACACACACACACATAAATACCCACACATACCCACAGTACCATACAGCCTATTCAGTCACTATCTTTTAAAAAGACATTTAAGTCAATACATGTGTGAGTTTTTTCTGTGAAAGATACAAAGAAATAGAATTGCTGGGTTATTGGAAATTCACATTTTAATTTTATGGAACACTCAAATTTGTTCCAAATGGGCTATAAAGTTTGAAATATCATTAGCTTTTTATAAAAGTATCCATCTTACCACGATCCCTTAAACCTTGGTTTCAATATTTTTTTTTAAATGTGCATGTATGATGGAAAATTGTTGTCTCCAAAATCCTCTTGATTATTTCTCAGGGTTAGTTTTCTTTCATATAGTCAATGATTGTTTACATATTATCTTTTGTGCATGGCTGATACATCTCCTTTCACTATGCAGTTATTTTGTATGATTTATATCAATTTGATATTAAATCAACTCACTGTTCCTTATCCTGTACTATTAATATATTGCATGTTCTCGTAGTTTTTCAAGTATCCATTGACTTTGTCTCATCTTAGAGAAATACAGTTGTAACCTAGCATAATGAAGATTTCCAAATTTTTTTGTATATGCTTTCTTAACCCCGTTTAGGAATTCCTTCTCTTCTCCACGAATATGAGAATGCATATTTTCTGGTAAGATTTTTATAGTTTTATTGTTTTGTAGAATTAGCGTGCTTTTATATCTATTTTTTCCCTAATAGTATAGCTTATAGAATCTAACTTTAGTCTATAAAGATCATAATTGGACTTATCTTGTTCCTGAAAATAAATAAAAAGATTTTCCATAGAGATAAAACACCACTAGAGAGATAGACTTAAATAAATAGATAGATAGATAGATAGATAGATAGATAGATAGATAGATAGATAATAGAAAGATAGATGTGTGTATGTGTGTATATCTATAGGTATATACACATATATATGGTCCTAATTATATTCATTTATTTATTATGGTGTGTTTATTATTTCTTCAAGTATATATTAAATATCAATCATATATGATTTTGTACAGTGCATTCCAAGCAAAGTGTTCAATATTATTCTATAAATTTCTTACTAATGCAATATTCTTTGGGAAGTATGAAACATTTAATTCAGGTTTGAATTATGTTGTGCCTGACTTGTAGATACTTTTAAAATGCACTACTACAATGCATCTTGGTTATTTTTCTTTGCTTTGAGCTGACTCATCCTGTATATGTCCTAGAATTAATAGTTTCATGAGAGTTGAAAGAGGTTGGAATAAAAAGCAGCTGATTTTCAAGATTTAGTTTCCTGTTTGATAACCTTATCAGTACGCTACCAGATGTTACAGTAATCATTTTCTCCACTGAAGCAGCTGTGATTTTTGTGTGGAATACCTAATTGGTCATCATGAGGGCTATATTACTGTCAGCTGCAGGAAAAGTCATTGAAATTGGATTAAAGTAAGAACTGGATTATTGCTACATGGGGCCCTAGGAAGCTTTGAGCTCTTTTAATTGACTTGGAACCAACAAAGAAGAAAAACAGTTATGTAAGTTCAAATTTGTGTCTGCCCTTCATGCTTAGAACATATAAGAAGAGGAAAATCTAGGGTGTGTTCAAGTTCAAAAACAAATCAATTATAACAGTAAAAAATTGTAAAAAAAATTTTCCAAGGTTATATAAAAATAGTTCAGTACACCTAAAGTAAAATGAAATTCATGGAAAGACAACTAAAACTGATTAGTACAACAGAGAGGATGGGAAAATAAGTTAATCTATTTTTATTGTATATTTTCTCAAGCCTTACACCAGGCACTTTAATGTATAATATCATATTTTATGTTCACAGGAATCAAATAAAATTAAATGGAAGGAGACTGTTCTATGTAGCATCTTCCCAACAACTTTCTCTCATTTTTCTTTCTGGCATGGCTTATAAGAATTAGTTATAATGTAAATAGATTTTCTGTTCCTTAGAACCTTAGAATAGTTTGTAAACAGGTTTTTGTCTATAGAGATGTAAACATCTGGTGTCTTGAATATTATGTTGCATTCTGTTTTTCTAAAATGCATTCACTCTGCAGAAGCAAATAAATGGAGCAATGAGATCAGTTGAGTTTTAAGTTTTAGGTAGTCTTTTAAATTATTTATGTACCAAGTTCATGTCTATCTATTTCCTTTGTACGTAAGTTTCATATGTGTACATACAATGGTGGATTTGGAGAAGTAAACCCACAAAAATTTGAGACTTTTAAAATAAAACACATTTTTTTTTTAAAGCAATAGGAAAAATATATTTTATGTAAGTATGCAATGATACTTCTAATTCCCAGAAAATCAGCTATGGTTTAAGATTAAAGATGAATAGCAAAAATGAGATTTAGATAGGGGAAAAATCAACTTTATCTTTATTCATATATCCATAGAAAAGTAATTACATTTTTCTGCTCCGGTGATTGGTAGAAACATCTAGTCGTACCAGTTTAAAGATTACCCTGAGAGCTCTTGATGAAGGTGTTTATTTGGCTGTTGCTACGATTTGGATATGATTTGCTTGTCCCCATCAAATCTTGTCTTGAAACATGATCGTCAAGGTGGCAGTGTTGGCAGGAGGGACGTAATGAATGAGTCGGCGCTACTTGAGCAATAGTGAGTTCTCACTCTTGCAATATAGGATTGTATGTTAGGGGGAATGGGTTGACTTCTATGAGAGTGGGTTATTATAAAGCCAGGATGCCCCTTAAGTTTGGTCTTTCTCTTGCCACATGCTCACTTCCCCTTTAGCTTTCTTTGCCACAGCCCTCACCAGAAGTCAGGCAGAGTCTGTCACCATGCTTATTGTATAGTGCACAGTATGTAAGCTAAATAAATTATTTTCTCTATAAATTACCTAGCCTCAGATATTTCTTTATTGCAACACAAAATGTACTAAGATAGATACCATAATTTTTAATTGGTTATATTGCTGGTGAATATGTCATTTATATAATCTTAAAATGAAAAATAATAAAAAATTGCCCATGAAATTTGTAACTGGCTTATTTTTCTTTTGTCTTTTCTCAGATTCTAAAGAGATGATTCTTCTAGAAAAAGCCATTTCTGCTCCAGTGACTTTTGATTTGTATCAGTGAAATTGTTTAGCAGTGGAGGATATCCAAGAGCTCATAACCAAAAAGTAATATCTCTTCCCAATCTCCCGGTATTCTCTTCCAAACAACGAAGTCACCTTTTTCACAGCCAACTAGGTCCATAAACATGGATGTTACAGTAATCATTTCTCCACCCATACAACTCTTTACCAGATCAGGAACTGCATCTGGTTTTTTATATCTCTGTAATATCTCTCTATGAGTATATTTTTTCATCTGAAATATTAAAATAGAATCTTAAACTACTAGTGTTCTTGTTAGCTCAGTAGCTTCTAATCCAGCCTAACCATTTTTAAAGCATAGGTCATCACTAGATCCTTTATATTTGCTTAAAACCATCGGTGATAGAAAATAACCTTTACTTAACAAAGTAACAAAACCATTTGCATTTCATTCAAATTGTTCCAAATATTTTTTCAATCAATCTAGCTGTCTGTACTTATACTTAGTTTGCTTTATTCTTTTATGTCCTTTGTTACCTTTACATTTGGATTATATGTTTCCTAAACATATCATTTATTTTAAAGGTTCATGATTGTGTCTATTATCTTCTTTCAAGCTACAGTTTCCTTCTATCTCATGTGTATCTTTCAAATCTCTACTTATTATCCATTGAATTATTTTGTGGAACCTGTAGGGATACTTCCTCAACACACATTTACACAGGCACACACAGCTAAAACCAATCTTTACTTATTTTAATGCTCTCCTAACATTTTGTTGAGAAATGTGGCTAGTTGAAAGGAAAAAGCTTTTTGAAATAGATGTCTCTCTGTTTCTACTTACTAGCTGTAAAAATGGCTGACTGTAAATAGATATGGGATTAAAAAGTGATTATATGATTAACTTATAATAAAATTAAACAGCTTATTTAATTATAGAGTTAATTTGAGAAAATAGTTGTAACATCAGTGTATAAAGAATACTTACAAATATAAAATAAAACTCCAGCAAATCTAAACAAAAAATGAAGAGGCCACATACAAAACCAAAAACTCATTGTTAACTAGAGGAAAGTTCAACTTCACTAACAATAGTACAAATAGGTATTCTCATCAATGACATAGCATATCTTATCTACTGCATCAACTGTTAGAATTATAATATTTACAGCTTAGGTTTGCAAGGTTGAGAGACACGTTTAGTAGGTATGTAAATTGGTAAAAACCTTTCTGGAAAGTTATTTTGGAAGATAGAGCTGTATAAATCAATATTTTCTTTGATGCAGAAGTCTCACTTCAAAAATCCAGTATTTGGAGTCCCCATAGATGCTATCATTCATATGTATATATATATATATATATATATATATATATATATATATATATATATGTTTTCAATGTAGTTTTGAAATAAAAGTTTAACAGTGGTCATATCCTGGTGTTAGAACCATAGGTAATTTTTAATCTTCAAACTCTTTATGTATTTTCCATAATTAATAGGTTTTAATCCTATATTTGGAAAATAGATGGTAATAAAAAGATGATTTAAGTGTTTTCCTATTCCTTAATTTTCTTTAAAAAAAAGTCCCAAGAATAAAGAATAGGAAAAAAGAGGAAGATGAAGCTGCAATGCATAATTGACAACGACAATGTCCATTTAACATGGGAGATGGGAAGAACTTACTAATTCAACATAAAAGTCTAGCTTGAAATAACTTTTCGCCCAAGTCCATATATTCAATTACTTTGTATAAAAATTAAGGCTATAAAAATTATGCATAATGAATTGATTTTTATATGATACATAAGAAGTAATGTTTGTTTTTATTAGCTATGAAAGTAAGTCTAAAGTATGCCAAAAATGTTTAATTGGCCATAAAATTATATTTTCAGTATTTCCATTTGCATTGGACACCATCATTTTGCAGTGTCTGATGTAATATCAGAGACTCAATGATTTAAATGAAAATAGCACAATATCGAACAGTATTTTCTTATTTCTCATTGGTTATAAGTCTCAGATAATATCTTTTGCTAGCATGACTACACTTATGAAGTGAATCTGGATATAATTTTTCTTCCCAGTGAAGTAATTTCCATTGACATTTTAATAGAATTAATGCCCTTTACAGTAGCAAATCAGACTGCTTAAATAATTGCTCTACATGGAATTTATGACTTGACAAATAACTGTATTTGTTGAAATATATAGCTCTATTAACAAATCCTGTATTTTATGAAAATTGCTTGCTTTCTATTTTGACAAAATATATTTAGATGCCATCATGTTTCTTGATGGGGATGAAGCAATATTTGAGCTCAAAATAATGTTAGGTTTCATGCTGACAGAAGAGATTAAGTAGAAATATCAGGAATATTCATAAAAACATTTAATATTTCACATTTATGTAGACAGAAATCCATCTGCTATAATAGCCATCTATGAAAGTAGACTCAGCTCAGACTATATGTTTGGCTAGATCTGCAATTAGTATTTTTGTTGATGATTAATTTATATGTGGCTGTTTTCTTTTATTTTTTTTTTTTCGGAAAACACTGGATTCACAGCCTGCATATTAATTACTTGCAAGAAAGCTCTGGAAGGGTCCAGTCAATGAATCTCTGACAATAAAAATGTTCAGATACCAACATGAACTGCAGGCTTTAGCAGAGATATGAAGCAGGCACCTAAACAATTAAAACAAAACACATAAAATGAAACAAAACAACAAAACAAGGAAGGATAGGATGGGGAGAGGAAGAATCCTTGGCCCTTGCTAATGGTAGAATAATTCTTGTATTCATGGTCCCAAAGGAAATATCCTCACCGTGATCCAGATGGAAGCATCTCTTTTCAAAGACCCAGCAGGAAATGAAGTATCTGCTTACTGTTCTGGGCCTCCTTGCCACCAGCTGAGGTCCCAAGTAAAAAATTACATGTTTCTCATTAATAATTCATGAAATATGTACCAAATGAAGGGGGCTTGCTACAAACTTGTCTAATCTGGCAAAATAAGCTTTGTCTTTGATTCTTGAATACTGGCAAATCAATTCTAATTCACTTTAGCTATTTTTGTCTTTCTTATTGTGTCATAAATTTTCCAAATTTTGAAGGTTTTTTAAGGATGCCTTTGATAAAATAATTATAAAAATATTCACTTATTTGGCAATACCTATGATTAAATTTTATTTATAGGCTTTATTAATTTATTATATTATTTAAATAGTTATTTCCAGACAGAGAGCACAAATACAGTTGCAAAATGATTTCTGAATTAGAAAGCTAAATTCAATAGAGTCTCTTTTAGTCTCCTTAACTCATCCACATGTATGAACCAAAACGAGCACGTTATACCAGATGTTTAAGGAAATAATTGAGGCCTGTATGCTGGGTGCAGTAAACAAAGAAGGAAGATGCACCAGTACTTGCCCCTTCTATGCTCCTTGTCCTAGACCCAGAAAGGATAATCTGTTGTGATGGTGGCCTGCACCTGCTCAGGTTGGATGCAATGACTGGGAATGCAAACTTAGAGACATTGTTTCACAGGCTCACTGCATGGATCCTTTCCGGAGCCAAAAAAAGGAATAGAGTTGTGTGTCATAGGAAATTATTATTCAGTTATTCAGAATATATTTACCTAATAGTTATCATGAGCTAGACTTCATTTGAAGAGGAAGAATAGAGCAGTTGAAATGCCCTCTCTCCATAACAGGGGATCAATGTTTTTATGAGGCTTATAGCCTCCCCTTAATGCAGGTCACCTACTGCCCATCATGGTAAGCCTTTGTCTGTTATATTCTTTTCCCACAGGCCTGTTTTGTCAATAATGAAAGCTTTCATTATAAGTTTTATTCAGGGAAGAGCATGGCTTTGATATTCTTGACTCATCTTCTTTGAGGAAAGAGATTTAGTGATATTCAGAAATAAAACCATATTTTAGGGCCAAGTTATAAAGGTCAGAAAAAACATCTGTGTGTATCTTTCATACAGTTGAATGAAGCATGCAAAATCTAAACCTTCTCAATATTTAAATATGAACATATTCATTTTATCAGTCCTAGAATACATAGAAAGTACTTACAGAAATGCTGATCCACGTGGCAGTAAAAAAAATGTTAGTAGATGGGATTTATTTGTGTACTATTTAATTCTTCTTCAGACTGAGTATTTCTAATCAAAGTATTGTTTTCAAAATTTACTTCTGTTACTTAATTATTGAGCAAATGAGTAAATAAACTGAAGCTAGTAGGAAATACTTTTCTGCATGTTGGATAAAAGAATGACAAATATGAAAAGAGTAAAGGCTGAAAAATGCACCAATGCTCAATTAAAATTTGTGATTGTCTTAGTGCCTTAAACAGGTCACTTCATTCATTCTTTGATTAATTCAGTTATTTATTTATTTAACAAATGCTTAGTCATTGTTTACTATAGTAGTTATTATCTGTTCTAGTGCTAGGACTCAGCATGCAAAGGACCTTTGCCTTTATTTATCTTACATTTCTTGAGCAATATAAGGGCCATAAACGAGTGTATTAATTAAATATATTGTGATAAGTTCTAAGGGGAAATAAAAGCAGAGTTGATAGTGTGAATTAGCTAGGTAACAAAATGATGGTTATGTAAAATTTTATATGAGATGGCCACTGAAAGCTTCACTGGGAAAGTAACTTTTGATAAAAGATTTAAAGGAACTAACACTATCTCTAATAAGTATAATGGTTATATTTTATAAAACTCCATTTTCTACAGCTCATCAATTCCCACCAAAACCCCACAAGATATGACCAATTTCATTTTACGTAAGAGGAAAACTGAGACTTAGAAAAGATCATCCAATTTTAATATCTATAGCTGGGCCGGGTATGGTGGTTAATGCCTGTAATCCCAGCACTTTGGTATGCCAAGGTGGGAGGATCCCTTAAGTCCAGGAGTTGGAGAACAGACTGAGAAGCATAGGGAGATCCCATCTCTACAAAAACATCAAAAAATAAAAAAATAGCCACCTGTGGTGGAGTTTTCCTGTGGTCCCAGCTACTTTGGAGACTGAGTGGGAGGGTCACTTGAGCCCAGGAAGTCAAGGCTGCAGTGAGCCGTGTCTCCACACCACTGCCCTCCAGCCTGGGTGACAGAGTGAGACACTGGAAAGAAAAAGAGAGAGAGAGAGAGAGGGGAAGGGAAAGGAAGAGAGAGAGAAACAAAGAGAGAAAGGGAGTAAAAGAAAGAAGGAAAGGAAGAGAGAGAGAAAGAAGGAAAGAAAGAGAGAAAGAAGGAAAGAAAGAGAGAGAAAAGAAGTAAAGAAAGAGAGAGAAAGGAAGAAAAAGAAAGAAGGAAAGAAAGAAGAAAAGAAAGAAAGAAAAAAGAAAGAAGAGAGAGAAAGAAAAGAAAGAAAAAACGGAGAAAGAAGAGAAAGAAAAGGAGAGAGAAAGAGAAGAAAGAAAGGAAAGAAAGAGAAAGAAAGAACGAAAAAGAAAAGAGAAAGAGAGAATGAAAGAAAAGAGAGAAAGAGAATGCAAAGGAAGGAAGGAAGGAAGGAAGGAAGGAGGGAGGGAGGGAGGGAGGGAGGGAGGTGGGGAGGGAGGGAGTGAGGGAAAGAAGGAAGGAAGGAAGGAAGGAAGGAAGGAAGGAAGGAAGGAAGGAAGGAAGGAAGGAAGGAAGGAAGGAAGGAAGGAAGGAAGGAAGGAAGGAAGGGAGGGAGGGAGGGAAGGAAGGAAAAACCTATAGCTGGATTTCAAATATTTGCCCTACTCCAAGTTGCTTTCTCTGCTCCTTCTTCCCAAGAAGTGTTTTCTTTGGTCTATCGACACTGCACAATTGCACTTGCCAAGCAAGTTAATAGAAACTATTGCATTTCTAGTGGCTACTGCTGTCTTCTTTACTACCTCCTTGGATGAGATTCTAGCAGCTTCTAAGCTTTCCGAGGCTACACAGCTGCGTTACAATCGTTGTTTCACCCCTAAGGAAAATCTTCAACCTGATATCCTTGAAGTTGTTGTCCCAGTGCCTTTTTGGGAGCAGTTTTTATTTTATTAACTCAATGCTCTTCAGGAAGAACATGTTTTCCTCAAGTCTTATTTATGTCATGGTGAATTCTTTTGGAGTTCAACAGCTTTCCAGATGTTGCAGCGTAGCATTTATTATTTCTCCCAGAAGACAACTGGGACACAGTATCACATGCTTTCAAATGTTTGGCAAACCTGCAGCATACTCTGAGAACTTAAGAAATATCTTAGCCTGGTAAGTACATTTTTCTCATGTTTTTCCCCAGTAATACCCCTACCTCAAACTATGATTTAAATTTGCCATTAACTCCACATTGGTTCACTACTATATTTTGAATTAGTAATGGCTTATAACCCAATGTTATTAAAAAATTAGAGCAGGGTTATATTTACCCTGGGCACTATGAGAATTTGAAACATTGCTTCTAGGTTTTCATATGTGTGTGTGTGTGTGTGTGTGTGTGTGTGTGTGTGTGTGTGTGTGTGTGTGTGTATTCCTTTAGAATTATTTATGCCAATTTTGTGACAATTTTGGCATCTAAGGGCTTTCATTAATTGTTTTAACATGAGACTGCCTAACCTACAAAAATATTTTATTTTTGTAATGCTCTGCAGTGCTTTCCTTCCCGTACATTATAAAAAAGAGGAACATATATCTTTCTGTTTATCTCTCTAGATATGTGAAATACATTTTGTAAAATAATTCTTACCTTCTCAGCAGAATATATGTAAACCTCATGAAATATTGTTACATTATTATCTTCAGAATTGATGAGTAAATCTAGTTTTTATAGACTCAACATTAATATACTAGTAAAAACACTAACTGCCTTTTAGAAAATTATAGGTTCTTATTTAAAAGTAGATATGTAAAAATGAATTTGTTCTTATAAGTAAAATTATTAGTAGGTTGAATTCCTGGAGATTTCTTAAAAAACAGAACAAAATCTAATTCTCATTGGCAAAACTATTGACTCTAACTTGCATAGACAGTAGAGTAAAAGCCTGGTTTATTTGTAAAATCAATAATAGTTTTTCATTTTATTGTTCTTAATATATTCATGGATATTTCCCCCCAATAATATTTACATTGCCCTAACCCCTACTACTTTGCTAGATTTCTTTTTCTCACCAAATACATTATTTTTGTCAAGAGAAGCCTGCGT
This sequence comes from Rhinopithecus roxellana, assembly GCF_007565055.1. NCBI lineage: Eukaryota > Metazoa > Chordata > Mammalia > Primates > Cercopithecidae > Rhinopithecus > Rhinopithecus roxellana. Next base: position 112,083,432 of record NC_044549.1, on the reverse strand, counting down.
GTAATATATTGTCAGTACATTTATCAATACAAATGCTTTGACAACAAATTATTCAGTTGGTTATATTCATTATTATGAAAATCATTTTAAAATTTGAAATGAAAAGTTAATGTACCCACTGGCATTTGATTTAGTGGGCTATTTTAAAGAAAAAAATGTAAACAATTTTCTGTGTCTTTTCCTCTCCCAAATATGTCAGAAATTAACATATTAAAGAAAATTAGAGACTGAAAGATCCTGATTGCTCAAAATTCTTATTAGCCTTGTGCTCTTGTGCTCTTCACACACAAGATTTAGAGTCAGATAAGTTTTTCCTGATTTGAAATTGAACTACTAGATCATGCTACAGTGTAAAAGTATGCTGATTTGTATCAGGTAAGTGTAAGCATTGTATTATAGGAGTATTCTGAAAATTCAATATCAAATGCAAAACTAATATATGATTATGAAATTTGGCAAGCCAACAAGGGTACTATTTGTGGCAGAGAACAAATTTCTAAAACATTATTTTCAAATTGAAACCCTTGTCGGGTAGCTTAACTCCCTGTTACATTTCTGCTTTTCCATTGAGCAGTCAGTGAAAAATATCTAGCTCCAGATCATTTAGTTTGAGGATCTTCATGAGGCACATAAAATATTCCATGAACTGCAGGACACCCAGACTTACAAAAAAACATCTGGATCATACTAATGAAGTGTACAAAACCATGAAAACTTAAAAAATTGAAAAGAAAAAGTAATTTCAATTAATTAAATATTAATTAATTTCCATCTTTAATGCATGATGTGTTTTGTTTGCATACATTATCTACATCACTTTCTCTTTGTGTCCCAAAATTAAGATCATTCTGTTAATAATACTGAAATATTAATACTTATGTTTCAGAATCACACTCTATGGATTGACCTTTGAAGATGTTATTTGTGAGTCTGACAGAATGCCCAATTCTGCTTGTTCACCTAGCTGACATCCATTCATGCTTCAATACTTCAATATTCAAAATGAAGAGGTATCACCATGATAATTTTGTCTAGACTTGGCAAGCGATAGTCTTCTGTGCATTTAGTTATCATCTGTCTTTAATATAACAAATATTTGTCTTTAATATTGCAATGATTTTAAATTAATAGCATGGTGTTTTTACTGCTAAATGGATAACTTAGATCGAGTATGAATATAACCACAAAATAGTTCAGTAGTTGCCATGAGTGCTCAGTAAGAGAGAAAGCCAGATAAAGAGAGATATTTTGGTTTGCACTTTGCATCATGCTATGTGTGTCCAAATCCTCCGGCCAATAGTCAGTAGTCCAAATTCTCCAGCCAATAATCAATAGCTGCTAAGCTCATTCTAACCTCTAAGTCCATACACTAATCTAACTTCTGGCATTTGCCCTTAGCCAATCTGTGCCCTACTTCTCCCTACACAGCCACTGCTCTGGCCTTAAACATATCGAACATACGTGCACATGTGAGCACATACACATATAAACACATTCAAAGCCTCTTCCATCAGTTATACGTCTCATGCTCGGGGAACTGCATTACCAAGTACCTCACACCTCTCAGTTTTGTTAATTATTCTTCATCAAATTATGCTCTCTAGAAACTTCACTCTTAACCTGCCTAAATTTTACCAATCTAAGCAGGCTTCAGTTTAGATAAAACTTCATCTAGAAAGCCTCTGCTAACCACTGAAGTTCAGATTAAATGTTCCTCTAGTGTGCTTTCAAAGCACAGTTAATCCAATTCACCACCAGAACACAGATTGTTTTCTTGTCTATATCTACCAAAAGACTCTCAGGCCTGGGAGTAGAGGAGCTATGTCTAGGTTAATTATCTCATAATAACAATAAAGATGATTAAATATGCCTTTTCCAGGGTCCCAGACCTCATGTGGATTTAGTAACAAAATTCATTAAATGACTGAGTAAAGGACAAAGTTGACCCTACTTATTTAGGGCTCTGTGAGACAAGACAGAAGTTCCTGAAGTTCTTTCCTTTAGTTACTAGAAGCACATAGTATAATCATATTAGTCATTCCTATTATAGTAAAAATGACTCATCTGTTTCAAATAAGTGAGAACTCATATTGTGTTAGTTTGTTCTCATGCTACTAATAAAAACATACCAGAGACTGGGTAATTTATAAAGGAAAGAGGTTTAATTGATTCACAGTTTCACATGGCTGTGGAGGCCTCACCATCATGGTGGAAGGCAAAAGAGGAACAAAGTCATTTCTTACATGGCAGCAGGCAAGAGAGAGCATGTGCAAGGAAACTCCCCTTTATAAAACCATCAGATCTCCTGAGACTTATTCACTATCATGAGAACAGCATGGGAAAAACCTGCCCCCATGATTCAATTACCTCCCACCAGAGCCCTCTCACAACACATGGGAATATGAGAGCTACAATTAAAGATGAGATTTGGGTGGGGACACAGCCAAACCATATCACATGGCCAGTCTCATAGTTTTCCCTCCAATGATTGGTGTTCTTTTAATGATTTTTTAAAAAAAATTATGTTACCTATGAGAAGAGAATGCAAGATTCTACTTCAAAACTGCATTACCACTTAGGGCTGTTGATTGTCCAATGACTTCACCTCTGGAGCTGGTTACTTTCAAAGTCCTGAGTTTGAGACTGTACTCTTGGCATGTAGGGAGCCCAAATCTTAGACATGGTATTACATTCTCACTGGATGGATTTATTAATTTATGATAAATGAATGGCATTTAGGTGATCAACTCCTTATTTGAGGTTGCCTTTTCAAATGTATAAGAATATTTCAGGGAGTAGCAACTCTTTATATGTAGTTTACTCCTGACATCAAACCAATTGGCCTGGATGACATAAGACAGAAAACCTGGAACAGGTTTTCCTTAATAATGACTTTTGGTGATTAACTACATTTTACTAAGTACAGGCTTCCCTGAATCACACATCTGTCTTTAATTAGTTTAACCTACTTTTTTTCTGAAGGATAAAGTGACTTGTCTGAAGTCACAAATATATTCAGTGGATGACTGGTTTTAGGAGTCCTGTGTTTCTATTTTCTAGCCTATTGAGATTTAGAATTTAATGCCCTGTTCTCTGTTGTTTATAGTAGGAAGTCTGAGATATTTTTCCCTAATTTGGTTCTGTAAAGTGTGTTGAAGAATATTCCAGCAAAAGGAAGAAGTTATGATTTATTTCACAATAATAAATAACTCCCCTTTGAAGTATGGGTTTTATTGATAGCAGTTATCTAGTTTTCTGTCATTTTTTGACAGATGGGGAACAGATGGCTATTAGCTTCGTAAAAATAATAGTGAAATTCAATATTAAAATATTTATTGGACTTCATTCAGAAGTTTCAACAGGGTAAATTTTACTGACAAAGTTTGTTTGTTGCAAACTCTACAAAGCTAACCAGACCCTGCAATCATGTCATACTTCTGGCTAAACAAGATAGAAGTAATTAATTTTCTTTTAGAGATTCTGGACTTGACAATAAATAATAATTAAAGTATCACACTTCTGGAAAAAAGACATTAAATTTTGTTTCCCTTACATGTGCAAATTTGCAAAATTACAGTCATTATATGATTCAACAACATGGAATTTAACAATTACACCAAATCGGAGGGCTTGGGGAGATTCTTTTTACCAGAGATATAGTCTATCTGATATATGATGTGTAAGAACACTGTGATTCATATTCCTATAGGTGGCTTTTCCTTCTAATCAGATGGTTTGAGAAATATTTCAAATTTTTCTTCACTTTATTTGCAAATTCTTTATGCCTTGTTACAATGGGAAGACTACAAATACAAACATTTACCATTTTCAACCTAGTTAAAAAAAACCATTCAAAAAGATTCACACTTTATCTATAGAGCTGTGCTTTTCAGGGAATCAGATAATTAATGCTAATATTGCCTGAGTCCAGCTGAATGCAACTTATTGGAGTCTCAGCTGATAATTATCCAGAGTCTTCTAACACGTGAGAAAAAATATTCTAGTATTGGAGTGCTATGTGTTGTTACATAATGTGCATGTGTAATGTCAGCATTTATTAGAGCTCGTTCCTTTGCCTTTTAAGATTATATCTTATTGATCTGCTGAATGAGAAAAATTTTACTCGAAATTTTATTTGCTTTGTTTAAAAACCATTTTAATGTATTGAAATGAGACAAGATCATGATTCTCTTATAAATGTGAGGTCAAGAATCAATAGAATAATCTGACATGTCACTGACATGTAACAAATATTATAATTGATTCTGTACTTGTAAAGAGATGCCAAAAACGCTTTCAGTCCTGTAGATCTTAGCTCACAGTATAAAAGAAGTTATTAACTTTCAATTATAGTAGAACATGTAATATTTATTTACTCTTTTTATCTTAAATTAAGTAAGCCCCAGAAAATAAAATAAAAAAAAAATTGAGGTTTTAAAGTTTCTATTTAATCTAACATGATTCACATTAACAAAAGATTAAAATTAATCACTTTAATGCAACTTGTATGTGTATATATATTTATATGTATAAACACAACGTGTATGTATATAACTATATATGTGCAGGCACACATACAAAACTTTTTAATGTAGATGTATGCTTCCTGTTAACTTAATGTAAAACAATGTAAAAGTAAATAATTACTGTGGTATGTTATCGGTATACATATAGACATTTAGATAAATGGAATAATGGACTTGAAAAACCATAAATAAACATTTTAATTTACCATCAATTGATTTCTAACAAAGTTGACAAAACAACTTAATGGAGAAAGAAGAGTCTTTGCAAAAATTTGTTGGGAGAGGTGTATATACAGATATAAAGATTGAAGTTGGACAATCACTATACATAAAAAATTAGCTCAAAAGTGATTATAACCATAAATATAAGAGCTAAAGCTATAAAACTTTTAGAAGAAAACATAAAGGTAAATTTTATGAGCTTGGTTAGGGAATGGTTTCTTGGATATGGCACCAAAAGCACAAGAGACAAAATTAAATACAGATAAAATGATTGTTTCCACATTTTCACTATTGTAGATATTGTTGCAATAGATATGGAGGTGCAGATGTCTCCTTGAGATATTTTATTTCCTTTGTTTGTACATTCCAAAATGACATTGTTAGTAGTTCTATTTTTTGAGGTACTTCCTTATTGTTTTCCATAATGTTATACCAATTCACATACATACCTACCAAAAATGTATAAGGGTTCCTTGGTGTCCATAAATGGATGAGTGAATAAATAAATGTTAATCACACACACACACACACACACACACACGAACAAAAAAATGGCATATTTAGCCGTTAAAAGAAGAACATCCTGCCATTTGCAACATCATAGATGAACCCTGAGGACATTATGCTAAGTGCAATAAGTCAGACACAGAAAAGCAAATACTGAATGATCTTCTTATAGATGTAATGTAAAAAAAGTCAAATTTATAGAATCAGAAAGTAAAACAGTGATTGCCAAAGTCTGAGGGTTGAAAGAAACGGATAGGTACACACGTTTAAGTTATAAGATGAACAAGTTCTAGTGATCTGATGTTTACTATGAGTGGTAACGAATGTGCTAATTATATTAATTATATGGTAATTATTACACAATGTATATAGTTATCAAACAATCATGCTGTGTACCTTAAATATATAGCAATCTTTGTCAATTACATATTTTAAGTTAAAATAGATCTATAGATCAATAAATTGGGCTGTATCGAAATTAAAATATTCTGTTCTTTAAGGAGCACCACCAAAAAAGTGAAAAACAATGCACAGAATAGGAGAAAGTATTTAAAATTCATATATTTGATAAGAGAGTTATTTAGATATATAAATAACTTGTACAACTTACTAATAAAAAGACAATCCAAAATCAGTAACTTTGGAAATCTGTTCAGCAGTTCTTTGAAAATTTTATAGTTACCATATTACATAGTAGTTCCTTCCCATAGGTATATTCAAGAGAAACGAAGACAGGTACCACATAAAAACTTACACACAAGTATTCATAGTAGCATTCTTTATCGTAGCCCAAAAATGAAAATAACTCAAATATCCACCAATCTATGAATGGGTAATTGAATATGATCTATCCTCTCAATGGAATATTACTCATAATAAAAATAAATGAAGGACTGATAGATATTTGACCATAGAATAACTTTGAAAATCACATGCTAATTGAAATTAGTCAGTTACAAAAGGCCGCATGTTGTATAATTCCACTTATACAAAATGTCCAGAGTAGGCACATTTATAGTGACAAAGAGTATGTGAGTGGTTGCTTAGAGCTTTGAGGAGGGACAAATGTTATGTGATAGTTAACGTGTACAAAGCTTTCCTTTGGGGAGGGACACAAGTGTTCTAAAATTATATTTTGCTGATAGTTCCACAAATATGTGAATATACCAAAAAACATTGAATCATATACTGTGAATGGATAAATCAAATGGTATGTGAATCATATCTCAATAAAACTGAAAAGAAACTTCGAAACAGAGCTTGGAAAGAAAGAGGAAGCAGATTGTGAAAAAAACATATACTTTAAAAATGTCTAATGTTGTCTAATTTTGCTTTCTTTCTCAAAATTATATGTAATGTTAAACATTTAAAAATTGAAATTTTATATACTGAATACTTAAGAGGATAAAACGGCCAATATTAAGATAATTATTAATGTGTTTAAGTAGTTTTTCTCTCAAATTGTTCAATAATAAAGATAAAATAAATCTTATTTCCTTGGGTGAGAATATACTTCATTTCCAGATTCAGTATTGTTTTTTAATAAAATTTGTCCAACCATAATAGAGAAGTAAATAATAGAATGTTTCAATTTGATTTTTATATCTTATTGCATATAATCCTATAGCTATTGCAAGACGTTTGCGTAGGTAAAAATTACTAAAGTATTATTTTAAGAAATCAATAATTTACTAAAGATTATTAAAAACCACTTTAAAAATCACTAAAATTATGTTTATGTAAAGTGTAATTGAATTCATTTGTGTAACAATTGTAAACTTAAGTTTTTGGAAAAATATTATATAAAGTAGAAATGTAAAATCAAGTGTGTTAGTGAATATGATATTCATAGTAAATATTGCAAGTGAGAAAACTATTAAAATTTAAGATAAAGTTTTTAATAACTACTGTCATCTTATCTTTTGCTTTCAAAGTCATCTGAAATTTTGAATTTTCAAATATATTTTTGTGTTAAAAAATTTAATTTATCATATAAGACTAAAACTCTTTAGACAAACATATGGAATCCTGAGCTACTTATTTAAAGTTTAAAATGTAAGTTAAGGTAAATTAAAATTAACTGTAGATGTCAAAACGTGACCATATCTACCAAGGTTATCTACAGTTAATTTGAGTCACTGTTAAGGACAATAAACATAAGTGAAGAGTTTTTTTTGCTCTTTTTCTCACGTCCTTTTTTATTCCATAAAAATGTATGTATAATGAGAACTTTAATTTGAGAATAATTACATAATTTTTTACCTACTTCTACATAAATCTCTTTACTATTAGTCATTATTTTTTAATTAATCTTGAAATGGTTCTCATTCTTTATTCTTTTCACTTTAAACCCCTAAAGCAAAGCTTCTCTTAGCAGAAACACACCACTTACTCTAGCGTATTTTGAGTGATGCTAACACAAAAGTCAGTACTACCCCAGGCATATTTAAGCCTTCAAACTAAACTATTGGCTTCATTTTTTTTTCTCTATGCCATTTAAAGGGAAATCACAGGATTTGAAAAATGTTATTCATTTTTCAATCTCTTATCTCATCTTTTTATTTCCTTCTATTGTAACTCTTCTGTAGTCTTGATTATACCTTTTATACTTCTCTTTCAGGGGAAATAACAAGCTACTGAAAAGAGTAATTCCATTAAAAAATAGCAAAGCATCTCATTAAAAACAGTTATTCAAGTGAAAGAAAAGAGAAAAAATAGAGAACAGCTGCATTTCCATTATCATTTTAACGTATTCTTTTCTTACTCGCTTTGAGCATACGTAAGTATTAAGCATGGACTGTTTTTTTTTTTTTACATGTATTTTATAATGTGTTCAATTTTTTCTTGTTGCTAAATTATTTATGCTCTCACAAACTTATCATGATATTTACCAAAACTGTATCTAGTAGTCATTATTGAATTTCACCAAATATTTGTTCCTTTGCTGTAATGTCACATTGCATTTCTATACTTAATTCCCTTGAGTGGCAACTTTATTTCAACTGTGCTTCTGTGAAGTCAACATTTTGTAGTTTCCACATATGACTGAGAACATGCAATATTTTTACCTTTCTGAGTTTGGTTAGTTTGGTTTATTTCACTTAACGTAATGTCCTCCAGGCTCATCCATATTGCTGCAAATGACAGGATTTCATTCTTATATAGCTAAATTGTGTATATATACAACAGTTTCTTTATCCATTTACCTGTTGATAGGCACTTAGATTGATATCATATCTTGACTACTGTGAAAAGTGCTGCAATAAACATGAGGATACAGATATCACTCTGACATTCGGATTTCCTTTCCTTTTGATATATACCCAGTGGTGGTACTACTGAATCATAAGGTAGTTTTAGTTTTAGTTCTCTTAGGAATCTTTATGCGGTTTTCCATAATTACTATACCAATTTTTACTTTCACCGGCAGTGTATAGAAGGGCCCCTCTCTCCACATCTTTACCAGCATTTGTTATTTTTTTCTCTTTTTGGTAATAGTCATTCTAACTGTGGTTAGATGATATCCCATTGTGTTTTTAATTTGTATTTCCCTGATAATTAGTTAGTGATGTTGAGCAATTTTTCATGTACTTATTGGCCATTTGTATGTCTCAGTTTCAGAAATGTCTATTCAGGTCATTTGTCCATTTGTAACTAGATTATTATATTTTACTATTAAGTTATTTGCATTCCTTTTATATTTTGAGTTCCTTGTATATATGCATAACTTCACTTATCAATTTTTGTTTTTGTTCTCTATGCTTTTGAAATATTTTCTGTAAAATCTTTGCCCAGACCAATGTCCTCCAGTGTTTCTCCTAACTTGTTTTTAGTAGTTTAGTAGTCTTTGGTCTTATAGTTAGGTCTCTAATCTATTTTGAGTTGATTTTTGTATATAATAAGAGATAGGGGCATAATGCCATTCTTCTGCAGATGGATGTCCAGTTTTCCCAACACCATTTATTGAAGAGGTTGTCCTTCCCCTAATGAATGTTTATGTTGCCTTTGTTGAAAATCAATTGGTTGTAAATATATAGATTTGTATCTGGATTTTTTTTTTTTCTGTTCCACTGATCTATGTCTGTTTTTATGTCAGTACTATGCTGTTTTTAACTATAGCTTTGCAGTACATTTTGAAGTCAGGTAATGTGATGCCTCCAGTTTTGCTCTTTCTGTTTAGTTTGCTTTGGTTAGTCAGGAGCTTTAATGATCCCATACAAATTTTAGGAGTATTGTTTCTATTTCTGTGAGAATGTCATTGGTATTTTGATAGGGACTGCATTCAATCTGTAGATTGTTTTGGGTAATATGGTCACTTTAACAATATTAATTCTAGTAACCCATGAATCACATAAAATGCCTTTCCATTTGTTAGTGTCTTTTAAAATTTATATCATCAGTGTTTTATAGTTTTTCATGTAGAGATTTTTTATCTCCTTGCTTAAATTTATTCCCAGATATCTTTTATAGCTATTGTTATTGGGGTTGCTTTTGTTATTTCTTTTAACGGTGTTTGATGTTGGTGTATGGAAGCACGAATGGCTTCTCTATGTTGATACTGTATTCTTCAAGTTTACAGAATTTATTAGTTCTAGGAGTTTTTCTATGAAGTCTTAGGTTTTTTAATACTATTTCTATGTAAAAATACATAGGTTTTCTATGAAGTCTTTAGGTTTTTAATATTATTTAATAATAATAAGATGATGTCATTTGCAAACAAGGTCAATTTGGCTTTCTCTTTTCCAATTTGAATTCCCTTTATTTTGTTCTCTTTCCTAATTGCTCTGACGAGAATTGCAAGCACTATGTCTAATAAGAGTGGGAAGAGTGGGCATTTTTGTCTTATTTTAGTTCTTAGAGAAAAAGCTTTCAGCTTTTTTTCATTCAGTATAATATTAGTTGTGGGTTTGTCAAATGTGGCCTTTATCATTGAGTTATGTTCCCTCTGCCTGCGCCTAATTTGTTGAGAGTTCTTATCACGAAGCATTGTTGAAATTTATCAAATGCTTTTTCTGCATCTATTAAGATAATAATATGGTTTTTAACTTAATTCTGGTGATAGATTATGTGTGTTGATTTGCATACACTGGATTCTCCTTGCATTCCTGAGATGACTCCCACTTGATTATGGTGTATAATCTTTTTGATGTACTACTGCATTTGGTTGGCTAGTATTTTGTTTAAGAGTTTTGCATCTATTTATCAGAGATATTGGCCTATAGTTTTCTTTTTTGTGTTGTGACCTTATCTGGTTTTGGTATCAAGATAATGCTGGCTTCAAAGAATGAATTTGAAATAATTTTATCTTTTCAATTTTTTGAATAGTTTGAGAAAAATTGGCTTTCAAATTAATTAATTATTTAATTAATTTAGAGACATGAGTTTTACTATGTTTGCCAGGCTGGTCTCAAACTCCTGGCCTCAAGTGGTCTGTCTGCTTTGGTCTCCCCAGAATGCTGGGATTACAGGCACGAGTCATCACAGTCAGCCTAAGCAACCAGTCTTCTCAATTTTCCTTAACACTTTGATGGAATTAATCAGTGGAAGCCATCAGAAGAATATTGTTTAATTTTTATGTATTTGTGCAGTTTTAAATGTTCCTCTTCTTATTGACTTCTAGTTTTATTTCATTATACATAATATGATTTTGATTTTTAAAACATTTGTTGGAAACTTGTTTTGTGGCTTTATACATGGTCAATGCTGAAGAATGTTTTATGCAGTGATAAGAACATGTATTTTGCAACTGTTGGATGAAAGGTTCTTTACATGTCTGTTAGGTCAGTTTGGCCTATAGTGCAGTTTAAATCCAATGATTTTCTTTTCTTCATTTTCTGTCTGGATAATCTGTCCAATGTGGAGGGTTGGGTGTTGAAGTTCCCAGCTATAATTGTATTGAAGTCTCTCTCTTGCTTTAGATCTAATAGTAATTTTGTTTATATATCTAGGTGTTCAGGAATTGGGTGTATATATTTATAATTAATCAATTCTTAATTGACCCCTTTATCATTATATATTCATATTATTTGTCCTTTTTTATACTTTTTGTTTTAAAGTTTGTTTTATCTGATATAAGTATAACCATTCCTGCTTGCTGTTGGTTTTCTTTATGTGAAATAACTTATTTCATCTTTTCATTTTTAGTCTATTGTGTCTTTACATGTAAAGTATATTTCATAGTCAGTGTATAGTTGGATCTTATTTTTCATTGAGTTAGTCAGTCTACACATTTTATTACTTATTTTGATTTTTTTCCTTTTTTAAAAGAGATAGAACCTTGCTCTGTCACCCAGTCTGGAATGCAGTGGCATGATCATAGCTCACTGTAACCTTGAACTCCTGAGCTCTAGCGATCCTCACACCTTAGTCTCCTTAATAGTTCACATTATAGGTGTGTAGCAATATGTTTGATTTTTAAAAATTATCTGTAGAGAGGAAGTCTCACTAAATTGCCCATACTGGGATTACAGGCATGAGGCACCATGTCCAACCTATAACTTTCAATTGGGGAATTTAATTCATTTACAATCAAAGTTATGACAGGTGAGGACTGAATCCTGTCATTTTGTTCATTGTTTTCTGTTTGTTTTGTATATGATTATTTCTTTCTTCCTCTCTTATTGCTTATCTTTGTAGTTTGGTAGGGTTTTGTAGTGATGAGGTTTGATTCCTTTCTCTTTCTAATGTGTATTTATCCTTCCCCTGTGAGTTTTATGCTATTGCATCTCTTTATGGTGGCAGTTACTGTCTTTTTGTTGCCAGATGTAGGCCCCTCTTAAATATTTCTGGTAGTCAGTCTAGTGGTGGTGAATTCCCTCAGGGTTTGCTAGTCTGGGAAATACTTTATTTCTCTCTCATTTCTGAAATTTGGTTTTACTGTCCATAGTGTTGTTGTCAGACAGTTTTTCTTTCTGCTTCTTAAATACATCTTATTCGCTCATGGCCTATAAGGCTTCTGTTGAGAATTCTGCTGTTAGTGTAATGGGGATTCCTTGAAATGTTACTTGATGCTTTTATCCTCTTCCTTTTAGAGTTCTCTCTTTTTCTTTTACTTCTGAAAATTTTAATATAACATACCTCAGAGCACCTTTTTGGGTTATATCTATTTAGGAACCTTTGAATTTCCTTGGTCTGGACATCTGTAGCTCTCCCAAGACATAAGAAGTCTTCAGCTATTACTTTATTAGGTAGGTTGTCTGTGCTTTTTCCAATTGCTTTTCCTTCTAAAACTTCTATAATGTAAAAATGCATGGGCTTAATTATATCCCTTACACTCTGTGGTCTTTTTTTCATGTGTGCGTGTGTGTGGGGGGGTGTGAGTATGTGTGTGTGTGTATGTGTGTGTGTTCCTGGATTCTTTCAAAAGACCTGGCCTCAAATTCAGAAATTATTTCTTCTTCTTCATCTACTCTGATGTTGAATATCTTGATCAGTTTTAATTTCTTTAATTGAATTATTCTTGTCTCTTTTTATTATATCTCTTTGGTAAAATTTCCATTCAGATCATGAATTGCTTTACTGATCTTATTAAATTGCCTATCTGTATTTCCTTGTATTTTACGGAGTTTCTTTAAGATCATTATTTTGAATTCCTTTTCCTGCAATTTGCAGAATTCATTTTTTAGGGGTGTTTGTTTATGTGGAATTATTGTGTTCCCTTGGTGTTGCCATTATCCTTGCTTGCTCATGTTTCTTGGGTCCTATGGTAATGTCTGTGCATCTTGTGGAACAATCACCTCTTCTAAACTTTACAGAGTGGCTCTAGTAGATAAAAACTTTCACCTGCCGATTGGTCTTAATTGCCGTTTGGGAAGAGTGTAGTGACTGTGGTTCCAAGAGATACAGTGGTATAGTCTCTGTGTAGCTTCTTTAGCAGCAATGTCAGCTCTGACTGTGGGTTAATTAGTGGCCTAGGCTGTAGAAGTTTTTTATATTGATAGGGTAAGTTTAGGTTGCTAGGGTTCTTGTTTGCAAGGGATTTAAGAGTCCTCTTATTCTTATTTTCCCCACAATGCTGATATTTAGCCAAGAGGTTCCCACTTTATGTTGGGTCTGACATGGCCTACAAGCAATTGTAGTGGCTCTGGTTCCAGGTACAAGTGTTTATAGTGGGTGTAAAGCTGAGGTCCTCAGCTCAATCTATGGTAAATTAATTTTGGCATCTTGGCCTTGGGGCTCAAGTTCACCGTTTGTGGCAGGGTTGGATGTGAATTATTTACAGAGCCAGGACCTGTAATACTGACACAATCCTTAGCAGCTTTGTCAGCAGGGGCTAAGTCCTAGTTATGACTCTGATACTGGGAAGCAGGGGTATAGCACTGGAACAGCTCCAAGGAAGAAAGGGTGCTCTGGAGGTTTGCACCTGAGGAGCAGAGTTGGCTGTAGCTTGGACCCAGAGTCAAAAGAGCTCAGTGGCACCTTGTGTCTCAGGGGTATTGTGTGGTGGCAACTCCGGCCCTTGGGACTGTGGAACACTGCACTATGCCAGGCTGTGAGGACAAAGCAGCAGTAGCAAACACCCAGAATGGCTGAACACCGCTATTGTTTGGCTTTTTGAGGGGCAGGGAAAAACACAGTAATGACTCTACTCCCTGTGGAAGAAGGTGTCTTAACAACTCACACCCCTGGGGAATAGTCCAGCTCCAGGGACGCAGAGTACTGGAACTCTCTGGCCTGTAGAGTTGAGTGTCTCAGCTCAGCCACTGCTCTGCTTCTCTGGCACACATGGTCACAAGTCAGTCAGCCTAGGGATATCCAGTTGCTTGGCTTAGCCAAGGAAATGATTCCCCTAGAGGCAATGAATTGTTTCAGCTGAAGCCTGGTGTTGTGGGCAGTGTGTCTGCTCTGAGCAGGCACAATGCCATTTAAGCTTAGGTATGGGTTGGGTGGTCAATCTGTATGGCCAAGACACTGTTTCACAGGAGACAGGCCACTGCTTCAACTTAGGCTTGGAATTCAGGGGATGCATGAATGCTCTGGCCATCCAAGGTACTGCTTTCTCAAGAGTCAGGTTTACCACTTGAGTTCAGGTACAGGGAGGTATGGCTCCTTTGGATGGACAAAGCACCATTTTCCTGGGATGCAGAGTGCTGCTTCAGCTCTGGTTGTGGGGCCAGGGATCAACAATGACTGGAAGGGTAGATAAAGCGATTTCACCAAGGTACCATTTCCTTGGGAGGTAGTGTGTAGAGCTTAGGCTCTAAGGTGCAGGGTGCAGTTGCATCTGAGGGTGGTAGATGGGGTGGCCTTACCAAGGCACTGTTTCCCTAGGATGGAATGCACAGCTTTAGCTTGGAACCCCAAGGACAGGGCTCAGCAGCGACTGGGAAAGGTACATGGTACAGCAGTCCAGCTCTGGGAGATGGAGCCACTGGTCAAGGGTGGTTCTGCAGTAGCTAAGCCTCAAGGATGGAAAGGTGCTGTGGCCACTCGCTCTTAGAGGAAGATAAACTCCAATAGTGGTTTCAGTCCCAGAATGACATAGCATCACATCCATGCAGGCCACAGGAGCTGGAGCATCCTGTGAGCTCCTTCTCTGGGGAGACCATAGCTCTGAATTTCCGACAGCTCCCTCAGCTGGGCTTAGCACCTCCGAGGACTGCAGGAGTCCTCGAGGTGAGGAATTTAGCTGTCTAAGCTGTTGATGGACCTGTTGGGAATCTTCTTGGTTACTCTCTCCCTGCTGGGAGAAGCAATTTCTGGCTCAGAGCTTATCCTGTCTGGGGAGTAGGATGATAGAGGCCAGGTGGTTTTTTTTTCCTCTCTTTTTTTTTTTTTCTCCATTCTCTATGAGGCTCTCATTGGTTTCTGTGGCCTACAGAGCTTCTGCTACTTCTTTGATATACTCCTCCACTCTCCTTTAGTTATTTGCCTCAAAAAGTAGTTGTCTATTTGTAGTTTAGGTTGCATTTGTGGGGAAGATGAGTACTAAGGGCTTTTAGTCAGCCATCTTGCTGACTAGCCAAATTTTACATCAAATGTTTTAAGGTCTTTAAACATATCTAGGTCTTATTCAGACTAATCTTAATTTACCGACTATTCAGAAAACTTAGTATTTTCACTGATGTCACTTTTTCTAATGTAGACACCTTTCATCAATATAAAAGAACTTCTTTAATAAATCCAATTCTCCTTTTTGGAAGTTTCTATCCACTGATCCTGTTTTTATTTATTTTGTCTATTTATTTATTTTATCTACAAGTAAAACACTATCTGCTTATATTAAACCCTTTAAATTTGAAATACCTGAAGAAACCAAATGGATTTCAGTGGTTTTTGTTGTAACTCTGCTGAATTTATTCCATTTTCCTCTGCCTATTTTTAAACGATGCTAATTGGAATACTACAAACAAGTCTTATTACTTCTTAAATTCCTAAAGGCTTGTTTCCAATAATACAATGTAATTTCCTAAAAGTATGTTTGTAACCACTTCAAATATAAGGCATATCAAATTGCGAACCATAATTGTGCTTATTGTCTTCTAACATTCTTAATTTTTTTAAATTCTCCTCATTAAATGTTGCCTCCCTCATCCCTTGTCTTTGTAAATTTTCTTTGTGGCTCTCAGCTACATATTCCAATTAATTTAATTATTTTAGGTTTGATCTGCAATTTCACATTTTTTTTTTTTATTATACTTCAAGTTCTAGGGTACATGTGCATAATGTGCAGGTTTGTTACATATGTATACTTGTGCCATGTTGGTGTGCTGCACCCATCAACTCGTCAGCACCCATCAATTCATCATTTATATCATGTATAACTCCCCAATGCAATCCCTCCCCCCTCCCCCCTCCCCATGATAGGCCCCAGTGTGTGATGTTCCCTGTCCCGAGTCCAAGTGATCTCATTGTTCAGTTCCCACCTATGAGTGAGAACATGCGGTGTTTGGTTTTCTGTTCTTGTGATAGTTTGCTAAGAATGATGGTTTCCAGCTGCATCCATGTCCCTACAAAGGATGCAAACTCATCCTTTTTTATGGCTGCATAGTATTCCATGGTGTATATGTGCCACATTTTCTTAATCCAGTCTGTCACAGTTGGACATTTAGGTTGATTCCAAGTCTTTGCTATTGTGAATAGTGCCGCAATAATGAAGCTTTGGAATATGATTCCGTCAGAGATTCTTTTAGTAATATATGTCAATACTCCAAATGATATCTCTCCTTCATTTATTAAGCATACATTCTGAATTTACATTGATGTACTGATAAAAAGGTAGAACAGAACAGATCAGGACCTCCGAAAAATGCACTCTAAGGTAACACCAGTTTTATTACAAAGACTGACCAATCCTGAACATTATGAGTAATTCACATAAATATTCTAGTTTCCACTCTATTTTGATGGTATTCGTCTCCCTAAATCCCAAAAGGAACCTTGTCATAATAGCTTTCCAAGAGAAGGGAAACAGATTCAATAATCTTGTCTGAGCACATTAAAGGTTAAAAGCAAATTTCTTGAGTAAAATGCATGGAAAAAGGCTAAGAGAGGGAATACAAAGTATTCTCACCACAAAAATGACAACTATTTGACATAATGCATTTGTTAATTAACTAGATTTAATCACTCCACAATGTATATATACTTCAGAATAATATGTTGTACATGGTAAATACAAGTTTACCTGTCAATTAAAGACAAATAAGATATTTCAATTAAACAATTAAAAAAGCAAATTTCCTACATTTGGGTTTATTTAATGTGATCAGAAACAGCAAAGGGAAGGTGTAGGGCATAGGAGATGTTAAGAGTCATTACTTTCTCGGGTAAACAAATGGATAAGTTACTCAGAAAAGTGAAATGTATAAAAGTAGACAAAGATATCTAGAGAATGAGTAAAAAGCATTCAAAATTAGGAACAGTTAGTTAATAAAACTTATTTGGCAAGTGAGGTGTGCCAAAAATCATTGCTGAATTAGTAGGTAAATGAATAAAGCAAATACTGTTTATCCTTTTTTTTTTTTTTTTTTTTCTTTGAGATGGAGTCTTGCTCTGTCACACAGGCTGGAGTACAGTGGCGTGATCTCAGCTCACCGCAACTTCCACCTCCCAGATTCAAGCAATTATCCTGCCTCAGCCTCCCAAGTAGCTGGGATTAAAGGCACATGCCACCACACCTGGCTAATTTTTTTGTATTTTTAGTAGTGATGGGGTTTCACCGTGTTAGTCAGGATGGTCTTGATCTCATGACCTCATGATCCGCCGACCTCGGCTTCCCAAAGTGCTGGGATTACAGGTGTGAGCCACTGTGCCCGGCTGCTCTTTCATTCTTTTATGAGTGACAGAAAGTTTTCTTCAGTGGAAACTCATTCATGCAGGTAAGATAAAGATATAAACAGCTCTTTGAATATACAGGTATATACCTGAAGTATTTATATTTGAAGAAATGAAAGCAAAATCTTACAGTTTGGCATCTTCTCTGTTTCCAAAATGAATGAAATTTTATAATACCCTTCATCATTCTTAAAGTGACTATTTTTAAGATGATTTTCTTGTGACTGTCTGACAAATTTTTTGCCCTTAGGAATTTATAAGCCATTCTGCTTATTAAATTTTCAGAATATAAGTGTAAATCTGGATCAAGTATTATCAATTCAATCAATCCAACGTAGTCAAAATAAAATGTTTAGCAAAATTTCTCCATAATTCTATGGTATGCTTAACTTATTTGCTCTCCACACTCTCAACTCTCCCCAAACCACATAGATTTTACTTTACTTTATTCCACAGTGTTTTCATAACTTTGTCTTTAATAAATGTTTAATTTTTAATTATAAATTTTTTAACAAAATATAATTTGCATACTAGGAGCAAAAGTGATCAATCAACACAACCCCGATGGATTATATTTATGGAGCTAATTTTTTATAAGGGGAGGAAAACCATGCAAACCATAAGCTATGCAAGCCATTTAAATAAATATTTATTTCTTGAGGATGCTTACCTTTAAAATATTAAAGTTTTAATTAGTTTCTAGTCACTTCATCATTGACTAGTATATAACATGGGGATGGACACCATAGAAGTAAATAAAAATTTCAAGGGAAAGTTGCCTGTTTTGGAGAGTATGCTTCCTTTAGAAATGGTGATATTAATTTATAAAAGTGTTCATTACTTTCATGGAAAGTTCTTATTATGTTTAAAATTGATAAAGTAGTAATATTTACTGTAAAAATCATTTTTATATTGAACAAAAAGCCTGTGGAAAACTCATAGAGGAGTCATTGAACATTGAATGTCTTTACATTCTTTGTGATCCAAGGCTACACAACTTTCTTTAGAAAGGAGGAAGAGAAATTTAATACATCTTACACACCTAATATTGCTTTTCTCTAATGAGCCTAAGATACATGGCTGAGTCTATTTATAATTTAGAATTGACTGAGTTGGACTGGCAGCCAAAAATATTTCTGTTCTTGTATTATCGTTTTAAAATAATTCAATGCCTTGCAGCAGATCTTAAATGTTTAATTTAAATTTAATTCAGCTTGTTTGGGAAGGGGGATTAAAAGTGAGATATACAATGGCATTTTATGGCCAGTAGATTCAATATAAGCAGGATTTTTATTATTATTAAAAAGTGAACTATCAAAATACTCATTTAAGAAATTTTTAATATCAGTAAGGAAGTGAAAGCTGAATGGAGTCCAAATTATAACAGGTAGAACAGTAAAAATGACTTGCTTTTACTTAAATTTATTTCTGAAATTATTCTTCTCCCTCACAAATATTCCCCTCCATTCAAAGCAAGTTCTGTATGTGTGCAGGAAAAATGCAACGGTCAACACAAGTCTTTGCTAATGTAGCGTAACCACTTGTGAATAGATGTCATCATTGATGTAGTAAAACATGTTACTCATCTGATTCTGCATACCAGAGCCCACCACAGTAATGGATCTAATGAAAACAAATGCATATATTTATTAGAATATCTACATTCTCCAAAGCCATGCTGAATATTCCACACTGAGTAAAGCATAGGGAAAGCCTTTGTTCTCAATAAAAACAAGGAAAGAGAAACCATTGCTTAAAATCATTAAGAATTAACATCAACAGTAAAACATCTTATAGAGAGTATGATAGAATATAATTGAGAAAACACGTAATTTATCAACTTTTAAATTGCAAACGTTACCTTTCTGACAAAGAGTACCTGCCTTCAAGTCGTTTCCTCTGTATATGAGATGTGTAGTTGGCTTCACTTCATGTTTTCTCACATGTATAGAACCTATGTTTCTGATTGATTCTGGATGCCCTCCGAACTTTTGAGAAAACTTGCCAAGTTTACAAGGTTTATGGGGTCCTTCTGCTGATTCACAAGGCTTCCATTAGTAACTTGTGGGGACTATGGGGTCCAGGCGACACTCAGTAAATTGGAGGGAAAGTTTCAATCTAAGTCCATCTACTTTGAAAGCTTGTGCCTCTTGGGGCAAAAGCAAAGGAAATGCATGTGAATTAATCTCAGATAAGTTTCTATGGTGGCTACTGTAACAAACAGTGGAGTTAACTGCCCAATACTTTGTTGTCTCTCAAGCACTTTTATTTCTGTCATTTCAGGACTCTTTTTTGTAAATAGAGTCATCCCTACTTTCAATAGTTTGGACTGGTAAAACAAGCAATAAATTCACAAAACTGAGAAGTCCCCATCATCTGCTTAGAAACCTTTTCCATATTAAAATAAAGCCAAGAGTTTGCTGAATTTAATTCTCAGCCAGAGGACCTGAAACTTTTCTTGTGAAATCTCCTGGCATAGAAGGGGTAGCATTCTCCATCTAATAGCAGTTTCCTCCTTTCAAATGGTCATTTTCTGACAAGCCAGGGCACCCTGGGGACTGTAATTCTGATGTATCATTTATAACTTAACCAACAATACACCAAGTCACATATCTTTGCCATGTAAAGCATTAGTCTTATTCCATGGGTTTATGGTTTGCTGTGTTTTCTAGTATCTCTGATGAATAGGTGTCATCTGTGTTTCTTTATCTGTACCTCCACTGTTAATGGAGGCAGATAGGGAGCTAGCCTGGTTTGAGATTGTAAATCAGAAAGCTTCTGAAGTGCTACAGTGGTAGTGTCAGCATAGCCATGACCTCTTTTTCATAATGCCCTAACTAACCACGTAATGAGATTGTATACCAA
Organism: Rhinopithecus roxellana; assembly: GCF_007565055.1. Lineage (NCBI taxonomy): Eukaryota > Metazoa > Chordata > Mammalia > Primates > Cercopithecidae > Rhinopithecus > Rhinopithecus roxellana. The sequence continues at coordinate 112,063,036 of NC_044549.1, read as the reverse complement.
ATACACTAAATATATCATGTGCATATCAGTAGAAGCAGAAGGCACTAGGTCATTTTCAAAGAGACTAATGCTTGGGTGATAGTTATATTGTATTTGGTGCAACAAATAGTGAATATAGTGTGTTACAAAAGAGATGAATTCTGCTCAGGCTCTAAGCTGAGAGGAACACCAAATGTGGGCCTTAAGAAAGTAACAACTTTATTTTATTTTGAATATGTTTACAAGGAATACATTTATACACTCAGACACAAAAGTTTTTTTTTTTTTTTTCCTTCCCGTCTGGCTAAATAGAGAGTCATATAACAGGCATGAAATATATACGACAGATAGAGTGAAGCTAACTTCTAAAGAAGTTTTAAGGTTGTCTATCCCTTATAAAGAATAGGGTATATCTAGTTCAAAGTACTTCAAACACTGAGATTGCACAAATGGTGAATCCAGTATCACCTGGAAGGTCAATATGATTTGCACACATATTAGGCATAAGTAATGTTGTAGGCTTAAGTGTGTAATTCTTCCAGTGATTCACATCTTTGCATAAGGCAACCAGTTTTGCAATGTTATGATTCTCATTTCAAATTTCTAACTATTTTAGATATTTAATGATAGAAAAGAAACAGGTATTTTTGGATGGTCCATCATAAGAATCCTGAAGTGGAGAAAATCTGACTAAAAATTATTTTATAAAAATTTGAATGGTGGTAAATCTAACAAAACTTATTTCTATGGTTATGAAAGTAATACATATTTATTATGAAAATAGAAATAGGTTGGGCATGGTGGCTCAGGCCTGTAATTCCAGCACTTTGGGAGGCCAAGACGGCAGATCATAAGGTCAGGAGTTCAACACCAGTCTGACCAACATGGTGAAACCCCGTCTCAAATAAAAATGCAAAAATTAGCCAGGCATGGCGGCACCTGCCTGTAATTCCAGCTAACCAGGAGACAGAGATTGCAGTGAACCAGGATCACGCCACTGCATTCCAGACTGGGCAACAGAGTGAGACTCCATCTCAAAAAATAATAATAATAATAATAAAATACAAATCAGTGATAAATGACTTGTAACCCTGCCATTTGATGACACCACTGTGAATACATTGACTTGTTTCTTTACAATACATTTTATAGAGTTTTATAGAATTTTGAAGAAAAAGAATGCCAGTTTATTTCATGTAGTGTGAAAGGAATAGAATTAGATTTATATATTGCATAGATCTCAAGAAAATGGTTCTTGATATCAAAGAACAAGTTTCAGAACATTGCATGTCTATAATATGATATCATTTATGTACACTTGAAAACATTCTGAAGAATAATATGGGCAAGGCACAACAAAAATGACCAAATAAATTCAGCACCAGCAATTGTCCCTTCTGAAGGAACAACAAAATGAACAACTAACCCCACAAAATGGCACCTTCATAATAACCAAAAATCAGATAAGCAATCACAGTACACATTTAATATCATGCACATGAAAGAGGCACTAAAGAAGGTAAGCATTAAAATGCTCCTGTACAGCATTCAGCATTTCATTAACTGCCCTGAGATGGAGGGGAGCTCATTGCCATGAAGGAAGAGACACAAGACTGACAGCTTTTGCCACAGCTAATTAAAGAGCCCATGGGACTTGAGTGAACATCAGCAGTAACCAGACAGTATTGGCAGTGGGCCTTGGGTGGTGGTGACCATGGGGAGAAAGTCCTCTCTTTGAGGAAAGGGGAGGTAAGTGTGGAATAACTTTGTCTTGTGCCTTGGTTGCCAGTTCAGCAGCAGTATAATAGAGCACCACGTAGATTTTTGAGGTCCCTGGCTCCAGGACCTGTGGCTCTAGGACCCGACACCCAGACAGAATCTCCAGATCTATGCAGGACCCAAAGGAACACCCTGTCCTGAAGGGAAGAACACAAGCTTAGTTGGATTCACCACCTGCTGATTGTAGAGCCTGTGGGCCTTGAGAGAACATAGGCAGTAACCAGGCAGTTGTCACTGCAGAAAATGAGCAAGACCCAGTGCTATGCTGGCTTCAGGTCTGACCCAACACAGTTTCAATGGTGGTGACTACAGGGTTCTTGTTTACCCCTCCCTCAGCTCTAGGCAGTTCAACATGGAGAGAAAGAGACTCAGTTTGTTTGGGGAAAGTAAGGGAAAAGAACAAGAGTCTCCACCTACTAATTCAGGGAATCTTGCTGGATCTTACGCAAGACCACTCCAAGGTGGTGCCTCTTGAATCGGCAAGAACCACAGAGTTAAATGGCTTGGGATGCCACCTAATGCAGATATGACTGCAGCGATACTGAGATCACTACACCCAGATTCCATGTACTTAGAAAGCATTCCCATGAAGGATGAGTTCAAACACACCTAGACTGTGAAAACTAAAATAAATGCCTACATCTTCAATGCTTAGACACTGACAAACATCCACAAGCATCACAACTATCCAGGAAAACATTATTAGGGGAACCAGCCCCTAATATTTCAATGTAGGTTCTTTTCTGTTTTCCCTAAGTGTCAGCCTGTCTGAGAAATAAAGGGAAAGAGTACAAAAGAGATAAATTTTAAAGCCGGGTGTCCAAAGGAGACATCACATGTCAGCAGGTTCCATTATGCCCCCTAAACCGCAAAACCAGCAAGTTTTTATTACAGATTTTCAAAGGGGAGGGAGTGTGTGAATAGGGTGTGAGTCACAGAGATCACATGCTTCAAAGGCAATAACATATCACAAAGCAAATGGGCAGGGCAAGGTCACAAGACCAGGGTGAAGCTAGAATCATTGATGAAGTTTCATGTCCCACTGTGCATGCATTGCTATTGATAAACATCTTAACAGGAAACAGGGTTCAAGAGCAGAGAACCGATCTGACTAGAATTTGCCAGGCTGGAATTTCCTAATCCTAGCAAGCCTGTGGGCACTGTAGGAGACCAGACCAGGGAGTGTTTCATCCCTATCCACAACTGCATAAGGCGGTCACTCCCAGAGTGGCCATTTTAGAACCCCCACCCCGGAATGCATACTTTTCCCAGGGCTGTTAATTATTAATATTCCTTACTGGGGAAATAATTAAGCAATATTTCTCTTTCCCGTTTTTGGTAATAAGACAAATACGACTCTGTCCTGCCTGGCTCCCAGGCAGTCAGATCTAATAGTTATCTCCCTTGTTCCCTGAACATCGCTGTTATCCTGTTCTTTTTTCAAGGTGCCCAGATTTCATATTGCTCAAACACAACATGCTTTGCGAACAATTTGTGCAGTTAATGCAATCATCACAGTGTCCTGAGATGACATACATCCTCAGCTTATGAAGATAATGAGATTACGAGATTAAAGTAAAGACGTATAGGAAATTATAGGAGTATTGATTGGGGAAGTGATAAATGTCCATGAAACCTTCACAATTTATGTTCTTCTGCCATGGCTTCAGCCAGCCTCTCTGTTCAGGTTCCCTGACTTCCCGCAACAAAATACAACCTCGGAAAACAAACTAAATTAAAACATATCACCTAAGAAAGTTGCTTTCACTAACAAAAAGACAGGAAAGAAGGAAAAAAAGACAGAGAAGACCACAAAACAACCAGAAAACAAATAACAAAATGGCAGGAGTGAGATCTTACTTACAAATAATAACAGTGACTGTAATGAATGTAAATGAACTACACTTTCCAATCAAAAGACAAGGAGTGACTGAAGGGATATAAAACAGGAAAAAATGACCTGTTTTCTTCAAGAAGCACACAATAACTATAATGACAAACATAGGCTGAAATTAAAGGATGGAAAATGATATTCCATGAAAGTGGAAAATAAAAAAGAGAAAGAGTAGCTCTATTTCTATCAGACAAAATAGATTTCAAGACAAAAACTATGAAGAGGGACAAAAGTTACTATTATATAATGATAAAGAGTTCAATTCAACAGAAGGACATAACAATTGTAAACATGTATGTACCTAACACCAGAATACTTAGATATATAAAACAAATATTTATTAGCTCTTAATATGGTTAGGCTTTGTGTCCCCACTCAAATTTCATCTTAAACTGTCATATGCATGTGTTGAAGGAGGAACCTGGTGGGAGGTGATTAGATCATGGAGGCAGCTTCCCCCATGGTGTTCTCATGATAGTGAGTGAGTTCTCACGAGATCTGAGGGTTTTATAAGCATCTGGCATTTCACTTGCTTGCACTTCCTTCTCCTGCTACCATGCCTGCTTTGTCTTCCTGATTGTAAATTCCCTGAGGCCTCTCCAGGAATGAGGAACTGTGATTCAGTTAAACTCCTCTTGTTTTTAAATTACCCAGTTTAGTCTCTCAGGTGTTACTTTAGTCTCAGGTATTATTTTATAGCAGTGTCAGAATGGACTAATACAGCTCTATAAAGAGAGGTAGTAAACCTGGACAACATAGCTAGACCTCATCTCCCTTAAAAAAAAAAAAAAAAGCTATGCATGGTGTTGCATGCCTGTAGTTCTAGCTACTCAGGATGCTGAGGCAGGAGGATCACTTAAGCCTGGAAGATTTAGGCCATGGTAAGCAATTATCAACCTGGGCAGCAGAGAGAGACCTCTATTCAAAAAGAGAGAGAGAGAGAAAAAAGGACAAAAAGACACAGAGAGGAGGGGGAGCACAGTAAAAAATACCTGAAGACTTCAACGCTCCACTTTCAGCATTGGACAGGTTATTCAGACAGAAAATCAATGAAGAAACATTGGACTTAATCTGCACTATAGACTAAGTGGACCTAATATATATTTACTTTTTATCCAATGGCTGAAGAATACACAATCTTCTCAACACATGCACAATTCTCATGGATAGCACATATGTTAGTCCCCAAAACAAGTCTTAAAACATGCAGAAAGAAAATAAAATAAAGTATCTTCTGTGATCACAATAGAATAAAACCAGAAATCAATAACAGAAGGAATTTGGGAAAGTATACAAACACATTCCTGAATAACAAGTAGGTAAATGAAAAATTAAGAAGGAAATTTAAAAACACCTTGAAACAAATGAAAATGGAAACACAACATACCAGAATCTATGGGATATGGCGAAAGCATTACTAAGAAGAAAGGTTATAGCAATAAGTGCCTATATTAAAAACTTAGTAAAACTTTAAATAAACAGTCTAATGATACATTTTAGGAAAATTATTGTAAGAAAAAATAGAAGAAAACAAAATCAGAGCAGGGATAAGTTAAATTGAAGCAAAAATACAAATGATCAAGAAAACAAAAAAAATAGTTTTTTTGAAAAGATAAAATTGACAAACATCAAATATGTAGTCTAACTAGCTAAGTCAAAAAGAAGACCTAAATAAACAGAATAGAATTGGCAAAGGAGACATTGCTACTGACAATGTAGAAATTCAAAGGATCATAAGAGGCTACTATGGGTAATTATAGGCCAATAAATTGAAAATCCTAGAAGAAATAAATGAATTCCTAGACAAATACATCCTACCAAGATTGAACTGTTAAGAAACCCCAAACCAGAACAGAAGCATAAGTAATCAGATCAAAGCCATAATAAAAGGTCTCCCTGCAAACAAAAAACCCAGGACCTGATGACTTCACTGCTGAATTTTACCAAACATTTAAATAGCTACCAATCCTACTCAAACTATTCTTAAAAATATAGGAGGAGGGAATACTACCATACTAATTCTACAAGGACATTATTATGCTAATATCAAAACCAGTCTAAGACACATCAAAAAAAAAAAAAAAAAAGAAAGAAAACTAGTGGTCAATATTCTTGATAAATATTGATGCAGAAATCCTCAATACTAGAAACCCCAATTTAACAACACAATAAAAGGATCATTCATCATGACCAGATGGAATTTATTCCAGGGATGCAAGGATGGTTCAACACACAACAGTCAATCAATGCAATACATCATGTCAGTAGAATAAAGGAGATAAACCATATGATCATTTCAGTTGATCTGAAACAGCATTTGATAAAATTCAACATCGCTTCATGTTAAAAATCCTCAAAAACTGTATGCAGAACAAACATATCTCAACACAATAAAAGCCATGTACAACACACTCACAGCTAGTATCATACTGAATGGGGAAAAAGTAAGTATTTTCTCTAATATCTGGAACAATGCATGGATACTCACTGTTACCACTGTTATTCAACATAGTACTGGAAATTCTAGCTGTACCAAGTTGGAAAGGAATAAGTAATACTATCTTTGTTTGCAAATGATATGATTTGATACTTGGGAAAAGCTAAGTAATGCACCTAAAAGCTATTCAACTTGAATAAACCAATTCAATAAATTGCAGGATACAAAGTCAACATACAAAACTTGGGAACATGTCTATATGCCAACAGAAATCTGAAAAAATCAAGAATTTTATTTTATTTGTAGATACTGTAAATGTATATCTAATTTGGAACAGCTATAGATAAAATAAAACACCTAGAAATAAACTTTAAAACGTGAAAGATCTCTACAGTGAAAACTACAAAACACTGATGCAAGAAATTGAAGAGGAAACAAACAAATGGAAAGATATTCAGTTCTCAAGGATTGGAAGAATCAACATTATAAAAATGTCAGCACCACTCAAAGCAGTATATAGTGCAATTTACATCAAACTACCAATGATATTATTCACAATGATATTGGGAGAATAATCCAAAGTTATATATAACCATAGAAGACCCAAATACCCAAAACTATCCAGAGCAAAGTAAACCAAATTTAAGGAATCATGTGTCTTGACATCAAATTATACTACAATGCTATAGTAACCAAATCAGCATGGTCCTCATATAAAGATAGACACATAAACCAATGTAACAGAATAGAGAACCCAGAAATAAATTCATATGTCTACAGTGACCTCAGTTTCTACAGAGCTTCCAACAACATACATTACATTGGGAAAATGAAATTCTCCTCAATAAATGGTGCCGGTAAAATTGGATATCCTTTTGCAAAAGAATTAAACTGAGCAAGTATCTCTTGCCCTGTAAGAAAATCAAATCAAAATGGATTAAAGGTTTAAATCTAAGACCTCAAATTAAGAAACTATTACAAAAAACACATTGGGGATACTCTCCAGGACATTGGTGGTCTGGGCAATGATTTCTTGAAAAATATCCCACAAGCACGGGCATACAAAGTGCAAATGGACAAATAGGATCATATCAAGTTAAAAAGCTTCTGCATAGCAAAGGAATCAATCAACAAAGTTAAGAAACAACCCACAGAAAGGGAGAGAATATTTGCAAACTACTCATCTTAAAGGGATTAATAACCAGAATATATAAGGAGCTCAAATAATGCTATGGGTAAAAAAATCTTATAATCAATTTTTAAATATGGGCAAAAGGTATGAATAGACTTTGACATACAAATGGCAAACAGTTATATAAAAAGGTACTCAGCATCACTGATCATCAGAGCAATGCAAATTAAAAATACAACGAGATATCATCTCACCCCAGTTAAAATGGCTTTTATCCAAAAGACAGACAATAACAAATGCTGGTGATAATGTGGAGAAAGGTAACCCTTGTACAGTTTTGGTGGGAATGCAAATTAGTGCAATCACTATAAAGAACAATATGGAGGTTCTTAAAAAAATAAAAATGGAACTACCATATGGTTTGGTAATTCAATTGCTAGGTGTATACCAAAAAGAGAGGAAATTTGTATATCAAATACATATCTGCACTCCCATGTTTATTGCAGCACTATTCACAATAGCCAAGCTTTGGAATCAACCTATGTGTCTATCAACACATAAATGAATAAAGAAAATAAAGTATGTGTATACAATGGAGTACTATTCAGTCATAAAAAGAATGAGATTCTGCCATGTACAACAACATGGATGGTATTGTATGTCATTATGTTAAGTGAAATAAGCCAGGCACAGAAAGACAAACTTTGCATATTCTAACTTATTTGTGGGAACTAAAAATTAACACAACAGAACTTATGGATACAGAAAGTAGAATGATGGTTACCAGATGCTGGGAATAGTAGTGGTTGGACAGGGGTGAAGGGAAGGCAGGGATAATTAATAGGTATAAAAATATTATTAAATAGAAAAAATAAATCTAGCATTTGACAGCAAAACAGTCAACAATATGGTGAATTTATTGGTGAATTTACCTACGATAATTTATTGTACATTTTTAAATGACTAGAGTAAAATTGGACTGTTTATAACACAAAGAAAGGATAAATGTTTGAGGATAAGAATTCCTCATTTACTCTGATGTGATCATTACACATTATATACCTGTATCAAATATCTTACGTACCCCATAAAATATACACCTACAATGTAGTCACAAAAGTCTTTTAAAATAATTAACATATCCCCTCAAATAAAAATATAAAACATATTAATTATATATATATTCAGGAATATGCAGACATATATTAAATACATACAAATAAAATTATAAAATATAAATTTCTAGATTACGTTTTCCTTTAAAGAGTAATTTTCTTGTAAATGTCACACAGTTGATTATCTATCAATTTCTCTATCTTTTAAGAGACTAATGAATATCCATTTGTATGTTGTTTTGGAATCCAGCTAGAGAAACTGCATGTCTCTGAGCTTTACTGCCAACGAGAGATAGTATGTATTGTAGGAAATGAGGTGCAGGCGGAGCTTTAGTGAGGACTTCTAAGGTAGACTTACAGAGTAAAATTTATGTTTTTTTGTTTTGTTTTGTTTTCATACAGAGTTTGACTCTTGTCACCCAGGCTGGAGTGCAGTGGCGCGATCTCAGCTCACTGCAACCTCTGCCTCCCGGGTTCAAGCCATCTCCTGCCTCAGCCTGCTGATTAGCTAGAATTACAGGCGTGTGTAAAACACCACAAGTGGCTAATTTTTGTATTTTTAGTAGAGATGTTTTGCCATGTTGACCAGGCTGCTCTTGAACTCCTGACCTTGGGTGATCCGCCAGCCTTGGTCTCCCAAATGCTGAGATTATAGGCATGTGCCACCACGCCCACCCCAGAGTAAAATGTCAATGCATTTCATTCTTCTTTGCCTACTACTAACAAACTGACATTAAACCTTAACAACATAATTTTAGTAACTTCTCATAAAAATAACAATAATATATATTTTTGCCTTTTAAATTAATTTAGAGAGGAAAATACAAGCAAAACATAAAATGATTTAAGGTGTAAGGCCATAGTCTCAAATAAAATTAAATGAAATAGATGCTCTGCTCTCCTATCCTTTTGTTCAGAACTCCAAGATTTATGAACGGGGGTGTAGGGGAGAGGTAAGAATGATTTGGGGGCAGTAGGATAAAGAAAATGTGGAGGGGTTTACTCTTTCACCTTTCAGCATGAGAATAGTACAAAAATGATAAAAATTAAAAAGAGAAGTGAAAGGATAAATCTGAGATCAATAACTTTTCTGGAAATAAATCACAAAATAAAAAATGAAGCTATAAAGATCAAGAAAATTGTCAGAAAATTATTACCTTTGTGTGTGTGTGATTAGTGGGAATATTGTGTACATTCACTGGTTCTTTCTGAAAGAAATCAAAGTCATTTAAAAGATATGGAAATTTATATTCCAATACAGAGAACTGTTCAGGTATTTTCATAGTAAAACGATGAACATTTCACACATTTTTCTATCTTTTCAATTTTTTCAAAGAGTTGAAAGAAAAAAATAAGTAAAAGAGAACAGTCTTTGCGTAGTCCTCCGAGGTGCAGTTTTAATCAAAAGAGGCACCTGTGTAGGTTTCCATTAAAACGTTTGTCACATGTTAGGAAACTTTTGACTCCTGAAACAAAAGTAGTACAAGTTTTTCACATAAGTTGTCTGATTGGTATAATGAACATTTAGAGAACATATAATAATTCTAATTTGCCTAATTTAGTTGAAAATTTGAAATATTTCTAGCAGGTTACCTGCTTATTTGTTCTCTTTCTGAAAATATTCCTCAAATTTAGTGATGAATCAAAGTCACACAAGCAATAGCTAGGTACTTACTGTGGGACTATACTATGACTACTGGGTTCCATGATACAAAGTTCTTTGGAAAGGAAACTAAAGGTAAAATATGACTGCCTTTCCTAATGTGCACGTGTCCTTTCTTTGATGAACTGTATTTATGCAGTCACTAAATAATAAAATTTTAGAACTGAATGTGTGCTTAACAACAATCTAATACATTTTGATTAGTGCTTTCAGAAAGAAAACTCTTCAGTTTCCATTGTAACTAGCAAAGCACATGAAATATATTTTATTACTGAAATTTTGCCTAAAATGAAAGACTAAGAAAAATAAATTTTATTAAAAGACAAGACATCTGGATACAGAAAATGTCAAGGGACTAATTTTCTTATTGCTTTCCTAATCCAACTCAACAAGTTGATCCTAGATCCCTATTAGCGATGCATTTTTTTCATGTGTCTTCAAGAATACACTTTATTATATCTGAATAACAATAATGAAAAGTAAGGATTAAAAATCTCTTTTAATCTTTACAATTTTTAATATTCAGGATTTAAATGATTTTAATCACTTTCTATTATTATTATAATATATAGGACTCATTTAATTTGTTATTGCATTTAATAAAAAACAAATATGTAGCAAAATCACACACACATGGTATATGTATAAGTCCTTTTATCACTCTACATTCATTTTAAATAATTATACTGACAAAGCTATTTTTGGCAAACAGTAAGATCTTTCTCTAAACCCATCCTGTTCTATTTTAATCAGTCATGGAATGTATGCTGCCATACTTCATGAAGATTCATGTTTCTCTTTTTTTTGCAACAAAAAATAATTAACATTCTCTTCTCAAATGAGAGCTTAAAAATTCTGGCTTGCATGCATCCCTCTGAGAAATATAATGCAAGTGGAATCTTACAAATATGAAGTAAGACTGGTTGGTGACTCCCTTTGTCACTCACAGAGGTTGTATTCTTTGTGCATTTCCTGATATGAAGAGAAATATTAAATGATGTTGGTAATATAATGAAAATTAGTGAAGTCTTTCAAGACTTATCGTCATTGATTTTCTCACTTTTCTTTTTCCATCTCCTGGTCTATCTAATAAAGAACCATGACACCACTCTTTTCTCTCAACTTAAGATTATTTCTTTTTGCTACTTATAAAATTTTGTTTTATTTTGTCCTCATATTTGGATGATATCTCCTTCACAATTTCTAACTTAACTATTTACCTGAAAATATCTCTTAATAGTGTTATGTTTCCTAGAGACCTGTACAAGGTCCCTTCTCATTGTAATCTTCTAATATAAATTTCATTAGCTAAGAAATTCAGATGACTACTCATCTTCCTAGCCTAGATTTATCAAATGAGTTATAAAATTCTATATTGACTACCATGCCAGGCATCTTTGCTTAGAAATTACTTACGCACTTCCAATTTTCCCAAAATGGAATAAAACACTGAAATTATAAAACATTAAAAAAGGAAATACAGACACAAAAAAATGGAGTTTTATTTTCATAGATTAGTAGAATTAATATTTTTAAATGCCCATAGTACCTAAAGTGATCTACAGTTTCCATGCAATTCTTACTGAAATTCCAATGACGTTTCACAGAAAGAGATAAATAAAAAACATTTCTAACACTCATATGAAACCACAAAAAAAAACCAAATAGTTAAAACAATCTGCAGCAAAAAGAACAAAGTGGGAGCATTACACTACCTAACATCAAAATATGCTATTACAAAGTTATAGTAAACAAAAGAGCATGGTATTGGAATGAAAACAGACTGATAGATGAATGGATCAAAATTATAAAGGCAGAAATAAACCCACACATTTGACTTCAATTGCTTTTTCTTTTCTTTTCTTTTTTTTTTTTTTTTGACAAGGTCTCACTCCGTCACCCAGGCTTGAGTGCAGTGGCATGATCTCAGTTCACTGCAGCCTCGATCTTTGGGGCTCAAATGACTCTCCCACATCAGCCTCCTGGGTAGCTGGGACTACAGACACATGTCATCATATCCAGCTAATATTTGTATTTTTTTGTAGAGACATGGTTTTGCCATGTTACTCAGGCTTGTCTGGAACTCCTGAGGTCAAGCAATTTAACAGCCTTGGCCTCCCAACATGCTGGGATTACAGGTGTGAGACACCTGTAATTTCCAGCCTCAAATGATTTAGAAAAGTTTCCAAGAACACACAATGGAGAAAAACACACTCTTCAATAAATTATGCTGAGGAAACTGTTTATCTGCCCACAGAAGAATTAAATTAGACCTTTACATCACACTATATATAAAAATCAACTAAAATACATTAAAGACTCTAATATAAGACTTCAATCTGTAAAATTACTAGAAGAAAACATAGGGGAAATGCTCTATGACATTGATATGGACAATGACTTTTTAGACATGATCCCAAGAGCACAGGCAACAAAAGAAAAATACACATAGGGGATTATATAAAACTCACAAGCATCTCAGCAACAAAGGAAATAGCAAGAGGAAACAGACACTCTATGGAATAAGAGAAAATATTTGCAAACTATATATCTGATACAAGATTAACATCTAAAAATACATAATAAACTCAACTCAATAGCGGGAAAACAAATAACTGATTAGAAAATGAACAAAGGACCTGAAAAGACATTTCTCAAAAGAATACCTACAAATGACCAACAGGTATATAAGAAAATACTCAACATCCCTCCAGGGAAATGCAGATTCAAAACAAAATGAGATATTCGCTCACATCTGTTAGAATGGCTCTTATCCAAAAGACAAAATATAACAAGTAGTGGTGAAGATGTGAGGAAAATAGAACCCTTTGTACACTGTTTAGAGGAAAGTGAATTATTACAGCTGGTATGGAAAACAGTATGGAGGTTACTCAAAAAATTAAAGTGAATTACTATATAACCTAGCAATCCCACTACTGAGTACATACATCCAAAGAAAATAACCAGCATATAAAATCAACCTTAGTGTCCATCAAGGGATAAAATAGATAGACTGATGATAGAGACATAGATAGATCTATAGAGAGACAGATAGAATACTATCCAGCATTAAAGATGAAGGAAATCTTGTCATTTGCAGCAGCATGGGTGAACCTGGAGGACATTACATTAAGTGAAATAAACCAGACATGGAAAAAACTACTACATGACATCATTTACATGTGGAATCTACAGAAGTCTAATTCATAGAAGCAGAGAATCAAATGGGGTTATAAGGGCCTGAGGGTGGAGGGTGAGGAGGGCAGAGAAATATTGACTAAAGAATACAAAATTTCAGTCAGACAAGAGTAATAATAATGTATTACATACTTCAAAATTTCTAAAAATGTAGATTTTAAGTGTTCTCATAAAAAAGTGATGTAATACATATGTTAATTAGCTTGATTTAACCAATCCACAATGTATACATACACTCAAACATTATGTACACAGTAAATATATGCCATTTGTTGTATTTGTTGTCAGCTGAATTTGTATATGTGAATGTGTACATATATGTGTATGTATATATACGTGTATATATTTGTGTGCATATATGTATATATGTGTATATGTGTGTATATATTTGTGTAGATATGTATGAGTGTATATATATATGTGTATACACACACACACACACACACACACACATATAGTTGACTGCAAAATATATTTGAAAATTAGAAGTAGCCAGAGGAAGTTTCCTACCAGGATGGTAGGATAAATGAAGAGAAAGTTATGCAAGCATATATATATGTGTGTGTGTATATATATGTTTATACACACACACACACACATTTTAGAAAATTCGTTTGGCTTAGTCCATCAAGATACATAACTCATTATAGAGATTTATTTTAGTTATTATCATTCCCCACAAGCTAGTGAACTCCAAGGAAGGCCAATTTAGAAGATATGCATTTTTATAGCCATGGTGCATTGCATAGTGGCCTGCATATTGTGGCCTTAAGTAAACATTTCTTCGATGAATGACTGAATGCTAATCTGAGAACAGTATACAAGATAGATGGACAGAGACAGGCAGGCTATGGCAAAGTGTACAATGTTTTTGCCAAAATATATTTCGTTTCCTCTTAGGCAAAAACCTAGCTTGCATTTCCCAGCCTCTCTTGTAGTCACAAGAAGCCACATGATTGAGACCTGGCCAATACAATTCTACAGAATCCATGTGTACAGCCTTCACGCCTGGCCCTGAAAACCTCTTGCACAATCATCTCTACACTCTCTCTTCTCTCCTCTGCCAGCTGGAGGTTGATGGAACAGTGAACACTGAGGCTCCAAGGATGGTGGAGCTATAGAACTAGGCTCCACTATATGAAGCCTAGATCCTTAAAAGACTACATGGAACATTATTTTTTATCTTGCCACACCTCAGCCTATATTCTGCATTAAAGTATGATGTGAATGAAAAATAAGCCTTTTTGTGTTATGTTATTGTATATTTTGCTTAAAGATACTTAAGGATCTAGTAATATATCTGAGACACAGTAAAAAAAAACTTTAAAAATGGGTTAAATTATGGGACAAAATACAAAAGACTGTTACGGTAATATAAAAGACGTTTCTATTACTAAGGCAAGTTTGAGAACATTTTACAGAGAAAATCAGAATTTAGGTGGAATCGAAAGATGCATCTGTGGCAAACAAAGAACAATATTCCAAGGAGATCAAATGGTATAAACAAAGGCTGGGAGATAGTGGACTGCAAAAATATTTGAAAATTAAAAGTAGCCAGAGGAAGTATCCTATCAAGATGGTAGGATAAATGAAGCTAAAGTTATGCAAGTACGTTAGATATTAGGATTGTATGTTTTCTCTGTATCACGATTATTAGAGAAATCTTTAGTAAATAATGCCTAAAAATATTTCTAAATAAATGATTGAATAAATGATTGACTGAATAAATGAATCATTTCAAGACGTACTATTGAAAACCTTGACAGTCAGATCATGAAGTTTATTTGATACAAATTCTGTCCATGCGCTTAGTGAATAAAGAAGCAAATCAATTGAAGTAAAAGGAAATCAACTTGATGGCAGCATTGACACTGGAGTAGAGGAGAATGAGCTTAGAGGCAAACAGTTCAGTTAAGAGATTTATGCAGTAATCTACGAATTATTGCCTTTTTTGCTGCTGTATAAGAAACTTGGTTGGCAGGATAATTTAATTAGCTATGCTGACAGCAGGTTCAGTTAGTAAGATGAAGATTGCATAGCTTTTCTTTTAAAATATTTGAGAAAAATTAATATAATTTCTGGCCCATTCCCATCATATAAAGGGTATTATTTTATAAGTAAGTAGATTTAGATTCTAGTGTAAAGTAAACAAGGATGCTAATGTCTATGTGCGTATTTGCATAGTGTTTGTTCAATTATCTTCTTTTGAACTTTAGGATAGTAAAGTAAACTATTGTTTAAACACAATTTTGTCCTAGCTTTAGTGAACACAAAGATAATGGCAGAGTAATTTGACAAATAGATGAGAGTTATAAAGCAATCTAAAACCGTTTTTAAGAATTGGATGAGCCAAGTATAATTGATTCTTGTTTTTAAGAATTGGATGAGCCAAGTATAATTGATTCTTGTATGTGAGCAGTGTATTGAAGAGGAATCCACCAGCAATCAAACACTCTGTTCTTTTCTAAATTAATCTTAATGAGAAAGGAAAAATCATAATTTGCTAAGTGAAAAAACACTGGAATAGAAATGAGTCCACATGAGTGTAAAGTGCTTTCCATCTGATTTTTTCTAAGGGAACAAATCAAGACACTTAAATTTTCTAATTGAGTATGTGGGTAAGTAGGCGTGTGTCGAGTGGAGGGGTATTATTTTTACACTCATTCTTTTAAAATTTTTGTGATGGGAAGTTTATGCATGCCAACCTTAATTTTCTCAGTGATTTTTGTTCAGCTCTCTAAACTAATTCTGTTTAAAAATATCTTCACATAGAATTAAAATACTTTTTTTATTGCAGAAATATTTTTTTCTCCTTTTTCTTTTTCAATCTGCATGGCCACCTCTTAATGTTAAAACGTGCTTAGAGAAGATGTATGTCTAT
Organism: Rhinopithecus roxellana; assembly: GCF_007565055.1. Classification (NCBI taxonomy): domain Eukaryota; kingdom Metazoa; phylum Chordata; class Mammalia; order Primates; family Cercopithecidae; genus Rhinopithecus; species Rhinopithecus roxellana. The sequence goes on along the minus strand of NC_044549.1, from coordinate 112,046,958 downwards.
AGATTATATTATAATAGTTAAGAATATGAAAATAATTAGAGTTTTTAAAATGACATATCCTGAAAGAAACATGTGCAGAGCACTTATTAAATAGTGCAGGGAAACTTTAAAATGATTAAAAAATTCAAGTCAAAAGTTTCTTTACTAGAATTTCACATATGATTTTTCACAAATGAGAGTGGAATAATCTCTTGCCAACAGGACACACTTTATCCAGTGGTGTGCTAGACCAGTGTGCAGGAATTCATTGTTCACTTCAATTTCCAACTCTGCATGATGCCCTGCTGTTAATCTGAGATTACCTCTTGGAGCAGTATTAATGTTGCTGTTATTAATGTTACTGACAGTATTAGGATTACTGTCTTGCAGTTAATTCATGAAATTAACTCTTGAAGGAGTATTATTTATTTTATGAATTAATTTTATAAAATTATAATGGAAATCAGCAAACCTTACCAATGAAAGCATTCTTTTACCCCAATCATGTTTTAAAATAATTACCAGCACATCGCTGATTTTTATTTGGCTTAAAAAACGAGTTTAGGATTGCACACTGTGGCTTTCAAAAGGGATTTCTTTATTGGCACAGTAGACAATGTTGGTGACCTCTAAACTTTTGAACATGCATCTGTCAATTTAAAAAAGTTGTCTATGCACTAAGGCATGTATTTGTATTAAATTACAATTGGAAGGGTTTATATGCAAAAAAGCAAAACCCAAAATGTGTAAGAATGTGTCCAAATAATATCTTAATGAAAAGTTTTATTTTATGTATTGATTTTATAAAATATTTTGGTCTTTATTAAAACATTATAAATAGTTCAATAATTTATGTAGCAACTTACATTTGCTTTATTTCACAAACATTTATGATTAAAAGTTTGGAAAAGCAGTTTATTTTTAAATGCATTGGGAGGTTTTAAAAAACTCAGTTTATTTTGATATTTTGCTATACTATCTGCCACACAGTGATATGTAGATAAAAATGATAGAAGAGTATTGGTTGAGCATAAATGTATTACTCTTTCAATTTGTATGTGCAAGTATATAAAGACTTTTGTTCAAATTGAGATCTCAAAATTCTATCTTTTTTGATGTTGCTCTTCTAAACCCAATTTTGAAAATATGTACAGTTTATATAAGTAACGAATTGCTTCAAAGCCCATTGTAAACCTTCATTTTGGAACACTTTAAATAGATTAGAAGTTTTTAACTTTTTATGAATAGAAATTTAAAAGTATTGTTGTAAGTCATACAAATTTTGGCTAATAAAATCCTAAAATGTTGGGAAATATTCATATCTCAAAAGTGTTCCTAATTTGCAGAAATTTCTTTCAAAAACATTATTTTCATGTCCATTTTTGAATCATGACTTTTGCACTGCAGCAATAGATTATATTTTCAAAATTATCTGCCAATAGTACACTACTGAGAGACATTTATCATAAAAAATTCAACAACTCTGTAGTATTATGCTGATAAATGCACCTCATTTTTGGTTCAACTATTTTATATACTTTGCCACAAGAGAACCAGCATACTTTTCTGTGTTTACAAGAGTTTTGTTTTTTTATCATCTCCTTATTAAACAGTATAAAAGCCTCCTGCTGTATATGTTTTAAAGACCTCATTTTGTAAAATAATTGTTTTGAAAGTCATCATGTATAACACGTACACCTCTGGCTTCTATAATACTTATATGATGGGACAATTGCTTTCTTCTGAATGATATTGTAAAATTCATGCATGAAAACTTCTTAGTTTCAGAACACTTAGCTTTTTCCTAAATTAATTCAAAATTGTCGTTTACTTTTTTAAAGACATGAATTTCCAGTGTACTTTTCCTTTAGTAGCTTACAAAAAGCAGTTTTGACGCGTTGGTTTGCAAAATAAAATGTAGAAAATAAAGTGAGATGTTAGAAACATCTGGGCTGTCATGCATTCTATAGTAAACCTCCCACAGTATATAATTTTTCTAAAAATTTTTATTTAGATCATCAATAATACACTCTAGCACCTGTCAACAATGCGTACTGAAAAATAATGCATTTTTATTTATGTCTGCTTTGCTTTCTATGTACTATTCTACCTAATTTTATGCTTCTGTAAGAATTAATATTTCATCAATGGTATGCGGCCTTTGTCTTCCATTACTGAGTGGGCAACATGAAAAAATATTATTATTTTTCTGAAATATTGCCATTGGGTCTCAATTTTGTCTTTTAATGTGGTTGTTCAATAAGAACTACTGGGATTGCCAATTCTTTTTATCAGTAACACATTCTGAAATAGTTGTTATTAGTTTATACTACTAGTTTTTGTAGGAATAGATCAATTGTATGTTTTCTAAATATTGGTTCAATTAAGATTAGAGACAAGAATATGTAAACCAATTTAAGTGGAAATATATAGACGGTCTTGTAATGCACCACACAGACAATGAGGGAAGATGGCCCTCACAAGCACTCTGCCTGTGGAAACCCAGCACTTCCTTAAAGCTATCCCACACGTTGACTGGCCATGCTACCATCCAAGTACACAAGTTCTATTCTATGCATTAAATAAGAAGCAGTTCCTCTTTATTGTTAGGTTAAAACAAACAAAACAAAACAAATAGAAGTCATAATATTTAATCCCCATGCTGATGAAGTTGTTTTGTGCTTGAAAACAACTCAGATAATTGAGTGAATTGTCTAGTAAGTCAACAGCACTCAAATGTCAACAGACATAAGAAATACTCTGGCATGCCTTAAAATGCATATTCTCACACTCCACTCTAGACCTACTGAATCAAGATCTTGGGAGGTGGGTGGGGCTTTAAAACCAGGTTATTTTTAATAAACATTCCAGCTTGTTTTAAATAAATATTCCATCAATTATACATTGATAAATATTGACTTAGAGTATAGAAAGTCATCACTGGAGTAGAACATATGAAGACACATGACTTTTCCAAAGTGCATAAGGGCAAATATAGTTACGTTGTTTCCAAATAACTAATTCCAACATTCTAAGGGTGTTACAGATAGAAATATAAATAGCTCCAAGAATGCTTTATTTACATGGGGGTAATAGTTTATAATGCCTAGCATTGCAGGTCACTTTATAGGTAGAAGGAATCATAAGATAAAAATATACTATGTTTTGGAACAGAATCATTAAGTAGATTTTAGTAGTAAATGTCTGTGTTTTCTATGCCACAATTCAAATTTAACTTTATAAAATTTGCTTTTTCCATCTTTTTAATGTTATATCCAGTAGTATTGATGAAGATTTCACAATGTTTTCCTTTTTAGTTGTTTGTGCTGAGAGATAGCAAATTTAATTCAATTTGGATTACTGTTAAGATAATTAGCCTTGGGAGGCAGAGACTGAGACATTGATCAATTCTGCAGTACTGATGAGCAAAAATGATATGGAGCTGATTGTAGCAAAATAATGGTCTGTATCAGACCCAAGGTACAACTTTAGAAAAGAAAATAATTAAGTCAAAGAGCCACTAAGGTTAAGAGATAAGATACGTTTTTCAGATGAAATTGCACACACTGCTGCAACACAATGACATTGAAAGTCTGGGCAGATGACAAGGCTCCCCAAAGACCAAGTGAGAGGTTAAAAAGTAAAATGGTTAGAAGTTACTAACAAGGTGATGATTAATATTAAAAACAAGAATCAAAATCTGTTACGCCATAATATTACAATTGGCTTGACCTTTAAGGCAGGCATCTGTTCTTAAATTAATGTATAAATACATAAAGCCTCTAAATTAAGGCAAAGTGAATTCAACATTTCTATAGTGCTAAACTGATAGAAGTTTGGAAATTATAAACTATACATTCAGATTCTCTAACTTTTTGAATGAACCTTTAAACCTATGTATGCTTTCTGTTTTAAATTCTTTCCTTCTATATTTCTAATAGCAAAGGGAATGACATATATTTGTAAAAAAATGTGTAGTGATACAAAATACTAGTCTTCTAGGAAATATTAAGTAGAAGAATTTTGATATAGCTAAAATAATTAGCCTAGCTTAGTATCCAGAACTTTATGAAAATAGTCACACTTCCTGTTTGAAAATCCTCATTTCATATATCTTCAAATCTCACCTAGACAAATGCATAACTGGATAATTGTATGCTCTCAGACTCCTGTAGCATAATGTCAAGTAAAATAGAATTCAAGTTTAAATAATTCAACAGTGCTAAATGGAATGCTGTATATTGTCAACAGAAATATTCTACAGTGAAAATACCAATTTATAAAGTTCACATGTATCTTACAACATGGCTTCCAAATATTTATCTAGTAGCTCCTTTTTATAAACAAAAATATAACAAAAATATTACTGATCTCAGACTTATCCTTTAGCAATTTGATAAATTTGAGCTTCAACTTTCTGTTCATCCCTAGAGATAAGAGTTTTAGATATTAGTACTTTAGATATTAATTAAATAATAAGTAACAATTCAGCATAATTTTATCATTTAGCACTTCACAGATTCCAAACAATGAACATTCATGAGAAAAAAAATGTCAGTTTCTCTTGTTTTATCCCCCATTGTCTGTCTATATTAAGACACTAGGAATTTACCCTTAGACATTGTACTAACTTTGCCTCCTCTCAAATTAGACCAATATTGAACATAAGATTAGGTTAAGAATTTGTTTTAGACATAAAATTAAGAATAGACTTAGGATTGACCAACTTTTATTACATTAATTGGTCAACTGTGATTAAAAAATAAAACGTTCATTGGCAAACATATTCTTTGCTTCTCGTTTTCTGTTTGTTTATTTTCTTTTGTTTCCATTTATAGGCACTTTGGCATACATTGTACTGTGGATAAAAATCTTTTAACTACAGCATATGTTGCAAATACTTTCTCCCAGTTTTTCACTTGTGATTTTTGTTCATGACACCTTTTATTACACAAATTTATTGAATTTATCATCCTTTTAAGTATTCTTTGTGATTTTGTTTCCAAAGAACATGAACATCAGGTTGTTATATTCTCAAGTGTTTAGAATCTTTTTACTCTCTTGGGTCGAAAGAACATTTTATCAAAATTGTATATTACTCTTGATCTCTTTGTATGTTTTCTGCCTTGGATTTTTTTTTGTTGTTGTTGTTTTTGGTTTTTTTGTTTTGTTTTTTTGAGACGGAGTCTTGCTCTGTCGCCCAGGCTGGAGTGCAGCGGCGCCATCTTGGCTCACTACAAGCTCCGCCCCCCGGCTTCACGTCATTCTCCTGCCTCAGTCTCCCGAGTAGCTGGGACTACAGGTGCCCGCCACCACGCCAGGCTAATTTTGTGTATTTTTAGTAGAGACGGGGCTTCACCGTGTTAGCCAGGATGGTCTCAATCACCTGACCTGGTGATTCGCTTGCCTCAGCCTCCCAAAATGCTGGGATTACAGGCATGAGCCACCATGCCTGGCCTAAATTTTGAATATTTTTAAGACTAAAACTTGGAAAAACATAAGGAGAAAAATTTTCATATAAGTATACTATGTGAAATTAAAGCAAATAAATCAGAACTTCCTGCCCTTTTCCCCAAATAACTTTCTGAGCAATAAAATGACCCACAAATTAAAAACTAAAAAACAGACTACAAAGTGGGAGAAAATGTTTACAACACTTACAACATAAAAAGGAATATTTTCCAGCATACACAGCCGATCCCCCAAAATGACAAGATACTGATGTTTAATCTAAATAGTGGCCAAAAATATATACATTAAAACAAAAGTGTATATATAAAAATACCAAATAATGTAGTGGAGAGGAGGGACTGTAATGTAATTCATTCATACTCCATTTGTGGAAGTGAAAAATGTATGACATTTGGAGGAAAAATTACACTTGTGAGTGGTTAAAATACTTCTATGATTAAATATTCTAGATACATACTCACAAATGAGCACAAAGTATCATGTTTTAAGCATGTTTGTGAACCATGATTTGAAATAGGCAATATGTTGTAGAGAATACAGTTACACAACAATAAAGAGATGGTTGCATTCATCTGGGTACACCCATACAATTGCTCAAAATTAAAATGAATGGGCTATATCTATCTATATATCTGCATTGAAATAACTCATAAAGTTTCCCTCTGTCAAGTTGTGCCACTGAAGTACCTGGTCTCACCTCCACAGGTCACTGTAGCTGGTCCCATTAGATCTTTAGAGTATGTGGCTGCTCATCTGTGAAGATGATGCACTAACTGTTTAAGAATTATTTTATTGTGTAGAGCAAGGTAAGCTCCATTTTCAAAGCCCATTCTCTTCTTCCCATATTAATTTTTAGTTTTACAGAATAAAGAGAGAGTAGAGTATGGAAGAATCTTGACACAGAAGTAAATTTTGAGCATTCAAGCCAATGATGCATTCCAGCTTTTCCTAGATTTTAATTAGCAACTATTGAAGTTCCCGTGTCATAGGAACCAAGAGTGGCTCAAATGAGAAAAAGAGCTGAGTCAGGAGAATATTTTAGTTCACTGGTCTATGAATGTAAATAGCTGTGTGTGACCTGACTTGTCAACATTTTGAAAGCTATGTGTTAGCAGATATTGCTTTAGATGATAGGAGGAGAGTTTGTATTGATGTTCATTTCACTTTCTGTTATAAGCCATTAAAAGTGTATTGTATGCATTATCTTTTTCTATTTCTGATAGCCTTATTTCTTCACTAAGTTTTTCATTCTGAGTTCGCCAAAAGTCTGATTTCACAGTAATTTCAAGTAATATTTAGGTTTATTTAAAAAAACTTTTTTCTAATTGAGCTGATTTTGTAGTCTTTTGTCTGTCTCATCCTTCTCATACTTCCCTCCTGAGATATCGCTTCATGTCACTCTGTCTTCCTAGGCCTGATGGCCGTCATCTTTAAAGATATCATTTCTTCTTTTCTTTTTTTTCTTGAGAAACAAAGTGAATCTATATTTTTGTAGCTTTTTTTTTTTTTTTTTTTTTTTTTTTTGTAGAATGCCAGACACTTCAACTGTCTCTGGCGAGTCTTGAATTTTCTAATCTCATTTTTTTTCTCATTTCCTTTTAATAGAACTCTCTCTCTCTCCCACTCTCTCTGCCTCTCACTCTTTCTCTTGCTCTCTTTTTCCTCCACCCTCACCCTCAATAGAAGGATGAATTTCACCAAAAATGTTTATAGGTGAGGAACATTCTTTCTGTGTGTTTTTTCTTACTTCAGCAATATTCTAATGTTGTTGATTTTCTTATTTTTCTGTTTATTTGATTGTTGTTCATTATTGATTAGCATTCTTTTCTGCCATCCCAGTTTTTTATATTTTTATTTATTTTATCATGTTTTCCAAGCTTGCATCTCCTATCTGTGTACATCTAGGGCCATAATAAAATGCATTAATATTTGGGAAAGTAATTTGTTCTTTTGGTCTTTATCCGAATTTTTTTTTTTGTTTGCTTTTTAATTTCCTCTGGTTGCAACAACTTGCATATCACAGTATGTCACACATAATATTTTTTATATGAATAAAAGATTTCTCATCAAATTTAAGGAAATTTTTTGACATATATAATTATTATACATATTGTCAAATATATTTTATAATTTCTTGAATGTTTTGTAGCTTAGTAAATATTACTGTAGTAAATATTACTGTATTTAGTGTGTGGCTTAGTAAATATTACTGTAGAATATCTCATTCTATATCAGTAGTCCAACATTGTAAGCAGCACAAATGTCTTTCAGTGTGTGAATGGATAAACTAATTGTGTTATATCATACTATGGAATAATATTTTGAAATAACAAATAACAAACTGTTGGTTCAAAGTTTAATTATTTGAGTTCTAACTTGCATAGAACTCAAAGGGATTATGCTGAATGGAATACGTCAATCTCAAAGGATTATAAAGTGCATGGTTCCATGGTCCCACTTATATAACATCCTCAAGGTGATAAAATTATGGTGATGGAGAACAGATTATTGCTTGTCAGGTATTAGACATGTGAAAGGGTATGACAATTAAGGGGTTATTGGAAGGAGCTTGTCTGCGATGATAAAGGTATTCTGATTATGATGATGGTCACGCAAATCTGCACATGTGGTATATGTTCACAGAGCAAATCATGAAAAAGTTTAATGCAAAAACTGGTAAAATCTGAATAAGATCTCTACCTGAGTTACCTTTAGTAAATAGTCAATATCCTGGTTTTGACAATGTGCTATGGCTATATTAAATACTGTATTTGGATAAAGTTGAATGAAGCATACATGAGAACTGCTTACTATTTTTTTTTTTTTTTTTTTTTTTTTTTTTTTTTTTTTGAGGCGGAGTCTCGCTCTGTCGCCCGGACTGGAGTGCGGTGGCCAGATCTCAGCTCACTGCAAGCTCCGCCTCCCGGGTTTACGCCATTCTCCTGCCTCAGCCTCCCGAGTAGCTGGGACTACAGGCGCCCGCCACCTCGCCCAGCTAGTTTTTTTTGTATTTTTTTAGTAGAGACGGGGTTTCACCGTGTTAGCCAGGATGGTCTCGATCTCCTGACCTCGTGATTCGCCCGTCTCGGCCTCCCAAAGTGCTGGGATTACAGGCTTGAGCCACCGCGCCCGGCCAGAGAACTGCTTACTATTTTTAATAACTTCTTGTGACTTTTAAACTAATTTAAGACAAAAAGTTACAATACAGTTGAAAGAAAAAGTTGTATCCCTAAAATAAAGACTTAGGGTAAGAAAAAAAATGTTAATAAATATCTAACACTTGCATTAGTTGAAACATTTTCACGTTTTTTATCTCAGTTATCTCCTAATGCTATCAATCATGAGAGGAGCCAAGCATCGTTACTCCATGCACAGTCAAGACCACAGTTGCATTTGCAACTCAGAATCTGCGTTTGAAGAAAGAAGACACATTTGAGCAAATTGTTAATCTAGACATCTCCAAAAGAGGAAAGGGCTGAGCAAGATGATGGGTGGTAGTTGAGAAATCTGACAGCAGGTGGTAGGAAGTAAAGTCTCAGTGTGAATCCTGAAGTGCACAGCTGAGATTTCATTTGTCATTGCCATAGCAACAAGACAAAAAGTATCTTGGTGGGACATTAGAACACTCAACACTGAATAACATTGGTGTTCAATCTTTGTAAGCTAAATTTATTTAATCACTTCCCAACATTAAATAAATAATGATCTCTTAACACGTAATTCTGTTTTATTTTCATGACGTGCTCTCCTGTTATGTATAATAATATTCGCCTTTTAGTGTGATGTAGTCAAAGGCAATGAGAATAGAAATAAAGACCAGCCTACCAATTAAAAAAAATTTACTCCCCAAGTTGCCTAAATTACTGAATGAGTTGTCATATTAAAACTAAAGTTTAATTAATCTATTGCACAATGGCAATTAAAAGCATTTGCTTCAGAATTAGAAGGTATCAGAATCACAATAACCGTGTTAATCTTCTGAAATCCTAACTCTAGTAAACATTTTTTAAGGTTTTTATAGCCTTCATATAGATATGTATAATTTCAAACCAACATATTTTACAAGGAAAATGTTTCTGATTGAGGTACTGTTTAGCAATTCAAATTACATGTCATCAGAAAGATGAATCAAGAATATAGCTATTAAAGATAAGGAAAGGCAATTGGAATCAAGAAAGGCACATACATTTCTTTCTAGCTGTCAGTGTTAAATCAGTAGAGAAATGATAAATGATCACTGTTTCGAGGAAAATACTTACGTAAGCTTTTAAAATACTTACGGCCGGGCATGGTGGCTCACACCTGTAATCCCAACATACTGGGAGGCCCAGGCAGGAGGATCACCTGAGGTCAGGAGTTCAAGACCAGGCTGGCCAACATAACGAAACCCCATTTCTATTAAAACTACAAAAATTAGTGGGACGTGGTGGCACATGCCTGTAATTTCAGCTTCTCGGGAGGCTGAGGCAAGAGAATCACTTGAACTCGGAGATGGAGGTGGCAGTGAGCGGAGATCATGCCACTTGCTCTCCCAGCCTCGGCGACAGAGGGAGATTCCGTCTCAAAAAACAGACAAACAAACAAAACAAACAAGCAAACACACCTTACATTTTCATTTTACAATATTTCTTTAAAAATAACACTTTAAGTGTCTTACCTGTCATGGACGCCAAACTCTGCTTTCAATGTCAGACGGACTACTACAGAACACAGAAAAGATGTGTTGGAGACACATTCTTTCCTAAAAGTTTGGGTGCCATTGTACTACTTCACATGTACTTTCAACTTTGAATACATTTAAATAGTATGGAATCTAATTAAAGAAGAATAAGTGACTCAAGTGACAGTCAAGGCCAGTAATTATTTTGTTGTACTGAACATACAGATGAATAAGCTCCGTCTTATAAGTTCAATAACATGTATTTAACAAATATTCCTAACATGCAAGCTCATGGCAAAGAAGTTCTCCTTAGCAAGGAAATTGTCCCTAGGATGCCAGATATTTGCCACACCAGAGCAATATCTCTGGCACAATCTTGGAATATCAATTCCAGGATCCTCTCAGTATCCTCTACACTTCCACGTCATCCGTAATGAATCATGTCTTATTCCTGACCATATGTATTGAAATTGCATAACTGGCTTCTCCACTAGATCAAGAATTTCATAAAGACCAAGAATGCTTTTTATCTCTGTATTTCTGGAGTCTAGTGCAGTGCAGGATCCTAACAAATATATCCTGGAATATATTTGTTCCATTTATTCTGTAGTAACTAATTTTTAAATAAAATATAATACTCAAAAAGTGTGCCATTGCTGATTCATAAAAGTTGTTACACAATCTTATTGATATAAATACACTTATTATTACTTTGATATTTTAAGGAAAATAAGACTTTAAAAGGAAAAAGAAAAATTAAAAAGTATGGTAATTAAAAGTTAAGTGTTTCAGAAATTTGTTATAATCTGACAGACAAATTTTATGTCTGTTGAATCTAAAAAATTAAAGATTTGGCCTTATGGATGTCTTTTCTAGTCATTCTGGATTCCTGGTTATAATAACTATTTTCCTGATTATTTACTTTCATTACATCTTTAAAAGTATCAATCCATAATGTATTAGAAGAACATATGAAAATATAAAATTGTACTAAACTTCATCAATGAGAATTTAAGAAAAATGTTCTAAATTATTTATGTGCACTATGCCTAATCCACATAAATATGCCTTTGCCAGTAGAGTTAGATTAATGCTAACTTAAAACACAGTATCACAGAAACAACCTCTAGTGTTTCTCTTTTGGTGCAATGTAGTAAAAGGCAATGAGACTAGAAATAAAGACCAGTCTATTAATTAAAAGAATAAAATAAAACATTACTACACAAGTTGCCTAAACCTATTGAATGAATTGTTACAAATGAATTTAGGACACTTTGATAATGCTATCAAAAGTGACAAATTCTAGAAATCTACAACTTTAATTACAGCACACAGCAAATATGTGTTGGAAACACATTCTTTCCTAAAAGTTCAGTTGCCATTGTGCTGTTTGGCATAACCCTTGGACTTTAAAACAGCACTCACGTTAATTTTTAAAAGTTATTACTTAATATGTTGCAAATGCATAGCAGAGCCAGTCCCTCTTTCTGAGCAGACTGAACACATTCCTGTTAATTTTGTTTCCAACTCAGAGGTCCAGGTAGTTACTGCTAAGTAACTAGAGTTGGCATGGGAGATGGAAACTAACTGCTATTTTGATACCTGTGAATTCATGGGGAGGAAGGCTTATAACAGCTTTTCTCAACCTCAGCTCTATTGATATATGGGGCCAAATAATTTTTTTTGTTTTGTTTTCGGTGCTGTCCTTGGATTGTAAGATATTTAGCATCCAGTTGCTGCCAGTGGCAATTCTTCCTCACACTTCATGCATCTATAACAATTTAAAACATCTCCAGAGAAAACAGACAGCTTGAATTCTAGCTAATCAAAATTCTCTGTGTGACTGAGATTACGACTTGCGTTCTTACATCTATAGACCTCATTGTCAACATGCGTTGAAGTTCTGAAATTCCATGTTTTCTGACTTTGTGAAGAATACCTTATTTTTATAGCACCTATAATATTTATAATATAGTGCATTAATCCGTCCTTGGACTAATAACATTCTGTAAAGACATATGACCTTTTAAATGGTAGATTTTTCTATCTAATTTATAATAAAGCTTCATTTCAGGAAATTAGATAAATAACCTAAATGCCATGGGCTTTATATCATATTATAATAAATAAGAAGCATGTTTATAGATTGTAATAGAAAGCTATTATTTATGTGGGCATTTAAATTACACTAATTTCAGCCGGGCGCGGTGGCTCAAGCCTGTAATCCCAGCACTTTGGGAGGCCGAGACGGGCGGATCACGAGGTCAGGAGATCGAGACCATCCTGGCTAATACGGTGAAACCCCGTCTCTACTAAAAAAATACAAAAAACTAGCCGGGCGCGGTGGCGGGCGCCTGTAGTCCCAGCTACCCGGAGGCTGAGGCAGGAGAATGGCCTAAACCCGGGAGGCGGAGCTTGCAGTGAGCTGAGATCCGGCCACTGCACTCCAGCCTGGGCGACAGAGCGAGACTCCGTCTCAAAAAAAAAAAATAAATAAAAATAAAATAAAATAAAATAAAATAAAATAAAATATAAATTACACTAATTTCATAAAAAGGTAGCAGCAGTAATATTCATCATATTCACTTTTGGAATAGATATTATGTGGCTGCAGGGTTTCATAACCTGAAATGATGGTTTAAGAACTCTTCTAGTTTATTTATTAAATAGAATTTACCCAAAATTGAAAATGATGCCATTGATTGCATGGGTTTCTGATTCATTAAGATGTCTTCAAAATTATCAAAGCAAAACCAAATGAAATTTGCACAATATTTTCTTTACGCTTAACAGCATTATTAACATTCTAAATTTTTTAATTTTTAATTTTTGTGGGTACATATTAGGTATATATATTTACAAGGTATTTGAGAGAACATTTTATATAAAATAGTGTTTTAAAAAGTAATGAACAATCATAAATGATTCTAAAAATACCTCTTTTTTATTCTAAGCTTATATTTACTTTATGTCCACTGCTTATATATGTTTATGTGGAGGCCACATAATTTTGATTTTGTGGGGGGTTGGACTTTCTGCTTTCCTTTACCATAACCATATACATTTAGAACTTGAATGTTAGAATGAGGGGTCAAACACTTTTACATTTGTTCACACACATACACACGTTTGAAACCAAAATGAATAGGAATTTAAGTCACTGCTACTATTCCACTGAGTCACCTATATGCATACGTAATGGTACATGCTATGGGAAAAGGGAGGTTCCTGAGAAATACCACATCAAATAGATTGACATCTTGACAAGTAAAACATGCTCTGCTTCAAAGACAGGATCAGAGAGCAGGAATCTGTATAGCGAGTAGCTGGTATTAGAACTTCTTTGGACATAGATGGTTACTGCAAGTGATTGAGAAAATAGCCATATATGTCAGAAAGGAAATACGCTTACCAAAAAAATAAATAAATAAATAAAAGAATTTATGGGGTAGAGAAGAGGGTTTTTTTTGTTCGCATTTCCTCTGAGGGTAATAAAGAAGAATTTAGCATCCTTTAACTCCTCACTATCACCATCTCCCAGAAATCTCGTTTGCTGTTGTAATCAGCAACCTTATGAATGAGGGCCAATAGAGCTGTCCTGCCATGACCGAAGAGTGGGGGCAGCATCCAGTGTTGCTTCAGAGCGGAGTGAGAAGGTCAAAATAGAGAAAATCAAAATAGTGTCAGATTTTTAGCCTTTAAACTAGATTTACAGAAGGAACTTTTGAGTTAACCAAGCCCATCAGATGTATTGGGGAGCACTAACTATGTGGCTTGTTTTGAAAAGTACTGTGGAAGTACTCATTCTCCCAGCAGGCAGCAGCAGGTCTGTATAGAGTTGCGATGACTTATTTTAAGAGCCTATGCAGGTTCTGGGGAAAAGAAAAACACTAATAAACTGGAATTCCTATAAGTGAACTGAAAACAGGCTCAGAGGGATCATAATTTGTTAGTTTGATATAAATATGGCAACATTTTCATCTGTATATTAAAAAGGCCTCGAAACCTCAAGTTATAATGACTTTATCTTTTTTCTTTTTTGTACAAACTTATGGGGAACATGTAAAGCTTTATTACAAGTATATAATTCATAGAGATCAAGGCAGGGTAATTAGCATGTCTACCACCAGAGTAAGATATGTTTTCTTCAGCTAAAGATCCCCAGTCTTCTATTTAAGATTGAATTTATTTTTACAATCTTACTGTATATTTACACCCTTTAAGGCACTTCTCTTTACCCTCCTCTCCCTTTCCCTCTATTTATGCTTCCCAGTTTCTATTTTCTATCTTTTCTGCTCTCTACCTCCATATGATTGAATAGTTTAGCTCTTGTAAGACGATGTCTTTTTTGTCTTTTTGTGCCTGGATTGTGTAAGCTAAAATGCAAATGATATGATGTTATTCCTTGTTATACCAGAAGTGTTATATTGTATATATACTACATATTATTTATCCATTCACTGGCTGATGGCATTTAAGTTGATTTCACATCTATGCTATTGCGAATAGTACTGCAACAAACATGGGAGTGCAGATATCCCTTTGATATATTGAGTTATTTTCTTTTGGTAGATACGTAGTAGTAGGATTGCTGGCTGTAACTAATTCTATTGTTCATTTTTTGAGAAATATGTACACTGTTTTTTATAATAGCTATATTAGTTTACATTCCTACCACAAATAAGTAGGCATTCTCACTTCTCTGCATCCTACCTGACACCTATTTTTTTTTTTTTTTTTTTTTTTGTCTTTCTAATGATAGCTCTTGTGACTGATGTGAGAAGATATCTCATTTTGGTTTTGATTTGGATTTCTCTAATGATTAATTATGTTTAGCATTCCGTTATATACCTCTTGAGTGTTTGTTTGTCTTAATTTGAGAAATATCTATGAGTGGCCTTTGTCTAATTTTTAAAGGGATTATTTACATTTTTCCTGTTTAGCAGCTGGAGCTTCTCATATATTCTCAATATCAGTCCTCATTGGATGAATAGTTTGCAAATATTTTCTCTCATTCAACAGATTGTCCACTCTGTTGATTATTTCTTTTGTGGAGTAGAAACTTCTTAGTTTATTTGGGTCCCAGTTGTCTATGTTGGTTTCACTATGTTTGATTGCCTGTGTTTTGAAGTCTTGGTCATAAATTATTTGCCTAGACCAATGTCTGAAAGTGTTTTCTTCTAATATTTTTAGTTTTAGGTCTTAATATTTAAATGTTTAATCTATTTTGAATTGATTTATGTATGTGGTGCAAAAAAAGGAGCCCAGTTTCATTCTTCTGCATGTGGCTATTCAATTTTCCCAGCACCATTTCTTGAAGGGTTTTCCCCCCCAGTGGAATTTCCTGTTTACTTTGTTGAAGATCAGATTAATGTAAATATATGACTTTATTTCCGGGTTCACTATTCTGTTCCATTGGTCTATGTGTGGTTTTTTTTACTAATACCATACTGTTTTTATTATTATGGCCTTGTAATGTATTTTAAAGTCAGGTAATGTGCTGCATCCAGCTTTGTTCTTTTTGCTCAGAATCGCTTTTACTATTTAGCTGCTTTTTGTTTTCATATAAATTTTAGAAATATTTTTCTGATTCTGTGAAAAATAACATTAATATTTTGATAAGCATTGCGTTGAACCCAAAGATTACTTTGGGCCGTATGATCTTTTTAATAATATTAATGTTTCTGATCCATGAGAATGAGATGCTATTTTCATTTGTGTCTTCTATAATTTCCTTCGTCAGTGTTTTATAGTTTTTTTCTTGTAGAGATCTTTCACATCCTTGGTTAAATTTATTCCTAGGTATTTTTGTGGCTGTTATAAATGTGATTGCCTTCTTGATTTGGTCCTCAGCTAGATCATTATTGATTTATAAAAATTCTACTGGCTTTTGTGCACTGATTTTGTATCCTGAAACTTTACTGAATTAATTTGTCAAGTCTAAGAGTTTTTTTGGTGGAGTCTTTAGGCATTTTTATGCAAAATATATCATCAGCAAAGAGGCAGTATTTGACTTTCTCTTTTCAATTTTCATGTCTTTTATTTATTTATCCAGATCACTCTGGCTAGGACTTCCAGTACTATATTAAATAAAAGTAGGGAAAGTGGGCATCCTTGACTTGTACCAGTTTTTAGAATGAAGGCTTTAAACACTTCCCCACTCAGCATAATGTTAGCTGTGGTATTAATGTGATCTTTATGTTTTGGGATTTGTTCTTTCTATCCCTAGTTTTTTTGAGAGTTTTTATCATAAAGGAATGTTGAATTTTATTAATGCTTTTTCTGTGTCTATTGAGATGATCATGTGATTTTTGTTCTCCATTCTGCTGATGTGATATATCATGCTTATTGATATGCATATGCTGATGCATCTCCGGTTTAAATCCCATGGTATCATGGTGTATTATCATTCTGATGTGCTGTTGGATTTGATTTGCTGATATTTTGTTGAGGATTTTTGTGTCTATGTACAATAGGATTATTGACCTGTAGTGTTGTTGTTGTTGTTGTGCCCTTGTCTGGTTTCAGTTTCAAGGTGATGCTAGCCTCACCAAATAAGGCCTCTTCAATTTCACTGGGTTAGCTCCAAGAGTATTGCTCTCAGTCTTCAGCTGTGAATCCATACTTTAATAAACTTTTCTTTCTTGGGAAACTTTCTACTACTGATTCAATCTCACTGCTCATTATTAATCTGTTCAGATTTTCTGTATCTTTCTGGTTTAATCTTGGTAGCTGGTATGGTTCCAGTAATTTCCCTATTTCCTTTAGGTTTTTCAGTTTGTAGGTGTATAGTTGTTATTGTAGTCTCTAGTGATGATCTTTTGCATTTCCATGGTATTAGTTGTAATGTATCCTTTATAATTTCTGAATTTATTTAAGTGATCTCTCTTCTTTTCTTGGTTAGTCTAGCTAGTGGTTTATAAATTTTCTGTACCTTTCCAAATAATTAACTTTTTGATTCATTGATTTCCTTGTGTTTTTTGTCTCTATTTCATTTAGTTTTTCTTTGATCTTTCTTATTTCTTTTCTCAGCTACTTTTGGATTTGGCTTATTCTTGCTTTTCTAGTTTTCTAAAGTTCATTGTTACACTGTTAATTTGTCATTTTTCTACTTCATTGATACAGGTATATGTTGCCATAAACTTCCCTCTTAGGAGTGCTTTTGCTGTATCCAACAGCTTTTGATATGTTGTGTTTCTGATTTCATGTGTTTCAAGATTTTTTTTGATTTCCATCTTAATTTCTTCATTGACCCAATTGTCATTGAATAATATGTTCATTAGGTTCCATGTGTTTGTATAGTTTCTAAATATTATTTTGGTATTGATTTCTAGTTTTATTCTATTATGGTCTGAGTAGATACTGATATGATTTCATTTTTTCCATTCTTTGAGATGTGTTTTGTGCCCTTACATATGGTTCATTTTGGGCAATATTCTATACGCTAATCAAAAGACAGTATGCTGTGTATTTGTTGGATATAACATTTTCTAAATGTCTGTTAGGTCCATTTGGTCTAAAGTTAAGTTTGAATTCCATGTTTCTTAGCTGATTAACTGTCAAAATGATCTTTCTAATGCTAAGAGTGGCATGTTGAAATCCCTCACTATTATTGTATGGTAGTCTACTCCTCTCTTTAGATCGAGGAGTATTCACTTCATGAATTTGAATGCTCCAATGTTGGCTGAATACATATTTAAAATTTTAATACTCTTTTACTCTATTCATTATTTTAATATTATGTAGTTACCTTGTCTTTATTCTACTGTTTTTGCCTTGAAGTTTCTTTTATCTTGTATGGATATACATACTCCTGCTCATTTCCATTTGTAGAGAATGTCTTTTTTCAACCCTTTATTTTTAGTCTATATGTGTCTTTATGGGAAAGCCAGTTTCTTCTAGGCAGCATGTTTTTGGATCATGTTTTTTTGTTTGTTTGTTTGCTTTTTTTTTTCCAAAATCTATTCAGTCACTTCTTTATAAATGAGTAGGCACTTTTCTTTTGATACTTTTAGGATTTACTCTTTGTCTTTTACTTTAGATTGTCTGAGTATAACATGCCATGGAGAAGACATTTTGCATTGTATCTGGCTGGGGATCTTTGAGCCTCCTATATCTGAATGTCTACATCTTTTGCTAGACTTGGGGAATTTTCATCTATTATTTTGTTAAATAGATTTTCTAATCCTTTTATTTTCTCTTCACCCTCAGAAAAAATCAAAATTCATACATGTAATTGCTTTATGTTGTCCCAAATATCACCAAGAATTTGTTTATTCTTTTTATTCTTTAATTTTGTTTGATTGGGTTATTTCAAAAGTACTGTCTTTAAGTTCTGACATTCTTTTATCTGCCTGTTCTTTTCTACTTTTTAAAATGTTCAAATGTATTTTATTTTTTCTTTAATTATTTAGTTCCAGATTATCTATTTATTTTTTAATGCTATATCTTTTGTATATTTCTCATTAATATCCTAAATTATTTTTCTGATTTCTTTGTATTGGTTTTCAAAATTATCTTATTTCTTACTGAACTTCTATAAATCAATATTTTATATTATTTACCTGAAAATTTAAAGATTTTTAAGAATTAAGATCAATTGCTGGAGAGTTACTGTGTTTCTTTGCAGATGTCATATTTCCTTGTTTTTTCATGTTTCCCGGGTCCTTGTTGATATTTGTGCATTTGGTATAACAGTCATTTCATACTATTTTTGAATTTAATTACATAGTAGAATAGTTGTTATTGAAGATGTATCTGCTGTGTAGGTTGAATAGGGCACTTTGGCTTTGATTCTGAGTGCATGCAGTAATGTAGCCTCTGTATGACTTCTTTGGCTGTAAACAGCATTAGTACTTTTGTTGATTTCTATGGAGGATTAGAGTGCAGTTATTAGTGGAAGTTGTGGTAAAGTTGTGCTGGGAACTGAGAAGCCAGTCTTTGGGCCCAGTGGTGGCAACAGTGGGCTCAATGTGCCTCGTTTGGGCCCCAAAGGTGTGTATTATGGCACCTGTGTTGGTGGTTCCTTGTGGGCCGATTCTTGGGCCTTCAGGAGGCTTGCTTAAATTCTAGTAGTGACTGCAGTGGGCCAGAGAGGTAAGCAGGTTCTCAGGTCTTGGGGTAGGCAATGACAGTAGCAGTGGCAAAATGACCCTGTGGGTCCCAAGAGGATAATGATGGTGGTGGCAACAGTGTATGGTTGCCACCAACAGATCCAGATACACACACTGCTCTCATGGTCTCCTGCTTTCTGCAGCAACCATGCAACAATGTCATGCAGAGGGAGAAGAGATCCCACCTTTATGCAGGAGCCCAGGCATGGAAGCCAGTGAGGTCACAGTTGCTACTCAGCAACCCAGATGGTGAGCCTTCTGGTTTTGCTAACCCTGGCCTCTGGCAACAGCAAGAGCAGGTGTGTGGGAGTGGGGGAAGCAGTAGGAAATCACCTTCTCTATAAAAGAGTTTGAGCACAGAGGATGCTTTGCCAGTAGCAGGAGATTTCAGTCTTCACTTTCAAAGCCAACCACAGAGTTTCTGTCACTGCTAGAGGTTTCTTTCTCATAGTCCCAGCAGTGAACTCTCAGGCTCTGGAACGTGCATACTTTGGGTTCCTTTGTCCCTGCGTCTGTCTTTTGGAGTGCTGCACCACTGCTTCACTCAGGAGTAGTATTCTCTGTGGGCTAAGTACTGGAGAATCTACAGCATCTTGGTGTCTAGCCACTGCTGTGCCGCTGCAGGCCTCTGAAAGGACTCTGGGGAATGCAATAGCTCCCAGGATGTGCAGTAACAGGGATGCTTGTTCCCAGGGGAGGTTGCAGTCTTGTGACAGCTGCACTTCAAAATGGTGCCCGGTCACAAATGTTCAGATCTTTTGGGAGGAGGTGACTGACCCAGCATGAGTTCCCTCTCTGCTGCAAGGCATTCACTGGGTCTCCAAATTACTACCCATACTTGTGTTAGGATTTGTGTGGGTAGAGGATCTCTCCCATACTTCAGAACACAATAGTCTGTGGCAGAGAAGTGGATTGCTTAAGCCCTTTTACTTACTCTTTCCGTATAATACGGAACCCCCTCCAGGCTTCTGGCAAAACTTAGCCACACTGTGGCTAGTTGCTTCCTTCTCCTTCTGTTTCCCAGTTGTTTCCTGTGAGTTCTCTGTGTTCCCTCTTAGATGTTCTATTTGAGTTATGATTGTCTATTCATAATTTTTTTTTTTTTTCTAGAGAGGGAAAGTTTCTGATCTGGGCAGTCACAAATATATGACTTTATCAAATTCAGGTATGAAGAAGTTTTTTGTATATCTCCTTAGGTGTAGAAGGTTTTATTATTATTATTATTATTATTATTATTATTATTAAGAAAGAGTCTCGCTCTGTCACTCAGGCTGGAGTGCAGTGGCATAATCTCTGCTCAATGCAACCTCTGCCTCCCAGGTTCAAGAGATTCTCCTGCCTCAGCTTCCCAAGTGGCTGGGATTACAGGTGCGTGCCACCACTCCCAGGTAACTTTTGGATTTTAATAGAGAGGGAGTTTCACCATGTAGGCCAGGCTGGTCTCAATCTCCTGACCCACCTCAATCTCCCAAAGTGCTAAGATTACAGGCATGAGCCACCATATTAATTAATACCCTGTTTCTCTAATACAGCCTAAATAGAAGGAAACATATTCAATAAGCCATAGTGTGTTCTGACTTTTAAAATATACAATATATTAAGCTTTTCTTAAATATCCGTAAGACCAAAAACATCAATGAGAAATTATGTTCTTCATAGTATTTCTATTGCCTGAAAGTTCCATTGGACCTTGTAAAATTTTAATTTGTTTGGTAAATAATGTGTTCCTATAATCTTCCAGAAACACTTTTAATTCTAACCATCGATCAGTCCATCAAACAAACTGCCAAGTTTCCATCAAAGTGCAAAAACACACATTGTATCTTGTCTCTACATATGATAAGTCATAACCAGTAATAATTGAGGTGTACTTTATACTTCTAAACACTACAATAATTTCATATCATACAGTCCTGTTTACTAATTCACTGTGCATATTGGAATATACTGGAGGAAGAGGAGGACGATAGGCTGTCAGAAAGCAGATGAGTCTTGGAGTTAGATGGTCCTGACATCCAAATTCTGCTTTCTCAACATACTGGGGTTATGAACTCATAAACAGTACTAAAACTCTGAACATCAGAATATACATCTATAAAAAAGATCCCAAAACTACAAACTTCCAAAACTCAAAACTTCCAATGTATTACAAAGATTATATTTTTAGAAAAATGACGTGTAAGAAGCTACTTTACAGAAGCTTTTGCACCGATGCATATTTTCTTCACTTTTACAGTGAATTGTTAAATTGGTTTTACTATTGTAGTGAATTATTATTTTACCACGTAGCCCTGGGGTCCATGGGCTGTTTCTAAATGAAACTCACACTCTATGATGCTCATTTGGTGTTCAATAGTACTATTGCTATATGCAATAAACGTGAATTAACTTGGGAAACTTGACAGAAAATAATATCCACAAATTTGCTTGACAAATTAAAGAATGCTGCTAATTTTTAATAGTGAATTCATCCAGATTGAGTCTCCTTAAGGAAGAGGATTTATTTTATGCTATTTACACAGTGAGTCGCTATCTCATTTTTTCTAATTATATTCGTGGATACCATTGTGGAATAATGATGAGTGTAAGCTCTATTTCATAAATGGACTAAATGTATTTATAAGAATTGTAATTTTCCTAAAGTTACCCAGGTAGTAAGAACAAAAGAGGCAAAATTAACCCTTTTCTTTATTATTTCTCCTCTGTAGTTATCCTTCATATCAGGCCTTAAACTCAAATAACATTTAGACTTTTTTTCTTTAAACAGAATTGGAAGTAGTAGAATGTATATGACTTGAAATGCATTTTGTCATCAGAATATGTTCCTTGAAACTAAAGATTTTCAAAACTTCCTACATCTTCCTACACAGACCATTCCGTAGACTCGATGTTCCAAAATCAAAACTGAAAACAAACAACCCAGAAACTAATGTGAAACTGACTTTTGCAACTTGACTGTTTGCTGTTATTTGTTTATGAAGGTTAGTGAAGGGAAGACCAAGACATTTCCACTTGGAAGTACATAATGCCCTGTATAGCTCTAAGATCCTGCAGGTAGCAGAGACACTAGTGGAATGAAGGAAATAAATAGTCACACTGAGTTACTAAACTGAAACCAAGAAACAACCCCTGAACTCCAGGGCTATGTGATAAAATAACTTAATAATTCACCGGGTCCTATCACGGGGAGGGAGGAGGGGGGAAGGATTGCATTGGGAGTTATACCTGATGTAAATGACGAGTTGATGGGTGCTGACGAGTTGATGGGTGCAGCACACCAACATGGCACAAGTATACATATGTAACAAACCTGCACGTTATACACATGTACCCTAGAACTTAAAGTATAGTGAAAAATAAGTAAATAAATAAATAAATAAATAAATAAAAATAAAAAATAAAAATATCTAAAAAATAATAATTCACTGTAAAAGTAAGACTAATTTAATAATTCACTGTAAAAGTAAAAATATATACATCAGTGTTAGAGCTTCTGTAATTTTCTGAGAATGGAGTAGAAATTTATCAGCATATTCGCTCTTACTAAAATGTTTAACTCTGTGAAGATACAAGCTGATTCCATTCTTTTGTTAAGTAACATTTTGCAAGTATACTCTATATATCTTCACTAAATTAATGTTGCTATAAATATCTATATTTTAGGAGGTTGATATCTAATTTATAGGAGAATTCAAGTTTAAGGGTACATTTTAAGAGAACTTTATCTTAATGACCCTTTGGATAACACTTTGAGAATATCTCATTATTTTTATGTTGAGGTTCTCTGGAGCTATGAAAAATGAATGTCGTTGCTGGAACTTATTTTGGTTGTTTTTCTTGCTGATATTTAGGAGACATTTATTTGAGCAATTTCTAACCATTCCTTTGAACTACAGTATAAGAATTCATATGGAACTGTATAATAAATGAGGTTAGGTCTGTTCTACAAATGTAGTTTTGGTCCATTTAGAATTAATATTTCATGGTCAGTATGAGCAATATTTTGCTACATAAGTTATTGCATATGTGCAAACAATGGACTAGAAAACAAGCTGAAGAAAGGGTTTGCCAGCTTGGAATTTTGGTCCTAATTCCTGTCATTAAAAATAATACTTTTCACTTTAGGGGGGCGAGGGAGGAGGATTGCTTGAGCCCAGGAGTTGGAGATCAGCCTGGGCAATATAGCAAGACCCTGTCTCTATCAAAACTAAAAAATTATCCAGGTGTGGTGGTATATACCTATAGTCTTAGCTACTCAGGAGACTAACGTGGAAACATTCCTTGCACCTGAAAAGTTAAAGCTGCAACAAGCCATGATCATGCCACTACACTCCAGCCAAGGCAACAAAGTGAGGTGTTGTCTCAAAATACTACTACTACTACTACTACTACTGAAAATACTTCCCAGTTAATGTTAGTGTTCATAAATTTTGTTAAAACCATGCTTTCTACCTGCTTATGTTGCTTTCTTTTTATCCAAAGAAAAAAATCACATTAACTTTAATTATCATGTACAAGTAGTTCTTTATTTTTCTCCTCATTCAAAATAATTATTAATTACTCATTTGTTCAGATTACGAATAATATTATTTTTAAATAAACATTTATTTTAGAGAAATATACATTTACAAAATATTGCAAATATTGTATAAAAAGATCCCATATCCTTCATGCTCAGTTTATTCTATTTAATAACACCTTATAGTAGTATGGTACATTTATTACAATACATGAGCTATATTGTTATGTTACTATTAACAAAAGTTAAACTTTATTCACACATTCTTAATTTTTACCTTAGTTATTTTTACATTTTATGAACCAATCAACAATATCACATTACATTAATAGTCACATCCTTTTAAGT
Source organism: Rhinopithecus roxellana (assembly GCF_007565055.1). Lineage (NCBI taxonomy): Eukaryota > Metazoa > Chordata > Mammalia > Primates > Cercopithecidae > Rhinopithecus > Rhinopithecus roxellana. The sequence continues at coordinate 112,022,867 of NC_044549.1, read as the reverse complement.
GACTGAGACAGCTTCCCAAACGCTCATGGTCTGAGATGATCTTGACAGTTTTGAGAAGTACTGATCCAGTATTTGGTAGAGTGTATCTCTATTTGAATTTTTCTTCCTTGCTTTCTATTAGTATCAGATTGGGCTCATTGGTTTCTTGGAGAAAGATCACAGAGGTAAAGTGACATTTTAATCACATCACACCAACGTGACTTATTAATGTTGATGTTAACCTTGATCCACCTGGCTGAGGTTTTTCTTGTCAGGTTTCCACACTGCAAAGGTATTTTTTCTCCCTTCTCATACTGTCATCTCTGGAGGTGTCAAGTCAAACAGGAAGTCAAGAAGGAAAACAAAAACAAGGCTACAAAAGAATTTTTAAGCCTCTGATGCCTACAACTACAGCAAATGTTAAACACAGCCTCTAATACAGATTTACATAAATCCAAACACTAAAGGTACATTTATGTAAGTTCCTATTTCCTGATACAAAACATATTCTGTTTTCAAGTCATGCCAAAAGATAGACACAAACAAAAAATAAAAATCAATTAAGCCACTGTCTGAAGAGACAAAGTAAGGATCAGAACAACATTCTAGTATGACAATGATATTGAAATTATAATAAGTTAAAAGTATCATGTTAATAAAATGAAAGTCTTTTAATAAAAAATGTTGACAATATAAAAGAATTGATGAAAAGGTGGACCACATAAAGAGACAGTAGACAGAAACTCTAAGAATGAATCAAAAGAGAATTCTAGTAATCAAAAGCAGTATATCAGTAATGAAGAACAATTTAGTTGGTCCTCATCAGAAGACTAGAAGTGGCTGAGGAAACAATTATTGAACTTGAAAATAGATCAATAGAAACCTTCCATACTATAAAGAAAATAGAGAATCGAATGAAGAAGAAGGAGCAGGAAGAGGAGGAGGAGGAGAAGGAGAGAAAGGAGAAGAAGGAGCAGAAACCAGAACAGACCATCCTAGTGTTGTGAGCAATTTCAAAATGTTTAATGTATGCATTATAGAATATTAGAAGAAGAAATAAAGAATGAAGAAGCAGTATCTGCAGTAATAATAATCAAGATCAACAACTTTCTAAATTATTGACAGATACCAAAGCACAGATTCAAAAAGTTCAGAAAACATCAGACCGGATAAATTATAATTATAATTTTTAACAATAAAACACAAAATCAGGTTGATATTTAACAAAAGCAATTATATTTAATATATCTGGGAAAATAAACTAACAGGGGTTGAAAACATGAAGTAGTGGGATTATTATCATCCTTTCTAACTCTGTTTCCTTGATTTGAAGCTGCATTTTAATTTTAAGTGACACAATGCAGTTAACATTTTTCTCCATCAGATGACTGGACTAAATGGACTTTGATCTTCCAAATGAAAGCTGCATGAATTAAACCTGTTCCCATAATGTCAGTGAATATGTGGTCTAGGTAGTTTCCATATTTATTTGTATTCATTTAGAGTCCCAAGTTTGTTGTAGAAGTCAAAAGTGTTGATATTGTTTAGAAATAGGTTTAGTGCTTATTGTCTTTTATTTGAAGCATTACTATTATAATTGTGAACATTAGTAAGCTGACAAATCTAATTACACCTTCAATTACATGCCTTATATGTTTTTTAGGTTTGTAATGCTTATTTTAATGATTATTTTAAAATTAATACCACTAATATTGCTTTTAAAGATATTACTACGGAAAAATTCTAACATGGTCTGTAGACACACTATGTGTTGTGTGGGTGTTGCCTTAAAATATGTGATTCATACTGCTTTTTGTTGTTATTGTAAAATACACATAACATGTAATTAACAGTTTTAAATATATTTAAACACAGTATCAGTGGAAAATGAGGTACATTCTCATTAATATGCAATCATCACCAACATTCATCTCCAGAACTGTTTTATCATCACAAACTGAAACTGGGTATCCATTAAATAAACACTAACTTGTCATTACCCTCACCTCTAGCCCATGGCAACCACCATTCTACTTTCTGTTTCTGAGTTTGGCTACTCTAGATACCATTTTAGTTGAAATCATAGAATATTTGTTCTCTGTGCTTGGCTTATTTCACTTAGCATATTTTCAAGGGTCATCCATGTAGTAACATGTATAAAAATTTCTTTTTTCAGGCTGATTAATATTCCATGTATAGATATAAAACATTTTGTTAATCTATTTATCTATTTATAGACATTTGAGTTGCTTTCACCTTTTGGCTATTGTGAATAATGGTGCAGTGAACATGGGCATACAGATATATTTATATTGCTTTATATTGCTTTTTATAATGAACAGGGGAACTTCAATTGATGGAGATGTTTACTAAATGTGACATTTTTGGCTATTCTTTGAACAAATATAATAGCTAAAAAAGAGGCCCCTTTTAAAACAGTCCTTTCCTGAAACATTTCTAACTACAACTGATCCCACAATTACAGTTTTTTACACTATCATGTACTACTTGAAAGTACTTATTTCGGTGGGGGTTGAGAGTTTCATTTCTTTACTCACCCACGTAAATCTCCTAAAACAGCACACATCAGCTGACCTGGTGAACTCATACATGTTTCCTTGGGCATCATAGCACTAAAAGTACAAATCATCTTTCTGGTTCCTGGAAGGGCAGAAACAGTTATGGCTGAATATTATATATTCATATTACATAGCTCCATAGAATCCCAAATTTTAAAGTGCCTGCGAATTCCAAATTGACTAATCCAAATTAAATGAAGGACTTTAAAAGTCAGCCCATCAGTTGAAATATCCAATAGGGACAAATTAGAGCCTTATATTTTAACACTTATTAGTATTAAATCAATATTTGCCAATAACCTAATTAATCAAAAAGAGGCCAAGAATCTTAATTGTCAGAGTAGTTGACTTTGTTTAACTACCCTGTCATTTGAGTACCTTAGAAATCATTCAACAGGACAAAGAAGATCATGTTGTATCATTAGCAATTCCATTTCACAATGAATATATAAAGGTCATAGAGCTTTGTAAATAAAATTACATACCAATAACATTGAAAGCAAAGCCATTGTAAATATGAGGAGGAGCAGACTTCATTATACATTTCTAACTTACAGATAATTATAAAGTATGCTTTGGCATAGGAATGGAATAAGAAAAAGACACACATGCACACATATATACATACGTTTTTCCCTCTTAAACATATATATTTGTTTCCCCTCATATCTATATTTTTAGGAAAACTCTGCTGTTTTGTTGCAATGTAATTTTATTGCCATATTTTTCATTTTCATTATAATTCACGACTGTTTCTGGATAAATAAATGTGTGTTAGCCCAATACATTGCTTGCTTGCTTGATTGATTGGTTGATTTGCTCCAGGGGAGTAACGTTAGGCAGCAAGATGGATGGTTTGAGCTTCAGTACCTGAAAGAAGGATATTCATAATGAAATCCAGAAGGAAAGTGAGAAATTAGGAGATTTTTTTTAGCTTCCAAACATTTAATTTTTAAAATTGTAGTATCACTTCCATATAATAAAGTGTACAGATATCTTGTTCATTTTAATGAGTTTGGACATTTGTGGATGTATATATTCATTGCTGTAGAAAGTTCTGTTTTGAGCAATTGCATTCAATTTTCCCTACCCGCAGAGGCAACAACTTTATGGTTTCTATGTCACACATTAATATCTGCTTTTCTTTGTATATATGTAAGTTGAATCATACAATATGTACCTGGTTGTATCCAAATTCTTTTAATCAGAATAATATCTGTGAGGCTCACCCATGTTGAAAGTGCATCATAGTTGACTCCCTTTTGTTGATGGGTACTATTCCATGATATGAATTTACCATAATGCAATTATCAGCTCTCTTGTTGATGGACAGTTGAGTTATTATAGTTTTAAACTGCTATAAACAAGACTGCTAGAGCAATCTTGCATATGTCATTGTATTTCTTTCCCTTGTGTAATAAAGTAATGCCTGAAATTTTACTTACAGATGTTTAAAGAACTCAATTTCATAAGAAGCTGTGAAATAGTTCTCCAAGTGGATGTGTATTTTATAGTTTACATTTCAATCAGCAATATGAGTGCTCTAGCTACTCCAACTCCTCTCCAATATTCAATGTTGCCAGTCCTTTCCTTTGTCATTAAGAAATGTGCAAAATTGGTCTTACTATGAACATTACGTAGATTTCATGATGGCTAATGATACTGAAAATCTGTGTGTGTGTGCTTATTTGCTATTTTTATATCATCTGTTATAAATTGTCTTTTCTAGTTACATGCCCATTTTCTTAATTTTATTATTTTTCTTTCTCCTTTCATTCATAAGAACACTTATTATATTCTAGATACAAGTGTTCTGTCGTGACATTTTGAGAATGTTTTCCCAAGGCTGTAACACACCTATTCTTGATTTGATGAGCAGAAAGGCTTAATTTGCTAAAGTATAATGCATATATTTTTCCATCAGTGGTTCATTCCATATATTTCCTGTCCATGACATGTTTGTCTGCCCTAGATTCATGGTAATATTCTTCTAGTTTTGATACAAGATGTTTAATGATATTAGAATTTTACATCTATGATTCAGATAAAATTAATTTTTTGCATAGAATTCCCTATGATCAGAGAAGAACTGAAGGAGACCAGTTTGAAATATGTTTTATCTATAGAAATATGGTGTTTCTTTCATATCATTTATAAAAAGACATACATTTCCTACACTAACCAATTTGAGTTGAACAATAATCAGATTTAACATCATAATGTCTTGATTATTTTAGCATTACTATAATTTTTGTATCAGTTATATAAAGTGTTTCAATTTTGTTTGTTATAATTTTTTTGGCCATAAAATATATTTTGCATTTCCACATAATTTTAAAATTTTATTTGTCAATTTCTAAAAAGCTGGCTATAGTGATCATAGGGATTTTGTTAAATGTATAAAACAAGTTAGGTAGAACTAAATTCTTACGAACCTTGTTTTTTCCAAGTTATTTAAATGACATTTATTTTTTATTTATATTTTAATTTTTCTCTTTAACGTTCAGAGTAAACATTTGGCACATTTTCACCAGATTTTTTCCTAAATTTTTGATATTTTTTATTCTTTTGAAATTATATTTTTGTTTTTTATTTTAATGCATCACTGTAATATAGAAGTACATTTTTAAATTTTGACGTTAAGTGTTTTGACATTGATAAATTTGTCAGTTTCAGATTATCTGTTAGAATTTTCATATGAATAAATACAGTTTAAGTCTTTTAATATTTTCCCCTTTAGTGTTTTTTCTTATTATACTCTCTAAGTGCTCAGTGTTATGGTGAATAGAACAAGTATGAGCAGATAACATTAGAATTATGTGAAGTTTTAGATTCAGTAGCTCACCATTAAGTATTATGCTAGCTGTAGGACTTTTATAAATACTCTTAATCAGATTCACTGATTTCTCCTATTTCCTCCTTTTTCTACTTTGTTGACATACCTTATGGTGCTTTTCCCCCCAGTTCATTGGAATAGGTAAAATGCCATTTCTCCTTTATTCTGTTATTGGAGTAATCGGTACGAACTGATTGTTTAATGTAAGTTAACTTTAAATTCCCAGGATGAGTTCTACTGGGTCATGATGTATTATTTGACTTATATCATGCCTGATTTACTTTTTCCCCAAACTTTATTATCTTTTAATCTATGTTCAAGAAGAATACTGGTTTATTTGTTTTCTGAAAATATCTTGGTCAGCTTTTGATATAATGGCAATTAGAAAAACATTGCACATTGTAGATTTCATTAAAGATACTTACAATCAATCATAAGTATCATAAGGACACTGCACACTGATAATTTGACCAAAAAATTTTAGAAGGACAGAAAATTATAAAATGTATTTTTATAATCCATTACTTTTTTTTTGTTTTGTGACAGTCTCATTCTGTTGCCCAGGCTACAATGCAGTGCTGCAAACATTGTTCACTACAGCCTCAACCTCCAGGACTTAAGCAATCCTTCTACCTCAGCCTCTCCTACGGCTGGGACTGCAAGTGTGTGCCACCAAACCTTACTAATTTTTTTATGTTTTTGTAGAGATGAGGTCTCACTTTGTTGCCCAGGTTGGTCTTGAATGATTGTGCTTCAAGAGATCCTCCCATCTTGGCCTCCCAAAATGTTGTGATTATAGGCATGAGCCACCATGCCATGCCATAATCCATTCTTATTTTTGTTTTCTTCTAATTTTTATTCTAAATCCTTTTTCTTTTTCTTTCTTTCTGTATCAGTTTTATAGAAGATGTCTCCTTCAATCCTCCTAAAGATACCTGTGGTAGATCAAAAGGGGCTCCACATTCTTTGCCATATCTCTGCTGAGAAATATGAACTATTTCATGTACTCTCAGATCTTCCTGGTCCTGTGATTGGGTTTGACTGATAGAATACAGCAGAAGAGATGCTGTGATTAATTCTGAGGCTGTGTCCTAAAAGATTTGCAGGCTCTACCTTCAAATCTTGAAATATTTCTTTTCAGAACCACCATGCTCTGAAAAATCCAAATAAACTGAAGAAAGAGCCATATGAGAAGAGCAAAGTTATGCTGTCCAGTCTCAGCAAAGCCTCAAGGCTACAGCCAGCAACAAGTGCTAGCCATGTCACCCAGATGTCTTGAATGTTTCAGCCTCAGTCCTTCAAGTGAACACAGTTCCAGACAATGGTACATAAAGAAGAAAGACTATGCAGCTGTTCTAAGTCAAACTAAAAATAATACCATAAAGCAACACTTTGGTTTTCAGCCGTTAAGTTTTGAGTTATTTGGTATGCAGCAACAACAGACAATAGAAATAGATGCAACTTTCTAAATATTCTTCTATTTTTCACCACAGAATATTTTTATAGTCATGTTAAGGAATGCAGGGAGCATGCAGTACTTAAGCAATGGTTAAATAATACAAGTTTTAATACAAATTAAGACATGAAGTTGAAAAAGGGTACAAGCAAGTTTCTACCTCAGCCTCTCCTACGGCTGGGACTGCAAGTGTGTGCCACCAAACCCCAAGCCAAGAACATGAAAACTTCACCATGTCTTATTTCAGGAGTCTATTGTTACATGGTATGAATAGAGCTAGGAAGAAATTCATGAACTAAAATATATAATCTTGGCAAAATATGACACTAAAATACTAAAAACTATCAACAATATCCCATGGACCAGGAAGAATTCAACTACTAAACCTCAAATACCAGTTAAAATGTGAAACTGTATTATTTAAATTATGTCATTGGACTATTTCTGAAAACATACTAATAGCAATAATTTATCGAGCATTTGTATGAATTACTGCAGGAGCTCCATGCACACTCCTTAAGAAAAAATGAAGGTTTAGCAAATATGCAATATTGTATTGTAAAGTGTAATCCTGTGCTATTGTCTTTCTCTCTACTGAATGATCTAAAATTGTTGTTATGTGTACACATTTTACCTTTATAACATTCATTGACATGCAGTCTAATTATTAGTTCAGCATGCATAGTCTATTTATATTAGTCATGTCCATATTTGCAAATCAAAACACAGAATTAACTTTTTGAAGGCTACATAGGAGATGGGATTCTTTATTCGGGCTATGAGGGAAAAATATTCTATCTTTATCACATGCTTTGAAATGTTTCCAATGCCTTTATTTGACTGCTAGAGATTCTTGTGTATGTGTGTGTGTGTATGTGTGTGTATATATATATATATATATATATATATATATATATATATATATATATCTATCTGTGTGTGATCAAAATGTGTGGAGTCATAAAAAATACCCACTACTTAGTTTCAAATATTTGAATGATCTTTGAAATTCATTTAGCATAAGTTACACAATTAAAGCTATCTTAATTATTTTAAAGTCAAATAACCCTATATAGAGTTTGAATTGAGAGCTTCTTTGCTTTTCTTTATTCTTCCTGTCATGTTCTTGTAATTAATTCAAAATCCATATGTACTCTCTCAAATTGCTACAGGTAGTTAGATAGGCATGCGCAGGGCAGGAGAGGGCTTTTCCCTCACCCACTAGGACAGTCAGGTGGTGGTTTGACGTTTATCACACTTGCTCTCTAAAAATGATAATTTGGCAGCCGCAGGGAGAGACAATCTCCTAATGATCCACAGCTATATCATTAAAAGCGTTAATTGAATTGCAGATGCCATTGAGAAGAAACTTCCTAGCCATACACACTAAGAGACAAAATGGCGAAATGTGACCTTCCAGGTACATTCCATTGGAAAAGGGAAGAAAGCCTCACATGGGCATGTGCCCAGCTTCCTAAACACACTACACGTGCTCAATTCCCAGGAGTAAAGAGGGCACTGAGCACGCAGGAAGCTTATCCTAAAGGAAGAATCATAGGAAAGAGAGTAAATCTATGAAGCCCTAGGATGAAGGTTAAATGGTCCCTAACCTTCATGTCCTCTCTGGGATATCTTCCAAGTGAACTTTCCTTTCTTTCCTGTTCTAAAGTCTTTTTAAATAAACTTCTACTCCTGCCCTGAAATTTGCCTCAGTCCCTTTTTCTGCTTTATGCCCCTCAGTTGAATAAATTCTTTCTTCTGAAGAGGCAAAGACTGAAATTGCTGGGGACCCATATGGATACACTGCCCCGTTAACTCAGAGTAACTCGGATTCCTACCACTGATAACAAAATAAGTAACTTGTAAGAGTTGCCTGGACTACGGAATAACTTCTTGGTTAAAACATAGGTTTAGTCTCTTAGGGACTTTCCTGCCTTAGTTAACTTGTTTTAGTCCTGTAATATTTAGTGTCTGGGTCTGTAAAATTGGGATAATAATATAATCTAACTCATAAATTTGTTCTAATCTGTATAAAACACTGTAACGCAATGACAGAAAAAGGTATCACTCAATAAATGTTAGTTGTTATTTTTACTATGACTGAAAACATTTTAATGTTACATAATTTATTTATTTTCCACAACTAAACATATGTATTTCATATGGTAGGCATATAGGTTAGTTGGTTGATTGGTTGACGATGTTCCTTGATGTCCAAAACCATGTCTTATTTCTTTTTGTAGATGAAAAGTCCAACAGAATTTTCAGATAGCACCGAGTCACAGAAGAACCAAATGGATACACACACCTATGGAACTAAAATAGACATCAGATTTTCAAAGTTATGTCAAACATAAGTAAACAATCTAACTTAGTATAGAAGTGTAAGCTCATTGTGTATCTTTACATTTTAATCTTTTAAGGTATTTTTGAGAGAAATCTTTATATTAAGTGAAACAGTTTCTGTTATTATAGAACTGATGTTATCATGAAAGCCATGACTGGAATTACTTATAATGCATTACTGAAATCAGATATACAAAGTTGTAGGATTTTCCTTTCCAAACTAGTGGCTGTATCTATTAATTCTCTTGTAACATAAATAAGTATAAATAAAATAGTCAGAAATAGTCACTACTTGTTTTTTTTTTTTTTTTTTTTAAGACAGAGTTTCACACTATCACCTGAGCTGGAGTGCAATGGCACAATCTTGGCTCACTACAACTTCCATCTCCCAAGTTCAAGCTATTCTCCTGCCTCAGCCTCCCAATTACCTGGGATTACAGGTGCCTGCCACCACGCCTGGCTAATGTTTTGTATTTTTAGTAGAGGCGGGGTTTCACTATATTGGCCAGGTTAGTCTCGAACCCCTGACCTCATGATCTGCCCACCTCGGCTTCCCAAAGTGCTGGCATGACAGGAATGAGCCACTGCACCTGGCCAGTCACTACTTATTCTAAATAAAACAAAATCCATTAACTCTGAATAGAAAGAACCTTTTGAATGTCCTGTTACATAATGCTTAAACCTTTACATTAACCTTTTAGCAAACCCTGTGCTAGGAATTGTTTCAAGCCTCTGGGTGATTTTACAAGAATAAGAAAGCCCACAGGCTAGATTGAGAGATAGAGTTTAACAAATAATTAAAATATAATGTAATACAAACCACAATAAAACATGCATACAGGGCTCTTCAATGTTGTGCTGAGCATTCTTTGCTTGAGGAAAGGTGAGAATAGTTTTCTTTGACTGAATACTGACTGTGGGGCATGGTCAGTCAAGGACAGCTGAATATCTTAGGACTAGCCAGGAAAAAGTCTAGCTAAATGATTAGTTTTTGTTGTTGTTGCTTTGTATTTACCATACATTAGTATTCTTTAAACTTGAAATTTAGCAGAGGTATGTACAGTACTTAAATTTTCTTACATCTAAAATTGATTGAGATTCATTAATCTTACCAATCAGTTCAACCCAGATCCACAGCTAAGAAGTTAACCAAAAGCAAACAAACAAAAAACTCTAATAAACCAAGAAATTCAGAAAACTGTTAAATATTTTAGATTTCATTATTAATATTCACAATATCTTAGAAGTATCATGAAAAGACACTGCACACTGATAATCTGACAAAAGGCATTACTAAAAATACGAAAAGGAACGAAACTTATAAAATGTATTTTTATAATACATTCTTAAATTTTTTTTCTAGTTTCTATTTTTTCTAAATCTTCTTTTTTTTATTTCTCTCTGTATCAGTTTTATAGAAGACATCTCCTCTCATTCTCCTGAAGACACCTATGTTAGATCGAAAGGGGCTACACCTTCTTTGCTAGTTCTTCTACTGAGCAATATAGCCTATTTCCCCTTCTCTCAGATCTGGATGGCCCTGTGATTGGTTTTGACTGATAGAATATAGGAGAAGAGATGCTGTGGTAATCCTCAGGCTTGGTCCTAAAAAATCTGTAGATTCTGCCTTCACATCTTAAAATATTTCTTTTTGGAACCAAAATGCTCTGAAAAGCCCAAATAAATGGGAGAAAGGCCATATGAGAGGAGCAACGACATGCTGTTCATCCTCAGCCAAGCACCCAGCCTACAACCAACAAATGCCAGCATGTCAGCCAGCTGTCTTGAATATTTCAGCCCCAATCAATCCTCCAGGTGAACACAGTTCCAGACAACAGCACGAAAAGCAGAAAGACTGCATTTGTTCTGAGTCAATTTAAATATCATAAGAAATTATAAAACAACATAAAACAGTGTATTAAGCCAGTTTCAAGCTACTAAGATTTAGGCTGTGTTGTTATTTAACAATAGACAGAAAAAAGAAATGCATAAAGTTTTTCAAATTATTCTTCTATTCTTCTATTTCTTGCCATAGAATATATTAATATATTTATAGTCATGCTCCTTTTCCTTTATTTTTATTTTATTTATTTATTTATTTATTTTGAGATGGAGTCTCACTCTGTTGCCCAGGCTGGAGTGCAGTGGCATGATCTCAAAACACTGCAGCCTCTGCCTCCTGGGTTCAAGTGATTCTTCTGTCTCAGTCTCCTGAGAAGCTGAGGTGGGACCTAGATGCCCACCACTAGGCCTGCCTAAGTTTTATATTTTTAGCCCAGACAGATTTTCACCATGTTGGCCAGGCTGGTCTTGAACTCCTGACCTCAAGTGATCCACCCACCTTGGCCTACCAAAGTGCTAGGATTACACGTGTGGACCACTGCACCAACCATCCTTTTATTCTTTAGACTGCTGCTTTATTTTGCTGATTCAATAGCATATTTTTCCCTTGATACCCATAGGTGGATGTGTATACACATGTGAACATTAGTTTAATCTTTAATAATAGGGTGTCTCATTCTTGAAAACTACCTCTTTTAGGATGTAGTGTCTCACTACCTGTTTCCTTTCTCTCTTTTCATTTTCCTTGATGTTCTGAAGTTAAAATAGATTTTTGAAAATTAACTTAAGGCATATGAGTGTGGTGGGGAGAGAAAAAATGATCAAATTCATTCTGAAATTGTACCTTGAAAAAGAGGCACATCAAGAGTAGTGCAGTGTCTCCTGAAAATTCCTGAGGCTTTCTGGTGGTACAGACTCAGGGACTCTGAAGAGTGGTAAGTGGGTTACAGGCAAATTACTTTCTCTCAGTATTTGTTATATTCTTTTCACAGAATTTCATTTTATTCTTTCAGTAGATTAAACTTATTTTTTTACTATGCCAAGCATAGATGCACTTTTATTTTTTTTCTTTAAAAGTCCGGTAAATTTTTTTCCATACCTTATCTACCATAACTTAACAGAAATTGTATCTTTATAGGTATTTTGGTGTTAAATCTGAGGCTGCAATACACAAAATGTTTTTTAAAGGGTTATGGAATTCATAATAAAATGTTCTACTTCTAGCCATTGAATGTCAAACATAATTCCACGCAAACAATTGAAAATCATTAAATTTTCCAATAAGCTCATGTCTATATCTGCAAATGAATCATTTGGGTTCATTCAGTATTAACATTGATGTCAATATATTATAAAGAGAACTAACAGTAGTGCCAATACGTTTCTCACTCAGCTAATGTATAGGCAGAAAAATAAAATAACTTGTTAGAACATCAATGAAATAGAATCTGGGAACTTTTATAGATACTGAGAACAAAAAAAAACCCGGTACTGACACTTTGATCAAAACAATCATTATCTTGCTATGTTTGAGAAAAGGTAAAAAAACAACCCAGTACCGAAACTTTGATCAAAACAGTCATTATCTTGCTATGTTTGAGAAAATGTTAAGAAATTTCATGATTAGAATATTACTAAGTCATTTAAGGCATTAAGATTTAAATAGTGCAATGTCTCCTGAATACTCCTGAGGCTTTCTGGTGGGACAGAACCAGGTACTCTGAAGAGTGGTGAATGGGTTACAGGCAAATTATCTTAGATTATTAAGACATAAGTCTTAAGACTATTGAGTCATTTTTAGAAGTTGGATATAAACTATGTAAGCATTAATTAGTTATGTTATTTTCAAATAGACAGACTTTGCATATACATATGTGTGTATGTATATGTTTGTTTATGAATATGAGTGAAATAAGCATACAGCAGAACAAATGTATCACAAGGAAAACATCCTATATTTTATCATTTTATAGAAAAATAATGTTGTTCTTACCTTTTATTAATCATACAAAGTACAGTCTATTTTCAAAATACACTTATATCTGAGGTATATTCTACAAATGAAACTGCATTTGGTCTAAGATGAGTTTTCCATAAATGTTCTTATCCATATTTGAAAGTGTAAGTAGGTCTTTGCTTAGTAATCATCTTTGAACCTCTTTTAATTTAAACCACTTCTGACAATCTTTTTGCCAACTATTTCTTCATTAAAATGAACCCTACTGTTAAGCACCAGATAGAATTTTCCAGAAGACTTTTCCAGTCACCAAAAACAAGGTCTAACATCATCTCCAGGTATAATTCTGAGTCCACATAGTGAGAGAGGGCTTGCCTCTTTATAAGACAGAAACTAGTTGCAGTGTGACAAATGTTTCCAATATAGTTTTGTGTCTTGCCTATCTCCAATAACAACTTTCAGCTACTTTTTTCCCCTTCACCTTCATTTTCTTTTCCATTGCCTCTCATTTCTACCACCATTGTTCAGGAGAAATATGACAGACAATTTATTATTATCTTCATCACATTTTATTAGAATGTTATTACAGCAAGATCATTGAGAGGCTTTATTCACAGGAGCAGGGAAAAAATCTCAGCATTTCTCCTCCTGAGGGACTCAGAATTGGACCATTTTCTACCAGGTTATTGTGTGTGTTTCCAGTGCTATTCAGTTCTTTCCGTTTCTAATTCAGAATCTGTTTTTTTCTAGAACTTCCTAACTTATTCACAGCCACTGCATTCACCTTTCTTTGTCTATACAGAGAGAGAGAGACACACATTTATGTACAGATTACAGATTGATACATACTTATTAAAAGAAATATTATATTTATCTAAATTTACAAAAAAGATGCATTCCCTTTCAAGGGAAAGGCATATACCTAATATTACACTATAATATGGAAGGATATATACATAATATTACATATTCATTTATACCAAAAATCAGGAACTGTATTCTCATTGATATTTCATCACGTAATGAAAGAAAAATCAACAAAACACAGTCTTAGTATCACTCTCACTGGCAGATTTAACAAATAACGTGATCTGAAATCTCAATGTTCAGCATTGTCCTTTCTAGTCAATAGCATGAAAGGGCATTGGAAGCCTGAAGTGTGTTATCTGCTTAATTCATTTATCCTCCAGTGCACATGTGGTTTACCTGCAACATATGTAATATTTTAAACAATGTTTACTTTCTAAATAATGTGTTATTTCTCTAGTTTTTTTTCCTGGATAGTACAGTATATAGACAGTATAAAGCAAACTTACAAAGTCTGACAAAAGCAGAATATTTTGCCAGAGTTTTTTGGCTAGACAGATATCTTTGATTGCAATGTCTGAGACTGCCCCCAAGGTGCTGTTTCTAAGGTGTTGAGCAGGGGGTCATGGAATACTAGCATGTCTGAAAAGAAAAAGAACATTCTTCACAAGTCAAAGAAGATAACCTATTTACAATTTCATTTTTACTTGGATGATTTGGACCATTTCCAGTGTAAAGCAATGAGGTAACTCTTTAACCTTCAGAGTCAAACAATAAAAGGCTCTTTATCTATAAGTAGGTCCTTCTGTGTCTCAGCTATAGTATGAAATGGATTAAAATACAAAGATAATATCACTGATGCAACAGTAGTAAAACAAATAGCCTTTTCTTTCTGAATTCAATTCCCTATAAGCTTCAGATATTTTATTTTTACTAAACTATAGTTAGACTTTCTGTAGAAGTTTTTGTTTTAATTTGTCTTATCACCTACTTTCTTGTACAGTGTCCTCTCATCTTTTTTTTTTTTTTTTGTATATAAACAATGTAACAACTGGAGGTCTCTTAATAGCATGCTCTTATCTAAATAGTAATCTTTTACATCTTATTCAAATAAATAATAATATATATGCAAAGCAACATATGATGATTTACCCAATTCCTGGAAGGAGTTTCTGAGTATAGTTGGGGAGGTCAAGCTTTGAGGCAGAGTTTGGTGACAGGTGCAGGGATAGATAAAAAAATGACAGTGAAAATTAAATAATCATAAAAACGTAATAGTGAAGATTCCTTAGAAGTATTTGCTTCACTCAGAAATGTCTTCAGAAACTTAGTCATGAATGATTCTTCAACCTCTGCTTGAACTTTCATTTGTGGAAATCGTCATGTTTACAAGCCAGCTTTTTCTATATTTTAGTCACATTGGTTATTAGAATGTTCCTCTTTATTAAAGCAATTTTTAGCATAAGGTAGTGTTAACCAAACCTTCCGATATAAGTAGCATCTTACTGCAAATTGAGTATATTATCCCATTTATTTTCACTGATTAATTTTTCAAAACAGACCCATCTAGAATCAGTCTGTTCTCATGTTTTATTATGACAATAGAGTTAAAGATTATTTTGGAAAAAATAAAAAATTCCACCACACTTTATTCCTATGTATTTCCTTTTTTTATCTTAAATAATCTAATAAAAAGTTCATTATTGAATTCTGCCTTTTTATATCTTTTCCCACTTAGTCCCAATCCTTTGTAATATAGACACAAAGAATAAGTATCTCTCTCTCTCTCTCTCTCTCTCCATATATATATATATATATATATATATAGATATATAGATATATATAGATATAGATATATATTTCACATGTCAAGCCCTCAATATTTAGGTAACACCCTTATTCCCTGGTTGATCTTTCCATTTCCAGGTTAATAATATCAGGTAACAATTAAAGATTAGTCAAATACCATAATTTCAGAGCTCTTCATGTTTCTGATGCTGGGGCTTCAATATTGATTTTCAAAATGTAGTGCTTTGACATGCTGAACTGAAGAAGAAACCTCTAGGTCCCCCTGACCCTGCCCACACTACCCTGTCTCTAGATCTTCTGTCTCTTGCAACACACAGAATGAAGTTTTCTGACATTCTCTTATCTGCCTAAAGTCTAACCTTGCCAAAGAAAACAATTAAACCTGTTCCCTTCCCTGAGTTTCTCATTAACCAAACTCATATCACAGAAAGAAAGACTAAAGTCTGTCAACAAACCTAGACAGAATTTTGTCACAAATCATTGTTCTCTTCAAGCCCATTGAATCCCCCTTAAAATAAGTTACTAACTCCCCCAAATTATCCAACTTCCTTCATTTCCCTTACCCCTAAGAAGAAATGTAATAACTATTCATAACTCATTGCGTGGTAGTGTATCACTCTATGATTTTCCCTCTTTGTACAATAATAAATTTGTATGTCTCTTATTATTAATTTATCTTCCATCAGTTGATTTTCAGAGAACCTACAGAAGGTGAAGGGGAAGTTTTCCCTTGGCTCTACAGTTTTAGTGTCACAAACAGGACACTAAACATGCTCTGCTATTCTGGAAGCCATTGTCAAGGGAAGCCAGGACTTCACAAGCCGGCAGAGGGGTAAGAAATTTTTACCAGCCAGGTTCCCAGACTCCACTGACTCTGGTTGAGCAGATGGTAAAAATCACATTTTTGTCTCTTTTTCCTCCCAAAACTTTTGATTAATGAAATAGAAATGAATTTGTGTTACTTGTCTTAGGTACAGCAACTCTGGTGTACTTTTAGTGTGAATATTAATATTGTTCCATCCTTTTCCTCCTAGAAATAGTTTTTTCCTTTTTCTTTGTCTTTCTGTGTTGTTCTGTCATAAAGAGAGGTACCCTGTGGTAGTTCTTTGGCCTAAAACTTCCACAAACCTATTGTTCAAGCGACTGCTGCAGACTGGTCAGTTTTGCAGTTCTGGCCAGACCAGTGTCTATTGAGACAAACATTGCTCTGGGTCCGCATAATAAAAAGGAGATGAGATTCCTCTCTCATCTAATATTTTATGTACTTTAGAGATTGACTTGTGACAAAGTGGGAGCACCCTCTCAACTTTAACCATCTGGGATGCATGATTTTTCAGTCATGTCTGGTGGCCAGCCTAACAAGACTGGGAACCCTAAAAAATGCAAGATTTCAAGCAGTATACTTTCTGTTCTGAACGTGTCATATTCTCAGGGCAGTTTATCTTATGAAGTCGCATCCTTAAGGAGCTTTTGTCACCTCAACACTTCTTGCCTTGTTAGTCATGGGAAAGTCTGGTCCCAGGACTGCCTACCTGGTGTCATGGATTGAGTCTATGATTGGTGGCCCACCAAAAATGTGTGGGGTATTGGAGGCACTGTATACACAAACATACAATTATCTTTAACTATCTGTGACGAAACGAGTCTTTTGAAATTTTATCCTACCCTTGGAAGTGAACTTTCTTGGGTGGAGATTGTTGAAGCTACCTCTTCTATGCCCTCTCTAGGGAATTCCTCTTGTATTCCCTCATCAGGAAATTCCTCTTGCTTATATGGAAAAAACTTATTCTAAACTTGGAAAATTGCCTGCTGGGCTTTTCATAAAGAAGTTACTTGGTTGATCCACTATTTCAATAATTACACCTTTGATAATTATCTGTGTGACTCTTGACTTTTGGGGGTATCCATTTATTATTGACACTTTTATCTTCCACAGATGGCTTTTGACTTTCTATCCTTTCCCATCTGTAGATCATACAAAGTTTTAGGGGTTTTGAATATAGTTTGTCAACTGAGAATGTGAGATGGTAGACAATATGGCCAGATAGAAATGTGGGTTGTCCCCATTTGCAGGGAGCAAAATTGCCCTTTCTTTGAGTTGCTATTGGAGTGGTTCTTTATCTTGTGAAAATAGCTTTGCATCTCTTTGGAGATGCCTAGTTTGTCCTTGGTTAAATCATAACCTTTGTTAAGGCTTACTGATTTTCATGAGTCACTTGGAAAGGCACTTTCAGATTAAAAGAAAAAAAGTGATATTTAAAATCTAGGTAAATTGACTGTTCCAACTAAAATTTGATAAGAGATTTTCAAAAATGTTTATGTTAAAGAGCTGTATCATCAGAAGTCAGCTGAATTAAAAGCTGATATTCAGGCTATGATTTTTTTAAGCACTTTCTTGTTCTCTTTCGGATTCTGCTTTTTGGAAATGTTTTCAGTTGATGAAAATCCTTTTTTAATATGTTTGGTCCTTCTCTTTGTTTTCTTCCTTATTGGCATAATTTTTGCTGATAAAAATATTCAACTTCATTGGCTTTTACAAAGCTTAAAATCTTCCCAAATTGGCTTTTCCAAGAATTGCTCTCCCATTTACTCTCCTCCTCCTTTGCCATCTTTACTCCTCCTCATCCTTTGCCATCTGTAACATTTCCAATACCACATGGAAAAATCTAGAGCAGATTTCTAGTGGTCCCAGGAACCCTAAAGGAGCACAGTAAAAGGCACGACGGCTGGGCGAAGTGGCTCATGCCTGTAATCTCAGCACTTTGGGAGGCCGAGTCTAGTGGATCACACGAGGGCAAGAGTTCGAGACCAGCCTGGCCAACATGGCGAAACCCCGTCTCTACTAAAAATACAAAAAAATTAGCCGGGTATGGTCACACACGCCTGTAATCCCAGCTACTCAAAAAGCTGAGGCAGGAGAATTGCTTGAACCCAGGAGGCGGAGGTTTCAGTGAGCCAAGTGCACCCCACTGCACTCCAGCCTGGGCAACAGAGTGAGACTCCGTCAAAAAAAAAAAAAAAAAAAAAAAGGCACGACACACCCCTTTTGTGAGGGTCATCTGGCTTCCTGTGGAGCCTCTACAGTTACCGGCAGGTTTTGCTAAGATCTAAAGCGTGACTCCTGTTCTCATTGAGTTACCTGTTCTCTTTGGCTTTCTGAGGGTATCAGAGGTTACTTTGTACTGTGAGAAAACATAAACTTTGCATGTGAGGTAGCTGTAAGTAACTGGCAAGAGCTTCAGTTTTGGAGGTGGCTGACAGCGGTTGTAGTAGATGATTATTACTACGGGGGCTGTTCATTTTTTTTTCTACAAATAGGTAAATAATAATAATAAAAAAAGGCAGAATGAACACATGGAGGCTGTGTGAACACTTGCCACTGAGAAATGAGATTCTCATCAGGGACAGATGGAGCAGAGTGAACTGATGATTGGCATAACATTCTGTATATCCAGTTTGAGAACAGCTTCTGGAAGGAGTGGGTCGGGGTTAAACTCCGTGAGTATGACCTGGTAAGCACTAACAGCCAGGATGGTTAAATGGCTTCCCTGGTTATTTTAATTTTCCTTTTGGGAAAAGATAAATAAGTGAGGTAAAATTTGTTTAGAACTCTCCCTTTTACCATAATTTGAAACAATCAAAGGACTTGTTTGTGTGTTTCTCTGTTTGTTTTGTTTTCTTTTTTTCCAAGACAGACATTAAAACATGCAATTTCATGATATATAAAGAGCTATCAGAAGTATTTTATTTTATTTTATTTTATTTTATTTTATTTTTTTTTTTTTTTGAGGCGAGTCTCGCTCTGTCGCCCGGACTGGAGTGCAGTGGCCGGTTCTCAGCTCACTGCAAGCTCCGCCTCCCGGGTTCACGCCATTCTCCTGCCTCAGCCTCCCGAGGAGCTGGGACTACAGGCGCCCGCCACCTCGCCCGGCTAGTTTTTGTATTTTTTTTTTTAGTAGAGACGGGGTTTCACCGTGTTAGCCAGGATGGTCTCGATCTCCTGACCTCGTGATCCGCCCGTCTCGGCCTCCCAAAGTGCTGGGATTACAGGCTTGAGCCACCGCGCCCGGCGAGAAGTATTTTATAAAGTACTAAAGTTATCTATCCCCTTTCTACCTTGTTGAATATATATACATACACACACACATATATATAATATGCTATATGTATATATATATACACACACATATATATGTTATCTCATGGATATGTGTGTGTGTGTGTGTATGTGTGTGTGTTTGCACTGCACTAATAAGGAAATATTAAAAGTTTATTTTGGACAGTGTCTACAAAAGCCACTGTGTCCAGGCTGAATCACCTAAGGTTTGCGCAGCATTGAATGTTTATCATAAAAGCAGGGGAAAGATAATATTAATTTTTAAAGAATAATAAATATTAAAGAATATTCTGTAAATAAAACACAATCAGAGATAATGTTTCCACTTAAATATCATTATTTATGTTATATGGCTTTTTTGGGCCTTTTTTATATGAATGAAGCACAAATGTCATTTTTCACATGTATATCTACTTAAAATTATAAATATATTTTGATATATTTAAATCAATTATAGGACCATAAGTATAATCTTAAGTTACTTCATAATATACTAAAATTATAAATAATTATACTTTTAAACAATGGAATAAAAAAACAAACTAGAGAATAGGAGAAAATATTTGCAAGTCAGATATCTGATAAAGAGTTGACATCCATAATATATGAAGAACTCATAAAGCTGAATATCAAATGGTTAAGGAATCCAAATAAACGATTTTCCAAAAAAGGTACATAAGTGGCCAGCAGGTATATGACAAGGTGCTCAGCATCATTAATCATCATAAAAATGTAAACCAAAATGACAATGGGATATCACCTCACACATGTTAGGATGCCTATTGTTAAAAGACAAGAGATAATTAGTGTTGGTAAGTATGTGGAGAAAAGGGTATCCTTGCACACTATTGATGGGAATACAAATTAGTAGAGAATTTGTGGAAAACAATATGGAATTATTTGAGCTGCCTATCCCATGGAAAGAGTTTTCATCTACAAGAGGCAAGAAATCTTTTTCAACGTATTAAAAGTGAACTTTAGCAGTTTGCAGGCTTTTCCTTGAATTATTATTCCTGCTATAAATTTGTGGTACTCTCATATTTTCTTGAATATCCCTCCTGAAGTTTCTGCATGCTGTACAATAAACATGGTGACAGCATCTCCTTCTAGTGAGGGCTTAGGCTGCTTTCACTCATTGCGGTAGGCAAAGTGGAACCAGCATATGCAGAGATCACATGGGAATAGAGGAAGCAAGAGAGAGGGTTGGATGGGGCCAGGCATTTTTTAACAACCAACTGTCATGGGAACTAATAAAGCAAGAATTCACACCCTACCTGGAGAATTGGCTCAACACCACATGGAAGCTGCCAAGGCTTAAGGCTTGTATCCTCCGAAGCCACAGCCCAAACTCTACATTAGCCTCTTTCAGCCATAGCAGGAGTGGCTGGTACTCAGGGCGCAAAGTCTCCAGGTTGCACTCTGTATGGGGTCCCCAGGCCCAGCCTGTGAAACCACTTTTTCCTCCTGGGCCTCGGATTCTGTGATGGGAGGCTGCTATGAAGATCTCTGACATGCTCGGGAGACATTTTCCCCATTGTCTTGAGGAGTAACATTTGTCTCCTCATTACTTATGCAAATTTCTGCAGCCTGCTTGAATTTCTCCTCAGGAAATTGATTTTTCTTTTCTATGGCATTGTCAGGCTGCATATTTTCCAAACATTTATGCTCTGCTTAGCTTATAAAACCGAATGCCTTTAATAACACCCAAGTCACCTCTTGAATGCTTTACTGCTTAGAAACTTCTCCTGCCAAATACCCTAAATCATCTCTCTCAAATTCAAAGTTTCACAGATCTCTAGGGCAGAGGCAAAATGCTGCCAGTCTAACTTTGCTAAAGCATAATGAGAGTCACCTTTGCTCTAGTTCCCAACAAGTTCCTCATCTCCATCTCACACCATCTCACCCTGGACCTTTTTGTTCATATCACTATCAGCATTTTTGTCAAAGACATTCAACAAGTCTATAGAAAGTTACAAACTTTCCCACATTTTCTTGTTTTCTTCTAGAGCCCTCCAAACAGTTCCAACTTCTGCCTGTTACCCAGTTCCAAAGTCGCTTCCACATTTTCAGGTGTCTTTTCAGCAATGCCCCACTCAACTGGTACCAATTTACTGTATTCATTTTCATACTGCTGATAAAGTCATACTCGAGACTGGGAATCAAAAGAGATTTAATGAACATACAGTTCCACATGGCTGAGGAAGCCTCACAATGATTGTGGAAGGCAAGTAGGAACAAGTCCCGTCTTATTTGTATGGTAGGGAGCAAAGAGAGAGCTTATGCAGGGAAACTACCATTTTTAAAACCATCGGATCTCACAAGACTCATTCACTGTCTCAGGAACAGCACAGGGAAGACCTGCCCCATAATTCGATCACTTCCTACTCAGTTCCTCCCAGAACACGTGGGAATTGTGGAAGTTACAATTCAAGATGAGATTTGGGTGGGGACACAGCCAAATCATATCACCTTAAAAAGTTTCTCTGAAAATTAGTTAATATACAACCTAAAATGTTTTGTACTGTGTTTGACACATATTAAACACTCAATAAATGTTTACCCTAAAGTGTATATTTATTTTAAATCAAAATTTATAATATAATAGGTATTCATGCATTTATAAATGTAATTATTAATTTTTTGCAAAGCACTTTGAAAGAAAAAAATCCATGCCTATTTGAGATTAGAATATCAATTTAAAGTGTTTAAAAATATCCTATTTATGTGTTGGTTGCAGAACCAATTTGCTAAAATAAGTTTATTGTATTATATCACAGGTCACATACAGAGCATTTAATAGAGAGTAGAATAGTTTTCTAGACAGACATATTTTACAAATAATGATATTCTCTTGAGAATGAAGATTTTAAAAACAGAAGAACACAACCCTCACATGTTTCCCATGAACAAAGTAATTCACTATTTTTAATCAGTAATGAGAGACCCAGAAGTAATATACAGAATATATAAATTGGTTGACTGATGCAATATATGCTATTCAAGGAGTTATGAGAAGTTGAAAAAAAAATGGCCTTCTTTAAAAAAGAAAATAATATAGTCCAAACTGAACATAATAGAGCATTCAGGATACAAACTGCAGTGATATGAACGAGGTTAATTTGGAAGGTCAGAGAAAATGAGAACATTAAATTTTTACAAGGCAAATATTATTAAAAATTGGAATATAGAAACAAGAATCAATAAGCAGAATAAAATATTTATCAAAACAATAAAATCCAGTGTAGCCTTCTATGGTAATTCTCAACATATCCTTTTAACCAATGTCTCATAGGTATAAAACAGTTTGAGAATGAAGAAAGCCTTCTAAAATTTAGGCAAATTCTTCTTTAAATATAACACCTAATTACCACATTTTCCTAGCTTGTTCATATTCAGATATACATTTAATTATTTTTCAGATAAAAACTTTGATTTGATTTAAACCATTATTCATCTAGACAATCACTTGCAGAACAATAGGATTAGTATCATTTCAGATAATCATACTAACTCTGAGTTAGTCCCAGATGATCAAACTTTACTTACCATTTTTTTGTTTTTAACAATGTTGAGTGCTGCTTCTGGAGAATTAAGGGTAGAAAATACATAATATAAAAAACATAAAAAACTGAAGTATAGAAATGTGGATCCAACATTCTTTGAAAATTTATCACTTGGGTATTCCTGAATTTCTTCATATTACATTTTATATGAATTGGCAAAGTAGAAGTTGTTCCATGTTGACCACATTGAACATATTTTTGCAGGAGAGATAGCATAAAGTTTTTATATCTACAGCAATAGTTGAATCTATTACTTTCTTTATTGCATTTCCTAGAGCTTTCTTATCTCCTTTACATTTTGCTCATATTCTGTTATCAAATGCCTAGTCAAGCTTTGAAATAAAATAACATATTTTTACAAATTCATTTAGGTTTTAACTTTGAACATATGTATAGGACTTGAGAAGTTATATCTATAAGCTTAATACATCTATAAAATACACATATTTGATTTTTAAAAAGTAGAAAAATGTGAAATGACTTCTGGATTGGTGACATTAAGTACTCTGTTCCTACTCCCCAGCAAAACAAACAGAATTAGTAAAAAAAAAAAAAAAAAAATTAATAAAAGCCCTAAAAACTGCCCTAATGGCACATGGCAAATCATGAAAACATTTAAGATAATCTACTAAATCTAAGTAAGAGCAAGTTTGTGATGCTTGAACAAAGATCCACTTGCTACCCAAAACCGCAGCTCAGAATAATGAAAGTTCTATTCTGGGTGGATACGGTGAAAAAAACAGGACATCTATTTTCCCCAATTTTTAGTCTATGACATCTCCCTAGTTGAGACGGGACCAGAATTTCTCATTTCACTAAGGTCCATGTGGCAGAAATTGGATTTTAGCGAGAATGTCTGAGATGTCTGGAGCTCTCTTTCCCTATTCATCCTCACTGCTAGAGCAGAAGCTCCATCCCAGGAAAAGCAGGTTGAGAGCACTGGAGCCCTAATTGCTCTTGCACCAGCACACTCCTAGGGTAGAGGTTTTATGACAGTGAGGCTAGACAAGACCAGAGGGAATCTCTCCCAGCCAGTGCTTGTCCCGCTCATAAAACAGCAGCATCACTCTTAGAGAAATAACTCTTTCCACTGCTGGTTCCAGAGCACTGATTCAGAGGTTTTCTTAGAAACAGAGGCTGGCCATAAAAACAGAGACCTCTGAAGCTTCCCCCAAGGGACCTGGCTTTATTTTGAACATAGTGTGGGGAAGTTAAAACTTAAGGCGTTCTCAGTAACAATGGAGGTTTTGGTAGTAAGCAATTAAAAGAAAGTTGGTATCTAAATGAGGGCAATAAGCTAACACACTAGGCCACTTATTCTACCAGAGTGAACTAGAGAAAAGATACCTAAGAAGAATCCTCTTGGAGTCAGAATAAACTTTAAAGACTTACCTCAAGACCACCCCTGCAAGGAGGATAAAATGTAATTATATGAGACCCTGGATTAATTTATGCCCTAGGTCACTGTAGAAAACAAAATACCTATCAGCTAGCAATTAGTAGAGGCTAAGAGTTTGGTGTGATACCAGTAAAGATAGATGGCTTAACAGAAATATTATATAAAGGGACAATCCAAGAGAACCCTGCTAAACCAGTGTTATTCTTAAGTGCATTTTCTAAGGCAGCAATGTCTTGCAGAGGCCATAGACTTCAGGAGAAAATACTAAGATAGTGACAACAACAATTTATGAGGGAAAATCCACATCCAGAGTTGTTGTAATATATTCCCTAAAATGTTCAATATTTAACAATGAAAACAAGACATGCAAAGACAGAGGAAAGTGTAACACACATATAGGGAAAAAAAAGATAACCGGAACTGCCTATGAAGGGGTCCAGGTGGTGGACTGATCAGGCAAAGCCTGCAAAGTATCTATTAAAAATATAATCAAAGGACCAAATAAATAAAACCGTTCTTAAATAAGTAAAGGAAGGTATGATGACAATCTTTTACTAAATAAAATATAAATTAAATGGAAATTCAAGAGTGGAAAATAAAATAATCAAAATAAATGTTTCACTGGAGGAATTCAACAGATTTAAACTGGCAGAAGATAAATTCAGTGAAGTTGAAAATAAATTAAAACTTATGATTCATTCTGAAGAACAGAACAGAAATAATGAAGAAAAGCAAACAAACCCTCAGGCGAATATAGGACAGATACAATTAAACAGACCAGCATACCTAAAAAAGGATATCAGGATAGAAAATAGAGAGAAGCAAGCAGGAAAAAACAGTCAAATAAATAACAGCTGTAAGCTTTCCAAAATGATTGGAAACCTTAAACATCTAAGAGGTTAAGGATTTTAGAGTGCATTTTAGCAAACTCCTTCATTTTACAGGCATGGACACTGAGCCTAGAAAGATGACAGATTTATATTTCCTTTAATATTCCCGAATGGTTCATACAAAAATCTGTATATGTGAAATTAGCCCAGAGAAGTATTTTAGAACATGAGCTCAAGAGTTGTTAATTCACTCTAAAATCCTTAACTATCATAAACTTCTGTAATTTTGTGTTTCAAGTGGTCTACGTGATTCTTCAATGAATAAAGCCTTTAAATCTTAACTCTATTTGAATTCCAAGCTCCAAACAAGTTATCAGTTCACCCACTTCATTGCTTTAATAAAGTTCCTCATTACTCAACATAGTCATCTTTTTAATCTCATATGCAGTCTATTGGACAATTGTTTATTAATCAGTTCCTAATATCACACATGGAAAGTTCTCCCACTCTTCTCCCCCTTTACAAATTTCTCTCCTGTCTTTTGGAGATCACCTTTAATCACAATTCCTCCCACACACCTTTTCTTGACTTCCCTGATCTTTATCAGTCAATATCGCTGACTAACATAAACCTGACAGGCAATATACTGATCTTTAAAAAAATGTATTCCTATTCTCATCTGTTTAGATTTATCTCTTTGATCATGACCTTACTTTGATACTTTTATTCATATGTACTATATCACCAGATTCAGTGCTGGGCATGCCCCTTCCACCAGTTACTCTTCTCATGTGCAGAATAGAAGGGTTTAATACAACCATAGTACAGAAGCATTTACCACACAGTTCAGAATTACAAAGGCTATTAGAAGATAAAAAATTGTTGTAGAAAACCTTTGTTTTATAAGAATTGCTAGTTTTTGAGAATCATAAAAGAGGAAAAATATTACTCTCCTCTCTCTGGAAGAGAAAGCTTCCTAATAAAAGGTCCTTTACAAAGCTACTTTATTGATGTTCACTAACATGAAAAAAAATTGACCTATTTATCTGACAGCATTTGATTTTAGACTCATTAAAATTTCATAAAATTATTTCACAATTATAACAGCAATAATTTATTAGAAATTGAGGATTAAAATAAAAATAAAACATTATTACACAAGTCTAGTTTTGCAGTTATCTCTTTACAAAAAAAGCAATACATTATTTTGTAAATCATTTGGTATTAGGAAACCTATTTATATAATTAAAATTAGGTACAACCAGCATAGTTTTATAAGCATATGTGATGGTCTGTGTGCTCTATATACTTTATTATAGCTGGGTCTTTGTTTCTAAAAATAGTAAAATAAATCTGTCCTCTGTCTTTCAGAAACACCAAATTAAGAATGTTTTTATGACGTCTAGCTTTCATTAGGATAAATATTTTAAAGAACATTGGAAAGAATACATTTAGTTTGGATATCTTTGGGATTTTTTTGAATTGGTTAAAGTACCTATTTTTATGATCTGTGAATTATCTAGAAACCTGTACACAAAAAAGAATAAAGGCCTTCAAATAAAAGCATTTCTAAAGGCTAAAGAGATTTTAACCTCATAAATTTGACTTTGAGTATACTTAGTTTAAATATTTGTTCTTTCTGAGGAAAATAAGGTCAAAATAACTAAAGTTCTCTGTAATTTAAAAGACAAACATGTCTCTCTAAATAAATCATATTTTCAATCTAACACATTTTCTTTATTATATCTCTACTATTAGTTTCCTACCCCGAGTTTCTGCACAATGCCCAATTTTTCAGAGTTAATCTGTATTATTACATAAGATGTATTCATTGAATAATAGGATTGCCTGTGAGATTTACATAGCCCCCTCAATTAAATTAAACATGACTTGTATGTTTACAAATACCTTACTTTCTAACCCTATTTGACCTATTGCATATAAGAGATTTAAATGTATGAGATTTCAACATGTTGGAACTTTGCACATTGACTAAACAAAAGTTTTATCCAGATTTGAACTAATTTTACTTAAAGCTGCCAATATTTTCAAAATAATATCACTGTACAGAGACTAAAATATAACGGTTGATCTAATTTTCTGGGATTCTATGGAAAAATTCTTTATACGAACTAAACGTTTTGAATTCTTTATCCTTTCACAAGCACCTAAAAATGCTGCAGGTTAATTTTCTTTAAGTATCAGCTATTCTTTATTTTCTCTACTTTTTTTTTTTTTTTGAGACCGAGTCTCGCTCTGTCCCCCAGGCTGGAGTGCAGTGGCTGGATCTCAGCTCACTGCAAGCTCCGCCTCCCGGGTTTACGCCATTCTCCTGCCTCAGCCTCCTGAGTAGCTGGGACTACAGGCGCCTGCCACCTCGCCCGGCTAGTTTTTTGTAGTTTTTAGTAGAGACGGGGTTTCACCGTGTTAGCCAAGATGGTCTCGATCTCCTGACCTCGTCGTGATCCGCCCGTCTCGGCCTCCCAAAGTGCTGGGATTACAGGCTTGAGCCACCGCGCCCGGCCTTCTCTACAATTCTTACCTTTTCAGAATATATTTAAACAAACAAATGTAACAAATAATTCAATTATCTAAAAACTTGGACAGTAATTTTTAAAAATGATAAAGATATTGCAACATCATATAATTGTTTGGATGAACGGAGGCAAGATGGCGCACTTCCGGGTTCTTCATCCCCCCAACTTTTCCCGCGCGCGCGAAAATCCAGCCGGCGACCCGGGAAGGTGCAGACCAACTAGGCATGCGCCAGGGGATGTCAATCTGAAGAGACCAAGATTTACCTGGTCGCACCTGTGGAACGCCCCCTGACACGCCCGTGCCCCGCCTATCGCCCTCCCACTCCTAGAAAAGCCGTTCCGGAGGATCGCCACGCGCGGACTTCCCAGCTTCCCCACTGCGGTCGATTCCCCACTGTGGTCGGAACTGTTGGAACTCCGTCCGAGAGCTGTACGGGTGACTCTGGGGGCCCCTTTTGTCGGGGGGCCAACAGACCTCTCCCTACCCACCTTCTTCCCTTGAAGCTAGGTGACCAAAATAAACTTGCAGTTTTGCTCCTACCCTTGCCTAGTCGCTGGTTCTTTTGTACCCGCTCTGGTGGTCTTAGAAAAACAAAACAGTTGGTGCCGAAGACCCGGGAGGAGACCCCTCCTCAGGCCTCTAAGGGTTGAGGAACCTCCTCCTGCTCCCACGCAGCAGACGGACCAGGACCTGAGACCCGCTTCCCTCACTCCCATGGCCTCTCTGGGGTAAGTGCCCTTGTCTCCTCTTTACCTCCCTCGGCCAGAAATCCTGCGCAGGTCCGGGGTCCATTTGGAGCCACCACGTGGCTCGGGAGACCCGTTCAGGACGGAGACGTCCGCCTGAAGGTAATCTCCACTTAGGCTTCAAGAACCTCTCGTCTGTCTCTGCTGGTTCCAAAGGACGCTTTGAAGCCAGGCAGGGATCCATTCCCATGTCCATTGGGTCCATTGTGTCGGTAAAGAGGAAACAAATGGGAAACCCCCAGTCCAAATTTCCAAAGAGCACCCCCTTAGGGTGCCTCCTAGCCAATTTAAAAACCTTACAGCTTGAACAAGACCTTAGGAGGAAGCTGTTAATTTTCCTTTCCACTGTGGCGTGATCGACCTCAGCAATTTCTGCCAGTGGCTAGGCAAGTGGTCTGAAATTAATTACGTACAAGGCTTTTGGGCCTTAAGCTCTCGTCCCTATACTCCTCCTTCTCTCCCCACTCTCTCCACCCCCTCCCTTCCTGCCCAGACTCCTGCTTCCTCCTCCTTACCTACTAGTAATCCACTCAGTCCCGTGCTTCCTTCGGGGCCCCCAACTGGCTGTCTTGAGTCTCCTGTCTCTGCACACACCCGCTCTAAGTGCCCTGCTGATGCCTCCACTCCTGCCCCACACCCTCCTACAGTGTTAGCACCTTTGCGAGAGGTGGCTGGGGCGGAGGGGGTAGTCAGAGTACATATCCCTTTTTCATTGGCCGATCTTTCCAAAATTGAAAAGCGTTTAGGGGATTTCTCAGCTAATCCCCCCGTCTACATAAAGGAATTTAGATACCTTTGTCAGGCCTATGACTTAACTTGGCATGACCTCCAGGTTATCCTAACCTCCACCCTAAACCCTGAGGAGCAAGAGCGCATCCTAGCGGCCACCAGGCAGCACGCCAACCAACTACATTTAACTGACGCCACCATCCCACTAGGGGAGCAAGCAGTCCCCTCGGCAGACCCGGACTGGAACTATCAAGCAAACCAGCCTGGGCGCCGTAGGCGAGACATAATGGTTCAGTGTTTGTTGGCTGGTATGCAAACAGCCTCAAACAAAACTGTAAATTTTAACAAATTAAAAGAAATTATTCAAAATCCAGAAGAAAATCCAGCCGCATTCTTAAATAGGCTGACTGAGGTTCTAACCCAATATACCCGGTTAGATCCGGCCTCCCCTACAGGGGCCACCATTTTGGCGTCTTATTTCATTTCTCAATCAGCTCCTGACATTCGTAAGAAACTTGACCTGTTGCTCATGCTTTGTGCAAGTGCACGGGCTCCTCCTATGTCACCCCCACCCCCCATCTTCCCTATTTCTGTACACCCTCAAGTGTGGGACACTTCCACCCCGGTCATAGCTGCTCACCACCCACCAGTTCTCGTCAAGCTCAAAGATCCCACTCGTTTCCCAAACCGCCCCCAATTCTCTCTCTCTCCGACACATCTACAAGGTTTAAAGCCAATTATCACGCGACTACTTAGCCAACATATTCTTGTCCGCACACATTCCCCCTGGTGGTCTTAGAAAAACAAAACAATAATATTTTAATAAAACACAATGTGTGATTATATATGAATATGTATTACATATTTAGGAAGAAGACTGAAGAAAAAATTTGCCAAAGCATCTTCAAAAAAACATAGATACAACTGATATTTTATCACAATGAGAAAAAAAATTAAGCCTAGGTTCAGGAGTTTTTTGAGCTTTAAAGAAATTCTGGTTAGACTTGCCACCATTATAATACATAAAATTATTTGCAAATAATGCCATACTTGACAGGTAATAATAGATTTCCAATGGAGGAATACACATTAAACCAGCAAATGTTTTCACTGTTTTTATTGGGCTTGAACAGAGCAGACAACAGAATATGATAAATGCTAAAATTCGCTATTAAAAGATGGTGAATCCATTTTACCATAGCTTTTTATTTGTTTGTTTGGTTGGTTGGTTGCGTTTTTTAAAAATATATATCATAGTATTATACATACCTGATAAAGTTGATTCATTGTATCTCTAATGTCTATTTCTATGTCTCAGCCACTGTCCAATATTCAATTTTCCAGAAGATATTGCCTTCAGTCACTTTAAATCTGATAGATATTTGTAACTGATGTTAATAGGAAAAATATCAGGCAGTAGGGGTCATTAGATGCCACCATTTTAGCTACTTGCTACAGGTCACTGCTATAGCTTTTCTCCTTATCACATTGAATCAGACAGTGGCAATAATCTGCTTGCATTCAGCATGGTGCCTGCAGAAACATCTTTACTTTCTGAGCAGCTCTATTGTATTCATCTTTCTTCAGATTGCATCCAGTTTCATTAAGGAACTTTGCTTCAAGGATTGACTTGGGATACAAGGAGAAAAAAATCAAAAGCAAGATGCTGAAATTGCCTTGAGAGACTTCAATAACATCAGTTTAAATTTGTCATACCTCAAATTAAATTTCAAAGGAGACTAGTTAAAAGAAAGTTGGCAGAAAGCTGTTTTTTTCCTGTAAGATACAACTTTCTCGGCATGCACAAGTCACTTAACATTTCTGAACTATATTTTCAATTAGGAAATAAGAATCAAAACTATGTAAGGGAAATTGCTCTCTAAAATGTAGGTTATCCTTCAGATAGAATCCAAGTGTTTAAAGTCCTACACAGCTTGTAATAGTAATGAAGTTATATTTGCATTTAAGTCCTGAAATTGCTGATTGTTTTCTCAATCTACACAAGTAAAAAATATTCCAACTCCCATATCACTCCTTCCATATCCCTTCCCAACTCCACCCTTCCAATTATTTCTCAGGAAAATCCTCCTTTCTATTTTTCTCTTTCTTCTTGGTAGCTACCTGCCCTCAAGTATCCCCTTCAGCCATTTTTGTGCTACTAAAGGTAAGCTTTCCTTTTGTAGATATTTAAATCATATGTCCTAAACAGCTCTTCCTATACTTCAGCATTCATAAAACCTTTTGTGAAAAGAGCCTCTTTATCTATGAACCACAGAAATTCAGTGATTTCATGGAGCAGGACATAGCAATGATCTAGAACCTTTTATAACATTTTCAGGATTTTTGCAAAGACACCTATTAAACACAGGCATTAATGGAAATTAAATTATATGAACTACAAGAAAATTAATTATATTAGAAACATGGGCAAAAATTCTCAAAATTTACCACTTTAAACTACATTGTACTATTATCTATCCTGTTAAGGTTATTTACACCTCTTTTTCGTATATGGTGCAAATACTCTTAAGTTTAGCCTAAAGCTGCCTCCTTACATACTATGAAGTTAATAAACACATTAGTGCCTAGGCATTAAATAAAGGTCAGTAAAATTGGACTAAAAATTTGATCAAAACAAACATATTTCAACAGGATTTTTGAGCAGAGTCTGAGTCATTGTTCACTCAAAGCTTCACCTTCTCCAAGGATTTCTTCTAACTCAACACCTATAGGGGATATCAGCTAACATATCTCACTCAGTCTTACCTACTTCATCCAGATTCTAACTACAGAGGTAAAAACACTAAAACAAACATTTCTCAAACTCCACTCGAGCAATAGTTCTGATGTAAATTGTTTTCAGCAATCAACCAGGTTTCAAGATTTGTAAAAGAGAAGTGATGTGGAGTCTATTTTTCTATGAGCTATTTTTTGTTGAGAAACTAGGTTGTGGAAATATGAAGTTTCTCTTACACTGGCTTTCACTGTCATTACACCAGCTTCTGCAGAGTGTCAAAAGGAAAATCAAGTACAAGCCACAAAACATTAGTAGCTGCTTGATCTGACATCCTAATTCCTAACTTAAGGCTCACATTGTATATGTTCTAGTTTTTCCTGGGTTACCTGCACAGTTGCAGCAGCAACAACAGTATTGCTTTCCATATTTCACTTTTGTTTTCTTCAGTGGTCACCTCAGCAGTTATATAGTAACTCCTAATAAAGCTCCGGTCAGTCACTTCTCTTCAGTGTCATTCTAGAAGGCTCAGTTAAAAACTTTCCCCAGTTACATTTTAAGCATATGACTTTCTGTTTTAAATCTTTTTATACTTAAAATGCTTAGTCTGTTTTTTTTTTTTTTTTTGCCTTGACTGATATAACCTTTTTATCAACTGGAAACAATACTATTGTAAAACATATGATAAATAAAAAAGACTTTGCTTCTAAGTGATATTCTTTTAATTAGTTTAATATAGGTTTGAATGCATAATATAATTACTCATGACCTGTTGTCAGTTTAAACCACTGACTGTCAATGGCCTGGTTTGCCTTTGCAGATTTTTTCTTTTTTCTTTTTTCTTTTTTGTTTTCTTTTCTTGTTTTTGAGACAGAGTCTCACTGTGTCGCCCTGGCTGGAGTGCAGTGGCACGATCTCAGCTCACTGCAACGTCTGCTTCCCAGCTTTCAGCAATTCTCCTGCTTCAGCTTCCCGGGTAGCTGGGATTACAGGCACGTGCCACCACATTTGTCTAATTTTTTGTATTTTTAGTAGAAACGGGTTTCAGCATGTTGGTCAGGCTGGTCTGGAACTCCTGACTTCAGGTGATAGGTCCACCTCGGCCTCGCAAAATGTTAGGATTACAGGCGTGAGCCACTGCACCCGGCCGCCTTGCAGACATTTTGTTCCAATTTCAAAGGCTGTTATTAAGAAATGTCGGAGGAGCGGAGCAAGATGGCTGAATAGGAACAGCTCCAGTCTCCAACTCCCAGCGCGAGCGACACAGAAGACCGGTGATTTATGCATTTTCTTTTTTTTTTTTTTTTTTTTTTTTGAGATGGAGTCTAGCTCTGTTGCCCAGGCTGGAGTGCAGTGGCCGCGATCTCGGCTCACTGCAAGCTCCGCCTCCCGGGTTTACGCCATTCTCCTGCCTCAGCCTCCCGAGTAGCTGGGACTACAGGCGCCCGCCTCGTCGCCCGGCTAGTTTTTTTTTTTTGTATTTTTTAGTAGAGACAGGGTTTCACCGTGTAGACCTGGATGGTCTCGATCTCCTGACCTCGTGATCCACCTGTCTCGGCCTCCCAAAGTGCTGGGATTACAGGCTTGAGCCACCGCGCCCGGCCGATTTCTGCATTTTCAACAGAGGTACTGGGGTCATCTCACTAGGGAGTGCCGGACAATCGGTGCTGGTCAGCTGCTGCAGCCTGACCAGCGAGAGCTGAAGCAGGGCAAGGCATCGCCTCACCTGGGAAGCGCAAGGGGGAAGGGAATCCCTTTTCCTAGCCAGGGGAACAGAGACACACAACACCTGGAAAATCGGGTAACTCCCACCCCAATACTGCGCTTTAAGCAAACAGGCACACCAGAAGAATACATCCCTCACCTGGCCGGGAGGGTCCCATGCCCACGGAGCTTCCCTCATTGCTAACACAGCAGTCTGCGGCCATCTAACCGCAAGGCAGCAGCGAGGCTGGGGGAGGGGCACCCGCCATTGCTGAGGCTTAAGTAGGTAAACAAAGCCGCTGGGAAGCTCGAACTGGGTGGAGCTCACAGCAGCTCAAGGAAACCTGCCTGTCTCTATAGACTCCACCTCTGGGGGCAGGGCACAGCTAAAAAAACAACAGGGGAAGCAGCAGAGGCCTGAGCAGACGCGAACGACTCTGTCTGACAGCTTTGAAGAGAGCAGTGGATCTCCCAACACGGAGGTTGAGATCTGAGAACGGACAGACTGCCTGCTCAAGTGGGTTCCTGACCCCTGAGTAGCCTAACTGGGAGACATCCCCCACTCGGGGCAGTCTGACACCCCACACTTCACAGGGTGGAGTACACCCCTGAGAGGAAGCTTTCAAAGTAAGAATCAGACAGGTACACTCGCCGTTCAGCAATATTCTATCTTCTGCAACCTCTGCTGCTGACACCCAGGCAAACAGGGTCTGGAGTGGACCTCAAGCAATCTCCAACAGACCTATAGCTGAGGGTCCTGACTGTCAGAAGGAAAACTATCAAACAGGAAGGACACCTATACCAAAACCCCATCAGTACGTCACCATCATCAAAGACCAGAGACAGATAAAACCACAAAGATGGGGAAGAAGCAGGGCAGAAAAGCTGGAAATTCAAAAAATAAGAGCACATCTCCTCCTGCAAAGGAGCACAGCCCATTGCCAGCAATGGATTGAAGCTGGTCAGAGAATGACTTTCACGAGATGAGAGAAGAAGGCTTCAGTCCATCAAACTTCTCAGAGCTAAAGGAGGAATTATGTACCCAGCGCAAAGAAACTAAAAATCTTGAAAAAAGAGTGGAAGAATTGACAGCTAGACTAATTAATGCAGAGAAGGTCATAAACGAAATGACAGAGATGAAAACCATGACATGAGAAATACGTGACAAATGCACAAGCTTCAGTAACCGACTCGATCAACTGGAAGAAAGAATATCAGCGATTGAGGATCAAATGAATGAAATGAAGCGAGAAGAGAAACCAAAAGAAAAAAGAAGAAAAAGAAATGAACAAAGCCTGCAAGAAGTATGGGATTATGTAAAAAGACCAAATCTACGTCTGATTGGGGTGCCTGAAAGTGAGGGGGAAAATGGAGCCAAGATGGAAAACACTCTTCAGGATATCATCCAGGAGAACTTCCCCAACCTAGTAGGGCAGGCCAACATTCAAATTCAGGAAATACAGAGAACGCCACAAAGATACTCCTCCAGAAGAGCAACTCCAAGACACATAATTGCCAGATTCACCAAAGTTGAAATGAAGGAAAAAATCTTAAGGGCAGCCAGAGAGAAAGGTCGGGTTACCCACAAAGGGAAGCCCATCAGACTAACAGCAGATCTCTCGGCAGAAACTCTACAAGCCACAAGAGAGTGGGGGCCAATATTCAACGTTCTTAAAGAAAAGAATTTTAAACCCAGAATTTCATATCCAGCCAAACTAAGTTTCATAAGTGAAGGAGAAATAAAATCCTTTACAGATAAGCAAATGCTTAGAGATTTTGTCACCACCAGGCCTGCCTTACAAGAGGCCCTGAAGGACGGCCTAAACATGGAAAGGAACAACCGGTACCAGCCATTGCAAAAACATGCCAAAATGTAAAGACCATCGAGGCTAGGAAGAAACTGCATCAACTAACAAGCAAAATAACCAGTTAATATCATAATGGCAGGATCAAGTTCACACATAACAATATTAACCTTAAATGTAAATGGACCAAATGCTCCAATTAAAAGACACAGACTGGCAAACTGGATAAAGAGTCAAGACCCATCAGTCTGCTGTATTCAGGAGACCCATCTCACATGCAGAGACATACATAGGCTCAAAATAAAGGGATGGAGGAAGATCTACCAAGCAAATGGAGAACAAAAAGCAGCAGGGGTTGCAATCCTAGTCTCTGATAAAACAGACTTTAAACCATCAAAGATCAAAAGAGACAAAGAAGGACATTACATAATGGTAAAGGGATCAATTCAACAGGAAGAGCTAACTCTCCTAAATATATATGCACCCATTACAGGAGCACCCAGATTCATAAAGCAAGTCCTTAGAGACTTACAAAGAGACTTAGACTCCCATAAAATAATAATGGGAGACTTCAACACTCCACTGTCAACATTAGACAGATCAACAAGACAGAAAGTTAACAAGGATATCCAGGAATTGAACTCATCTCTGCACCAAGCGGACCTAATAGACATCTATAGAACTCTCCACCCCAAATCAACAGAATATACATTCTTCTCAGCACCACATCGCACTTATTCCAAAATTGACCACATAATTGGAAGTAAAGCACTCCTCAGCAAATGTAAAAGAACAGAAATTATAACAAACTGTCTCTCAGACCACAGTGCAATCAAACTAAAACTCAGAACTAAGAAACTCAATCAAAACTGATCAACTACATGGAAACTGAACAACCTGCTCCTGAATGACTACTGGGTACACAAGGAAATGAAAGCAGAAATAAAGATGTTCTTTGAAACCAATGAGAACAAAGATACAACATACCAGAATCTCTGGGACACATTTAAAGCAGTGTGTAGAGGGAAATTTATAGCACTAAATGCCCACAAGAGAAAACTGGAAAGATCTAAAATTGACACTCTAACATCACAATTAAAAGAACTAGAGAGGCAAGAGCAAACACATTCAAAAGCTAGCAGAAGGCAAGAAATAACTAAGATCAGAGCCGAACTGAAGGAGATAGAGACACAAAAAACCCTCCAAAAAATCAATGAATCCAGGAGTTGGTTTTTTGAAAAGATCAACAAAATTGACAGACCGCTAGCAAGACTAATAAAGAAGAAAAGAGAGAGGAATCAAATAGATGCAATAAAAAATGATAAAGGGGATATCACCACCGACCCCACAGAAATACAAACTACCATCAGAGAATACTATAAACACCTCTATGCAAATCAACTAGAAAATCTAGAAGAAATGGATAATTTCCTGGACACTTACACTCTCCCAAGACTAAACCAGGAAGAAGTTGAATCCCTGAATAGACCAATAGCAGGCTCTGAAATTGAGGCAACAATTAATAGCCTACCCACCAAAACAAGTCCAGGACCAGATGGATTCACAGCTGAATTCTACCAGAGGTACAAGGAGGAGCTGGTACCATTCCTTCTGAAACTATTCCAATCAATAGAAAAAGAGGGAATTCTCCCTCACTCATTTTATGAGGCCAACATCATCCTGATACCAAAGCCTGGCAGAGACACAACAAAAAAAGAGAATTTTAGACCAATATCCCTGATGAACATCGATGCAAAAATCCTCAATAAAATACTGGCAAACCGGATTCAGCAGCACATCAAAAACCTTATCCACCATGATCAAGTGGGCTTCATCCCTGGGATACAAGGCTGGTTCAACATTCGCAAATCAATCAACGTAATCCAGCATATAAACAGAACCAAAGACAAGAATCACATGATTATCTCAATAGATGCAGAAAAGGCTTTTGACAAAATTCAACAGCCCTTCATGCTAAAAATGCTCAATAAATTCGGTATTGATGGAACATACCTCAAAATAATAAGAGCTATTTATGACAAACCCACAGCTAATATAATACGGAATGGGCAAAATCTGGAAAAATTCCCTTTGAAAACTGGCACAAGACAGGAATGCCCTCTCTCACCACTCCTATTCAACATAGTGTTGGAAGTTCTGGCTAGGGCAATCAGGCAAGAGAAAGAAATCAAGGGTATTCAGTTAGGAAAAGAAGAAGTCAAATTGTCCCTGTTTGCAGATGACATGATTGTATATTTAGAAAACCCCATCGTCTCAGCCCAAAATGTCCTTAAGCTGATAAGCAACTTCAGCAAAGTCTCAGGATCCAAAATTAATGTACAAAAATCACAAGCATTCTTATACACCAGTAACAGACAAGCAGAGAGCCAAATCATGAATGAACTTCCATTCACAATTGCTTCAAAGAGAATAAAATACCTAGGAATCTAACTTACAAGGGATGTCAAGGACCTCTTCAAGGAGAACTACAAACCACTGCTCAGTGAAATCAAAGATGTCACAAACAAATGGAAGAACATACCATGCTCATGGATAGGAAGAATCAATATTGTGAAAATGGCCATACTGCCCAAGGTTATTTCTAGATTCAATGCCATCCCCATCAAGCTACCAATGAGTTTCTTCACAGAATTGGAAAAAACTGCTTTAAAGTTCATATGGAACCAAAAAAGAGCCCGCATTGCCAAGACAATCCTAAGTCAAAAGGACAAAGCTGGAGGCGTCACGCTACCTGACTTCAAACTATACTACAAGGCTACAGTAACCAAAACAGCATGGTACTGGTACCAAAACAGAGATATAGACCAATGGAACAGAACAGAGCCCTCAGAAATAATACCACACATCTACAGCCATCTGATCTTTGACAAACCTGAGAGAAACAAGAAATGGGGAAAGGATTCCCTATTTAATATATGGTGCTGGGAAAATTGGCTAGCCATAAGTAGAAAGCTGAAACTGGATCCTTTCCTTACTCCTTATACGAAGATTAATTCAAGATGGATTAGAGACTTAAATGTTAGACCTAATACCATAAAAACCCTAGAAGAAAATCTAGGTAGTACCATTCAGGACATAGGCATGGGCAAGGACTTCATGTCTGAAACACCAAAAGCAATGGCAGCAAAAGCCAAAATTGACAAATGGGATCTAATTAAACTAAAAAGCTTCTGCACAGCAAAAGAAAGTACCATCAGAGTGAACAGGCAACCTACAGAATGGGAGAAAATTTTTGCAATCTACTCATCTGACAAAGGGCTAATATCCAGAATCTACAAAGAACTCAAACAAATATACAAGAAAAAAACAAACAACCCCATCAAAAAGTGGGCAAAGGATATGAACAGACATTTCTCAAAAGAAGACATTCATACAGCCAACAGACACATGAAAAAAATGCTCATCATCCCTCGCCATCAGAGAAATGCAAATCAAAACCACAATGAGATATCATCTCACACCAGTTCAACGGCAATCATTAAAAAATCAGGAAACAACAGATGTTGGAGAGGATGTGGAGAAATAGGAACACTTTTACACTATTGGTGGGACTGTAAACTAGTTCAACCATTATGGAAAACAGTATGGCAATTCCTCAAGGATCTAGAACTAGATGTACCATATGACCCAGCCATCCCACTACTGGGTATATACCCAAAGGATTATAACTTATTCTACTACAAAGACACATGCACACGTATGTTTCTTGCGGCACTATTCACAATAGCAAAGACTTGGAATCAACCCAAATGTCCATCTGTGACAGACTAGATTAAGAAAATGTGGCACATATACACCATGGAATACTATGCAGCCATAAAAAAGGATGAGTTTGTGTCCTTTGTAGGGACATGGATGCAGCTGGAAACCATCATTCTTAGCAAACTATCACAAGAACAGAAAACCAAACACCGCATGTTCTCACTCATAAGTGGGAACTGAACAATGAGATCACTTGGACTCGGGAAGAGGAACATCACACACTGGAGCATATCATGGGGGGGGGAGGGGGGAGGGATTGCATCGGGGAGTTATACATGATATAAATGATGATTTGATGGGTGCTGACAAGTTGATGGGTGCAGCACACCAACATGGCACAAATATACATATGTAACAAACCTGCACGTTATGCACAGTACCCTAGAACTTAAAGTATAATAAAAAAAAAAGTCTATGTTATTGGATTAATCTACAGCTTTAGAAATTATTGTTTAGAATTATAGAAAAAAATCTCTATTAAATTGTGGTGGAAATTTGATATGTACAGTGATTTTCAAAGATGATTAATAAGAATAGATTAGAACAATTGTGGAAGGTATTAATAAAGAAATGAGCTTTGAAATCATTTTTACTCATTGACATAAACAAATTATCTATTTCATTGGACACTGGAAAACTTTAAAATATCAGATTACTATGAAAAAGTTTTTTTGCGGTGCATAATTTCTACCTCATTCTTGGACATATTTTTGTGACTTATTTGGTTTTATCAATTTACTCTTGCTTCCAATTTAATTTACAGTTTTAATTTTCTCTTGCTTCTACTACTATCAATCTTATATTTCATGCAAATTTGAATCTTCTTTGAGTGAAGCGATAGTTAAATGAAAAAATAAACCTTAAGTTTTGGGAAGCTCAACTCATGATATGCTTAAATTTCAGATGTTTCCCAAAATAACTTTCTACTCATACTGATGTTTACACATAGCACCAAAAGTTGTGTGTAACTAGAAAATATTCCAAAGGATACAAGATTTCATGATAAACTGAGCTTTGTGAAGAGTCATCCTGCTA
The DNA here is from genome assembly GCF_007565055.1 of Rhinopithecus roxellana. Lineage (NCBI taxonomy): Eukaryota > Metazoa > Chordata > Mammalia > Primates > Cercopithecidae > Rhinopithecus > Rhinopithecus roxellana. Next base: position 111,982,273 of record NC_044549.1, on the reverse strand, counting down.
TTATAATCATCTTGTTTGGAACAACAACTATAGCTTAACTTTACCCTGTTAACATAATTTCTTTTAAGAAGAAATAGTATCCCTGTAAACCTAAACTACTCTATGAAACAGTATATTAATTTAAAAACTTATATTTGTTGAATTATAATTCTAAAATGCATTGTGGCTCCAATAATTTATTTTTCTTTAAAAAAAAAAGGAAGGAAAAGAAAAAAGGTTAGCAAGCACCAAGATCATACAATCAGAAAAGTAGTATTTTGATTCAAGTAGTTTCCATATGTTTCTACAGCTCCTCACCCATTTTCAGTAGAGTATATTTTGCTATGCTGTCAACAAAGTTGGACCATGAAACTTAACAGAAATATGATTTAAGTTATCATCAAAGATAAAAAACTTAAGAATACATTTTCTAAAACATATACAGAAACTATCCTACACAACAATAAAAAATATTGCTGAGAGAAATTAAATAAGACCTAAATAAATGGCGATATACCACTTTCATAATTTGGGAACCTCAATTTTTTTAAGAAGGCCATATTACACTGTTCTTGCCTTGCTATAAATACTGGAGACTGGGTAACTTATAAAGGAAATAGGTTTAATTGAATCATGGTTCTGCAGGCTTCACAGGAAGTATGGGAAAAGTGCCATACAGTTTTAAATATTCAGATGTCATGTGAACTCAGACCAAGAGCTCACTTATGACCAAGGGGATGGCCTAAGCCATTCATGAGCAATCCAGCCCCTTGATTCAAACACCTCCCACCAGGTCCCTTCTCCAACACTGGGGATTACATTGTAACATGAGATTTGGTTAGGAACTAACACCCAAACTATATCAGAATAATTCTTCCCAAATTGATATGCAGATTTAATGCAATTAAAATCAATATGGCTAAGATGCTTTTTTAAATACAAATATTCAAAAGAATAGACTGGAAGTGGAGGACAATGATTGTATAGAAGCCTCCACTGATTGTTCTCCCCACAGGAATGAAATTGAACAACTATCCACATGAAAAATCACTGTCATAAGAAACAAAAATCAGCTGAGTAATCACAATACCTGGTTTTGACTTGGTATCTCTGAAAGAGGCACTAAAGAGGATAGAAAAGAGAGTCTTGAATTGCTGATGCCACCCCTCACCAATCCACTGGCTGCCACATAGTAAAGAAAGTAAATCTGTGCTTTTGAGGGAGGGAGAACACAGTGATTATGGAACTTTTTACTGGAATTCAGTGACATTTTTTCACAATGGAAAGGAACATGTGGCAGAATTTAGCCCACAGCCCTGGAGGGAGCATTTAGATCAGCTCTAGCCAGAAGAGAATTGCCCATCCCAGTGGTCAAAACCTGAATTCCAGTAAGCATCACTACCAAGGACTTAAATGTTCTAGGATTCTAAATAAAAATGAAAAGCAGTTAAGCCAGAAGGGCTGTAATTCCTTGGCAAGTCTGGGTGCTGAGCTGGGCTCAGAGCCAGTGGCCTTGTGGTTCCTACAACCTAGTGAGATGACAGCTCAGGCCACCAAGAGAGTGCATGCTTCACCCCTCCCCCAACCCCAGGCAGCACAGGTCACAGCCCTGGGAGAGACTCCTATCTTCCAGTTGAGTAGAGGAGACGGAAGAGTAAAGTGGACTTTGTCTTGAAACTCGGATATCAGCTAAGTCACAATAGGATAGGGCACCACACAGAATCCTAAGACCCCCATTTCAGGTCTTAGTTCCTGGATAACATTTCTAGACAGACCTTGGCCAGAAGGGAGCTCACTGCCTTAAAGAGAAGGACCTAATTACGGCAAGATTTATTACTGGCTGACTGAAAAACACGTGGGCCTTAAATAATTACCACTGGTAGCCAGGCAGTACTAGTCATGGGCTTTGGGTGAGACTGAGAGCCTTACTGGCTACAGGTGTGACCCAGCACATTCCTAGCTGTGGTGATTATTGGTCAGACTCCTTTTGCTTGAGAAAAGGAGAGAGAAAAGTAAAGGGGACTTTGTGTCACATTTGAGGTATCAAGCTCAGCCACTGTGGGGTAAAACACCAAAAGGGCTCTTGGAGTCCCTGATTTTAGGCCTTGGCCTCTGGATTGTATATCTGGAGCTGTCCTGTTCCAGAGGGGAGCTGACTGTCCTGAAGAGTGGGCTCCAGGGCTGGAAGCATTCACCGTAATGGGACTGAAGAGTCCCTGAGCTTTGAGTAAACATCAGTGATAGCCAGGTTGTGCTCACCATGGGTCTGTGACAGTGATGACCATGAGGAGTGACTTTTCTATTTGTGAAAAGAGGAAAGAAGAGTAAGAAGGACTTCGTCTTGTTGCTTGGGTGCCCGTTCAGTTGGAGTAGAATAGAGCACCACATAGATTTCTAAGGTTTCTGACTCCAAGACTTGGGTCCTAGATGGAATTTCTGGAACTACTAAGGGCCATGAGGACTCATAGTCCTGAAGGAAAGGACAGGAGCCTGGTGAGCTTCATCATCTGCTGATTGTAGAGCGTTAGGACTTGAGCAAATATAAGCAGTGGCCAGGCAGTCATTATTGTGGGCCTTGGGCAAGACCCAATGCTATGCTGACTTCAGGTTAAACCCAGTATAGTCCCCAGGTTGGTGGCCACATGGGTGCTTGTGTCATCCCTCCCTTGACTCCAAGCAACTAAGCACAGAGAGACTCTGTTTGTGTGGGGAAAAAGTAAAGAAAGATAACAAGAGTCTCTTCCTTGTATTCCAGGGAATATTTCAGATCTCCTCAAAGACAACCATGGAAATACCTCTACAAGTCTGCAAGAGCCAGTGTCATTGGTCTTGGGATGTCCCCTAATGCAGGTATGGCTGAGTGGCAAAAGACTTAGATCAAAATATGCAAGTTTCACTGAATACCTGGAAGGCCATCCCAAGAAGGACTAGTACAAACAAGCTCACAATGTGAAGACTACAATGAATACGTAATTCTTCAATGCCTGAACACTGACAAACATGCACAAGCATCAAGACCATCCAGGAAAATATGACCACACAAAACGAACTAGATAAGACACCAGGGACCAATTCCAGAGAAAGAGATATGAGACCTTCCACGTAAACAATTCAAAACAGCTGTTTTGAGAAAACTCAACAAAATTGAAGACACCACAGACAAAAATTTCAGAATCCTATCAGTTAAAATTTAAAAAGAAATTTGAAGTAATTAAAAAGAATCAAGCAGAAATTCTATAGCTGCAAAATACGAATCGATATACTAAAGATTGCATCAAAGTGTCTTAACAGCAGACTTGATCAAGCAGAAGGAAGAATTAGTGAGCTTGAAGACAGGCAATTTGAAAATGCACAGTCAGAGAAGACAAAAGAATAAAAAAAGAATGAAGCATGCCAACCAGAAGTAGAAAATAGCCTAAAAAGGGCAAATCTGAGTTGTTGGCCTAAAGACAAGGTAGAGAAAGAGAGAATGATCAGAGTAGGAAGTTTATGTAAAGGAGTAATCACACAAAACTTCCCAAACCTAGTGAAAACATCAATAGTAAAGTAAAGGAAGGTTATAGAACACTGAGCAGATATAATTCCTATAAGACTACCTAAAGACATTTAATAACCAAACTCCCAATCATCAAGGATAAAGAAATGATCCCAAAAGCAGCAAGAGAAAAGCAGCAACATACAAAAGAGCTCCAATATGTCTGAAAGCAGACTTCTCAGTGGAAACCTTACAGGTCATAAGACAGTGTCATGGCATGCTTAAAGGGATAAAAGGAAAAAAAAAAAAAAAAAAACACACACACACACACCTTTTATCCCAGAATAGTATATCCAACAAAAATATCTTTCAAACATGAAGGAGAAATACTTCCCCTAGACAAACAAAAGCTGAAGGATTTCATCAATACCAGACATGTCCTACAAGAAATGCTAAAGACAGCTTTTCATTCTAAAAGAAAAAAATGTTAATGAGGAAATCATTTGAAAGTACAAAGCTCACAGAATATTATAACCCTGTCATTGTGGTGTGTAAATTACTCATCTCTTGAGTAGAAAGACTAAAAGATGAACCCATAAAAAATAATAACTGCAGCAAATGTGCAAGACCTAGACAGTAGAGTAATATATTAATATAAATAGAAATAAGAGAAAGTTAACAACTGGGAAGACAAAGTTAATGTGTAATATTTTCATTAGGTTTGTTTTTTTTTTCCTTTTTTTGCTTGTTAGTTTGTTTAGGCAATCAGTGTTGTCAGTTTAAAATAAGATATGAATGGAAACCTCATGGTAATTGCAAATAAAAAAATACAAAGAAAAATGTACACAATAAAAAAAAAAACAAGAAATTAAAGCACACCATGAAAGAAAATCAACATCACTAAAAAGAAGACAGAAAAGAAAGAGAGAAGGATGATGAGACCACAAAACAAGCAGAAAACAAATAAAACGGCAGGAGTAAGTGCTTGCTTATCAATAATAATAGTAAATGTAAATATAAATGTAAATGTACTGAACCCTACAGTTAAAAGACTTAGAGTGGTTGAATGGATTAAAAAATAAGACTAATTTTTTTTTGCCTACAAGAAACACACTTCAACTATAAAGACACAAATAGACTGTAAATAAAGAAGTGAAAAAAAATACATTCCATGCTAATGGAAACCAAAAAATAGAAATAGCTGTGCCTATATCAGACAGAATAGATTTCAAGATAAAGACCATAAACAGAGACAAAAAAGTTGTTATATGATGATAAAGGGGTCATTCCAGCAAGAAGATATAAAAATTAAAAATACATATGCACCCAGCACTAGAGCACCCAGATATATGAAGTAAGTATTATTACATAAAAGAGAGAAACAGAATTTAATAAAATAATAGCTGTAGACTTCAGCATCTCACTTTCAGTATTGGACAGAAAATCATGAAAGAAACATCAAACTTTATCTACACTATAGAACAAATAGACCTAATAAATATTTACAGAATATTTTATACAACAGCTGCAGAGTACACATTCTTCTCAGCACATGAATTATTCTCAAGGATAGACCATATGTAGGTCACAAAGCAAGCTTAAATAATTCAAGAAAGTTGAAAGCATATCAAGCAACTTCTTGTACCACACTGGAATAAAATTAGAAATTGGTAAAAAAAGAATTTTGGAAATTATGCAAACACATGGATATTAATCATTATGTTCTTGAATGATCAGTGAGTCAATGAAAAAAGTAAGAATAAAATTTAAATTCTTCTTGATAGTATGAAAATAGAAACACAACATATCAAAATTTATAGACAACAGCAAGAGCACAACTAAGAGCAAATTTTCCAGCCAGAAGTGCCTACAATTTAAAAAGTATAAAAACTTCAAATAAACAACCTAACAATGCATTTTAAAGAATTAGAAAGGCAAGAGCACATAGAACCCAAAATTAGTAGAAGAGAAAAAATAATAAAGATCAGAGCAGAAATAAATGAAATTGAAATGAAGAAAACAACCCAAAAGATCGACAAAATGAAAAGGTGACTGATAAGATAACATCGACAAATTGTTAGTCAAACTAAGAAAAAAAAGAGAAGTCTCAAATAAAGAAAATCAGCAACGAAAAAGAGACATTAAAACTGCTACTTCAGAAATTCAAAGGATCATTAGAGGCTGTTATGAGCAGCTATATGCCAATAAATTGGGAAACCTAAAAGAAATGGATAAATGCCTAGACACATATTACCAAGATTAAACCATGAAGAAATCCAAAACCTGAACAGATCAATGACGAGTAACAAAATTGAAGCCCTAATAACAAGTCTCTCAGCAAATAAAAGCCTGGGACCCTATGGCTTCACTGCTGAATTTTACCAAACATTTAACGAAGATCCAATACAATTCTACTCAAACTATGCTGAAAAATAGAAGAGTACTTTCAAATTCACTCTACAAGATCAGTATTACTCTGATATCAAAACATAGCAAAAACACATCCAAAAAAAACTATTTTATATGCCAGTATCCCTGATAAACTTTGATGCAAAAATCCTGAAACTGATACTAGCAAGCTGAATTCAACAATACACTGAGAAGGTCACTTATTATGGCCAAGTGAGATTTTTTCCCAGAGAGGCAAGGATTCAACAAATGCAAATTAATCAATGTAATATATTATATCAACAGATTGAAGGACGAACAGCCCATGAGCATTTTAATTGATTGTGAAAAAGCATTTTATAAAATCCAACATTGCTTCATTATGTAAACCCTCAAAAAATGGGTATATAAGGATCATGCCTCAACATACACAAAAAAAGCCACATAGGACAGACAACGAATGGGGAAAAACTGAAATCCTTTCCTCTAAGATCTGGAACGTGACAAAAATGACAACTTTTAGCACTTTTATTCAACATAGCACTGGCAGTCTTTGCTGGAGTAATCAACAACAGAAAGAAATAAAAGGCATCCAAATTGGAAAGGAATAAATCAAATTATACTTGTTTGCCAATGATATCATCATATATTTGAAAAAATGAAAACACTCCACCAGAAAACCATAGAACTGGTAAATTCAGTAAAGTTACAAAATCAACATGTAAGAATCAGAAGCCTTTTTATATGCCAACAGCAAATAATCCAAAAAAGAAATCAAAAAAGTAATCCCATTTACAATAGATACAAATAAAATAAAATAAAATATGTAAGATTTAACTGAATCAAAGAAGTGAATGACTCCACTTTGAGAAAAAAAAATTACACTTTCTGACAAACACTATATGACCTTGTAATCCTACTTCAAATCTGCACCTAAAAAAATAAAAATTCATGTTTACACAAAAGCCTGTATGTCACTGTTTACAGATGCTTCATCCACAAATGCCTAGAATTGGACACAACTATTTGGTTTTCCCTTTTATAATAAATTCTGGAAAAGATACATGTATTGGGATAAAATAATAGTTGGGTATAATAGTTAAGCACAAGAGTGTCATGCAAGGAATATTTTCAGGGTGAAATAATGATTATGGGTGGTGATGGTAGATGCATGACTCTAACTCTAGATTTCACTTTAGATTTGTCAAAAATCGTGGAACTGTACACCACAAAGAATGAACTTTCCTGCATGAAAATTAAAATCAAATCAATGAGCATTAGGGTATATCACAGGAAGCAATGTATACTATGACAAATGAATCTCATTGTTTTACAAACATAGACTATTTTATAACACCATTAAAAGGTGAGAATAAAGGAGCTAACTCTGGAAAATAGCATTTTAACCAGACGCTATGAGGGGAAAACTGAAAATTAATTTTATGTAAATATTCTTTTTGGGGGTATTTTTTCTCATAGCAGTACTGATTAGAAATTCAGAAACCATATTGTATGTGTATTGACTTTGAACACTCCAGTAAAAGGAATATTTATTAATTGTGGTGTGACTTTAGTATATGTCAGGAACTCTTTGATAGTTCTTACTCCAGATGCTACAGCTTAGTTTTCCTCCACTTGAGTGTAGACCAGCTTAATGATGCTCCTCTAACCAACAGAACGGGAAGGGAAAAAATAAAGTGGGACAATGTAGTAGACACCACCATGACCAAGTGGTCAAAGTTAACTCATCCATAGAAAGTCATCATTTTCCCTCTGATGTGATGCAATGAAAAGATAATCTCAGTTCTGTGATATTCTTCCATAAATAATGAAACTCCAATCTAATCATAAGAAAACATCAGTGATATCCAAATTAAGGGTCATTGTGAAAACTACCTAATCAATACTCTACAAAAGTACATTAGTGAAAGCATAGTGAATCAGAATGAAGTCTGATTTATAGTATTGTACAAATTTTAATTTCATAGTTACAATAAATGTATCATGCTTACATATGATGTTAACTTTCAGAGAATTAGGGGAAGGCTGTATAGAAGCTCTCTATACTGTATTTACAACTCATCCGTAAATCTGAGGTTATTTCTAAACAAAAGTTTAAAAATATAGAATTCCTATAGTAAACAAGTCTCCAGAGTTAGGAAATAAACAGCCTAATGAATATTGACCAAATATTCAAAATTTTTTTGGCAAGGAACTTATAGTGATGGTAAAGGAGCATATGAAAAGATGTACATCATAATGGAAATAAAAATTAAAACCACAATGAGAATTTGTTACATATTTGTTGGATCAGCTAAAAATAATGACTGACCGTGTTAAGTATTGGTTAGGACATGGAGCAACTTAAACTCTACAAATAATAGTATACTTTAAAGCTTAAGTTGTAGCCATATGATGACTTAGTCATTTCTATCTTAGACAAAATGAAAACCTATATTGATACAAAGACTTGTTTACAAAGCGAAGTTTACAATAGCTTTATTTGTAAAAGCCAATAATTAAAAATATACCAATGTCCACGCATAGATGATAGTAAACTACTTGTGATACATTCAGATTATGGAATATTACTTGCCAAATAAAGGAGTGAAAAATTTATAAACATAACAACTTGGATGGAGCTCAAAATAATTATTTTGAATGAATAAAGCCAACAACAGAGTATATACTATATGGTTTTATTTATAAAAATTTTTTATGAAGTTAAAATTAAAGGATAGTGACAGAAAGTAGATCATGAGTATTTCTGTGAAGGACAAAAAAGCTAACTACAAAATTTTAACACTATTCCTTTGCTACCATGGTTTTTTTACATAAGTTTATCTTTTTTTTATGGCAATCCTGCACATCATACATGCCCTCTAGAAACTTCCTCTTTGATGCAATTATACATCTTTTCACTGAACGAAACTCAAGTGTGTCATATTGCTGATGGTACCCTGCGGGTATCATTCATACACCTCAACATCAGTTTGCAGAATCATCTCCAACTGCACAGAATGCTAAGTGAAGCAATTTATTCACTGCAAGTTTAGAAAGCAGGTGGTGGCGAGGAGAAAAGTCAAAAGTTTCTCCTCAAATTATAATGATCTCAATTATGTATAATATTGAAAAAGAACTACTGAATAAAATATTCCATGCGTATTTATTTCAGTTCTTACTTAACTTTTTCTTGTTTTAACCATGTACGAATATTGTATCTTTTTGCTATTTACTCTAATTTTGAGGAATGATTTTAGTGACATTTTATGTCTTATTTGCAACACTGTCTAGCAGAAAATAATAGATTGTTATGATAACCACTACATACTTGAATGCTTTAGGTTATAATATAAAATAAATGAAAATATCCCTATAACAATAATGAATATTACATAAAATGATTGAAATGAATCAAAATTAAATTCATATGAAAATGATGAAATCAGCAAGTATCTCAAAGTGGAATAGGAAATACATTTGAATTAGTGAATAACCTACTCTTTAATAATAAGGTTTCATAAATGTTTCAAATGTAAATTGATTAATAACATGGGTGGGAATAACATGATATATGAACAATTGGAAACAGTATTAGTTCTCAGTAACATGTTTTAATAATATTCAAGGAAAACCCAGAAGAAATAGCAAATATGACTATAAGTATTCTCACCTTCAGAATTTCACAGACGGCATAAAAGACAAAACGACATTCTGTCTCTTCTCTTTTAGATAAAATTAACTTCATTTCTTACCATAAACTTCCTACATTGCAGACTGAAGAGTAGAAATTGTGAGTAATCTTACATACTATATCAGTGAAGACATGTCTTCCAAAATAACATGCTTACTTTGGATTAAGAAATACATCTTAATGTGTGATGTGAAGGTAAATATAAATACTATAATTTACCATTAATTTTTTATGAGATTTTATTTAAATTGTGCTGATTTAAACATTGCCATTTTTATTTTGGATGATTTGGAATTAAAAAAATAGACACAAATAGCTATACTTCTGAAATTATATATCATTTTGACATGTAAGTAATAGTGTGCTACAGCCTGCTCATACCAGCTCATTAGAGACAATTGCTAAAGTTTTAGGAATTTTGCAAGCCAATATTTAACAGAGCTATTATTAAATACTAAAATTATATGTTTATATAAACTTAAAAATAATTTATTTAAAAAATTAAAGTAATAAATACACAGAAACCACCACTTCATAATTATTTCGCTATTTATTATCTATGATCTTAAGATTTTTATGCCTATTATACCCATATGGAAGAAATAATGTACAATGATGTAATATTGACCATCTCTTCCAAAATTTCAACTCAGTAATGTCATTTTGTTATCTTGAAATTGGCCATGGTGAGTGTATTTACACCACAGAGATAAACAATCATTACAAATCAAGGTTTCTATTTTCCCTCATGGAGAGCAAACAGCCAGAATGTAACTCTTGCTAAGGTTGTATGAATACATAAATGTCTGAAAAAATAGATAATCCAAATGTGTTCAAGTAAGCTAATGCCTTTATTTTGCACTAAACATACTTTTGTGTGTATGTATACACACCTATGTCTATAAGTACATATAAAATTATAATATATATTATTATGAAATTATTATATATAATATGTTATATATTTATGTTATTTAATTTTTTTCAAGTTTAAGATATAAAAGTATTGGATTGACTTGCTGTTAAAATGACAAAAGTTTGTATGTTGGGCCCTCGTTTCCATTTGAATTATAATATTGGGAAATTGGGAAAGAAAACAAAGGAAACAGTGAGATAGAGAGAGAAGGGAAGAAAGGAGAAAAGGAGGGAGGAAAGAAGGGGTGGTAAGAAGGAAAAGAAGAAAGGTGTTAATTCCCCACAAATACAAGATCTCCATGGGTTAGAAAATAAAGGCCAACTTTGACTGGAGCCACAAGCCTCCTGGACTGTAAGTATCTGGGACCTGGTGCAGGAGGAAGGCGTCCTTGATTTTAAAGAAGGCTGCTGCTTATAAACATAGTTGATGCGAGGTTACAGGCCTAGAGAGGCTGAAGTCCCTGGACCTAGTCTTGTCATAAGGGAGTGAAACAAGCCAGGCACTGATTTTGTGGCAAGAACTGCTGTAATTCCAATCTTACCCTAACCATGATGCCTCAATTCTATTAAGCATGGCTTTTTATTTAGATTAGAAGACTGTTTTAAATTAACATCACTCCATGTTTATCCCACATTTTCAGAAGTTTTGTTTCAAAAAGTGAAATGATTGCTGTCAAAGTTGTCTGCATTAGCAGAAAATAAAATTCTCAGGTAATTAAATGATACTCATGTCGGTGTCATCACAGATTTTAAACAAAAAATCATTTACTACTTAATTCAAATAATGTTTTACTACTTTTGTTTATGAAAAGCCTTTTGGGCCAAACGTGGTGGCTTATGCCTGTAATGCCAGCACTTTGGGAGGCCAAGGTGGGTGGATCACTTGAGGTCAGGAGTTTGAGACCAGTTTGGCCAACATAGTGAAACCCCACCTCTACTAAAAATACAAAAATTAGCCTGGTGTGGTGGCATGCACCTGTAATCCCAGCCACTTTGGAGACTGAGGCACAAGAATCACTTGAACTGGGGAGGTGGAGGTTGCAGTGAGCCAACATCACACCAATGCATTCCTGCCTGGGCGACAGAGTGAGACTCTGTCTCAAAAAATAAATAAATAAATAAACAAATAAATAAAAAGAAAAAGAAAAACTTGTGGAAGATAATTTACTGAAGAGAAAAAATCTGACATTAATAATATTGAACATTTAGTTGAAATGCTAGTAAATGAAGATAAACATTATTATGTCAGATTACACGTGTTCTTTGTTAACTAAAAACAATATAGAAGAGTGTCTTAATCCATTTGGTGTTGCTATAACAGAATTCGCTAGGCTGGTGTAATTTATAAACAAACGGGCTTTATTTTGCTCACAGTTTTGCAGGCTGAGATGTTCAAGAGCATATTGCTGCTGCTGGCTAGCTTCTGATGAGGTCCATGTGCTAGGTCAAACATGACAGAAAAGTGTAAGACCAAGTGGTCATGCATAAAGAAATCACATGGTAAGAAAGGAAGCAAGAGAGAAAAACCAAGGAGCTAGAATCTTTTTAACAACCCGTTTGTCCTCTGGGATGGCATTAATCTACTCATGACGACTCCCACTCCATGACCCAAACAAACACCTGCTACTAGGCACTACCTTCCATCACTGCCCGATTGAAAATCAAATTTTAACATGAGTTTTAGTGGGGACAAACCACATCGAAAGCACCACAAGGAGAAATGTATTTTCAATTGGCTGTGAGGCACACATAAATTTATAATTATGTCCTAACAAGCTGCATTATTCTGCCATCCAGAACAGAACGTATAGTTTTCAACACATAAAAAGAATTGTGAAAAAGGAAGTTAAACCAAACTACATTTTATAAAACTAATATTTAATATTAAGAAATTTAAATTTAGGATCATGTGCTTTCTCTTTTATGTTCCTCTAAATGTTCAAAACTTTATAAAGCAAATGTTCAAAATAATCTAAGGGTTCTGTAATAACTAGAAACCATTTTACAAAGGAGTTCTCCAAGTTTATGTTGTAATTTTCTTAAAATAAGTTGGAATTCTTTAAGGATTATATCTCACAAGCTGTTTACCAACACATTTCAGTTTCTGAAGCTTTTAGGAAATTGCAATTAAAAATATAAAAGCGCTCACATGATTTTTTAAATTGAACTTTGAACATTTTTACTTGGATGAATTTATCTTTTGAACGAAAATAGAAGAAAACTGAGAGCCCATACAATATTTTAGCATCCAAATTAGGGAAAACATTCAAAAAGATCATAAATGTAGATAACTTATTTGATGATTTAATTCTTGAAAATATTGTTTGAAGATTGACACTCTAAGATCAAAAAGAAGTTATGCATACCAAATAATTGGCTGCAATGTGTACACAGTTCAGTAAACGTTCATTTGGAAGATATCCTTAGATCACTAAAATATTTTGTAGGCTTATCCAGTACTCAGCACTTACGGAAAGAGTATGTCCTCATTTAAAAAAATACATATAGTCCCCTACTTATGAAGGTTTGACTTTACAACTTTTTGACTCTATGATGGTGTGAAAGTAGTAAGTATTCAATATGCTCCTCTATTTACAAACAATAAGTTTATGTCCAAATAAACCCATTGTAAACTGAAAGTGTCATAAATCAAAATGACAATATTTTTAATTTACAATGGATTTATTGTAAGTCAAGGAGTACCTGCACTATAAAGAAGAGTCAATTTCAGGAATCAACATTTTAGGTTTGAAGATGCAAATAAAATTGAAGATAGTTCTACATAAAATGAAAAATAAAACTAACACTACCCCTGAAACCAAATCATTAAGAGAACAAAACTGACACATAATTAAAATATAGAATAAATTTATTTTTATATTTTATTTTTTTTTATTTTTACATTGATAATCAATATTCCAAAATTATCTTTTCTTGACAGAATGGTAATGCTAAATTTGTTATATACCAAGTTTCTGTATAGGTATAAACTGTTATACTTCATGACTTATTGTTCATTTTTAATTCTTTGCACCATAATCTTATAGTCATAGCTTCTTAGGATCCTCTTGGCTGAGATAGTTTCTCGGACATTTTCATTACACATATCAAAATTATGTGCTGTCATTATGATGTATCACTGCTGATTTGAGATTTGATCATCTCTCTGAGGTGGTGTTTGTCAGTTTTCTCCACTAAAATGAAGCTTTCTTTTCTCACTTTGCATAGTGTATGCTTTGGGAGGCAGTTGCTGAAAAAAAGTGCACATCTAAGGAGTAGAGAGTTTGTATTCCACTTTCTGCATTTGTAATATCTACATCAATTATTTGTAATTATTCTACAGGGGAAATTTGACAATTCTCCTCCATTGATTAGTTCTCAGTTTACATATACAAACAGATATTATTTGAATTAAATATTTTATTATAAAAATCAATAAATATATAAGGTATAGGAGAATTCCGTTCTCTCCCAAACGAAAAAATGATTTACTGATAGTGACAAAGAAGGGGCCTGGGTGTGGTGGCTCATACCTATCATCCCAGCACTTTAGGAGGCCAAGGCAGGAGGATTTCTTGAGGCCAGAAGTTTGAGGCTGGGATAAGCTATGACAGCAGCACTACACTCCAGTTTGAGTGACAGAGCAAGACTCTGTCTAAAGTATGAAACAAAAGAAACCCATTTATAAATATAAACACTAAAATTTAAAAGAATAAACAAATGGCCTTTTATTACTGACAGCTTAACTATCTCGATTCTGGCAGTTACATCATGATGTGTTCCTTTTGAATATAAAAATTATTTTCTCATTCAAATTTTTCCACCTTTGGGAGCTTTCTCAGTTGGCTCCTCTGAATCTTTGACATACTCCCAAATTAGTTATTGTTGTTGTGTTGTGTATTTAGTAGTTCTTTATTTTGTGGTATTATAAGATGTCTCAGGCTGACATCGTATATTCTTGGCCCCAGCTCTAGAATCAGCCATTTATCCAAGGATTCCTAGTTCCTCATACTTGAATGTCATATTAGAAATCAAGATCAGGGCACTGGATTTACTTGTTACTGTTGGGAAATCCTTGCTTCTAAGCCATTTCAATTGACAGAGCAAAGAAACATATGCGTGCATACTAATTAACATATTAATCTATCTATCCATATATCTATCTATTTATCTATCTATCCATCTGTCGACATCTGCTTAGGTTTTAAGCTAAGCATGTGTTTATACAGATGTCTTCAGTTCTAATCCATTGTCACACAGATCATTCTAAGTTTCCCCCATGCAGGTTTTTACCCTCTTACTCTAATGGTGAGAAATTTGGTTCCCACTACCTGCCAGCTATTTCCATAATTCTTCAATTTCAGTACTCTGATGGATCTAGAAACATGATTTTCAGTTTGTTTGGCTTTTTTATTATAAGAAGAGGGAGACAACTTGCAAGCTCTCAGATGTGATAGCTGAAATCAGAAGCATTGTGAACATGATTATACATATTTTCCAGGTCAGTATGTGCACCTGAAGACCTCCAAATGTAGAAAACCCAGTTATTAAGGCCTCCAGCTCCGGTATTCTGAATTCCTTTGTTCTCATTTGCTGAGGCCATGCTTTCCAGAGGCTTATTCCCCTGCTCAATATCCAGTATCAAACTGCACAAGGGGTGCTCAGTCAGAAATATTCCAGAAAGACACACGACTACTCTGACAGGCAGCTATAGCTGCCAAGAATGAGTTCATAGGAGCTTTGTGGTAAGATGGTGGAGTAGAAGACACCAGGAATCTATTACCCAGAAAACAATTGCAGTGGCAGAATGTGTATAACATAACTATTTCAGAACTCAGAAGACTTTCAATGCTCAGAGGAAGTCTTGCATGTAAATTACAGTTAATTTTGGTCAATTTCAGGTGTTAGCACAGTAGAAACTACTCTTCCCCAACTTCCAGCTTCATAGCAGGCAGATGTGCATGTGTTCCTGAAGCAGTTTGCAAGCAAGCTGCAGGAGCCAGAGTGGACATAAAAAAACCTGTTTTCAAAATATCAGAGAGCTGTGCTCTTATTGCTGATTGTTAGTTCTAAACACAGAAGTGCAGACCCAGAGACTATTATCTTTGTACCTTACTGTTGCAAGCCCCTCCTCCTTGGGCTGAATTGACTTCCAAGAAATTTAAAGAACCATTGACTTTTCTTCCCTCTTCACATCCCCTTCATCTTTGTCTTTTTCCACTTTGGAGTGCAGGATATTAATGATTAGGACATTCAAAAGAAAGTAAATATACGGGAAAATTAGGAAGTGACTAAAACGTATGGTCAGGTAAAGGTACAAGCACAGAAAAGACCTGAAAAAAAACTTAAGTTCAGAATTTAGGTTGATTCTTGGCACAGAGATTGCCTACAAAAATCTTTAAAAACCAAAAAGAATAAAAACAATTTTTTAAAAAAGCAAACCATGGGAAAGAAGACGAATGTGATTTTGTTTTACCACATTATTATATATAAATGTCCAGTTTTCAACAACAACAAAAAATCAACAAGGCATACAAAGAAACAGGGAAGTATGGGCAATTCAAAGGATAAAAAGATAAACAGAAACTCTTCTTGAAAAAGACCTGATAGCAGTTCCACTGGATAGACAAAGCAACTATCTTAAAGATACTCAAAAAGGCCGGGCACAGTGGCTTACACCTGTAATTCTAACACTTTGGGAGGCCAAGGTGGGCAGATCACCAGAGGCTAGGGGTTTGAGATCAGCCTGGCAAACATGATGAAAGCCTGTCTCTACTAAAAATACAAAAATTAACCAGGCATGGTGGCGCATGCCTGTAATCTCAACTGCTTGGGAGGCTGAGGAAGGAGAATGAAAGAATAGTGAAATGAAAGAACACTAGACAATAACACAAAACTGCATGAAAAATATTCAAATGAAGATAAATATGTGGGCAATTATAAAAGTCAGTGCTATAGTAACAATGCTTTTAAAAAAAATTCTCCTGTTTTCTACATGACTAAGGAGATTAATATTTTTGAAAAAATTATTATTAGTTTAAAAGCTAGTATTATTGTAACTTTGGTTTGCAATTTCACACTTCATTTTCTATATAATTTAAGAAAATAATGCATTTAAAGTGTTCATGATAAAAGCATTAGACAAACTAGGAATATAAGAAAATCAACTCAGCTGGGTAGGGTGGCTCGTGCCTATAATTCCAGCACTTTGGGAGACCTAGGCAGGCAGATCACCTGAGGTCAGGAGTTCGAGACCAGCCTTGCCAACATGATGAAACACTGTCTCTACGAAAAATACAAAAATTAGTCAGGTATGGTGGCACAGCTACTCGGGAGGCTGAGACAGGAGAATTGCTTGAAACCAGAGGCAGAGGCTGCAGTGAGCCGAGATCACACCACTGCACTCCAGCCTGGGCAACAGAGTGAGACTCCATCTCAAAAAATAATAATAATAAAACTATTTCAACATAATAAATACCATATATGTAAAACTTACATTATACTCAAAAGTAGAACACTAAAAACCTTTACTCTAAGATCAGGAACAAGGTAAGGATGCTTACTTTCACCACTTCTATTCAACACAGTACTTGAAATGCTAGCTAGAACAATTAGCAGAAAAAAATAATAATAAAAGATAATCAAATTGAAAAGAAAGAAGTAAAATTATTTTATTCACAGATGATATAATCTTACATATAGAAAACACTGAAGATTTTACACACACACATACACAGAGCTCTTTAAACTAACAAATGAATTCAGCAAAGTATCAGGATCCAAAATAAACACTCTCAAATCAGTTGCATTTCCATACATTAACAATGAACAATTTTAAAAGAAAATTACGAAAATAATTGCATTTATAATAGCGTTGAAAAAAATAAAACACTTAGCAATCAACTTAAGCAGGTAGGTAAAATACTTTTACAAAGAAAACTGCAAAACATTACTGAGGAATTAAACAAAAGAAAGCACAATGAAAACACATCCTGTGTTTATGGATTGGAAATCAATATTATTAAAGTGCCAGTACACTACAAAGCAATCTACAGATTCAATGCAATCCCTATCAAAATGCCAATGATTTTATTTTTGCAGAAATAGTAAAACCCATCTGATATGTGATTCTATACACAGTAGGCCCTCCACATCAATGGGTTCTGGATCCATAGATTCAACCAACCACAAATCAAAAATACTCCAAAAAAAAAAAAAAAAAAAAAAAAAAAAAAGAATCCACAAAGTTTCAAAAAGCAAAACTTGAATTTGTTGTTCACTAAACATTACATTGAATTCATGCAAGTGAAGTGATGTGTAGGCATTGTATTAAATATTATAAGTGATCCAGAGATGGTTTAAAGTTTATGGAGGATGTGGATAGGTTATAATCAAATATGTCATTTTATATAAGGAACTTGAGAATCTGTGGATTTTCATTTCTGTGGGGGTGCTGGAATCAGTTCCCCATGGAGACTCAGGAGTGGCTACATTTAATGAGGTATTAATATCCCGAATGTATACAGAAAACCTAAAACTCAACATTTAAAAAACAAAAAGTCTAATTCAAAAATGGTCAAATAATCTTAATAGACATTTTCAAAAGAAGATGTAACACTAGCCAATAAGTAACTAAAAAGATGCTCGGTCTCACTAATAATTAGTGGACTGCAAATCAAAACTGCAACAAGATACAAGCTTATACACATTAAGTTGGCTACTGTCAATTAAAAAAAAAAAAAACAGAAAATAACAGATGTTGGCAAGGTTATAGAGTAATTGGAATCCTTGCTCACTGTTTATGGGAATGTAAAATGGTACAGACAATGTGGAAACAGTATGACAGTTCCTCAAAAAATTAAACATCGTATTCTTATATGATCCAGCAATTCCACTTCTGTACCTATATTCAAAATTGAATGTAACATCTAAAAGAAATGTTTATACAGCCATATTTATAGCAGCATTATATACAATAGTCAAAATGGGGAAGTATCCCAAGTGTCTATCATCAGATGAATGCAGGAGCAAAAGTGATATGCACATACAATGGAATAGTATTCACCTTTAAAAAGGAAATTCTGCAACATGCTACAACACACATGAAACTAACAACTGTACATTTTAAAATTACTTACAGAATGGAATTTGATGGTTTGTAACTCAAAGGATTAATGCTTGAGGGGATGGATACTCCATTCTCCATGATGTGCTTTATGCCTGTATCCAAACATCTCATGTACACCGTAAATACATATACCTGCAATACAAGCACAAACATTAAAAAATAAAAATTGAAACAAATAAATTAAATTAAAAATAAAAAAGACATTATGCTAAAAGAAATAAGCCAGTTACAAAAAGACAAATGATCCCATTTTGATGAGGTACTCACGGGAGTCAAAATCATAAAAACGGAAAGAAGAAGAGTGGTTGTCAGGTGCTGGAGCAGAGAGGAATGAGAAGTTACTGTTTATTGGGAATAGAGGTTCGCTTTTACAGTATTAAAGAGCTCTGGGGATGGATGGTTGGTAATGGGTGCTCGACATTGTGAAAGTACTAAATAACATTGATTTGTGCATTTTAAAACGGTTAAGATGGTAAATTTTATGTTATGTGTATTTTACTATGAGTTTTAAAACTAAGGAAAAAGATTTTTCAAGTATGCTCATAAAAATATGTTTAAAATATGCATAAGAAGGACTACTGAAAAAAATATACCAAAAAATTAAAATAGCTATGGTAGGAGGAATATGAGACTTATTTTTTACTTTATAAATATTCTGTATTGTGCTTTTATCATCTTTGTAATCCAAAATACTTCTTCAAATAGGAAAAAGAATAAGTATAAAAATATTTGGCTTCTAATTAGCAATAAAATACTATCTCATAGTCTTGTCAAACTGTTTTAAAATTCTTCCATCTAACTTTTTCTCTTTCTCCTTCACTCAGGATCAAGCTCGCAACAATCCGACAGTTCTTCTACCTTTGCTTGATGATTTCCCTATTTTCTCTTACCTAAGTATTCCCATTAATAAAATCTTTGCACATTTTATTTTGTCTTGATATCTACTTCTCAGAGGATCTAGTCTAACAATCTAACTTTTGGAGTCTACATTCTCAGAACCACTAAGTACAAGAATCATATGTTAATCTATCACAGAAATATTCCAAAAGAAGTAAGATGCCAATTGAGAATATAAAAATTTTAAGTATATAAAGTATGCATGCATTAGAAACATTAGCCCTCTTCTATGGCTATCAATCACTTGGTTCTCCTGGAGAATACAGAGATCTGTATTAAACGCTCCTCCAGACCTGAGAAAGTGCCCTTCTTGCTTCTTCCACACATCTCAAAATACCTAGTTATTTAAAAAATATTTTTATTTTAAAATTTTATATGGAAAGACTAGGCTAATTGATTTTACAAACTTATTTGGCCTATTCAATGAAGAAAACTCATTTTCCAAAAATCTCTAGATGTTCTTAAGATTGAATGCATAATTTCACTTTATTCTTCAGTGCATTATTCAGACTTTTTGTTAGTTTTCTTGACACAGGGACTCACTCTGTTGCCCAGGCTGGAGTTCAGTGGTGCAATCTCAGCTCATTGCAACATTTGCCTCCCGAGTTCAAGAGATTCTTCTGCCCCAGCCTCCCAAGTAACTGGGATTACAGGTGCTTGCTGCCACACCCAACTAAGATCTGTATTTTTAGTAGAGAGAGAGAGTGTTTCACCATGTTGTGTAGGTTGGTCTTGAACTCCTGACCTTAAGTGATGTGCCCACCTCGGCATCCCAAAGTGCTAGGATTACAGGCATGAGCCACCACGCGCAGCCCCAGAATTTACTAGAACATTTTATAATTTTTTTTACTAATAATTACATAGACTTAATTATGTTGAATTTCATTTGAGGAGATTCAACTTTATTTGTTGTTTGTCCAAATTCTCACTTTATTTGGTGTCGTATAAATATAATATATATAAAATGAAATATTTTACAATGTGTTTTCATAAGCTTGATTGCATCTAATCTTTATTTTTATTATAGATGGTGAGCTTTAAATATTAACCCCAACAAAATACAATATAATCATTTTAAAGGTGCTCTGTTGATAAAGCTTTTATTATCATTCTTCCTGCTTTATCTAGCCTATCACCATAGCACAGACCTACCCTGGTTTCTGTTTAGTATCACAGTCCTCACTGTCAACACGAATTAACTCAAGGAGGTAAGCAGTTTGTTTCTCCCTTATGACTTTCTCGGGCAATAAATAAAAACCTAGGATAAATAAAATCTGAAATACTTATGGTGGCGGGTCTATTGTCGTGATTTATAGTTGATGTGGATTATGCCCTTAGAATAAACTTCTATGTCAGAAATGTTTTGTCAATAACAATATTACACAAAACACAGTATCAGTGATATAATGGGAAAAATATATTGGTCTATAGAAGTAGACTTTAGTTCAGCAAGCAATATTATTATGATATAGTTTTTTAAAGAATGTTTGAACTTCATGTTTATCAAACAGAAGGAACAACTATATAAAGTTCAACATTTTCCTGTTAACACACATACATTCCATGATGTTTTTTATACTGGCTGTCTCTTACATTTATTTATTCTGTTTTTTTCTTAGGAGACAACTAATGTTCGTGCAGAGTTTTAGTTTAACCAACTTTCACAAAGAGTATTCTGTTTTTCTCCTCTAGTCATTCTCACAGGATACTGTTTTTTTTTTCACCTTATATCAGTAACTTCTACTAAAATTACCAAATTAGATTTTGAGTTCTTGTGTTATTACAAATAATATTTCAACAGCTTTATAAAGGTACACTTTACATAAAATGTACTGCAATATTTAAGGTGTACAATCTGATATGTTTTAACATATGTGTACCACTACAGAGTCATCACAATAATAAAGGTATTAACATATCTGTCACCCCCAACATGTTCCTTTCATTTTTTATAATCTCTGCCTTTGCTATCTTTTCTTCTCACCTCTTCTTATTCTGTCTTCTGGCAAACATTGATCTGCTTTCCACCACTATACCCTAATTTTTATTTCCTATAATTTCATAAAATGAAGCCACATCATATATACTTCTCTTTGGCTTCTTTCATTCAATAGTTTCTGAGATATTACTATATTGTGGCATGCATAGATTTTAAAAAAAAAAAATTTATTGCCAGGTAGTATTCCATTATATTGAAATATCCCCTTTTTTTGCCATTGAGATGGCAAAAATAATGGGCATCTGGATTGATTTCAGTTTTAATGTATAACCACTAAAGTTGATGTAGATCTTTGTGTTGTCTTATGTCTTTTTTCTTTTCTTAGGTGAATATGTAGGTGTAGAATAGCTGGATCACCCTGTAGATGTGGGTATTTTTTTTAATTGCCAGAATATTCATTCATTAAGATTGTGACAAAATTTAAGGAGGATTTGTTGCTAGACTGATGGCTATAGGCTTATTGAAACTGTGTATCCTCTCACTTGAGGAATTGGATGGGCAATTTTTCATTTATAAGAATAGCTACATTTATGTGTAAATATAGCAGTGTTTTGTTTTTGTACTAAAGTTCAACTGTGAACAGAACAGTGTATTTGGGAGCTGAGTAGTCAAGTTAGTAATGTATTACCTCTTGGATCCAAATTTATCCAAATTTATCTTTATATGTCTGCTCTGTGATAATGGAGGTAGGCTTTGTAAAAAAAAAAAAAACAAAACAAAACAAAAAACAAAACAAAAAAATTCTGCTTTTGTGTTAATCTTGGTCAACAGAAGGTGTTAGATTAACCCAAAGAGAAGGGGTAATTTACTTTCTGATCCTTGTGTGTCTTGTTCACTGGGATCCAGGAGAATGCCCTTTCCTGGATCACCAGGATCCTGAAGTATGTCCTTTCTCTACCTGCCATATGCTAAGCATACGTAGTTTACTTCACAGTAGGTTTCTGTAAGGACCAGATTTCTCCCGTCTTGAATGTTAAGCATACAAATTCTCTCTGATAGACTCCTGCAGGTTGTAGCTTTCTCCTGTGCTCCACTTCTTCAGAGGGTGGTTTCTTCCAGGTTAAGCTCTTGGAGGACAAAGCTGTCTCCACCATCTTAGCTCCTGTGGAGTGTGGTTTCTCCACCTTCTTTATCACCTAGAGGCCAGGAGTGTCCAGCAGGTAGCATGTTCTACCTGCATCTTCTTCGGAGACTCACAATGAAATGGAACCAGCAAGGCATCTTCTCATAAAAACCTCCCTCAGCGCTCTGTCATATGTTCTTATGAGTGAGTTTTGAGGCATAGCACCTTCCTATGTGTGGCTTTTTCCCAGCGTTATAGATTTCCAACAAGTTCCAGAGACGTATCTCAAATAATTCTGTGCCATCTGGTGAAACATCAAAACACCCTCTAAAATCAAGGTGGAAACCAGGGGCACAGGTAATGGATTTTCCTCAGCGGTTCAGGCTTAGGACCAACATCTGCCCCCATATATCTGCAATGTTTGTATTCTTTAAAGTTCTCTTTAACTTATTAGCCAGTTTCCTATTACTCTAATCACCTTCTTAAACAGTATAGTAAGCATTTCTTGTTCAATTTACTGTTTGGTCAAAACTCTTCTTAATTTTGTTATTAGGTCCTATTGATTCAAAAGTAAATGCAAGTCAAGGAGCTAAAATTCAAAAAATTTACTCTTTTTGCAATGTTCTTTCTTTTTTGTTACAATTTAATATACTTTATAACTTGAATCTATATAGTTGTTAAAGTAGATAGGCTACATTCATGGTGTTACTTAAGGGACATTGAGATCCTTGCTTGTTCTAAAAAATCTCCTTCCATCATCGAATTCTTGGCTTCTGAAATGCCACAATATGAACACAATTATTTGAGGCTGCAATTGTATTCGTTATTCAAAGGGAAACCTCTTTGGAGGCTAACGTAAACTTTCTCAAAAATTCAAACATTGCTGAAAATTTAAAATAATCTTGATACTAATGCCTCTATAAAATCAAATTCAGACTCTTGAAACAATAGTTTTGTCTGTGGGGTGTGTGTGTGTGTGTGTGTGTGTGTGTGTGTGTGTGTGTGTGTTTTGACATGGGGGAGAGCATTGATAATGGAGAAATGAAAAATCACCACAAGAGGTTAAGACAAGCTCTGAAAAGAAGAAAGTGCAGCAAAGATAAAATTCACTGTTTTATATATTTAATAGACCTAACCAGCATAGCTGTTAGAAGATAGCTTAAATACTTGGCATAGACTTATTTGTTTGACAAGTAGTCACACAATGTTTAATGGCCAGAAACCCCTGGAAATAAAGACATTTGGGCCTCAATTCTTAACAGAACTCACTGTGCATTAAAGGTCACACATTATTATATATGTATATATTAAGGCTAACAAGGATTAGTTCTGCGAAGGAGATAGACATAAAATGCTAAGAGGAAATCCTAAGGAAAAAATACTATTTCTTGCAGAGGAAGATGAGAAAATACTGACTTAGTTATTTCTCATATAAGTTTTGCCTATCTAGAAGTGCTTAGTCTTTATGAATATTTCACATTGTTAAAACAAATAGATAGCTTTTTCAGATTTATTTATTCCTCTACTTTTAACTCCTGTGTAATATTAAAAGAGACATCTTCTCTGGCCCCATCTTCTATTATCCAAACTTAACACATTATTTGCAGAATCTTCAAATATCCTACTTGCTGTCCATGTCTCCAACATGTCTCTGTACTTTGAGGTATGTTTATCCTATGCCTAAAAAGTGCTTCACCAACGTTAAATGATATAAATGATACTGATATGGCAGTGCGGAGAAGGGAAGAGGGTGGTCCCTTTAAATGATACAGAAGTAGAGAAAGGAAGTGCTGGGTAGAGGAGGGTGTGGTCCCTGGCTAGTGCTCCACCCCCATGGACCTAGGTGAGGACAGGCACTTCTGTTTTTCTGCCTAAATGTTGCATTTCCCAAGACCACCCTGGCCTGTCATGGCCCATCCTGTGCCTATAAAAACCCCAACACCCTAGCAGGCAAAAACACAGGTGGCTGGACGTTGAGAGGAGCACATCAGTGGAGGAACACACAGGCGGCTGGATGTCAAGAGGAACGCACTGACAGGCATATGCACGCTGGCAGGCCTGCAACTCGCAGAAACAGAATGACACGGAGTTGGCTGGGGCTGTCTGAGGAAAGCCCAGGCCGCTGAGTGGCCCGATTCCAGGGGAAATCCTTCCCACTACATCGCCTTCTGACTTCCCCCATCTGCTGAGAGTGACCTCCACTCAATAAAACCTTGCACTCATTCTCTAATCCTAGGTGTGAGCTGATTTTTCTGGTACACCAAGGCAAGAACCGAGATACAGATAGCCCTCTGTCCTTTTTACAAGGTAGAGGGTCTAATTGAGATGGTTAACACAAGCCACTTATAGACGGTAAAACTAAAAGAGCACACAGTAGCACACACCCACTGGGGCTTCAGGGGCTATAAACATCCACCCCTAGACACTACCATGGGGTTGGAGCTCCACAGCCTGCCTGTCTGTATGCTCCTTTAGAGGTCTGAGCAGCGGAGCACTGAAGAAGCCAGACAGCCGCCCTGTTGCATGCCCTGCGAGGGGTCAAGGGAACTTTTCTCATTTCAATACTTGCTCTGATGAATCTTCCTTAACATACCACTTCTTTTCACTCTCAAATCAGGCACAGCATGCAGATCATCACAGTTGCCAAAGGACTGGATAGGTAATATACATTATGTCTATGAAATGTACATAATATATCATGCATGCTTCTACCTACATTTACTATCCTTCTTTTTTCTTGCAGAATTTGGTCACATATCCAGACCATTCTGGTACTCAAAATATACTTCTACACTGAATGAATAAAATAACAATTTGACATTAAGTAATATTCAAAAATTTCTGTCATTACAAAATTATCCAGTTGGCAAATAGATGTAGTACAATCTCCATTTTTAAACAACATAAATGCTATTTTTTATAAGCTAATATTGAATAAATTTTTCATATTTTAAATAAACATACAATTAATGCTTATATATAGGACAAAGTTTTAACTTTGAGTCAAACTCTTAGTCACTGGTTCTATGGAAGATGGTCATATATTGACCTAAATAAGAACCTATGCTTTTATTTTCATTACGCTGATGCTGTCTGCTCTGAGAAGGATCTATTTAAGAAAAAGGAAAAAGAAAAAGAAGACCTCTTAGAAAGCCGTGACAGATCTCCGGTTACATGGTCATGGTGGCTTAGTCCAGGGTGGAAATAACATTAATTAAACTTGATGAAGTATTTATTTTAGAAATAAAGTCGGCTCAAGCCTGTAATCCCAGCACTTTGGGAGGCCAAGACGGGCGGATCACGAGGTCAGGAGATCGAGACCATCCTGGCTAACACAGTGAAACCCCGTCTCTACTAAAAAATACAAAAAACTAGCTGGGCGAGGTGGCGGGCGCCTGTAGTCCCAGCTACTCGGGAGGCTGAGGCAGGAGAATGGCGTGAACCTGGGAGGTGGAGTTTGCAGTGAGCTGAAATCTGGCCACTGCACTCCAGCCTGGGCGACAGAGCGAGACTCTGTCTCAAAAAAAAAAAAAAAAAGAAAAAAGAAAAGAAATAAAGTCAAGCATACTGACTGACAGATTGAACGTACAGAGAGGGAAATAAAGTAACCACGGCTGTCTCCTACATTTTGATTCTAGCAAATGTGCAGCTGACTGGGATGATAAAGACTGAAAGAAAAAAATATATAAGTAAGTGGGGCAACATATCAAGCTATCCATTTTAGTTTAGTAAGTTTGAGATAGCCAAAGTACATCCATGTAAAGGTATCACAATTGAAGTTGGAACTACCAGAGCAGGTCTTAGAAAACGTTGAGTTCCACAAATAGAAATATGGGACTTATTAGCATGCAGATATGGCTGAGACATTTGCTGCTCACCAGATATCTATGTGTTCCCACAATTTACCAGTCCTCTTGTGTTTACACAGAGCCGGGTGACTGGTTCTGCTGAAGGGCTGTGATTGAAAATGATGTGTGTCATTTTCAAACCAAATTATGTAATTACTGATGTGTGACTGACCAGTTCTCTCCTTTGCACTGGTGACCAAAATGTTGATATTTAAATATGAAGCACTTAACATATGATAAAATAATCACCAGAGTGATTTCCTGAATAATATACATTTTATGTATCTATTAGAATTGAAATGGATACATCAAGTAAGTAGCTGAATATAACGAATCTGGAATTCAGAATAGAGGTACACATTTGGAAAACATCAACATATAGGTGCCTTTAAGTGCTCAGCCTGAATGTGCTTAGAAAATGAGTAAATCTCTGCAGAGAAAACACAGGCCATAAGGGCAGAGCCCAGACACACTCAAAGAATCCAGGATAAAGTAGGAGAACCAGTAAGAAGACTGAGAAAAAATGATACTTGAGGTAAAAGAGAAACCAATAATGTGGTATTTTGAAAGTCAGATATAGAAAATATTTTCAGGAGGAAGGACCAAGAAACTTCCGTATATTTTTCATATGTCAGAAATTTAGGTTTGCATTGACAATTGAATTTAAGAGTATAATTTGTTACTTTAAGAAGCAAGCTTAGAAGAGTATTGGGTATTAAAAAAGTGATTTTAGGAGTTTATAAATAGTATGGGAGGAGATAAATGATAGCCACAGATTAAGAACAACAATTTTAAGATTTTTAAATGTGAAATGAAACAGATAAATGAGTTATTAGAAAGAAAAAGTTGAAGTTAAAAGAGATTATTTTTTAAGATGAGAGAAATAAGTATGTATTTTTATTCTCATGGAAACAATTTGCCTGAGAGGAAAAATGGAAGATGCAGAAAATCTGAAGTACTTTTATTTTTTGGAGATATTTTGAAATAATAACTTTGAGTAAAGAACATGTGATGTGATCCAGTACACTGGAGGAAATGTTCTTTGGGAGTCCCGTGGAGAAATCATGTATAGTAATAGGAAGAAAAGCACATCAGAGTGCTACAGATGCAGTTTAACAAAGAGGTATTGGGATCAGATTCTTCTGACAGCTTCCATTTTCTCAGAAAAATACAAAGTGAGGTCTTTAGCTGAGAATAAATAAGGGGATGGAGCTATCTGACAGAGAGGAGAGAGGAGAAGGTACGTACTAGTCTGTTAGAGAAGTGGGAGGATGAATCTTCTAAGAAGATGCAATAGAGTTGCTTGAAAACATTGTCTAAAAACGACCAAAAGCGGGGCTCGGTGGCTCACGCCTGTAATCCCAGCACTTTGGGAGGCCGAGGCGGGCGGATCACGAGGTCAGGAGATGGAGACCATCCTGGCGAATACGGTGAAACCCCGTCTCTACTAAAAATACAAAAAAATTAGCCGGGTGCGGTGGCGGGCGCCTGTAGTCCCAGCTTCTAGGGAGGCTGAGGCAGGAGAACGGCGTGAACCCGGGAGGCGGCGGAGCTTGCAGTGAGCGGAGATCGCGCCACTGCACTCCAGCCTGGGCGACAGAGTGAGACTTCGTCTCAAAAAAGACCAAAAGCTCAGAATGTAGACTAAACTTTGTCATTTACCAGAAATTATATTATCAAAAGAAATGAGAGGAGTTATAACCATCCAGAACTAGAAACCACTATATCATTTTAATCAGGAGAGAATTAGCTGCTTCAGTAACAAACTATCCCATAACTTTCAATTACTTAATAAAGAAAATAGTTTATATCAAATTAGTCCTACTCAAAAAAAATTGATAAAGAGTTTTGTTTCACATATTCCTTTATAGAACAAACTGACAGATGCTTTAACAATAGAACATATGTGTCCTTAGCTCATTGCAACAGAGGAAGAGACAGACTGCAAAATGACATACTAGCTCTTAAATGCTTTGGCCTAAGAGTGACATATGCCACTTCTATTCACAATCCATAGGCTATGATGTGTCACATATTTTTAATCCATTGCAAGAGATTTATGTGGAAGAGCCCAAAGACAATAAATAGTAAATATCTATGGACTAGCATTTTAGTTATTTAACTTATCAAAATTATGATTCTAATTGATACAGAAGTACAATTTAAGAACATTTCAGATAATTTTTATGAATATTCAGTGCACATGCGGTAATTATAGAAATAATGTTAAATTCTCACCAAAATATGTATGCATCATCATTGATTTAATGAACAAACTTTTTGAGGCCTTTCAAAAGTGTGTAATTACCACTTTTCTTTGAGAGTCATAGTCTTCTCTTTTCTGAACTAAAGTCCTTATGAAATTAAAAGTAACAAAATCAGCTCCATGGATAACTTTAATAAAGAGACATGATGTGTCATGCTATCTGGTGGCATGGATTTGAGACAGAGGGATGGAGAGCGAGTGGTCAGAAAGCAGCAATAATGTACAAAAAGAACATCTGCCCCTCCTCTAAGCTAGTTGAAAGCAATCAGCCGGAATACAAAGCACTCTACTCTTGAGACTGTAGGGAGAGCAAAACTTACCAAATGTCAGCTTCCACTCAGATCAATTAATGAAAAGATTGCTTAGAGGGAAGATAGTATATAGGGGATAATTAATGACTGACTAGGAGTTATTAGAGGCACAACAGACAAACAGGATCAGAAAACAAAACACAAAATCCTATGTGGCTTAGAGTGATAGGTAGTATGGACGATCTAGGAGTCCCTCACAATTTTTGTGGTGACCTACTTAAATTAGAATAAAGAATCTAATGGAAATACTTCTGGTTAGGCTCCAAGGGCTAGTAGAGGGGGACAGGGAGAGGTTTTTGCTAGAAATAGCATGCCCACTCTTTAATTCAGTCAACAGTTGAGTAGAATGATGATCTTAATTAGAATGCTCAGCATTCAGAGGATGTTCTAAAATGGCGTAGGTATAAGAGTGTCTAGATAATCTCGTAGTGGGTGTGTAACACTTATTTAGGGAGATAGAGCATTTTAACATGTAAATTCAAACAGAGCTAGAGAAGCCAGCAATGAAAACCAAAACAAAAGATGCAATCCATAAGGTAGATAAAACCAGGAGAGTGAGGTTGCAAAAAGATATCAGATACAAAAATGTTTGAAGTGGTGAACTGTGCTAAAATTATGCTTAGAGATCATGTTGAGTGTGTATGTGTCCATAGACATATCCGTCCATATGTTTTTATAACTGTGATAGAGTTTAAGCAACTAATGTTGATGTCAGGGAAAGACAATGAAGTGTTCATCAAGTATTGTTTTTAATCCATTAATTAGTCATACTTTTAGATAGACAGATAGATGGATAGATAGATAGATGGACAGATAGATGAAGATGAATAGACAAATGGATGGATGGATGGATGGATGGATGGATGGATGGATGGATGGATGGAGATAGATGATAGATAGATAGATAGATAGATAGATAGATAGATAGATAGATAGATAGATAGAGAGAGAGAGATAGAGAGATGATAGACAGAAAGAGAGAGCACATACCATGTGCTAAGCACAATTAAAGTCTCCAAGATAAGAAAACAATACAAAATACCCTGTGCTCATAGGAATTAACTTCTGATGGATTTTTTTTTCAACACACTAAGCACTGATACAGAGCTTCTATCTTCTTAAAATAATTATTCACTAAAACATATGGAAACAAAAGACATTCAGAATCATCAAATAGTTTGATTTGTTTATGCTTTCAATCATGGTAACAAATATAAAAAATAATTTATTATGAATGTACAGATTAAATAGTGTTTTAATCAATGACTTTTAAAAATTGGGTATTAGTTTGGTTTTGATCTGTGTTCAGAACATCATTGTAAAACTATATTGTGTTTTGAAATGCATGGCAAACAGAAAATAGATTTCCTGAGATATGTTTTCAAATAAAAATATTGTCATAAGAATACCATAAAACATGCTTTAAAAATCTTGATATAAAATTCCATTTCTAATTTATACATTTCTAATGGAATTGGAATTAAATGGAATTCTAATGGAAATGGAATTTCAAATTAGAAATGTATAAAATTTATATAGATGGAAACCTTAGAGAAGAAAGCCTTTATTATCTTCCATATCAAAATAGAAATAATTAAAAGAGTGATTTTTACATTAGATTTCATATTATTAGAATGGTCAGTGCTAAATCATACCTGCTTGTTTGTCACAAACAGGAGCAATATTTGTAGAAATTGCTAGGATGCAACACTAAATCTTTTATTTTTCTCTTGGACTCTTGGAGATACTAAAAATAGTTTTTAATAAGCTTTTTTAGTACCTTACATTTATTCATTTGTGTAGAAAATCTCTTTTGTTTATATCTATAACATCTAAACTCAGACACATATTACATTTTAGAAGAGGGTTGTAGGACATCAGTTTTATATAAGATGTTTTGTTTATATCTATAACATCTAAATCAGACACATATTAAATTTTAGAAGAGGACTGTTGGACATCTATTTTGTATAAGATAATTGACATTATTTTCTGAGGTCCTCATTTGATAGAAGAAAATACTAAGCTATGTTCATTTAAAAAATTATAATAAATAATAAATTTTCACAATTTTATTTTGAGAGAAAATATAAATTGAATTTCAATCTCGTTGAAGAAATACTGTGTCTTGAGGTTACCATTAAAATTTAGATGTTTAATCCATAACAGAACAACCATGTAAAATACTGCTTGAGTACTTCTACACAAGGGAACAGTTAAAAAGTACCATCAATGTGACAGATAATTGCAGCTCTAAAAACTATATGCATTTTACCAAGGGGAACTGATCCTTCAGAGATTAAATAAGTAGCCCTCAAACAGATATTAGATTCAAACCTCATTTTCTGAAGACTAGCTTTTTCCCCATTCTGCTGTATGATATTCTGTTGTTTCTTTAGACAGAGATGCTATTGGTGGAAAGATATTGGTGAGAAGACACAATATCAAGTTGATATCAACTTGATTTTATCCTGAAACATTTTTTTCTTATTATTATAGGATCCCTCATCTCGTGAGTCCACACTAAAATTAGAACTTATATGTCCATACTAGGGACTCATATAGAAATGGTGAGCTCAGTAGCTCAACTACCACCTCCTTTATTTATCAAAGAAATTGCTCTGGCTAGACAGATTGGCAAATTTTGTTCTGGGGCCATAATATAATATCCATAACATCAGGCTGACTGAAGACATTGATCCATCTCTTTTGAGCCATGTATTAGATTTATTTCTTCTGAGTATGATGTCATATAAAACAAAGAATGATGAAGAAAATTATTGAAGGCTCAAGAACCTGTGACAACTTATTCTACTCTGGGGAGAAAAAAATATTAATGACTTCCTGCCCATTGACATTATTCTGATTATCCAAGATCCCTTCTACTGTGCTGGCTTTAATTTAGGTATGTAACCAAAGCAAAAAACAAAGAAAACAAAGAAACTAAATTTTTTGAAGGAATGGTGCAAATAGTACAATTTGTTCTATGTTTTCATCTTACATCCTGCTGCACTTTAACAAAGAGTCAATTTATAGTTATATTTTTAGTAAACTTGAAGACGTTTAGTAAGATTTCATAGTATATCTGCATCGGATTTAAGAATTCCACACAGATTGTTTCTGGAGACAAGGTATTTTTTTAATGAAAGCATTAGAAAAATTGTGCTTTATTAATCAGAAATGGAAAACTTACATCATTTTTTACAACTTAGGATTTTATAAGTCCCACTCATCTGTCAATTAAGCAACACTTCCATTTTAGTAAGTTCAATGGTATCTCATTATTTCATCCCTCATTTATTTTTCACCCTATATGTAATTCTGAGTTCTTTATTCACTTTTCACACTGGTGAGATATTTTACAGTCACTCCGCAGTTGATATTTAGGAAATTTTATTTTCAGGTACTTTTGGATATCATCTTTTCTTTGTACTTTCAGGGGTTTCTAGTATTATCTTTGTTGTTTTTATTTATTTTCTTTTTTTCCTTAAACCATATGCAAAAATTAACTCAATATGGATTAAAGACTTAATTGTAAAACCCAAAACTATAAAAACCCTAGAAGACAATCTAGGCAATACCATTCAGTATGTAGGCATGGGTTATAATTTCATGATGAAGATCCCAACAGCAATTGCAACAAATCCCAAAATTGACAAAAGAGATCTAATAAACTAAACAGCTTCTGCACTGCAAAAGAAACTATCAACGGAGTAAATGAACAACCTAAAGAATGGGAGAAAATTTTTGCAAACTATGCATCTGATAAAGGTCTAATACCAAACTTAAACAAATCTACAAGAAAAAAAGCAAATAACCCTGTAAGAAGAAAGTGGGCAAAGGACATAAACAGACTATTTTCGAAAGAAGATACCCATGTGGCCAAAAATCATATGAACAAAGCTCAAGAACCCTGATCATTAGAGAAATGAAAATCACAAAAAACAATGAGATACCATCTAACATCAGTCAGAATGGCCATTATTTAGAAGTTCAAAAATAACAGATGTTGGCAAGGTTGTAGAGACAAAGAAAGGCTTATACACTGCTGTTGGTTGTGTATATTATTTTAGCCACTGTGAAAGACAGTGTGGCAATTTCCCAAAGATCTAAAGACAGAAATACTATTCAACCGAGCAATTTCACTCCTAGATATATACCCAAAAATGCGGTCCATACACACTGTGGAATACTATGCAGCCATAAAAAATAAAGAGATCGTATTCTTTGCAGGGACATGGATGAAGCTGGATGCCATTATCATTAGCAAACCAACACAAGAACAGAAAACCAAATACTGCGTGTTCTTACTTTTAAGTGAGAGCAAAATGATGAAAACACATGGACATATAGAAGGGAAGAACACACATGGGCTTTTTGGAGCAGGGAGGCTAGGATGGACAAGATTAGGAAAAATAACTAGTGGGTACTAGGCTTCATACCTTGGTGATGAAATAATCTGTTCAATAAAACCTCACGACAAGTTTACCTAGGTAAAAATTCTGCACTTGTACTCCTGAACTTTCATAGTTTAAAAAGATGAAACATAGAAAAAAAAATGTAGACAGGTTTAGAATTTTTTTTTTTTTTTTTTTTTTTTTTTGTCTAGTGTGCTCAGAAATTGCAAGAGAAACATCATGTATTCAAAAGGGAACCCAGAGATTTAACTACTTATTGTTTTTATTTCCTGGTTTTGAAAACTAAAATATAGGCAAAAAACAAGCAAACAATAAAAATTATACGTATTTCAAAATAATTAAAAGATTAGAATTGAAATGTTTTAACACAAAGAAATGACAAATATTTGAAGTAATGGATATCTCTATTATTCTGATTTTATCACACATGGTACGCTTGTATCACAATATCACAGGTACCCCATTCATATGTACAGCTACTATGTATCCATATAATTATAAATAAGGTTTTTTAAATCATGCAAATCAGGCCCTTTAAATGATAAGAAAGCAGGTGCAATAATCCACGAATTATATATAATCTGTAAGTTTAAATAATAAACTATTTCCCATATAAGGACATTTGGGAATGATTTTCAAAATGTTCAATCAGTTAAACCAATATTTATTGAAGGCTGATTTGGTAAGATTAATAAGTAGCTTACAGTCCTTCATGCTATGCTCCAAGCTCTCTAAATGAAAGGGCTTCAGGAAAGAACTATATTTTATTTGTTGTGTCATAGTCTTTACATTTTATTAATATGAGATATTTGTTTCAGAAAAAAAGTCTTAATTACTTCGTATAATAGAGGTAATTCTATGATCTAGTTAAAAGTCTTGACTTTTTCACCTCTGGAAAGAAATACATGTAAATTCCTATCTTAGTGCTACGGAAAACATATGCAACTGGAGAGAACATCAAACAGACTAGCCTAAAACTTAGGTGCTCTGTAACTTTTGTGATTCTTTGTAGCCATTCTATGCTGTAGTTTCATCATTCATATGTCCTACAGCACAGTATACCAGAATGATATTAGCCTGTGGACTCGGCATATCTAGACTCCCAGTTCTGAGATCTAGGTAAGATTAGGCAAAATTCCAAATTGCTCTAAATCCTGTTTTCCTTATCTACTACCTGTAACAAATATAATACAAAATAAACTCTATGTCTCAGGGCAGTTTTAAGGATGTAATATGACTATATATGCATTACAGTTAATACACTTTTCCAGTGCAGATGTATACAACTGGCTGGTGATATAGGTGCAAGGCAACTCAAAACAAATAGTTATAGAAGAAATAAGTGCTTATAAAAAATGAAAAAGGATGTATAAAAGATACCCTTTGACAAGGTGATTTTAATTCTATGATTCAATCTTTAAGAAATAACCTTACATATTTTGCAGGATAGGAGCAAAGAAGGCTGTAAGCATGTAATATTTCTTGCACCATTATTTGAAAGAAGAGGAAACAAAGTTTATGATTAAGAAAATGCTTTAGTAATTTTTGGAGCGTTCACTAAAACAATATACACATAACGAACTTGCAGCAGATGAAGTAGAATACAAGAATGCTCACTTATCAAACTCCATACTACAAGCTACAAGTGTGGTCTGACCAAGGCATAGAAAAAGGAAATTGTTATTTTTCATTCTTGGTATGAACAGAGCATACATTAAACTAAATTTTTATCTTATTATACCTCGGATGGCATTGCTACAGCCTTTAACTTAAGCCATTGTGTTCCATGCTGCTGCTATGCTTTCTCATTCTCTGTATGTAGGTGATTAGATTGTGTAAGAAACAGCATATACCTGTAAGTCAGATTAATCTTGTGATCTCCAACTCAGGTTTGTAGATATTCTGGAGTTTTGAGTGCATATTCACTACAAGTTTGAAGGGTATGCCCTCTAGCAGGTTATATTCTTCAAGTGTGGACACAATAACATTGTCCATCCCAACAGCTGTTTCATGAAGAGTTTTGCTCTATTGACTCTTCTGAACTCTGGAGTGCCTTTGTGGCTGTGTCAGCTAATGGTGTACAGGGGAAATGACGCTATGTGACTGCAAGACGACCCCTGCCCTGACCACCTTCTGACTGCAGAGTCAACAGAGAGAACAAGCAAGAATTTCCAAATGGGTCCAACCTCCAGAACCATGATCAAAGCACAAGTCTGCTGTAGTTTTAAGTCATCGTTTTAGAGTCGTTTGTTATATAGCAACAGATAACCAGAACAACCTCTGTTATTTTATCCAAACTGTTGATAAAGCTAAAGAATGAGATGTCGAAGTAGCTGCATTTCAAAAGCTCCTGATTTTCAATTTTAAAATACTCATTCCTGGGCATTTACATTTACACACTTTTCAGATGTATCGCCAGACAACTGTGTCTTTTTAACATTTTGCATGTGTGTAGTAAAATACATACTAATATAAAATGTACCATTTTAATCATTTTATGATGTACAATTCAGTGTTTTTGTTTTGTTTTGTTTTCTTTGTTTTTGAGAGAGAGTTTTGCTCTGTTGCCCAGACTGGAGTGCAGTGGTACAATACTAGCTCACTTCAACCTGCACCTCCCAGGTTAGAGCAGTTCTCCTGCCTCAACCTCCCAAGTAGCTGGGATTACAGGCAAGTGCCACCATGGCCAGTTCGTATTTCTTTTTTTTCTTTTTTTTTTTTTTTTTTGTATTTTTAGTAGATACTGGGTTTCACCATGTTGTCCAGGCTGGTGTCAAACTCCTAACTTCAAGTGATCCACCTACCTTGACCTCCCAAAATGTTGGCATTACAAGAGTGAGTCACTGAGCCTGGGCAATTCAGTGGTATTAAGTACATTCACAGTGTTGTACAACTACCGTCACTGTTAGTTCCAGGATGTTTTATTACCCCAAAGGGAAACCTTATACCCATTTAGCCCTCATCTCCTATCCCCAATTTCTGCAGCCAATGGAAACCAAAGTGATTTCTGTTTCCATATATTTGTGTATTTTGGATATTTCAATTTTTTAAGGAGCCTATCAAGTGATTTTTATACAAACCAGCACTTGTTAACTGATGGATATTTTAGAAACAGTATACTATTGTGTGCAATTAGAAAATTCTCTTCAACTTAAGATAAATCTAGCCATGTTCTGTTCCAAAGGCACTAATTTCCATTTCTATCCTGGGCCTAAGTGCTTTTCTTTCTACTATGTACCACCAAATAACAATTTAATTTTTTGTTTCTATAACTGCTCAGAATGAATAAGAAATTCCTCATATTGCCATTTTCACAATCTATCTTCTTTCTCATTTTGACCGTCTGAACAGACTATAGAATGAATGAGATATTAATTATAGACCCACTTCCAATTTCCTAGGTTCATCAATGCCCTGTGATTCAGAGAAACACAAATTACTGGGCTATACTTCTTTTGGCAGGCCAGAGGCATAGGGTCTGCATACTTCACAAATCTCACTACTTCGCTTAGTTTTAATTTACTTAAATATATATTTGAGTGTCTTATGCATTCTACTTTAGAAATTCAACAACAGAAAATAAAATTGAAGATTGCCACGTTTTTTTAAAAGAGTAACTCAGGAATGGAAAACTGGCAAGACATAGTGGCTCACACCTGTAATCCTAGTACTTTGGGAGTCCCAGGCGATCTGATCACCTGAGGTCAGGTATTTGAAGTCAGGTATTTGAGCCGGGCCAACATGGTGAAACCCTGTCTCTACTAGAAATGCAAAAATTAGCTAGGCAGGGTGGCAGGTGCCTGTAATCCCAGCTACTTGTGAGGCTGAGGCAGGAGAATCACTTGAACTTGGGAGGCAGAAATGCAGTGAGCAGAGATTGCGCCATTGCATTCACTGCTGCATTCCAGCCTGGCCAAGAGTGAAACTCTGTCTCAAAAAAAAAAAAAAAAAAAAAAAAGAAAAATCAAGCATCATACGTTCTCACTCCTAAGTTTCAGGGTGCAAAGGCATCAGAATGATTCAATCAACTCTGGGGACTTGGGGGAAAGGGTGGAAGGGGTAATGGATAAAAGACTACAAATTGGGTACAGTGTATACTGTTCTGGTGATGGGTGCACCAAAATCTCACAAATCATCACTAAAGAAGGTACTCATGCAACCAAACACCACCTTTTCCCCCAAATCCTATAAAAATAAAATAAGATAAAAATTTAAAAAATAAAGAACAAAAAGGTTATTTTAATCATACTAGAATGTGTGACATATATCATTTTTTGACCTTCTTTTATTTATAATACATCCTAAATATATTATTTTCAAGCTCCAATACATGAAAATTTATCTTCATGCTTTGTATGTGTTGAATATATTTATTCTCAATAACAAGATAAAATGTGTTCGAATGTACAAAATTATATTTTTATTTTTAATAGAATTATCTAAAATATATATATAATGCATATTTTAACACTGTCTTCATGATGTTTCTTTGTTAAGTGTATAATTTTAAGCTGTAAAAATTTGCTTTATATTAGGTAAAGATTTTTCAGGACCAAATTCTGCTTTTCACGTGTCTTAAATTTTTATACATAGATTTCTTTTCTTTTAAAATTCGGCTTTTAAAAAGCAGCTTACTTAACTTCACCCTAATCTTAATCTCTTAATAGGTAATAAATGCATTAGAATGAATAATGGCCACAAAAAGGGACCTAATCTGAAATCTGTATATATATATAAAATATATAATCTTATATGGTCAAAGGGGCTTCAATAATGTGATTAAGTTAAAGATTTTGAGTTTAAGAAATATGATTTATAATTTTCTTAGAAACAAATTATTGCTTTTATTTGAATTTGGAATGATGATGAATTAAAATCAGGTTAAGGTTGTGCAATATGAAGTAATGATTCTGGTATATTAATATTATTTGATTACTTATTTAATAAAATAAAGAAATATGAAATATAATATACATTGATATATCATTAATACTAGCAATTGTCCCCATGAGTTTTACTCTTAAAATGCAATTTCGTACATATTCTCAATGACACGTCCTATCATCACATGAGAAGACGGAGATCAGATATGATTATTTTCATATGATTAAGAAACTCAGGATGCAAATAACATAATTTGAAGAGTACCAATATTTATTGATGATACACATGGGAAAATGGAACATATACATATACTTAGGATTTAGCCAGAACTTGTTTCGGGTGTCAGCTTCTCCACTGTCAAAACAATCTTGACCCAGTTGCTTAATCTTGCTTAGCCTCAATTTCTCATATGTCAAGTAGTAATAAAAATAATTCCAGTATTATAGGGCAATTGTGAGGTTAAATGTACAGGTTCAAGTCCAAAGTATGTGATCAATAAATAATAGGAATGTGGCCCATCCTTAAGCTTGATAGTCTACACGTATTGTCTTAGTGGACTCTCAAAACAACTATTTAATATGTAATTTCTAATTTAGAGCTGTAAAAATTTATTTGCAACCACCAGTGGTAACTACAACATGTCCTTTAGCATAACTAAGGTTGAAGTGTTTTACACTAAGAGTAAGCAGTAGGTATTGAAGTGCTGTTCAATTTAAAGTTCATAAGAGACACTATATCAATACAAAGTACAAGATGTCAACCCTATATCAAATACCAGTATTCACCTTTCAATCCTGAGATATCTTCTTTGTTGTAGAAAACTTGTGAGAACTGTGTTTTTTGACAAGTGTGAAGAAACTGGGAATAGATATCAGGAGTTTTAACACAATTCAGAATTAGTTTTCAGCCATGATAAAATTAACACTCTGTGATTGAAATCACCTTCAATTTAATCCTTTTGTTTGGTCTTGGTCTGTTGCCCAGGCTAGTTTCTTACTCAAGTCCTGGGCTCAAGTGATCACCCTGCCCAGTCTCCCTAGTAGCCAGGACTACAAGCCTGCACCACTGTGCTCGAGCTCTACCTTCTTTTTTTTTTTTTTTCCCCCTTGAAATAGGCCCTCTTTTAATGACAGATTCATTTTCTTCCCTTTAAAATTAGGGTGGAGAATAATTATCTCTAACACTTCTACCTGCTCTTCTTTCACGGATCCTCCAGTACTCAATTCAGTGATTTACTTCATTCCTTACGTTTTATCATTTTAATAGCAATGTGTTGTGCATTTATTTTCTTTTTAATTAAGCTGACAAAGTATGTTTCCAAAATATTTTCCAATGTGTTTACTGTAAACATATTTTTAAGAATTAAAATATTTTAGTACATTTATTGATTTACAAAAAATATTGAATAGACAGTATAGAGTTTCATATGTCCACAGCACCCCTACTGCTACCCGTAGCACACAGTGTGATCTAATACTAAATAACATGAGTCAGTGTGGGACATTTGTTACAATTAATGAACCAGTGTTGGAAAATTAGTATTAACTAAAGTCCATAGTTTACATCAAGATGTACTTTTTGTGTTGTATGGTTCACTTTGTTTTAAAAGATGCATGATGACATACATGCAACATCACATTGTCATACAGGATGTTGTAACCATCCTAAAGATCCTCCAGTGCTTCTCCAGTTCATCTTTTCCCCCTCTCCTCAAGACCCTGGCAACCACTATGCTTTTACAATCTGTGGAGTTTGCGTTTTCCAAAATGCCATGTGGTTGGAGATCATACAGTATACAGCCTTTGCAGACTGGCTTCTTTTACTTAGAAATGTGCATTTAAAGTCCTTCTATGTTTTTCATGGCTTGATAGTTTATTTATTGTTATTATTAAATAATATTCCATTGTATGCCTGCACTACAGCTTACTCACCTATTAAAGGACATATTTGTTGCTTGTAATTTTTGGTAATTATGAATATAGCTGCTATAAACATTCATGTGAAAGTTTTTATGTGTACATAAGATTTCCACTAAACTGAGTAAATCAAATTGCTGACTTTTGTGGCTAGGCTAAGTATAGCTCTTTAAGAAACTACCAAAATGTTTTCCAAAATAGCTGTACCATTTGCATTCCAACCAGCATTAATGAGCTCCTACTACTACACATCTTCATCAGCTTTTGTTATTATCATTTTTTCACCATTATAATAAGTGCATTGTGGTATCTCATTGTATTAATTTGAAATTCCCAATGATGTATGATATTGAGCATAGTTTCATATGCTTATTAACCATATTCATATCTCTTTTGATGAGATCTTTAGCCTATTTTAAAATATTTTATTTTATGTTTGAGCTATGAGCATTTTGTATATTTATGGATACAAGTTATTTATCAAATATTTATTTTGAAAATATTTCTCCCATTCTATGACTTGTATTTTGATTTACCTAATACTGTATTTTGCTGTGCAGAAGGTTTTCTTTTTAATTTTAATAAAACTTAGTTTATCCAATCCTGAAATTCATATGTACTCTAAAAAGAGCCCACATAGTGAAAACAATATTAAGCAAAATGAACAAAGCTGGAGACACCATATTACTGGACTTTAAATTATACTACGAGGGAAGTTACCAAAATAGCATGGTACTGGTATAAAAATAGGCATGTAGACCAATAAAACAGAACAGAGAAGACAGAATTAAAGCAAAGTACTTATAGCTAACTGATCTTTGACAAAGCATACAGAACCATAAATTAGGGAAAGGACATTCTATTTGACAAATGATGCTGAGAAAACTGCAAGACACATGTGGAAGAATAAAACTAGATCCTCATTTCTCACTGTATAATAAAACCAACTCACGATGAATCAAAGACTTAAATCTAAGACCTGAAACCATAAAAATTCAAGAAAATAACATCCTAAAAACATCTCTGGACATTGGCTTAGGCAAATAATTCATAACTAAGACCCCAAAAGCAAATGAAACAAAAATAGATAAATGGGACCTAAATAAACTGAAAAACTTCTGTACAGCAAAAGAAAAAATCAACAGAGTAAACAGACAACCCCACAGAGTGGGAGAAAATACTCACAAACTATGCATCTGACCAATGACTAGTATCCAGAATCTGCAAAGAACGCAAACAAATCAGCAAGAAAAAAACATATAATTTCATTAAGAAGTGGGCAAGGGACATGAATAGACATTTATCAAAAGAAGATATACAAACACCCAACAAACATATTTAAAAATGCTCACCATCTCTAATCATCAGGGAAATGCAATGAGATACCACTTTACCCTGGCCAGAAGGGCCATAATTAAAAAGTCAAAAAACAATAGATGTTGGCATGGATGTGATGAAGAGGGAAAACTTTTATACTGCTGATCAGGAATGTAGATTAGTACAACCGTTGTAGAAAACAGTATGGCAATTCCTTAAGGAAATAAAAGTAGAACTACCAGTTGATCCAGGGATCTCACCACTGAGTATTTACCCAAAGGAAAATAAGTCATTATATTAAAAAGACACATACACAAACATATTTATAGAAGCACAATTCACAATTGCAAAGATGGGGAACTAGCCTAAGTACCCATTGACCAACAAGTGGGTAAACAAAATGTTGTATATACACACTGTTGAATATTACTCAGCCATAAAAAGGAACAACTAATATTTTGCCACAATTTGAATGGAGCTGGAGGCCATTATTCTAAGTGAAGTAACTCAGAAATGGAAAACCAAATATTGTATGTTCTCATTTATAAGTGGGAGCTAATCTATGAACACACAAAAGCATATGTGTGATAAAATGGACTTTGGAGATTTGAAGTGGGGAAAGGTTGTGAGGGAAGTGAGGGGTAAAAGAGTCCATATCCAGTACTGTCTACATTGCTCAGGTTACAGATGGACTAAAATCTCAGAAATCACCGCGAAAGATTGACATTTGGGTTGATTTCATATCTTAGCTATTGTGAATAGTGTTGCAATAAGCATACAAGTGCAGACATGGCTTTGGCATATTGATTTTATTTGCAGTGGATACATGCCCAATAGTAGGTTTGTAGATCTTATGGTACTTTTATCTTTAATTTTTTTGAAAAGTCTTCCTAATATTTTTCACAATGGCTGTACTAATATACTGTCTTACCAACAGTGTGAAAGGGCCATCTTTTCTCTACATACTCTCCAACCACATTATCTTATAATTTGTTGACAGTAGTTATTCTGACTGGAGTGATTTGATATATCATTGTAGTTTTGATCTTCATTTTCATGATGATTAGCAATGACAAGCATTTTTTTCCACATATCTTTTGGCCATGTTTATGTCTCATTTTGAGAAAGGTCTGTTCAGATTTTTGCTTACTTTTTAAATAGATTATTTTGTTGAGCTGTTTGATTTCCTTATATATTATGCATATTAATCCTTTATCAGATGTATAGTTTGCAAACACAGTTTTCCATTTTGTAGGTTCTCTCTTTGCCCTGTTGATTATTTCCTTTGCTGTGCAGAAGTATTTTAGTTGGTTATAATCCCATTTTTTGTTTGTTTTGTTTGTCTGAGTTCGTTGCAGATACTTTCACGGTTTTCTCTAAAAATCCCATTCTGCAACAATGTCATAGCTTTTCTCCTATGTTTTCTTCTGGTAGCTTCATAGTTTGGGGTCTTACATATAAGTATTTAATCCATTTTGAGTTAATTTTTACAAATGGTAAGAGATAGAGGTCATTCTTAGGCATGTGGATATCCAAGTTTCCCAGTACTATTCATTGAAAAGACTGTTTCCCATTGTGTATACTTGACACTGTTGCTGAAAATAATTTGGCTTTTTATGCACAGTTTTATTTCTTGCATTTCTAATTTGTTTCATTGAGTATGTATTTGTTTTTATGTCCACACCACACTGTTTAATAACTGCAGCTTTGTAGTATGTTTTGAAGTCAGGTAGTATGATGCCTTAGCTTTATTCTTTTTCTAAAGATTGCTTTGGCTATTCAGTCTTTTGTGATCCCATACCCATTTTACACATTTTTTTCTATCTCTGCAAAGAATAACATTAGTATTTGGATAGGGATTGCATTGAACTTAGAGATTGCTTTTGGTAGTACTGTCATGTTATCAATATTAATTATTGCAATCTATAAACATTGGATATCTTTCCATTTATCTGTATTCCTATGTTTTTCATTAATATTTTGTAGTTTTCATTCTGGAAATTTTATAATTGGTTCAATATATTCCAAGGTATTTTACATATTTTTGAAGCTATTGAAAAAGGGATTCCTTATTTCTTTTTCAAATATTTTCCTATTGATACACAAAAATGCTACTGATATTCATAAACTGATTTTATACCGTGCAAAAGTACTGAATTTATTTATTAATTCTACTATTTTCTTGGTGGAATATTTGGGGTTTTCTATATATAAGATTATGTTAGCCACAAACAGGGACAATTTGAATTTCTTATTTCCAATTTGGATACCTTTTATTTCTTCCACTTGCCTAATTGCTCAGTCTGGAACTTCCAGTACTCTGTTAAATATTGTGATGAAAGTAGTATCCTTGTCTTGTTCCAGATCTTATTTAAAAAGCTTACAGCTTTTGCCAATTCAACATAATGTTAGCTGTACGTTTGTTATATATAGCCTTTATTATGTTACAGTATATTCCTTCTATATGTAACTTGTTGAGTTTTTATTGTAAATGAATGTTAAGGGCTGGGCATCGTGGCTCATGCCTCTAATGTTAGCACTTTGGGAGATCAAGGGAGGTGGATCTCCTGAGCTCAGGAGTTTGAGACCAGCCTGGGCAGCAACGGAAAATTCTGTCTCTACCAAAAATTCAGAAAATCAGCCTCGTGTGGTGGCATGTGTCTGTGGTCCCAGCTACTCAGGAGGCTGAGGTGGGGGATCACTTGAACCTGGAAGGGGGATGTTGCACTGAGCAGAGATTGCACTACTTCACTCCAGCCTGGGTGACAGATTGAGACTCTGTTCCAGGGAAAGAAAAAAAAAAGAAGGATAAATGGATATTGAATTTTATCAAGTGCTTGTTTTGTGTCTATTGAGATGATTGTATAGTTTTTGTCCATTCTGTTAATAAGATGTATGATGTTTATTGATTTGCTTATGTGAAAACATCATCAAATCACTTGAAATAAATCCCACTGGATAAGGAAAAATAATCTTCCTGATGTGTTGCTGTGTTTAATTTGCTAGTATTTTGTTGACAATTTTTGCATGCACGTTCACTAGGATATTGGTGTGTAACTATAGTTTCTTGGGGTTTTTGTTGTTGTTGTTGTTGTTGTGTCCTTGTCTGCTTTTGATTTTAAAATAATCCTGGCCTTG
Source organism: Rhinopithecus roxellana (assembly GCF_007565055.1). Lineage (NCBI taxonomy): Eukaryota > Metazoa > Chordata > Mammalia > Primates > Cercopithecidae > Rhinopithecus > Rhinopithecus roxellana. Next base: position 111,937,637 of record NC_044549.1, on the reverse strand, counting down.
TAGAATAGTTTATAAGAATAATCCTTCTTTTATTTTTTGAAATAATTTTGGAAGAATTGGCATTAGTTGGGCTTGGTAGAATTCACAGTAAAACCATCCAGTCCTGAACTTTTCTTTGATGGAAGACTTCTTATTTCTGACTCAATCTTATTACTCCTTGTCTGTTTGGATTTTCTGTTTCTTCGTAGTTCCATCTTGATAAGTTGCATGTGTCCAGAAATTCATCCATTTCTTTTAGGTTTTTCAATTTGCTGTCACATAAATTGTTCTCAATAATCTCGCATAATCTTTCGTACTTCTGTAGTGTCAGTGCTAATCAGTTTTTTGGAGTGCAGTGGCCTGATCTCGGTTCACTGCAACCTCCGTCTTCCGGGTTCAAGCTATTCTGCTGCCTCAGCCTCCTGAGTAGCCGGGACTACAGGCGCACTCCAGCAAGCCCAACTAATTTTTTATTTTAGAAGAGACGGGGTTTCACCATGTTAGCCAGATAGTCTCAATCTCCTGACCTCATGATACGTCTGCCTAGACCTCCCAAAGTGCTGGGATTACAGGCATGAGCCACTGCACCTGGCCTATTTCTTTTGTTTTATCTGTTTGGAATTATTCTTGTTTTTCTAGTTTCTTGATTTACAACATTAGATTTCCATCTTTTGATTTATAGATTAACTGCTATGAACTTTCCTCTTAGTAATTTTTGTGATAATTCATAGATTTTGTTATGTTGCTTTTTTATTTTACTATGTTTCAAGTAATTTTTTAATTTTAAAATATTTCTTCATTGATTTTTTGGTTATTTGAGAGCATGTTGTTTAATGCTCATGTAATTGTATAATTTCCCAAGTTTTCCTGGTATTGAATTCCAGTTTTATTGCAATGTAGTCAGAAAAAAGCACTTCACATGATTTTAAATTTTAAAAAAAAATTTTGGAGTTGTTTTGTTGTCTATCGTATGATCTATCTTGGAGAAGGTTTTATGTGCCATTGAGAAGAATAGGTGCCATGCAGCTGTTGAGTAGAATGTAATATACATTTCTGATAGGTCCCTTTGGTCTAGGTTGTAGACTAACTTCACTGTTTCTTTGTTGGGTTTTTTTTTTTTTTTTTTTTTTTTTTTTTTTTTTTTTTTTTTTTTTGGTCTATATGATATCTTTCGTTGAAAATGGGGTATTAAATTCCCTATTTTTATTGTATTGGAGTTTATCTCACCCTTATGGCTTGTTAATATTTGTTTTATATATTTAGGTGTTCTGATATTGGCTGCATATGTATTTACAATTGTTATATCCTCTTGTTTAATTGACCTTGTTATGATTATATAATAGCCTATGTGCTACTCCTGCTATCTTTTGGTTTCCATTTGCAAGGAATGTCTCTTTTTTCCATCACTTCACTGTCATTTAGTGTCCTTACAAGAGAATTAAGCTTTTTCTTCTAAGCATCATGCAGTTAAGTCTTGTTTTTTAATGAAATCAATCACTCTCTGAGAACTTAATCAATTCACATTTAAGTTAATTATCAATAAGCAAGGATAATACTGCCATTTATTTTTTTCATTAGGTTTTGTTTTTTTTTTTTTGTAGATTTTTTTTTTCTTTCCTTCCTGTCTCTTACTGTTTTCTTTGGTGGTTAGGAGCTTTTCTCTAATAGTGTGTTTTGATTCTGTGCTTTTATTTTTTAATTTGTGTATCTATTACAGATTTTTGCTTTGTGGTTAACATGAAGTGTTCCAAAAATATCTTGCAGTTAAAACAAGTTATTATAGGATGAGAGCAACCTAACTTTAATTGTAAAAATAAGAAATTTTAAAAAAGAAACCAAAAAATAAATCTACAATTTATTTCTCCCCACATTTAGAACTTTTCATATCCCACATTACATAATATTATAATTCCTACTTTTTTTCAAATTAAAATAGTCGTTATTTTTTAGTAATTTGTTTCTTAAGTCCTTATATTACATCCACACTCACTCTTACTGTGTCGGCACAATTTAGACATGCCAATGAATCTAACATGCACATCTTTGGGATGTGGGAAGAAACTAGAATACCTAGATAAAGCACGAAGAGATGTAGGGAGATAGTAGCCCTGACTAGGAATCAATTTTTTCTCATCTATGTTATAACACAATGACATTGAAGAAATTAAAGCTATCCCTGGACTTTCTATACTGTAAATGTGGTGTGCAAAGTACTTATATCTTTAATATGATAAAATTACTTTCACTGTAACTTGTTTTACTTGAAGTTGCAGCTACCAAGACCTTACAACTATTTTAAGAGAGGACTTATGTATCAGAGTATTCTTAATTTCTCTGTAAATTTACTCTTGCCAGTGAGTTGTATACCTTCAGATGTTTTCTTGTCACACATTAGCATCTCTTTCTTTCAGTTTGAGGATCTCACTTTAGCATTTTTTGCAAGACAGGTCTGAAGGTGAGGAGCTATCTCAGTTTTTTGTTTTTGTTTTTTTTGGTCTGGGAAAGTATCTTCATTTCTGAAAGATAACTTTTTTGGATATAGAATGCTTAGTTGGCAATATTTTTCTGTCAGTATTTTGAATATATCATTCTACCCCGTCTAGTCTGTGTGTTTTCTGTCAGCAGTATATTGCCATGTGAATTAGAATTCCCATATGTATATAACTTGCTTATTTTCCCTTGCTGCTTTCAGAATCCTCTCATTGTTCTTTGAAATTTGAGGGCCTGATTACAGTATGTCTCAGGGCACATTTATCTGCATTAAATCTTAGTGGCCCTTGACCGTTATGACCCTGGTTCTAGGACTATTATATTTTTGCTGTTTCACTTTTTTGAATTTTTTTTTTTTTTTTTTTTTTTTTTTTTTTTTTTTGAGACGGAGTCTTGCTCTGCCGCCCAGGCTGGAGTGCAGTGGCCGGCTCTCAGCTCACTGCAAGCTCCGCCTCCCGGGTTGATGCCATTCTCCTGTCTCAGCCTCCCGAGTAGCTGGGACTACAGGCGCCCGCCTCGTCGCCCGGCTGGTTTTTTGTATTTTTTAGTAGAGACGGGGTTTCACCGTATTAGCCAGGATGGTCTCGATCTCCTGACCTCGTGATCCGCCCGTCTCGGCCTCCCAAAGTGCTGGGATTACAGGCTTGAGCCACCGCGCCCGGCCACTTTTTTGAAAATTTTTAAGTCATGTTATTCACAAAAACACTTTCATTTATTCTTCTCAATCTGCATGCCTTTTATTTTCATTTTCTCATAATATTACATAAGATAGGAATTCCAGTAGAGAGTTAACAGAAGTGGTGAAAAAGGCAGTCTGCCTTACTTACGACCTTGAGAAAAGAGCATCTAGTTTCTTCTCATTATATGTGAGGGTAGTTCTAAGTATTTCGTAGGTGTTCTTTATCAACTTGAGAAATTTGACCTCTATAGCTAGCTAAGAGTTTTATTATCAATTGGTATGAGTGTTTTACCATTTTTTCTACATTTATTGCTGTGGTTATATATTTCTTCTTTAAACAGATTTTGTAATGGATAACCTTAATTGAATTGTGATTATTGAATCAACTTTGTATACACTAAATAAACCCTACTTGGTTATGGAACATAATTTTTTTGCCCATCTTTGAATTTGATTTGCTAATATTTTGCTGTGAATGTTTGCATTTTTGTTCATAAAAATAGTCTGTAGTTTTCTTTCTGCATTTGATTTTGATATTAGGGTAATTCTTGTCTCATAGAATGCATCAGAAAACATTCCTTGTGTTTCTATTTCATAGAAGATATTACAGAGAATTGAAACAATTGCTTTCTTAAGTGTTTGGTGGAATTCTCCAGTGAATCTGGGCAGGATGCTTTATTTTTCAAAAGGTTAATTGGTTTAATTTCTTTAATAGGTACAGGCATATTTAGATTATAATTTTTTTATTTGTGTTTGTATAATTTTTGCCTTTAAAATAATTGGTCTATTTCAACTGTTATCAAATTTGTGGGGATTGAACTGTCCATAAAATTTCTTTTTTTTTTTTAAATGTCCATAGTGTCAGTAATGATGACTCCTGTGTCATTTATCATATTAGTAATTTGTGACTACTCTTTTTTTAATTCTTTTTTGGTTAGCTTTGCTAGAGTTTTATAAATTTTGTTGATCTTTTAAAAAGCTAGCTTTTGGTTTTACTTATTTCCTCTATTGATTTTTGATTTGATTTGATTGATTTCTACTCTATTATTTATCACATCTTTTCTCCTACTTCTTTTAAGCATATATTGTTTTTCTGTCTCTTGTTTCCTATGGAGAAACTTAGATTATTGATTTTAAATCTTTCTTATTTTTCTAATATATAATTGAACGCTATAAATTTTTCTTTAAACACTGCTTTTGCTACATCTCACAAATATTGTTTTTCTTTTTTTCTATTTCTCTGTGTAGATATATTTCTATATCTATATGTATTTATTATATATGTATTAAATTGAAATAAATCATATATATATATTTAAATTATCTCCTGAGACTTCTGCTTTGACTCACATGTAGAAGTTGTTGCTTAATCTCTAAATATGTTTGGATTTTCCAGTTATCTTTTCATTATTTATTTATAGTTTAATTTAAAGGGTTTAATTTAAATATAAAGAGTTTAATTTCACTGTGGTCTGAGAGAATAATTTGCATGATTTCTCTTTTTTAACTCAAAAAGGTATTTTTTATGACCCAGAATGTGATCTATCTTAGTGAATTTTAGGCAAACTTGAAAAGAACATGTATTCTACTATTGTTGAATGAGGGGATCTATAAATATCAATTAGATACAGTTGACTAAAGGGGCTTATCAGTCAGCTATAAACTTAATGCTTTTATGCCTCCTAGGTCTTTTAATTTTTAATAAAAGAGTATTAAAATCTACACATATAATTCTAGATTTTTCTATTTCTTCTTAGAATTCTATCAGCGTTTCCCTCATGTATCTTGATGCCCTATTAGGTGCATACTCATTGCTGTATAGTTCCTAAAAATTTACTTCTTTATCATTATCTAAAACACTTCTTTGTCTTTGATAATTTTACATGCTCTGAAACCTGCTTTGTGTGAAACTAATGTAGCTACTCCAGCTTTATGTTGATTAGTGTTAGTATTATATATATTTCTTCATCCTTTTGCTTTTAATCTACTTATGGCTTTATATTTAATGTGGGTTTCTTCCAGAAAACATAGAGTTGGGTCTTTATTGTTCGTCTTATTTACTCTAACAATCTCTGTCTTTTTTGCTATATTTGGACCATCAACATTGAAAGTTATTGTTGATACTGTCATATTAATATCTACCATGGCTGTAACACTTTTCTACTCATTGCACTTGTTCTTTTTCTTAAGATTAATATTTTCTTCTTTTTCTGCCTTCTCTGGTTTTAATTGAGCATATATTTTATTCCATTTCTTCTCTTATCTTACCAAATCAATTATTTTTCTTTGTAAAAACTCTTTGGTACTTACCATAGAGTTTGGAATATTCATTTACAACTAATTTAAATCCACTTTCGAATAACACAGTACTATATTACTTCATGAGTAATGCAATTAATGTATAACAGAGTGAACCCAATATTTTTCTATCTTCTCATCTGTCTTTCATGTCACTTATTTGTATGCTATTAGCATTCAATACATTGCTGTTATCATGGCTTTGAACACATAGTTATCTATTAGAATAAGGAGAAATAAATACAATAAAATAATTTATTTTTTATTTCTTTTCTGTCATTTTATCTTTCTTTATCTAACACATTTAAATTTGTTTCCTATCCTCTAATTTATGGTTAGAGGATAAAAATAAATATTAAATCTTTCTACTTACTCAAATTCTTTGATTGTTTGCCAAGTGGTCATCTCACAGGTTTTTTAAATTATTCTTTAGGTAAATTTTACTCTTTAATAGCAGGATTTTATGCTGTTATTTGTATTTTTAATTATACTAACAAATATGATTCCAAAATTTTGTTTCCATTAACTTTAAGATTTCATGGTTAAATATGACAATAGCTCTATGAAAATTCTAAAATTAAATACTTTCATATATACGTAGTACTTTTCTTTAGTTTATTAGACTATTGAGAGTAACTATCTTTTTAAAATATTTTATGTATTTCTTTTATAATTATACATCTAAATATCAAAATTTTATAAACAAATTTGCATAAGTGGTTGTTTGATCATTTTTTAAAATACTAAGCCAGGTCATGGTACATTAAGAAATCAATTTAAGAAAAATCTGTTTGATTATGGAGCTCCTTAATTTTCTGCTATTAAAACTACCCATTTTTCTCTTTTATTTATTTATTTATTTATTTATTTATTTATTTATTTTTTTTTTTGAGACGGAGTCTTGCTCTGTCGCCCAGGCTGGAGTGCAGTGGCCGGATCTCAGCTCACTGCAACCTCCGCCTCCCGGGTTCACGCCATTCTCCCGCCTCAGCCTCCTAAGTAGCTGGGACCACAGGCGCCCGCCACCTCGCCCGGCTAATTTTTTGTATTTTTAGTAGAGATGGGGTTTCGCCGTGTTAGCCAGGATGGTCTCGATCTCCTGACCTCGTGATCCGCCCGTCTCGGCCTCCCAAAGTGCTGGGATTACAGGCTTGAGCCACCGCGCCCGACCCCATTTTTCTCTTTTAAAGCTGATTTTTTTCAATGACCAATTGTCACCCTGGGATTTTTCAGGGTATTTGTGCACTGATATGGCTCAGCAGGAATGCCTAAACAGAACATTAACATGAGCAGTCGTGTGGGAAGATTAAAGATTAAAAGTTGCATTTAATTTTCTAATCAATGGGAGGGCAATTTACCCATGGGATGCTTCCTTCGGCAGGTTGCAAACCCAGTAACTGTATATAATAGGAGTCTTTTGGTTTGAGTTAGAACTGAACTTTTGCCTTAAGATGAAAATTGTAATGTGCATAGGTATGACAAATTATTATATTGATTTATCTTGGTTTTATTTATGCCTTAAAGTGGAGGGACATAAAAACAAATGAGGTAATATTTACTTAGAAAACTTTATAATACATTGAAGATTTTTTTCTCCTTTCTTGCCTGCTATACTTATAATAATCATTCAGAAACACCTTTATCATCATCTTTTCTGTGAAATATTATTTCAGTTCATTTTGTGGGATAATTAATATTCTAGTTTTAGAGTTCCTGAGCCATATTGTGCATACATCCTTACAACATGTATCCCATTACATTTTAATAAGTGTGATGGATCTTCCGGCTTACATGCCTCACTGGTCCCTAACAAATTCATTGATAGTTGAAGTGATTAATATTTGTCATCACTTTTATTTGACTTATTCTTTAAATGTAAAATTCTAATCCTTATAACAGCATTTTAGATGTTTAGAGAAGTTAAGTCACACTGAGGATTATTGCAGTAATTATTCAGTAATGACTCAAGTTGGAATTTATATCTAGATTTGTCTTATTCCAAAGGCTGATTTTTCCCCAATATAGAATGACTCATTAAATGACAGCAAAAGAATTCTAATTCTTAAATACATAAAATGATAGTGCTGAAATTTTAGTTTATATTATGCAGCCTGAGGCCATAACATGAAAAATATATGAAGACATAGTGAAACAAACAAACAAACAAAACAATGTGCATGTGAGTATAATGTTGGCTGCTATAGCAAATAATTACCAAACTAAGCGGCTGTCAATACGAGGCTTTATTCTGAACTTATATAAATAGTCCACAGAGATTCCACGTTGTTATTTTTGGTGGTGGGCAGGCAGAAGTTATGTTCGTTGGTCATTCAGAATGAGGCTGATGGAATCTGTGTAACCTGCAATGTGGCAAAATTTGCTGGCATTCTTGGGCTCTATGCCTCTAACTAGCAGAAAAGGAAGAAATTTGATAATCACACACAGGAGCTTTTTATGGGTAAGATATACACCTAGTGAACATAACTTCCACCGGCAAGAACTCAGTAGGAGTTCTTGCATCTCTTATGGGTTCAATGGAATGCATAGTTTCATCTCCTATGCATTCAGTGGAATTCTTAGGTGACCAGGAGATCCAGGAATATGAGGGAGAAATTGCTTGTGGAGATTTAGCCATTTTTTATGCTGGTCACCAATATTCGTTTTCCAACATCTCTCTAAAGGAGAAACCCATGCTTCTATTTAATCACTGCATCTGGCTCATTGTTTGCCTTTGATCTCTGAAGGAATACTATTTCCTAGTTTTAACATAAAATTTGTGAAGTACCAGCAATGACAATCAGTATCAGCAAACTAGGACTAATACACTTATTAGCCTCAATTTGATATATTCAAACATCCCACCTTTTAAGTGAGGACTTGTGATATATAATGACATTTGCGTCAGATACATTTCCAGTAAACTTAATTACAGAACTTTAGTAGTTTTTTTATTCCTCTCCAGAATAGAATCAACATTGTGGGTGGTTGGGAACTAAGAAAAAAACAAGTAGTAAAGAAAAAACTCTAGGAAAGTAAATGAATCTATATGAAAAAGACAGACTCTAACATTCAAAATTCAGTTGTGTGAAGCTCTTCTTTTCTCAGGGGGCAAATTAAAAAGGCAGAGACATTGTCCCAATTTAACACATGGATGTTGTAGAAATATGAAATATGTAGGGACAAAATATGATGGAAAAACAGTGTTCGAAATAATATAGAAAACACTGTAGAAGGATGGCATAATTTACTTTTTCTGTTCAACAATGCATGTAAGAAATTTCATCATAATTCCATTTTTCAAGCATTAGATCCACTGAACACGTTCTCTTGATTTTTGAAGTATGTGTACTAAATGAATAGAATTGCAAAACACCTGAAGTTTGTTATGTCACACCATAGTTTAAATGTAACATATTCTAAGGCAAGCAGAATATTTCATAATCAGCAGGATAAATGGGTTTGGAAGACAAGTTACAACTGGATGGTAAGAGTAAGTGAGACAGTTGACGTCAAGAATGTTTACAGTGACTCTGAGCACCAAGAAGGATGTTTGTTATAAAGGATAACACACAAGATCTGAAAAGGATTGAGTTAAATTATCCCTCTGTGAGGCAAAGGATGTGAAAAATTCAGATTAGTTTTTTTAATCTTGTTTGTCTAGATAGCTTCAGAAAACATATTTATCTCGATTTTATAGATTTATGCTTTGATAGATATTTATAACCACTGAGAAATACATCTATCTTAGAGATGAGAGTATGTTAATATTCACTCTTTATTGTTCATCAGCTCTTGTGCTAGAGACATTTCCTATGTTTTTCATTTAATACTTAAGTAAATACAATTATTATATTTAGCAATTATGTAACAGATCTGAAGATACAGATTTTGTGGGGCTTGAAGTTTATGCAGCATATGTGGCCATGCATTTTGCAACTTTTTTTTTTTTTAATTTTGTATACAGGAAAGATCTGGTACAAGTGAGAGGCACTGAAGCTTAAGCTTCTGTAGCTGCATGGTACATCTGTCTCTACCGAAGGTAGAGATGAGAAAACTCAGATTTTGAAAAGGTAAATAATTTTCATAATAAGTAGTGAAGCTGACTTCAAATCCATGCACTTCTGAATCTGGGGGCCATAATCTCTCAATTCAAAACATAGATGATTTGAAAGTTGATCTGAAAAGGAAGAGAATATGCACCAACTCTGATAGACCTGCAGAGACAGCGCCCTATTTGCCATTCCCTTTAGTCACTGGGCCCAAAGAGCGTGCTACGATTGTGCAAAAATTCAAAGAAGTTATTTATCTTCCTCTTCTATAGAATTTATCTTTATATTGGGAAAATTGTAGCTTTATATTTCTTTAACAAATCTCACAATCTCATTGAAAAGTAATATAAGCCAAGAGAAAATTATTGCCTCAAATGAAGACAGTAAATAATAGTGAAACTAGTTTTCAGGATGATAAAATCAGGAGTTCAAACCACATCAGTAATTGGTTTTCTCCCAACCCATCTCTGTTTCCCTAATCTTATTGTATTCATTTCTGTGTACTGCAGAAGTGTTTTCTCCATTTTAAAGACAACACATGAGGCAGTGATTTTGAAGGTTAAATCTAAATATGGACAAGTGAAAAATAAAGGACTGTTTCCTGATTTTAACCAGAAATTCCTCAGTTACAGGCATTTGTCCTTCTTCCACCTACTTGGTCATGGATCTGTAACAGTGATCAATGATCAGAGGGAAAAGAAAAATTTCTCAAAAGAAGGGGTACAACTTTAGTCCGAAAAAGCAATTCATGACTATCACAATGATAACTTTATACTAAAGTGAAAATGTATACATTCTGTGTGTTCTTGAGTGCATATTTCAGTAAATGTGTTACATACTTTAACTTTGCTAGTTTTCCACATATTTCTCAACTACATATATCCATACTTTTAAATTCTTGAGAGTCATTCCTCCTAACATTGAAACTAATTATTAGTGTCTTACAACATCCTCCTTAGTTTACATACTTAAATTAGTGTATACTTAATTCCTAGTAGCATCACTTTTTAGTTAATTGATTTTAATTCTGAGAACACCCTGCACATGTAACCTATTAAATGTTATTTAAATATCTACACTACAATTTTTAATTGTCCTAATTCATTGCAATTTCACTGTCACTTACTAACATCTCCTTATGCTAAAGGGATTTAAAACAGGGAAACACTAATTAAAACCTCCATACAAGTTTTGCCTTTCCGGAGTTTTGTTCAACAACTTGCCCAATCCATTTAAGAGCAGTCTGTAGTATCTCTAAATTTCTTTTGAACTTTTGTGTAAACACTATGTGTGTGTATATATATATATGTTTGTTTGTTTGTTTGTTTGTTTGTTTGTTTGTTTTTGAGAGGGAATCTCGCTCTGTTGCCCAGGCTGGAGTGCAGTGGCGTGATCTCGGCTCACTGCAAGCTCTGCCTCCCAGGTTGACGCCATTTTCCTGCCTCAGCCTCCTGAGTAACTGGGACTACAGGAGCCTGCCACCATGTCCCGCTATTTTTTTTGTATTTTTTTAGTAGAAACAATATTTCACCGTATTAGCCAGGATGGTCTCGATCTCCTGACCTCGTGATCCATCTGCCTTCGCCTCCCAAAGTGTCGGGATTCCAGGCGTGAGCCACCGCACCCGGCCGTCTCAAAAATTTCATTATGTGCATCAGTAAATATTCATTTTCCATTTGGGGGACTTTTGATGATGTATGTGTTTTTGTAGGAACTTATATCAGAAATAGTTGTGAGTTATGCACTTATAAAGTTGTGAGTTATGCCCTTATAATTCTTTTTATTGTCATATTTTCCATTCTTTTAATTTTTGTTATGCCTTCTGACATCTCTAGGCCAGTGGCTAGGATAAGCTGTATTACAAACTAAACACAAAACTAGGTTTTGTTCTTCAATGCTAATCAACCAAATAGAAATCTATAATGGCTCTAAATATATCCTCATCCCTGGTGTGAAAATAAATTCCCATTTATTCACTTTACAGTTTTATTTGCCTCCAACATTTGCAAATTTACCTTGTTGTTTCTACAAAATATTCTGGATTCTTTCCTCTACTAACCTTTAAAATCAATTTATTAATGCTTGTTTTGTTTTGTTTTATTTTGTTAAAGAATCTTCAAGTTATAATACATGAAATACTTTTTAACATATAAGTGTACTCACTTATAAAACTCCAAGTTTCTGAAGCACCCCTTATTATAATAAGAGGAATCTGAGAAAAAGATAAATTAATGATGAAAATTTACATTGGAAAATTTGGAAATAAATCTTACTGAAATAGATTTTGTTCTTTATTCCCTCTATTGCCTATAGAGCTGGAATGGTTATATTTTAAATTAACATACATTGATTATTTTATTTTTAGCAAACAAATGTTTTTGTATTACATACATCTTCAAATGCAAAGCATTTTTCAAAAACAGATTAAAATATCAGATTTTGTGACTTATGGAATATTGCAAATTAATTTTATATACGTAACCAAATATTAGAGTGGATATGAAAAAACTATTGTACAATGTTAAAGAAGCACTATTTTTTTTTGCATTACCTTTAGTCTATTTTTTTCTTTATTAAGGTATAACTGACTAATGAAAATCATATTTTTAGTTAATATTTTGATACATGTATATATTGTGAAATGATTGCCACAATCAAGTATCAAGCTAGTTAACATATTCACTACCGCCCTCATATAGTTACTTTTATGTGTATGTACCTGTGTGTGGTGGAAATATTTAAGTTCTATTTCCTGGGTAATTTTCAAAGATACGATACAATATTATTAACTATAGTCACCATGCTGTATAACAAATTTCCAGAACTCGTTCAAACTCTCCAGCTGAAACGTTGTTCCCTTTGTTCAACATACCCTTATACCACTACTCACCCCCATTGCTCCTGGCAAGCACCATTCTACTCTCTGCTCCTGTAAGTTCGAATATTTTAGATTCCACATGTAAGTAATGTCATGTCACATTTGTCTTTTTGTGTCTGCTTTTTTTTTTTTTTTTTTTTTTTTTTTTTTTTTTTTTTTTCCTTCATTTAACCTAATATCCTCCTGGTTAATTCATGTTCTAGAAAATAGCAGGTGGTTTTTGTTGTTGTTGTTGTTTTGTTTTTTTAAGGCTAAATAGTCTTTTTAAAGGGGGAGAAAATACCTGAATGGGCATTAAAAGGATGGAAAAAATTGCCAGTGAACCTTCGGAAAAGTGTTTAATATTGTTAATCAGAGAAATACAAATTATAACCATAATGTCATACCAATATGTGTCGATGAAAACAAAAATAAATAAATACCAGGAAGTGGCAATAATATGGAAAATTTAACTTTCATACATTGTTATTTCACGTGTAAATTGGTACAGGCTGAACAAGCTTCTTGAAAATTATTTATGTTTACTCACAAAACCTATGCGTACATATACATCATGGCCCACTGTTACAGGATTCCTTCAGTGCCGTTTGACCAGCCAGAAATCCTGTGGCTGTCACCTCTGTCTGGGTTTCATTTGGGCCCACTGGAATTACTCTGCCCACTTGACCCAGCAGGTTGTGCTTGGCCTGTGCCCTGGCCAGGATGCCACACCTGCCGTGGCTCCACGCTCAGCCCATGGTTGAACCTGGCATGCTGTGAGTGGCTTCAGCATTGGGTGCTGATGTCCAGATGAGGGGAACGCTCTGGTGCCCAAAAACTCAGAGACGCCAGCAATCGTGGAGCCCCAAGGGGAGTTACAGCTCTTGCTTGGGGATTCTCGAGATCTGAGCTCCCCAAAAATGTCACAGCTCTTCACTACCAAAGCTCAGTTAGTGGGTGTGTGTTACAAGCCCCTTTATTCCCACCACTCACAGCTTGGCGAGCAGAAGGGTGTGGCACTCAGAGGCTTTTTGACTCTCACAGTTCAGCAAGCAAGAGCATGGTACAGCATTTTTATTTCTGCCACCAGCAGCTTGGTGAGTTCTGTGTTTGTAACCTTCAACCAAGAGGAATAAGGTGCATGGACACCAGAGAGTGAGTAAGGCAGAAAAGAATTTTACTGAGTGACAGAAAGAAAGCTCTCAGTGGAGAGAGGACTCCAGAACTGGTAGCCAACTGTGCGGCTGAGTCCATGGTTTTTATGGGCTTAGAATGAGGTAATGCTGGTGGGCACCTGTAGTCCCAGCTACTTGGGAGGCTGAGGCAGGGCAGGAGAATGGCATGAACCCGGGAGCTAGAGCTTGCAGTGAGCGGAGATCGCGCCACTACACTCCAGCCTGGGTAACAGAGAGAGATTCTGTCAAAAAAAAAAAAAAAAAAAAAAAAAAAGAAGGAAGTAATGAATGCTGATTGGTCCATGAGTGCTCTTTGGAAAAAGCACCATTCAATTGGTTAAAAGGCATCATCCAGAAGGAACCAATCCAGGCAGAGGGTAAGATGTGGATAGAAGTTCTCACTTCACGTGTGTACTGTATCTGGAACCAGCAGCTTGGTTGTCAGGCTTTAAACTGTCTTTGGCTTGAAGGTCGGGCTTCACCACAGACCTGTGCCTGTCTGCCTAGGAATTCTTCTGTCTCCTGTTGCTATCACTATCAATTTTACTTCTAAGTACATAACAAAAAAATTAGTATATATGTCCACCAAAAGATATACAGAAAATTGTTCTTAGCAGGTTTACTACAAATAGGCTAAACTGGATATAATCCAAATGTTCAAATATTCAGCCATACAATGGATACATAAATTGTGGCATGTGTGCCAATATAATATATAAACAGGTTTTTTTTTTAAATTCATCCTAGATTAAAATTGATTACTAAAAAAATCTAAACACAAAATATTACACACTACATATATGATACCACTTACATTATGTTCAAAAAAGGCAAGGCAAATCTGTGAGGATAGGAGTAAGAATATAGCTACCTCAAGGGGAGGCGCATGTGTATTATAAGGAGTGCAATGGGGTACCTTGGAATGATGGAAATATTGAATATTTTGTTTTGAAGTGATTATAAGTTTAAGGAGTTTTACACATAAGATTTCTGCCCTCTACTGTATGTAGAATTTTTTTATTGTTTAAATATTAAAAGTCATATATATGCTGGTATGATTTCCTAAACACAATTTAACATGAAGAAATAATTTGGTAAATGACATATACAGTATGGAATCCTGTTATATATACACATATAGCATATGTGTGTGTATATATATCCCAAATATATATACACATATACACTATATTCCATACTATATATTTATGTAGCATGATATATACAATATGGAATCCTGTCACACACATATATATATATATGGAATCCTATTCCATAATTTCTGGGAATACATAGACAAATGTGTAGAAGGAACTGTAAACTATAAATATTGAATAGCTCTGATGATGGGATTAAGGTAGTAGATTAATATTGGGAGCAGCAGTGAAAAGAATCTTTAGCCTCATCTTTTATTCTTTACATTTTTTAAAAAGGATTATATTATTGTGTTGCATTTTTAATTTAAAAATATTAGCAAGTCTAAAAAAGAACTATTTTAAATTAAAATGTTAGTTGAAATAAAACGCAACAAAACAATACAAATGCTAGAAATAAAAGAGAAAGAAGTTTTCCGAAATGCTGTACAAAATGACAAGGATATTAACAATTTGAGTAAAAATGTAGGAGAGGCAACAAAGGTCAGGCTGTAATCTTTGTAATAGTCTTCTGGATTTTTGCAGTTGTTAGTTATCAGCATCTGCTCCACCTTTTCCTGATAGTAGCACTCCAACTGACTTCTGTGACATCACTTGTTTTTTGTTACTGCATACAGTCTGGTAGGATTGCTAAATAATTTCTGTCTTTGTCTAGAAACTGGTGCACAGCTGCTCCATTCAAAGTTAATTTAAATGCTTCCCCACATAATTAGAATCATGTATGAAGTGACAAAAAACTAAAGTGGTTAGAGTTTTTGTTGATTTTTTATTTTTATTTTTAATAATTCCACTGCTGGTAACTGAACATAATCAGAAGGCATGCTGTTTCGTACCATATTGGAGTCTGTTCTTCAACCTTTCTTCAATTCTACAAGCTTCCCGATAATATATCTATTATTTTTTCATTAAGTTTTTGTATTAGTTAAGATTGCCAGATTTACTTAGTCCAAACCAAGAACTTTGACTGATAACATGACCATCAGTCATTGTTTAAAAAACAATTAAAATACAATTAAAAATCACATTAAGATAAACTTGAAAACAGGGAGAAAATTAGCTAAAAGTAAATGCAAAACAAATTTCAGCAGAAAGGATAAAAATCTTTCATCTGCACACATTTTTATGGAATTTTACAAATCCATAAATAAGAGAATATCCTACTTGCATCCATGGATAAATAATGTATTCTCTTCAAAAACACTGTGTGTTAGACAAAAATAGCAATGACCCTTCAAAGTTCTTAGTAAAAACTAATTATAACTAAGTAATAAATCCATTTTGATAACAAAAACAAAGATTTTGTCTTTTTAGGCACAAAAATACACCAAAATTTATATGCATGCATTCTTTCTTATTCATTCATCAAGTAAAATTCTTAGGAATTTTATTTGATAATCTACTCTGAAAGTAAAAGTAGGGCGTAAAACCAAACAAAAGACAACATGAAGTACAAACATTTCTTTGAAGAGGTTTCTAGGATTGCATCTGGGAAGAATAATTAGAAAATAGTCAGTAGAGATTAGAACTTTATGATAGAGAGCTTTACATAAGAGATTGCCAAGGAAAAACAAGGATATAATATACCAAGTAAGTGAGATGTTGTGAAACTAGAAGATATAATAAATTATTAGATGGTAAATAAAAAGGAGGGGCAAACTTTAAATCAAAATTAAACAAGATAGGTTATGCAACCATAAAGCAAAGTAGAACACTGCATATTTTCAGTCATTAGTGGAATATAAAAGTAGGGCATCATTCAAAAATAACTCCAGCAAATTCTCCTTTAAGCAGTTTGGGAATTGTGAAGTTTGAAAAGAACTAAAGAGAATTTCAGTTAGTTCTTCCGTGAGAAATTAATTCATAAACAAATCTCATTAGAACTTTATGATAGAGAGCTTTACATGAGAGAACGCCAAGGAAAAATGAGGATATAATACAGCAAATATGTGAGATGTTGTGAAGCTAGAAGATAATAATAAATGATTAGATGATAAGCAAAAAGGAAGGGCAAAATTTAAATCAAAATAAAACAAGAAAGTTTAAGCAACCATAAAGCAAATTAAAACACTGCATATTTTTGGCCATTAGTGGAATATAAAAGTAGGGCATCATTCAAAAATAACTCTAGCAAATTCTCCTTTGACCAGTTTGGAATTATGAAGTTTGAAAAGAATTAAAGAGAATTTCAGTTGGTTCTTCCATGAGAATTTGCAGACAAATCACTGACATATGCTATAGTCATATAATAGCATTGTTCTATGCATGGGCAATGTATGCAAAGACACAGATAGCTCAGGTTAGGAAATAAGAGTAATCCCAGTAAATTAGGGGGAGAATAATTATATGCAAAATCATGAAGAGTAATTTATTCATCATTCCACTGTGCTAAAACAATAGCAAATCAGAATAGTTACATTTGAGAGAATGGGAGAAGAAGATTGCAAAGTAGATTCAATCCTCTCCTGTTGTATCATTTATTTGTTAAAAGGGGCTGAATAATGTCTAATATATGCCAAAAGCACAGTAGCCATCATTTTTTTCTTAAAAGACGTTAACCACAAAATTATTTTAAAATATAAATGATTGCAACTGGCTAGGAGAAATACAGTGGGCACACTATATTATTGCAATTCATTATAAATTATTTGTCAAATTTTACTTCCAGTATCATGCTTGTGTATTAGTTTCATTAAAACAGGAGATGAAAAGAAATAGACCAAACAGTTCACAGAAAATGTACAATAGTTAAGGATGATATAGAAAACACTAACCAATCTTACGTAATCAAATGTTATACATATAATGACATGTAATATTAAAACTACAAATTTGATATAATTATGTTCTTATATATTTACAATATTAGACTGGCAGGGGTTTAAATATGTTAACTAACACAGAGTGCAAGCCAGGGTATGGGGAAATAGGAAATAGATCTTCTCTTACATTGTCAGATAAAAGATGAACTGTATATATGTACTCATATATAATGTACAGAGATGTAATTGTATATGTACAAATAATATATTCACGTATGTAATAGAATCATCCATATATTAAATCTATACATATACAAAGTTTTATATTAACATTTTACTTTAGGGAGAGAAAACAATGCTTTACCCTGGTTAAATCTGTGGTGTGAGCTTATATGGGGTGAGTAGGAAGAATTATCATTATTCACTTTTCAATTTATTTGTACTGTCTGAATGCTTTCCATTTGAATGTAGTATTTTTGTAACACAAAACCTTTGAAAGCATAAATGCACTAGGATATTATCAAACTTGCATGTATAGTATTTAAGAAATTTAGTAATCAAGACCCCTTGAACAAAACTGAAAGTTAACAAAATCCATCAACCAAGTGATGAAACAAAGAAAATTATTCAGGAATAGATAGGTTGTGGTAAAATAATAGAACTAAATAAATACAATGGGCATTTAGGAACAAATCTATGATAAATCATTGTTATTGATTTGTTAAAAATATAAGGCAGAGCAACATAAATCAACTTGTTTTTTCAGAGCAATAATATAAAAGAGTGCACAAAATCTTCATACCTCTCAAGTAGTTAAAGCTTAAAAACTTTAGGTTAAACATTGAGGTTGATGGTAGTTTTCAGATGTGTCAATTAATTGGGTATCGAGAAAAAAAGCAATTATTTTATAGTGATATTGACAAATGACTGAATCCCAATTCTACCACTTAATACCTATACAACCATGGGCAAGCCACAGTCCTCTTATTTATATAAAATAGAGTAATGAAGATGGCACATAATTGTGGAATACAACCTATATTTAAATTAGATACCATAAATATTTTCTCTAGCTTCTTACATGTACCTTTATCAATTAAACAACTGGCTATTTTAATGTATGGATTCAGCAACACTGACAATGTGTAGACTTCAGATGTTAATAAATATTTCAGATTATTTGGTTCAAAATTATAGTTATTTACATCTATTTTTTTTACCTGTAATTATTCCTTGGTAAACACAGTGTTCATTTAAATAGCACATTTCAATAGTGATTAAAAAATTAAAACCAGACCTGGCTGAGATAGCACTGATAGGCTGAAAATTTTTCTATAGCCTGTGGACATGAATAGTACATAAATAAGATCTTCAAAGATCACTTTAAGCAGGGCTAGTTGGCAGTTGCATAATTTTCTTATGTTAACATAACAATTATGCCTAGCTTTCTGTAATATTTTTATCTTGATCAGAATGAAATGACACGCATTTTTAAAATTATACTTTAAGTTCTAGGGTACATGTGCACATGTGCAGGTTTGTTACATATGTATACATGTGCCATGTTGGTGTGCTGCACCCATTAACTCAACATTTATATTAGGTATATCTACTAATGCTATCCCTCCGCCCACCCCCCACTCCATGACAGGCCCCAGTGTGTGATGTTCCCCACCCTGTGTCCAAGTGTTCTCATTGTTCAATTATCACCTATGAGTGAGAACATGCGGTGTTTAGTTTTCTGTCCTTGCAATAATTTGCTAGGAATGATGGTTTCCAGCTGCATCCATGTCCCTACAAAGGACACGAACTCATTCTTTTCTATGGCTGCATAGTATTCCATGGTGTATATGTGCCACATTTTCTTAATCCAACCTGTCATTGATGGACATTTGGGTTGGTTACAAGTCTTCACAATTGTGAATAGTGCCGCAATAAACATATGTGTGCATGTGTCTTTATAGCAGCATGATTTATAATCCTTTGGGTGTATACCCAGTAATGGGATGGCTAGGTCAAATGGTATTTCTGTTTCTAGATCCTTGAGGAATCGCCACACTGTCTTCCACAATGGTTGAACTAGTTTACAGTCCCACCAACCAACAGTGTAAAAGTGTTCCTATTTCTCCACATCCTCTCTACTGCCTGTTGTTTCCTGACTTTTTAGTGATCGCCATTCTAACTGGTGTGAGACGGTATCTAATCGTGGTTTTGATTTGCATTTCTCTGATGGCCAGTGATGATGAGCATTTTTTCATGTGTCTGTTGGCTGCATAAATATCTTCTTTTGAGCAGTGAATGACATGCATTTTTAACCTTAATATTGCATGAAATGCAATGCAAGGAAGCAATTTACCTTACAACTTACTATATATAAGCAATTTCTGCTTGTATATGGAAATAGAAATCTACTATAACAAAACTCAGCAATTCCAAATGATAAAACTCACACATTCACAAAATCATTAATTATCAAAATGCCTTTTATTATACCTTGACTCTTTAAGAATTTTGATTGACAGCATTAAAATAAATGATTCATTGTAAAAATCTTAATATTAAATTTTCAAAGAAACTTGTCTTCAAATGAGTTATCTGTCCACTCTCTCCAATTCCTCTCTCGCTCTCTCCAATTCACTCTCTCCTCCATTTACTTATAATTTAATCTTATATACTCAAGTGTTGCCTCCTAATACGTATCCTAACCACACTCTTGAAAGTCACAGTTGGCCTCCGAAACACAAGCTATAAAACATTATATAAAATTACTCCTTTTAAAAAAACTATTTTTCAGTTTGGAATAAAATATTCTTTCTTTTTATTGCTTGTATGGCATTTTACTAGCTTATTCTAGGATACTGTTTGAACCATAAAGGTTGTATCAACTTCATTTAATGTCACCTCTTCCTACAGATGGGTGACTCTAATTCTCTGTTTTCACCCTGGCAACTCTCTTCCCCTGAGGTGTATTCCTTTTATTTTACTTTTTATTTTAATACACAAATGATTTTTGGAGTCCTCTCTCTCAAACTTTATGGTTTTAATTGTTCTGCAATTGATCGAGTAGAACAACAACTTATTTGAAATATTTTATTGAAAACGTGTTACATGCCATACACAAGAGACAAACAAAAAATAAAAATAAAAAAACAAACAAACAAAGAAGATTTCATGAAGTATTTATCCTAGCTTCAGTCAATGATATCCGCTAAGGAAAAGAGACCACAAAAGATATAGTGTGACAGACGTGTGTGGCGGTGGAGAAGGGTGCTATTTTAGGATAGGATAGCAAGTGAAATTACTATCAAGATATCCAAAATTTCATACTGCTTTAAACATGGAAGTGTTGGCATACTTTGTCCCTTATTCTAGAATACAAAACATTACCAAATTCCCATTTCACACTTTGAGTGACTTACTGCTCCACCCACCTCTCTCCTAAATTGCAAATCCATTTCTGCTAGTTTGACACACATTTCCAAAGCAACTCCAAATGAAAAATGTCTACAAATAGCACTTTTACTGCATCCCGCCCCCAAAAGCATCATCTACTGAATTTCTTAATCTTGATGAATCAATTAATTTATTTAATCACACACATTATGATAGACATACTGCTTGATCTTGCAGTAAAGGAGAGAGATTAATAGGTTTCCTCACAGACCATAACATGATTTTAATTAAGGATGTTAAACTTCAATTGTTTGGTCAATTCCTCCCTCTAATTAGCCTTACAATGCATATATTTCATTTCTTTCCTCAGCCATTAAGCTTTAATGATTCTTTAAAATGCTTTCTAAAATCACTCTTTTTCTTGTGTTATCACTTGGATTGCCTCATTTTTTATCTTATGTTCTGCAGCAACACTGACAACAAATAAATCCTCTTAGAGCTGTTTCATAAGAGAACTTCCTGCTTCCATTCTCATTTGTCTCTTAAAGCATCCATGCTGTTACAAAATTCCACATGGTTCACATATATTAACTAACCTAATTCTTACAATCCCAATAAGGCAATTAAGTAGATATCACTACTTTTCCAATGAAGCCATTGTCGTACGTTTACACAGCTAAGAAGTAGTGAAATAAAAATTTGACCAAACTCAGACAGTTCATCTCTGATATCTAGGCCTTTAATCATTTTCTAAGTCCAAACTATATGTTTCCATTACCATTAAAAAAAATCTCCAGATATAAAAGAGGTAACTAAGGAATAGAAGAAGAATGCAAGTTGTATGTGCATAAAAGCAAGAGTCATCAATGGCTATTTATATTGGAATATCACAGCATCACTACGTCAGCAACTACGTCTCCTCTAAAAGTTGCTTGCACTTTCTGCACTCACCACATAGTTCTTCCGAGTTATCTTCTTTACAGATAGTGATTGTTAATGCTTTGGCCATCCTTATACCTATCCTCCACTATCAGCTCTGCAAGGTGTTGGAAAAATGTGCCTTCCTCATCCACTGGAGATGTCACAGGCTTTGGCTCTACATTGCAAACTGTGTTTTCAGCTTAACAATGATACAATTTGAATTCTAAAAATGCATTACTGTTAACATTTTGCTATCAATCTTCTTACTGATTATTACAAATACGTGGAAACCAAAGGTCTACAAAGTTCCCCTCCCAGTTTTTTCTGCCTAAAAATTGACATTACGTATTTCTAATTTTTTTGAAGGGATGAGTATGAGAGAATCCTGGGGTAAAGCAGGAAGAAGTGATAAATGCTCATTGCTTCTCTTAGCTTAGTTTATTTCTTCCTCTTACAAAATATCTAAGGACAGAGCTTATTGCTTGATAATCCTTTAGGTACTTGAGCCTAAAATGTAATAATGCTTTACTGCCAACTGGTTAAAGAGTGGGACTCTCTGGCAAGTTGATTGGCCATACTTGAATGGTGTGAATAAACGTTGTATTTATGAATATGAACCACTGGGTCCTGTGAAATAATACATCTTCTAGGTGTACTGACTACATTATACTGTCTGAATGTGAGCAAGAAACTAATGAGTATACCTAAGGAGGTAACAAAAGATTTAAATACTTTAAAATAGAAAAGCTTAATTTGGAGAAATGTTAAACTTTCTGTTTTGAGTGTTAACCAAAATTAAAATAACATACATTTTAAATTAGTACAGAAGACAATATCAAATACTTTTCCCTATAATTTAGGAAGAACTCAAAGAGTATATCTGTGAAATGCAAAATAGAAAGCACTGAATATGCTAAGATTAAGACTAAATATATTTATTATCATAAAAATTCAAATCATATGCTATTCTATTGAGACAAAATTGATTTGTTTAATTAAAGTGTATGCTCATCTGTTTCCTCTCCAAATATCATCCATAAATTCCTCTGAAGGCTTTTTTGAAAAAGAAGAAAATTTTTTTCATTAAAATAAATATTGACCTAATATCAAATCAGACATTTAAAATCATGTTGTTTCACAACTATTAAATATAAATGAAAACATTACAGGGCAGTAGAAAAAAATACCATCTCAGTCTATCACAGTTGTACTAGATATGATTCTTTAACATTCAACCAGATGCTCATTACTTTTACCTAATTTTTAAATTTAACAAAGTTGATATTTTAGTAGAATATTCATGCATTCATACTTATCAACGAATTCACTAATTCTGCACCTTTCTGTATCTAGGTAGCTATAATGACCTATGAGATATATTTCTTGTTAATCTTATAATATCCATTTGATTTCTTTTTTAACGTTTTAACTAATTACTTGATTTCCTTTTTATCTCTTTTTTCTCTATTTTCATTGATATATTAATTACAGTTATTTAAAAATGTGTGTCTGTTGGCCGGGCACAGTGGCTCACGCCTATGATCCCAGCATTTTGGGAGGCCTAGGCAGGCGGATCATGAGGTTAGGAGATTGAGACCATCCTAGCCTACATGGTGGAACTCAGTCTCTACTAAAATACAAAAAATTAGCCGGGCGTGAATGGTGTGCGCCTGGAGTCCCAGCTACTCGGGAGGCTGAGGCAGGGGAATCGCTGGAACCCAGGAGGCGGAGTTTCCATAAGCACAGATGGCACCACTGCACTCTAGGGACAGAGCGAGGCTCCATCTCAAAAACAAACAAACTAAAAACAACAACAACCAAAAAACGTGTGTCTGTTAAATATCATCTCTCTGTTTGCTAATATTTACTATTTTATCTCTCATCAGCCAAATTTCCTGACTATGCCTGGTAATTTTTAAATGTATTTTGTACTAGTATTCTAGAGGAGTTATATTATCCTCCCCTAAAGGAGAGGTTGGCCACCTTTTTCTTAAAGAATCAGACAGTACAGATTTTAGGTTTGGGGACCATACTGTGTCACATCTACTTACCTCATGTGTTGTTGCATGGAAGTAGTCAAAGAAATATGTACACACTCGGCCATGACTATGTTTGTGTAAAACTTAATTAACAAAATAGGCGGCTGACCCAATCCATGCTCTAAATCATGTTGACTTTTGTTACCACAGGCAGTTAAATTTCAAGCGAATAATCTTATTCTTGTCAAGGTTTGGTTTTAGCCTTTTTAAAATTCGGTCTATGTCAGCTTTCCAGTTAGTCTTAAGGATCAGCACTTTTCTGATGGTTGGCCCATAGTCTTAGACTATGGGTGTTATGTGGTTTCAGATGAATGCCTGCTATTTACTATGGTCCTTGAACCTTGGCTAAGTCAGAAATTCATGTTTCCTAGTAGTGTGTGAAAGCAGAAGCTGTTCTACACCAAGCCTCCAAAAGCCTCACCGTCTGCATGTGCACCTTACAAATTGGAAAGGGACCTAAGGGAAAAAACCCTACAAGAGTTTAAGGCTTTCTTCCTGTGATGCTCTCCTTCTAGAAACCGTGACTTCTTTAAACTGCAATCTCTTTTTCTTCCAACATCAAAGTTGCTATTTCTACTTTGACTCTACTTCTCTGTGATACACTGACACCAGTGTCTCCAGAGTAAAACTGGTGAAAGTGGGACCCAACTCATGGGTTTATCTTCCCTCAATGAGTGCAGTCCTGTTTTTCACAGCTGTTTCATATGTATTGACCATTTTTATGTTTGTTTGTTATGAGAGTGAAATCTGATACTAGAAAAATCTGTGAAATGCACTCCATCATGTAAAGAACCTGAATGCCAAGTGTTAAATCAAAATTATATAGGTTCCAGATGTGACTATCTTCTAACAGAGTGAATTACTAGTCTTTGCTAGGCAACTAGAATTAGGGCTGATTTGCTTAATCTAATTAGCTATTGAGCTGAATTCTGTCTGGGTTTGAGTTAATTTAGCCACAGTCCAGCTTGGGCTTGAGATTTTTTTGTAAGACAGAGCCCTCTAAATATCTTATGTGATAACTTGCTGAGTTCACCAGGGCTCCTTCATATAGGATCTGAACTCAATTGTTTTCTCTTTATCACAGTGAGACTCCCAAAAAATAATATGAAATAATTTATTCAAAAACTAGGAGTAACTGAGAAATTAACAAGCAAAAGAAAAATTCTGTTCAAAGCCATTCCTGTAGAACTTAAAACTTGTTTAATTAGTATTTTGAATGAAGCGCAGGCATATCTGGAGTTATTAAAGTTCTAGTGATGTTTGAAAATGTTCAGAAAGACAGAAAATACATTTTTTCTAGTAAGAAGAAAAATGTTAGTTTAATTTGAGACAAGAAAAAAAAAAAAAAAAAAACCCTCTTTGGCCTGCAGTGAAAGAGCCTTTGATCTCAATTCAGATCCAGATGAATTTCTACAGCTCTGCCCTGCTTAGGTGAATTTACCTGCTGTAGCCAATTAAAGTGTGTTGCTTAGAATGTGCATCTCAAAGACTGTGAAAACACAAGCAGTTATTTTTTTTTGTTTCCTGGAGTAATCTCATGTGGCAAACTTGCACTTCAGTTGAAAAAAATTACTTTTCTATCAATTTGGGAAAAACTATTCTTCCCACTTGTTAACAAAATTAAATAAATAAGGTGGCAGAGCAAGATGGTGGAATAGAAAGCTCCACTTATCATGTCCCCTCCCAACAAGGACACCAAGTTAACAACTACCTACACTGGAAAAACACCTTCATAAGAACCAAAAATCGGGTGAGTACTCAAAGTACTCGGTTTTAACTACATATTGCTGAAAGAGGCACTAAAGAGATTAAAAAAAAAAAAGCCCTGAATCACCACCACCACCACCCTGTTACCCCGAGCAACAGAGGCATGGTACAGAGAGCTTCTCTGTGTGCTAGGCAAGAGAGAACACACCAATTGTGAGGTATTAAGCTCAGTGCTGTTCTGTTAGAGCATAAAGGCAAGCTGGACCAAGCTCAGCTGATATATGCCCATGGAGGGAGCATTTAAACAAGCCCTAGCACGAAGGGAATTGCAAAACCTAGCATTCTGAACTTGAGTGTTTGCCAACCTCACCACCAATGACCAAAGTGCTCTTAATCTCTAAGTAAATTGAAAGGCAACCTAGGCAAGTCCTAAGACTTGCAACTTGTAAGCAAGTCCTAGGACTGAATTGGGTCAAGAAATGGTAGACTAGGGGGCACACGTGACATGCTGAGACACCAGCTGGGGCAGGCAAGGGAGTTCTGCCATCACCCTTCTTCTAATCCCAGGCTGCACATCTCAGGGCTCCAAAGGAGACTCCTTCCTTCTGCTTGAGGAGAAGAGAGGGAAGAATGGGAAGAACTTTGTCCTGCATGTTGGATACCAGCTCAGCCACTGCAGGGTAGGGCAGAGTCAAGAAGCCCTGTGCCAGGCCCTAGCCCACAGATGACATTTCTAGACATACTTTGGTCCAGAAAAAAATCTCCTTCCTTGAAGCAAAAGACCCAGGCCTACCAGCATTCATCATCTGCTAAATGAAGAGTCCTTGGGCACTGAATAACCAGCAGCTATACTCAGGTACTACATCAACAGCCTTGGGTGAACCTCTGAGACTTGCTGGCTTCAAGTGAGACTCATCACATTACCAGCTGTGGTGGCTAAGGAGCAAAACTATGAAAAGAAGAGGGAAAAGTAAAGGGGAATTTGTCTTATCCCTTAGGTACCAAGAGTGCTGCAAGGAAGTTGAGAACCAAGCAGGATCGTGGGTTCTTCGATTCTAAAACTTTACTATTGGATGGCATTTCTGGACTTGCCATGAGCCAGAGGGTGGCCCAGTGCCCTAAAGGGTGAGTCCCAGGCCAGGCGGCATTCATGACAAGCTGACTTGAGAGACCCTGCATCTTAAGGAAACATCGGTGGTAGTCTGACAGTACACCCCTTGGCTATGGGTGGCAACGGCTATGGGATGAGGCTTCTCTGACTTTGGAACGGGGAGGGGAGAGTAGGAAGAACTGTATCTTGCAGTTTGAGTGCCAGCTCACCACAATATAATAGAACATCAGATAGACTTCTAAGATTTTTGACTCTCATTCCTGACACCTAGATGGCACTTCTGGACCCATCTGGGGCCTGGGAAACCTTGCTGCCCTGAAGTGAAGAAAACAGGCCTGGTTGGCTTTGCCACCTGCCAATTATAGAGGGCCAGGGCCTTGTGCAAACATAGGCAGTAGTCAGGGAGTGGTTACAGCAGGACTCGAGCGAGACCCAGCTCTGTGATGACTTTAGATCTTACTCAGTGTAGTCACAGTAGTGGTGGCTACAGGAATGCTTGTATCACTCCAACCCCAGTTTTAGATGGCACATAACAGAGACAGAGATTCTGTATGTTTTAGAGAAAGTAAGGGAAGAAAACAAGAGTTTCTACCTGGTAATCCAGAGAATTATGGACCTTGTCCAAGACCATCATTGTGGTCTGCAAGAATCACAGTGTTACTGGCCTTGGAATGCCCCTTAAAGCAGAAACAGCATTGATCACAACATGCAAGTCCTTTCAATATCTGGAAAGACTTCTCAAGAAGGACAGCTACAGATAAGCCCAGGCAACGAAGACTACAATAAGCACCTAACCCTTCAATACTTAGATACTGAAGAACATCTACTAGCATAAACATCATCCAGGAAAACATGATCTCATCAGGTGAACTAAATAAGGCACCAGGAAAAAATCCTAAAGAAACAGAGATATGTGACCTTCCAGACAAAATAATTCAAAATAGCTGTGTTGAGAAAATTGAAAGAAATTCAAGATAACAAAGAATTCAGAATTCTATCAGATATATTTAACAAAGAGACTGACAAAATTAAAAAGAAGCAGAAATTCTGGAGGTGAAAAATGCAACTGACATACTGAAAACTGCGTTAGAGTCCTTTAATAACGGAATGGATGAAGCAAAAGAAAGAATTAGTGAGCTTCAGGACAGACAATTTGAAAACACACAGAGGAGACAAAAAAAGGTTAAAAAACAATAAGGCATGCCTACCGGATCTGGAAAATAGCCTCAGAAAGGCAAATCTAAGGGTTATTGGCATTAAAGAGGAGATAGAGAAAGAGATGGGGTAGAATATTTATTCAAGTGATAACAGAGAACTTCCCAAACCTAGAGGATGATATTATTATAACATAAAAGTGCAAGAAACTTGTAGAACACCATGCAGATTTTACCCAAAGAAAACTTCCTCAAGGTATTTAATAATCAAACTCCAAAAGTCAAGCATAAAGAAACGATCCTAAATGCAATAAGAGAAACAAATAACATACAACAGAGCTCCAATGTGTTTGGCAGCAGTGTTTTTAGTGGAAACCTTATGGGCCAGGAGAGAGTGGCATGGCATATCTAACGTGCTAAAGGAAACAAACAAACAAACAAAGGAACAAACAAAAGTTTTACCTTTAGTAAAATGTTATTATAGTATATCTGGCAAGAATATTCTTTAGACATGAAGGAGAAATAAAGACTTTTCCAAATGAATAAAAGCTGAGGGATTTCAACAGTACCAACCCTCTCCTAAGAGAAATGCTAAATACTTCAACTGGAAAGGAAAGGGCATTAACGAACAATAAATAATCACCTGAAGGTACAACACTTACCAGTAATAATAAATGCGCAGAAAAACACAAAATATTATAACACGGTAACTGTGGTTTAAAAACTACTCTTATCCTAAGAAGAAACACTAAACAATGATCGAATCAAAAATAATGACTACAACAAGTTTTCAAGCTATAGTCAGTAAAATGAAATAGAAATAAAAACAAAAAACCTGTAATCCCAGCACTTTGGGAGGCTGAGGCGGGCAGATCACAAGGTCAGGAGATTGAGACCATCCTGGCTAACATGATGAAGCCCTGTGTCTACTAAAAACACAAAAAATTAGCCGGGCATGATGGCAGGCCCCTGTAGTTCCAGCTACTCGGGAGGCTGAGGCAGGAGAATGGTGTGAACCTGGGAGGCGGAGCTTGCAGTGAGCGGAGATTGTGCCACTACACTCCAGCCTGGGTGACAGAGCGAGACTCCATCTCAAAAAAAAAAAAAAAAAAAAAAAAAGTTAAAAAGCAGCAGCACAAAGTTAAGAGGAGTTTTTATTAGTTTTATTTCTGCTTGTATGTTTATGCAAATACTGTTCAGTTGTTATCAGGTTAGAATAATGGGTTATAAGATAGCATTTGCAAGTCTCATGGTAACCTCAAACCAAAAAACATACAATAAAAACACAAAAAATAAAAAAGAAATAAACTAAATTATATCACCAGACAAAATCATCTTCACACAAAGAAGACACGAATGTAAAATAGAAGAAATAGAATACAATAAAATACCAGAAAACAAATGACAAAACATCTAGGGTAAGTCCCTACGTATCAACAGTAACATTGAATGTAAACGGACTAAACTTTCCAACCAAAAGACATAGAGTGGCTGAATGAATGTAAAAACAAGACCCATTTACCTGTTGCCTACCAGAAATGCACTACGCCTATAAACACATACATAGAACTAAAATAAAAGGATGGCAGAAGATATTACATGCCAGTAGAAACCAAAAAAGAGCAGGAGTTGCTAAACTTGTATCAGACAAAATAGATTTTAATAAAAAAACTATAAGAAGATTCAAAAAAGGCCAGGTGCGGAGACTCGTGCCTGTAATCCCAGCACTTAGGGAGGCTGAGGCGGGTGGATCACGAGGTCAAGAGATCGAGACCATCCTGGCCAACAGGGTGAAACCCCGTCTCTACTAAAAATACACGTGGCGGTGTGCACCTATAGTCCCAGCTACTCAGGAAGCTGAGGCAGGAGAATCCCTTGAACCTGCGAGGCAGAGGTTGCAGTGAGCCAAGATCACATCACTGCACTCCAACTGGTGACAGAATTATACTCTGTCTAAAAAAAAGAAAGAAAGAAAGAAAAAGATACAAAAAATCACTATATAATGATAAAGGGGTCAATTCAGCAAGAGGACAAAATGATTTTAAATACACATACCCTCAAAACAGGAGCACTGAGCTAAATAAAGGAAATATTATTAGAGCTAAAGAGAGAGAGAGATAGGTCCCAATACAATAATAGATGAAGACCTTCACCACACCTTCAGCATTGGACAGAAACATCAACAAAGAAACATCAGATTTAATTTGCCCTATTGACCAAATGGATATAATAGATATTTACAAAACATTTCATCCAAGAGATGCAGAATACACATTC
Organism: Rhinopithecus roxellana; assembly: GCF_007565055.1. NCBI lineage: Eukaryota > Metazoa > Chordata > Mammalia > Primates > Cercopithecidae > Rhinopithecus > Rhinopithecus roxellana. Next base: position 111,907,595 of record NC_044549.1, on the reverse strand, counting down.
TTTTCCCCAATATATGAATTACTCTCAAGGACAGACTATTAGGTCACAAAAAGATCAGAGCAGAAGTAAATGAAATTGAAAGAAAAAAAAAATACAAAAGATGAATGAAACTTGGGAGGCTGAGGCAGGAGAACTGCTTGAACCCAGGAGGTACAGGTTGCAGTGAGCCGAGATTGCACTACTGCACTGCACTCCAGTCTGGGAGACAGAGCGAGGTTCTGTCTCAAATTAAATAAATAAATAAATAAAAATAAAGATAAATGAAACAAAAAGTTGTTTAACATCAAACAATATTGGCAAAGTTTTAACAAGACTAACTAACAAGAAAAGAGAGAAAATGAAAATAAATAAAATCAGAAATGAAAAAGGAGACATTCCAACTTATACTGTAGAAATTCAAAGGATCATTAGTGGCTACTAAGAGCAAATATATGCCAATAAATTGGAAAGTCTAATAAATCCAATAAACTGGCATATAGTTGATTGCATTAGCCACTAATGAGCCACAGAAGTAAAGAAGAAATGGACAAATTCCTAGACACATATAACTTTCTAAGATTGAACCATGAAGAAATCCAAAACCTGAACAGATCAATAGTAAGCAACGAAGTTGTAATAAATTTTTTCAATAAAGAAGAGACTGGGACCTGATGGCTTCACTGCTGAATTCTACCAAACATTGAAGGAAGAACCAGTATCAATCCTAGTTAAAGTATTCCAAAAAAGAGAGGAGGAGGGAGTACTTCCAAACTCATTCCACAGGCCAGTATTTTCCTGTTATCAAAACCTGACAGTCACATGAAAAAAAGAATCCTACAGATCAATATCTCTGATGAATATTGAAAACAATCCTCAACAAATTACTAGCAAACTGAATTTAACAACACATGGAAAAGATCATTTCTCATGACCAGGTGGGACTTATCCCAGGATTTCAAGGATGATTTAACATACACAAATCAATCAATATGATACATTATATCGACAGAATGAAGGATGAAACCCATATGATTTAATTTGATGCTGAAAAAGCATTTGATAAAATTCAGCATCTCTTCATAATAAAAACCCTCTAAAAACTGGGTATAAAAAACAACATATCTCAACACAACACTTTTTATATTAGATTCGCTGTATTTTATTACACCTTCCACAAGATTGTTGTTATTCACAACTTCTGGGTACAGTTACAGTACAAAGATTAGTGAAAATAACTCTAGAGTCTTGGTGCTCAAGTTGGTCCAAATTCCTTAACAGATAGTTATTACCTTCCTCTTCTACTGCTTATTCTGGTTTTCTCTTCCACTTAGCTAACTTCTCTGCCAATTCTGATTGCTTGTCTGTTGAATTGGAACAAACCCTCCTACCTAAAGTGTTCACCGTCTAAGTTAAAATGTCATTATCAAATTACGAGAGCTGTTCTTGTCCATCTTGTTCATATCAACAGAATGAAGGATAAAAAGTATATGATCATTTCAACTGACTCTGCAAAAACATTTAATAAAATTTGACATCCTTCATAATAAAAACCTCAAAAAATTGGGTATAGAAAGACTATATCTCAACATAATAAAAGCCATACATGACATACTCAAAGACAGTATTGTACTAAATGGGGAAAACTGAAAGCCTTTCCTCTAAGATCTGGAACATGACAAGGATATCTATTGTCACCACTGTTATTCAACATGGTAATTATGTCTTAGCCAGAGCAATTAGACAGCAGAAAGATGTAAAGGTTATCCAAATTGGAAAGAAATAAATCAAATTATACTTGTTTGCTGATGATATGATCTTATATTAAAAAAAAACTAAAGCCTCTATAAGAAAATTATTAGAACTGACAAAAAATTGTAAAGTTGCAGGATACCAAATTAACATACAAAAATCAGTAGCATTTTCATATGCCAACAGTAAACAATGTGAAAAAATTAAAAAGCAATTCCATTTACAATAGCCATAAATAAAATTAAATATCTAGGAATTAACCAAAGAAGTAAAAGTTCTCTATAATGAAAATTTTTAAGCACTGATGAAAGAAATTAAAGAGGACACCAAACAATGGAAAGATATTCCATGTACATAGATTGGAAAAATTAATATGGTTAAAATGTCCATACTACCCCCAAATAGTCTAGAGGTTCAATCTCTATCAAAATATCTATGACATTCTTCTCATAAATACAAATACAATCCTAAAATTTTATATGGAAATTCAAAAGACCCAGGGTAGTCAAAGTTATCCTAAGCAAAAAGAACACAACTAGAGGAATCACATGACCTGGCTTTAAATTATACTACAGAGCTATAGTAACCAAAACTGTCATAAAAACGTATAGACTAATGAAACAGATATGAATCGTTTCTTTTTTGCTTTTATTTTACCTACCATCAAAAACACTGGCACAAAGTACAGATGAGAATGGAGTTTTCTGGAAAGAATAGCAAAACAGCTGCAATAAATGTCTATACCTCATTTCTGCAAACAGCTGGCAATTTGACTTCATCAAGGGGTCAGGTTTTTCAGCACACTCTTATTCCAGTAGCCAATAGCTATGTAGGAAAAGATTATATAACTTAAAATTCAAAAAACAAGATCATTTCCCAAAAATAATGAACTAATTGAATTATAACTTTTTAATATGTTATTAGCTCTTAAATTAACATAGTTACAATTGGTTTCCAACTTCAACAGACACCTTAAAACTCAGAAAACATAACATCCCTGAAAAGGCCTAAATATGTATATGAAGCTAAACAGTTTTTATAAAGCCTAGTGAAAAATATTCATAGATCCATATCGATTGGCTTTCCCAATAAACTTATTCAAAACAGTGGTTTAATATTATACTAAATGTAAAAAATCCCTGTCAAAGGGCCTGGCCATGTTTGATAAAAATCCCTGGTTTTGATTTTCTTTCATTTTCACAAAAATAAAGCTTCCACTTGTCTAAAAATTTGTACTGTTAACCATTACTAACTCATCCACATACTAAAATGTGCTTTTGGATATTAATGCCATATGTACTGATAGCCCAGACCTCATTGAGGAAATGACAAATCTAGTCTAAATAAGTGGATATTTACAGAAATATCATGAATACTGCTTCTGACAACTAATCACCAAAGATAAATAAGAAAACTATGGCCATCAACAAAACACTGGATGGAACCAAGGTTATCAACCTTGAACGGAACTTTTAGAAAGACTGGACTGATCCGAGTCATGGCAATATGGCTGTTCTCTTTTGAGATGCAGATTTTCTATTGCCTGCTACAATAATGGTGAGTCACAATTCTTTAATTACCTGTAAGATGTGTTTAAAGTTTGAATATTCTAGGTATGGATTGTAAACTCTATTTGTTGCATTGTGTGAGAATGTTCAATTTTGCCATAAAAATAAGAAAATAAATACAAAAATAAAACTTAAAAGAGGTATTACATAGGTGTAAAAAACAAGCTGGTAAATTAACTGATTGTGCAGAATCATTAAACATGTAAGCACAGATAATTTAGTAAACTGTAAGACATGTTAGGCATAGACAATGTAATTTAGTAGCTAGAGGTAGAAGCTTCTAAAAACTGTAACAAACAGAAAAAAGCCAGAGCTTCTAAAAAGTGTAACAAACAAAAAACTAGACATACAAATAGTAAAAAATAAATAAAGACTGGCCTATTAGGAATCAAGAACTAGAAGGTACTGTCATAACTATTCTAATATATTGTAAAATCTGCTCTGAGCAGTAGCTGTTAAAATTTTTTAAAATATTTTGAAAGTTCAATCTGTCCTATTCAGAATTAGTTTCATGACAGTGCATACCATTTAAGTAATAACTTACCTACAAATAATTTTGTTCTCAGAGTGAACCATCTATCTATTCATACACTACTTGAAATTTGAGGTTAAAATATGTTTCTTCATATACATATGAGCAAGCTTTAATGGTATACATAATCATATCTATGTAACTCACAATCTTATTTAGACGTTTGTAATACATGCTGGAAATATGTTAAATGTCAGTCTTCTGCTTAATAGTAAAATTTAATCCTGTGTTTTACACATGACACAAATCTTCTTCTGATTCATATTATGCAATATTAGCAAACAGAGTATTCTACAGTATAAATAAATTTAAAAATCTCCTTGCAACAAACTTTTTTTTTTTTTTTTTGAGACGGAGTCTCGCTCTGTCGCCCAGGCTGGAGTGCAGTGGCCGGATCTCAGCTCGCTGCAAGCTCCGCCTCCCGGGTTTACGCCATTCTCCTGCCTCAGCCTCCGGGTAGCTGGGACTACAGGCGCCCACCACCAAGCCCGGCTAGTTTTTTGTATTTTTTTAGTAGAGACGGGGTTTCACTGTGTTAGCCAGGATGGTCTCGATCTCCTGACCTCGTGATCCACCCGTCTCGGCCTCCCAAAGTGCTGGGATTACAGGCTTGAGCCACCGCGCCCGGTGCAACAAACTTAACAGAAATAAATCACTAGGGAAAGCTAGTGATTCATATATGCATATTTGTCCCTTGCTAGAACAAATGATTCAGGCCTCTACCTTGTCTTTATTTAAATTGTAGGAATATTAAACTTACAAGACAAACTGTTTGAATGCTATTTACCACTCTGATAAAATCAAAAGTTGTGAAGTTTATATGGTTTTTGAAATTTAGCATTTACCAAATAGCTATTGATATTTATTTGATTCACATTTACTCTATGGTAAATCAAGTAAGAGGAAGCATAACTGTCTAAATATGAGACTAACATAGATATTTAACTTAAAAAATATTTTGTGGTATTTGTAATTTCTATCTTTTACCTATTTGCTTAATTTTTATTTGATTTTAAAGAGTTTCCCAAGTACACTTGACATTGCATTTTTCATAACACTGGATTCCATAAAAGTTTTGTATTATTTTAAGTAAATTTGTCATAATTTTCCATATTATATAATAATTTTTACATTTTTCCTCTCTACAGACATTCAAAACTTTATTATGTGTAGTATTATTGAATAGAAAATAATCTTTTCATTCCACAGTCTTTCATTCTCTAACTTCTAACAGACAGGGTAGGCTTACCATTCTAAAATCCTATATATCTTATCGATTAATCACTGTCCATGGGCAATATTACACGTGCCTGAACTTTGTGCATTACATAAGAGAATATAACAGAAAAAAAATATGTGTATGAGTATACACACACAAACACACACACATATACACACACATATATATGTATATTCATTGGCCTAATAAGCTAATATGTAGAAACTTATAGACCAGCAAATTCTATCTAACATTTTATTACAAACTATTACATAGAATAATGCTAGAAAATTGAGTCAGTTGTAAACACATTTGAAGGGAATTTTCATTAGTTCTATTATTTTTAACATTTTCAAATAAATATTACCAAAATTGAGTCAAGGAACTAGAACTGCATGAGGGGTTATTGATAAAGAAAAAACACAGTTGGATCGTGTACATATACATAATGAGAGGCAAGTTATGAACAATATACCAAGTACAGACTTGAATTCACAATTGTGTGTAATAACACTGGTTATTAAAACAAGGGAAACTTCCAGGTTAATGAAATTGACACTTTAAATTGTTCCATGAAACGATATAGATCAACATAGAAAGCATATAAAATCAACCAAAGACCACACCAATAGTACATCTAAGAGAAAGTACACTATATACTTTAATTATTTTTTCTTTTTTCTTTTTTTTGAGAAGGAGTCTCAGTCTGTTGCCAAGACTTGAGTGCAGTGGTGCAATCTGGGCTCACTAGAAGCTCCACCTCCCAGGTTCACGCCATTCTCCTGCTTCAGCCTCCCAAGTAACTGGGACTACAGGCACCCGCCACCAAGCCTGGCTAATTTTTTGTATTTTTAGTAGAGACAGGGTTTCACTGTGTTAGCCAGGATGATCTCAATCTCCTGACCTCATGATCCGCCTGCCTCATCCTCCCAAAGTGCTGGGATTACAGGCGTGAGCCACCGTGCCCAGCCTATATATTTTAATTTACAGGAATATGAGGAAGTAAATCACTGACACCACAGAGACGGTACAGACAACACATCATAGCGAAAAAATAAAGCAAGGACTCTGCAAAGAAAGAAGAGTGTCATGAGGTCCTCATAGTGGAGACGTGCTGATAATAAATTCACTTTCAGAAAAAAAGTCCCCATCCTGATTATTTCCCTAATTAGCACTGGAAGGTCAAATTAAAGGGAAAAAATGTATATGTACACACAGACACACATACACACACACACACACACACATCCTACCAAATCATACCTTTAACTGAGTTTACCTCCTAGGCATGGTCAAGTTCCTGACATTTCTTTCTGAGCTCTTGAGATCTAGACTTACAGTATGCCTTCTTCACATCTGCACAGAGATCTCCTCCATATATGTGTGTATGCATGTGTGTGTGTAGTAAATAACTATATATGTCTACATATAAAACTATAGATAAATGTATAATATAATACATTAAGTAAATGTATAATATAATACATTAAGTAAATGTTTTATAATTACTTCTTACCTATTAATCAAAGTTCTGAGAATCAACTTTGCAGACTACTCTCCAAAAGTAAGAAATAATATATACTTAATTCTGCATATTCAATGTAAAAAGTTAGAAACAATCCACTTTATGCTGATTATACATCTTTAGTGGATTCATATTAAGACCACTTAATATATATTATAAATTTTTTCAAAGATACACAAAATAAGGTTATATACCATCCATTTATTTATTTTAGATTTACTGTTATTTATTATGATGATTTTTTTAAAGAGAAGTTATTGCTCTGTTGCACAGGCTAGAAGACAGTGGCACAATCATAGCTCACTGAAGCCTTGAACTCCTGAGCTCAAGTGATCTCCCGGTTCAGCCTCCCACAGTAGGTAGGATTACAGCACATGCCACTGTGCCTGACATCATTCATTATTTTTAATATTAGTAATAAGATCAGTTTTATAATTTTAAATTCTTTTGGACATTTTATAGGGTAAAATTCAAAGCTTTTTAATAAAGAATGAGAAAATATCTGAAAATATCTTAATTGTCTATTTAGAAAAACTATCAATTCACAACTTTTATTGAAATAATATATTTGGGAAACAATTATCAACAGATGATAAGAATCATTGAAAGAGGACAAAAGAATCACAGATCACACTGATTCAACCTGATTTCAAGGTCTGTGTTTTTCCTGTCTATACAATCTTTCCTCTCAATATGAATGCTGGAATTTTAAATATGTTACTGACATGCCAGATTTCCTACTTTAACTGATATATTTTTAAATTATATTTGAAAACCAGGGAGTTTATCTTAACTTGCTTTTTTCTTCTCTACTTGGTATCTACTCACTGCATAGAAAAAAAATCAATACAGAGGCTTTATATCAGAGTTTCTTGAACAGTTCCAGGTAGCTGAGGCAAATTGTAATTGGTGCAAATAGTGCCATAAATAGGGTTTCATTATAAACAAGGTTTGAGTTTTCAGCCAGTATATAACGCAAAATTGAATATGGCAAAAATTTCCCTTGAACAACACCTTCAAGAAGCCAAGAAACTGTGTACTTTCTCTCAGTAAGTACAACCTAGTCAGTTTTCCTCCAGTGTTATCAGTTTCTTTAGCTTTGTGAAACAAAAGATAAATGTCATCTTTATAATTTTGGGGCTGATGTACGATATAAGAGTCAATCTTCGGATACTAGAAGCACAGGATACTACTATGCTCATAGTGTGAGTGTCAAATGCACACTGATAATGAGGGAAATATGGATTTATCACTGGTTGACACAGAGAGACTCTCTCATTTTCCTCCACTATTCTCATGTGTTCTGCTAAATTAACATTATTTCAATTCACTCTAGAGATGCCTGTCCTCATATTACAACAGAAAATAGTGTCACTAAAATCATACCTTTAACTGAGTTTACCTCCTAGGCATGCCCAAGTTCCTGGCATTTCCCTCAATGTTGAGTTCTAGAGATCTAGACTTATAGTCTTCCTTCTTCACATCTGCACAGAGATCACCTCCATTTTATTAGGAACATTTTTGCAGTGGACAGTTTGGCTTTGTTTTGGGGTCCATCCGTTCCTCATTTAGGCAACCAGTGTACAAGAAGAGTGCAGGGTTATGGGTGTGAGGAGAGAGTGGTGAATTTAGTGCTACAGCTAGAAAATAAAGTTCTTGTTCACATAAATGAGTAAAATGCCCACCTTTCCTTTATTAAACACAGCCGAGCCACCGTGCATGGCTTGGCGAGCAGAGCATGGGCTCAGTATTGGCTCCCAATCATTCTCATGATGAAGAGGTTTTTAATGTGCCCAAACCGAATATAATTTAAAGGCAGCCAGGGATGAATTCTGATAAATATCCCAGGGTGGTTTCAGGCACATGAATACTCAATATCTTTCTGGCAGTGTAAAGATTCAATATGTCTTTCCTTAATTCCTGGCCATCCTGGCAGTAATACTGAATGTTTCTTTCCAAAACACATATATCCCCACATACCTCACTAGAACAGAAAGATAATATTTCCCAGACTAGATCCATGTTAGGAAATATAAATGTTTTCAAAATATAAAATTAAACCTCCTGAGTCACTCCTACTCACAATAGGGATAATGTTTTCCATTATATGGTATGATGAGAGGTGCCCTGTTCTCCTTTGATTTAGTATTCTGCTTTCAACAGACTGAGTGGGTCACTGGGTATGACCATTGATTAAGGATTGGGGTGAACTTTGTTACCACTTAGTGTAGTGGTATTCAAATTCCAGCCTGTACCACCAGCACTAGAATCGTCTAGAATCTTGTTAGAAATACAAATTTTCTGGCCCTATTCCAGACCTACAGAATCAGAAACCCTGGGAATGAAGCTTAGCAATCTGTTACTTAATAAGCTCTCCAGGTGATTCCGATGTAGACTGAAGCTTGAAAACTAATTCCTTGCTACAAGGAACCATATATTGTGTCCAAGACTTATTTTATTTGGGTCATCTTAAATCCAAGCAGAAATAGGGTAAAGCTATGTGTGACAACTCTTGGTAAATATGGGGCACATAATTAATTTCAACCATTTATATGGATTAAGGAATAATAAAAGTTTTATTCTCAATGTTATACTGATTTACTCATTGTTCACCTTAAATAAGAATAACATGCTGGAATGAATAAAATTTAATAAATGCTTTATTTTTTAATGTTCGTACCTTTCTCTTTTCTAACATTTCAAACAATATTGCTGCATTTTACTTGTTATAATTAGAAAGTTACATTCTTACAATTTTGTTTTAAACTTCATCAAGTTCATGTCACTCAAATTATTTTATAAGTGGCTGTTTCTTCTAGATTTGTGAGGAAACCTGAAGTAATGAGACTTGTTTCATTTTCAGCCCTGCCACAGAACTGGCTAGAGCTTGCTCAAGTTAAATAATCCTTTATCTTTCAATTTTCCCTTCTATACAATTGGGTAGTAATACCTGAAGCCTACAGAAAACCAGGCCATTATGTTTACTTAAGTAAACTGGTTAAAGAGCAGAAATGAGAGTCTAACCGCTGAGAATTGCTGGAGAAAATGCTACATAATTAAGGAATATTTCAGAGCTACCATTTCTCTTCTAAAAGAATCCTCTACTTCAATGCTTTTGTTTCGTAATCTTTTCTTTCAACTCTCAGTGATCCTTTTTAAGTGAAGTTGACGTTAACTACTGAAATTCTACTTTAACTATTCTAATTGGTATTTAACCTATTCTGATACTGTTTTAAACTCCAGTATCTCTAACTAATCTTAGTTTATTACAAGCATTTGAAAGGAAGTGATGTGTGTACACTTCATCTAGATAAGTTATATGTAGCAGAAAATGAAGGCATATATATATATATATATATATATATACACACATACACAGACATATATGTAGATAATTGAAGATTATGAAGATAATTTGAGAAAACTGAAAACATAAGTATGGATAAATAAAAATGTAAAAATCAATGTAAAAATAAACGAGAAATAGTTATCATCTTGATAATAGGAAAGAACAAATTACTTTCCTGATATTCTTTTCAGTAATAGAAAAAATAGAGTATATTTTTTCAATTGAACTATTCCATCATCTTAAACCTCTTTGATAGTGTGGTGATTTTTGTGCCACTGTGGTCAAGAAATAACATAAGGGGAAAAAAAAAGAAAAAAATGTATTCAAATTTTCATGTACTTTAAAATACTTCTTTAAAATATCAATACTATTGTAATTGCATTAATAATACATGAATACATATTTATTCATAAAAATAATTTTCTGTTGATGATTACAAAACTTAATTGTAGCCACACGACCCTAAGTCTCCACTCTCCTCTGACTACATACTTTTTATTATTGAAGGAAAAGAAGTCCTTTTATGCCATCTAGAATCTAGAAGCCTGGAGGAGGGATGCTTGTTTCTTATTTCATAAAATAATAATAGAAACCACATAAATAGCTCTGAGCTTTAAATTCTTAGTTTAAGTCAATGTCAGAGGACCAGAGAGCTCATTTGGTGGCCCAAACATAACCTTTCTATCTTGTAAACACAGAGCCAACTTCACTGAAAATCAGACTCAAATTTTAATTGTGGGGGTTACATAATGACATTATGTTAACTTCATTGCCTTGTTTAAGGTCAATGTGAAATTTAGGATGGAAATAGTGGGATTTGGAATAGGAACATATGGGTGGACCCAGACAAAACTGAAAATCTGAAATCTTGATGTAGTCTCACTCTGTTGCCCAGACTGGTGTGCAAAGGCACAATCTTGAGTCACTGCAACCTCCGCCTCCTGGACTCAAGCCATTCTCCTGCCTCTGCCTCCTGAGTAACTGGGATTACAGGCACGCATCACTGCGCCCAGTTAATTTTTGTATGTTTAGTAGAGATGGGGTTTCACCATGTTGCCCAGGCTGGTCTTGAACTCCTGACCTCAGGTGATCCACCTGCCTTAGGTTCCCAAAGTGCTGGGATTACAGGCGTAAGTGATCACGCCCGGCCCATAGTCAACTTTTTAATTCACAAGAGAAATTTACAGTTTAAAGTTTTATTACATAAATAATTATTATACAGAGATATTAAGCAAATCATATAAGTAGAGTATTCTGTAAAGGAAGACTGAGGTACACAGAGCCCAGAGAAACTTCCATATATAAGAGTTGAGTTTTAGAGAAAAACTTATAAGAAACGGGGGGAACATGACTATGTAACTAATTTGCTTTTCTTGTGTATTAACTGTTGCATTTTAAATTTCCATATTTGTTCAAATACTGATTTTGTATGGATGTTATTAGCATAGTGACGCTTGTATAAATACCATATGTATATTTAATAAATCATATGTTTAAGTTATAAGATTTAAAGATAAACAGACTTTCTGTTAGAAATGAGCTCATTTTCATTTCAGAAATGAAAAAACTAAAACTGAGAATTTATGTAAAATAATCTCAAAGACACACACCTCCTAAGTGAACGAGACTGAGCGTCTAGTCTAGTACTTAGATAACTATTTTTAGTTTAAGCCCAATTTCTCCTGTACCATTTCCTGTGAATCTAAAATAATCTAAGTCTGTGATGAAAGGAAAAAGAACTCTCAAAGATAGATACATTTCCTGACATAAATTTTTTGACAAACTATATAATTTTGATGTACCTCACTTTTGATGCTTAAATCAGCTTCATTATTCTATACTTTCTTTTCTCCACCAGCTGATTGTACTACTTGCTGCTAAAACACATTAGATTCACAAGTTCAGTATTTCTACACATCTCCCAATATAGCAGAGTGGTTAAGGGTGAGAGCTTTGTGGTAGATCCTCTCATGTTGTCAAAACCTAGCTTATCACTCACTGGTTGCATAACCTTGGGAAAATTTCTCAGCATTCTTTCCCCTCTGTTTTTTCATCAGTTTTAAGAATGATAATAGTTCCTCACTATTCCAGTTAAATAGACTACATGGAAAATCCTTAAATATACCACACAGTGAGCACTCAGTAAACTATTATTAATATTACTAGTAATCTTCCATGATTCAGAGGAATTTGTAAAACTGTAGGAACAAATGAAAGTGCAGTACAGTGTAGAATCCATTAAATTTTGGTTCCTCACAGCTTTCAAGAACAACTGAATACATGGGATACGTGCTTATATTCACATATATTTCATACAGTGATTAATGATTTTTTATTAAAATAGCACTGCCACTTATTGCAAATATTATTATTTCCATTTTAAAGATGAAAAACCTGAGATTTACAATGGTCCAATAGGTAGTCCTTGGTCCGACAGACAGTATGTGGTGAAATTGAAAATATGTAAACTATTTAAATTTTGGTTTTATCTACATGTCAAGAATTCCTCCAAATATATCTATTTGTCTATTTATATACCTAGCTATGATATAATTAGAATTCAAAATAACATAGAGCTTTCAATATATAATGCAGCTTGTTTTAACTTTCTAAAATGTAGTAATTAAGTTTTGTTCATAATTTATATCAAGCTTATTATATTTATAATGGGCCTATTCATTTTATGGTCCCAAATTTTCACTAAGTATTTTAAAAATATTTTTATGATAGTGCAAAAATCATTGAGAAAATAAGTCATACTAACTGGATATCTGCCATTTAAATTAAAGGTTCAATAAAATAGTTGAATATATTTTTCTCCTAAAATTCAGACAGATGATCAGTTAATCATAGTGTTACATAAATTGAATATGAGATAGTAGAATTAATTATCAAATGTGTATTTGTATGTTAACCAGAAACTAAGTTTAACATAGAAAGTTATTTAGAATTCTATTTTTAGTAAAAAAAAAATATATATTTGTTATATTGATAGAATGTTTTCTTAGTGTTCCAATTAGCAGTCATTTTATATTATCTCTTATTTAATCTTTTACTGTGTGATTCATTTTTTCTTCATTTGATTGTGTTACTTTTTGATATTTGGAAAGGTTTATGTGTTTATTCTGAAATGCATCTTTAAAATTATTATTTTATAAATTCTGTATTTTAGATAGTATTCTTCAGATACATACCATGAATGATAACGTAAAGAGTTTTATTAATCTTCTTTGTCCCTCTCATCCCATTACTTGCAGTTCAATAGTGTTATTTTTTTAGTGTGCACCTTGACAGAATCTTTTAAATTAAATTTCTGAAACAACAGTGAGCTTATTCCACTTTTGCCTCTTCTCCTCCTCCTTTAATTTACTTTTTATTTATTTATTTATTTATTTATTTATTTATTTATTTATGTATTTATTGAGATGGAGTCTCACTCTGTCACCCAGGTTGGAATGTAGTGGTGCACTCTTGGCTCACTGCAATCTCCGCCTTCTGGGTTCAACTGATTCTCCTGCCTCAGCCTCCCAAGTAGCTGGGATTACAGGCACCTGCCATCATGCCCAGCGAATTTTTTTTTTTTTTTTTTTTTTTTTTTTTTTTTTTTTTAAGTAGAGATGAGGTTTCACCATATTGGCCAGGTTGGTCTCAAACTCCTGACTCAAGTGATCTGCCCACCTGGGTCTCCCAAAGTCCTGGGATTACAGGTGTGAGCCACTGTGCCTGGTCTAACTTACATTTTTATTGTTGCATTTGCACTAACCCTGCATTCTAAAACAAATGTTCTAAAAATCTGAAGTTAAATAAATTTACATCAATTGTACCTTCTCTGATGTAAATCTGTTTCAGACTTCTCTTCCTTTAGTGTGTGCTGGGTTTGCCTCTACCGTCTTGCACTGAATTTTCATATAGAACAGTTAATGTCAACCTGGTTATCCTCCTTTGAAGAGGATATCCTCCTTTTAAGAGGGACTTCCTTTTAAAAAAATTTTTTTTTGAGTACAAAAAATAGAAAGCATGAATTTAGCCTAGTATTTGGCTAAAGTCAAAAATATTTAATTGAATATTTTTAAAAAGCTAAATGAATAAAACACTTGAGGTGATGGATACACCTATTTACTCTGATGTGATTCTTTTGCATTGCATGCCTGTATCAAAATATTTCAGTTAACCCATAAATATAAATACCTACTGTGTAACCACAAAAAAATTAAAAATTTTGACCAAAAAATTATTCTATTTTTCATGTTTAAAATGTAATGTTATTAATCTTGTATTACTCTTTTTTTTTTTCTTTTCTTTTCTTTTCTTTTTTTTTTTTTTTTTTTTGAGACAGAGTCTGGCTCTGTCGTCCAGGCTGGAGTGCAGTGTGGTACAATCTCGGCTCACTGCAAGCTCCGCCTCCCGGGTTCACACCATTCTCCTGCCTCAGTCTCTCAAGTAGCCGGGACTACAGGCACCCACCACCACGCCCGGCTAATTTTTTTGTATTTTTAGTAGAAACGGGGTTTCACCATGTTCGCCAGGATGGTCTCGATTTCCTGACCTTGTGATCTGCCCACCTCAGCCTCCCAAAGTGCTAGGATTACAGGCGTGAGCTTGTATTATTCTTAACTATTGAAATATATTTTTTTCTGGAGCAAGTCTGTGACAGAAATATGTAGCATAAAATTTTTTTTTCAGAATATTTTGTTTGAATTGTATCTTAAAATACACTGTTATGTCCATTGTCTTAGTTTTCCTCTCTGGGCACATCACATAATTATTTGCATGGATAAGAATAATCAGTATCATTAAAATGGTCACACTGTCCAAAGCAATTTGTAGATTCAACATTATTCAAATTAAACTATCATTGACATTCTTCACAAAACAAGAAAGAAATGTTTTAAAATCCATGTAAAACCAAAAAGGAATCTGAATAGCTAAGGCAATCTTAAGCAAAAAGAACAAAGCTGGAGGCATTACTCTATTGAACTTCAGACTATATTACATGGCTACAGTAACAAAAACAGCATGGTTATTTGTACAAAACAGACACATAGACCATAGAACAGAATAGAGAACCCAGAAATAAGGCCATAAACTTACAACTGCCTGATTTTCAACAAACCTGACAAAAACAAGCAATGGGGAAAGGATTCCCTATTCAATAAATGGTGAGGGTATAACTGGCTTCCCATATGCAGAAAACTAAAGTGATCCCTTCTTTATACCACGTACAAAAATTAACTCATGATGGATCAAAGATTTAAATATAAAACCTAAAACTATGAAAACCCTGGAAGACTATTTAGGCAATGCCATTCAGGACATAGGCATGAGCAAAGATTTTATGGCAAAGATGCCAAAACCAAATGCAACAAAAGCAAAAACTGACAAATAGGGTCTACCTAAACTAAAGAGCTTCTCTACAGCAAAAGTAACTATCAACAGGGTAAACAGACAACCTACAGAATGACAAAATATTTTTGCAATCTATGCATCTGACAAAGGTCTAATATGCAGCATCTATAAGAAACTTAAACAAATTTACAAGAAAAAAACATTAAAAAGTGAGCAAAGGACATTAACAGATCTTCTCAAAAGAAGACATATGTTTGGCCAACAAGCACATAAAAAAAATGCTCAACATAACTGATTATTAGAGAAATGCAAATCAAAACCACAGTGAGACACCATCTCACACTAGTCAGAATGGCTGTGATTAAAAAGTCAAAAGCTAACAGATGCTGGCAAGGTTGTGGAGAAAAATGATTGTTTATACACTGTTGGTGGGAATGTAAATTAATTCAAGCATGGTGGAAGACAGTCTGGCGATTCCTCAGAGATCCAGAACCAGAAATATCATTTGACCCAGGAATCCTATTACTGGGTCAAAATAATATACATTGTTCTATTATAAAGACACATGCATGCATATGTTCATTGCAGCACTATTCACAATAGCAAAGACATAGAATCAACCCAAATGCTAATCAATGATAGACTAAAGAAAATGTGGTACATATACACCATGGAATACTATACAGCCATAAAAATATCATTTCCTGGGCAGGGACATAGGTGAAGCTGGAGGCCATTATCCTTAGCAATCTAATTCAGGACAAGAAAGCAAATA
The DNA here is from genome assembly GCF_007565055.1 of Rhinopithecus roxellana. Taxonomy (NCBI): domain Eukaryota; kingdom Metazoa; phylum Chordata; class Mammalia; order Primates; family Cercopithecidae; genus Rhinopithecus; species Rhinopithecus roxellana. The sequence goes on along the minus strand of NC_044549.1, from coordinate 111,891,553 downwards.
CTGCATGTGTTCCTTTATAAGTGGGAGCTAAATGATGAGAACACATGAACACATAGAAGGAAGCAACATACAAATGGGACCTAGTAGAGGGTAGAGGTTGGAAGGAGGAAGAAAAAATAACTATTGGGTACTAGACTTAATACCTGGGTGACAAAATAATCTACAGCAAACCCCCATGACACACATTTACATATGTAACAAACCCACAGTTTGCACATGTACCTGTGAACTTAAAAGTTAAAAAAGTAAAATAAAGAGGAATAATTTTAAAAAGTTATTATTTGATGGATTTTTTTTGTAGTCTATGCCTGTCATTTTATCCCTGATACCTTTTATCTCTTTAACGATTTTTTTTTCTTTTGTGTGTTATAGCTTTTTTCACTGATTTTTCTCCAGTGTTTTCCTCCTAATTTAGCCTTTCAGTTTCCTGAAAGGCCTTCTCTTCCCCACTCATTCTGTCAGTTCTTGTTTTAGTTCTTCGATCATCTAGTTATCTCTTTCATTGTGTGCTCCTCTCTTCCTTAATTTCACTTTAATTTTTTTCATTTTTACTTTTTGCTTTGTTTAATGTGAGGTCCACTTGTATTTATTTCTGGTTATTGTTCATTTTTTTGGAAGGAATCCACTATAATTTCTTATTATATGGCTTAGTGCATAATGGAAGGCATGCTGAGACACTGGACAATTATTAGAAGCTTTCCAGAAACCTTTCAGTAAGTTTTCATTATTTTTTTCCTGGTGAATATTTCCTTTAGCATTGAGGCTTGGGCTCACCTAGCTCTCTACTCTTCCCTCATTACTGCAACATTAGTTAAGTGTTAAGAGGCATGGTCTAGATAATAGAAAAGCTTCTCCCTTAGAACCACCTCCTCCATGATTTTGAGTTATATAATTGACTTCCTTGGAATAGTTTTGGCATCTCCTTTTTAAGTTATTACTATAAATAACAACTGCTGTAATTAAATGATCATTTTGACATGCTTTTAGGGGGTATGATACTCTTACAAATTTAAGTTTACTTTTCACTTTACACATAGTAACTTATATAATGCTTAAAATTATTTGTGAGGTAGGTTCTCTGACTATACCTTATTAACACAAAGAAAACTAAAGCAGAGGGCAGTTACCTTATTTGAATATTTAATAATTGGTAGAATTTAAATGTAAAGTCAGACACTCTGGTTCTGACATACTTGATTTACTTAACTATACTAGTTTGCCTCTTATCTCCCTTGTCTCAGTCTAGTCTTACAGATTTTATAATGTAAGTGGAAGCAAATCTGTAAAATAAGGATAGAAAACCACGATGCTGACTAATAACAATAAAGACAACACTCATAAGTTTCTCTGATAGTACTTTTTCTGCAACTCTGGAGAAAAATGGGAAATATATCTGTGAATATTCAGGGAATTAGAATAAATATCTGCATTTTTGGGGAATTTTGGTATCAAATGCTACTATCCAGAATTGAACAAGTATTCCAAAGCCCTAAAGAACCCCTGAACACTCAAAAGGACTTCACAAAAGGATAGAAGAAAAGAATCCTTTTTGACAGCCAAACTTAACTAGAATACAATCTAATATAGCCTTTCAAACGTTCCCATATACAATCGTACCTCCCTCAAGATAGATAAAAACAAATAAAACATAAAATATGTAGTCCAAGGATAAAATAAATTTAATAAAAACAAATATATTTTTCATGCTATCAAAAGGAAAACAATAGGAAGGTATATGCATATTATATGGAAAAGCGATTGCTACCCACATTAAATGTAGGTAAATTAAAGAAGTCACAAAACACCCACACAAAATATAACATGTCAAAAGAGAAGAGCATAGTAAGAAAAAAAAGGGTGTTTAAGACATTTTTATATGAGATGTAGAAAATATTTTGCAAGTATTTCAAGCTATGATAAAATAAAAAATTTTGCATAAATTCAATACAATGAAGCCAAAATTGGTTGAAGAAAGAAGAAAAAAAAAGAGATGAAATGAAAAACATGATGGAGTCAAATGAAATGAAGACAAAAATATATTTTAGCTATGAACAACAAAGAATGAATAGACATAGCTATTGAAAATTTTTTAACAAAAAAGCTACAAATAATTGCAGAGGAATGAGCAAATGGATTAAAAAGTAGTGAGATGAAAACAGGATGCCTTTCAGGAAAACCAATGTGCATGAAGTATAATATCTAATAACTGTTAGAACAAATATATTCAAATTACCCTTGAAGCAAAATATTGAAGAAATGAAGTAAATAATCATAAAAGTATAAATCATATTCTAGGTAAAATTAAAATCTAGTCATTTGCTTATCAATGTGTTGATTCAATAAATAATTATGCACTTTCTTCTCCACGACACTGGAATACACTGCAGAAGACAGATATGGATTCTGGTCTGATCAAGCTTACATTTCAATCTGGTTCATCACTGAAAACTAATCAGTCAGAGAAGTAACTGAAATAACTATATATTTTGTTAAATTGAAAATAAGAAAATATAAGCTGCTTGGATAATAAAATTACAGGAAGTCTTTAAAGAGAGTTAAAAGTTAAAATAATCATTAAACTATGAGAAAGATCCAGCTATGGGAAAAGCAAATGTTTCTGGAAAATACACAACGGGTGTAAAGCTCCTTAAGCAGAAAGAGTGGCTTTTGGAAGATCCATCTACTAGTGTTGCATAGGAGAAAGCTTGGCCAAAAGAGGTTGGAATGATGGAGTGGGTAAATCCTTAAAGTTCTTTATATATGGTTTTCGATTTGCTACTGAAAATCATCAAATGTTTTAAGAAGCAAGTGGCATGATCCTTTTATGTTTTCAGGTGGTAACATTTTTTGTATTGTGTGTTGATTGAAACAGAAGAGTCTAGAGTGGAATTGAGAACAGTTAGGTTACATTGGCGTAGTTCATATGACAATGCCACTTCACTTTGCTTCAGTCTGCTGATGTTAAAATCCATGAAAAGAAGTTATACTTCTGCTATATTTTAGACACCAAATAGTCAGGAGTGCTGAAGGATGTGATATATGTAATGAGAGAAAAGGAGGTCCTGAACGTGATGGGTTTGTGGCTTGAGTGATGTCTTGCTCTGAGGAAATTCCTGTTTACTTGAATGAGGGAAAATGCAGTAGAAGACAATTTTGAGGTGAGGAGTCTCAGAGTTTAGTTTGGAATATTTGAGTGGAAATTTAAGATAGGGAGTTAACTATAGATACTCAAAAGATACCACATAGACAGCTGCCTATGTCAGTCTGTTTGAATTCAAGGTTTAGGATAAAGATATACATTTTGAATCATTAGCATAAAATGACACTGAAACCCATGTATTAGTTTGAGAACAACAAGAGAAAGAATGTCAAGAGAGAAAAGGAGGAGAGCTTGATTTGAAGGAGAAGACAGCAAGAGGGAAGGAGAAAAGCAGACAGTTAGATAACCCAAAAACCTTGAGAAAGTGTAAATTCAAAAGCCAGGAGAAAAGATTACCTCGAAGGAAAGAAAATAGCTAGCTAAATGAAGAGTGATTTACTCAGATGAGGTCAAATGAGTTTTGGGTTTTTTTAAAAAAAAACATTTACAAAGAAATACAATAGTAAGATCATCATAAGAATAACGACATTACCCAAATGTTATAATATTGTGGATAAGGGAGCATGGTAGAAAATGTATGTGACTTAATTTACTCATCTTTTAAAGGCTGATAATAGTAAAGGCTATAAATGCTAAATCTAGATTTGAAGATTTGAAAGTTTGATTACTGAAAGTTATGACATCAATTCCTAACACATCTAAATATAATGATGTATGTAGCAATATTGGGAGTGGAGACATCAAGAAGTATAAAATGAATCAAACGGTAGTTCTACTTTTAGTTCTTTAAGGAATCACCATACTGTTTTCCACAGTGGTTGCACTAGTTTACATTCCCACCAGCAGTGTAAAAGTGCCCCTTTGCACCACATCCACCCCAACATCTGTGTGGTTTTGTTTTAAAAATTTTATTATAACCATTGCAATGCCACTACTGGGAATCTGGCAAGGAAAATAAGTCATTATATGAAAAAGAGACTTGCATACATATATTTATAGCAGCACAATTCCCAATTGCAAAAATATGGAACCAGCCTAAATGCCCATCAACCAACAAGTGGATAAAGAAAATGGAGCATATATTAATACATCCCATGGAATACTACTCAGCCATAAAAAGGAATGAAATGATGGCATTCACAGCAACCTGGATGGAGTTGGAGACCATTTTGTAAGTGAAGTAACTCAGGAATGAAAAAAAAACAAATATCGTATGTTCTTACTTGTAAGCAGGAGCGGAACTATGAGGATGCAAAGGCATAAGAATGATGTAACAAACTTTGGGGACTTGGAGGGAAGGATGGGAGTGGGATGAGAGACAAAAGACTACACATTGGGAACACTGTACTCTGCTTGGATGATGGGTGCATCAAAATCTCAGAAATCACCACTAAAAAACTTTTCTATGCAACCAAATATCACCTGTTCTCCCAAAACTATTAAAATAAAAATGAAGTATAAAATTGGCTAAGAAAGTATAAGTATCTAAATATTTAATGTTTTTTTCAGTAAAAATATAAGTAGAAGCAATATAACTTAGTATAACACACAGTTCTCTGGAATTAGCCATCTGGGTTCAAATCTCAGCTCTGCCATTTATTGGCAGCAGGAGTTTGGCAAAGTGAGTAAATTTCTACATGTCTCAGTTTCTTTATCTGTAAAGTAAGGGTAAAAGTAATACCTACTTCACATGATTGTAATAAAACAAATAGGAATTATTATATGCAAAGCACATGAAAAAAACTGTCATAGCAATATTTATTCTTAGACTCTCTAAACTTAATAAATCTATTTAATTCTTCCATCAAAATGTTAAAAACAAAATGAAAATCTGACTATGAACTTTCCAACCACTAGGACAAAAATGAACACACACAGAGAACAAAAGAAAGCAAAGAGATTAACAGTAAGACAAATGAAAGAAAATAATGGAAGGGTTAAGAATGAGTTATAATAACAATGAAGTGAAATTGCATAAATAACTGCACATATCATTTATATCAATAAAAAATAAATAGGATTCCGAATCTTTGTTTTGTTTTATTCAAAAGAAGACATCTACTGTAACAAAAATGAATTGTGAAAACTCTGACAAAGAGGAGCACTTTATAAACACACAGTCTACATAAGTCAGCAAATGTTATAAAAGTTTGGTGATAAATATAATAATGTTAAAACATCTGAGGCATAAAATGATTATAGGGTTAATTTTTTAAATGAATGTTTCTTAATTTCCTAAAGAATAACTCTAAAGTTTCATTTTCTCAAGATGAAGAAATCAGTGCACATTTTTAAGAAGCACCTTATGTTTATTTCTATATTACCTTAATTTCTACCTTCTGCTCTGATATATAAAAGCTTAATTTGTAGGCCACAGAAAATTATAAGAGATATTTACATTTCTAAAGAACAAATTTCTATAATAAATGAAAAAAGCAATAGACTAAAAATAAATTATAAGAATACAGAAATAACAGTAAGAAAAGTAGAATGTAGGAGTTAAGATAGACATAAAAATCAAATGATCTAATGAAATATCTAAGTTGAATTCAAGACCTCATTTGATATATAGCAATAAGAATGACAGTTCAATTCCCAACAGAAACAATGAAAGTCAGAAGAAAACAAAAATGATATACTTTGTCTGCTAAATAAATTAACAAAGTAAAATCAAATTTGTAAAAAAAGTTTAAAAAATAAAAATAAATGAATATGATGAATAAAACTTAGAAGTAGTTCACCAGCAACACTTTACTAAAAGAAGTACTAAAGGAAGTATTTCAGTGGGAGGAAGACGACCCAAGAAGGAAACATGGAAGGAAAGAACAGTAATGAAAATATAAGGATGTGGATTGTATCATTGAATATTGGCTATTGTATGTAATTAAATTGATATTTTTGAGTTTTAAAATATATGTTGAAATAAAATATATGGACTCATAATTTAATAATTACAATTCTTGGCAAAATTGCTGAAAATGGTAAAAGGGAATATTCATATTTTTGAAATATTAATTTAAGAAATGAATATTATACTAGTAAAAGTAATAATAATATATTATTATAGTAGGAGAACAGAATAATAAATTATATCTAATTAATCCAAAAGAAAAAGAAAGGAAGAATAAAGGACTAAAGTGGAAGTAGAGAAAAACAAAAGTTAGATGACAGATATAATTCCAAATACCAGCCATTATATTAAACATAAAGGAACAAAACACTTTATTTTATCAGATAATCATTTAGATTTAAAAATGTATTCTTCTTCTAAGATGTAAACCTGAAGTAATAAGACATCAAAATTTGAAAGTGAAATGATAAAAATCATATATAATGCAAATATTAACCAAATAAACCGATACAGTTATGTTAATGTCAGACAGAGTAGACTTTTATTTCTTTTGAGATAGAGTCTTGTTCCGTCACCAGGCTGGAGTGCAGTGACATGATTTTGGCTCACTGCAACCTCCACCTCCTGGGTTCAAGTGATCCTCCTGCCTCAGCCTCCTGAGTAGCTGGGACTACAGTCCTGTCTCACCACATCCAGCTAATTTTTTGTATTTTTAGTAGAGATGGGGTTTCACCATGTTGGCCAAGATAGTCTCGATCTCTTGACCTCGTGATCCACCCACCTCAGCCTCCCAAAGTGCTGGGGTTACAGGTGTGAGACATGGTAGACTTTAAGATAAAAAGCAACATACTGGTGGTACATTTTATTATAATCAAGAGGGCAGTTAACAGAAATGTATTATGATGCTAACTTATGAACATACTATATAGCGTCAAAATATATAAAGCCAAAATGGACAAAAAATAAAGTGGAAAAATAAATTCACAATTGTAGGAGAGCTTTTAACACCACTTCCTGCCAGCTATCACAATAAGCTGCCAAGACAGAAAATATATGCAAAGGAATGGAAAAACACAAAGAAAACATATAGAACATGTATAGAAAAAACATTGTATCTAACAATAACGAAATAAACTGTGTGTGATGGAACATTTACCACAGTTGACTTTCAAATAATAGCCAACAATTTCATAGGACTCAAAATTAAGCAATATATACATACACAAGTCGTAGGTTAAGGGACACTATGATAAAACTTAAGAAACATTTTTGTCTGAATTATAAAGAAGATAGAGCATATCACATCTTCTTTGAAGTAACTAAAGCAGTGTTTGCAAAGAAGTGTATGTCCTTAAATAACGGTTTCAAATAACAAAGTCAAGTAATTAATCAATGACCTATAGTAAGTTAATCTCCAAAATCTAGAAAATAGCAAGAAATCTCACTCAAAATGTAGAAGAAAATAAATATCAAAAAATCAATGAAATAGAGCCAAATGTAAAACAACAAAGCCAAAAATGATTTCTCTGAAAACACCTAAAAAATATGATTCAACCCCTAGAAAGATTCTTAGAAACAATAAAGACATTAAAAAACAAAAATTCAAGGTACCAATATTAGGAATTTAAAAAAAGAAAGCATGCTAACAATCCTCAATATAATTCAAAGATTACAAAAATTGTGATACATGTGTTAATAAGTTTGACAATATGAATGAACAATTATTTTGATCATAAAATGCTATTTTTAATAAAAATATAAAATACATAGATAGCCCTTTATCTATTAAAATAACTGAATCTGTTATGTAAAAATTGCACCAATGGAAACTGGAAGTCCAGATTGACTCATGAATAATTGGTTTTTGCATATGTAAAACCACTGTATATATGATATAAAACCACTGTAACACAAACTAGAGAACAGAAAAATAGAAAATTTTATATGACGTATTTTTTGAGGCCATCATAAACTCAGTACCAAAACCTACTGAAGTTATTACAAAAAAAGAGGATATTACAAGAAAGAAATATGATACCAATCTCATTAATAAAGCTTCAAAAATCTTCAAAAAATAATAGTAAATGGAATTTAGCAATATTGATAAAAAAGTAAAAAACACAGTTTTTTTCTAGAAATGCAAAAGTGATTTAACTCACAGCATTAACAGAAAGGGTCTAAAAATCAGATCATCATCTTGATACATGGATTAAGTATTTTAACTCTCAGAACATGTCAAGATAAAACTGATAGCAAATTAGAAACGAGAGATTATTTCTTTGCTCTGATAAAAAGTACCTATAAAAGTCCTTAATCAAACATTATTCATGGGTAATTACTGAAAGTTCCTCCCTTAGAACATGGATGACCCAAGGGTGCCAATATCACAAAATAATACATAATATTATAATGGAAGTGCTAGTCACAAAAATAAAGCAAGAAAAGACGAGAATTTTTTAAATATGGAAAGGATAAAGAAATAAAAATGAAGAAAAACATCATCATTATTCACAGATTATACGATCTTACACATGCAAATATATGCACCAAAAAGATATGTCCAGGAATGTCCATAACTGCCTTAGTCATAACAGCCCAACAAATTTAGTGTATATTCACATAATGGAGTGTTATACAATAATGAGATCTTTCAAAAACTACAATTACTCACAAAAAAGATAAATTTTACAGTCAAAATGTTTTGCAAAAAGAAACAGATACAATAAGCTATGTGTCTGATTTCATTTACATAAAGCTAAAAAACAAATTACTTTTTGACAATAAAGTTAGGACAGTGATTACACTTGCCATATTCAGTGTCTGGGTAGGGGCATAGAGTGGATATCTGGAACATTTGTGTTATACTTTCTTGTGTATACTGAATTTGAGGAGGTTCACTTCATGAAAATTAACCCTGCTGTGCACTTTTGATTTTGTCACTTTTCCGTATCTGGGCCACATTTTAATAAACTTTCTTAAATTAATGTTTGATAATAAAATAATCGCATTAATGTAGAGCAATAAAAATGACTTATTTCATCCATATTGTAATGTGATTTTCTGAAAATAGACACCATGCAATTAGAGAAAAATATCAATAACATAGAATGCAATGTTTTATGTTAGTGAATGGAGAAGAAAATAAGGATCGCTGTATTTGATGTGAAGTTATGCCAAGAAAACAGAAAATTCACTGGAAAAACTATTGGTAACAATAAAAATCATGCAATAATGAGGCTAAAGAAAAAATTATCACATAATTAGTAAAAGCTTTTCTGCGTAAAAATTAAATAGTAAAAAGCATATAATGAAAGATGCCCCATTTATATTAGCAGCATAAAATCTAGAACACTTAGAAATACATTTAACAATAATAGTGCAGAATATGTTTATGGATAAATTAAATCTCAAATGTTAATGCACCCTATGCAACATCATGAAAATTTGCATTGCCCAGAGATAACAATTAGACAATATTATGTGGATCACTAACAACAAAACGCTGAGTTTAGGTTTTTCACTTGTCCTTCAGGATATTTCTCAGTCTCCTCCTCCTGACACCATAAACTTAGTGTTTACTGATTACAAATTAGGTCTTAAGCCATACTTAGCAAAACATTAGCAAAGCTAATTTTTACAAGAAATGCTATTGCAAAGTCAAATACGAATGATTTCTAATATGCTTATTACCACTCTGCTCCCATTCATTAGCAGAGGTAATTAAAGAGTTGGCTACAAATACAAAACATTCATTAACAGCCTTTTATTATTCTTGCTCCCTCTGCCTATGGAGTCTAATGTGGAAATTCCGGCACCTTCTCACTTTTCTTTTGTCTTTGTGTATGTTAATTAAACTTTCTGATAGTCAATTCCCAATCCTCTGGGATAAAAGGAAACTGAACCAGATATATTCAGGGCAGAAATATTAATAATGGAGGCACCATTGCACTCGAATGTCTGCTTGTTTCAGGAAAATATTAATGAAGTTAACTCTCCATTCTGGAGAAGCACAGTATGTGAAGAAACATTTGTTATTATTATTATTATTACTAAAGAAAATGTGTATTCACACTTACCTTTTATTCATGAATGCCTCTCCCTCTGATATACAAATAAAATGGCACTTATTTAAGCCAATATATAAATATACTATGTGTAATATGGAAGTATTGTTGGTCATTACTTAATGGATGATGAGGCCTATAAAATACCCTCTTTTATTTTTAGAAAGAATTGAACTTTCGACAATACCATCATGGTAACTTTTAAACATCTTACTTAACTGTCACAAATATGACAAAGTTGATTTCAAGTAATGACACACATTTTCTTGCTTAATGTTTGAAATTAAAATATCTGTTCTACTTTGTTAATAATATGAATAAGGCAATGCAGGTAAACTGTTCAGAGAATTGCCTGATATTTTAAGTGATCTATCATAGTCAATTTTGAATGTTATATTCAATATTGACATTTTTATTTTGTCAGACATGTTTATATACTTTATAACTTAACTTACATGTAATATAGTAAAAATTCTAATGTAAGCCAAAGACAGCCAAGACATGTGAGAATAAAGTGAGTTTGGGTAGGAGGAAATATATTTTCAGGAAAACAAATTCTGTGTTTTAAAAAATAAATTATAGATAGCTGCTCAAGAGGCTGAGGCAGGGATATTGCTTGAACCTGTGATGCAGAGGTTGCAGTGAGCCAAGATCATGCCACTGCACTCCAGCCTGGGCAACAGAGCGAGACTCCATCTCAAACGAAAAATTATAAATACATTTTATCAGAAATTTGATTAATAAATCAAATGCTAAATATAAAATATGAAGATATTTATAGTGAGTCCATTTCTATTTCATTTTCTGTTTCATTTCATTTTGAAATGTTCACATATAGTCAGATTAACAACTTATGGCAGCCACATATTTGTTTCAAATATTGTTGAATGGCACAGACTCCAGTTGAAGAAACGTGAACAATTAAATATTTTGCTGTGACTTTCTGTGACCTATAGAAATGAGTTTGCTATTTAACTTTCTTCATAGTCTTTGCCATCTCTGTGTTTTAACTTCATTTTCTTATAGGGAATCTTGAATATAGTTTTTATGGGAAAGTGACAATAAAATCAATTATATATAGTTTCTCATTTCTGCTAAAATGTTTAAATTTTTACAATGTATGTTTCCTAATTCATTCTATATATTGCTACCAAAATAAAAGAATAATATCTGAGAGAGAGAAATCTTAGGTGGGAGAGAGATAATATCAACTTTAAAAATTGCACACTGCTTTCAGAAGAAAAGTCAAAAGACCTTAGATTAATATTCATGATTTTAAAAATTCACATTCAAACCAACCTTTGCAACTTTTTGCACTCCAATGTGAAAACTACCTTGTCATCGGTGAGATTACACTTTTAACAATCTTCCCAAAAATAGCTGAACAGAGAAATTATGAAAAATGTCTGAAAGGCAAAGGAAAAAATATTCACCAGTGTAACTGTATGTTAAACTTATGGTAGTTCTCATTTTGCAAAATTGTGTGGCCTGCATGGAGTTGTCAGAGGTTGTTCACTATAGACCAATGTGCGAACCAGAAGTACACCTTTGAATAGTCATGGGCTTGTGGTTTCAGAGTTGCCAGATCGAGCATTGAACACCACAGAGAAAATTCACTTTAATCCAGTCTGTCACAGATGGACATTTGGGTTGATTCCAAGTCTTTGCTATTGTGAATAGTGCCGCAATAAACATACGTGTGCATGTGTCTTTATAGCAGCATGATTTATAATCCTTTGGGTATATACCCAGTAGTGGGATGGCTGGGTCATATGGTACATCTAGTTCTAGATCCTTGAGGAATTGCCATACTGTGTGGCACATATACACCATGGAATATTATGCAGCCATAAAAAAGGATAAGTTTGCGTCCTTTGTAGGGACATGGATGCAGCTGGAAACCATCATTCTTAGCAAACTATCACAAGAACAGAAAACCAAACACTGCATGTTCTCACTCATAGGTGGGAACTGAACAATGAGATCACTTGGACTCGGGAAGGGGAACATCACACACCGGGGCCTATCATGGGGAGGGGGGAGGAGGGAGGGATTGCATTTGGAGTTATACCTGATATAAATGATGAATTGAGGGGTGCTGACGAGTTGATGGGTGCAGCACACCAACATGGCACAAGTATACATATGTAACAAACCTGCACGTTATGCACATGTACCCTAGAACTTAAAGTATAATAAAAAAAAAAAAAAGAAAATTCACTTTAAATTAGATCATTCTTTCCACAAGAAACTCATGTGCATATTTCTTATTTTCAACATTGGTAGATCTATTACAAGTTTAATTTGGCAAGCTTGTATATGATTTCTAAAGGAATCTAATGGAATACTTTTAGAATGAGCATGGTAAAATACGAGAGGGATGGGCAGGAGGTGGAAGACATACATTTTATAATACCACCTCACAAGTGACTAATGTTACCTTTGAAGAACTTACATTTGACATTTATTGACTTTAGTTTTCCCCATACTTTTTAGCTATTAAACAGCAGTTAATTTAAATCTGAGTTTCCAAATGCAACTCCTTGAAGCAAAGGCACCACTGATTTGACTATATATAAGTATGACTTGGAGAGCTTGTTAAAAAGATGGATTCCTGGAACTCATTTAACCATGCCTAACATTTTGACTACATAGTTCTAGTAAGAGATCTGTGAAATTTAAATAAGAAATTCTGAACATTCAGCAGCAAGTTGTTCATTCATAAAACTGATAAATGCCTCCTAAGATTCTATCTGTCTGTCTCACAATTACGGTTGAATGATGAGGTTCCAAGGTTCTCAAGCTTCTCATTTGTCTATCTCATATACTGGGTTGTCTAGGCGTTTTCCTAAATGCATTAATTAAACTTTGAATCTGACATTTTATACCACTCTCAGACATAAAAGAAAATTTTGCAAAGCAGTTATACAAAAGATTATTTTGTGTAAATTGCTAATTCCCTTTCATTGTTTGGATTACTAATCCATAATGCTGCAGAAACATTAATTTATTGCATGTTTGTTTGAAAGTTAATCAAAGGAAAGATTTCCTTATCTATGCAGTGACCCGAAAGCAAAACTAAAAGGAGAAAAATAAACATAACGAACAACTGCAAGGCACATTTTATGTAATAAACTTCTCTGAAAATGGTAAACTATGTTGTTTTATCAAAGGAAATACAAATAAAACCAAGTAATTGTCATTTGATCTAAGTGTACATCGGTGATAGTGTTTACATTTAATTAAACACATGGAACACAATTTCTTTCACAAACTTATTAGATGCTGAGAAATAGAATTGCCAGTTGGGTATGCAGGTAAGAAATGTGTACATTAAGCTTTAATGTACACATTTAAAGTTTAATGTACACATTTAATGATTTAAATATTAAACTATGGACTTTAAGTAATATTGATGTGTGAGTGTACATTTACCAGTTATAACAAATGTATCAAACTTGTGGGAGACCTTGATAACTGGGGAGGCTATGCATGTTTGGGGGCAGAAGGTATATGGTCATCCTCCTCTAAATATTACTGTGAACCCAAAAACTGCTCTAAAAAATAAAATCTATTAAAAAGAAAGTATACATTAAAAAGAAAAGCTGGCTGGGTGTGGTGGCTCACGCCTGTAATCCCAGCACCTTGAGTGGCCGAGGCGGGAGTATCACCCGGTCAGGAGTTCCAGACCAGCCTGCCCAACATGGTGAAACCCTATCTGTACTACAAATACAAAAATTAGCCAAACGTGGCGGGTGCTTGTAATCCCAGCTACTCAGGAGGCTGAGGCAGGAGAATTACTTGAATCTGGGAGGCGGAGGTGGCAGTGAGCCGAGATCGCGCCACTGCACTCCAGCCTGGGTGACAGAGCGAGACTCCGTCTCAGAAAAAAAAAAAAAAAAAGAAAGAAAGAAAAGTTTAGGAATCCAATAGAGTTAAAAGAGTTTCTCATAATTTGTTTTAAAATTAAAAGTTCATTTTAAAATTAAATTAATTTAGACTTAAAAAATGTATTTTCTAGACAGAACTGTAATTTTAAAGTGCAGAAAATATCTGTAGTGAATTATTAGACTATCTTATTAAGTAGATGAAAGTAATCTCTAGAATAGTTTCAATATTCACCGTTTTTACATCAAATGATTAAAAATAGTGATGTCTGAATATATCCTTGTGTAATTCCTAAATCATGCATATCTAAACAAAGCTTAGTGTTTCACTTCCTGCTCTGCTTCCCCTGCACAGTCTTCATTCACGTAGATGGAGAGCTACCTAGTCAGACATATATACAGAAATAAATATAGATAAATTTTGTTATTCATAATGTCCATGTTCACTTATATTGTGGTTTTGTTTTCATTTGTGTGTTTGTACTTACAAAATCGTGTGTGCATATATATATATATATATATATATATAAATCTGTGTTATGTTTTGCTTACTACCTATAAATCTGTGCTACTCCATTTTGTATTTAATAGCTGTATAGTATTTCATAGTATAGATAAAAATCAAGCAAAGTGGGAATCATGTACCTTTCCTTTTCAAATTATTTTTTAGTCTATATACTAAGTGTCACTAAGAATTCTATCCTGAGTTGTTTTCAGTTCTTACTTGCATCCCTGTATCCTCGATAGTGAATTACTATACTTCATGTTTTCTCAGTCACATATATTTAAAATAGTTTTTATTGTTTATAAATCTTGACTTGCATTTATTTCATTCATTCAAAATGATACAGCTTAACACAGTAATTCAAAACGTTTTAGTTTATATTTAGTACTGAAAAGTAGGAATCAGTGTATAATGATTTCACTATCTTAAAATTTATTTTGTTGCATTAGTTGTATTATCATATTTTATGCTGTAGGTACAAGTACTATGACATTCATTATTGAATAAGGGCAGTAAAAACAGAAAAGTTCAAATAATTACAGCTAAAGTTAAAAGATATATAACTTTACTAGTTTGTAAAATGCCTTAAAATATTTTAATTTTATTTATAATGACATTTCATTCTTCATATTAAATATCTCTATCAAAATAGTATCAATCCCTGAATCATGGCAGAATCAAATCTTATTTAGTTTTAATTTTGAGGATTCTCAGTTTTTCTGTTCATTTTTTCTCAAATATTCAAATTTATTTGCCACATGTGAGAATGACTGTATTTTGACAGAACATAATTATAAACTATTATATTGATTTATTATGTTTCAAATCTTCTTATAGTGATATAAAAATAAACTGAAATCAATATTCAACCGAAATTTTTAACATGTGATATCAACACATGAATAATGCTTTCTAAGAATAATTTTTCTTGTATCTATTTGATTCTTCTCTCTTTTCTTCTTTATTATTCTGGTTAGTGGTCTATCTATTTCGTTGATCCTTTCAAAAAACCAGTTCTTCGATTCACTGATTTTTTAAAGGGTTTTTTGTGTCTCTATCTCCTTCAGTTCTGCTCTGATCTTAGTTATTTCTTGTCTTCTGCTACCTTTTGAATGTGTTTGCTCTTGCTTCTCTAGTTCTTTTAATTGTGATGTTAGGGTGGCGATTTTAGATCTTTCCCGCTTTCTCTTGAGGGCAGTTAGTGCTATAATTTTCCCTCTAAACACTGCTTTAGCAGTGTACCAGAGATTCTGGTACATTGTGTCTTTGTTCTCACTGGTTTCAAGGAACTTATTTATTTCTGCCTTCATTTCTTTATTTACCCAATAGTCATTCAGGAGCAGGTAGTTCAGTTTTCATGTAGTTGTGCGGTTTTGAGTGAGTTTCTTAATCCTAAGTCACACTTTGATTGCACTGTGGTCTGAGAGACTGTTTGTTATGATTTACGCTCTTTTGCATTTGCTGAGGAATGTTTTACTTCCAATTATGTGATCAATCTTAGAATAAGTGCGATGTGGTGCTGAGAAGAATATATACTCTGTTGATTTGGGGTGTAGGGTTCTGTAGATGTCTCTTGCGTACGCTTAGTCCAGAGCTGAGTTCAAGTCCTGAATATCGTTGTTAATATTCTGTATCTTTGATATGTTTAATATTGACAGTGGGATGTTAAAGTCTCCCACTATTATTGTGTGGAAGTCTAAGTCTCCTTGTAGGTCTCTAAGAACTTGCTTTGTGAATCTGGGTGCTCCGGTATTGGGTGCATATATATTTAGGATAGTTAGCTCTTCTTGCTGCATTGATCCCTTTACCATTATGTAGTGCCCTTCTTTGTCTCTTTTGATCTTTGTTGGTTTAAAGTCTGTTTTATCAGAGACTAGAATTGCAACCCCTACTCTTTTTTTATTTTTTATTTATGTTATTTTATTTTTTGCTTTCCATTTGCTTGGTAAATGTTCTTCCATTCTTTTATTTTGAGCCTACGTGTGCCATTGCACAAAAGATGGTTCCACATGAAATTTAAAGTAGTTTTTTTTTTCTAATTCTGTGAAGAAAGTCAATGGTAGCTTGATGAGGATAGCATCGAATCCATAAATTACTCTGGGCGGTATGGCCATTTTCACTATATTGATTCTTCCTGTGCATGAGCATGGAATGTTTTTCCATTAGTTTGTGTCCTCTCTTGTTTCCTTGAGCAGTGGTTTGTAGTTCTCCTTGAAGAACTCCTTCACTTCCCTTGTAAGTTGTATTCATAGGTATTTTATTCTCTTTTTAGTAATTGTGAGTGTGATTTCACTTATGATTTGGCTTTCTATTACTGGTGTATAGGAATGCTGTGATTTTTGCACATTGATTTTGTATCCTGAGACTTTGCTGAAGTTGCTTGTCAGCTTAAGGAGATTTTGGGCAGAGATGATGGGGTTTTCTAAATATACAATCATGTCAACTGCAGAGACAATTTGACTTCCTCCCTTCCTATCTGAATACACTTTATTTTTTCCTCTTGCCTGATTGTCTCTGCTCTGAGGGCAGAACTTCCAACACTATGTTGAATAGGGGTGTTGAGAGAGGGCATGCCTGTCTTGTGCCAGTTTTCAAAGGGAATGCTTCCAGTTTTTGCCCATTCAGTATGATATTGGCTGTGGGTTTGTCATAAGTAGCTCTTATTATTTTGAATTACATTCCATCAATACCTAGTTTATTGAGAGGTTTTAGCATGAAGTGGTATTGAATTTTTATCGAAGGCCTTTTCTGAGTCTATTGAGATAATCATGCGGTTTTTGTCATTGGTTCTATTTATGTAATGGTTTAAGTTTATTGACTTGCGTATGTTGATCTAGCCTTTCATCCCAGGGATGAAGCTGACTCGATCATGGTGGATAAGCTTTTTGAGGTGCTGCTGGATTTGGTGTGCCTGTATTTTATTGAGGATTTTCACATGAATGTTCATCAGGAATATTGGCCTGAAATTTTCTTTTTTTGTTTTGTCTCTCCCAGGTTTTGGTATCAGGATGATGTCAGCCTCATAAAATGAGTTAGGGAGGATTCCCTCTTTTTCTATTGCTTGAAATAGTTTCAGAATGGATCAGCTCCTCTTTGTACCTCTGGTAGGGTAGAATTTTGCTGTGAATCCGTATGGTCCTGGACATTTTTTGGTTGGTAGGCCATTACTACTATCAGAAAGATGGAGTTAGACACATTCCTGTCTCTGAAGTCAAGAGAAAAATCAGTAAATTAACAAGTTATAATAAGTATATATATTATATATAATATAATAAGAAACGCAGGCATCATGATTCTTGGTGATACATAAATAGTGGATAGTGACGGTCATACATTTTCTCCAGACTTAGCTATGTATAACTAAAATCTTTATGTATCTTACTATGAAATACCCAAGTTTTCATATTTTGGGGGGGCTTTCGTTGTAAAGCAATAATGAAAGATTAGACAACGGACCTATTTTAATTTTTCTAACATCTGTAACAGTATAAAGAAAATATTGTCCATTAGCTTGAATTTCCATAATATGGTGGATTCAAACTTCTCTAAGAGGATGCCTCAAGATATTGCAGGAATGACTTGAGAAATATCTAAGAGATACGTTACGTTTCCAATTCATTTTACTTAGGGTAAGAGAAGCCTGTGTTTAAAAAGTTTAAAAATTAAAAAAGTTTATTTTCTAATTCTACTGATTATGCGACAATGGAGAATAACAATGAACTATCTTTACAGATTTCAAGACAGACAAAGAGCTTTGTTTCAGCAGCTTCCTCTGTAGTACACAAGCAAAAGACAGATATTGAAGAGTTTATTTGACTCAGAAAAGTTATCTGCCAAAATGAAGACAGACTAAAACAATTCATGTAGTTAGAAAAATTTTGAAAAATATGAATCATTACATCTCAGAGAAGACAATTTTATGACCAGATTTGCATCTTCCTTGACATAGATAGCAGGAATACTAGATGTCTTTCTTCCCTGTGGGGGTAAAATTACCCCATCAGTAGCTCTAACTCTTCTGTTATTTCAGGACTAAGAAGCATGAATAACAGATAGATATTAACCATTTGCATTTGTTTTATCAGATGCTACCTCAGTTTCTTCTTATAAAAATATTTTTTTAATCTATTATGCTATTTTAAGAGCAACTCAAAGACTTCTCTATACCTTTGGAATAACTAAATAAACCAGAACTTGGAGCGATAGCAAATGTTGCATTTCAACAGCATGATAAATAATGAATAGGTCATTAAAATACCACGATCACATCTCTTCATCCGGCTGCATAATACAAGAGCAAAGGGACACGTAATGCTAACGACTTATAGGAAATTGAAAACTCCTAAAAGGAAATAGAGTGTATAAATGAGCACAGTATTATAAATCTGTAGAGCTTACAGCCATGTGGGGAATCAATGAGACTAGTTGTTTAGAGAGATTTAAAAGGGACTTGCAAGTTCCTTGAGAGCTGCAAGAGTAAATCAACAATTTGAGCAACAGTATCACAAAAAAGTAATCCCAGTCCTTAAGCTTCAAGTTATGACTTGATAGCTGAAAGAGGAAAGAGGGAGGTTGATATCCCCTAGTTAATTGTAAATGAAAATAATTAAAGGTGAGAAGAAAATGAATTCTTGAAAGCTTCATATTTAATTCAAAACTGAATTTATTGATTTTTTTTCAGTAAGTACTTTAAAACCTCTAATCTACTCTTCATGGGACCTATGAGAGATATGACTTTGACATAATGTTATTTCTTATAAAATTTCCCTAATCCTTTATTTAAATCCAAAATGCAAAGTAAAATCCTGCAGATAGAAACATCTAACATAGCATAGTAGTAAGTATTTCGAGGGTGGAAGGAATGATAAAAGAAATTCAGTCTCAAGAAGTTTTAGTTTTTGCCTTAATCTTTAATCAATAGAGAGCATGGATTCCAAGACAAAGCATGGTTTTACAAATGTCAATTATAAATGGCTGGGGAAAGGCTGATGAGTGAAAAAAAAATGCATTTTTTTTTAGCAAGAAGATAAAACAATATAATTATTTTTGAAATGCTTGAGAAACAGTGATAGAATGTATAAGATACATTTAAACTTCATAAGAAATAAACATCCATATTATATTAAATCATTTTCAATTTAATTAAATAAGATATTAGAATATTTTCTTCATATACAATAAATCTATGCAACTACAATTGCATACTTTTAAAATATAATATAGAATTACATATGATAAAATTCATTACAATTATGTATTTTCCATTAATCTTGGGGCTTTCAAAAATTATGTAGTTTTAGTTTTTAAAAGTGCTAATCATACTCTTAGACACTGAAAATTTATGAGTTGAAATGTTTATGAAATAAATTTTACCTGGGGTATGGTGGCTAACGCCTGTAATCCCAACACTAATGAGGAAGGCCAAAGTAGGAGGAGCACTTGAGACCAGGAGCTCGAAACCACTCTGAGCAACATAGTGAGACTCCACCTCTCCAAAAAATAGAAAACTTAGCCAGGCGTGGTGGTGTGTGTCTGTGGTCCCAGCTACTTGGGAGCCTTAGGTGGGAAGATTGCTTGAGCCTGGGCACTAGAAACTGCAAGAATCTGTGATTGTACCACTGCACTCCAGTCTGGGCCACATAGGGAGACCCTGTCTCAAAAATGAAAAACAAAAACAAAAATATGAATACATTTTACCTAACTTCCAAAAATATACCATCTTCTTCCTATCAGAAATGTGCATGTATTTGTGTGTTTAATTGAAGAAGATTACACATACTCCTGTTTCAACAGTGTCCATATTTCCAATATTTTTTCTGCACTAATATTTATTTTGATTTTTATCAGAGTGCTGTCTCCAAACAATGCCATCTTCTCTTGAGGTTGAGGCAATAGTGAGTCAGAGATTTCTTCTGTGGCTCTAGAACTTGCTAGGCATGACACCAAGCAACAAAACTTACTTTATATGGTTTTGTTGTAAGAGCTAAAGAAATAAACTTATCGTAATGTAATCATTTTTGTAAAAAAGCTAAAGGTCTTTTTACTGGCCTACCCAAATAGCTGAAGATCAGATTCAAATTTTCTGTATATGAAATTCAATTTTTAAAAATCATTTGGTTTTCTTTTATCATAAGAACCTCATCTTTGTTTTTTTAAATTTTTAATAATTTTTAAAAACAAATACAATCTCAGTTTCCAACAAAGTTATTGCAAAAGGTAGTGTGTGCTAAATCCTATCCAGGAAATATTTTAAATTAATGTTGGTGTCAACATATGTTTTATTTAATAATTCCCCTATTGAGAGGCATTTACTTTCATATAATTGAAAATCGTGCAACCAAGTGTCATTTTATATATTATAAATTTCCCCTTCTACATACATATATGTTTTCTTAAAAATAGACTGCAATCCCAGCACGGTGGCTCATGCCTGTAATCACAGCACTTTGGGAGGCCGAGGCGAGCAGATCACGAGGCCAGGAGTTCAAGGCTAGCCTGACCAACATGGTGAAACCCCGTCTCTACTAAATATATAAAAATTAGCTGGGTATGGTGGCCCACGCCAGTAATCCCAGCTACTCGGGAGGCTGAGGCAAGAGAATGGCTTGAACCCAGGAGGCGGAGGTTGAAGTGAGCCAATTCACGCCACTGCACTCCAGCCTGAGCAACAGAGTGAGATTCTCTCTCGAAAAAAAAAAAAAAAAAAAAAGAAAGAAAGAAAAAGATCAAGAAAAAAGACTCTCAAAAGTGTCACTTCTGAGTCAAATTGCAAGATCATTTTTAGTTTACAAGTAATAGAAAAATTGTTCTTCATAGTCATTATACCTATTTACCCTCTAACTCACTAATTCTCCAAAAGTTCTAAGCTTTATGAGTTAATTTTCACTACAACATGTCATGGGATTTGGAAAATGTAGATGAAGACATTCTGGAAATGAAAATACTTTGTCGGTAATTTGTATGGAAGGCTTATTTCTTTTCTCAAATTTATTTATGTAATCGTTGTATTTATATCTGTATGAACTCATGGATATTTCTTTCATATTTTGTGTTACAAACCTATCCTACATGATTTATTTTGTTGAATATTTTTTGCTTTGCTCTTGGGGAGCTCTTTCAGGTTGGCCACTATGATTTTTTCCATGTTCCCATTCTGGTGTTTTTTGAGCACATCTTTACTTTCTGGTACTTCAAGTGCTTCATGCTCATCTTATGT
The DNA here is from genome assembly GCF_007565055.1 of Rhinopithecus roxellana. Lineage (NCBI taxonomy): Eukaryota > Metazoa > Chordata > Mammalia > Primates > Cercopithecidae > Rhinopithecus > Rhinopithecus roxellana. Next base: position 111,869,930 of record NC_044549.1, on the reverse strand, counting down.
TTTCCCTTTCCTGAGGATGAAATCAGTGATTTCTCCAAGAAACACTTGGCCCTTTTTTTAGATAATAATATTTGGAAACAAAGATCTTGATGGTTGGATGTAGTTATGGCTCCGAGGTGTCATTGCTTCTGAGCCTTCTTTATGGGCAGAGTGAGGCAATATATTTATGCATATTAACCTACACATAAACATATATTTATGATTGCTTCTGTGTCTAAACATCTGAATATATATTAGGCTACACATAAAGTCATACCCATATCTCTGACTCTAATCTTGCCATATGCTTTTAATTCCTCTCTCTGTTGATTTACATTTAAAGTATATGCATATATTTGCACTAAAGGAAGTAAATATTAGAAAGCAATCATGTACAGAATTCATGGATATTTACGTACTGAATATACAGTTACATTTTAAGTCACCCCATTTGCTAATTCTAATTTTACTATAATAAAACCAGAGATTATAGAAAATAGGTGATTTAACCATATTAAACATCTATTCAGTGGAAGAACCAAAATAGCACTTGAATTAAGACAGATACATAAAATGTCTTAACAGCAATGTTTTTACATTTTTTTTTTTTCAGTTTGGGGAAAATACACATCTCACATCACCTTTATTTCAAGAGTGTGTGTATGTGGTGACAATGAAGATATAAGAATTGGAAAAGAAATCTGAGAAGTTGAGAGTGATATAAGAGATTATGTTACTTAGAACAATAAATACAAATAAAAACTGCATTAAATATTTATATGTTAATCTCTTACTAACTAAATGAAGTTAATGTATTAAGTTTAAACATTCCTACGCAGCATCAATGCCTAAGGAAAGATTTATGGTAATGAAGTGTTGATAGTTTTTTGAAATTGCTTATGTATATGTTAGCTGACATTAACATAAGTAAATTGCTTCTGTCTGGAATTCACATTGAAGCCATTTTCGAATATAATAATTCCCTATCCTCTAATATGAAAGTCATATTTAAATGAAAAATGAGACGAAAACTGTCTGTTACTCTTGGGTATTCAGTATGTCCCTGGATTTCTAACTATAGCAGATGATAATAATTGTCATAATATAACCAGTGCATGCCAAATTCAACACAATTCAAAATAGAGACTTCAATGATTCTCCAAAAAAGGTAATTAACTATAATAATTGATCTCTTACTGTACTTGGTTTATTTGTATAGACGATTGTTTTGGAATTCACCAGCAGAGCGCCTTAAAGCCTCCCCTGATATTATCCAAGCTGTCTGTTGTTTCTTCAAGTAAAAATGCTATTCCATGAAAAAGAAAGGTTACTTTAACTCTCAACTCAAAACAATAATAGCACATGTGCTTTTGGATAATCATCCTATGTTCATATACAGCTGAAAGATATTTTACATGCTTCTGGTTTCATCATACAGAATATTTTTTAAAACATGTAGTAACAATCATGCTTTCATAAAATTAATAAATTTTACTGATTCTTGAAAGACAAGCTTCAGTGAAACTATTTTTCCCCTAGGAATATGTGACAGAAAAAAATAACATGACTATCGATAACAGGGTAGTGGCATTGAATTCATGCTAAGGTAACAGAAGTAATAACCATCAATGTAAATGACAATGCAGTTGTTCCTGATATACCCTGATATTAAAAATCTGTCATTCAACTATGTCAGTATAATGGCACAATTTGTGTTCATTTCCAAGCATTTCCATGGAGGAAGATTTTCTTTGATGATTAGCTGGTACCGATACCCAATAAAAAAAGCAAAATTGCAAGTACACATATTATCTGTAGATTCATTCACTTGTAAGACATAGGCATAATTCTGCTAATAACACAAGGTGTCAATCAATCTTTATACATACAGCTAAGCATTTCATTTGACAAGTTACCTTCTCATTGTAAAAGAACAGTTCTGTGATTTCTATTACTTTTCATCAAGCAGGCATTCAGCAATGTCAACTGCATAAAGCTTTATTAATCATCTGGCTATTGAGTGCCTTTCTCTAACCAAGGTAATATGGTGTGATGATTTACCCTGTTAAGACACTTCAGTGGCTTTTTCATTTGCAGTTTGGAAAATTATAAAATCAAATTAGAACTCCTAAATATCTTATTGTCTATATTTGAAATACTTAGTTCTGTTTCCTTTAAAAGCTAAGCAATTTGTTTCAAAACAATGAATGCTACAATTAAACTGAGAGCATAAGCTTATTTGAAAAATCTTTTGTTGTATAAGGCACAAGGGATAAATCATTAACATTTATAAAGCCAAAAATAATAGCATTTTTATATCAGTGGTCACTATTTAAACTATTTTTTAAAATTTATTTTGGAGTATATTTGTGTAGTTCATGCGGCAAAAATCTATTTTATTTTTTGCAGCAGTGTTAGACGTAGACAATGAACCCGTGGGCTGAAAAAGCAAATCTTCTAGTTTCCCCTTTTAAATCAATACTCCACTTTGAAACATTAGAAAAATGTCCAACATGTAAATTTCAATAACCACTTATAATCACATTAAAATAACATTTTTTTGCATGCTTCCTATTGCACCAAATTATCTAGCCATTCTTTTAATCAGACAGGCCTTTTTGGTCTCCTTTGCTTGCTCCTGTCTCTAAATGTCAGAGGGCCCCAGTTGAGCGTCTTGTAAAAGTAGCAATTCCTTCTCTCTTTGGCAAGGTTCTCACTATAATCATTCTGATATCAATGAGAAGAAAATTAGGGATAATAAAAATCAGGTGAATTAAAGTGGCATGAAGAGAAATTCTAGGCAGAAAAGGGCCAAACCCCACCCTCAAGCTGAAAAGCCTGAAACTGTGGCCCAAAGTGATAATTTCTATCCCTGTTTTCCCATTCAAATGTTGCCTTTTCCTAACTACCCATGACCCTGCCCTACCCCACCCTGTGCCTATAAAAACCCCACACTCAGCTGGTAGATGGTACTATGGTTGGATATTGGAGATAAGTGGCTTGACTTCAGAGGCACAGCTTAATGGCATAACTTCAGAGAAGAATCTGGCTAGCAATTGCTGTAATTCAGAGGAAGATGAACTACCTGCCACATTCCCTTTTCAGCTCCCTTTCCCACTGAGAGCCACTTTCATCAGCAATAAAATCCCCCACATTTACCGTCCTTCAACTCATTTGTGTGACCCCATTTTTCCTGGATGCCAGACAAGAGCTCGGGAACCACGATTTGGATACAAAAGGCTACCACAATGGCACTTTTCCCTTACAGGTGGAGAGCAGCTCCCTCATGCAGAAAGGCAAAGTTAACACTTAAGCCATCTGTGGACAGCAGAGCTAAAAAAGCACTGCAACCTGCCCTCTGGGGCTTCAGGAGTTGCAGGCACCCCTGCCTGGATGCTGCCATGGGACATGTACGGAGTTTACTCTTGCTCATAAGCAGTCACGCTGGCTCCTACATACACTCACTTGTGTGCTCCCTGCCGTGAGGGGTGAAACACAGTGGGTCTAAGTGAGTGCAGTTTGATTCCACTGGCACTGAAGCAGCCAGCCGGTTCCAGTGCTCATGTATTCCATTTGCTCATGCACTCCCTTCTGACAGGAGTCGAGCGCAGTGGGCTGAGTCAATGAGGCACCCCTGCCATAAGTCCTGAGAAGGTGTCAGGAAAATGTCCTGCTTCACTATGATATAAAGTTCTAGGCACTACGCACTCTGGTTTTGGAGCTAAACAAAGTTGAATTATTCAATGTAAAAGTTCTTGTCCTATGACCTGACAGGTTCACTAAGCATTAGCAACTAGTTATTGTTATTATTTTAATTATAAAAGTCGAACAGAGAAATCTTCTCACAACCTTCCTTCAATCTTGTAGGCAACTAGCCTATGATTTCTTTCCTTGGGGCATAAATTTGTGGAATCTATACTATTGTGTTTTACCTTACTTCCAATACAAAGAAATGTGTTTTCCCCCAGTTTGACTATAGGGACGTATTTGCCAAGATAATAAGAAGGCAAGAAGTCTAAACAAAGATTATTGAAACAGGGGACTTTCAAGTGCTGCATGTAATCTGATCTCATTGCAGATTTTGACAGATTAATGATGGCTGAAGAAACTTTAACCCTCTTTTTATTAAAAGGCGAGGCCTGTTTACTTATCCCTTTGAATCTGAGCTGTCCTATGACTTCTTGAACCAGAAGAATAGGCCCATACTGGGCATAGCTTCTTCAGCTTTTTATCACTCTTGGAGACCTCTAAGCTGCCATGTATTAAATCAAATTATGTTGCTGGCAGCATCATGTGTGGAAGACCTAGAATGCAAAGAAAGGAAGGTGTAAAAATATTAGCTTTCTTCTAGCCACCTTCACCAAGTCACTAGACCAAAAGCCTGTGAATTGAATACTGCCAAGTGACAGCATCATTGCTACGCTGAGCAGAGGAATCCACCAGCCAAGTCTTGTCTGAATCTCTGACTCCTACATTATTAAGTATGATTACATTGTTGTTGTTTAAAGGCATTAAGTTTTGAGGTAGCTTGCTAGGCAGCAATAGACAGCCTCAACAGAATTTGGAAACTGATAGTGAAGTGCCACCATGATAAAAACAAAAATAGTTTTGGTTTTGAAACTAGGGAATGGGTGGATCTGAAATGATCTTAAGAATACTTTTAGTGGATGCTGGAAGGCCTTTTAAGAAGGTATGGAAACCTCAGTGGTAAAAACAAAAACATTATTGGAGGCAGGAGAAAAACGAACACTCTGGATACTCCTTATCTAATTGCAGAAAGTTTGGAAACATTGTCCATGCCATAATGGAGAAACTAGCAAGCTACTTAATAAATTTGTCTGTCTGGTTGTTGAATCTTTGATACAAAGTATAAAAATTACTTTTTAAAAATTATGAAAAAATAAGAGATAGGTGCATTAAAGAAGAAAATAAGTTTTCAGTAGAATTTACAGGAAATATAAAAGCAACCAGGATATTCTGTTAACACAAGCATGCATGCACACACGCACACACAGACATGTGCATGCACACTGATGTACTTCAAAGCAAACAAAACAATATGTTTCTCAGGCCATTGTTCTTTTCAGCCATTTCAAGGGCTTTTATTTAGTTAGTTAGTTAGTTAGTTAGTTAGTTAGTTTTATTATACTTTAAGTTCTAGGGTACATGTGCATAACGTGCAGGTTTGTTACATATGTATACTTGTGCCATGTTGGTGTGCTGCACCCATCAACTCGTCAGCACCCATCAACTCGTCATTTACATCAGGTATAACTCCCAGTGCAATCCCTCCCCCCTCCCCCCTCCCCATGATAGGCCCCGGTGTGTGATGTTCCCCTTCCCCAGTCCAAGTGACCTCATTGTTCAGTTCCCACCTATGAGTGAGAACATGCAGTGTTTGGTTTTCTGTTCTTGCGATAGTTTGCTGAGAATGATGGTTTCCAGCTGCATCCATATCCCTACAAAGGACACAAACTCATCCTTTTTTATGGCTGCGTAGTATTCCATAGTGTATATGGGCCACATTTTGTTAATCCAGTCTGTCACAGATGGACATTTGGGTTGATTCCAAGTCTTTGCTATTGTGAATAGTGCCGCAATAACCATACGTGTGCATGTGTCTTTATAGCAGCATGATTTATAATCCTTTGGGTATATACCCAGTAATGGGATGGCTGGGTCATATGGTACTTCTAGTTCTAGATCCTTGAGGAATTGCCATACTGTTTTCCATAATGGTAGAACTAGTTTACAGTCCCACCAAGAGTGTAAAAGTGTCCCTATTTCTCCACATCCTCTCCAGCACCAGTTGTTTCCTGACTTTTGAATGATTGCCATTCTAACTGGTGTGAAATGGTATCTCATTGTGGTTTTGATTTGCATTTCTCTGACGGCCAGTGATGATGAGCATTTTTTCATGTGTCTGTTGGCTGTATGAATGTCTTCTTTTGAGAAATGTCTGTTCATATCCTTTGCCCACTTTTTGATGGGGTTGTTTGTTTTTTTCTTGTAAATTTGTTTGAGTTCTTTGTAGGTTCTGGATATTAGCCCTTTGTCAGATGAGTAGATTGCAAAAATTTTCTCCCATTCTGTAGGTTGCCTGTTCACTCTGATGGTAGTTTCTTTTGCTGTGCAGAAGCTCTTTAGTTTAATTAGATCACATTTGTCAATTTTGGCTTTTGTTGCCATTGCTTTTGGTGTTTTAGACATGAAGTCCTTGCCCATGCCTATGTCCTGAATGGTACTACCTAGATTTTCTTCTAGGGTTTTTATGGTATTAGGTCTAACATTTAAGTCTCTAATCCATCTTGAATTAATCTTCGTATAAGGAGTAAGGAAGGGATCCAGTTTCAGCTTTCTACTTATGGCTAGCCAATTTTCCCAGCACCATTTATTAAATAGGGAATCCTTTCCCCATTTCTTGTGTCTCTCAGGTTTGTCAAAGATCAGATGGCTGTAGGTGTGTGGTATTATTTCTGAGGACTCTGTTCTATTCCATTGGTCTATATCTCTGTTTTGGTACCAGTACCATGCTGTTTTGGTTACTGTAGCCTTGTAGTATAGCTTGAAGTCAGGTAGCGTGATGCCTCCAACTTTGTTCTTTTGGCTTAGGATTATCTTGGCAATGTGGGCTCTTTTTTGGTTCCATATGAACTTTAAAGCAGTTTTTTCCAATTCTGTGAAGAAACTCATTGGTAGCTTGATGGGGATGGCATTGAATCTATAAATTACCTTGAGCAGTATGGCCATTTTCACGATATTGATTCTTCCTATCCATGAGCATGGTATGCTCTTCCATTTGTTTGTGTCCTCTTTGATTTCACTGAGCAGTGGTTTGTAGTTCTCCTTGAAGAGGTCCTTGACATCCCTTGTAAGTTGGATTCCTAGGTATTTTATTCTCTTTGAAGCAATTGTGAATGGAAGTTCATTCCTGATTTAGCTCTCTGCTTGTCTGTTACTGGTGTATAAGAATGCTTGTGATTTTAGCACATTAATTTTGTATCCTGAGACTTTGCTGAAGTTGCTTATCAGCTTAAGGAGATTTTGGGCTGAGACAATGGGGTTTTCTAAATATACAATCATGTCATCTGCAAACAGGGACAATTTGACTTCTTCTTTTCCTAACTGAATCCCCTAGATTTCTTTCTCTTGCCTGATTGCCCTAGCCAGGACTTCCAAGACTATCTTGAATAGGAGTGGTGAGAGAGGGCATCCCTGTCTTGCGCCAGTTTTCAAAGGGAATTTTTCCAGTTTTTGCCCATTCAGTATGATATTGGCTGTGGGTTTGTCATAAATAGGTCTAATTATTTTGAGATATGTTCCATCAATACCGAATTTATTGAGCGTTTTTAGCATGAAGGGCTGTTGAATTTTGTCAAAGGCCTTTTCTGCATCTATTGAGATAATCATGTGGTTTTTGTCTTTGGTTCTGTTTATACGCTGGATTACATTTATTGATTTGTGTAGGTTGAACCAGCCTTGCATCCCAGGGATGAAGCCCAGTTGATCATGGTGGATAAGCTATTTGATGTGCTGCTGGATCTAGTTTGCCAGTACTTTATTGAGGATTTTTGCATCGATGTTCATCAGGGATGTTGGTCTAAAATTCTCTTTTTTTGTTGCATCTCTGTCAGGCTTTGGTATCAAGATGATGTTGGCCTCGTAAAATGAGTTAGGGAGGATTCCCTCTTTTTCTATTGATTGGAATAGTTTCAGAAGGAATGGTACCAGCTCCTTCTTTTACCTCTGGTAGAATTCAGCTGTGAATCCATCTGGTCCTGGACTTTTTTTGGTTGGTAGGCTATTAATTATTGCCTCAATTTCGGAGCCTGCTATTGGTCTATTCAGGGATTCAGCTTCTTCCTGGTTTAGTCTTGGGAGAGTGTAATGTCCAGGAAATTATCCATTTCTTCTAGATTTTCTAGTTGCTTTGCGTAGAGGTGTTTATAGTATTCTCTGATAGTAGTTTGTATTTCTGTGGGGTCAGTGGTGATATCCCCTTTATTATTTTTTATTGCGTCTATTTGATTCTTCTCTCTTTTCTTCTTTATTAGTCTTGCTAGTGGTCTATCAATTTTGTTGATCTTTTCAAAAAACCAACTCCTGGATTCCTTGATTTTTTGGAGGGTTTTTTGTGTCTCTATCTCCTTCAGTTCTGCTCTGATCTTAGTTATTTCTTGCCTTCTGCTAGCTTTTGAATGTGTTTGCTCTTGCTTCTCTAGTTCTTTTAATTGTGATGTTAGGGTGTCAATTTTAGATCTTTCCTGCTTTCTCTTGAGGGCAGTTAGTGCTATAATTTTCCCTCTAAACACTGCTTTAAATGTGTCCCAGAGATTCTGGTATGTTGTATCTTTGTTCTCATTGGTTTCAAAGAACATCTTTATTTCTGCCTTCATTTTGTTATGTACCCAGTAGTCATTCAGGAGCAGGTTGTTCGGTTTCCATGTAGTTGAGTGGTTTTGATTGAGTTTCTTAGTCCTGAGTTCTAGTTTGATTGCACTGTGGTCTGAGAGACAGTTTGTTTATAATTTCTGTTGTTGCACGTTTGCTGAGGAGTGCTTTGCTTACAATTATGTGGTCAATTTTGGAATAAGTATGATGTGGTGCTGAGAAGAATGTATATTCTGTTGATTTGGGGTGGAGAGTTCTGTAGATGTCTATTAGGTCCGCTTGCTGCAGAGATGAGTTCAATTCCTGGATATCCTTGTTAACTTTCTGTCTCGTTGATCTGTCTAATGTTGACAGTGGGGTGTTGAAGTCTCCCATTATTATTCTACGGGAGTCGAAGTCTCTTTGTAAGTCTCTAAGGACTTGCTTTATGAATCTTGGTGCTCCTGTATTGGGTGCATATATATTTAGGATAGTTAGCTCTTGCTGTTGAGTTGATCCCTTTACCATTATGCTGTGCTAGAAAGAACTCCATGAATTGGATGGAGGACTGAGGCCCCCTGTCACCACCCAGTGACAGGTCACCAAAGTGACCATGCTAGTGAGTCACTTTGGAAGTGGATCCTTCAGCCCTAGTGAAATCTTTAGCTAACTCTATTCCTGGCTAATGTTTTGATGGAAATCTCATGAGATACCCCAAACCAGAACTGCTCAGCTAAATGGTTCCCCAATTTCTGGTCTGTACATGCTGTGAGAAAAAAAAATGTTTCTTGTTATTTTAACTATATTTTCAGGAATTACTAATCCAGCAATAAATAACTAATAAAACTATAAACAAACATTTTATGTCTTAAATTTTACTTGACTGCTGTATTGTTTTTTCTTTAAAAGTACTGTCTTTGGACACAGCACTTGAATTTGTCACTTTGTAAATTTGAGCAAGTTGTTCATTTTCATGTGTTCCATTTCTCCAGTCTGCAAAATGGAATAATAATGGTAATCACATGGTTAAGGCTTATGCAATTTACATTAATTAACACATATAAGTGATTAAAAATACACCTGGCACATAGCAAACACCCAACCTCTATCAAAATTGACTTTTGTGGAAGGGTTAATGGGTTAAGGTTGAATACACAGCAAATCACATTTTCCCAGATTCTAATATTTCAGGCTGTTTTTTTTTTTACAAAATATGATACTTAATAAACTTGTTATTTTTTTCTCATGGAATATTTCTCAAAGTTGCTTTCATTTCTACTTTTTTTTGTTTCACAGTATCATTACGCATTTTGTATTCCTGCTATAAACAAGCCAAACTTTATTAAGATAGGCGGTGGTTGTTTCTAATAAATGAAATAGTCGTCCTAAGGCACAGTGTGGAAGATGAATATCACTTCGAAGTCTGGATACAGAATAGAGACTTCTATTAATATTAAGTATGCATTCTCCAATTTTAGACTCGCATTCTTTATCTGAGCTTTGCACTCCTTAGGAGACATATCAAATTGTAATTCATGCCCTTTTGAGGTTTACTACAGCAAATAACTTATTTCCTGTGATCCTATTCATTTTTCTCTCATAAATAAAACATTCTTTCACTTATTGTATGTTTTATTGTCATTGAGGCCAAATCCTAGGATTAGCATCAGAAATGTATTTCTTCGGTTGGCCATTTTATTGTTCCTTTTGCTACCATTTGTTGGAAATAATTATGCATTACATGCTGTGAATATTAGAAGCCATCACTTGTATAATTCGTGTCTGTTTTCTAAGTTGCAAATGACTGATTCTTCCCTAAATAATGCTTTTTTTCAAGCACAACTATTTCCTATACATACGATGAAAAAGTCATGCTCTCAAAATATAAAAGTATAATATTAACTAGTCTGACTCTATGTTGTTTTTGAAACATTATACTTCAATCATTGAGGTTAATTATTGACTCTCAAGAAAACAAAATAAAAATGACAACTTAATGTGACTAACAATGTATAATTTAATGGAGATACTGACATCTAAATTGGGCTATGTTTTATTAGTTTATCAGAAAATATCAATAGTTTCCAGTGTGGAAGAAAATGTCAATGAGATTATAAATTGTATTTATCATATACATTAATATAATAAAGAATCCATTTTCAATTTATTATATAGGAGGGAAAGGCTCTCATGCTATCATTGGTTTTACTTTTGGCTTGACTAATGCCAACACAAAGGACACATTTCATTGTGTGTGTTTTGTGTGTCTCTGTGTGTGTGTATGCAGAACAGGAAAATACACATACAGCATTCTGTGTTCTAGTTACTAGAACACAGCCAGTTAGGTGACATTTGAAAACTGTTACTGCCAAAGCAAGTCAGTTTGCAAAATGTAATATCAAATTTTGAAACATTTGTATGAAATGACTTGTCATATACTGAGTATTTGCCATACACAACACAGAGATAAAGTAACCATTAATTAGTTTGCTTTACTTTTTTTTAATCCTCAAAAGAGAAAAGAGAATAGGAAAGAAGAGGTCCACTCTATATTTTCCCCCCATTCCTATCTCTGCTTGAGTAAAACAGAGTCTGTGGCTGTGGAAAAAACTCCCAGTCATATCACGCAGACACTTGACAGTAGAAGCATTATATATTCAATTAACCAAAAATATATTGTGTATATATATTATATTATATATATTATATATATGTGTAAATACATACACACCACATTCCTGTTGGATTGCTTCTCACTCGGTAACTCTACACAGGCTCTGGAGTATGTCCAGAGGAATTGTCTCCATCCTGTGTATAAACAGTTGATATTTCTCCCTAAATGATTTGAGAATTTTTTTTAATTAAAATTAATTTCTTTTCAAAGGACACGTTTCCTAAGAATGAACTGGCACAGAAGTTTTAAGCACAGGTAACCTGGAGCAATATTTACCAGAATGTTTTTCCTAAATTTGCTTGCATACCTTTTTTTGTCATTATAACTGTGCAAGCAAAAATACCAAGGAATAGGTCATACTACCTTAGTCCAGGCTAAAAATAGGAAATCAGTTTTATGCATATATTATATACTTAATTGCAAATAATAATAAAGCATAATCAAACAGGATGTTATTAAACATAGAAAAGAAAGAAAAAAAGGAGAGGGAAGAAGGGAGGGAGGGAAGGAAGAAAAGAATGTATAAGGGAGGGATTGAGGGAAGGAAGCAAGCTACTTGATACTTGGTTTTCCTACTAAACCACTTAATTTACACAAAAGAAATTATTTCTGCATGTCTTGCGCTTTCTGCCTGAGGACGAAGAGGAGTGATAATGACCTCTGAGTCTAGAAACTCTCTGCCAGAGACTAGGAGCTAGTGAACATAGAGGAAGAGGATTTGCAGCCAGGCATATTTGCTTTTGGATTTCTATTCTATTATTTACTATGTGATGATAACCATCCCTTAGTTAACATATTAACAGCCTCTCAGTCTTTAAAGTGAGAATAATGGAAACTAGTTTCCAGCATTTTTTGAGAGATAAGTAAATCAAATGGCCTAATATTCCTGACACAAAAAGGTTTTTTTGTTTTGTTTTGTTTTTGTGTTTTTAATGGTAAGAACTCTTTAGTAAAGACAGTGAACAATTACAATGGGAGACCAGAATTATAGGCTGGCTTTCTATTGTGTACCTTCAGAATTGTGTACTTTCAGAATAAAGAGATACTTTAAATCTTCTGAAGTTTATTAAATAAACTATCTGGCGTAAAAGGAGTTTACAAGTTAAGAAACTAATATAAATCACCCAACAATGAAAAGAACAAAGGTGTAAACATCAGTGTATAAAGGTACTGTTTTAAGTGAGATTTATAAAACAAATAGAAATTTCTCTAATTTAAAATAAATTTCCTGGTATCAACAATTCCATTCAACTGAGAAATTAATTCCAGTATTTTCATGCATTATGTCCCTCAAAGTTACGATATATTTACATGTCTAAGGGAAAACTGAGAAATCATAGAGACATAAAATATTTGCTATACTCAAGGAGCAAACCTACAGCAACTGTAATGTTTTGCATTTTCAGTTCATAACATGCTTATAGTATTACCTATACATTACATGTATCAATTTTCTACAGCAAACAGACATGTTTGGAACACATTGAGGATCTTTTCATTTCATGGGCTGCAATGCTTGATTAAAGTAAACCTGGAAGAAAAATTAGCATTGTCTTATTATTCCACATTACAATAAAATATTTATGGCAATTTAGTAATTATTGATCTTGTAAATTCTAGTCAATTCCTCTGAAATCTTGGGGATAAATATTGTCCTAAAAATGATAAGGAAAAGTAAAATACCATCGAAGGAGATAATTAACCTTAGCTTTTAACATCTTATAGTGTCCAGAAGCTTGAGATATTAGGTAGCTTGGAGGGCTTCTCTGGAGTTGGTTCCTTCTGGTGGGTTCTTGGTCTTGCTGACTTCAAGAATGAAGCCACCAGACCTTCGTGGTGAGTGTTACAGCTCTTAAAGGTGGCACAGACCTAAAGAGTGAGCAACAGCAAGATTTACTATGAAGGGCAAAAGAACAAAGCTTCCACAGTGTGGAAGGGGACCAGAACAGGCTGCCAGGGCTGGTTGGGTGTGGTCAACTTCAATTCATTTATTTGTCCCTGCCCACATCCTGCTGATTGGTCCATTTTACAGAGTACTGATTGGTGCATTTTACAAACCTCTACGTAGCTACAGAGTGCTGATTGGTGCATTTTGCAATCCTCTTGTAAGACAGAAAAGTTCTGAGTCCTCACCCCACCTAGAAGTCCAGCTGCAATCACCTCTCAATTTGGCTCTTAATTTAATGTTTCTGAAAATTTAAATAATATTAAAATGTGTGTTTCCACTTAAATCAGAAGACATAATGCAAGTAGTGACTAGGAGTTAAACTTTCTATTCCAGAAAATAAAAAGGAAAAATACGATAGATTAGAGATATTGTTTTCTTTCTTTCTTTTTTTTTTCCTAAGACCGAGTGTCACTCTGTGGCCTGGGCTGGAGTGCAGTGGCGCCATCTTGGCTCACTGCAAGCTCTGCCTCCCTGGTTCACGCCATCCTCCTGTCTCAGCCTCCCGAGTAGCTGGGACTACATGTGTCTGCCACCACGCCTAGCTAATTTTTTTGTATTTTTAGTAGAGATGGGGTTTCACCATTTTGACCTCATGATCTACCCTCCTCGGCTTCCCAAAGTGCTGGGATTACAGGCGTGAGCCAACGCACCCGGTGAGATATTGTTTTCTTTTTGTGCATGTGTGTGCTATTAAATTTGTGAAAGTTCTAATGTAATATGAAACAGTAATCTTGTTACAGGCATCCTGTCTAGTTTCTGCCTTTAATTAAAATAGTTTTAATGTTTCCTCAAAATATTAGCTAAAATTTCTGGCCTGCAATTTGTATCACATTTATATATTCTATTTCATTATTTTATTTTTTAAATTTCTATTATAAATAGTTATTGGGTCTTACTGGATATTTTTTCAAACTCTGTTAGTACACATTTATTCTCTGCTTTTTCTTGTTGGTACAATGAATTAAACTGATACAGTTTTGAATCATCTTCATATAATATTTGAAGAGTAAACTCAAATAGTTATTGAAAAGTATTCATTTAAAGATTTTTAAAGAATTAGATATTAAATTCAATCATATTTTATTCAATATATTTAATATGACATTTCTTAATTTCATATTACCTTTTTATGTGTTTTATTATGTTTCTTGTTTCTAAATTTTTTTGAAATTAATTCTTAGCTTATTTCTTTCTTATTTAATTATCATATTAAAAATATTAACTACTTGAATATTTTTCTCTCAGTAAATATTTGTGTCCCATAAGTTATTTTTTCAGTTTTTAAATTTTCATAGTAGTAGATGTTTTGTGGAAATACCTTTTACTTTCCTCTTTTACTTAAGTTTCTAGTCCACTAAATTATATCTAATAGCATATAATTACATTTCATTAATGAAGTCTAATATATTTTTGTTTAAAGTCATGGATTTTTAGCTTTTTAGCTTCATAGAGGGCTTTTCAATTGTTCATATTTTGGAAGGCGGCATTTTCACAGAATGATAAAAAGTAGGAATCCGCAGAATCAATAGAAATATATCTCTTTGTGGAATCAGAGAACAACAAAAATGAAGAAAGCACCCAGATTGAAGACATTACTTAAAAAGAATAACGAGTGTACTAATAGAAAAATTTTCAACAGCAACAAAAGAAGCCAGCATACAGTGAAATGTTTTATTTAAAACTTAAATATTATTACATAGGAATAACTTACCAACTCAGACAAATGCTGAGATTTAAAATCAAGAAAACTTAATAAAATTAAGTTCAAAGGATGAACTTCAGGAAGAAATATAAGTATCCTAGAAGAAAAGTTAAAGTATGATAAATGTAATGAAAAAAGCTGGAATGGGTTGGAAGGTGAAAGAGAAAAAATAACAAATGATTTGTTAATTCACTTAGATTTTGATAAAAATTTTCCAATAATTCAAACACATGGAAGAAAGTGATTAGTTTTAAGAGTGTTACTATTTGGAAATATATCTACTCCTTCAAATCAGACAAAACATGTAAAAAATAAAATATATTATCAAATATTTATCTGTTCTCATCTTGAGACTTGAAACTATGGTTAGAAAAGCGTTTTCTGGATGAGGGAAGCTGATGTATTGATTATTATGTTTGTCCTTATATGTTTAAACTTTTGTTTCATGACGTCTCTCCCCATACCACAAAAGCAACTCCTACGTATCTGAATTCATTTCAGCTTAGCTAATTTTCTATTACAGATGATTTATTTTTTTACACAAACTTGGAAGTATTTATGGCGTTATTAGTACAACACTATAGCCTTGGAATAAAAACTTTTAAGCTTAGAAGTCAGACGCACACACACACGCGTGCGAGCGCGCGCGCACACACACACACACACACACAGGTTTCTCATTCAATCTGACTAGGAAGAATATTCCCATTTCAATAGTTAATATTGCTTTTTATCAACTTATTGCAAATTGAAAACAGCGACATACGTTTGTTTGGAAAGCGCATAAAATGAATTGGGGGAAAGGGTGCTAAAATGTGGGAATCAAATAAAGAGGGTTTTTTTCTTGATTGTTTGATTAATTTTCTTTTCAATGCAATATTTTAATTAAATAGTACTGCTAACTTTTCTGCCAAAATGACTTCCAATTAACCAATATTCATATCAAATCAAAGGATGCGGGAGAGGTTAGTATATATTTGATGTGATTTTCATCTTTATATATGATGTATGTATTTATATATATATGGTATATGTATATGTAATTTTCATATCTGTATATGGTAAGGGGAGAGGGAAAACTTTTCGACTTTACATTTATTTTTCTAGAGTTTTTAAAGTATTTTATAGATTCTAGTTAGTACATTCAATAAATGTTTTTTATATATAATATGGCAATTCCAGTAGTCTTTGGTAGAAATATGTAGAGTATAAATAGACATTTTTGTTTGATACTACATTATTGAATAAAATTGGAAAAATAGCCTCAGATTCTAGGTACATAAAAGCTTTTAAATATCCGTAGAATAAATTCATGTAGATATAGAAACAGACTACATATTTTTCAGTGAAACTTTCAAATTTATTTTCTTGTTGATTCTGAATTATTAAGCAAATAATAATCTTCCCTGTTATCCACCCAGTAATATCAGCTTTCTTGGATGTCTACAGTATTCTATCATTCTAGTGGTAGTGAATCTGTTACTAAAATGTTTTGTGAATTTTTTCCTAGTCTATTACTAAAATTGCTTTCTGAACTTTTTCCATTCTATTTCCTCTTAAGTTTTTTTTCTATTTACATAATTAAAACATTTTAAATGAGGAAACAGAAATCTTTAGAATTAATGCACAGAGCAATTTGTCTCATAATGTAAAAAATTTACTTTCATTCATTCATTTGTATTTTCATTTATGCATTAATTCAGTCCACATTTGCTAATCACTTTCTATTTTTCAGAGATTTATGTTAGTATATTGGGTACAAAAATAAAGAACTTTCTCTGATTATAGTATGGATCTGTATTTTAATTTGTAGATAGACAGTTTTAATAACTCAGGAGTTGTTAAAACATCTCTACTTGGAAAAGGGAGGTTATGACTGAAGAATCTCTTTCAGAATTCTGAGTCTTCAGCACTAGTGGAAACTTCTGTCAACCAATCATAAGAACAATGGGATATTTCATTCAGAAAGTAGAATTACACATAAGAAATTTCACTGGTAAGGCAAGTGGAGAGTGAAGAACTCCAAAAAATGTCTAGGAAGCAGAATAACTAGAATTAAGGATTCTTCCATCAAGGGATTGACCCATTTTTCCATTCAACAATGTAACATTACTCTTGTGTGTGTGTGTGTGTGTGTGTGTCTTTATAGCTATGGTTTCAAGGACAAAGCTCAAGCCTTGTTTTGAACTGGCTATGAAATGTTCTGTGCATATTTTCGTCTCTTCTCTCTGATATTTGAATTTGTGATAGTCTCTAACACATATTAAATTTCAGTAAATATTTATTGAATGATCAAAATAAAGTAAAATGGTTTGTAAGATGAGAAAGGTCATGAAACTAAAAAAATATGTGTTTTAAAGACTGAGACATTTACCAGTCTGAATAGAGTCCAGTATTCCCCTGAAACGTTTTGCAATCATTCTATACTATGTAGTGAACTGGAAAAATATTCTCTAAGACTTACGGCTTTTTAAAAAGTCCTGAAGTCTGATTATTGTAGTCTAACATCAATTTGGGGTGACAAGTACTTATAACAAATCAATTTATTTAAAAGTTCTGTTTGTTGTTATAATTTCATATGATAATAAAATGTTTAAGATACTTATGAAACGTTCTAAAATTCCCTGAATTATAATTTCTCCATCATAACTGACCATATACCAAAATTTTCTTTTTGAAATCAATATAACTGAGATGCCTACTTCACCTTCTGATCCCCTATTAAAATAAAAAAATGACTTAAGTTTGTGGCAGATGGCAAATCACTTCAAGATCAAAATAATAATGATGTAATATAATTAAAAACACATTAGTTAAATGAAAACCTGTACACATTAAGGCTGGTACAAAATATTCATTACAGCTTTATTCATAAAAGCAAAAATTGATAAACAATCTACATGTCTACATGTCCATGTAAAAGCCACAAAATGAATCTAACTATTGAATAATAACAGGCAATGAACTCCTGATACATACACCATGAAGGAATCCCAAAAGCATTATGCTAAGTAAAAGAAGTAAGATATGTGACTGCATACTCTAGAATTACATTTTTAAGTTCTAAAAATGACAAAACAATAGTGATGGCAGTTATGTAGTTGCCACGGGCTGGGAGTGAGAAAAGGAGATTGACCAGAAAGGAATACAGAAAGTAGGTGGGATAAAACTGTGGGAACATATAGAGAAATAAAAATTCAAACACAAACAAAGGAGGGTCTTGCAGCGTTAACTGTCATTTTCCCAATAGAATTAAAACTTACAGTCAACCAATACAAGTGCAGGAATGAGCCAGTGTATCTATCAACCCATAGGTTGTGTATAAAGCAAAGCAGCCTAGAGAGAAGGGACATAGGTCTTTAGGTACCACTCAGTGGTAACTTGTAAAGCTCCAGACTAAATTCCATCAAAGGCAGTGAGCAAAGAAAATGTGCCAGGAACAGGTTGTGTTACCTGTAGGCATTCTTTACCCCAGCCTACCCACTAAATCACATAATTCAGTGTTTCTCACCATTTGAGAACCAAACTGAGATTTATGGGACCTCTAAGAATCCCTAAGATCTTTTCAGGCAGTCTATGAGTTCAGAACTGTTTTTATAATAATACAAACTCTTAGTATTACATAATCTTTTCATTCTCATTCTCTCACAATGTATCGTAGGATATATTCCAGAGACTACACTACATGTGATGACATCATTGCTCAATGGCTAATGGAATGTGTGCTTTTATGTTTTTAGGTTTTAAACATTTTGAGGTTTTAGCTATTAATATGGCAAACGTCAGAAGAGATAATTCACCTAAATAAAAGCGTAGAAATGAGTCCTAAGATAGAAAAGTTTGCGAATTGCTAACATAGTTAAATAAATACTGAACTGCTGTCAAGATGGGGCCTGGAACCTCTCCTTCCCAGAAGTATAGAAAGCAGCTTTCTTTCAAGCTTTGAGAATTACTTCCTAAACACAGCAAAATATTTGCATGAGGAGATCATATGGTTGAAAAGCAGAATATAGCCAAGTGTCACTACAGACCTGTATAACAAACACAGAAAAAAGTCTAAATACTCTGTTTTTCTACTCAATAATGAAACATTACCCTAATGCATTCCAGTTTAGGCTTCATCCTCGTTTCAGTCGCTGACGACAGACCGTGCCTGCTCAAAAGAAGCCTCAGCGATAGCTCTCCTGTTCAGAGGAATAAATAGACCAGTACAACTGTAAGGAAAATATACTATTTGTCATAGTGCTGCCTTCAAACATAAAAGCACTACAACAGACAAAAATTCTTAACTATAGATTATATTAAAGAAAATCTTGGCCGGGAGCGGTGGCTCACGCCTGTAATCCCAGCACTTTGGGAGGCCGAGACGGGTGGATCACGAGGTCAAGAGATCGAGACCATCCTGGCTAACACGGTGAAACTCTGTTTCTACTAAAGATACACAAAAGATAGCCGGGCTTGGAGGTGGGCGCCTGTAGTCCCAGCTACTCGGGTGGCTGAGGCAGGAGAATAGCGTGAACCTGGGAGGCGGAGCTTGCAGTGAGCCAAGATCGCGCCACCGCTCTCCAGTCTGGGCGACAGAGCTAATCTGACAAAGGGCTAATATCCAGAATCTACAAAGAACTCAAACAAATTTACAAGAAAAAAACAACCCCATCAAAAAGTGGGCAAAGGATATGAACAGACATTTCTCAAAAGAAGACATTCATACAGCCAACAGACACATGAGAAAATGCTCATCATCACTGGCCATCAGAGAAATGCAAATCAAAACCACAATGAGATACCATCTCACACCAGTTAGAATGGCAATCATTCAAAAGTCAGGAAACAACTGGTGCTGGAGAGGATGTGGAGAAATAGGAACACTTTTACACTCTTGGTGGGATTGTAAACCAGTTCAACCATTATGGAAAACAATATGGCAATTCCTCAAGGATCTAGAACTAGATGTACCATATGACCCAGCCATCCCACTACTGGGTATATACCCAAAGGATTATAAATCATGCTGCTATTAAGACACATGCACAGGTATGTTTATTGCGGCACTATTCACAATAGCAAAGACTTGGAATCAACCCAAATGTCCATCAGTGACAGACTGGATTAAGAAAATGTGGCACATATACACCATGGAATATTATGCAGCCATAAAAAAGGATGAGTTTGCATCCTTTGTAGGGACATGGATGCAGCTGGAAACCATCATTCTTAGCAAACTATCACAAGAACAGAAAACCAAACACCGCATGTTCTCACTCATAGGTGGGAACTGAGCAATGACATCACTTGGACTGGGGAAGGGGAACATCACACATCGGGGCCTATCATGGGGAGGGGGGAGGGTGGAGGAATAACATTGGGAGTTATACCTGATATAAATGACGAATTTATGGGTGCTGACGAGTTGATGGGTGCAGCACACCAACATGGCACAAGTATACATATGTAACAAACCTGCACGTTATGCACATGTACCCTAGAACTTAAAGTATAATAAAAAAATAAAAAAAAAAAAAAAAAAAGGAAATCTTTACTATGAACATTGACAACAATTGGTCCAGTTACAAAACTGGATCTATTGATCCGAGGACAAAACCACAATACTATGTAATCAATAGAATAGAATCAAGAGCATCTTCCATTCAGAAAATTTTATGAACTTCTCTAAGAAGGAGGCAATCAGAGAGTATGAATTTATTGTAACTTAAAATGTAATTCCTATAAGTAAAATTTCAATAGAATGTCCGGAAAAAAGGACACACATATACGTGACCAGTAATTTAAAATTCATAATTTCTCCCAGAAGGTTCAGCAACAAGTAAAAGAGATAAAAATGTAGTAGAGCAGTTCAGAGATACAGAGCACAAAGCTGAATATTCTAACATCTGTATAATAGGAGTTCTAACAGGAGGAAGTAAAATTTAGGGCAAAAAATAAATGAAAATATCCCTCACTTGAACTAGTCTTCACATTTAGATAGCCCACCAATTGCCAAAGCAGGAAATCATTTTTAAAAATACATACCTAGAGACAAACTTCTATTTCACAAAGAATAAAAAGAAGTTTTCTATAATAATAACAACAATAATAAAGTAAAACCTTACTTCCAGATCCATCAGAATAAAATTGACCTAAGATGTCTCATTAATAACACTTGATGCCAATTAACTGACAAAATAAGGCATTTTTTCCTTCAAAATGTTAACTATCATGGATTCTATAATTATATAAGTGACAAAAACACTCAATTGTGACAGTGAAATAAAAATATTTTTAACATATACAAGAACCCCAAAAGCCTATTTTATTCATAGTCTTTCTAAAAAAACTTCAATTTCCTTATCTGTAAAATAAGGAAAAAGTCTTTAAGAGCGTTAATTTCTTAATAAAATCCTAGATGATTTAAAACAGGACATTTCTGCCTGATATTTTGCTAACACAACCAACAAAAAAATATCAGCTACAAAAACAAAAGCAACCCAATGAAATGTACAAGAAAAGGTAAAAGATTATTATCTGAATCTAAAAGATATTATCTAAATCAAATCAAGGAGTGGAATTGACAAATGTGTCATTAGACCCAGGCAGCAGGCCCAAGAATCTACAGGTCCAAATGGTGAGAACTCCTAGAATCTGTGAACTGACATGGTCCCATACAGTTTCACTGCATAATTGATAAGACCTATGCCTCAAATCTTATATTCCATTTTCCAGGGCAGATATGGGAAGCAAGCAAACCTGTATCTATCACTCAGGAGAGGCTGTGGTATGCTAAAACAAGCCAACATCCTCAGTGGCTCAGAAAATCATTAATATTTCACTTATGGTAAATGCCTATCAGAGATCAGCTGGAAATTCTACTCTGCCATTCACCCAAGGGCCCAGGGTAAACAGATACAATCTCTGGGCTTGGGTATTTGCTGAAATCAGAAGAAATATACATGGTAAACTATGCCCAGGCTCAATGCTGTCAGTCAAAAGTGTACAAAAAACGTGTTTTCATCCACATTTTATTCATTGAAGCACAACTAACTTCTGGGGTAGTAAATTATAATCCTGTGTCAAAGCAAAAATATCACAATATTTGATAGCATTTATGACTATCATATTTTATGAGAAGTATGTCCTATTTTTATCTTATCACAACATTGTTTTTGACAATGGAGATATTTATTTCTATAAAAAAAGCAGTTATTAATGTATTTACACAAACAGGTTTGGACCTGGATTCTTCTCCATTGTCAAAGACAATGTAGCCTTTATGTCTCCTTGAGTAATTTTAGGCAAATCACTCTATCTCTAATAAGTTTCATTTCCTCAAGTATACAGTGAATTTCTAAGATCCTCAATTTCCATACCAATAAAATCTTAATGTTCTTAAAAAGATTTTCTCTTCTTTATTGACACTTTCTTTTATTTTACAGACAAGAAAATAAGAAATTTTATGCACAGAAAAGATATGTGAGTTAAAGATCATCATAGTATATTTAGTGATCAACTTGAAATTGATTGCATCATTTATTAATCTAATATTTCATGTATTTTATGTCAAACAGACATATGTACATACACACACACAGTAAATTTCTCAAAACAAAAGCAAAATATAGCAATAGTAAGCACAGCCACAAAACAGAATCTGTTTTAAAGAAGCCCAAATTATCTATTTTCTTTTTCAAATCTCCATTTGCCTATCACATGCCAAGTTTATAATGGCTAATGATGGTTGTATAAGTTTTAAAATATGAAATAAATGTAGAAATGTGCTGAAAAAATATGTCACATCATAGTCAAGGCAGTATCTAAGATGTATTGCATAAAATATTTGTCAGTAAAATGCTCCTTAATCTCTACAGGATTCTCTGCACTTGAAAGACCAGATGTTCATTGTATTTGATGAGCTACAGAACCACTGCCTGCATTGAAAACAATGACGAAGAATGAAGTGACATTGACGTGTGGCAAAAGCAATCCCACTTTAGAGAAAATTTATGTTCAGCCGTTTTAACCTTCATTGAGTATTCTGTGAATCTTAATAAATATTTCTTATAACAAAAAAGTACATTTTACTTCATTTTAAATTATAGATTTCCTTAACTCATTTTCCCCCAAGATGAGAGACAGCATCTTATAATGTATATAACATAGATTTTTTATTTTCAATGATACAAGTAATACATAATAATTGTATTTTCCTTATAAAAATACAAGATTTGTAATGATAAATTAGTGAAAAAGTAAAATTATCTTTCATATTTCCCTTTTCCTCAAGGATTAATTTACTCTTTTCAGTTTTCCATGCATCTTCATAGGCAATTATGTATGTTTATATGCCCATCTGTACATAAACTTAAAGTATGTGAGTGTAAATATGTTGTATTAGTCCATTTTCACACT
Organism: Rhinopithecus roxellana; assembly: GCF_007565055.1. NCBI lineage: Eukaryota > Metazoa > Chordata > Mammalia > Primates > Cercopithecidae > Rhinopithecus > Rhinopithecus roxellana. Next base: position 111,846,854 of record NC_044549.1, on the reverse strand, counting down.
GCTGTAGTGAAATATCCGAGACTGGGTAACTTATACAGGAGTGAGGTTTAATTCACTCACAGTTCTGCATAGCTGGGGAGGCCCCAGGAAACTTACAACCATGGTGGAAGGGGAAGCAGGCAGCTGCTTCACAAGGCAGCAAAAGAGACATGCAAGTAGGGGAAATGGAAGACACTTATAAAACCATCAGATCTCGAGAGAACTCACTCGCTAACAAGAGAACAGCATGGGGGAAAACTGGCCCCATGAACCAATCACCTCCCTCTCTTAATACATGGGTATTACAGGTCACTCCCTCCACACATGGGGATTACAATTCAAGAGGAAATTTAGCTGGGGACACAGAGCCAAACCTATCATATGTGTATGTTTATGTGTGCATATGTGTGTAGTTTAGGATATAAATGGAGTTGTAATATGTCTACCTTTGTGCATATGGCATTATTTCTTGGATGTAAAGATCTCTGATCTCTTGAAAGTTCAACACTAAGCTAATATAAAACCATTATTCTCCAACATAAGATCAGTTCTTAAAATAAGAAAATAATTTCATACTTTTAAAGTAAGTAGCATTTAGCCTAACAGTCCCACTTTCCCCAGCCAACTCAGCCCCTGCTTCAGGAGCTCCAAGACGCAGCAACCAAAAGATCAACACTTGGCATAATAGGCCTCAGAACTTGCTCCAACAACCTGGGCAGCCGGCAACTCTTCTGAATGACCAAGGCAGTAGTTAAATATTGGAAATGTAGTCCTAGATGTATCAAAATAGAATTTGTCATTTCGCTGTTGGTAGCTCTTTATCCAGTTCTCTTAGACTACTTCATTTTATAATACGTTTCTCCTTTTGACAAACCATAAAATTTAATTATAATTATATTAAGTTAATGAGGGTGGGATTTTTTTGTTTTGTTCTTTACTGCTATATTCCAAGTGCCATGCCAGGATATGGTAAGTTTGACTACAGTTCATTGAATTAATATCCTCATTCTCTTACCAACATTGAAAATCTTTACAATTTTGCTAATAAAATAAAGAAAACATATTATATTGTTTCATCAGTTCACATATAGCATATTACAACTGAATTGAGCACCATAATTTTTTAAAAGTTGTTGTTTTATATATGTAATTGTTGTTTTATATATACAATTATATTGTTCTATATATACAATTATTCTATAGATACATATTTTTTCAATTTTTTTATAGTTAAATGGTTTTCTCTTATAATTATTTTTAATAAATTCATTTAAATCCTTTTGCTTTGCTGATGGCTATTTTGCAGCTAAAACAAGTTATCACTTATTGTTTCTATTCAAGATTAATCTGCATATTTAATTTAATTCCTTCATAAATCCATGGTATACTTTATAAAATGCTGCTATTTAAAATTTTTGCTTCGTTTCTGTTAATTACCAGTTTTGTTTTGCCCCAGTAAGAAAAATGGGCCTGTATGATTTATTTTGGAAATTTATTTTTAATTTTAGTAAAATTGTATTAGGCCTGGTAGGTTTATACTGTGGTACTACACAACTCCAGGTTCTCAGTGACTCAGCATGTAAAAATTCTTTCTCACCCTTTGTTTCACATGGGTTGATATAAGGGCTCAATTCCAAACAATTATTCAGGATCTTAAGCTTTTGACATCCCCAACACATATACTTGCATGACAAGTAACATACAACTTTTGAAAAACAGGAGAAAAATCAGTTTCAATGCTTGGCCTGGCAGGAAGCTGCATATATTTCTTTCACACAGAAATCATTGGCCTGAACTAGTCCTATGACCATAACTCCCTGTAAGAGGGCTGGCAAATGTGAGTAAACATACAGAATATGTGGTAAGTACATCCCTTTATTAATGTATTATTCTGGTCCACACATTCCTTTACTCCCTTTTTTTCTTTAATAAAACTTAAATCAAATTCTTCTTAAGGGAACAAAACCCAAACCCTGTCCATTCAAAGTATGGAGTCTCTGGGTGATATGTGGTAGTCACTGCATCATTCTGAAAATGTTTCCTCTTCGTTCAGAGAAACAGGTAGAACAAGTTACTATCTCATCCCCCACACACCCCATCTTGGCCATACACACACACACACACACACACTTTATACAATGATAAAGCTAGGATTACTCAATTGCAATACATTTACATTTTTCCTGGTGGAAAGACAAAGCTGTTGATAGTAATATTTCCAAAATTGTACAAGTTAACATTGTGAGGGCCCTTATTCTGGAAATAAGGAATGTTTTCAAATTAGGCATTGATTTGGCTCTTAGCAGACTCCTTTGTTCATTTTTCACCACAGCTCCAGACTTCGTAGTCAAAGTGTTGTGGACTGAATGTGCCACCCAGCAAATTCAAATGCTAAAAGACCTAACCTCCAGTGTGGCTGTTTTGGAGATGGCATCTCTAAGAAGAATAATTTGAATAAGGTCATAAAGATAGGACCCTAATTCAAAAGGATTAGTGTCCTTAAGAGACACCAGAGAGATAAGTCTCTCTTTCTCTCCCAATGACCACACACTGAGGAAGATCCATGTGAGGACATAGCAAGAAGGCAGCCTTCTACTGGTCAGAAAAGAGGCCTTAAAAGAAAATAACTTGGTGGGCAGCTTGAATCGGGACTTCCAGCCTCCAGAACTGTGTGATTTGTTTAAGCCACTCCATGTATGGCATTTTTGTCCTGGCAGCCAGGGCAAACTGATACAGAGGCATTTCCTTTGGTCTCAGCCATAGTGGTTGCTGAGAAATATGCCCAGCTTTCAGGATCCCCTTCCTATTCACAGCAGGTTGGGGATTCAAGGGCTACTTGCTTTCAAATAGTCATGGCCTTTTGAAAGTTAGTCTCATGGTTTCTTTAGTTGTACTGCAGTCTATATTCATATCTGTTCAAATCTAGTCAGTTCCATGTGCCAGTTATGTTTGAAAAATAGTATCTAGATCTGCTACATTGCTTTTTTAAATTATTTTTTATTTTTTTACAAAGTACATTTTTTCTCAGATTGCTCTGGAAAGCCTACACCTTTAATATAATTTGTATCATGAACTTTTAATGCACTGACAGGCATAATTAGTTGATCTACCATTAGTTTGACATATTTCCTCTGTAAGAAGTTTTATCAGGTGAGAATTTTTGGTAATAGAAAAGGTGGTCACATCCTTAATCTGATTTTTGCTTCAACACTGATTTTCAAAAGACTTAGTTGTTCACATGTTTTCTTAATTATATCTCTTGCATGAGTTTGAGTTGACTGCTTCAATTTTAAAGACACTGAATTTATCAAATTTCTATATTACATTTATTTTGGCTTGAAACCAGTTTAATTATTTTCTGAGCTCATCATTTTCACGTAATACTTGGTCAAATCCAGTCAACAATGACCAATAGCATTATAATTCAATTCTCAAATATCTTCCCCAGGAACGAAAGTTGCATTAAGTATGTGATCTAATTTCCAAGTTAGGTCTGATGAGAGTTTTACTAAATGTGTTACCATTGAGTGACATGAGTTATTATTTTTCCTTTCCCAGGAATCAGTTTCTTAATTTACCACCACCTGATCCTTAAAATAATGTCATCTCTTTTAGGTTTCTGTGATGACAGCATCACTTCCAATGACAATACCACCATCCCTATTAGTCAAGATAGAATTGGACATATTATGCTATGATAATAACACTAAAATTTCATTGACTTAAAACAACATATGTATTTCTAGTGTCGATGTCATGTATAATATGAACTGGCAGGGGTTTCTGCTCCATCAAGAAGTGGGATCTATTTCTTGACTCTTTGAATTTGAACTTGGTCCAATTTACCAATATGATAGTAGAAATGTGATACAAACAGATACTTGAAAACACTATTACACTGAGGCTTGCCCTTGTTTGCTATACTCAAAACCATGAAATATACAGATGAATAAGCCCATGATATTCTGCTCGATAAAAACTAAGGCACCTGATGTCATAATTTACTAACTTCCCAAGATGTGAGGGAAGTCATCTTATATATCATCTCATCAGCTTCCCAACTGTCTATAGACACAAAAGAGAGTCCAACAGAAATTATTTGAGGTCCCTCAGACCAGAAGAACTACTAAAAACTTATAAAGTGGATAAAATAATTAGATTTTTAAGCCAAGAACTTTACTAAGTCAGATTTTTTTTTTTTTTCAGTTTTTAGGCTCTAGGTTTATTTGATATAGAAAAATCTAGTGGAGACATGAACTGTTAACTAGAAATGGGGTGCTGGTATAAGAAAAACTTAAAACATGTCACATTAATCTTAGGTCTGAGAGTCAAAGTCTGGAAAAGCAACCAGGAAACACATGATGGAGCTTAGAAAAGTGGGGAAGACGCTACTACATCAGCGTGGAAAATGCCAACCCTATAGAAAAATTGTTAAAACTGCTGCTTGTGGTAATGTAGAATATAGAAACATACTCAAGGCTGGGCACGGTGACTCACACCTGTAATCCCAGCACTTTGAGAGACCAACGCATGTGGATTATTAGAGGTCAGGAGTTTAAGACCAACCTGACCAACATGGTAAAACCCCATCTCTACTGAAATAGAAAAATTAGCCAGATGTGGTGGCAGGTGCCTGTAATTTCAGCTACTTGGGAGGCTGAGGCAAGATAATCACTTCAACCGGGAGACGGAGGAGTTGCAGTGAGAAGAGAACATGCCACTGCTGCTCTCCCGTCTGGGCCACAGAGCGAGATTCCGTCTCAAAAAAAAAAAAAAAAAAAAAAAGTACCCCCAAAACTTGTAAACTCGGCAAAATAGATTTCTAGATATTGAATACATTAAATTCACAAACATTTATAATGTTGAATCAATAGTATTATCCATTTTCTCAGACGCTCCTATTCCCCTCTAGATACAGCCTCTACCTTTCTTTCCAGGAGACTCAACAGCGTGGACTACATTAGTAGGGTACGTTACTCCCTGACTTGTATTAAGTTCAAAAATTTAGGAGCACTGGATGAGAGGTAAGGGCAATTCATATATTTAATACCATGACTCTTTTCCTATGAAGACACAGGTTGATAGAGATTGAGTTCCGCGTCTAAAGGTCCTAATTCCTATCCCACTTACCGTTACGGCTCCCTCTCCAGGTTCCTTTCTCCTGTTTTCTTCTTTTTTTTTTTTTTTTCTTTTTTTAATAAGCCATTCACTTCTTTTTTTATTTATATACTATATAATAACTAAGGTAGCAATGGAGGAGTGAGGGTTTATTAATTATATACCGTTTAAAGGGCTTTTTTTTTTTTTTTCAATTTCTATTTTTTTTTTTTTTTTTATTATACTGTTTTCTTCTTTTAAGACCTGGCTGGTAACAGCTTTCCACTGTTGTTAGCCCAGGAGTGCTTTACACTACTTGATAGGTTTATTTTAAATCTTCCTGGATTTTTTAATAGGACTGTGAGTTACACATCAATTGAAAGATTATTATCGTTAATATTATTATAATTAAGTAAGATAACTAGTTAGAAAGCCCTTAAAATTATAGATTACTTCAGGTCTTAATTTGTAAGTCTTGTTTGTATTTAATATGATAAAGGCAGACTTATGCTGATTATTACCTACTTTTCTTGTAGCTAAAGAGAAAGAAGAGCTATTTTCTAACCACGTGACTATGACTTTTTTAGAAAACTGCTAGAACAACCTGCAATTCTTTAATGCCCAATGCTTGAATTTTACTACTTAGTACAGAGAGGGAAAAAAAGGCTAGGGTGTAGCCCAAGAAACCTAAAACAGACTATACAAAAAATAAAGACACAATAGGATTATTAATAAATGCAGCATGGAGCATGACCTCCTATCCATTTATGTATCATTTGTACAAGTTTCAAAGGAAAATTTAATATAGTGTTTAAGAAAACATTTATTTGTGTAAAAACAGTAGGAAGAAAAAAAACAGATTAGTTACCTCTATAGGAAGGTGAGGGATGACTTGGAAATGGCATATGTTTATAAATATAAATGTAATAAACTGTGGCATGTATACATAAGGAAAAATAGATGAATGTCATCATGCATTGCAGAGGAATACTGGAAATTATTAAATATTACTTTACATTGATTTCACAATTTATGTTGAACACACTGAACTGAAGAGTTAGTTGGAATTTATATGAAGTAAGTCATTTTAAGGAAAATTTAGGTAAAAATCCATTGCTTAAGTAGTAAAATTATAATCACATATAAATAATGATAATACTTCACTGTAAAGAAACATTAAAACAGAAGTTTCTGAGTAGGCTTGAAAAGCATATATAAAGAATGAAAAATGTCACAAATATTATCTAGAAAAAAATAGTAAAACGGAGACTATGTATCAGACAATGTCAGCAAATCCTTTTCCTCTTTTATGTGTGGGCCAACAAAATATTTTCTAAACTGACAATTATGAGAATTCCAGCAAAGATAATTAACATAAATACTAAATGCACCAGTCGACATACCATTTACTGGCTAAAATGCATTTATTCTGTTTTCTTACTAAACATAAATGTGTTTATTTAATATAATATTTTCACTTTCTTTTCACTCTTAATATACATTTTGGACTTATTGCAAATGTTATTTGGCTTTAAATATCATCTATAACCTGGATAATTCAAAATTTATATTCCTGTCACAGAAGTTTCTTGAACTTCAGACTTGCAAATCCTGTGTACTTGAAATCTCAACACACATCCCTCACATATATTAAAACTCAACTAGTGCAAAGCTAATCTCTTGATCTTCCCAACTCCCAAGCCTGTTGCATGCACAGTTATTAACATAACATTTGATTAAGAACTCATTCTTTCATTTGCCCAGACTAAAAGCTTTGGAGGCATCTTTGATTTTTCTTTTCTCACATGCCACATCCAGTTCATCAGGAAATTCTATTGGCTATTTCTTCAAAATGCATCCAGGATCTGACCACTTCTTTCCTTATCCATTACCATAATCCTCATCCAAGTCACTATAAATTCCAGCCTGGACCACTGTAATATTCTCCCAACTCACTTTTATTTTCATCCCTGCTTAGCGGTATTTGTTAAATATGTGTGCCAAATCACGGTTTTGGTTCAAAGCTCTGCAGTAACTTCTTATTTTTCTGAGAATAAAGGCCAGAGATGGTTTTTGTTTCTCATTCTGTCCAGTCCACAATGGTCATTTTTCTGCTTCTTGATCAGATTACATACACCCCCATCTTAGAACATTGACGTTGGCTGAAAAGCTCTCTTCTCAGATATGTGCCTTACTAATTCCCTCACTTTTTCAAGTTTGCTCAAATGTCACCACCACACTGAGGACTACGTAGTCCAAATTATGGCAGGATCATTGCCTCCCTGCCACCTATTCTTGATCTCCCTTACACTATTCTCTGTGTGTGTTTGTATTTCTTTATATATTTAACTTTTTCAATGGTAGTTATATATATAGTGTCAGGCACATAATATGTGTTCAAAAATATTTGTTTAGTAAATAGATAAATGAAAAAATGAACATTTACAACTAATATATTCTAAAATTAGGTAGGACATAAATACGTAAAACACATAATTGACAAACACGTTAATGTAATTTCTAATTTCAGAGGATTAAGTCATTTGAAGCTCATCTTTGTTAGTACTACTTAAATTAGTATAATTGTATTTTAGCTTCCCCTTTTCCTCAGGCAAATGCCATTTCATTTATATTTTAAATGTCAATTTGATTTTCACAGTTCCTACCAGTATATTTGCAAATAAAGACAATTTAAATTAAAAAAGTTATAACCATAAGATAAACCCATTTAATGAGATGGTTTACACAAATTATGTACAATTTAAATACAGATAAGATTTTGTATAACCTGACATCTTGCTATTTGTCTCATATTTATGTCATTTGTTTCTTGTTTATACTCCTCAACAACTATTTTTTAAAGTTTATATGAAGATATAATTTTGAGGTCTACATGATAGGTAAAATGATTTCATTACTACATTGATATCACTGGCACAATGGAAATAAAACACTGAATACTACTTAGATTAGAAAGATATTATTTCATTTAATTAGATATAATGACAATTGTACTTCATGCAGCATCCAAAGCAGTTTTGATTTTATTTTCTCAGGATTTGTTTTACCCTATTGAGTTTACAAAAGTTGGTACATTTAAAAGTTGCAAAGGGCTGGGCACAGTGGCTCACACCTGTAATCCCAGCACTTTTGGAGGCCGAGATGGGGGGATCATGAGGTCAGGAGATCGAGACCATCCTGACCTCGTGAAACCCCGTCTCTACTAAAAATACAAAAATTAGCTGGGTGCGGTGGCGGGCGCCTGTAGTCCCAGCTACCCTGGAGGCTGAGGCAGGAGAATGGCTTGAACCTGGGAGGCGGAGCTTCCAGTGAGTGGAGATCGCACCACTGTGCAATCTGGGCGACACTGCTCCAGCCTGGGCGACAGAGTGAGACTCCGTCTCAAAAAAAAAAAAAAAAGTTGTAAGATTAACTTTCCCCATTCAACTAAAATGTAACATGATAATATTGTGGTTCTTCTTCTAGAAATTAGCAAAAGAACAAGCTACAGGACTGAGTACAAGATCTGATAACTAAACGTAACATTTTCACCCTGCTCACCTAGCAGGATAATTTTGAGATAAAAGGAATGTAAATTTTACTTATAGATTAAGGTTACTGGAGACATAAATACTCTAAAGAGTCACATGGAACTAGGGAGAATGATAATAAAAAAAGAACAAATTTAAACGTTCGGGTGTATCCAGAATCAGATTTTATCAGCATAATTTTGCATTCATTGCATCTTTGCTTTGAGCCAACAATAGAAAAGGATGAAATTTTAAATTTTGAGAAATAAATATATAGAAACATTACATTTCTTGCTCTTTTAGAGCACAAATTTTTATCTTTTTTCTAGAATTTATTGAAATGTACTTTTATTTTTAATAAAAGGAGTTTAGAATGGTAAGATCGTGATGGATAATAATTAAAGTATCAATTTTAAGGAGCTATCATATGCATTCAGTTTTTGTCTTAAATTTATTTGAATTTCATCACTTTGACAGTTGCAGAAAATTTTCCAATAATTTCTAAATAACATAGTTTCATAGTGAAAAACTGGCATAGAAATATTATATTTTATTCATCAATTGGCAGTAAGGCACAGGCTATGATCAATATTGTTCTTATAATAAACAAGTTGGTAGTATTGAGGCTGAATGGGCATAAATACATGATACTTTTCCTCAACCATCATAAGGATCACAGTCTACACTCTTATAACAAGAGACAGGTCAGCAGGAGAAAAGCATAACAAATTTGTTTAATCAAAATTTTAAGTTATGAGGCAGTCTTCAGAAATGAAACTCTAAAGACACATGAAAAAACTGTTGTTTTGCTGGTGTTAGATGAAAAATGTACAGCCATATAGAAATGCAAATGCACAAAATTATAAACCAGTGCTGGACTGAAGGGAGAACCCAACAAAGTCTGCTGTTTGTATTCTTTTTGGCCTCTTTGTGTAGCATTCCTTCCCGCTGGAATGGGGCAAGACTCCTCTGGAATGAGGATTTTAAAGGGAGAAGGGGGGAGGGGAAGCAGGATTTTTCTAGATTTTATGGCTTTTTTGAGGGGGGGGGGAAGAGTGCTAGTTTCTATGACCTGCCTTAGGGAAAAATAATTCTGGCTTCTATGACTTACTTTAGAGGAGAATGTAGGTCAGGAGAAGGGAGGACTAAAGCTCAGAGAGATCTTGCTTCTGAGACCCCTTCAATGTTCTTCAGCTCAAAATACCTAGCATGCCAAAGTGCCATAATTTGGAATATCATGTTCTGAGCCCTAACTGGCGTCATTACACATCATCCCAAAATACGACTGTAGAAAACCAGAATATACCACCACAAAATATAATTCTTTGGCATCTTTTGAGCAGGTTATATTAAAAAATCACAGACACAGCAGTACCTCTAAAAACCTGTCTTTTTGTAAAGAAAATTTATATCTATGAAGAAATTTTTCATTAGTAAAAGGGATCTGTATCAGAAAGAGAGATGCTCACAGACAACTTTTATCTTCTGAGATACTTTTATCTGCATAACAAGGCAACCTTTATTCACCATGTATTTCTTCCCTTCATCCTCCCATAATTTGTCTCCATCAGGACCCCTAATCTCTTCTTCCTTTATGTAGCTCAAGATGTTATATAAGCTTCAATCATCTGGTTCTTCTTTGAGTTTCGCATTTTTGTAGGACTCTCATGTGTGAGCATGTAATTAACCCCATTACCCCTATTTACTTCCAGACCTACAACTAGACTAAAGTCCCAGTGGGTCCCTAGAGTTGAGGTTGAGAGAGTGACCTATGAGGAGGTATCGTACACTAAAAAATAACCACTTAAGTTTTCTAATTTATGTAAGCAGAAATCTGGAGAACAGGCAGGGGAAATGGATATTAAGGGTGTGGGATAATGGTGAAAGAAACACAGAGTTAGATAGGCTGAATTTATTGATTTGGGCCCACTAAGTAAGGATTCTGCATTCAATGTTGCAGTTTGGGGAGTTAAAAAGAAGGATCTAATATTTTATTTGCTTGGTTAGCAGAAATATGAATTAAAAGATGTCCCATTGTGAGCAAGCTGGAAATGCCCGATCTCCCTTGGTTTAACACAGAGGAAGGGATCCAAAGGCTTAGGAAGACTGGGATGATGGAGTGCCTTAGTCGCTTTAGACCTGCTCATCCCAGCTGGGAGGATCCAGAAAATATAAACTTCACCAATGAGTTGCAAAATAGATTTGTGAGGGTAACACCTGCATCTTTGAAGAGGCCTGCAATTGCTCTTTTCTGTATGTCAGATATAACAGTGAGAACCACAGTCACTCAACTACAGAATTTAAATACAATGAGAATAATTGGAACCCAAGGTGGAAGGGGCAAAGTGGCAGCACTCAACCATCAAAGGCAGAGTGGACATAGCTACCGTAACGGATAGCTGAGACAAAGAAGCAATCAGAATAATATGACTCGTGTAGAGCTCTGGCATTGGCTAATTAGTCAAGGTGTTCCCATAAGTGAAATTGATAGGAAGCCTACTGCATTCCTACTGAATTTATATAAACAGAAAACTTCCAGGTCGAATGGACAAAAGACTAATTTGAATTATATAAAATGAGAATCGCAGCCCCTCTGTCAATTTCCAGACTTGAGCCAGTTTATAGTCCCAGAATCCCTTGAATGAAGGGGAGGTCAGGTCTCAAGGAGAAAGGATCCCACTACACTACCAACAATTTATGTTTTTAATCTTTCTCCCATCTTTCCCCAAGAAGACCTCTGGCCTTTTATCAAGGTAACTGTGCATTGAAGAAAGGGAAATGATCAGACTTTTCTGGGACTACTGGACAGTGGCTGTGAGCTGACACTGACTCCAGGGAACCCAAAACATCATTGTGGTCTTCCAGTTTAATTACAGGCTTATGGAGGTCAGATAATTAATGGAGTTTTAGCTCAGGTCTGACTTACAGTGGGTTCAGTGGGTCCCCGGACTCATCCTGTGGTCATTTCTACAGTGCCAGAATGCTTAATTTGCATAGACATACTTAGTAGCTGACAGAACCCTCCATATTGGTTCCCTGACTGGTAAGGTGAGGGCTATTATAGCGGGAAAGGCCAAATGGAAGCCCTTAGAGCTGTCTCTCCGTATAAAAAATATTAAATCAAAAACAATATTGCGTAACTGGAGAGATTGTGGAGATTAGCACCACAATCAAAGACTTGAAATATGCCAGAGTGGTGATTCCCACCACATCCTCATTCAACTCTCCTATTTGCCTGTGCAGAAGATAGATGGATCTTGGAGAATGACAGTGAATTACCTTAAGTTTAACCAAGTAGTGAGGCCAATTGTACCTGGTATGCAGCCATTGATTTGGCAAATGCCTTTTTCTTCATTCCTGTCCATAAGGCCCACCAGAAGCAATTTACCTTCAGCTGGAAAGGCCAACAATATATCAATATACCGGGTATGTTACTCTGACCCATTTATCGAGTAACCTGAAAGGCTGCAAGTTTTGAGAAGGGTGCAGTACAGGAGAACGCTCTGCAACAGGTCCAGGCTACTGTGCAAGTTGCTCTGCCCCTCGGGCCATATGACCCAACAGATCCAATCCAATGGTGCTTGAGGTGTGCCTGGCATAGAAGGGTGCTATTTGGAGCCTTTGGCAAGCCCCAACAGGTAAATCACAGCAGACTTCTAGGGTTTTGGAGCAAAGCTGGGCCATCCTCTGCAGTTAAATAGTATCCTTTTGAGAGACAACTCTTGGCCTGTTACTGGGCTTTGGTGGAAACTGAATGTTTGACTGTGGGTAATTGATATGATTTGGCTCTGTGTCCCCAATGAAATATGATCTTGTAGCTCCCATAATTCCCACATTGTGTACGAGGGAGCTGGTGGGATGTAATTGAATCAGTGGGGTGGGCCGTTTCTGTGCTGTCTCATGATAGTTAATAAGCCTCATGATATCCGATGGTTTTAAAAACTGGAGTTTAATCTCCTTTGGCTGCACCCTTTCAGATAAACCCAGGATCAATACTTTGAATCCTTTAATCTGATCAAGCTGACACTCAATATTAATCATCATGAGTCTACCCCTTGCCAACTTGAACCCATACACATCACCTGAGATTATACATAATCTTCAAATAAAGACAATAATAAGATCATAATTATGCCTAACATAACACAACTACCCTTTGTACAACTGGAAACACACCAATCCTCAACCCGAATGCTATTACATAAAGTTAACAATACTTAAATGCTGATATAAAGTCAACAATTCTTATGTCATATGATAAAGGAAAAAGGAAATAAAATGAAAGCGTTTTCTTAGTGCAAGTGTGTGCATGCAGAAACATGTTTTTAACAAAAGAAGGAGGAAATACTCATGACCATTACAGTCCTCGTATCTGTAACTGGTCATCTGGTGATAGCTGGTATTCATGACTACCTTCTACTACCCATTCTATATTCCCTTTGCCTTCACAAGCAATTCAGCAGGTTGTGGTTTTATTCCTGGTGGAGTGACCCAAACCTTCATTCCTTGAAGAGTCTGGACCATCTGTAGTCCTGCCTAGATTGGGCTATTGTAGTTTCCCATTGACCTTAATCACAGGGCATGGTAATACTAAGAGATACCCTAATGGATCGCCTGTGTTCCATGTGTACTCTTCGTTACCTCCATTGTGGAGTAGGATTGATTTCATCTTGATAGTCTGAGTCAGTCATCCCAGTCAACACTGTAACTGTCTTCTTAGCCTGCTGACTTAAAGGTATGTATGGTACTGTGTCTCCCATAACCAGGATTCATGGGTCCAGGAATCAAGGGGTAGAAGTGGAAGTGGCACCACTCATCATCACCTTTTTGATCTGCTAGCAAAATTTTCGCTTCCTGTTCCTGCGACTTTATGTGCTGCTGGCCTAAAGGTCTTAGTCCCAGAGGGAGAAACACTTCCACCAAGAGACATAACAATGATTCCATTAAACTGGAAGTTAAGATAGTCACTTGGACACTTTAGGCTTCAGTTGTCTATGAGACCAGGATATAGAGCAGGCAGGAAAATGTAGAAAGGTTAGAATGTCTTAGCCTCCCAGCCTACGTCTTTCTCTCTTGCTAGATGCTTCCTGCCCTCAAACATTAGACATCAAGTTCTTCAGCTTTGGGGCTCTGACTGCTTTCCTTGCTCCTCAGCTTGCAGACAGCCTATTGTAGGACCCTGTGATTGTGTAAGGTTAATACTCCTTAGCAAACTCATATATATATATATATATATATCTCCTATTAGTTCTGTCCCTCTAGAGAACCCTGACCACTACATATGTTTATGGCTAAGTCAAGTCTCAAACTGTGAATTTAAGAAACTCATTATTGTATTTCCTAAATTGTCACTAAATAACAGTTGTTATTCAACAGTTTATTCGATTTCTTTTAATAATAATATTTATTCTCAGTTTGTGTTACGGAAAATGTTTACATTTCAAAAGAGGATTCTGAAGAGAAAAAGTAGATATAGATAGTCTTACCTCAGGCAGTATGTAATACTCAGACAATACCACAAAATAGTTACAAAGCAAGTGTCATAAGGAGGGCAAAAAATATATCTGCACACAAGCTTTTCAAGAAAAGCAAGCTTAATTCACATAGCATTTTAATGGGCTTTTCAGTTAGTTCAAAAATATTAATTTTTGGTAAGTTGAACCTTGGCTTCAGTCTTAGTTTAATTTACAGTTTTCAAAGGCAGTTACAATAACCAGTGTTTTCACATTGCTCAAGAGGCTGAGGTCGTAGGTTTGACATATCGGCTTGTTGGCTTAAGCTAAAAACTGTCGACTTCCTGGTGAGGAGTCCACTCTCACAAGTGGCCCTCAGTGAAAATGCTAATGTCACAGCAGGAACTCATCACCAGTGGAGAGAAAAATACAAATGGTGATGTTCTGACAGAGACTGTAATATCTTTCTAGTCCAGACCCCACAAGCTAACACTTGCAATTTGACTGAACATCAAGGGATCATTTGAAAAGAGTAATCATAATTAATTTATGTCAGTAAGTAATTGCTAGCTATGAACATCTACACATACACATTTACTTATTTGTCACAATGAACAACTGTTCCAGTTATTGTTTTTGTGTGTGTTTACCTCTCCAGAATGAGTTGCTTTTACTTATATGTTACACACACACACACACACACACACATTTCTGTAAGGATTAAAAATTCTAATAACTGCAGTATATATTTACTTGAAAGTAATGTTGATTTTCTGCCAATGAAATAGTTATAAAGACAGCACTTGATGAAAGAAGTAGGACTTAGTATCCCTGTTGTGTGGAAAATTACCTAGATGAAATGAAACAGGGGGCATGGACCAGACAGGTTCATAGGCAAAATTAAAATGTTTAAATCACATGATTTATTAAATATACTTACTCCACACAGCATGAAGCAAGTTGAAAGAGATGAAGTATGGTAAACCATTTAAATTAGAGTGTCAGTGCATTGGAAAGACCATGCTATCTGAATTCATGTTACACAATGTTCAATTGTCCTCCCACTCTGCCTTCCCAATGATAATTTGGTTACCAGAATGAGAATTGTGGTTCAATCAGGGGGCCCAGTGGCAGAAAGTACCATGGGTAAATGACACCTTAACAAATGACAGAGAGACACATGGACAAATATGTGTGACAAACAGATATAGCAGCCAATTTGTTGAGCAGCCACAGGTCTTATGTGAGTTTATTGGGCATAGAACTGTCAAGGTCAACATGGGTGTCAACAATGGGTACCTGAATTAAAACCTCATGAATAAGGAGTGCTTCATATGCTTCATGTATATTTACCATATCCTGGTACTCAATGCCTGCCTGTGGTGCGTCATGAATATTTAATGCCTCATGAATAAACTGCACTCTTGGTCCTTCCATCTTTCTCTGTGTTTAACCTACACTTGCTCTAATTACTAACTCCTTATCTGTACTTAACACAAATTGTGAGTTTTTTTTTTTTTTTTTGGCTGGAATTGGATATTCTCAGACAATACAACAAATTCACATTGTAATCTGCTCCTCCGCTATCAAACTGAACTGTTTTACAACAACTAATATAATAAGAATTTTCACAACAGGAAAAAGAGAACATGTGTATAGATATATTTCCATGTGTGTGTTAAGGTGTAGGTGTGGGTGTATGTCTGGATAGATATAAGACAGATGATTGACAGACATTACAGATAGATAATAAAGATGGATAGATATTTAGTTTACTTTTTCACAATTAATTGCATTCACATATAATTATGAGAAACTGACTTAAATGTATAACAATTATTTCTGTTTGGAAACTTGCGATTCACAAGATACATGGTTATTAAAGAAAATTTTTGAACATTAACATAAATTTAATTAATTGATAACAAAGTCAGCAACAAAAGTATTTCAAAAGCAGGTGTTTTTTTAAAAGAGCTAATTAACCATGGAGTTATTTTATAAAATTAAATATATAATAATGTTAAAACTCTTATCCTTTTGTCTCTTTACTTCTATAAAAACATTAAATCTGAATATAAAATTATATATATATATATATACAGTTTATATTATTTTATGTGCTAACTACCATTACTACTGGGTAAGACCACCTTATTCTATAGCATTTGTCAGCCTTCACATGTTCTGTCTGCATAGTATAATGTCTAGGAAGTTCCATTTAGTAAACTGCACCAGTTTCTTAGTATAATCCAGTGTGTCGATTTGTGTGTATGTGTATGTTGGGACTAAAAGTAGAAACAATTGCATAAGCTTTCCACTGTACACAGATACTACATGGTGATAATGAACATGTTTGAAAGAAAACAAAAATGCAGAAAAACAGCCATAATATAGAATGTCAGTTTTAAATTAATCAGAATAATACACATATGTGGTTTTTTGTATTAGGCCACATTTACTTTTAAATGTTGTGTGTTTTGTTTGTTTCCTTCCGCAATCAAAATAAAATGAGATCAATTATAGATGGCAAAGAAATGTACATGTGTGTGGAGAGCTGAATATGGATGTGAAGTGATCAGTTCTAATATTGATCTACATATTTAAATTTTAAATGATATAAAGCAAAATAAATATGAACTATATGACAATTGAAGATAAATCTTCACTTCCATTTTTTTTTTTTTTTTTTTTTTTTTTTTGAGATAGAATCTCACTCTGTCACCCAGGTTGGAGTGCAATGGCATGATACCAGTTCACTGCAACCTCCGCCTCCCGAGTTTAAGTGGTTCTCCTGCCTCAGCCTCCCAAGTAGCTGGGATTACAGGCACATGCCACCAAGCCCAGCTAATACTGTGTTTTTATTAGAGATGGGGTTTCACCATGTTGGCCAGTCTGATCTTGAACTACTGACCTCAGGTGATCCACTCGCCTTGGCCTCCCAAAGTGCTGGGATTACAGGCAGGAGCCACAGTGCCTGGCCCACCAATAATTTTAACTGTATTAATTCAAATTGTATACCAAAAGTATCTGAGATAGATCTCAATCAATTTAGGGAGTTTATTTTGCCAAGGTTAAGGACATGCTGGTAAAGAGCTGAAGGAGATCCTGATGACATGTGCCCCAGGTGGTCAGGTTCCAGCTTGATTTTAGAGAGACATGAAACATCAATCAGTACTTGTAAGGTGTACATGGGCTCTATCCAGAAAGGCAGGACAACTAGAAGGTGGATGGGAGGCATCCAGGTCACAGATCGAGTTAAAGATTTTCTGATTGGCAATTGGTTGAAAGTGTTATTATTGACAGAAAGGAATGTCTGGTTATGATAAGGGGTTGTGGAGAACAAGGTTTTATCATGCACATGAAGCTTCCAAGTCACAGGCTTCAGAGAGAATAGATTGTACATGTTTCTTATCAGACTGAAAGAGTCTGTTCCATTAGTAATTCCAAAAGGAAGGAAGATATAATGAGAAGCATGTCCAGCTCACTCTTCCTATCATGCCTGAATTAGTTTTTCAGGTCAACTTTGGAATGCTCTTGGCCAAGTGTAGCGGTTCATTCACATGGCTGGGGAAATTTTAAATTTCATTTTTGGTTTCCAACTAGGAATGAAATTGTTATGGGATCTTTAGGGTATCAGTTTTCAGGCCAGAAACCTGTGGCTGGTGTTGCCTTTGCCCAAGTTTTACTCAGGCCCACTGGGCTGATTATGCAAAGTTGGCCTGGCAGTCTGTGCTAAGCTCATGCTACCAGTCTGGGTCCCATGCCTCCAAGCGAGACTGGAGAGAGGCGTGGAGAAGCAAGGCGTGTGTGAGTGAACAGGGGGTCTGGCTACTGCGCAGTCAGACATGCCAGCTGTTGCCACAGGGCAGGCAGCTCCAGGTACTGGCACGGGCACCAGCTCTCTGAGAGGTTGTAGCTAGACCAGGCACACCACAGGCAGTTTCACCAGCTGACAACAAGGAATGCTACAGTGCTTGGAAGCTTGTAGACACCAGGAACCACAGGGCTCCAACGAGAGAGTCACAGCCCTGGCTTGGGGAGCTCCCAGGTCTGAGACTCCTGAAGGGCCACAGCTCATCTATCCTTTACTTTACCTGCAATGGGGTGAGCAAAGAGCATGTTTCAACCCTGTGTGTGTTACAGCAACTCTTTTAGCTTTGCCATTCAGCAGGCTCCAAGTTCTTCTCCTGCAACCAGGAAGAATGAAGTATGCAGACAAGTGGAGGGTGAGCAGATGGAGAGGAGCTTTATTGAATGATAGAACGGTTCACAGAATACCTACATTGGGCAGCTTTTCTCTATAGCCAGGGTGTCCTTACAAGTGTTCAGCTCCTAGCAGAGAGGGTAGCTCCTCTCTTCAGGTAGGTCATCCCAACAAGTGTTCATTTCTCAGGAGAGAGAGTAGCTCCTCTCTGCAACTGGTAATTCTGACAAGTGTTCAGCTGTCATCAGAGAGGGTAGCTCCTCTTTGCAGCTTGTCATCACATTGTCTGCACCTCTTGGCAGACAGGAGGCCCTAGAGTGGATGGCTCCTCTCTGCAGGCAGGCCATCCCATTGTCTGCAGCTCTTGGCAGAGAGAGTAGAACCTCTCTGCAGATGGTTGTCCCATCGTGCCTCTTTCCTCTGCTCTGCCCTGGCTGAGTCCAGGGCTTTTATGGGCTTCAAAGAGAAGGAAGTGTGTGCTGATTAGTCCGTGGGCAGCCATGGGTGGGTCTGGAAAAGGCAACAAAAGTTCCCATGTGGGACTGGCAGGCTGGCCCCCAGCCTTCAGGCTCTGCCTGACCTGAAGGTGGGGCCTCAGCAGGGACTTGCCCCTTTCCACACAGGAACCTGTGTGCCTCCTGTTGCTGTTCATTGTGACTGGGCCCAGTCCTGACTTTGCTCTGAGGTTGTAGCAGTCATCGACAGCAGGGAGAAGTCATGCAGCAAAAGCAGGCACTTCTGAACCTGCAAGGGCAGGGGTGGCCTTCCCAGGCCCTAAAAGTTTATAAGTAAACACTATAAGTCTACTTGAGATCCAAAGGATTTGCCTTTGTGGAGTTTGAAGCAAAAACAAAAGAAACAAAATCTACTGAAGTAGGTTCAGATCCTAAAAAGAAAAAAAAAGGCAAAAAAAATTAACAAGTATTATAAATAGTAAAGCTTTTTTGCAATCATTTCAGTTTTTTATCAGCCCACCAGAAGCAGCACTAAAGAAAACTGGCATGTTCTCTAAGAGTGAAAACTAAACCTATTTTGCTCTTTCATAACTGTAGTTGAAGGAAAGTCAAATTAATGATAGCATTGTTATAGAAGAAAAGAAAAGGAAAAATAAGAAGAAAAGCTGCATGAAGGAAGACAAATGATCAGGCTAAAAAGTTAATATTGACACAAGCAATACAAGCATCTGTAAAAGAAAAAATTGAGAACCACATTGGAAGGCTCTGAAATAGATACTACTGAATCCCAAAAGCAACCTTTAAAGGTAAAGAAAAATTTGGAAAAAACCTGAAATATTCAGCTTTCCTGAAGTCAGAACAGAGAAAAAGAGAAATAGCTCTGAAAATGCAGAATTCCTGGCTTGCAAACCAAAAGCAAATAAAATGTCTCAAAGGACACATTTTAAAATCTTTAAAAGTTTACAAAGAAAGCAGAGGTATAACATATTTTAAGATTATAATTAGATAAACAAGGTTATGTTTTACCCATTTCACAGCCACAAATGTTTTTAACCGGGTTTTTAATTGCTCAAGACTTAGAAATCTCTACTGAAGAGGAAAAGGATACTGAAGATATAAAAGATGATGCTCTCTTTAAAATAAGGAAGCATTAAAAAAAATAAAAAGAAATATAATACAGGAAAGGTTATCCATTAAGAGTACTTTCAAAGTAAGTATGTGGTAAAAATTCTATTGTCATTGGCAATTGATATTACACTCCATATAATTGTCATATTTTTGATTCATGTTCCCATTGTTTGTTATTTGCATATAAAAACAAATGATTTTTGTAGATTGAAACTTTTTTGGTAAATTAATTAATTGTAGAATATTTTGTGGATTTTTTTCTATGTAAAAAGTCAGGTTTATAGAATAAAGTCATTTGTCTTCTTTTTGTTTAAACTCTATGCCTTTCATTACTTTTTGTGTTCTTTTTAAATTATTATTATTTTTTTTTTGTAGGAATAAGGTCTCATTAGTTTGCCCAGACTGGTCTGCAACTCCCACCTCAGGTGATCCTCCCACCTCAGCCTCCCACAGGGCTGGGATTAAAGAAGTGAGCCACTGCACTCAATCTACTTATTCTTATCTTTTTCAATTGTCTTGGACTTCCAGTATGATGTGTAATGAAATGTAAAAGTGGACTTACATTCTCTTAGGAGAAATATGCTTAATATTTTCACTATTAAATATATTGTTATATGAAGATTTTTCATAAATGTTCTTTATAAATTAGAAGTCCCATTCTATTTATAATTCATTGAGTTTTTTCTTAAACAAGTTTATCGATTGTCAAATTTTTTTTGCATTGATTGAAATAGTCTTATGACTAAAGAGACCACGTTTTAAAATTTGTGATGTCATTGTGTGAATTAGAATAATGGATTTTTAAATATTAAGACAAATGTGTAATACTGGCATAAATCTAATTTTTCACTGAGTATTTTCCTTTATGTATATTGATTAATTTGATTTTCTAAAATTTTGTTTTATTTATAAAACATCTGACTTTGTAATTTTCTTTTAAAATTCTTGTGAGATTTTTGGATTAGGATTTTCCTGGCCTCACAAAAGCAATTGGATATTTTTTTCTGCATTGTTTTCTAAAAGAGTTTTGTTTGTTTGACATCAATATTTCTTTTTTAAACATTTGATAGACTTCATCAGTGAAGCCATACAGGCCAAGAGATTTTTGTGGAAAAGTTTTACTTTAAGATTTCATTGTTTTAGTAGATATGGTGTATTCAGATTGTCTTTCTTCTTGGGTCAGTTTTTGCAATTTGTGTTATCTAAAGAACTTGTCCATTTCATCTATTGTGTCTAATGGCATAAAATTATTCATAATATTCACTTACCTTTTTAGTGTCTTTAAGATCTTTGTACTATTTTATTTCATTCCTAATATTGTGAATTCATAATTCACCTATTTTTCATTTTCAGTCTTGCCATGCATGCGTAAAATATCTTAATATTTTCAAAAAAACTCATTTTTTCTTCATTGATTTTTATTGTTTTTACATTTTCCAGTTCAGTGATTTCTGATCTTTTCTTTATTGTATCTTTTCTCCTACTAATTTAAGTTTGTTTTACTCTTACTTTTCCATCTTCTTGACATGAAAACTTAGATTATTAAGTTTAACATGCTTTACTTTTCTAATGTAAGCCTTTAACACTATGAGTATCTAAGCACAATCTTGACATGTTTTATTATTAATGTTTGTTTCAAAATTTTCTAAATTTCTCATTATTTCTTTTTAGTCTAATTGTTTTTAAATATCTTGTTTGATTTCAAATATTTAGGATGATATTTAACTTTATGGTAGTCACAAATATATTCTGTATAGTACAACTCCTTAAAATGTCTTGAGAATTGTGTTTTTTCTCTTAAAGATATTGTCTATGCAGGTACACTCAAAATAATATTTTTTCTATACTTGTTGGATTGGGTGCTTTGAAATGTCTACTAAGCCTAGTTGTCTTAAGTAAGGTACTAAAAGAGGTTGTTAAAGTTTCCAATTATGAATGTAGATCTACATATATCTCCCATTATTTTGATTAATTTTTGAGTTATATGCTTTGAAGTTCTACTGTTAAATTTATTTCTGTATTTGATGAATTGACTCTTTTTATTATTATGAAATGTTTCTCTTTATCTATTGTACTACTCTATGTCTGTTTTGTGTGATATTAATGTAGTTAATGTAGTTACTACAGCTTTGTTATGATTCATATTTGCATTTGTGTGTGTGTGTGTGTGTGTGTGTGTGTATTTCTTCTCTTCTAAATAACATATGGTTAGGTTGTGCTTTTGTGTTGTGACATTTTACTTTTAATTAGAGTGTTGCATAGAACAATAACAATAATGAGATTGAAGATATAATAAAAAGTATCCCAACAAAGAAAAGTCCACAACCTGATAGCTTTGCTGTTGGATTCTAGTAAATATTTAAAGAAGAAATAATACCAATCTTACTCAAGTTATTCTGAAAAATAGAAGAGGAGGCAATACTTCTAAACTCATTCTATGAGGCCAACATTATCCTGATACCAAAACCAGACAAAGACACATCAAAAAAAGAAAACCACAGGTCACTATGCCTGATGAACATCGGTGCAAAAATTCTCAACAAATAACTAGCAAACTGAATTCAACAACACATTAAAAAGAAAAGATCATTCATCATGACCAAGTAGAATTTATCTCAGGGATGCAAGGATGGTCCAATGTATGCAAATCCATCAGTATCATACATCACATCCACAGAATACAGGACAAAATCCATATGATGATTTTAATTGATGCTAAAACAGTCCTTGATAAAATTCAATTTCTTCCATAATAAGAACCCTAAAAGAACTAGGCATAGAATGAGCATATCTCAACACAATGAAAACCATTTATGACAGACCCACAGATGGTATCATACTGAATAGGGAAAAAGTGAAATCCTTTCCTCTAAGATCTGGAACAAGACAATAATGTCCCCTTTCACCACTGTTATTCAACACAGTACTGAAAATCCTCACTAGAGCATTCAGATAAGAGAAAGATATTTAGGCCATGCTAAATGGAAAGGAAGAAGTTAAATGATCCTTGTTTGCAGATGATATGAACTTATATTTGGGAAAACCTAACTACTCCACCTGAAAACTATTATAACTGATAAACAATTCAGTAAAGTTGCAGAACACAAAGTCAACATTTAAAAATCAGTATCATTTCTATATACTAAAAGAAAATACTCTGAAAAAATCAAGAAAGTAATCTCATTTACAATAGCTACAAATAAAGTTAAATAACCTTGCACTTAATCAAATAAGTGAACAATCTCTATAAATAAAAACTATAATGACTGAAGAAATGAAACAGGACAAAAAAATGGAAAGATATTCTATGTCAATGAACTAGAATAATCAATATTGCTAAAATATTCATACTACCCAAAGCAGGTTAAAGAGTCAAGGCAATCCCCATCAAAATAACAATGACATTCTTCACAGAAATATAAAAATTAATTCTGAAATTTTTAAAGAACCAGAAAAGACCCAGAATAGTCAATGTTATCCTGAACAAAAAGTACAAAACTGGGGCCAGGCACAGTGGCTAATGCCTGTAATCCCAGTGCTTTGGTAGTCCAAGGCAGGAGGATTGCTTGAGGCTAGGAGTTCAAGAGCAGCCTAGGCAACAACGTGATAATCCATCATTACAAAATAAAAAATTAGTGGCAGCGGTGCATGCCTGTAATGCCAGCTATTTGTGAAGCTAAGGTGTGAGGATTCTTGAGCTCAGGACTTTGAGGGTTACCATGAGCCATAATCATACCATTCCACTGCACCCTGACCAACAGAGCAAGAGCCTGTCTCAAAAAAATTATATATATATAATTTATATAATTATATATATTATATATGTGTGTATATATGTATAAATATATTATATAAATATATATATATATTTACATATACACACACACACACATATATATATATAATGTATTTAAAAGTACATAACTGGAGGGTTCACTAGATAACTTCACATTACACAAAAAGCTTTAGTAACCAAAATAGCATGGTACTGCCATAGAAACAGACCATAGACCAATGGAACAGAAAGGAGAACCTGGAAATAAATCCATGTATCTACAGTGAACTCATTTTTTACAAACGTGCCAAGAATGTAGACTGAGGAAAGGACAGTTTCTTCAATAAATAGTACTGGGAAAACTGGCTATCCATAAATAGGAACATAAAATTTAAACTCTATCTGTCTCCATCTACAAAAATCAAATCAAAATGGGTAAGACTTAAATTTGAGACCTCAAGCTATTAAAAAACTAAAATAAAACACTGGGGAAATTCTCTAAGACACATATTAAGCAATGATTTCTTGAGTAATATCCTACAAGCATAGTCAACCGAAGCAAAAACGGACAAATGGGATCACATCAAGTTAAAAAGTTTCTGCAAAATGAATAAAACAATCAGCAAGGGGAAAGATAACTCAGAGAATGGGAGAAAATATTTGCAAACTACCCCTCTGACAGGGGATTAATACCCAGAATAAATTATGAGCTTAAACAACCGAATAGGAAAATAAATGAATAGTCTTATTTTAAAATTCATCTAAAGATAGCAATAGACATATCTCAAAATATAACATACAAATGGTAAACAAGTGTTTGAAGTAGTGCTCAACATCATTGATGATCAGAGAAATGCAAATCAAAACAACAATGAGATATCATCTCATCCCAGTTAAATGGCTGTTACCCAAAAAACAGGCAATAACAAATGCTATCAAGGATGTGGAGAAAAGGGGACCCTCTTACACTGTTGGGGGAATGGAAAACACTATGGAAATTCTCAAAAAACTAACTATTGAAATAACTATTGAAATACCATATGATTCAGCAATCACAAGGATAAGCATGTACCTAACAAAAGGAAATCAGTATGTCAAAGATATATTGGCACTCACATGTTTATTGGAGCACTGTTCACAATAGCCAAGATTTGGAAGCAACTTAAATGCCCATCAACAGATGAATAGATTATAAAAATGAAGTACATGTACACAATGCAGTATTATTGAATCATAAAAAGAATGAGATCTTGTCATTTGCAACAACATAGATGGAACTGGAGACATTCTGTTAAGTGAAATAAGCCAGATACACAAAGGCAAACTTCGCATGTTCTCCCTTATTTGTGAGAGGTAAAAATTAAAGCAGCTGAATTCATGGAGATATAGAGGAGAATGATGGATACCAGAGGCTAAGAAGGGTAGTGGTTTCAGGGAAGTGGGGATGGTTAATGGATTCTAATATGTAGTTAAATAGAATGAATATGAATTACTATTTGACAGCACAATATGGTGATTACACTCAACAATAATTTATTGTATGTTTAAAATATCTATATGAGTACAATTGGATTGTTTGTTACATAAAAAGAATAAATGATGAGGTGATGTGTACTCAAGTTACCCTGATGTGATTATTACACATTGTATGCCTACATCAAAATATTTCATGTATAGCATATATATATATACACCTACTATGTGGTCACAAAATTAACAACAACAAAAAGGAAAGTTTTCAGGACCTCGGGCAAAGACATAAAATGTACTACAAATGTAAGAGAATCTGAATACATCAATTTACTTTAAAAATACAAAAAAATGAATTTAACATCATGGATAATTTTCAAGAAACAGGTAATTAAAATAAAAACCAAAAAACTTAAGAAATTGCAAACGAACTTGTCCTTTAAGTTTCAAGATTAAAGCAAAACACTTTTTAATGTGTCAGAAGTCAGATAATACTTGTAAAAGATTTCCAAGGAATCTACTAAAGGATTAGCTTCACCCAACCAAAAATGATTGACAATACAATGTAAACAGATTAAGGGTATTTTATATATTTACTTTTAAAGCCAAGGGTAGGTCCATAGACTGAAAAACAGTCAACATTGTTTTAATGAAGAGATAATGCACCTAATAAGATGGAAACAGGAAATAAAGAGGAAGTAGAAAAATATAAATTGAGTATCGTGTAAGAGAATAGAATGAATTCAAAGGATACATTTTAAATTGACAGAAAGTAAAAGGTTAAATAAGAAAAAGGGATTTTTAAAGGCCTACAAAAAGCATTAATACATTAAAACTACCAGAATCGAAAGACAAACTTTCCTAAAAACCAAAAGAAATTAGAGGTATAAAAACAAAGATAATCAAATAGAAAAAGAAATACAAAATATAAAATAATATAAACTACATAAAAATATAAAATATACATAGAGTATAAATATAAAATAATATAAACAGTAATTAGAACATAGTATAGCAGAACTGAGATCAAACATGAGAATAATAACAAATAGGAATGGACCTATTTATAGGAAAAGGTTTTAAAACTGGTTCATAAAATGAAATCTAACTCTATGCTGTTTTCAAGAGACACATTAAAATACAGTAATTCATATAGATGAAAAATAAGGGCCGGGCGCGGTGGCTCAAGCCTGTAATCCCAGCACTTTGGGAGGCCGAGACGGGCGGATCACGAGGTCAGGAGATCGAGACCATCCTGGCTAACACAGTGAAACCCCGTCTCTACCAAAAAATACAAAAAACTAGCCGGGTGAGGTGGCGGCGCCTGTAGTCCCAGCTACTAGGGAGGCTGAGGCAGGAGAATGGCGTGAACCCGGGAGGCGGAGCTTGCAGTGAGCTGAGATCCGGCCACAGCACTCCAGCCTGGGTGACAGAGCGAGACTCCGTCTCAAAAAAAAAAAAAAAAAAAAAAAAATCCGTAAAGATTTACCAAACGAAACAAAAAGAAAACAGAATTTGCAATTCTGACATCAAAGTAGACTTCAACCTAAAGAGTGTTAAATGAAACAGAAAAGGCACACTTTATAATGTTAAAAGCCACCTTCTAAAATGCAGATAGCTGTTGAGCCTATCATTTGGCAAACAAATAATAAATATCTATATTAAACAAAAACTGGGGAAGATGCAATGATAATTAGGAACATGCTGATAATAGGTGACAACACTTCATTCTCACATGAGACAGGCAAGTGAACAAAACTAATTTGGGATGTAAAATTTTTATAAGACATAAAGTACATGTTTTGAATATATATAGAACACTACGCTGTGATAATACAGAATGTACCAGCTTCCAAGCACTCATGGAACTTTCATGAAAATGGATCATGTACTAGACACAAGGAAAATATGAAGAGTTTTCACAGAACAGAAATATTATGAACAATATTCAATTATCACAATAAAAGGAATTATAATTTTAAAAACTATCATACTTAATAATACAATAAATAATAATAATAAATGTTTAGTAACTCTACAATTAATATATAAAATGCTTACCCATCCATCTATTTACGTTGTTCTTTCAGCCACCTTTTGATTGCTTGAAGCTCATCTTTTAGTAGGTACCTTGGAAGCAATAGCTTCCTTTATAAATCGATTTTTAATAAATCATCCTCTTTTATTGCTTATCAAGACAATTGGTTTTGATGCACATTAGTATGTTTAAAAATATTCTCAGTTATTTCTACACACTTATGTATAAGACAACAAAATAAAAGTAATCATTAAATAATCAAAAATGTAGTAGCAGTAATATGACAAATATTGTGAGATTAATGGATGCATCAGATCAAAATATCTTATATATTTTTATGAAAATAACATAGAATTGTGAGATAGTTATACAAATTATTCCAATGTAATATGTTATGAGGTAAGGATTTTGTGGTAAAAAAAAAAAAACCCTGGTTTAAATCTTAGTTAATAAAAGACTCATTTTCTATACTCATAGAAGTAAAGTTTCTATCCTGGTCTTTTGCTTAGTACATGGTGTAAATGGCATTGAATACTGTTGCGAACGTTTTCTAAATATAATGAGCTAACACACACCCAAAAATACTATGGTACCAAAGCGGTGTAGTCAGAAATAGAACACTATGAAGGTGACAGACTGCGGCATGCAGAGTTCTTCAGTGTAGAAAACATAAATAACCCCAGCTAGATTAAGTAGGAGGAACTTATTTCCAGGTATTAGTAACATATGTTTGTAAAGGGTGGTATAAGATTATAACTGAAACTTCTTAGGGATAGTCTCAGAATCATTGCAGAACTAACCTGAAAAAGCAGCAATGGGTACCACGAACACAAATAATAGAACCATCCATTTTCAACTGCAAATGGATGTGTCTTTTTATTGACAAAACCTGTCTGTTTCTGTGTCCTGGCAGCATACGAAGTCTGGAAAGTGTGAGTTTGGAGTTGCGCAAACTGATACTTCCCAGAATTCTTATGCTGCAATGACACAGAAAGGTTTTGTTAAAGTGTGACTTTGGAGTGAGTCTGTGTGAAAGCACATTGAAAATGTGGTATCTCCACACTGTGGAGCATAATCAGAATATAGAAAAGGTAGTCAAAATTTTGGGGACTGTTACAAATAACAGTAGACAACTACAGAGGAAAACACTATCACTGCTAGTTGAAATTCTGCCCTAGAGCAATGATGCCCCATATTGCAAAGAAACATCTGTTCAGTTTGATGGGTATAAATCATATTGTGAAAGCAGTCCAATCAGTTGAATGCCATTACAGTTTTGAATTATATAATTGATTGCTCAGAATTTCTGCAGGCCATGCAATCATATAATAATTTGACTTTCCAAATACTTTTCCTTGAGCAAAGAATGTTCATGCCAACTTAAAACTCTCGTGTAACCTACATTATTGATATAAATCAACACCTTGGTACTTTGGTTTACGCACTCCAGTTTTTCAGTTTTTATTAAGTTCAGATAGCATCATTAGCCTCATCAACTCTACGGTCCTGAGAATGTTTCTAGAGTATTACATCATTAGGAAAATGCTATCCTCTGAGTTACTTCATTAGAAAGTTATTGATCTTATTTGATGATGAATTGTTACTTCTCTCAAAGTTTGAAAGTCCTACCATCTCAACAAATTAGACTACTTTTGGCAGTCTTTGTTATTTGCATCAAGATTTTGTCTTGGTGCATTTTTTGCATTGTGTAATTTTTTTTATTTTTTTAATTTTATATATATTATCCATGTTGAATTTTTTTAAAAAATTACAGCAGCAAGACATTTATTTTAGAAACATTATTGATGTAATATTGCACAAAAAATTCTATAAAACTCATTATGTTACTTAATGAAACTTCCCTAAGTTATTTGTAGATGTTTGAGTAATTTAAAACTTAATTAAAAGTGAAAATGCTAATTGTTATTAACAATTCCAGCTTTTATCATAGATTAAAGGGTACAAATACAGGTTTGTTACATGGGTATACTGCGTGATGCTGAAGCTTGGGTCACCCAGGCAGTAAGCATTGTTCTCAGCCCACACTCCCTTCCCATCCTCTCTTGTCTAGTGATCCCCAGTGTCTATGCTTGGGGTCCCAATGATCCCATCACCCAGGCAGAAAGCACAGTACCCAATAGATTGTTCTCAGCCCACACTCCCTTCCCATCCTCTCTTATCTAGTGGTCCCCAGTGTCTATTGCTTTTATCTTTACATTAAAGTGTATTCAGTATTTAGCTCCCACTTTCAGTGAGAATATGCTATATTTGGTTTTCTGTTCTTGCATTAGTTTACTTAGGATAATGGCCTCCAGCTCCATCCATATTACTGCAAAGAACATGATGAGGCTTCTTATTTAAATTATAATGAATAAATCCAAAGATTTATATAAAAAATAATCTAATTCTGGCCTTAATATTTTGAGTCCCCTTATAAGAATGTTATTAAACATTCCTAATCATTCCCTCCATAGTCACTTCATCTTTCTGCCATAGTTCACACTCCAGGAATTGCTGTTATTTATATCTTTCCTGCCCTTTAGAGCCACTACAGTCAAACAAAAATATTGTATCAAAATCATAAATGAGAAGAAAGTCAATACGATTGACTTCAACTATATGAAAAATTTCAGTTTGTTCACACACACACACACACACACACACACATATACACATATTTATATGCACATAATGAGCCCTAAGGATAGCTGAACTAAAGCCATTTCATTTAAGACAATTCCGCTTTCCCAGATGATATGCTAATGAACCAAGTAAGCAGTTCTAAGTCATTGATATCACATCATTCAGCACACAATTTCCAAAAACAAGTTAATGAACCAGTTTTTGAAAATCATTTAGAAGAGACATAGTTTGACACATACCAATGAAGCCAGTTCATTTGCTTGCTAAAATAGACTCTATCTTGGGTCCTTTCTAAACTAAAGCTAGTTTGACTTTGGCTGTCATCAGGAATAGTATAAAAATAAAAATGAATAGGTGCATTCCTAGGCTGTTGAGAGGACTGTTTTTTTTTTTTCTATTAGCATAACAAACTATATTCAAGTGACCACTTATATCATCATAAGAACTAAACGCCTGATGAAAAAGTTGAAACAAAGCATGTGTCTTTCATTTACTTAAGTGTCCTGGAAGTAATTCAAAGACCCTCTGTAAGAAGAAAATGACTTTCCTCACTCTGAGGTATTGGTGTATTATTTGTTTTTACTGTGTTTGCGTACATCCTTCCCTGTCTCTAGTGGTTTATGTTTATGTGGAGACAAAAGAAGCTTGGAATATTTTAGTCTATTGTTTCTCATACACATTCTCTAAGACAAATACTATGTGAATTTTATTTTATTTATCGGTGCTTCAATTCAGTGTTTCTACCTAAAATACTTTTAGAAAAATCCAGAAAGAAATATTCCCTGCATATATAAATCATTTTTTTCTATCATCCATCATTACATCTCCTCTCTCCTAAACACTTTCATGCTTCCTTACTGTTACTATCTATAGCCATTTTTGATAATCCAAGAATTTATCACAAAAAAGATTCAATTTCTGAAAACACAAATATTGCAACCTCTAACCAGAAGCTCCTTCCTTTTAATTTTCTCAATGACTTTACTTACATGTTACCCATTGTTAATCTAATCTAGACAAAACCATTTCTAGATATCTGCTCCATTGCTGTCACATAGCTTTCAGTCTAGTGAGAGACACTGAATAGTAAACAATTCTATTACAATATGATTCAGTGCTGTGATAAGCCAGCATTTTCTCAGGTTTGTAGTTTTTATTTACTTAATAACTCCCAAATTCGTCTACTAATTTTCCCTCTTTACTAAATGTTTTTAAAAGATCACAACCATCTTTTGCCTGGATGATTCTGACAGTTCCTCAGCGAAACTTCTTGACTTATAGATACGTGTTCAATCCATTTCTCATGGAGCAGCCAGAATAATCTATTTAATAGAAACATGTTTTACTCCTTGCTTAAAATATTTCATTGTGGTCATCCCATTAATACTGAATTAAAGAACTAATTTTTTAACATGATTTATTAGACCCATGGGACATTTCTTTCACTGTCCTGTCTCTTTATCCTCACCTTATTTCCTGTCCCCTAGTTGTAATATGTGTTCTACAGTCTAGCCATGCTGCATTGCTTTGGATGAACTATGTTTCATACTTAGCAACAATGCACATACCATTTCTCTGATTGAAACACACTTCCCATAATCAGCTTCCCCAACTTCTAGTTAACTTCTCTTTTGTTTGGCCTCAGAATTTTCATGCACTGGTGGGAAGGATAGTGTTTTATTGTGTTTATTGCATTTTTCAGCCAGGTTGGAGTCCAGGATCATACATAAGCTAAATTCTGCACAGATTTATGTCTTTAAATAGAAAGTCCTATGAATGAATAATTAATGTCTATGCCTTTAAATAAAAAGTGCTTGGATGTGGAATCCGTCTGAAAGAAATACCCCAGCCTTACTTTTTTAAAATTTTACTGGGTAGCCATTACATTTCTGGCTCTAGCAATACCCAAGATACCTTTCTTTTGAAATCTCTTCAAAAGCAAATAAACCTAGGTTTATTTTCTCTTTCATAGCTAATTTCATTGATTGGTAAGAGGTATTAGGTTCACTATCTAACTTTGTAATTTCTGTTGTTTTTACTTTCATTGTCCAACTAAACTATACAAACTAAATTGTGGGATTCTTGTAGCTAGCCCATGCTAAATATCTACCATCTACAACGTGGGCCTCTATTTATTCTGAATGTCTTAATCACATAAGCATCATCCTTGGATTTAAATTTCAGATTGCTTAGACTGTCACTACCATTCTTAGAGGTAGAGTTTAATAAAGAAAACATGAGAAAAT
This sequence comes from Rhinopithecus roxellana, assembly GCF_007565055.1. Lineage (NCBI taxonomy): Eukaryota > Metazoa > Chordata > Mammalia > Primates > Cercopithecidae > Rhinopithecus > Rhinopithecus roxellana. Next base: position 111,814,836 of record NC_044549.1, on the reverse strand, counting down.
AACAGGAGTCTTAATTACGAAGGGAGCATGCCTTCTCTTTGGATTCAGTAAAGAAAAAAATGTATTGAAGTTATTACAAACTAAAGACTAAAATAGGAATTTGAAACATGTGTGCACAGTAGAGTCTTTTTCTAGAAACTGGATTTTCTTATGAAGTCAAATAATAGTGGAATTTGCTTTAAAAACATGTTTAATTAGTTTCACCTTCAAAATAGGGGCAGTGTGAAGTAACATGGGCATAAAACAATTGTAAAGGAAAATATGCTATAGTTAAACCAGAGGAAGAGAGAAAATTCCTTAGCACAACATTTAAGATCTTAGAGAACAGAGTAGGTAGATATAAAAGAGATAAATAAATGAACCTGGATCTAGTTGCTTTTGAAGATATTAAAAAAAAAAAAAGATGTCCTAGGTATTACTAGAGCCAAGAGTGTAATTAGTGTAATTATTACCCGAAGAAAAATGTAAAAAAGGCTGGAGTGATTCTTCTAGAGGGATCCCAGATCCAATAAAGCATGTGGAGTCATATTATTAAGGCGTAGATTGTACAGTGAGAGCAATTGGTGAACAAGCTCTTAAAGACTGAGACAACTTTGCAAAGTGGTTACATAGAAGACTGACTGATTTAAGAAGCAAACAAATGGGAGTATCAGAAAAAGTGTTAATATATTTTTGAAGTGTTTCACATGACACAGTTACTGTGGTTGTTTATACAGATACTGCCTGTGTCCTGAGGAAATGTACAATATAAATTTTGAAAATAGAAATTTAAAGGATGTGATATGTACTAAGTATAGAACATAAAATATGCTGAAATTGATCTTGGCAGTACTATGATACATTGAATGCTGTATTAGATTAGTTATTAGTCTAATTGAAAAATGCCCCCTGTATGCTATTGCGCAGCTCAGGGAAGTAAAGAAAGGCAAGATTATCTTTAAACTGTAGATAATTGTTCACTTGTAAGCAAATGAATTCATACTTATTACTGAGTTCACTCACAAGAAAAAAAAAAAATGTAAAGGATATGCCATCAAATAGATGTTTGAGCCTGAAAGCAAAAGCTAAGTTGAAGGAGGGCAGGAAGCACTGGGACCCAAGCAAGAGGCCAACATAACCAGGTTACACGGAAAAAAATGCAGATGATTGTCTTCTCAAAAGGAATACATCAGAGGAAAATAACACTCAAGTTACATATCTCACAACTGCAGAGGATATAGTGGAAGAATGATTATTATACTCCTAGTGAAGATGAGCAAGTAACTTTTTTCAAGAATGCTCTTTCTCCCCAAAACATGGCCATGATATATGAAATACAAAATGAGGTTTGAAGATATCCAGATCAAAAATGATACACACATCTGTTAATAGTTTATACTGCCATCAGCAGTAGATTAACCTATTAGTACCTACTTAATTGCTTAAAACAACACAAACTTGTTGCATTAATTTCTGTAGATTTCAAATCCAACACAAGTCTCATTGGATTAAAAATCAAGGTGACAGAAGGGCTATATGTCTTTCTGGATATTCTAGGGAATAATCCATTTCTGAGCCTTTTCCAGTTTCTGGAGGACGGCTGTATTTCTTGGCTCAAAATCACCTCTTCTATCTTCAAATCCAGCAACAGTGAGTGTAGTCCTTTTCACAACATGTCAATTTGATCTTCTCTTTCTTCTTACACTTTCAAGGACTCTTAGGATTACATGGGGCCCACCCAGAAGACACAGGATAATTTTCCTATTGTAAAGTCAGCTGATTGGCAACTCTAATTCCCCCTTGACATGTATTACAACATATCAGCAAGTTCTGGGGATTAAGATTTAGACATCTTGGTGGAAGAGTGCTATTTTGTCTTCCAAAATAGACACTTCTGTGTAATAGCAGTGGAACAAAGGATAAGCAATGTTAATATGGGCATGAAGGCAGTGGCAATCAGGGAGAATGATATAATAAGCACTACCACAAACAGGATTATTCAAATAGCCAACAAACATACAACATTGTGTTCATCTTCATTCGTAATTAGATAGATAAATTAATTAATTAAAACAAAATAATATGCCTAGCTATCTTTTTGCTTTTTTTTTGAGACAGAGTCTCACTCTGTTACCCAGACTAGAGTGCAGTGGCACAGTCCTGGTTCACTGCAACCTCCACCTGCCAGGTTCAAGTGATTCTGATGACTCAGACTGTTGAGTAGCTGGGATTACAGGTGTGAAGCACCATGACTGGCTAATTTGTTTTGGTATTTTTAGTAGAGATGTGGTTTCATTATGTTGGCCATGCTGGTCTTGAACTTCCAGCCCACCTAGGCCTCCCAAAGTGCTGGGATTACAGGTGTGAGCCATTGTGCCCAGCACACCCTGGCTAAAATTGTTAATGTTTTACAGTTTCAAATATTGGTGACGCCATGAAGCATGAGAAATTTAAGCACCCATTTGGGGAGTGTCTGTCAGGGATACCTGCACCAGCATGTAACCAGTACAAGCATTTAGAAAAAAAACAGACATCATTTAATAAGTTGAAGATATATAAACATACTTTGTTTTATTGCACTTTGCTTTTTCACACTTTGCAGGTATTGCATTTTTCACAAACTGATCATTTGTGGTGATCCTGCATTCAGCAATTCTATTAGGAACATTTTTCAAAAGCAGGTGCTCACCTTGTGTCTGTGCCACATTTTGCAATTGCTGCAATATTTCAAACTTTACCTTATTAATATATCTGTCACAGTACTTTCTGATTAGTGACCTTTGATATTACTATTGTAGTCATTTTGGGATGACACAAGCTGTTACTATATAGGATGGCAGACTTATTCAACAAATGCGTGTATTCTGATGAGTCCACTGACCAGAACTTTCTGCAATGTAAAATATGTTCTTATTGTCTTTGTGAAAAGTAAATTGACTGTAAATGTCTAGATTTATTTCTGGGTTCTCTAGTTTGTTTTTATCACATAGCATTACTCCAATCTTCTCTTCTGTTCCCTCTTTAAAATGTCCCAAAATAGAGAACCCAATTCTATGGGTTCTATTTATATGCGTATATGTCTATATGTCTGTTTATATGCCAGTACCATGCTGTTTTGTTTACTATGGCTTTGTAGTATATTTTGAAGTCAGATAGTATGATGTCATCAGCTTTATTCTTTTTATTCAGGAATGCTTTGACAATTTAGAGTCCTTTGTGGTTCTATACAAATTTCAGATTTTTCTTTTTTGTTTATGTGAAGAATGTCATTGTATTGGTCTTTTGATAGAAATTGCATTGAATTTGTGGACCGCTTTAGGTGGTATTGACATTTTAACAATATTAATTCTTTCAATTCATGAACTTGAGATATCTTTCCATTTTTTGTCTATCATATTAAATTTTTTTCATCAGTGTTTTATAGTTTTTATTGTAAAGATATTTAATTCCTTTGGTTAAATTTATCCCTAGGTGTTTTACATTTTTACACCTATTGTAAATGGAAGCGATTTCTTTTTCAGTTTGTTCACTAATGCAGTATATAAATGCTTGTTGATTTTGCATCCTAAAACTTTACTGAATGTATTGGTTCTAATTTATTTATTTATTTACTTTTTTCTGGCTGAGGTTTTAGGTTTTTCTTTTAAAAAATACTTTTAAAAATGTTTTAATAGAGCTGGGTGTACAAATGGTTTTTAGTTACATAGATGAATTATATAGTGGTGAATTCTGAGATTTTAGTGCACCTGTCACCTGAGTAATGTACATTGTACTCAGTGTGTAGTTTTATATCAAGCCCTCTCCCATTGCCCCCCTTCTGAGTTTCTGAAGCCCAGTATATCACTCTGTATGCCTTTGTGTACTCATAGCTTAGCTTCCACTTATAAGAGAGAATAGACAGTATTTGGCTTTAAATTCCCGAGTTACATCACTTAGAATAGTGGCCTCCAGCTCCATCCAAGTTGCTGAAAAAAACATTGTTTTGTTCCTTTTTTTTTTTTTTTTTTTTTTTTTATTATACTTTAAGTTCTAGGGTACATGTGCATAACGTGCAGGTTTGTTACATATGTTACATATGTATACTTATGCCATGTTGGTGTGCTGCACCCATCAACTCGTCAGCACCCATCAATTCATCATTTATATCATGTATAACTCCCCAATGCAATCCCTCCCTCCTCCCCCCTCCCCCCTCCCCATGATAGGCCCCAGTGCATGATGTTCCCCTTCCCGAGTCCAAGTGATCTCATTGTTCAGTTCCCACCTATGAGTGAGAACATGCGGTGTTTGGTTTTCTCTTCTTGTGATAGTTTGCTAAGAATGATGGTTTCCAGCTGCATCCATGTCCCTACAAAGGACGCAAACTCATCCTTTTTTATGACTGCATAGTATTCCATGGTGTATATGTGCCACATTTTCTTAATCCAGTCTGTCACAGATGGACATTTGGGTTGATTCCAAGTCTTTGCTATTGTGAATAGTGCTGCAATAAACATACGTGTGCATGTGTCTTTGTAGTAGAATAATTTATAATCCTTTGGGTATATACCCAGTAGTGGGATGGCTGGGTCATATGGTACATCTAGTTCTAGATCCTTGAGGAATTGCCATACTGTTTTCCATAATGGTTGAACTAGTTTACAATCCCACCAACAGTGTAAAAGTGTTCCTATTTCTCCACATCCTCTCCAACACCTGTTGTTTCCTGACTTCTTAATGATTGCCATTCTAACTGGTGTGAGATGGTATCTCATTGTGGTTTTGATTTGCATTTCTCTGATGGCGAGTGACGATGAGCATTTTTTCATGTGTCTGTTGGCTGTATGAATATCTTCTTTTGAGAAATGTCTGTTCATATCCTTTCCCCACTTTTTGATGGGGTTGTTTGTTTTTTTCTCGTATATTTGTTTGAGTTCTTTGTAGATTCTGGATATTAGCCCTTTGTCAGATGAGTAGGTTGCAAAAATTTTCTCCCATTCTGTAGGTTGCCTGTTCACTCTGATGGTAGTTTCTTTTGCTGTGCAAAAGCTCTTTAGTTTAATTAGATCCCATTTGTCAATTTTGGCTTTTGCTGCCATTGCTTTTGGTGTTTTAGACATGAAGTCCTTGCCCATGCCTATGTCCTGAATGGTACTACCTAGATTTTCTTCTAGGGTTTTGATGGTATTAGGTCTAACATTTAAGTCTCTAATCCATCTTGAATTAATCTTCGTATAAGGGGTAAGGAAAGAATCCAGTTTCAGCTTTCTACTTATGGCTAGCCAATTTTCCCAGCACCATTTATTAAATAGGGAATCCTTTCCCCATTTCTTGTTTCTCTCAGGTTTGTCAAAGATCAGATGGCTGTAGATGTGTGGTATTATTTCTGAGGACTCTGTTCTGTTCCATTGGTCTATAGCTCTGTTTTGGTACCAGTACCATGCTGTTTTGGTTACTGTAGCCTTGTAGTATAGTTTGAAGTCAGGTAGCGTGACGCCTCCAGCTTTGTCCTTTTGACTTAGGATTGTCTTGGCAATGCGGGCTCTTTTTTGGTTCCATATGAACTTTAAAGCAGTTTTTTCCAATTCTGTGAAGAAACTCATTGGTAGCTTGATGGGGATGGCATTGAATCTATATATAACCTTGGGAAGTATGGCCATTTTCACAATATTGATTCTTCCTATCCATGAGCATGGTATGTTCTTCCATTTGTTTGTGTCCTCTTTGATTTCACTGAGCAGTGGTTTGTAGTTCTCCTTGAAGAGGTCCTTTACATCCCTTGTAAGCTGGATTCCTAGGTATTTTATTCTCTTTGAAGCAATTGTGAATGGAAGTTCATTCCTGATTTGGCTCTCTGCTTGTCTGTTACTGGTGTATAAGAATGCTTGTGATTTTTGCACATTAATTTTGTATCCTGAGACTTTGCTGAAGTTGCTTATCAGCTTAAGGAGATTTTGGGCTGAGACGATGGGGTTTTCTAAATATACAATCATGTCATCTGCAAACAGGGACAATTTGACTTCTTCTTTTCCTAACTGGATACCCTTGATTTCTTTCTCTTGCCTGATTGCCCTAGCCAGAACTTCCAACACTATGTTGAATAGGAGTGGTGAGAGAGGGCATCCCTGTCTTGTGCCAGTTTTCAGAGGGAATTTTTCCAGTTTTTGCCCATTCAGTATGATATTAGCTGTGGGTTTGTCATAAATGGCTCTTATTATTTTGAGATACGTTCCATCAATACCGAATTTATTGAGCGTTTTTAGCATGAAGGGCTGTTGAATTTTGTCAAAAGCCTTTTCTGCATCTATTGAGACAATCATGTGGTTCTTGTCTTTGGTTCTGTTTATATGCTGGATTACGTTTATTGATTTGCGAATGTTGAACCAGCCTTGCATCCCAGGGATGAAGCCCACTTGATCATGGTGGATAAGCTTTTTGATGTGCTGCTGAACCCGGTTTGCCAGTATTTTATTGAGAATTTTTGCATCAATGTTCATCAGGGATATTGGTCTAAAATTCTCTTTTTTCGTTGTGTCTCTGCCAGGCTTTGGTATCAGGATGATGTTGGCCTCATAAAATGAGTTAGGGAGGATTCCCTCTTTTTCAATTGATTGGAATAGTTTCAGAAGGAATGGTACCAGCTCCTCCTTGTACCTCTGGTAGAATTCAGTTGTGAATCCATCTGGTCCTGGACTTTTTTTGGTGGGTAGGCTATTAATTATTGCCTCAATTTCAGAGCCTGCTATTGGTCTATTCAGGGATTCAACTTCTTCCTGGTTTAGCCTTGGGAGAGTGTAAGTGTCCAGGAAATTATCCATTTCTTCTAGATTTTCTAGTTGATTTGCGTAGAGGTGTTTATAGTATTCTCTGATGGTAGTTTGTATTTCTGTGGGGTCAGTGGTGATATCCCCTTTATCATTTTTTATTGCATCTATTTGATTCCTCTCTCTTTTCTTCTTTATTAGCCTTGCTAGCGGTCTGTCAATTTTGTTGATCTTTTCAAAAAACCAACTCCTGGATTCATTGATTTTTTGGAGGGTTTTTTGTGTCTCTATCTCCTTCAGTTCGGCTCTGATCTTAGTTATTTCTTGCCTTCTTCTAGCTTTTGAATTTGTTTGCTCTTGCCTCTCTAGTTCTTTTAATTGTGATGTTAGAGTGTCAATTTTAGATCTTTCCTGCTTTCTCTTGTGGGCATTTAGTGCTATAAATTTCCCTCTACACACTGCTTTAAATGTGTCCCAGAGATTCTGGTATGTTGTATCTTTGTTCTCATTGGTTTCAAAGAACATCTTTATTTCTGCCTTCATTTCGTTATGTACCCAGTAGTCATTCAGGAGCAGGTTGTTCAGTTTCCATGTAGTTGAGCGGTTTTGATTGAGTTTCTTAGTCCTGAGTTCTAGTTTGATTGCACTGTGGTCTGAGAGACAGTTTGTTATAATTTCTGTTCTTGTACATTTGCTGAGGAGTGCTTTACTTCCAATTATGTGGTCAATTTTGGAATAAGTGCGATGTGGTGCCGAGAAGAATGTATATTCTGTTGATTTGGGGTGGAGAGTTCTATAGATGTCTATTAGGTCCGCTTGGTGCAGAGATGAGTTCAGTTCCTGGATATCCTTGTTAACTTTCTGTCTCGTTGATCTGTCTAATGTTGACAGCGGAGTGTTGAAGTCTCCCATTATTATTGTATGGGAGTCTAAGTCTCTTTGTAAGTCCCTAAGGTCTTGCTTTATGAATCTGGGTGCTCCTGTATTGGGTGCATATATATTTAGGAGAGTTAGCTCTTCCTGTTGAATTGATCCCTTTACCATTATGTAATGGCCTTCTTTGTCTCTTTTGATCTTTGATGGTTTAAAGTCTGTTTTATCAGAGACAAGGATTGCAACCCCTGCTTTTTTTTGTTCTCCATTTGCTTGGTAGATCTTCCTCCATCCCTTTATTTTGAGCCTATGTATGTCTCTGCATGTGAGATGGGTCTCCTGAATACAGCAGACTGATGGGTCTTGACTCTTTATCCAGTTTGCCAGTCTGTGTCTTTTAATTGGAGCATTTAGTCCATTAACATTTAAGGTTAATATTGTTATGTGTGAACTTGATCCTGCCATTATGATATTAACTGGTTATTTTGCTCGTTAGTTGATGCAGTTTCTTCCTAGCCTCAATGGTCTTTACATTTTGGCATGTTTTTGCGATGGCTGGTACCGGTTGTTCCTTTCCATGTTTAGTGCTTCCTTCAGGGTCTCTTGTAAGGCAGGCCTGGTGGTGACAAAATCTCTAAGCATTTGCTTATCTGTAAAGGATTTTATTTCTCCTTCACTTATGAAACTTAGTTTGGCTGGATATGAAATTCTGGGTTTAAAATTCTTTTCTTTAAGAACGTTGAATATTGGCCCCCACTCTCTTCTGGCTTGTAGAGTTTCTGCCGAGAGATCTGCTGTTAGCCTGATGGGCTTCCCTTTGTGGGTAACCCGACCTTTCTCTCTGGCTGCCCTTAAGATTTTTTCCTTCATTTCAACTTTGGTGAATCTGGCAATTATGTGTCTTGGAGTTGCTCTTCCGGAGGAGTATCTTTGTGGCGTTCTCTGTATTTCCTGAATTTGAATGTTGGCCTGCCCTACTAGGTTGGGGAAGTTCTCCTGGATGATTTCCTGAAGAGTGTTTTCCAACTTGGTTCCATTTTCCCCCTCACTTTCAGGCACCCCAATCAGGTGTAGATTTGGTCTTTTTACATAATCCCATACTTCTTGCAGGCTTTGCTCATTTCTTTTTCTTCTTTTTTCTTTTGGTTTCTCTTCTCGCTTCATTTCATTCATTTGATCTTCAATCGCTGATACTCTTTCTTCCAGTTGATCGAGTCGGTTACTGAAGCTTGTGCATTTGTCACGTATTTCTCGTGTCATGGTTTTCATCTCTGTCATTTCGTTTATGATCTTCTCTGCATTAATTAGTCTAGCTGTCAATTCTTCCACTCTTTTTTCAAGATTTTTAGTTTCTTTGCGCTGGGTACGTAATTCCTCCTTTAGCTCTGATAAGTTTGATGGACTGAAGCCTTCTTCTCTCCTCTCGTCCAAGTCATTCTCTGACCAGCTTTGATCCGTTGCTGGCGATGGGCTGCGCTCCTTTGCAGGGGGAGATGCGCTCTTATTTTTTGAATTTCCAGCTTTTCTGCCCTGCTTCTTCCCCATCTTTGTGGTTTTATCTGTCTCTGGTCTTTGATGGTGGTGACGTACTGATGGGGTTTTGGTATAGGTGTCCTTCCTGTTTGACAGTTTTCCTTCTGACAGTCAGAAGGACTGTCTGTTGGTCTGTTGGAGATTGCTTGAGGTCCACTCCAGACCCTGTTTGCCTGGGTATCAACAGCAGAGGTTGCAGAAGATAGAATATTGCTGAACAGCGAGTGTACCTGTCTGATTCTTCCTTTGGAAGTTTCCTCTCAGGGGTGTACTCCACCCTGTGAGGTGTAGGGTGTCAGACTGCCCCTAGTGGGGGATTTCTCCCAGCTAGGCTACTCAGGGGTCAGGGACACACCTGAGCAGGCAGTCTGTCCGTTCTCGGATCTCAACCTCCACGTTGGGAGATCCACGGCTCTCCCCAAAGCTGTCAGACAGAGTCGTTCGCGTCTGCACCGGCTCCTGCTACTTCCCCTGTTGGTCTTCAGCTGTGCGCTGTCCCCAGAGGTGGAGACTACAGAGACAGGCAGGCTTCCTTGAGCTGCTGTGAGCTCCACCCAGTTCGAGCTTCCCAGCGGCTTTGTTTACCTACTTAAGCCTCAGCAATGGCGGGCGCCCCTCCCCCAGCCTCGCTGCTGCCTTGCGGATAGATCGCGGCAGACTGCTGTGTTAGCAGTGAGGGAGGCTTCGTGGGCGTGGGACCCTCCCGGCCAGGTGTGGGATATATTCTGGTGTGCCTGTATGCTTACAGCGCAGTATTGGGGTGGGAGTTACCCGATTTTCCAGGTGTTGTGTGTCTCAGTTCCCCTGGCTAGGAAAACGGATCCCCTTCCCCCTTGCGCTTCCAGGTGAGGCGATGCCTCGCCCTGCTTCAGCTCTCGCTGGTCAGGCTGCAGCAGCTGACCAGCACCGATTGTCCGGCACTCCCTAGTGAGATGACCCCAGTACCTCAGTTGAAAATGCAGAAATCACCGGTCTTCTGTGTCGCTCGCGCTGGGAGTTGGAGACTGGAGCTGTTCCTATTCGGCCATCTTCGTTTTGTTCCTTTTTATGGCTGAGTGGTATTCCATGGTGTACACACATATATGACATTTTCTTTATCCACTCATTGGTTGATAGTCACTTAGGTTGATTCCATTTCTTTGCAATTGTGAATTGGGCTACAATAAACATATGTGTACATGTGTCTTTTTCATACAATGATTTATTTTCCATTGGGTAGATACCCAGTAGTGAGATTGCTGGATCAAATGGTAGATTTACTTTTAGTTATTAAGGAATCTCCATACCGTTTTCCATAGAGGTTATACTAATTTACATTCCCACCAACAGTATACAAGGGTTCCCTTTTCTCCACATCCATGCTGAAATGTATTGTTTTTTTAACTTTTTAATAATGGCCATTTTTGCAGGAGTAAGGTGGCATCTCACTGTAGCTTTAATTAGTATTTATCTGATAATTAGTGCTGTTGAGCATTTTTTTCTCATATGTTTCTTGGCCATTTTTATATCTTCTTTTGAGAAATGTCTATGTCATTTGCCCACTTTTTGAAAATATTATTTGTTTTTTCCTTGCTGAGTTGTTTGAGTTCCTTGTAGATTCTGAATACTAGTTATTTGTCAGATGCCTAGTTTGCAAACATGTTCTCCCTTTCCATGGGTTGTGTGTTTACTTTGATAATTATATTTTACCATACAGGGTCTTTTTTAATTTAACCAGTTCTCATTTATTTATTTTCATTTTTGTTCCATTTGCTTTTGGAGTCTTAGTCATGAATTCTTTGCCTTGGCCATTGTGCAGAAGAGTTTTGCCAAGGTTATCTTCTAGAATTTTTTTATGGTTTTAGGTCTTAGATTTAAGTCTTTGGTCATCTTGAGTTAATTTTTGCTTAAGGGATCCAGCTTCATTCTTCTACATGAGGCTAGCCAGTTTTGCTAGCACCATTTATTAAATAGGGTGTCCTTCCCCAGTTTACATTTTTGTGTGCTTGGTCAAAGACCAGTTGGTTGTTATTTGTCTGTATTTCCAAGTTTTCTGTTCTGTTTTACTGGTCTATGTGACAGATTTTATGACAGTACCAACTGTTTTAATAACTATAGTCTTGTAGCTTAACTTGAAGTCCAGTAAGGTAGTGCCTCCAGGTTTATTCTTTTTGCTTAGAATTGTTTTGGCTATGTGGGCTCCTTTTTGGTGCCATATGGATTTTAGAAATTTTTTTCTAATTCTGTGAAAAGTGATGTTATTATTTTGATAGGAAGTGCGTTGTATCTATAGATTGCTTTGGGGAATATAACTTCCAAGAGAATGGTTATTCTAATCCATGAGTGTGGGATGTATTTCCATTTGTTTGTGTTGATTATAATTTCATTCAGCAGTGTTTTATACTTCTCCTTTTAGAGATCCTTCACTTCCATTGTCAAGTATATTCCTAGGTTGTTTTTTGTTTTGTTTCTTTTTTGTTGTTGTTTGTTTTTTGAAGCTGTTTTTAAAGGAATTGAGTTTTTGATTTGATTCTCAGCTTGGTCATTGTTGATGTATAGCAGTGCTACTGATTTGTATACATTGATTTTGTAACCTGAGACTTTAATGAATTCATTTATTAAATCTAGAAATCTTTTGGAAGAGTTCTGAGGATTTTCTAGGTATATGATCCTATCTTCGGTGAACAGCGATAATTTGAATATTTCTTTTCCAATTTGGTTACCATTTCTTTCTCTTGACTGATTACTCTAGCTAGTACTTACATTATTGTGTTGAACGGAAGTGGTGAAAGTGAGCACCCTTGTCTTATTCCAGTTCTTAGGGGAAATACTTTCAACTTTTCCCTATTCAGTGTGATGTTTACTATGGGTTTGTCATACAGGGCTTTTATTAGTTTGAGGTAAGTCCCTTCTATGCCTACTTGGTTGAGGGTTTTTTCTCTTTTTTTTCTTTTCAGACAGGGAAGCTGGATTTTATTGAATGTTTCTTGTACATTTATTGAGATAAATATATAGTTTTTGTTTTTAATTATATGTATGTGATATATTGCATACATACTTGTATATACTAAATCATCTGATATGGTTTGGATCCCTGTCTCCATCTAAATCTCCTGTGGAAATTTAATCCCCAAGCTGGGGGTAGGACATGGTGGGATGGAATTGGATCATGGGGGCCATTTCTCACAACTGGTTTAACACCATCTTTTTAGTGCTATTCTCATGATACAGTTCTCACGAGATCCAGTTGTTTAAAAATGTGTAGCATCTCCCACCTCTCTCTCTTTCTCCTACTCTGAACTATGTGATGTGATGGCTCCCCCTTCACCTTCCACCGTGATTGTAAGTTCCCTGAGACCTCCCAGAAACCAATGCCACTATGTTTCCAGCACAGCCTGTACTGTACTGGAAGCCTCAACTCTTCATTTAATACCAGTGTATGATCACTGTCAAATGACTGATGAGCTGGCATTTAAGAAGGTAACATTCCAACGTGTTGAAAGGTGCAAAAGCCTATTCAAGGAAAGAGGAATGAGCCACAGTGTCTCCACTGTTTTGCCTTTAATACTAAAATGACAAAAGCCTGTGGATGAAGCCATAAGCTTTTCTGAAGATCGTTATTAATTCCTGGAACATTAATTCTTGTATTCCATTTCCAGCAGTCACTGATACAATTCCCTAAATGCTTGGTAAATGTTGACATGTGAGGTACTGTTCCATTCATCATGTTATAGCCTACTTGGGTTTGGTTTGTTTCATTGTGTTATGATTTTATAGGCCCTGTGAAGTTTACGTTTTCAACAGGTTCTATTTTGGTGCATGTTGAGCTTTTGTTTCAAGAATTAGAACTTTTTTTTAGCATTATCATGTTATCCGTAAACATGAATAATTGGACTTCTTTTGTCTTCCTAATTTGGATGCCCTTCACTTTCTTTTTTTTTTTCTCTCTCTCTCTTAATTGCTCTGGCTAAATCTTCCTCTAACATGGAATTGTTACTAAAGTGTTACTTTTTAGTTACTACTAAAAACTGGTAAAACTGGACATCCTTGTTCCATTTCAAATCTAAAAGAAAATGTTTGTAATTTGTTCCCATTCAGTGTATAATGTGAGATGTGGGTTTGTCGCATATGGCTTTTGTTGCTTTGAGGTATGTTTCATCTATACTGAGTTTGTTGATTGTTTTCATAAAGGAATGTTGTATTTTGTCAAATTGAGTTTTCAAATTCAAATGATCATATGGTTTGTCTGTTATTTTTGTTAGATTTGCTTTTTAGTCTTGATACTAATGATATGAGTGGATTACACCCCACAATTACAGTATTAAAGTATTCATAGTTTGCTGTTATATTCACCTTTTTCATTGAGTTTTAGAGCCTTGAATGTTTTCTTTTTGCATGTTAGGAATTTTTTTCTTTCAGATGAAAGACCACTCTTTAGTTTTTATGTAGACAAGTTTAGTGGTGATGAAAAACCCTCTATTTTTATTTTTCTGGGACAGAGACTTTACCTCTCCTACATATTTGAAGAATGATCTGCTGCATACAGTAACCTTGGTTGGCAGATTTTCTTCCTTCAGCATTTTGACTATGTTGCCACACTCTCTCCTGGTCTATATTAGTTTCCATTGATAAGCATTTTGCCTGACAAATCAAAGCTCATTTATGTGTTATTTGTACTGGCTGATGTTTCAGACCCCTGGCATCAGAAAGTGGTCAATTCATGGGTTGGTAAGAAGAATTTACTAACAGTGTAGGTTTGAAAAAGAATAGTTCTACTAGAAAGAAAGAACACTGCAGAAGTGCGCATTGGGCCATCTAAGCAAGAAAGAACTAAGAGTGCCAGGGTGAATTTTTCCTTAGGGGTATTTAAGGACCTTAAAGCAGGAGCTTAAGGGTAATTTCGGTCATATTAGTCACATAGGTCAATATAAATCACTACGTTTGTAGAAATTTTCATGCCTTAATGTCAGCAAGGATTGCACAATGAGTTTTGATAAGCATGTGGTCCAGAGATGTATAAAAATTCTAGTTACTTATAAATTTTGGGAAAGAAATCTAGAACCAGATGCCTGCTTTATATAACAGGAAAGTCCAATTACTTCTACATTCCTCAGATTAAGGAGTTTTGCCTCTTGGTGATCCACTTCATGGTCTTCAGGTGATCTTTACTCTCCCATTTAGCTTTTTTTTTTTCCCCCTTGCTACTTTTTGGATCCTCTCTTTGCCCTTCCTCTTTGAGACTTTGATTGTTATATGCCTTGGAGTAGTCTTATTTTGGTTAAATCTGTCTGGTGATCTCTGACCTCTTGTACCTGGATATTTATATATTTCTCTAGGTTTGGAAGGCTTTCTGTTAATATTTCTGTGAATATTTTCTTGATCTTCCTCAAATCCCTCTTGAATGCCAATAACTTCTAGATTTTCTTTTAAGGTTATTCTGTGTATATAAGGTTATATCTGTATATCTTGCAGATGATTTTGTTTCTTTCCATATGTTTTAAATTTTTTTATCTGATTATATTTTCGAATAGTCTGTCTTCTATTTGATCCATTATGCTGTTCAGAGCTTTTTTTTTTTTTCAGTTCAACAAATATCTTTCTCCTTTCCCAAATTTATGTTTGGTTTTCAAAAGTATTTCAGTTCCATTGTTAAATTTTTCTAAGTTTTTGAGTTGATTTTCTGTGTTTCTTTGGAGTTTGCTGAGTTTTATTAGAATTGCTATTTTTAAATTTTTATTTGAAAGATCATGCATTCAGTCACTGGCTCTTGCTTTTTTCATTTGTAAAGGTCATGTTTCCCTGTTTGCTATTGTTTCTGTTGGATGTCCATATATGGTTTCAAATGAAGGATTATTTATTCCAGTCTTCACAGTTTGGCTTTTTTTGGTTGTTCTAGAGTATGTTTGCTTAGAAGCTTTTTTTTTTTTTTTTTCAGTTTTCATTTTTTTTCAGTTGCCTGTCTTGAACTCCGTGATAAGAATATCAATCAAAGTAACCGGGAAGGAGTGGGATGTAAAATAAGTCAAAGCTGGCAACATCTTGCAGTTGAGGAAAGACAGGAGAAATGCTTTGAGTCAGATGTACAGTATAGTGGTGACCTTGAGCATTCTGTTCAGCTTGGAGTAGGATTCTGCTCACGGCTTGTGATACATCATAGTATCCATCCTTAGGAATAAAATTGTGATGATATGAATAGAAACATGGGAGAACTAGTAATATAAAGGAATGAAACAGTGAGATAATTGAATACATGACTTTGACAAATAAAGAAGTGGAAACAGAAAAGACCATGACTTAATATGCAAGTACTTACATGGGGTTAGGCAAATCTACGTGTGTGAGGGGTAAAGCAGAAATACTAAGTGCAGGCCCCCCAAATTGTGGTGGCAACATCGAGAAACTGATGGAATCTTTTTTTTTTGCAGGGACTAGAAAGTGACCTTGGGATTAAAATTATTAAAAAGAAAGCTACTATAAAGAAAAGAGAGACAAAATGTGCCACAATTTTGAAAAAGGATTGAGTTTTAGACAAACAGGTTACCTGGTAGTGATTTAATCTTTAGGAAACTCATGTTTAAAGTAGATATCCTGTCCATAATTATGTAAACTGCAACTTTTTTCTGGTCTTAATATTCTGTGGTTTACAAATATGAGAAACAGCTAAAATAAATGGGCTTTAACACCAACAGAAATACAGATAGCAATTAAATAGAGAAATCAAAGCTATCTTAAATGCTAGTAATTAATTCTAAAAGTACCTAGCTCTCATTAAATTCTGCTTTATGCTGCATTCTTTAGGAGGATGGGATTGATTTGTGAGCAGCAAATCTGGTACAGTCACATTTTTTTTCAACATGAGAAAGGAGGGAAATAACTTTTAAGACATTAAGTCTTTCAGAGCCACATTTGTGATTAAATTGAGCAATTTTAGCTCACTGTTTAAAAAAGGACTATATAATGCAAAAATTATGCACAGAGTGAATAATAAAAGATGTGACTGGAGAGATTAAAAGTTAAACAAACCTGCAGAAATCACAGCATGACAGCAAATTCCAGATGGCTGCATTCCCCAGGGTCCTTGAGGAACTTTGAAAGGGTAAGCTGCGTGTCATCCAACAGATTTTTATCTCTGAAAGCCTATAAATGAAGGAAGAAATGTTCCTGAAAATCACCACTTCAAAGAACAGTTGTTTTGAATTCTGTGTGAGGGCTTGGCCAAGTTCATGACTCAGTCACCCAAAAAAGCCCATGCCCAAGGGATTACAATTGTTCTAACAAGAATTTGCTCCTATGCCCTGAATGCTATTTGTTTTGCAGATGTATCTGAAGATCATTCCGAAATCTTGTGTTTTTTTTCTATCTTCATGAATAGAAATTGTATATATTAGAGGTGTACAATGTGATGACCTTATATATGTAAACATTTGAATTACTATAGCAATGGAACTAATTAACACATCCATCACCTCACATAGTTATCTTTTTGTGTGGGGTGAGAACACTTAATATCTACTCTCTAGGCAAATTTGGAATATGCAATATAGTATTATTAACTATAGTCACTATACTGGACATTAGATCCCCAGAACTTATTTATATTGTAACTGAAGCTTTGTACCCTTTGATCATTATCTCCCCTGCCCAACTTGATCCTCCCTCCTCCAACCACTTCCCATCCCTAGAAACTGATATTTTACTTACTGTTTCTATGAATTTGACTTTTTTAGACTCCACATGTGAGATCATACAATATTTATCTTTCTATGTCTGGTTTATTTTATGTGGAACATGTCCTCTAGGTTTATTCATGTCACAAATGGTAGAATTTCCTTTTTAAAGGCTGAATAACAAATATTTAATTTTTATCTCACATTTTCCTGATCCATTGTTCCAATAACAGGCACTTAGATTGCTTTCATATCCTGACGATTGTGAATAATGGTGCTACGAAGATGAGAGTGCCAATATCTCTTTGAGATACTTATTTCAATACCTTTGAATATATACTCAGAAGTGAGATTGCTGGATCATACAAAGTTTTACTTATTTTTTAAGGTAACTTCATACCACTTTTTATAATATCTACACAAATTTACATTGTCACCACAAGTATATAAAATTTCTCATCCGTACAACAAACCCCTGTGACATGAATTTTACCTATATAATAAACCTTCACAGCTACCCTTGTTTTTTTTGTTTGTTTGTTTGTTTGTTTTGAGATGGAATCTCACTCTGTCATCTGGGCCGAAGTACAGTGGCACAGTCTCGGCTCAGTACAACCTCCACCTCCCGGTTGAAGCAATTCTCCTACCTCAGCCTCCTGAGTAGCTGGGACTACAGGCCCCCGTCACCACATCCAGCTAATTTTTGTATTTTTAGTAGAGACAGGGTTTCACCATGTGGTTTGACCAGGATAGTCTCAATCTCTTGACCTCGTGATCCGCCTGCCTCAGCCTGCCAAAGTGCTGAGATTACAGGCATGAGCCACCGCACCCAGCCTAATATAAAAGTTTTAAAAATAGTTCTTTTTTTTTTTTTTTTTGAAACAGAGTCTCTCTTTGTCACCCAGGCTGGAGTGCAGTGGTGCGCTCTTGGCTCACTGCATCCTCCACCTCCCAGGTTCAGGCGATTCTCCTGTCTCAGCCTCCCGAGTATCTGGGACTACAGGCGCCTGCCACTGCACGTGGCTAATTTTTGTATTTTTAGTAGAGACATGGTTTCACCATATTGGCCCAGCTGGTCTTAAACTCCTGACCTTGTGATCCGCCTGCCTTGGCCTCCCAAGGTGCTCAGATTATAGGCGTGAGCCACTGCGCCCAGCCTGTCCTCACTAACATTTCTTATCTCTTGCTTTTCTGATACTAATCATCCTAATATATCTGAAGTGATACGTGATTGTGGTTTTGATGTGCATTTACCTGATCATTAGTAGTAATGAACACTTTTTCACATACCTTTGGCCATTTGTACATCTTCTTCTAAAAAATGTCTATTAAGATCCTTTGCCTATTTGTAAATTGTGTTATTTGTGGGGATTTTTGCTTTTGAGTTGAGTTCTGAATTGAGTTTTAGCCTCTATCAGACACACAGTTTTCAAATATTTTCTCCCATTCCATAGGTTGCATTTTCATTATGTGGGTTGTTTCGTTTACTGTGCAGAAGCTTGTTAGTTTGAAATAACCCCATTTCATTTTTGCATTTGCTGCCTGTGCTTTCGGTGTCATATCTAATAAATCATTTTCAAGACCAATCTCAAGGAGTTTTCCCCTACTTTTTTTCTGGTAGTTTTATGGCTTTAAGCCTTACATTTAAATTTATAATTCATTTAATTTGTGTGTATGCTGAAAAATAAAAGTCCAATTTTATTCTTTTGCATGTGGATATCAAGTTTTCCCTCTACCATTTATTGAAGAGACTTATCATTTCTTCATTGTGGATTCTTGGCACCTTTGTCAAAGATTAGTTGACCATATGCACATAGACTTACTTCTGGGCTGACAATTCTGGCCCATTGTTCTATATGCTGTTTTTTTGTGCAGGTATCATGCTGTTTTTATTACTAGAGCTTTGTAATGTAGCTTGACATCAGGAAATACGATGTCTTCTGGCTAAAGATTGCTTTGCTTTCTTAGGGTCTTTTGTATTTCCATATGGATTTTAAGATTTGTTTTTTCTATTTGTTAAAAATGCCATTGAAATTTTGATAGGGATTGCATTGAATCTGTGGATCGCTTTATGCAGTATGGACATTTTAATAGTATTAATTATTCCAATTCATGTAAAGAACGTATCTTTTCGTTTTGTTTCTTCTTCAGTTTCTTTCAGTAAGTCTTACAGTTTTCAGCATACGGATCTTTAACTTCCTTGGTTAAATTTATTCCTAAATATTTCACTTTTTAGATGCTTTTTAAATTAGGTTTGTGTTTCTAATTTCCTTTTCTGATATTTTGTTATTAGTGTATAGAAATACTACTGAATCTTGCTTGTTGATTTCATCTCTTGCAACTTAACTGGATTTTTTTTCGTTTTTTTTTTGTTTTGTTTGTTTGTTTGAGACAGAGTCTTTCTCTCTTGCCCAGGCTGGAGTGCAGTGGCCGTATCTTGGCTCACTACAAACTCAGCCTCCTTGGTTCACGCCATTTTCCTGCCTCAGCCTCCTGAGTAGCTAGGATTACAGGCGCATGCCACCACATCCAGCCTGGCTAATTTTTTTTTTTTTTTTTTTTTTTTGTATTTTTAGTAGAGAAGGGATCTCACCATGTTAGCCAGGATGGTCTCGATCTCCTGACCTTGTGATCCACCAGCCTCGGCCTCCCAAAGTGCTGGGATTACAGGCAAGAGCCACCGTGTCCAGTCTATTTGTTCTAATCGTTATTTTGTGGGATCTTTAGGGTTTGCAATATATTCAATTATGTCATCCCTAAATACAGAAAAAAAGTATTTATTCCTTTATAATTTGGATGTCTTTTCTTTCTTTTTCTTGTCTAATTGAATTTTGCTAGAACCTCTAGTAGTATGTCAAATAAAAGTGTTAAATGTGGGCACCTTGTATTATTTTTGGTTTTGGAGGAAAATATATCATCTTTTCACCAATAAGTATGATGTTAGCTGTGGGCTTGTCATATATAGCTTTTATTAAGTTAAAGTTAATTCCTTCTATAACTAATTTGTTGAGAGTTTTATTATAAAGTGGTGACACATTTTGTCAAATGTTTTCATTGCATCTCTTAATATAAATCATATTATTTTTATCCTTTACTCTGTTAATGTGGTGGGTCACATATGTCAATTTGCATATGCTGAGCCATTCTTGCAAGGAAAGGGTAAATCCTACTTGATCATGATGTATAATCCTTTTACAATGTGATTGAATTTCATTTGCTAATATTTAGTTGAGAATTTATGCATTTATGTTCATCGTAGATATTGGTCTGCAATTTCCTTTTTTTGTAGTATCATTTTCGGATTTTGTATCAGAGTAGTTCTAGTCTCATCTAATGAGTTTGCAAGTATTTCCTTTTACTCCATTTTTTTTGAAGAGTTTGAGAAGACCTAGCATGTACTCTTCTTTAAACGCTTGGTAAAATTCACCTGCTAAGCTGGTTGGTGCTTGACTTGTCTTTGTTATGAGGCTTTTGATTACTGCTTCAATTGCCTTACTGTTTATTGTGCTGTTCAGGTTTTCTGTTTCTTTGTGACTTCATCTTGGTAAGTTGTATGTTTCTAAGAATATATTTCTCCTAGTATATTGAATTTTTGGCATATAATTATACATAGTAGTTTTTATGATTGTTTGTATTTCTTTTGCATCAATGATAATATCTCCTCTTTCACTTATGATTTTATTTGAGTGTGTCCATATAAAAATTTATTTTTTTGTATCTTTTCAAAAAAACAACCCTTACTTTTATTGATTTTTAAAAATTGTATTTGTAGGCCTGTATTTCATTTATTCTGCTATAATATTATTTTTTCTTCTATATTCTTCTATAATCATTACTTTCTTTCTTCTACTTTGTACTGATATATTTTTTTTTTTTTCCAATTCCTTGAGGTATACAGTTAGGTTGTTTATTTGAAGTCTTTTTTATTTCTCAATATAGGCATTTATTGCTAAAATTTTCCCTCTTGAAACTGCTTTTGCTCCACCACATAAGTTTTAGTAAGCTTTCTTTCTGTTTGTGTTTGTTTCAAGATATGTTCAATTTGTTTTCTAATTTTTCTTTGGCATATTGGATTTCTTTGACTCCAGATTTACCTTAACAGTGAGTTTTGTATTTTCTTGTATATTCATGTTAAGGATAATATTCTGTAAATTTCACATATTTGTGAATTTTCCAATTTTCCTCATGGTGTTTATTTCTATTTTTATAACAGTATGATCAAAAAAGAAACTTGATGTTTCTTTTTAAAAGATTTCAATCTTGTAATATTTACAGAGACTTGTTTTGTGGCCTAACATGTGATCTATCCTTGAGAATGTTCTATGTGAGCTAGAGAAGAATGTGTATTCTGTGGCTGTTATATGCATTATTGTATATATGTCTGTAAGGTCTATTTATCTAAAGTGTAGTTCATCTCCAGTGTTTCCTTCTTGATTTTCTATCTCCATGATCTGTCTATAGCTAAAAGTGGGGTATTGTTGTCATTTGCTGCTATTTTATTCTTATATATCTCTCCTTTGTATTCTACTAATATTTACTTTATATATTTAAGTTCTCCAATATTAGGTTCTTGCAGATTTGCAAGTGTTAAATCCTTTTGATGAATTGAACCCTAATTATTACAACATGTTTTTCTTTTGTCTGTTTTTACAGTTTTAAGTTTATTTTGTCTTAGTATAACTATCCCTGCTCTCTATTTGTTTCTATTTGCATAAAATATATTTTTTATTTTCTTCACTTTCAGCCTGATGTGTGTCTTTAATGCTAAAAGACGCCTCTTGTGTGGAGTGTATTATTCTATCAGGTTTATTTTGATTTTTATCTATTCAGAAACTCTGCACCTTTTGATTAAAAAATTTATTCAACTTCCATTTTAATTTTTTCTAACTATTTTGTAGTTCTTTGTTCCTTTCTTTCTCTCTTGCTTTCTCTGGTATTTGCTTGCATTTTGTTGGCATATTTAAATCCTTTTCTATTTATCTTCTGTGTATATACTGGAAGTTTTTTTCTTCATGGTTACTATGAAGCTTACATAAAAAAAATCTTATAGTAACAGTTTATTTAAGCTGATAACAACTTAAGTTTAATCACATACAAAAACTTCACTTGTACTTCTCCCCCACCACATTTATGCTAGTATTGTTACCCTTTATATCTTTTAAAATTATGTATCCATTAACAAATTACTGTAGCTATAGTTATTTTTAATAAATTTGTCTTTTATACTACAGTTAAAAGTAATTCACTTATTACCACTGTAATAGTTGAGTAATCTGAATTTAGCTCTATATTTATCTTTAACAGCAAGCTTTATATTTTCTTATATGTTCATGTTGATACTTACTACACTTTTATTTTAACTTGAAGAACTCTTTTAGCATTTTTTGATAAAGCTGACCTAGCTGTAATTAGCTTCCTGAGATTTTGTTTGACCGGGATTTTTTTTTATTTTTTATTTTTTATCTCTTCTTAATTTCCAAAAGACAGATTTATTGGGTATAGTAATTTTAGGCAACCATTTTTTTTTCTTTAAGCACTTCAAATATGTAATTCCACTCCCTCCTGACGGACAAGGTTTCTGCTGGGAAGTCCACCAGTAGCCTTATGTGACAGTAATTAACTTGTATGTGACCACACTCTTTTCTCTTGCTGCTTTAAAGAGTTTCTGTTTGTCTTTAACTTTTGGCAATTTGTTAATAATTTATCCCCTGGTGATATTTGTATTGATCTTGCCTGAGGTTCCTTGAGCTTTGTGAGTCTAGATGTTATATCCCTCCCCAAATTTGGAAAGTTTTAGTCTTTTTTTTTGTTTGTTTTTTTATCTTTCTCTCCTCTTCTCTGAAACTCCAATAATGTATATACTTGTTTGTATGATGGTATACCATTGGTCCTATATGCTTTCTTTACTCTCTAATATTTTTTTTCTTCTAACCTGGTAATTCCCAGTGGCCTGTTTTCAAGTTTGCCAGTTCTTCTTCTGCATGATTGAGTCTTCTGTCAAGCTCTTTACTGAATTTTTCAGTTCTGTTATTATATTCTTCAGCTTCAGGACATCTGATTAATCATTTTTTATGGTTTCTAAGTCTTTATTAAGCTTATTATTTTGTGCATATATTATTTTTGAGGTTTTATTTAGTTGTCTATATGTGTTCTCTTACATCTTTTCTTCTTGAGTTTCGTTTGGATGATTATTTTTAATTATTTCTCAGGCAATTTATAGATCTCCATTTATTTGGGATTATTCATTGATGCCTTATTAATTCCCTTTGGTGATGTCTTGTTTGGCCAGTTCTTTATCACCTGTGTAACCTTGTACTGATGTCTATGCATTAAAAGGAACAATCACCTCTTCTAGTCTTTACAGTCAGGTTTCAGCAGGCAATGACCTCCTCTTGATTTCCTAGGGATTGCAGTCAATCAGCATGGAAACCAAGTCGTATAACTGCTCCTAGGTCTGCAGTGGGGTCCGTGATTCACATGTTGTTATCAGGTGCTTGGGTGAGTGTGGATTCTGCTTGGTCTTTAGACAGGAGTGTCTCATTAATCTTGGTCAGTAGCTCTGGCACTGGGCAAGGGTTCACCTCATGATCTGCAATTAGGTTCTCAGATGATGGGGTCTATTACCAAGTCTGTGGGCAAGTATGGCTTTCAGTAGGTCCCTAGGAAATCTCCCATTGGGTCAATGGGTGGATTACTGGGCAAGTGAGATTGCTCCTGTGCTACAGATTCTTGAGGCTAAAACTAAGTCATATGGCCACTTCAGGACCCACAGTCATATTGAGGCTGGTAGCCTATCTTTGAGAGCACAAACAGGCATGTCTCCCACTAAGTTGCTGGGCAGGCAGGACTGCCTCGACCATGCCTGAGAGGGGCTGGAGCTCAGTAACAGGCTCATTTCAGGATCTGTAGCTGGACCAAGGTCAGTTTGCCTGTCTTCATGGGAAAATGTAGGCATGTATTTCACTAGTCCCTGGGTGGCCCAGACTATTCCTGGACTGCAGCTATCAGAGCCTGAGCCAGGTCACAGGCTGCATCAGGGTCCACAGCTGGTACTGAGGTCAGTAGGTCTTATGCCTGAGGCATGGGTAGGTGTGGCTCCTTCTTGATCCCTGGATAGATGGTGTTGGTGGCAGGACCAAGGCCAAATGGGACTGTAACCAAGTCCACAGGGGGAAATGGCTGTTTCTGGGTCTATAGTTGGGACCACAGCCAGTAAGCCTGGCACCTACACACTGGCCTAACTTCTCAAAACAATTTTATTTGGTCTTGGACTTTACCAGGGTTTTGCAGCCTCCTATCTGGATACCAAAGTCTCACAAAATCACATTTGTCTATGGTTTGCGGTCATATTTTCTACTGTTGGAGGGATACAAGTGGGTAACCTTTTATTCCTACAACTTGCTGGTATTATTCCTAAGGTTTTTGTGTTGTTAACTCTGTAATAGAGGTCATAGGAAAACATGGGACTAGGTAGTACAGGAAAAATCTGGGGCCCCCAAGTGAGACCTATGTACTTGTTTCATGAGGTACCCTGGGACTTTAGAGAGGTTTGTTTCTGGAAAGCTTTCCCTTCTAAAAACCTTTAACTCTTGTTTTTATGGAAAATAATTTTGCTTTGTGAAATAGTTAACAAAACAGTCAGTCTTTGAAATAAGACAGAGTTGGTTTTGACTGTCGGACTTGCTGCTTTCTTGGCACTATGCTTCTTAATTAATTTCAGTTTTTATATTTTTTTTTAAAAAAAGGGGAATAACAATGCTTATTTCAAGAGTTGTGACTATAAATGGAACACGTTACTTAAAGTACCCGACACATCGTAAAGCACGCGATAAATTTATCAACATCAGTTTTTATCCCTTTCTAGTGCCTGTGTGTGGATGTGTGTGTTTCAGATTTCTAAATCACTGATCTCCTCACACATTGTCTCTAAAATTTTACCCTGATTCAAAATAATCTCACAGGTATAACTTGAATATAACGCAAGATGCATACAATGTGCCTGATAACTGAATCCTCTCTGTCCTTAAAACACAAAGTGCAAATGTGCACACACGCACACAAATACACACACACACAGAAGCAAAAGTGTAGAACACAAAATAGTTACATTTTAAATG
The DNA here is from genome assembly GCF_007565055.1 of Rhinopithecus roxellana. Taxonomy (NCBI): domain Eukaryota; kingdom Metazoa; phylum Chordata; class Mammalia; order Primates; family Cercopithecidae; genus Rhinopithecus; species Rhinopithecus roxellana. The sequence continues at coordinate 111,789,945 of NC_044549.1, read as the reverse complement.
CTCAGTGGTGCCAAGTAACTATTGGTACGTATTGGAATGGCAGTTTTAGAGTTAGAAATATGAATTTAAACTTAGATGAGAATTAGTCAGCTCAGAAAAAAATATTCCTGATATTTTAATAGAAATTTTATTTTATGCCACTAGCAAATTTACTTTCCCCTTTTCCAAACGATAGTTTTCATATTATTTCTTGCTTTCAACTTCTAGTACCACTGCACCCATTACTCAGCTAATAACCTTGCTTAGAAATTCAAAGAGATCAAATAATATGTTACCTTCCGCATCCTCCTACTATTGATATGCACATACACATATGTATTCTGAGTCTCTTGAATTAAAAAAGATGAACTACCTTGCCGTTATTTAAGATAAAATTCATCAATTTTTAATGGGTCATCCTGCCTACTCAGTGATTCTACTGTTACATACAATTATCTCCCTTCTTTCCTTGAAGTTATATTTGTTTATTGCATTCCTCCCCCACTACACTAAAATCTTCATGAAGGAATAGCTTTTGTTGTTTTGTCGTTTTATCTTTCTATTCCTAACATCTAAGATTATGCTTGGCATCTAATAAGTACTCAATATTACCCTAATTAAATCTGTGTCTTCTCATAATTAGTCACAAAACGATGTCATATTCAAAGTAATGTTAAAAGTAATTAATCCTGTAAAGTACTTTAAAACTTTACTTAACATCTCTGAAAGAGGCACCACAGAGGCAAGTTTATTTCGTGATAATATTTGTCTCCTGAATCATCATAGTCACTCCAAATATCTTCAATTTCTCTCTCTGTTTATCTTTATCTATCTATCTATCTATCTATCTATCTATCTATCTATCTACATATCTAATATTTACATGTTTCTTCCATGTTAAGATTAACTCTACAATTAGTGAATAAATTAATTCTTTTCAGGATTCTTTAAAATATCTCAATATTCCAAACATTACAAACACTATCTGAAAGGCTTTCAGATAAATACAAAAGCATCCTTATTAATTTTGTAGCAGGTAAACGTTTAAATACTTATAAATGTTTGTCTATTTTAAAAGTAAATGAATGGATGATTGATTGAACCATATTCTACATGTGACTTAATGTATTATAGTGGACAAGCATGCATTTCAAGCCAGTCTGTCATGGCCTCAAACTCCTTCCATGGCACTTATTAATGACCAAGTATTGATATGCTAATTAATCTCTCACATTTTGTTTGTGCTGGTCTGTTAAGTGGCAGTAAAAATATCTACCATGTGTGCAAGAATGTGAGAGTTATATAAAATAATACTAAATTACTAGCAGGTGGTTTAGACTTGAAAGTATAGTAGAAGCTCAACTTCTACCATATATACTATGCTTTCTAAAAGTCCATACAATGTTAAAAGTATAGCTGCTCCTTAACTTACAATGGGATTATGTTCTGATAAACTAATCATAAGCTGAAAATATAAAAGTCAATTTAACACACCTAACCTACTGAACATTATTGTTAACCCAGACTACCTTAAACATGCTCATAACACTTACATTAGCCTACAGTTGGGCAACATCATCTAACAGAAATCCTATTACATAATAAAGTGTTAAACATCTCATGTAATTTATTGAATACTGAAAGTGAAAAACAGAATGATTGTGCTCAACGCACAGTTTCTTCTGGATGCTGCTTTTGCATGATTATAAACTTGAAAATAAATAAAAATAAAAACAAAATAAACCCATAAAGATCGTGCTTCTAGCTTTTAGCACCAGCACTATTTCAATTTTTATAATTTTTCATATCAAATACTTCACAATAGCTTAAGAACACAATCCCTGGAAAACTACATTTTTATCTTCCCAGAAATGCTGAGAATCATTAAATGTTTTACATCACTGATCAGAAAGCAGTTAGCATCTTTTTATCAAAAAACAAAAAAAAATAAATTTTACAAAATTCCTATGGAAAATGCATTTTAACTTAACTGTGTGAATTTTTTTATATCATCTGGCTTATGAAATACATTCTATAATTTGATTTAAATGGCAGTGCTCTTCTTTCCCTTATTTTTACATTTATTCTTTATTGTCTGCAGAAAAAAATGATATAATGAAATACTCAAGGTGTGTCCCTCTTTGAAGTTGAGAACAGTTGGTCTCTGAGAGATGATTAGTACCTCTAGCAGGCTCAACATTATATAATTCAATCTCCTTTGAACCTGAATTGAGTGCTGATAGTGCTATTTTTTCTGCATTTGAGATGACAGTTGATGGCTGATAATTTCTTTGGGGAAAGCATAGCCTTAAGAAACAAACTTTGCATGCTTAACAGTGAATTGTGGTACAGCAACAATATAGACCCAACTTATTTTAAAAATTCCAGCAACCAAAACAAATAAAAAATATGATGTTATGATGTATATAATATTTCTTATATTAATAGAAGGTGAACTACATGTTATTGTAACAGAAAATCCAATTTGCTGTCTGTTGCCTTCAATTTTGATTTGACAAATGCTCAGTCTTATGCTGTGTTTCAAGTCCTGTCATTTATCTTTTGGAGCATATATTGTAATGTCTCCTTGAGGCAAATAAAACTATCTTTGCATTTAATTTACTAAAAACGCTTAGGTGTATTTGAGTTTATTAGGTGAAAATATGTGGGAAGCGAATTCTGTTGTTAAGATCTCTTTGGCATGTGAAATCCATCATGACTTTAAGTTTGAAACTGTTGATTGCATCCTTATTTATGTGACAAGAAGAATGCATGTGATGACTATTTTTATTGTCCTCACATATACGCCATGTAATTTTGTGATCCATATCAAACTTACTTAAACAACTTCATCAATTGTAAGTATTTAATTATTTCCTTCAAATAGTTTAATTGGGTAGAAAAGCAAGTTTTCCATAAGCTGGAATTATTTTACAATATGCATTAAAGAAAAACTTTCACACTGTAAAATATTAGTTCTCTTTATTCGTTTACTATTAGACAACTACTCCAGAGAAGGCAAAATTGTATGTGAAGGAACATCTTAGAAACAAAATCTCACATTTAAAAATAATTACAAAGACTGCCAGTTCATGTTGTCATATGAAACACATTTTTTGTTGTCATTCTGTCCAAAAATTCCAACAAAAAGACAGTAAATAAATAAGAAAGTATATATTCTCTAAAACATAGAGAATAGAGAGCAAAAAAAAGCAGGTGAAATATATCAACAATACTTTAGAAGATGGAAAGAGTATGAATGACTATACTACCTGATTTGCATAGTGGAAAAAGCTGAAATCTAGATGCTGTGTTAAGGGATGGCTAATCAAATTTAATTCAATGCATCACAAAAATAATTAAGAAAAGATTGAAACTGAAGGCAACTAGTACCTCTCGTAGGGTTGCCAGGTAAAACAGAAGACATGGCCGGGCGCAGTGGCTCATGCATGTAATCTCAGTTACCTGGGAGTCTGAGGCAGGAGAATGGCTTGAACCTGGGAAGCAGAGGTCACAGTGAGCCAACATTGCAATATTGCACTCCAGCCTGGGCAACAGAGCGAGACTTCGTCTCAAGAAAAAAAAAAAAAAAAAAAAAGACACACAATTACATTTGAAAATGAAAGAACATTTTTTAGAGCACTATATCTCAAATACTGCATGGGATATACTTATGCTGAAACAAAATCAGTCAATGTAAAATTCACATATGACTGAGCATCCTCAAATTTTTTATGCTAAATCTTGCAACCTACTATGAGGATAGGTTGAGAAGTGGTACTGAAATCTGTATAAGAATTAATTGAAAGTGGAAGTAATAAGCAGTGTAATTACTCGATCTCCTCTCTCACCCAACCCGTAGTGAAAACCACCTCACTGCAGCCCAACAGGCAATGGAGTTTTACCCCCTGAAGAAACTGAACCAGAGACACTATATTTAGGGAGAGGCATTCCGTACAGTACATCAGGATTGAGTCACCATCCTGAAAATACTGGAAGTAAAAGTCTGAATAATGAAAAATAAGACCCTCTTACATATTGTCCTCACTCAGGCTATAGATTATAGAAGGCAGAATTACCTATTCCAATTCCCATCAATCAGAGATTTAGAGATCCCTTTTGAGAACAGGATCCCCTAACGAAAGTGCACAGATACTTATGTTTGAGGGTCACCAAACAAAGTGGTCCAGGTGTCCCTCTTTTTGACCACTCCACAGCAAAACTGAGATTTTGGCAGTATCATCTCATGTTTATAGGAATTATTTTAGATTTTCAGTATCTCCTTCTGAAATAGGAAAGATTGCCAAATAGTCATCCACTTATTCATTCACCAGATATTTGTTGACCCAAACACTCTTTTAGAAACTGGAAATACCTCGGTAAAAAAAAAGATCAAGATACACTTGACAACTTCTAATATGAAAGGAAAAAAACGTAAAAATTTAAAAAGACAAAGAGATAATAAATCAATAGCAATGAAAACCAATGGTTAGTAGATTCAGAAAAATAAAAATATATCTTGCCCTAATATAAGAACAGCTTGTTCTTTTTTAAAAATTTAAGATAATAAAAGGTACTTGGAAAGCAAAAAAAATTGAATCAAAAATATTTTTTAAAATGAATTGGAGTAAATATCAAATAAAAAAATAGAAAAAGACAATTAGAGAGTAAGAGAAAAATAATAAGAAATTAGATAAGACAGCTAGGTCAACCAACATAAGTTACAGAAAGGGAAAAAAGAGAGTATTGGAGATTATAATTACATAAAAGTAGAATTCTAGAATTAAAGAAATTAAGTTTTTATATCAAAATGTGGGTCAAATATTCAGAACAATAAATGAGGAAACACACACATGCACAAAGAACACACTATTTGTGACACAGTAAAACAAGAGGGATTAAAAAAAAAAATCCCAAAATACTCCAAATCAAGAGAAAACGAATTCACTTTTGCACATGAAGGACCGGAATGAAAATGACATCAGACTTCTTCAAAGCAGCAAAAGTAGATGAGAGTCTAATGAGTAATGCCTTAAAAAATATCTAAGAAAAATGTTTTTGTGACTGAAAAGTCTAAATCCAGCCACTCTACCAATCAAGTGTGAAGACAGAATGTTTTGAGAGTTGTTTCCAGATTTTCAAGATTTCAAAAACTTATCTCCAACCATCTTTTTTCAACAAGAAATTTAAGAGAATTTAACCCTTCAATAGTAGAATACAGTGGGTCATGTATGTAGGGTAAAATAAAGAAACAACATAGTAAACTTATTTGGTAACAGCTGTGTTTGTATCAAAAGAGTTAAAGAATTGAAAGTGGTTTCCTCTGCAGTTTGAAATATGACTGTGTGCTTTAGCCCAGGATATTGTGTTTTTGTTGCTATTGTTTGTTTGTTTCTTTGGAGCCCTAAAGTATTCTGCCTTTTAAAAATGCATATAAGCAATACTTTGGTAAAAATTAAAATTAAAATTAAATCCATGGAGAGCTACATGATTCAATTACCTCTCTGCACAGAATAAGAAACTCGAGTAAACACTCTATCAATTAAGCCATAGAATTCCAATTATCTCCTGGAATCAATTTATGCAATTTGGATAAAACACTTGTTGAACTTTGACTTTAATTACTTGAGCAAAATAATGTTAACAAATCTAAGAAATACTCAAAGATTCTTACAATTTCTAAAGCAAAACATCAATAAAAACATATCTTCAGAAGGTATACAATTTATTATACTTCCAAAATTTATTCTGTAGTCACTTAGTAACGTGAATACAATGAAGTGACACACGTTACTTAATTTCCTTCACAGATCTTAGTTCTTTAGCTCCAAACATTACACTTTGATGATTAAATTTTGTTAATCACAGGTTTAATGATTAAAGTGGAGGTGGCTTCTAGTGAAATAATAAAAATGTAATTAATAATAGGTCCTACCAAGGAAAATCAAGCACAAAATTGCTGAGTCTATTTTAAAAATAAGAGTGAGATAAAAAAGTAGTGTCTTCCTACCTATCTCCAGATACATGTCAAAAAAGAAAGGTGTTTGTGCTTCCGTTTTGTTTCTGCTCAGTAATACAGTCAAGCAACAGTTTGTTTCCAGGTGACCCATTGAGCTGTGTATGCATTTTTGTTTATTTCAAATAAAATATATTTGTATTATTTGTCATTCATACTATCCATCCATACCACACTATCTTCTGTATCAGGTAGTCTAATAGAAATATACCTGTTTTGTTCTAAAAAAAAAAAAAAAAAAAAAAAAAAAAAAAAAAAAAAAAAAAGTGATAGCAAAGAACTAAGACAGTTTTATGCTACTTTAGTTACCCCAAAGCAGTAATTATTTGGAAATTTATATCAATCTAAAGTGGACTCTGATTGACAGGAGAAGCAGATGTTTTCTTTCTCTCTTTTCAAAAAATTGTTACTTAAATTATCCATACAATAATGTACACAGATCGTGCTTAGAATGAGCCTATTTATTTATACCAAGTAGTTTTGGTAAATATCAGTAATAATAGTACCTAATGAAAACAACTTCTTGGCTAACTTCTTCAGTAAAGGTTTGCTTCCATTTCCCTTTTCTATTTGGCCTTCACCCATTTTATTTACGCTGTGGATAACATGGTAACAGTGAGCGTGCTCCTCCAGGACATTGGGAAAACTGGCAAAATGCTGGTATTCCTATCATGCCTCTTATACTCTAAAATTAAAGTGATAACTTCTGGCAGAAATAGCCTTTTGCCTGGAGGATGTCTATACCCAAACCAGAGTAGAGGGAGGATTTTCTGATGCTATCCAAAAGTTAACAAGAGGGAAACTGAGGAGATTGGTCATGGGGAAGTGTAGAAAGCAGATGCAAGAATAAGGATGAGGCTACTCCAGCACAAAGTGTTAATTATTCAATTATTTTTTAAAATCATAAATTGTGACTGCTATGCCAACATTCAGCATCTGTATGAGAAACTCTTTGATATCAGGAAAATTATTTCTAAATTATTTTAGTCAGTTATCCAAAAAATGCATTCAGAAATATTTATTTAAAAAATTTTATAGAGCTTCTACTATGTACCAGGCATTTTTTAAACTGCTAGGAACAAAACTATGTACTCACAGATGATTTTTTTGGTCTACTCAAGCTTACATTCTAATGGGGGTAGAGGGATGTTGGCATTAAATTAAATAAATAAGTGAAATATTATGCAAGATGAAGTTAAGTGTGTTCCTGGTGGCGAATCCATACAGGTCTGCAGCAATGTCAATTATTGCCTCTTCAGGAAAAATAATTTGACTGAGTGGCATAAGGCAGAAGGAGAGGCCAAGGCAAGTTTTAGAGCAGGAGTTAAAGGTTATCAAAAAGCTTTAGAGCAGGAATGAAAAAAGTAAAGTTTACTCAGAAGAGGACCGAGCAAGTTACTTCAGAAATCAAGTTTGGGCCGGGCGCGGTGGCTCAAGCCTGTAATCCCAGCACTTTGGGAGGCCGAGACGGGCGGATCCAAGGTCAGGAGATCGAGACCATCCTGGCTAACACGGTGAAACCCCGTCTCTACTAAAAATACAAAAAACTAGCCGGGCGAGGTGGCGGGCACCTGTAGTCCCAGCTACTCCGGAGGCTGAAGCAGGAGAATGGTGTAAACCCGGGAGGCGGAGCTTGCAGTGAGCTGATATCCGGCCACTGCACTCCAGCCTGGGAGACAGAGCCAGACTCCGTCTCAAAAAAAAAAAAAAAAAAAAAAAAAAAAGAAATCAAGTTTGCAGTTTGACCTTTTGATTTGGGGTTTTATACACTGGCATGCTTCCAGGGTCTTGTGTTACTTCTCCCATGATTCTGCCCTTGGGGTGGGCTGTCTGCATTCTCAGTAACTTGCCAACAGACAGTGCCTTGTGCTTACCAAAATTTTGCACATGCTTACTTGAGGTTTTCTTCTCTTAATAGTCACGTTCCTAGGGGAAGATCATATAACAGTTAAACTCTGCCATTTTGCCTCTTAGTGTGTATGCTCAAGGCCACTCATCCAATTCCTGAGATCTTATCAGGAAAGTGAACACCAGTTTCAGGTTTTCCTATCCATTGGGAGTCCGCTTTTTTCTGGCACCTGCTGTAATCAATTATTGTTTTAGAGGGACAGCTTAGCAACTGTTTGACCATCAGTTGATGGTCACCTGACATTCCTGGTGGTGATGGGGGATGCCCTCTCCTGCCCTGCTTATGCCTGACCAGCTGCCTACTATAACATTTTCCCCCTCAAGGGTCAAAAACCCACTTCTTTGGGGAAAATGGTTGCCTCCTGCTGACACAGACATAATTGTAGTTGTACTGTTGGTCTTGGCCTCTTGCTAGCTGTCAGGGCAGGGTTGGCTGCATGGGTTGATGAAAGCTGTATCCAGTGGTCCCAAGGGAGACAGGGGCAGGATTTCACCTGCCATGTCTTACTGCTGGGCAGTTTAGGGTCCTCTGTAGATGAGTGACTATTGAATATTGAGAGGTCATATCTCTCACTGAGGAACTTCTAGAGCTTTTGGTGGCCTGAGGGCGATAGGAGACAAATTGGGTTATTTGATTTAGAAGACATGGACCAAAAAGGAGCAAACGTATGAGACTAACAACTGGTCCTAAAAAGGGAAGAACCTAGCAGAACCATTTCTAGCTTGCTTCCCAATTTAACTAACTCTGGGAGGCTTATTCCCATACACTAGAAGTGGCTTGGTTTGGGAGTTGTCTGACATTTTCTTCCACTTTTCCTGATTGATTTACCCAAAGACAACATTTTTTATCTAGGGATAAACAAATTCTTCTCTGTGCTTCTATTAACATATCTGGTCCTCAATGATTTTGGAGGACTACACCTGCTAAAGAGTCCATTTGTTCTTGCACAATTGTTAAGGTTTTAGCCATGGCATTAATGTTTTTGGCTATTTCCTTTGAGAGCTGGCTACAGGTTAAGGAGGGCTTTGTGATGCCAACAATCCTGGTTACCATAGCAACTATAATACCAAGTCCCATGACGAGGAAAATTAACTGGATAGCTCTCTTCACCCTAAGCAAGATGGAATGCCTATGGATTGGTACTGGAAGAGAGAGATTTCCAGGGACTATGAAAATATCCAGGGACTGTAACTGGTACAAGTTACAGTCCAGTTAGTGGGGAGGTATTGGGGAACTGATTGGCTACAAATATAGAAGGTTCCTTGGTTTTTAAGACAAGTAGAGATGTCAAAATGAAATAAGGTGGTGAGGACAGCTCAAAAAAAAAAAAAAATCCCAAGACTGATGACATGCCCAGGTAGATAGTGGCTATAGTCACGCCTGCTAAGACGTGGGTGCATGGGGTTGCTAGCTGATTCAAATATGTGTTCAGATTTAGAATATAGATCCAGATTGTTACATTACCCATCCCTTTTGTTTCTTCTGAGCTTCAGCCAAAGATCACTAATTGGTTCACAGGAATAAGCAACATTAATCTAAATTGCAGACAAAACTTCAGAAACAAATAATAAGTATACAATCTAATAACAGGTGTACTATAATTCTTCAAATTCTTCATATTTTTCTCTTGCCAGTCCTCATTTTTATTAAAAAAAATCATAAGACTAATTTCTTTTCAAAACAGGTTTTAGAGTTATTGTATTTTGCCTGGTTATTTCCATGATAAACTACAGCAAGAATAATTATTTGCCATATACATTTATTTTTAAATTGTCTTTGATGAAACTTCATTTCATAAGGAATCTCAGATAAGAGCTTTTCAACACCTTAAGTCTTGCCATGAGTTTGTGCCATCAAATACTTGTATGAGTTGGGTAAATTTCTGTGCTCTCAATGTCCCAGTATAGCTTGGGGCTCCTGGGCCTGCCAAGAAAGTGACATCTTTACTTGCCACGAGAACAAACCCTGTAAAGGGACCATGCAGACAAGGTATGAATCCAAGGGGCTTTTATTAGATCTGTATGTTGAAATTGATCTTTTAAAGGAGAGCATGCCATTCAAGTTAAAGTCTTGGTAAACTAACCAGTTTCTTCAATTGTGTCCTGTTGAAAAATTAAAAAAAAAAAAAATGGATTCTTACCGCATTTTTGCAAGTAACTTTATTGCCAGAAGTTAGGAATACTCATAAATAGTTTCCAAATTTTTGAGAAATCTGGTAGAGAGAAATATGCTCCAAATTTTATTTATAGTATTTTTCTAAATTGTGAAAAGCTGTAAATAGTTCAAAAGAACAGTCTTCTTGGCTTTAAAAAACAAAGTATTAGCAATGTTTTCAGCAAAAAGGCATGAGAGGATAATTTTAGTCTTTTACTAGTTCAGTCCATGCAGTTAATGCCTGTTCTGTTTAATATTCATGAACATTTCAGCTCTCCATAAGAGTCTTGAAAGTTTTTCCCTCTATTCTGTCACAGTACACAGTATCCAAAGTTATCAGAAAAACCTGCATTAAGAGCACTTGTTAGAGTCCTATAACTGAATATAAAGCAACCTTTTAAAAAGATCAAAATAAGACAACAATTGTCCATGGATGAAAAAGCATCTTAAATCAGCCATAGTCAAAAACACAATTGAAAGGGAAAATTTACTTCTGTGGCATGCAATAATTTAACAGGTCAATTATAATTATTGTTGATAACACATGCTAAGACATATCAGAATTATAGGAGACACAGAATTTCTTTTATAGAATCAGTTTTTCACAAACCTTCCACAAATTGTTTAAACCTTTATCTTTATCCTAACTAAAAACAATATTTTAACCTTCTAAACTAGGCAAAAATAATTCACATTCCCATGCAGTCTTATACTCTTTTGCCAAAAGCACATTCTACTTTGATTACATGCTGTTTCTAAACCCTTGATGTAGGGCTGTCCAGGTTAAAGTTATTCATTAAAGATCTAGGTAGCTTTCACAGGAGAGATAGGGCTAGAGGGAAAGAGGAATTCAGAAGTTGGGTAAATATTAAGTCGGCACTCATCTTGGAGGTGGTGCCATTTTCCCCTATTACTGAATAATAGTTGAAGGAGAGTTGCTCAGAGGAGACTAGCACAGGAAAGGCAGCTCTTGAATCCAAGAGGGAAATTTGTAATTTTACTTGTCCTTGGCTTTCTCCTTAGCATAACCTGGAGAAAGCTGGAAAGTTCGTAAAGCAGCCAATAGTTGAGCCTGCCTTTTGTCTCTGCATGTTATTTTCTTAGTCCTGGCCTCCTAGTCCTGATCTCAGTTATAAAAGACTGAGGATTCTAGTTTGATGATTTCCTGTATAGGGGCACTAGGTTCTAAGGTCAATTTATGTAACTTTCTCCCAGTTCATCTTTAGGCCAAACAGTATTACAAAGAAAAAATAGTGTTTTAAGATTTGGAGGAATCAAATATCCCAGTTTTGGGGTATGCATCTGAAGTGCATGTCCTGTGATATGGACATGTGATTACCCATCTACAAAGAGAGAACAGAAGAGGGAAAAAACAAGGAAGAAGAAGAAGTCCCTTGTTACTCTTCTACTATCCCGAATACAGTATCCCTCATTCATACTTAGGGTTCTGGAATAAGCAGTTTTACCATTTACCCTTAACTTTTTTCTCATCTCATCACAATCACCTACTTGAGAACAAAGGACATACCAGAATGAATAGTGGGCCAACTGTTCACCCTGGGGGTTCTGGAATGAGCCAGTCTTACCATGTAAGATTAACTGTGCCTTCTCCTCTGTAGCCATAGGAGAGAAACCTTCATTTCTCTCCTATGAGTCTCTTGTGTCTGTAACTTTGGGCTGGTTTATATCTTTTTCTCCATAACCTTATAGTGACTCTTGCTTAGAGCATTCTAGTAACAAAATGATCATCTCTTTTCTTACATTCCCATTTCCCATGTTCTTTAAGTAGTTGAGAAGCCTGTATCTTAGCTAACTGCTGCAAGTGGGGTGGACTTCCCTCCCTTTGAATATGCCTTGAAGACATTGATGCATATTGAGAAGGGTGTGGAAGTGATGAGAGAAATGTACGCTACAGGAGGAAGTGGGAGGAAATGAGAGGAATGATCATGGAAAGCCTTCATATGCTCACAACAGCAACAGCCCTTGGATTTGAGAGGGCAACATTTATTTGCCCTCTTGACATAAAGTAGTAACCTCCGTATTACTTGGGGCTTGGAGTAAGAACTTACAAATGGCAAAGGGAGAATTTTCCCTCCTCCCAAAGGGGTGTTAATTCAAAAAAAAAAAAAAAAAGTGCAAATAGGTGGGGATCCTTAAAGGGCCACAGACAGAAGTACAGAAGTAGGCCCTATGCAGGCAGATAAACTGCTTAAAAAGCCACTGGAAAACTCAGCCCTGAGGTGTAGCAGGAACAAAAAGTGTATGGTGAGTCTTAAGGAGCCAGCACAGCCAGAGTTCCAATTAGTGCCTTTCCCAGCAGTGTGCCAGCAGACAGGGGAAGGATTGGAGGTCAGCCAAGCTGGTAGGGTAAAAACAAGTATAAATCTTAGGGGATAGCTGCAAGAAAGCCTGTGTCTTTGCTGCCACACAAGCCCAGCAAGAGCCATGGGCACATGAATAATAGGGACTGTGGGTTTACGAAGTCATGTGGCATGTGAAGTGAAAGCAAAGAGGCAGACTTGCCCCTGAGGTAGATGGTCCAGCAGGTGCCCAAGGCCATTTCAGAATGCACTCAGAACAAACAAGAGAATAGGCCATGCAGGTTGTTGGGAAAGGGCTGATTTTAGTAAAAAAAAAAAAAAAAAAAAAAAAAAAAAAAAAAAAAAAAAACAGAAGAAACCTCAGACATTGCATGATTTCAGGCTTTAGCCCTACCACTCTTGTGAATATCCTGTCCAGGAGGGCCATTAGTGCTTCAGTTCTACTTGGTGTGGATTCCAAGGTCCTTCCCACCCACAAAGGCTACCCATCAGGGTGAACAGAGAGACTAGCCTGGAGGAGCAGAGCGACTTGTGACCAAGAAGAATTGTTCTGGGATTTGGTTTGCAAGAGGGCAAAAGGGCAGAAGAAAACAACATATGGAGGTTGAATGCCCCCAGCAGAACAAGGCAAGGCATAGGGGTGTCTTGCTACTGGGGAACATATCTGAGTCACACAGCACCAAAGTATGTAAGCAGTGGAACATATCTAAGACACGTGGGCCAAGCAGTCCACCGTTTGACTTTTGACTTGGGGTTTCATACATTGACATACTTCCAGAGTTTTGCACCCCTTCTCCTCTGATTCTTCCCTTGGGTTGGGCGGTCTGCATTTGCAATGGCCTGCTAGGACTTGGGAGGGGAGCATATACAATATGTTTACGGACGTTGCACACATGCTCACTTGAGGTATTCTTTCCTTACATTTAAGAGCTGAATGTTCTTAGAAGGTCATATACCAGTTAAACTCTGCCATTATTCCTCTTAATGTGCAGGCTTGAGTCCACTTGCCCAACTCCTGAGCTCATAGTGGGAAGTTGCTGATCAACAGTTTCAGGTTTTTTTAATCTGTTGGGTGATTGCCGTTGCCTGGCATCAGCTGTGACCAATTATTATTTTAAAGCGAGAGCTTAATAACTGCCTATCACCTGATGGTCACCTGACATTCCTAATGGGGGGGTACCCCTCTCCTGCCCTGCTCATGGTACTTACTATAACAAGGACAAGCACAAGACAAAAAAATACAGGAGGCTATTTTAATAATTCAATCAAGACATATTGATGGTTTCGCCCATGTTAGAATGGATGTAAGACACAGTAATAGGGTAACTGGGTGTAAAGATTTTTAAGAAAAATAATTTTCTAAGTTAGATCATAAGTTCATTATTTGTATTAAAGGAAAGTATTTTTAATGATTTGATGTTGATCATAAACAGTTTTTAGAGTAAGTTGATATTAATGTTAAAGATTTAGCTTGCAGGTCAATATTTCCAAATTTCCCAAATTGTTCGCAAAAAATTTAGAAGTGCAGAATCTACCTAAGTCCTTCATAAATGGATTTATTAGCCTTTCCCTACTGCCTTTTCTGAAACTAGAGCTTTACAGCTTCTAATTTCCTCCGGGTAAAGTAGTATCTTTAAAACTTGCTTGTTTGTAACAATTACCTGGTTTGTTTATCAATACTGTAGATTCCTAAGCTTTCCTGCAGACTCATGGAATCAGAATCTTTATACATGGGACAAAACAGCAGTTTTAATAAACAGCCTAGGTTATTTACACATGCCTGAAAGTTGGGCAGTCCCTCATTTGCTAACATGATATTATAGAATGAATAAATGCTTAATAATTCTGTTTTAGTCTCACGTATTTAGAAATCTCAGTACAAGATTAGTAATATTCTGTCTTTCCAGTCTTATAATTCTCTATACATTTATTTATAATCAAGGGATTACTACAAAGATATTAAACTACATGACCTTTTATTTCCATGGACTTCTTCCATGGTGTTTTATTTCACTTTGTGATGATCCCAAACATTGCATAAAATTACAGTCTCAGCTAACATAAGTAATCCTCATTTATTTCAGCCAGAAGTAAGGTACACAATTATAGAGCCAACATTATAACTCAAGATCTCTTAATACTAATATACATCATAAATTTGCCTTCAAATAAATCAAGTCACTTCTTGGTTTAAAATTATTTGTTAGCATTTCATATTAGATTGTGTTAATATTTTGAGAGGAAAGAAAAATTTCGGTATTGGAAAGGAACAAATCCAATAATGTGAATGAATATCTAAATTTAAGGCTTTTCACTACCAGCTATTGATTAAATGCTACTACTATTGCTAGTAATATTATTACATATACAAATTCACAAAAATCAAATAGTGCACATTATCAAGAAGTCATCTAGCATAGACATAATAATGTTATGAAAGTATACAAGAGTAAGTGTGCCTGCCTAGAAATAGATGTCGTGATTTGTTTTTAAATACTTAATTTGTCTAATGGCTTTACAATGCTTAATAGTTACGCTATGTCTTCTGATTGTAAAATAGCTGGTGGTTTTACTTGAACAATGAAAATACTATAAAATTTCTTTTCAAAATAAATGAAGTCCTATAGTGAGTTCTATTATGTAAGTTCACCAGAGACTTAACATCAATTATTAATTTAATCTTTGTTATTATCTTGAGACACACATAGACAAGACCTTATCAGGAAGCACATACACACATGCACATACAAAATTGCTGGCAGATTATTAAGAATACAATTTCCTGGCATAAAAGACATGTTTATAGCAAACTAAGAGATTCTTAAAAGCAATCCTAGATGCTTTTGGAAGGAACCCTCATGTACAGCATAGAGACTGCAGTGAGTATTGACTTGGCATTTAATGAATATTTGATGATGAATGAATAATTGAATTAATTCGGATCCATGTTCTTGACTGAAACCAAGGTGACTTCTTTACCATGTGCTTGAATAAAGACATGTTTAATTACAAACTTGATAAATAATGTTGTTTCATTATTTTGTAGACACTAAAATACAATAACCAGATCAATTTATCAACAGACCACTATTCATGATCCACCATGATTTGTTCAGGATTGAGAACTAATGGCTTCTTCTGGCATAGACCTTCAAATTCAGAAATAATCTGTTTACAGGCATCAGGTTGACATCCAATTTCAGTTCCTATAGTAACACATTAGAGAAAATGTTTTTTATTTAAACAATTGTTTCTCTTGACATGTGTTTTGGTGTGATATTTACACTGCTGTCTGTGCTCATTATAGATTGGATTGATTACATAGCAGGATTGTTAATGAAACTGAGTGGTTTATACTTTAATGGGACTGCAGCACAAACAAGGTAGTCTAACTTGTGTCAATGTGTCCCATAACCTGAGAAAAATTTTCACAAATAAAATCCAACTAACCTTTCTTTCCCCAATCTGACTACAAATAACCCCTACAAACAAGGGTAATTGCAAAGACTTTGACTAATTAGTTGTGAAATCAAAATTTAGGTAATTATATATTGACACTAAAAGGGGACTAGCAGAAGGTAAAACGTATTTGTACAAAATCAGGCAATCCAAAGTTATACCAGTGCATTTAAGCTCTAAATCCCTGGTGTAATATTTAAAGACATTCTAATTTAATAAGAATGGCAAAACAACAAGACTTTTACAATTTAAATGAAAGTAGTTTTATGAAAAAAAATTTTAAATGAAGACAATAAAAAGGAGATCCTAAGGTCAAAGTCTTGTGCATTTGACTGTGTTTTAACATCAAAAGATATCATACAGAAATAGAAAACAAAGACCTCAGAGTGGGAAAGATATGATACCCATATCACATAAAACAAAGATTTTATATTTAGTATACATAAGAAGCTCTTACAAATCAACAAAAAAAATGGGAAAATGACAAATTGGTATTTCATAAAAGGGAACAAAAAGAATAGCCACTGGCCAATAAGTACAAGGCCATGAAATATAGAGTAAAATGTAATATCATTATATCCAAAAAATGGCTAAAAAAGAATTACAAGATGAGGTATAGCAAGAATGTAGAACAAGGGTAGCTCCTTCATATTGCTGGTGGTAGGGAGAATCAGTACATTCACTCTGTAAAAATGTTTGGCATTATCTACTGAAGATGAGCATACACAGCTAAACAACTCCACACCTAGATATACAATCAACAAAAATGTGTGTGCTTATGCAATGAGAGGCATTTAAAATAACAATCGTAGCTCCATTATTTGTTACAATCAAGAGCTGAGAACTGTTATGAGACCCATAAACAGTAAAGACAGATAAAATAATGTATATGTATAGGGGAATACACACAGAAATAATGTATACATACAGGGGAATACTCACAGAAACAATGTATACATGTAGGGGAATACACACAGAAATAATGTATACGTGTAGGGGAATACACACAGAAATAATGTATACATATAGGGGAATACACACAGAAATAATGTATATGTGTAGGGGAATACACACAGAAATAATATATACGTGTAGGGGAATACACACAGAAATAATGTATACATACAGGGGAATACACACAGAAATAATGTATACATACAGGGGAATGCACATGGAAATAATGTATACATACAGGGGAATGCACACAGAAATAATGTATATGTGTAGGGGAATACACATAGAAATAATGTATACATGTAGGGAAATACACACAGAAATAATGTATACATATGGGGAATACACACAGAAATAATGTATACATATGTGGAATACACAAAGAAATAATGTATACATACAGGAGAATACACACAGAAATAATGTATACATAGAGGGGAATACACACAGAAATACAAATAAACTATACCATTACACATGGATGAATTCCACAAACATAATGATTATCACAGAAGCTCAAATATAAAAGATTATATCCTACCCAGTCTTGGTTCATTGAGTTCCCTCAAAAACATAATAAAAACTAGGTTTTGTGATTAATATCACAACATGCAATAGTAAAAGAATGAAGAAAAGTTTAGAGAAATTGATTACCACAGCACTCAATTTATTTGTTATTCTTAAGTGGTAGAGATGGAATTTTTGTGGAAAATTTCTTTAATGGCTGGTAAATAATCTTTCCTGACCTGACTCATGTAATGGTTACATAGGTGTTCAATTTATAATTTCTTAAATATTATAACGGTTTTTACATATTTCTCTATTTGTGTTATTTCATAATAAAAAAGATTAAAATATACAAATAACTGATACATACACCTTAAATCTTAGACCTTATTAGTCATCAAATTAATACTATAATATCAATTTTGTAAATTTAATTATTAAAAATTAATTCATACATAATACTGGATGTTGTGTAATGGTATCTGTAATATTAAATACTGTTAGTAGATATGCAGATTTAAATATTAAATAGTTGACAGTCAATAGTGTTTTAATATAATACGTGCCAGTTATGCTTTATTTCTAGTAATTCCTATTCTAGAAATATCCTTAAGGAATTAATTTAAAATAAGAGAAATGTATTTAAAATAGATTAATTATTGTATAATGCACAGAAGTAGCATTGAAAGCTAAAGTGTCCAACAATAGAAAATATTTGAATTAAATTGACATTTAGATTATTTCTATATACTTTTATTATTATACGTGAAAGACTTGCACATATGGTACAATATAAAATATGCAAAAAAATTCTGTATAAGCCTGCCAAAATGTTAACTTTGACTCACTGTCTGCCTTGTAAATATGAAATATTTTTTCTTCATAATTACTGTTTGCTCTTCCATATTTTATGCCCTAAATATATTTTATCACATAACCTGAAACAATTAGCAAAAACGTACAAACTAGATTTATCTGAAATTTCTTCTTTTATCTTTCAATATTTCATTTCCAATCTGACTATACTTTATTCTGTTGATTATCAGTGCTGATTGCACTGGCTGGAACTTGTGGTGCAAAGTTGAACAGGAGTGACAAGAGTAGATAGTCTTGACTTCTTCTTGACATTAAGGGAAGACATTCAGTCTTTCGTTATAAAGTTAGATGTAAGTTTCTCATAGAGTCCCTTGTATCAAGTCAGAAAGTTTTCTGGTCCAATTTTGTTTAGACTTTTTCTCATAAATGCATGCTAAATACTATAAAGCACTTTTCTCTGTATTTAGACAATCGTGATTTTTGATCTTTATTATAGTAATTGGTTTATTAAATAGAATTCAAAGGTTAATCTAAACTTAAATTCCTAGGATAAATCCTACTTGGTTATAATGCATAATTTCTGTCACATATTTCTGGATTTAGTAAGCTAATATTTTCTTCATGATTTTTACATCTATATTCATGAGGGATTTGTATCTGTACTTTTCTTTTCTTGTGTTATTTTAATTTGGCCTTATTTTCAAGGCAATGTTGGCCTTATTGGATGAATTGTACGTGTTTCGTCTTCCTCTATCTTTCTGGAAACTTTTGTAATATTTACAAGCAGAAAATCTTCAGAACGACCATGTGTGGCTATGGTGAAGGCAAGCTGGAAGCAAAAATTATGAGATGAATCAAGTTAAAACTTCTCTGAGCTTATAGGTCAGAAAGCACCAAATGATGTTGGGGCACATCCTCTTGCAATGGCAAGCACTGGGGCAAGGGAGGAGGGCTGAGAAGATACGTAAACAATGACCAGCAAACAGAAGAAAAGGTTCACTTGTTATGGACATCAGCAAATTCTAGTGCAACGTCTTAACAGTGTGTAGGCAATATGAAGACATGTGGACCAGAAGCCATTTTAAGTAGGAAGAGGATGTGGGATAAATATTTGTAACAATGCTTTAAATGTAAATTGCTTTAGCATATGTCTGGAAACTTTTAAATCAAAAAACATTGTTTAACCTACAAAACTCATTGTTACCTTCAATTATCAAATGCAATTTCTCCTCTAATTTCATCCCTACAAACAGTAGAAAAGAATAGAAGTGTTACTTTTTTTTTCAGTTCTGAGGTGTGTAAATTACAAAATTCTCTGGTTTAACTTTCCTTACAGAACATATTACAAAATTTAGATTATATTTAATTTGATTGATTTTATTGATAGATTAGATTGACACAAATGGAGAGAAACAGAATCTAGAGCTCATAGAAATCCTGAAGAGCAGGTGGAAGATGAGAGATTACATTAGAGCATGTCCTTCTGGGAAGATGTTGAATTCATAGAGTCAGGGAAAAGTGTAGGAATGTCTTAGCTAGGAGGTTTAAATAACTCAACATAACATAAATGTATATTTTCAGATGTATAGTAAGTCAAATTAAGTGCATAATAGAGCATTATAGCAGGCAATGCTCACTAGTCTAAACAACCGATTGTCACAAGTCTTAAGATAGGTTATTATATTTTCAAATATTTATAATTGGACTTGAACACAATTTTCACCCTCAAGTTGACTACTCTGGAAGTATTTTTTAAGAAAAACAGGTATTATATGAATCTTATTCAGTATGAACAAACAAACACCAAATAATTTTTAATAGAAATCAATAAATTTGGTTTAATAGGTAGGTAGATAGATATAGACACATATCAAGAGAAATGGTTTGAAGCAAATATTTTGGATATGATCTTACAATAAAAATCATACTAATATTTCATTTCTGTATTACTTCAACTTCCTCACTGGAAAATCAGAAATATTTATTCTTGATAATTTTTTTTGCTTTATGAGAATACAAACTGAGTTACAGATTAGAATATCTAACTTTGAATTAAAATGTTACTTGAATTCTATTTTAAACTGCATTTTCATATAATTCATTTCTCAACATAAGTTGATAATATGGCCTAAGTAGTGAAAACATAGAAGATAAACAAATAATTACATCAAATAATATTGATTGCATTTTCACCATAGCTCCTACTACACACTAAGCATTTCTCCTCCAGAGGGAATAAGCATTTTCTCTAAGAAAGCATACTCCACATGTGGTTCAGCTTCATAAGTTTATTTCATTTTTACCAGAAACATCAGGGTAGAACTATAGCTCTCCATTTCTCGTGTTTCATACGGTATTTACCACATTTCACACAGCTGATTAGTAAGAAATTTGACTGAAATTCTAAAGGGCAGGAGGCAGAGCTAAATGGCTGAATAGAACCTTTTCTTGATTGGCCCCCTGCAGAAACGCCAAACTGAACAGCTACCCACATGAAGAAGCACCTTCATAAGAACAAAAAATAAAATCAGATATGCGCTGTGTACCTGATTTTAACACAATAACAAAGAAAAAGGCATTGAGGAGGTAGAAGGACAGTCCTGCATTGCCTACATCACCCTTTCCACAACCCTAAGCGGTAAAACATGGAGAGAATTTATATGCTTTGGGGATATAAAGCAAAGTGGGAGTACGGGACATTGCATTGGAACTTAATGCTTCCTGTCATGACAAAATACAAAACAGGGCAGAATTCTGGCAGAGGTGCCCATGACAGGAGAATTTAGCAGAAGAAAACTGAGTCCTGGTCAGCTTTACCACTGACTGACTAAAGTGGCCTGGGTCCCCGTATAACTTTGAGAGCTAGTTAGGCCATAATGACTGTAGTTCTTGGGCAAGCTCAGGTGCTGTGGTGGTCTCATACACAGGCAATGAATTTGGGGTGCAACCCAGTGTGACACCAACTGTGGCAGACACAGGAGTGCCTGTATCACCCCTACCCCAACTCCAGGCAGTGACACTCAAGGAGAGTCTTCTTCTATTTCCAGGAAGGAGAGGGAAGAATACAGAGGACTTTATCTGGCAATGTAGGAACCAGTTTAGCCACAGTAAAATAAAGCACCAGGCAGATTCCTGAAGCCCCTGATTCCAGGTCTTAGCTGCTGGATGGCATTTCTAGACCAAACCTTGGCTACAAGGGAATCCACTGCTCTAAAGGGACAAACCCAGTCCTGGCTGGATTCACCACCTGCTGACTAAATCTGAAATAAAAAGATATTAGTGAACAATGAGAAGTCATCTGAAGGTGTAAAATTCAATGTTATAAGTAAGACACAGATAAATACAGAATACTTTAGCACTACAATTACAGTTTACAATTCACTAATATTTCTAGTAGGAACCCTGCAAGATAAACCCATCAAAAATAATAACTACAACATTTTAAGAGACAGACAGTACAAAACAATATAAATAGAGACAGCAGAAAGCCTAAAAGTAAGGAAGAAGTTAAAGTGGCGAGTTTTTTAATTGTCTCTTTGCTTATTTTTCTTCTTTGTGATAAGAATTAAATTGTCACCAGTATAAAATAATTGGTTATAATACGTTATTTGCGAGTCTTATCGTCACAAAAAAAACCCATACTAGATCCACAAAAAAAAAAAAAAAGAAAGAAAAGTAAAAAACAAGGAATTAAAATATCTACCAGAGAAAATCATTTTCACACGAAGGAAGAGAGGCAGGAAGAGAGAGAGGACCAACAAAACAGTCAGAAAACAAACAGCAAAATGACAGTAGTAAGTCGTTACCTGTCAGTAACAACACTGAATGCAAATAGACTAATTCTAAAACAAAAGACATAGAGTAGCTACATGGAAAAAAATAAAGAACACAAGACTCAACTATATGCTGCCTATAAGAAATTTACTTCACCTATAAAGACACACATAATCTGAAAATAAAGGGATAGAAGAAGAAAAAGAACAAGGCCGTTTTCTTTGTTATTGTGTTAAAACCAGGTACACAACACAAAATGTCCAGAATGTAGGACATTTTGGCAAATGAAAGTCAAAATACAGCAGGAGTATCCATATTTACTTCTCATAAAATAGACTTTAAGACAAAAATTGTAAAAATGTACAAAACTGTTGTTATATAATAATAAAAGGATTAATAAGCAGGAAAATATAACAAGTGTACATGTATATGCATCAAACACTGGAACATCCAGATATATAGAGCAAGGATTATTATTAAAGAGAGAGATAGATGCCAATACAATAACAGATGTGGACTTCAACAACCCACTTCAAGTATTGGATAGATCATCTAATTTGACCAAGAAACACTGGACTTAATCTGAAGCATACACTAAATGGACCTAATATATATTTACAGAACATTTCATCTGAAAACAACATAATGCACATTTTTTCTCAACACATGGAAGATTCTGAAAGACCATACGTTAGGGAACAAAACAAGTCACAAAAATTCAAAAGAATTTAGAATTATATCAATTATGTTTTCTAGCCACAATTGAAAAAAACAAAATCAAATAAGAGGAATGTTGGACAGAATAAAACCAAACCAAAATTAAACAATATGCTCCCAAATGATGATTGAGTCAATGATGAAATTAAGAAAATTTCAAAATTTCTTCCAACAAATAAAAAAATAAAAACACAGCATACCAAAATCTATGGAATACTACAAAAGCATTAGTAAGAGAAAAGTTTATAGCAGTAAATGTCTACATTTAAAAAATAGAAAAATTTAAATAAACAACCTAAGAGTGTATCTTAAAAAACTAGAAGAGGAAGAACAAATCAAACCCCAAATTAGTAGAAAGAATGATACAATAAATATCAGACCAGAAATCAATGAAACTGAAATTGAAAAAAGAAAAAAAAACACAAAAGATGACCAAATTAAAAATTTGTTTTTTTTGAAAAGATAAACTTTCAACAAACTATTTTTTTAAATAGTTCTTTAATAGTCTTGCCACTTTTTAGTAGCAAGAAGGCCCAAATTAATAAAATTAGACAGGTAAAAAGAGACATTACAATTGATACCACAGAAATTCAAAAAAAATTGGAGATTGTTATGAGCAACTATTATGAGCAAATATATGTCAATACCTTGGAAAACCTAGATGAAATGGATAAATTCCTAGATACGTGCAACTTACCAAGACTGAACCATGAGGAAATCTTAAACTTGAATATACCAATAACAAATAACAAGATAAAGGCAGTAATAAAAATTTTCCATCAAAGAAAATCCCAGGGCCTGGCGGCTTCACTGCTAAAAATTCTGCCAACATTTAAAGAAGATGCAATACAAATCCTAGTCAAACTAGTTTTAAAAAATTCAAGGTAAAGGGAACACTTCCAAACTCACTATATGAGGCTATTATTATCCCAACAGAAAAATGAGACAAGGACACAACATAAAAAGAAAGCTACAGGCTAATATCCCTGAAGAACATAGATGCAAACTCTTCAAGAAAATACTAGCAAGCTGAATATAACACATTAAAAGATCATCATAATCGAGTGCAATTAATCTTGGGGATACAAGTGTGATTCAACATATGAAAACTAATAAATGTGTTACATCACATCAACAGAATGTAGGACAAAGGCCATATGAACTTTGCAATAGCACACAAAAAAGTTAACATCCTTTCATGACAAAAACTCTGAACAAACTGGGAATAGAAGCGAAATACCTCAACACAATAAAAGCCTATACAAGAAACCCACTGCCTATATTACTTTAAATGAGGAAAAACTGATAGCCTTCCCTCTGACATGTCCGGCAACACAAGAACGCCCACTTTCACTGCTTTTATTCAACATTGTATTTAACATCCTAGCCAGAGAAATTAGACAAGAGTAAAAAATAAAAGGCATCTGAATTGGAAAGGAAGAAGTCAAACTATCCTTGTTTGCAGAAAATCTAATCTTATATTTAGAAAACCTAAAAACTCCATCAGGAAGCTGTTAGAACTGATTAAAAAAATTCAGTAAAGTTGCAGAATGCGAAAATCAACATACAAAAATAACTAGCTTTTCTATATGCCAATAGCAAATTAGAAAAGAAACCAAGAAAGTAATCCTATTTATAATAGCTAAAAATAAAATTTAAAAGCTAGAAATAAATTTTGCCAAAGAAGTGAAAAAGCTCTACGTTGAAAACCATAAAACATTGATGCAAGAAATTGATGAAGATCATACAAAAAATAGAAAGATATTCCATGTTGATGGATTGGAAGAATCAACATTATTAAAATGCCCATATTACCAAAATCAATCTACAAATTCAATGCAATCTCTATCAAAATGTCTGTGAGATTCTTCATAGAAACAGAAACAATGTTTCTGAAATTTATATGAAATCACAAAAGACCATAGAGATCTTGAACAAAATGAACAAAGTTGGAGACATTGCATGACTTAAAAATACAATATAAAGTTATAGTAACTCAAACATCATGACCCAGGCATAACAGCAGACACATAGACCTATGGAACAGAATAGTAGACCCAGAAATAATTCCATACATCTACAGTGGACTCATGTTTACAAAGGTATCGAGAACATGCATTGGGGAAAGAGCAATCTCTTCAGTAAATGATGCTAGGAGAACTGGATATTCATTTGCAGAAGAATGAAACTAGTCCCCTATCTCTCACCATATACAAAAGTAAAATAAAAATGTTTTAAATATTTAAACATGAGATGTCAAATTATGAAACTACTAAAATAAAACTTTGGGAAAACCTTACAGGACATTGGACTGGGCAGAGAGTTCTTGAGTAATACTCCACAAGCACATGTAACCAAAGAAAACATGGACAAATGAGATCACATAAAGTTAAAAAGTTACTGCACAGCAAATAAAACAATCAACAAAGTGAAGAGATGGTCCACAGAATGCGAGACGATTTTGCTAACTACCCATATGACAAGGGATTCATAACCACAATATATAAGCAGCTCAAGCAACTCAATAGGAAACAAAAATAAATCTTATTTTTTTAATGGGCAAAAGACCTGAATAGATACTTATCAAAAGAGGACATACAAATGGCCAACAGATAAATGAAAAAATGCTCAATATCACTAATTATAGAGAAATTTCAATCAAAATTAAAAATATATTATTTCACCTCAGGTAAAATGGCTTTTATTTTATAAAGGCAATAACAATTGATGGCAGGAATGTTTATGGGAATGTAAATTCCCATATACATATACACTGTTTATGGGAATGTAAATTCATACAGCCACAACAAATAATAGTATGGAGGTTTCTCAAAAAAATAAAAATAGAAATACAATAGATCCAGCAATTCCTCAGATGGGTATATATGTCCAAAGAAAGGAAATCAGCATGGCAAATTTATACCTGTATGCTCACATTTATTGCAGTACTACTCACAATGCTCAAGTTCATCAAGATATAAAGGAACCTATGTGTCCAGCAACCAGTGGATGGACAATGAAAATATGGTACAAATACACAATGGAATATTATTCAGCCATAAAAAATGAAATCCTGTTATTTGCAATCACATAGATAGAACTGGCAGACGTTATGTTAAGTGACATAGGTCAGGCACAGAAAGACAAATACTACATATACTCACTTACATGTGGGAGCTAAAGAGAAAAAAAATGAAGTCATGGAGATAAAGAGTAGAATGACGATTACCACAGCTTGGGAAGAGCACTGGGAGTGGGAAATAAAAATGGGATGGTTAATGGAAACAAAATTACAGTTAGATAGAAGAATTAAAATTTAGTATTCAGGAGAAAAATAGGCCCACTACAGTTTACAATAATGCATCATTTCAAAATAATTTTAAAAGGTGAAATCAGAATGTTCCTAAAACAAATAAATGATAAATGCTTGAGATGATGAATATCCCAATTACCCTGATTTGGTCATTACATGTTGCATGCTTGTATCAAAATATCACATGTACTTCATAAGTATGTATAACTGTTATGTATCTATAATAAAGATTTTTAAAAAACAGAAATTTGACTTATGGCTATCTTTTCCACACACTTACTTAGCACAATCTATATTCAGAGTGGTCATATATTTTCAATGAACCATACTTACTTGAAATTTTTTCATGGAAATTTCTGTGCTAAATAGCAGATAGATTTGTTTTCAAGGTCTCTTTTCAAAACCTACTTTATGAAGTACTTATCTGAAGGGTTAATGCTCACACATACATCATGTATATAATGCATATGTACTATGTATAATATTTTATATGTATTCTATGTAAGAATAATTTAGATAACACTATTTTTTCTCGTTTTATTACTACAAATAATCTCCTAAGGCACATGAAGAATATACTGATTTTTTTTTTTCAGTATGATGTGTGAAAACTGTGTGGTGAGGATGTAGCTTATTAATCTTACTCTCCAGAGGTAGTTATTTTATACCCTAGACCACAGACTTAATTATCTGTATCTTCATAATGTGTACTTTGCAAACTAGAGGTATTTTTAGCAATTACTTAATCTTACCTTGAATCCAAACATAGTATTTTGATGTCCTCTTGGAACTGCAAAATCTACAATTTTGTCACATAACAAATTTGGAAGAGGAATAATATTTATTCTAAATGTAATCTCAGTTTTATCTAGATTAATTAGTCCTGTCAAATTAAAATATTATTTCATGTTATGCCTAAACTTATGCATTTTTCTCCATTATGTGTAGAGAGAAAACAAAACTCACACAGGCAAAGGAGCTTTAAGCTCTTTAATAATACAAAAGTATATCTTTCTCATCAAGATGAAGAAAGCTGTGAATGAAAACTTTGAAACAGCACTAACTCTTTCATTTTTTTCCTACTACATTCTGCTATTTTAAGATAAGTCCTAATTAAACATATGCTAGTTACTTATATAAGATAGTTTTATTGTTAGTTTCACTTTTTGGTAAAAGAAAATTCCATTTCAAAGTAAATGTTATAACATTTTTAAGAAAATTTAAACAGACCGCCTTTAACAAATTGGAGGAGGCTCCAATCTAATAACTAATTTTTAAAAATAATAAGAGCATAATTATTACTTTTATTAAAAAGTGAATATAGAAAGAAACAAAATGAGAATTAAAAATTGAATATTATTTGGAAATTAATGAATGAAAATAATTCCTCTTTCTGTTGTTTAGTAGTGTATTGTAATAACATATTACTATCAAAGATATTCACCATTTAATATTCTTGAATTAGCAGTGTATCAACATTAAATTCTGTCAGTGCCAGACATATTATGTGAACATAAATAATTATATTTTATAGAAAAATGTATGGACAGGTACTGTTTTAAAAGCACTTTACAGATATTCTTAATACTACAAGTAATTCTTTCAAAAAATTATTTTAATTCACCAATTTACTATTGAAACAACTAAGAAATTTAAAAAAAGCAGATAAATTTATCATGGTTATAAGACCTAAAAAAATTTGCTTTAACATCTTTTAGTAATAATTTGGGCAGCCTGACTTCAGAATCCACACTCACAAGCCCATGAAGGGATTGTTGCCTCCTAGTACTATAAATATTCAAGTTTATGAGTTCACAATTCCATGGTTCATGACATTGATTTCCACTCATCTCTCTGGGTATTCACATCTTAGATCTGTACGTATTTCAAGAAGTCAGGGAAAACTCTACTGAAAATGTAATACTATTATTTTGAAAGTTCAAAACCTCAAAGTTTATTAACTGGTATATCATGTAAGAATATTTTAGATATAACTAGATAATTTTTAATTTCAGAATGTTTGCTTGTCTCAAAGTGGAAATAATGTTTTTAGTATGCAGTTTTAATTTGCCTTTGACAAAACAGAATAATATAATTATTAATTTTGGTTTAAACTTTTAGTTTTAATTAGAAATAGAAAACTTTTATGGCTCATAAAAATATAAATCAATTAATTCAGACTAAATAATATCTAATATCTAAAATCTAAAATATTTACTAACAAGATTAGTAAATATGTATTATAATTATTTATGTCAAAATTATCTCCCATAACTGGAAACCAAAAACAGTATTTACATCACATTGTAATACAATAACCAAAATCAAAGTTTTATTAGAATTAATTTAAAATAGTGATTTTTAATTACAGAAATATTAGCCATAGTTAGAAAAAGTTTCTCCTTAAACTTACATTTTTCTTAAAAACTGAATAAGGGGTGCAGCATACAACAATCTTGAAAGCAGCCACTCCATCCTAACAAGTACAAAGTTTAAAAAATACTAAGAAAGTAACAACTTCTTATGTCCACAAGAGAAGTGAGGCCATAGGCAAATTGCTACCCACAAAATTGAAGAGACTATCAAACGAATAGAGAGTCATCATTTACAATAGCAGAAACTCATGAGTAGTAACCTCCATGGGAATTAATGCTGAGTATATTACGTCTGACTATGAAGTAAAAAAATTAGAAGACATACTAAATGACAAAAAATACTGTATGAATATAGAAAGCAGGCATCAGAACCAGACTAAGATGTGGCAAAGATGTTGGAATTATTAGATCAATAATTTGAAGCAAGTATGGTTTATATACCAAAAACACTAACGGAAAAAGTGCACAATAAGTAAGAACAGATAGGCAATGCAAGTAGAGGTGCAAATTCTCATAAAGAAGCAAATACAAATTCTCGAAATCCAAAACCATAGGAGAAATTAGGAATGCCTATGAAAACTTAATTAGTTGACTAAACACAACTGATGAAATAATCTCTGAGCTTCAGGATATCTCAATAGAACCTCCTAAAACTAAAAAGAGGAAAAGACTGAAAAGAATTCAGAAAAGAATATTCAAGAACTATGTGAAAATTACAAAATGTATAAACACACATAACGAGACTGCCTAAGGAGAAGAGAAAAAAAAAACAGAATAAATATTGGAACAATAATGATCAAACATTTCCTTTAAACTGATAGGCACCAAACCACAGATTTCAGAGGCTGAAGAGAACACCAAGCAGAATAAGTGCCAGAAGATATTAGGTATATTATTTTCAAACTACAGAAAGTCATATTATTTTCAAACTACAGAAAGTCATAGATAAAAAGAGAGAATATGGAAACATATAAAATGTTCATTTAAAACAACAAAAGACAGAAAAAGAATGGAAGACAACAAGACGAACAAAGAACAAAGACATATAGAAAGAATTAAAAATAAAATATATAATAATCCAATTATGTAAGTAATCATTTTGAATGTTAATGTTCTACATAAATCAATTATAATATAGAGATTTTCAAAGTGGATTAAAAAACAAGACCTAATTACATGTTGTCTACAATAAACACATTTTAAATATAAGACAAATATAGATTAAAAGGAAATGGATGGTGAAAAATATACTATGCTAATATTAATCAAAGGAAAGCAGAAGCATTCAACAAAGATAAAGGCTTCAATCCTTAATGTGTACACGGTTAACAACAAAAATCAAAATATGTAAGCAAAGATTGATAGAACTTCAAGGAGAAATACATAAACTCACTATTAGAGACTGCAACATCTTCCTTTCAGAAAGAGGCAGATCCTAAAGATAGAAAATTAGTAAATATTATTAAAACCCAATGACATTATCAATTAAATGGATATACTAGGTGTATATGGCTTACTTTATCCAATAACAGCTGAATACCTGTTATTCTCAAGCTTACATGTAATTTTCAGTGACACAGATCACATTCTGGGACATAAAACATACACTAAAAAGCTTAAAAGAATGGAAATCATACAATGTCTGCTTTCTGACCACAGTGGAATTAAACTAGAAATTAATAACAGAAATATAGCTGATAAAAATTTAAAATACTTGGAGATCACCTAAAAGACTTCTTCTTAATAGCACGTGGGTGAAAAAAGAAATCTCAAGAGAATTTAAAAATATTTTGAAGGAAATTAAAATGAAAACAGAATTTATCAAAATGTGTGGGATACAGCAAAAGCAGTGCTTAGAGGGAAATTTATAGCAAGACTAATCTTATAGGCTAGTACACTAGAAAAATAAGAGCTAATTAACTCAAAGTAAGCAGATGAAAAGAAATACTAAAACTTTAATCAGAAATCAATAAAATTGAAAGAAATCAATAGATATAATCAAGGAAACAAAAATCTGATAGAAAAGATCAATAACATTGATAAGTCTCCAGCCAGGCTAATTAGAGAGAGAGAGAGAAAGAGAGAAGATAAAAATTCCTGATAAAAAAAATAAAAGAAAGGCCATCACTGCATATTAATGGACCTTAAAAGAATAATAAAGAAATACTGTGAACATGTCTCCATTCACAAATTTGATATCCTAGATAAATGAATGAATCAATTCTTTGAAAGATAGAATCTACCAAAACTCATAAAAGAAAATCTGAATAGGCCCATGTCAATTTAACAAATTTAATCAATTATTAATTACCTTCTCAGATGGAAAGCACAAGCCCCAGATGGGTCCATCAGCTAATTTCAGAAAGAAATTATACCACTTCTCTACCATCCCTTTCAGAAGACATAAGTAAAAGGCATACTTCCTATCTCAGTCTCTGAGGCCAGCAATATCATTGTATCAAAACTAGAAGGAGAGATTTCAAGAAAAGAAAACTTCGGATCAATATTACTCATGAACAGAGATGCAAAATTCCTCAACCAAATAACATTAAATTGAATCCAGCAATATGTAAAAAGAATTATACCTTGACCAAGTAGGATTTATTCCATATAAGCAAGTCTGATTTATCATGCAAATATCAGTTAACATAGTTTATCATATCAACAGGCTAAGCAAGAAAAATTACATGATCATATAGATGCAGAAAGATCAATTTACAAAATCCAACTTTTAGTAAACTGTGAATAAAAGGAAACTTCTTCAACTTAATGAAACTTAACTACAAAAAGCCTACAGCTAACATCCTACCTAAAAGTGTTTTGATTTTTAATCCACTCAGCCACTTTTTATCTTGTGATTTGTAAGTCTAATTCATTTAATCTTAAAAGAATTATTGATAGGGAAATACATACTATTGCCACTTTGTTCACTGTCTTCTGTTTGTTTTACAGTTCTTTAGTCCCTATTTTTCTCTCTTTAAATCTTCCTTTACATTTCATTGTTGTCGTTGTTGTTGTTTTGGTACTGATCGACTTTGTTTTCTCTCTCTCTCCTTTTTTTTTCATTTTTATTTTTTAGCTTTTATTTTAGATTCGGGGATACACGTGAAGGTTTGTTACATAAGTAAATTCGTGTCACAGGAGTTTGCTCTTTCAGATTGCTTCATCATAAAGAAAGTAAGCCCAGTACCTAATAGTTATATTTTCTGATCCTCTGCCTCCTCTCATCCTCTACCCTCAAGAAGACACTGGTGACTGTTGTTTCCTTCTTTGTGTCCATAAGTTCTCATCATTTAGCTCCCACTTTTAAGTAAGAACATGCAGTATTTTGTTTTCTGTTCCTTAGTTTGCTGAGTATAATAGCCTCCAGCTCCATTCATGTTTCCACAAAAGACATGATCTTATTCTTTTTTATGGCTGCGTAGTATTCGAAATCTCCGGACTTGTTTTCTCTTTTTATTTTGTGTAACTTCCCTGGGTATTTTCTTTGTGATTGTCATAACTATAAGATTACATAGAATATCTTACAGTTATAACAGTCTATTTTAAGTTGACTTCACTTGCATAGCAAAACTGTACAATTTTACCACTCCTCTCTTAATATTATATGCTATCGATGTCACAATTTACATATTTTTATATTGTGTATTCATTAAAATCATTTAGTTATAGTTAGTTCTGACATTTTTGTCTTTTAACTCATATTTAAAAGCAATTCATCCATTATTATAGTAACACGGGTTCTGTTTTTGTCTATATAATTACCTTTACCAACAAGTTTTATAGTTTCTTATGCGTTTGTGTTGCTGTTTATTGTCCTTCCGTTTCAACTTGAAAAACTCCCTTTTGCATTACTTGTAAGGTAAGTCTAATGGTGATAAATGAACTCCCTCACCTTTTGTTTATCTGAAAAAGTTTTCATCTCCCTTTTCATTTTTGAATGATAGGTTTGTTGGGTATAAATAGTATTGTTTTTAAAATATGATAAAGAGAGAATTTGTGCAACACATTTAGTTTGTTTGACTAACAACTATTGATAATGCAAAATTCTTAAAGGCAGCAATACTAAATAATAAAATAATAATCATTTCTTTGCATCATTCATCCAGAATCATTTAGTGAATGAGTTTCCATCTTTCCAATATCCTCTTCCACTACATTAATTATTGCAAACTGCATTTGCTTAAATATGGTTGTCATTTCATTCTAAAGGAGCAGATTACAGTTTTCAGTTCTACACCAGAACTAAACTCTCTTTACTTTGCAAAGGCATTATATATAATTAATTCTCAATATGTAGCCCACATGTAAGACTATATACAAAAATATTTACTTTATGTGTTTCTGTGTCTCACATATTTGAATACTCAACTAAAAATTAGAATTTTAAAGGAAAATTTATTTTAAGGAAAAGTAGGGCTAAATTTTCACAGGGATGATAATATCACATTTTAATTATATTTCCCTTCAGCTTTTAAATCATTTAAAGTCTTAATTTGTGATAATATCTTCCGGAAGGCAAATTACCAATGCCTATTAAAATCTAATATTTGACAATGTGCATTCACCTTATCTAGCCATCTTACCTATAATTTTAATTTAAAAGGCTTACAAATTTTAAATATCTGTTTATGCTATCTGCATTTTCTATTTTCCTAAATTAATTTATACTTTTAAACAAATGTTTGAAATTATGCTGGTGCATTATTTATTTTGAACTTCTCTTTACATAATCACAAAACGTAGAGATTTGGAAAAAGTAGTTTATTCTGTATATCCTGGACATCAGAGTTTTTCTACATCTGCAAGCCCACTGTAAAGTTAGAGGCAATAGTTAACAATCACCATTAGGTAATAAGTTTTAGAATAGAAATTTCAGAGATAGCAAGATGAATTATTAAAGGCTAACACTCTTCTTGATATGTGGTATTGTAAGTACTCAACAAATAGTTCTTTAAAAATCTTAGTGACTGAATTGATGAATGTATACCATGGTGCTCCAATGAAGTTTCCCTGAACATTCTATTGTAAATTTATTCTTCTACTTATGTATCAGGTTTTTTTTTTTTTTTTTTTTTTTTTTTTTGGACAGAGTCTCACTCTGTCACCCAGGCTGGAGTGCAGTGGCGCAATCTCAGCTCACTGCAACCTCCGCCTCCCAGGTTCAAGTGATTCTCCTGCCCCAGCCTCCCAAGTAGCTGGGACTACAGGTGTGCACCACCATGCCCAGGTAATTTTTGTATTTTTAGTGGAGACGTGGTTTTACCATGTTGACTAGGCTGGTCCTGAACTCCTGACCTTAAGTGATACACCTTCCTTGACTTCCCAAAGTGCTGGGATTACAGGCATGAGCGACTGCACCCAGCCCGTGTCAGGTATTTTTAATTACTAACAAATTAAACTATAATAACTCCTGTCCATATTTTTCGAAAATGTAACCTTATAATCAATAAACCATGAATCCCCAATCTAAGCATGTCTTAGACTTCTTATGTACAATGGCTTTTTTTCTTTTCTTTATCTCTCATGTGTTGTCATGGTTAAATCTTGAACTTGTCATCACCAGAAAAGGTAAATCTTAAAATCTTAATTTCAAAGGTAATTTTGTCCTCCTATCCCACTTATTCAAGGACAACACCAATTTAATCTGATTGCCAATACTAGTCCATTTATTCAGTAATTATGTCAGTATCTGTCAGCTTTTTCCTAGATCCACTTTGTTAAAGTCTGGATTCTAGTCTGACTTATTATTACACCCTTGTAAAAGTAATTTCTTTTTTCCTTTCTTGTTCTGAAATTATTCATTTCTATTTGTCTTGCAAACTCTTATCTTCATATATAATTTGATTACTTAATTATATATGCCAGTGGCTTAGTCGCTAAATATGGGAAGAAGAAGAAGAGGAGGAAAAAGAAGAAGAAGGAGGAGGGAGAGGAGGAAGAGGATGATGAGGAGGAGCAGGAGTAGGAGGAGGAGGAGGAGGGACAGGGAAACACACACAATAAATGTAATTGGTCTCACTATGATTTATCACTATAGGTTTATATTCTACTTTCCTAGATGACCACTTTATAATATCCTTTTTGCTCAAACTTCCATGTACCTTCACAACTCTAATTTCAGCCAATGACTTCCAACATCCTGTATTTCAAAAACTGAAATATTGTAGCTATTTGATACAAACTCCATTATCTTTCCACTACAAATATTACAGCTTACCTGAACCTTCACTCATTTTCTCTTCTACACTTTGCTTTCAATAAAGGAACTGTCCCTGCTCCTGTTCAAGACCAAGCTCTCCACTTTCCCGTTCAAACTAATCAGTTCCATCTCCTGTGCCATTATTTTATTACTCCATATAGATCATTCTCATAATCTTCCAAGTGTGTTCTTAAAAAGCAAACAAATCAAACTCTTTCCTGGGAGCCAAGGCAGCTCCAGCTACCACCACGTTTCTCTGCATGCTACTCTTCAGTTAATTATAATAATGGGTTCATGTCTCATGCTTTATTTGCTCAGAGAAGACTATATTTCAAAACATTTATCTTGAAATATATTCGACATTTATCTTGAAAAAAGAACTTTCTCACTACCATAGGCTCATCTCTCTAGTCCTCTCTTTTCTTCAAAGGTCAACAGAGTTTTCTTTTAAATATATATTCTTCAATAATGTTTTTGTATAGATTTACTTATTTATTTATGTATTACCCCTTAATCTTATTTTATAGGTTTAAGAAATTAAATGAGATCATATGATATATATTTTATGGTATTTTTGTTTCCTTTTAAAATTCTTGTGGGCATTAGTTCATGCCAAACCATAGTAATCATCATGTTTATTAATAACTGCATAATTTTATATTTTATGAATATGCTATAGTTTATTTGATCAATTCCATGTAGACAAATAGTTTCCAAGTTACTACTAGTATAAATAGAATGGTATTACAATGCCTTTATATGCCTCTTTGTCTGTATACGAACAATTTCATTTAAATAGTTGACTGAAAAATCACAGTCGCACTATATGCACGTTATAATTTTATTATAAACATATTTTTTCCAAAGATATATAGGTATCTGTAGTAAGCTAAATGTCCCCCAAAAAGATGTGTATAAATCTGATCTCCCAGCACCTGTGAATGTGATCTTAGGGAAAATAAGGTATTTGCAGATGTAATTAAGTTAAGAATTTTGCGATTAGATTATTCTGAATTTAAGATGAGTTTTACATCCATGAAAGGTGTCCCTATAAATTAAAAAAAAAAAATGGGAGATTTGATATATAGAGACACACAAGGAGAAGGCCTTGTGAAGATGCAGGTAGAGATTGGAGTCATTCAGCTCTAAGCCAAGAAATGCCTGGAGCTGTCAAAAGCAGGAAAAGAAAAAGAAGGATTATTTTCTAGATCTTAGGAAGATGTGTGATCTTGACATCTTGATAGGGGACCTCACATCTCCACAACTGTGAAAGAATAAATTTCTTTTAATTCACCATGTTTGTGATTTCTTTTTCTTTCTTTCTTTTC
Organism: Rhinopithecus roxellana; assembly: GCF_007565055.1. Lineage (NCBI taxonomy): Eukaryota > Metazoa > Chordata > Mammalia > Primates > Cercopithecidae > Rhinopithecus > Rhinopithecus roxellana. Next base: position 111,754,121 of record NC_044549.1, on the reverse strand, counting down.
TTTTTTTGAGACAGAGTCTGGCTCTTGTCCCCCAGGCTGGAGTGCAATGATGTGATCTTGGCTCACTGCAGCCTCCACCTCCTAGGTTCAAGCTATTCTCCTGCCTCAGCTTCCTGAGTAGCTGGGATTACAGGTGCCCACCACCACACTCAGCTAATTTTTGTACTTTCAGTAGAGACTGGGTTTCACCATGTTGGCCAGGCTGGTCTCGAACTCCTGACCTCAGATGATGCACCCACCTCGGCCTTCCAAAGTGCTGGGATTACAGGCGTGAGCCACCGTGCCAGGCTGTTTGTGATCATTTTTATATCAGCTCCAGGAAGTTAAGTAGTAGTATATTTTACACATATTATTCAATTTTAATGGGCAACACATTTTCTAAAATTTTTAAATTATCAGATTGAGAATACACATGGTGTAAATAGCATTTTATTTTTCAACATTTTTATATAGAAACATATTAAATCTACTCAAAAAGTTTAAGGGATCGTACAATAAATCACATATACTCCTTATCTAGATTCCCCAATTGTCACCATTTTGCCACATTGTTTTATATCTCTTTCATTTTTTTTTTTTTTCACTGAATCTTAGGAAACTAGTCTGAACATATAGTGAAACTTCACCTTCAGATACTTCATTGTGTTTCCTAAAAATAATGACACTGACATTTAAGAAGAGTACAGGAGAATTGCTATGTATCATTAGATTTCTCTCAATTTGGGGTTGTCTGATTATTTCTCCTTATTAAATAGAGGTTATGAGGCTTTACTAGAATAATATGTAAATAATATTTAAGATGTCTCTGATGACTGCTTGATTAGAATAATATGTAGATATTTAAGGTATCCCTGATGATGTTGAGGAAGTTACAAGGCATGCCAAGAGTAGAGTATAAATCAGTAACCCATCTTTGGGACTGGAAGTCCATGTTCTTCTGCTTAAAAGTCTCACTTAGATCCTACCATGTCATTCTATCTGACTGAAGAAGATTTCACTCTCTCTGTGACAAGTACCTCTTGATAAAAGGAAAGGGATGAGGAGAGTGAGGAGAACAGGTGCAGTTGAGGTGTGGGGATATGAAGTGGGTTGTCACTTAGAATATAAGCTGATTACTCTTCCACAACCAATAACCAGTTTTATTGTTTTTTTTAAACACTGTCCAACTCTTTGTTTTATTTGAGTTTAAAGCATTGTGAAACCATATCTAGCATTTCATAAAAGCCTTTCCTGGTGCTTTGGATGAAGGTTTTTAATGTAAGGGCAACCCCATCTTTTAGGGGTTCCTCAACTCCTTGGCACATTTTCTCTTCTTTCTCTCTCTCTCTCTCCATATATATATATGCATGTATTTATGTAAAGAGAGAGAGAGCTATCTTTTTTATATATATTTATAAATAGCTACATATATCTTTACATATCTGTGTATATATATTATATATTTTTTATTGTAATGGTAAGGTATATATTCCTAAATACACGTAAAAATACATTCCTAATGTATGTAAATTCAATAGTAAAGCTTACATTGCATCATGTAAATTTGATTTCCTGTCAGGAAATCTACCAATACACTCTGTACTCGGAAAAACATTCAATTGTCTTACTAGCCCCACAGAGCCATGTAAGACTGACCTCTGTCTACCCCTCCAACCTCATCTCACACTGCGCCTGTCTCCCTGCCCCCATCTGTGCTCCAGCCATGCTGTTATTTTTAGTCTTTCTTACTTTGCAAAAAAGCTTTTTCCTATATTAGGGTTTTTGCTATTCCTGAAATAATCCTACTACTCAAAAATTTTTATAACCAGTTATCTCTTATGTTTTAGATTTTAGCTTAAATATCTTTTCTGAGAAAAAATATCTGATGATTCCATCTAAAATATTACAAAGACACACACACATACACACAATTGCTCACACACTATGTTTTATTACTTTGCGGTATTTACCATTATCTAAAAAATTGTTTTTATTTTACGTGTTGGTGTTCAATCACCCTCATGAGTTTGTAAGCTCCCTGAGTTTAAAATGCTTTTATCATGTTCAGATGGTTTTATCCATTATGATAATCTGTGTTGACTCAGTTTTGCTTAAAATAATAGATTTAAATAGGTAGTAAATACACAAATTAACCTACATCAAGAATATATAAGCAATGTTCACTTCAATCTGAATATAATTTTAGTCAGGAACCTATGTATACAAGTTTTTAAATTGTTGGTCAAACACAGAAAAGACAGCTGTGGCCGTACGAATAAACACTTTTAATCTCTTTAATGCTTCTCAAAATGAGACAACCTCAAAGCTAACAAAAGGTACAACTCCTGGATGATATTTTCAACAAATATAGGTCAAATTGTATTATTGAAAACCTCAATAGACACATAGGAGAAAATGAAATACAAAAGAGTTCATAAAACAGCAGCTGTGCAATTTCTTGAAAGTACTTACCCTAAAAGAGAATAAACTAATTCGATGGTGAAATCAATTGGCATATCTCTGGTTAACAATCAAGAGTAGAAGACGATTTCAAAGGCTTTTGTTTTACAGGAAGATAATTGAAAAAATGAAATATGAAAGCTTGAAGGTACTAGGCCCTCTGCTTTCAGAAATACTTCACAAAAGAGCCACTCACTGAGGAGTAACTGCTGAACATAGCACACGAAATGATTGAGACAGAAATTCTAGTGACACAGGAGAAATACAGCTCCTCTGTTTTTGGGAGTTTATGAACAGAGGTGTCCTGGATATCTTAGTTGAGAAGAGGAAGAATTAGAACCATGGAGCTGGACTACGCCATCCCCTAAAGGATTGTTGTTTATTTCTATTTTAATATATTACAAAGAAAAGGGGATAGTAAGTATCTGTGAAGCATAGTTTAAGAAAATAAAGACACATCAGAAAAAAATGGCCAAAAATTGTGGAAAATTGTACTATAATATTTAATGAATGAACTGAAGGAAATTAAGAAAATGCTAGAGTCTAAAATACAGCAACGAAAACTAGAATTGTACAAGCTCATGAGTTATTTAGACAAGAGACACAATAGAGGTCTTTCAGGCCTCAGAAAATACATAGAAATAATATTTTTAAGAAATAAAAATAGGAAGATTAAACTAAAAAAAAATAAGAAGAATAGACACCCAGAAAGCATTGTGATATAATTTCTTCTGAATAATGTTTTGAGTAAAGATGTTTGTTTTCAGCAAACATGTACCAAAGCAATTAAAAATATATGCAAATTACCATGCCAAGCAAAGCAAAATATTTCATTTGATGAATGTATGATTTTACTGATAATAGCTGATGAATGAAGGTCCTGTAATCAAGCCACAACTTGATGATAAATAATTTTTAGAGATAACTTTGTGAGAACAATGTAATGAATGTTTCAGGGCTGCCAATCCAGAGTGTGATAAAAGAAATATTCCAGTCAAATAATCAAAGACCCAGAAATTATTCTTTTTGCCAGTGAATTGTTTCTTTCCTTTCATCAGGAAACATAAGATTCCGGACAAGGCAATGCTGGATGTAGCAATTTCACTGCAATAATCCAGCCTGTTCTTAGCAATGTTCTAATAAAGAGCTTTCACATTTGCAAAGAATCTTCTAAGACATTAGCTTCAAGTTATATGGAAATTCATCAGAACCAGACTAAGGTAAATTATTTCTGTTTTCAACGTTCCAAGCTCCCAAAATAGTAATATAAACCCATAAAATCCCTAATATATTGATAATTTACCATACATCAGGTAGTCTTCTAATCTTCTTATATAATGTAATTTATTATAAGGTGAGGTATAATTATTATCATTCTATAAATAAAAGCATAGACATTTAGTAAAGTTAAACAACTTATAATAAGTGGTTAAGATTGAATTAAACCTATAACCATACAATTTCAGACTCTAGGCACTTACCCAGTTAGCTGTATGGCTATCAGGAAAGCCTGCATTTGGCTTTTCCACATTACTCTTTCTCATTTTAAATCTTTTATGTTGAAGTCATATACATATGTGTGTGTGTGTGTGTGTGTGTGTATATATATATATATATATATATATATATATTTTTTTTTTTTTTTTTTTTTTTTTTTTTTTGAGACAGTCTTCTCTGTTGCCCAGGCTGGAATGCAGTGGTGTGATATCTGCTCACTGCAACCTCCGCGTGCCTCCTGGAATCAAGTGATTCTCATGGCTCAGCTTCCAGAGTAGCTGGGACCACAGGCATGCACCACCACGCCTAGCTAATTTTTGTATTTTCAGTAGAGATAGGGTTTAGCCATGTTAGCCAGGCTGGTCTCAAACTACTGACCTCAAGCAATGTGCTTGCCCAGGCTCCCAAAGTGCTGGGATTACAGGCATGAGCCACCATGCCTGGCCTGAAGCCCTATCTGTATTTTAGCGTCAAGAAGGTTAACAGTGGTAGAAGATCTGTGTAACATGACAGATGCTGAAATAATTAGGAGTGATATTAAGCATCATCTGTAACTAAAATCATATCATAGGGACTCAATGTTGCATGTACTTTCACTAAACAGCTGAAGTTATATTTGCAGTTTTCAATTGTAAAATCAATACAGATTTTACAATCTGACTTAATAGGATATGTCAAATGCATATTATATAGCATATATTAGAATATAGGATCCTACATAAAAGAGTTCTTTGCTGAAAAAAAGAGCACGTTTCATTTATCATGTCTTAGAAATATATACTATAGTAATGACTATTAGCCTATGTGATTCTTAACATTTCAAGTTTAAATTCTTCTGTGAGACACTAAGGAAGACAAAGTTAAAATTAACTTGGCTTATTTTATCTGTGTTGACCATGAATGGTGATATTGGAGAAGAAAATATAAAAATTCATTCATTATAATAATACATATGGATGATATATTTCCTTAAATATATATGAAATATTTGTTAAATGTGAAAAGAAACTGAATCATGGACTTGAAAGCTGGAAATTAGAGAATATCAAAGCTAAACCCTTGACTTTATAGAAGAGAAAACTGAGGTTCTTTTAAGCTAAATATTTGCCTAATATCAAAACGAACTAACGTTAAAAATGGGACTAGAACCTAGGCTTTTTAAAATCAGAATGATTTAAAAATCACACTGAAGACTAGGAATAACCCACAACAGCCAGAACAAAAACTAAGGAGTTTTAGAATTCTGATTATAAAACTCACCTCAAAATGAAATGCATTTTGGTGGAAGATGACATTCTTCTTTTACATGGAGACCTGGAGAGAAAACCATCCTGCCATAGATTCAGCCTTGATACCAATGAAAGGAAGAGTTATATAGGGAAACCCAAGTGATTTTAATGATTGCATAAATCCAGTTTTGGCAAATAGAAGCATTAATTCCTTTCTAAATTATCCTTGATTGTATTATTGCTTGCACAGTCAGAAATAAAATTCTTATATTCCTAAGCAATCTATATTCCCAAATAATTCTATCTCTTATAGCACCAATTTTAACTATTTCATTTTTTAGTACATTAAGTGGCAGCATAACTTTCTGACATGTTCTGCATAGTCATATCACCAGGCAAGTTTGAAATGACATTGCAACTAATGTGCTTATTCTACTAATATTTTAAAGATTCTTAACAGGTAGTGAAAAAAGTTTCAGACAGTATAATAAAGTGAATATCTAAGAGTAGAAATCAAGAGGCAAAATAAAAGAGGGGAAAACTTCTACCATAGGCAATATAGATCATAATTTTCTCTGACCCCTGGTAATTATAAACAGAAAGTTAAGATTATAGTCTTATAGCATCACACACAAGAAATGGTTTTCTTCAATTATATAAATCAACAATTTCATGTTTTATATGCAAAGTATTTGTTTGAGAAAAGAATTCAATAAAGAATTGAGTAAGCAGGTACTACTGGTTATCACAAGCTATAGTAAAAGACAAAATAGTTACCTATTTTTTAAAAATCAGAATAGACAACTCTGTAGAGAATGTTGCAAAATCAAAGCAGTCTCAAGTCTCAAAAAATTTAGAAATATAAATGTACAAACATAAAAAAGAATATGTCAGAGTTTGATTGCTTAGATTTATTTCATTATAACATATATAGCTTCAAGCAGGCAAATAAAGAAAAACAACAGTTAAATATGAGAATTTTTATAAAATGTTTATTTTTATTTTGATGGGAATATAGTAGATATATATGTTTACAAGGTACATGAAATATTTGATATAGGCATATAATGTGTGATGATTACATCAGAGTAAATGGGGTATCCATCACCTTAGACATTTATCCTTTCTTTGTGTTACAAACATTCTAGTTACACTCATTTATTATTTTTAAATGTACAATAAGCTATTGTTGACTGTGGTCTCTCTTCTGTGCTATAAAATACTACAGCTTCTTCACTCTATCTAACTATATTTTTATACCTACTGACCATCCCTAGGCTGCCCACCGCTGTTACTCTTCCCAAACCCTGGTAACCATCCTTCTACCCTGTATCACCATGCATTCAGTTATTTTTAATTTTTAGCTATCACAAATAAGGGAGAACACGTGAAGTTTGTCTTTCTGTGCCTGGCTTATGTCACTTAACAGAATGACCTGCAGTTCCATCCATCTTGTCGTAAATGACTGGAGCTTATTATTTTTGTGGCTGAATAGCGCTGCATTGTGTAGACGTACCACATTTTCATTATCCATTCGTCTGCTTGTGGACACCTATGTTGCTTCTAAATCTTGGCTATTGCGAAGGGGGCTACAATAAACATAGCAGTGTCGATATCTCTTTGATATACTTTCTTTTAGGTATATATCTAGGAGTGGTAATGCTGGATCAAATGATAGCTCCATTTTTAGTTATTTGAGGTACTTCCAAACTGTTCTCCATAGTGGCTGTACTAATGCACATTCCCATCAACGGTGTAACAGAGTTCCCTTTATTCCACATCCTTGCCAACATTTGTTTCTGTCTGTTTTTTGAATTTTTAACTAGAAAGATGATATCTCATTGTAGTTCCTATTTGCATTTCCGTGATAATCAGTGATGTAGAACACCTTTGCACATATCTATTTGCCATCTATATGTCTTCTTTTGAGATATGTCTATTTAGATCTTTTGCTCATTTTTAAGTCAGATTGTTAGATTTTTTTCCTACTGTTTGTGCTCCTCATATATTTTGATTAAAAATCAATAGACAGATTGATAGTTTACAAATACGTTCTCCAGCTCTGTGGGTTTTCTCTTCACTTGGTTGACTACTTCCATTACTATGCAGAAGCTTTTTAACTTGATGTAACCCCATTTGTCCATTTTTGCTTTGGTTGCCAGTGCTTTTGGACTATTACTCAAGAAATCTTTGCTCTGAGTAATGTCCTGGAGAGATTTCCCAATGTCCTCTTTTAGTAGTTTTACAGTTTCAGGTATTTAAGTCTTTGATCCATTTTGATTGTTTATTATACATGGTGAGATATAGGGGTGTATGTTCATTTTTCTGCATGTAGATATCCAGTTTTCCCAGCATCTTTTATTGAAGAGACTGTCCTTTCTGAAATGCAAGTTCTTGGCACTTTTGTTGAAAATGTGTTCACTGTAGGTGTATGGATTAATTTCTGAGATTTCTATTCTGTTCCATTGGTCTCTATATCTATTTTTATGAGAGTAACACTCTATTTTGGTTCCTATAGCTCTGTTGTACAATTTGAAGTCAGATAATGTTATTCCTTTGTTTTGTTCTTTTTGATTAATATGTCTTTGGATATTCTGAGTCTTTTGTGGTTCCATATACATTTTAGGATTATTTTTTCTATTTTTGTGAAGAATGTCATTGATTGGTATTTTTATAAGGGTTGCATTGAATCTGTAGATTGCTTTGGATACTATGGACATTTTAACAATATTGATGTTTTAAATTCATCAACATAGAATAGTGTTCTTTTTTGGGGTCCTCTTCAATTTCTTGCATCAATGATTTATACTTTTAATTGTAGAGATTTTTCACTTCTTTAAGTTTATTTCTAGATATTTTGTTTTATTTGTAGCTACAGTAAATTGGATTGCTTTCTTGATTTCTTTTCAATTTGTTTCCGGTTTGCATAGAGAAATGCTAATGATTTTTGTGTGTAGGCTTTGTATCAGCAACTTTACTGAACTTATCAGTTCCAGTAATTTTTTTGGAGTCTTTATGTTTTTCCAAATATAGATCATATCACCTGAAAGCAAGGACAATTTGACTTTTTCCTTTCCAACTTGGATGCCATGTCTGTGTTTCTCTTGTCTTATTGCTCTAGGTAGACCTTGCAGTACTACATTGAGTAACAGTGGTAAAAGTGGTAATCCTTGTCTTTTCACAGACCTTACAGGAAAGGCTTTCAGGTTTTTCCCATTCAGTATGATATTAGCTCTGAGTCTGCCATAAATGGCTTTTATTGTGATGGTATAAGCTCCTTCTATACTCAGTTTTTTAAGGGTTCTTACTGTGAAAGGGTGTTGAATTTTATCAAGTGCTTTTCAGCATCAATAGAAATGATCATATGGTTCTTGTCCTTCATTCTGTTGATATAATGTATAATGCTTATTGATTTCCTTATGTTGAACTATCCTTGCATCCTTGAGAAAAATACCACTTAGTCATAAGGAATTATCTTATGTTTTTCTTCTTTATGAGACAAGGTCTTGCTTTGTTACCCAGGCTGTGGTGCAGCAATGGCAAGATCGCAGCTCTTGGACCAAGCAATACTCGTACCTCAGCTTCCTGAGTAGCTGCGACTACAAGCATACACCAACATCCCTAGCTATTTTTTTCAGTTTTGGAGAAATGGGGTCTCCCTACTTTTCCGAGGCTGGTTTTAAACTCTTCAGTTCAAGTAACCCTCTGCCTCAACCTTCCTAATTGCTGGAATTTCAGAAGTGAGCTGCTAAACCTGGCCTTGAATGATATTTTTATTGTGTTGTTGAATTTGGTTTGCTATTATTTTGTTGAGAATTTGACATCAATGTTCCTCATGAATATTGGCTTGTAGTTTTCCTTTTTAATGTGTCTTTGTCTGGTTTTGGTATCAAGATAATACTACCCTTATAAATGGATTTGAAAGTATTCCCTCTTCCTCAAATATTTTGAGTAAGAGTGGTATTACTTCTTCTTTAAATATTTGGTAAAGTTCAGCAATGAAACCATCAGGTCCTGGGCTTTCCTTTGCTGGGAGACTTTATTACAGCTTTGATCTCATTGATTGTTATTGGTCTATTCAGGTTTTGAATTTCTTCATGGTTTAATGCTATTCCTGTCAGCCTAGCATTAGGCTAACATGTCTCTCAGAATTTGAAAAATATTCTCAGATTTGTATTTAACAAAAAATAGCTCAAACAGCCAAAGCAATCTAAGCAAAAATAACAAAGTTGAAGGCATGACACTATCCAACTTCAAACTGTATTGCAAGGCTACAATTACCAAAATAGAATGGTATTGGTGTAAAAAGAGATACCCCAATGGAAAAAGTTAGCGAACCCAGAAAGAAAGCTGTATACCTACAACCATCTGATCCCCAAGAAAGTCAATAAAAATAAGCTATGAGAAAATGACTTCCTAGTCAATAAATGGTGCTGGTATAACTGGCTAGTTATATGCAGAAGATTAAAACTGGGTTCCTTCTTTTCATTATAGAGAAAAATGAACTCAAAATGGATTATAAACTTTAATGCAAAAGCTAAAACAGTTAAAAAAAAAAAAGACTAGTAGAAAACATAGAAAATACCATCCAGAATGTAGGGCTTTGCAAATATTTTATGATAAAGTCTCCAAAAAGCAACTGCAACCAAACCAAAAATCACCAAGTGGGACCTAAACTAAAGAGCTTCTTCACAACAAAAGAAACTATCAACAGTGTAAATAGACAACCTATGAAATGGAAGAAAACATTTGCAAGCTATGCTTCAGACAAAGGTATAATATCTATACCCCATTAGGAACTTTAAAAAATTAACAAGCCAAAAATAAACTATCCTATTAAGAAATGAACAAAAGTCATGAGCAGACACTCTTTTAAAGAATGCATGCACATAGCAAAGAAGCATATGAATAATTAATCAAAATCACTAATCGTTAGAGAGGTGCAAATCAAAACCACAGTGAGATAGCATCTCACAACAGAGTGGCTATTATTAAAAATTCAAAAAACAACAGATGTTGGCAAGGTTGCAGAGAAAAGGAAATGCTTATATGCTGCTGGTGTGAATGTAAATTAGTTCAGTCACTGTGGAAAGTAGTTTGGAGCTTTCTCAAAGAACTTAAAATAGAACTACCATTTGACCCAGCAATCCAATTACTAAGTGTATACCAAAAGAAATAGAAATTATTCTACCATGAAGACACATGCATGCACATTTTCATTACATCACCATTTATAATAATAAAAGCATAGAATCAACATAGATGCTATCAGTGGTTGACTGGATAAATAAAACGTGGTACAAATACATCATGGAATACTATGCAGCCATAAAAAAGAATGAAATTATATCATTTGCAGCAACATGGTTGGAGCTGGAGAGGCCATTATCCTAAGTGAATTAATGTAGGAATATGAAACCAAATATCACATGTTCTCACTTATAAGTGGGAGTTAAACACTGAGTATACCTCTACACAAAGACAGGAATAATAGATGCCAGAGCATACTTGGGGATGGAGGGTAAGAAGGGTGTAAGAACTGAAAAACTTCCTATCAGGTATTTTGCTCATTACTTAGGTGATAAAATAATCTGTACACAAAAGCCCTGCAACATGCACTTTTATCCATATAACAAACCTGCACATGTACTTTGCTGCACCTAAAATAAAAGTTGAAAAGAAAAAAAAGTAATAGAGGTAAAAAAAAAAAAAAAAGAAATTATTTTGCTGTTTCACATGTGTTGTCATATTTTGTTTTTCCATTTTCATTTGTCTTAAGAAATTTTTTAAATTTTCCTTCTAATTTCTTCATTGACATACTGGTTTTTCAGGAGCATGTCTAATTTCCATGTATTTGCAAATTTTCTGAATGTATCCAGTTATTGATATCTAATTTTACCTCATTATTATCAGAAAATAAACTTATAAAATTTTAAGAGTTTTTCTGTGGGCTAACATATACCCTGTCCTGAAGAATGTTCCATGTGTCAATGAGAAAAATGTGCATTCTGCAGCTATGGATAGAATATTTTGTATATCTCTGTTAAGAACATTTAGTATAAAATGTACTTTAAGCTTAACTTTTTTTTTCTGTTTCAAAGATCTGTCCATTGCTAAAAGTGGGGATGTTAAAGTTTCATATTGATATTGCCTCATATTCTATTCTTCCCTTCCAATGTATTAATATTTACTTTATATATTTAAGTACTCTAATGTTGGGTACATATATATTTACAATTGTTATGTCAGCTTGCTGAATTGACTACTTTTTCATTCTATAATGACTTTTCTTGTCTTGTTTTACAGTTTTTGACTTAAAGTCTATTTTATCTAATGTAAGTATGGCTATTCCTGGTTTATTTTGTTTTCCATTTGTGTGGGATATCTTTTTTCATCCTTTCATTTTCAATTTATCTGTTTCCTTACAAGTGAAACCAGTATCTTGTAGACAGTATATATCTGGGTCTATTTTTTTTTTTTTTTTTTTTTTTTTTTTTTGTATCTGTGCCTTTTCATTGGGTAATTTTAATCCATTTGCATTCCAGGTAATTATTCATGGGTAAGTACTTACTACTACCATTTTGTAAACTGGTTTTTAGTTTGTTTGTTTTTTTTAATATCTTCTGTTCATTTTTTCCTGTCTTGCTGTCTTCCTTTGTGGCTAAGTGGCATACTCTGTTGCAGTGTTTTGATTCCTTGCTTTTGTTTTTGTGTAGCTACTCCAGATTTTTGCTTTGTGTTGATTATGAAATGTATTAAATAAATCTTATAGTTATAATAGGCTATTTCAAGCTGATGACAACTTAACTTTGATTGAAAAAATAAACTAAAACAAAGCAAAAACAAAAATACTCTACAAATTTACTCTACTTCCCTTCTCATATTTAAAATTTTAATGTCATAATTTAATTTTTTTGTATTGCATATTCCTCAACAAATACTTTTAGCTATTAGTATTTTAATAGCTTTGTCTTTTAAACTTTATACCAAATATATCATAATTTATACACCTTTATCACTTTGTTAGCATATTATAAATTTGATTGTGCACTTACTTTTACCAGTGAATTTTATACATTCAGATGTTGTTGTTTTACTCATTAGTGCGCTTTTCTTTCAGCCTGAAGAACTCCCTTTAACACTTCCTATAAGATACATCTAGTGGTGATAATTTTTTAGCTTGTCTTTGTCTAGGAACGTTTTTATCTTTTCTTTAGCTCTAAAGGACTATTTTTCTAGGAACAGTATTCTTGGTTGACAGGTTTGTGTGTGTGTGTGTGCGCGTGTGCGTCCCTTTGGCCCTTTGAATATATCTTCCCACTCTCTCCTGGAGTATAAGGTTTCTGCTGAAAGGTCTGCTACTAGCCATATGGAAACTCTCTTATATATTATTTGTTTATTTTCTCTTGCTGCTTTCAAGATTCTCTCTTTGCCTTTGATCTTTGAAAATCTGATTATATGGGTTAAATACCTTTACTTCAAAAATCTAAAATATAAAATTAAAAAAAAATTAAAACTTGTCACGTGCTGAGATGATGCTCAAAGAAAATGCCCATCACAGCATTTTAGATTTTGGATTTTTAGATTATCAATATTCAACCAGTATGTTATCTACAAATATTTCTTAAAAATAAGAAATGCAAAACGTTTCTGGTCCCAATTATTTTGAACAAAGAATATGCAACCTGTAATATGTCTAGAGGTAATCCCCCTCGAAGTGAATTAGATTGGATACCACTGACCTTCCTCTACCTCTACATTTAGATCTTCAGGTTTGGAAAATTCTCTGCTATTATTTTTCAAGCAAGTTTCTGCCTCTTTACCTTTCTCTTTTCCTTTTTTAATTCTTGTAAGTAAAATATTTACTCCTTTGTTGTCGTCCCATGAGTCCTATAAGCTTTTTTCACTTTTGACGTTCTTTTGTTCTTTGTTCACCTCTGACTTTACATTTTAAGATAAGTTTTCTTCAGGTTCACAGATTCTTTCTTCTGTCTGATCAATTCTGCCATTGATGTTCCCTGTTGCAGTTTTATTTTTTACTGTATTTTTTTAGTTATAGTATTACTATTTGATTTTTGTTTTTTATAATTTTTATTTCAATCTCTCTATTAATTTTTTATTAGCCTTCACAGACTGGCTTTCTCTGGGAAAGCCCTGCAGTCAGTGTGGCACCGGGGTGCACCAGAAGCCCAGTGTAGCTCCAACCAGCATCAAAAACCTGAAGCTGCTATGGCAGGTGAATTGCTGAGATTAGACAGAGTCCTAGGACTGCTAAAGACTGCTGATGCCTTCCTGCTGTTGAGGGCTTTCTGGAGCCCAGGGCCATTGATATTGGTCTAGCAATAGTGCAGGCTGGAGATCAACTTCACCATATAAGCCTGAAACCTAGAGCTTTGAGGGCTAGCCTGGTGCCAAGGCAGGTCCATAGTCTCGGTCCGTGGATACTGGCCTGGAATATGGGATCACGAGGATCTGCCTGGCACTGGCTTTTACTGTGGCTGGCCAGTGCTGGGGTTCTAGGCAAAATCCTATTCTCACTTTCCTCTCTTTCTCCTAAGTGGATAATAACTCTCTCCATGATGTCCTGCCTGGGTAGAGATAGGGGTGGTACAAATAATGTAAAACTGTTCTTTCTACCCTCTTAAATCCATGTCTTCTTTTTATTATGCTACAACCAGGCACTGTGATTGCTTCTGTGTGTGTGTGTGTGTGTTTTTTTTTTTTTCTGCTCTTGTGAATATATTTCCACAGGTGAATAGTTACTCAAATTGACTCTTCTGCAGGGGGATAATTGCTATAGAATTTAATTCACCATCCCTCACCTCTCCTCTATCTGACATATCTTTAAGAGCATGCCAATGTGAAAAAGTCGAAGTTGAGATTATGATTTAATGTTATATTATTTAACATTATATATTCAGTAAAATCATTACATTTTGCATAAAAATTGTCAAAGCATATGCTATACTGAGTTTTATTTATTATTGTAAGTTCAATCAGATGTATAGAATCTATAATCAAGCGCCACCTTCTTTTTGGGAACAGAAATAGCAGATTTTGAAGAATATAAGAAAATTAAATTTCTCACAGAAAGGAAGAACCTCGAATACCTCAACCGATGCAAATCTTTATAAAGCTATGAAACAATTGCCGATATATTTTTATGTTGTTTTCACTAAGTTATTTATTTAATTAAATTTGTAATATAAAATGAATGGAATTCAGGTTTAGCTGATTCATGTTTGAATGTAAATTTTTGCTACTTTCTGGATTATATCTATCAAGTTATTTAAACACTGCAATATTTATGTTACTCATTTTTTCCACTTAATGTCAGGAATGGAGAAAAAACACAAATGAAAGCAAAAGAGAAAACAAAACAAAAGTGCCTCCTCTGAGTAAAACAATTTTAGAAGATGATGTGGAAGCAACAACATTGTTTTGAACTACTTTACTGATCTGCAACTATGCACAGTTCTGAGAAGAGCCATCATCTAATAAAATTATGCATGATGAAATTTGATACACAATGCACTCATATGAATATGAAGAGATTGAGGCTCTAATTTAGTAATAATGTAAACAATTTTATTGTAATTTAGTATATTTTATTTGAGAATTTGAGAAATAAGCATGTAGTGGGGCACATATAACCATCTGGAAAAACTGTCCCACTGGTTAGAACTTACCATGAAATTTTATGTTGCCAATTATATTGGTATGTCTGAGTTATATTGGGGACAGGGAAGAAAGAAAAGGAAAACCGTTGTGTTGGTTAATATTGAATGTCAGTGTGACTTGATTGAAGGATGCAAAGTATTATTCCTGGTGTGTCTGTGAGAGTGTTGCTAAAGGAGATTAACATTTGAGTCAGTGGACTGGGAAAGGCAGACCCACCCTCAATCTGGGTGGGCACAATCTAATCAGCTGCCAACATGGCCAGAATAAAAGCAGGCAGAAGAACACGGAAAGACTAGATTGGTTTAGTCTTCCAGCCTACATCTTTCTCCCATGCTGGATGCTTCCTGCCCTCGAATATTAGATTCCAAGTAATTCAACTTTGGGACGGACACTGGCTTCCTTGCTCCTCAGGCTGCAGACAGCCTGTTGTGGGACCTCATCTTGTGATCACGTGAGTCAATGCTCCTTAATAAACACCCCTTTATATATACATCTGGCCTGTTAGTTCTGTCTCTCTAGAAAACGTTCGCTAATACAACCATTATGTGTGACTTAAAAAGAAGCCCAAAAGAAAACATGTTAAAATAGTAGTAGTTTGCTGCTTTTTTAACAGTTGCAGGAATATGATCTTTTTTATTGTTTTTGTCCCTATTTTCCTAAACTCTTTAGTGAGCATCAATCAGTTTTTCATAAAACTCATTAATGAATATAAAGTTGAGATTATATCTATGTATTTATAACAAATTACACAAACTCTTACAAAGAATTTATAATTTGATATAGTACTTAATTGCAGGCATAAATATTTACCAGAGCTGCTCTTCTTTTTCTTATTACCTCATAATTGGTTGCATTCATATATAATCGTAATCAGTGAAAAATAATCAGTGAAAAATACATTTTTCCATATTTTCTTTTTTTCTTTTTTTTTTTTAAATCAGGGTACATGAACAGAATGTGCATGTTTGTTACATAAGTATACGTGTGCCATGGTGGTTTGCTGCACCTATTGACCCATCTTCTAAGTTCCCTACCCTCACATCCCACCCCTCAACAGGCCCTGTTGTGTGTCGTTCCCCTCTTTGTGTCCATGTGTTCTCATCGTTCAACTCCCACTTACGAGCGAGAACATGTGGTGTTTGATTTTCTGCTCCTGTGTTAGTTTGCTGAGAATGATGACTTCCAGCTTCATCCATGTCCCTGTGAAGGACATGATCTCATTTCTTTATATGGCAGCATAGTATTCCATGGTGTATATGTACCACATTTTCTTTATGCACTCTGTTATTCATGGGCATTTGGGTTGGCTCCATGTCTTTGCTATTGTAAATAGTGCTGAAATAAACATACATGTGCATGTATCTTCATAGTACAATGATTTATATTCCTTTGGGTATATACCCAGTAATGGGATTGCCGGGTCAAACAGTATCTCTGGTTCTCGATCCTTGAGGGATTCCATACTGTCTTCCACAATGGTTGAACCACTTCACATTCCCACCAACAGTGTAAATGTGTTCCTATTTCTCTGCAGCCTCACTAACATCTATTGTTTCCTGACATTTTTTTAATAATCGCCATGCTGACTGGTGATGGTATCTCATTGTGGTTTTGATTTGCATTTCTCTGGTGATCAGTGATGTTGAGCTTTTTTTCATGTTTGTTGGCTGCATAAATGTCTTCTTTTGAGAAGTGTGTCTTTATATCCTTTGCCCACTTTTTGGTAGGGCTGTTTATTTGGTTTGTAAATTTAAGTTTCTTGTTAATTCTGGATATTAGATCTTTGTCAGATGGGTAGATTGCGAAAATTTTCTCGCATTCTGTAGGTTGATGACAGTTTCTTCTGTCGTGCAGAAGCTTTTTAGTTTAATTAGACCTCTCTTGTCAATTTTGGCTCTTGCTGCAATTGCTTTTAGCGTTTTGTCATGAAAGCTTTGCCCATGCCTATGTCCTCAACGGTATTGCCCAGATTTTCTTCCAGAGCTTTTAATGATTGGGGGTTTTACATTTAAGTCTTTAATCCATCTTGAGTTAATTTTTGTATAAGGTGTAAGGAAGGGGTTCAGTTTCAGTTTTCTGCTTATGGCTAGCCAGTTTTACCAGCACCATTTACTGAATAGGGGATCATTTCCCCATTGCTTGTTTTTGTCAGATTTGTTGAAGATTAGATGGTTGTAGGTGTGTGGTGTTATTTCTGAAGTCTCTGTACTGCTCCATTGGTCTCCATGTCTGCTTCAGTACCAGTACCATGCTGTTTTGGTTACAGTAGCCTTGTATTATAGTTTGAAGTCAGGAAGCCTGATGTCTCTATCTCTGTTCTTTTTGCTTAGGATTGTCTTGGTTATACGGGGTCTTCTTTGATTCCATATGAAATTTAAAATAGTTTTTTTTTTTTTTTTTAATTCTGTGAAGAATGGCAATGGTAGTTTGATGGAAATAACATTGAATCTAAAAATTACTTTTGGCAGTATGACAATTTGCACAATACTGTTTTTTCCAATCCGTGAGGATGGAATATTTTTCCATTTGTTTGTGTCCTCTAATTTTGTTGAGCAGTAGTTTGTAGTTCTTCTTGAAGAGGTCCTTCACATACCTTGTTAGCTGTATTCCTAGGTATTTTATTCTCTTTGTAGTGATTGTGAATGGGAGTTCACTCATGATTTGGCTCTCTGTTTGTCACAAGAAACGCTTGTGATTTTTGCACATTGATTCTGTAGACTGAGACTTTGTTGAAAGTTGCTTATCAGTTTAAGGAGTTTGGGGCCTGAGATGGGTCTTGACTCTTTATCTAATTTGCCAGTCTGTGTCTTTCAATTGGGGCATTAAATCCATTTGCATTTAAGGTTCGTATTGTTATGTGTGAATTTGATACTGCCATCATGCTACTATTTGGTTATTTTGCACACTAGCTGATGCAGTTTCTTCATAGTGTCATTGGTCTTTCTACTTTGGTGAGTTTTTGCAGTTATTGGGACCAGTTTTTCCTTTCCATAGTTAGTGCTTCTTTCAGGAGCTCTTGCAGGGCAAGTCTGGTGGTAACAAAATCCCTCAGCATTTGCTTGTTTGAAAAGGATTTTATTTTTCCTTCGCTTATGAAGCTTAGTTTGACTGGATATGAGTTTCCAGGTTGAAAATTCTTTTCTTTAAAAATGTTGAAGATCGGTTCCCAATCTCTTCTGGCTTATGGAATTTCTTCTGAGACGTCTGCTGTTAGTCCAATGGGTTTCCCTTTGTAGGTGACCTGGCCTTTCTCTCTGGCTGCCCTTAACAGTTTTTCCTTCATTTTGACCTTGGAGAATCTGATGATTATGTGTCTTGGGGTTGATCTTCTCATGGAGTATCTTAATGGTGTTCTCTGTATTTCCTGAATTTGTGTGTTGGCCTGTCTTGCTAGATTGGGGAAGTTCTCCTGGATAACATCCCAAAGTTTGTTTTCCAGCTTGTTTACATTCTCCCCATCTCCTTCTGGTACTCCAATCTATTGTAAGTTCTGTCTTTTTATGAATTCCCATATTTCTTGGAGGCTTTGTTCATTTCTTGTTATTCTTTTTTTTTTTTTTTTTTTTTTTTTTTTTTTTCCTATTCTAGTCTTCATGGCTTATTTCAACAAAGTGGTCTTCAAATTCTGATATCCTTTCTTCTGTTTGGTTGACTTGTTTATTGATACTTGTGTATGCTTCACGAACTTCTCATCCTGTGCTTTTCAGTTCCATCAGGTCGTTTATGTTTCTCTCTAAACTGGTTATTCTAGTTAGCAATTCCTGTAATCCCTTATCAAGATTCTTAGCTTCTTTGCATTGGGTTAGAACATGCTTCTTTAGCTCAGCATAGTTTTTTTATTACCCATCTTCTGAAGCCTGTCTCTGTCAATTTGTCCATCCGATCCTCCGTCCAGTCCTCTGCCCTTGATGAAGAGATA
The DNA here is from genome assembly GCF_007565055.1 of Rhinopithecus roxellana. NCBI lineage: Eukaryota > Metazoa > Chordata > Mammalia > Primates > Cercopithecidae > Rhinopithecus > Rhinopithecus roxellana. The sequence goes on along the minus strand of NC_044549.1, from coordinate 111,735,356 downwards.
CTGTGATCATTTGGAAGAGAAGAGGCACTCTGGACTTTTGGTTTTCAGCATTTTTTCATTCATTTTCTTATCTTCGTGAGTTTGTCTAGCTTTGGTCTTTGAGGCTGCTGACCCTTGGATGAGGTTTTTGTGGGGACTTTGTTGTTGTTGTTGATGCTGTTGTTGTTGCTTTCAGCTTGTTTGTTTTTCTTTCAATGGTCAGGTCTTTCTTCTGTAGGACTACTGCAGTTTGCCTGGGGTTCCCTTCAGGCCCTATTCATCTGATTCGCTCCTGCGCCTGGAGATGTCACTCATGGAGGCCAGAGAATAGCAAAGATGGGTGCCTCCTTCTTCTTCTGGGACCTCTGACCTTGAGGTATGCCAAACTGATGTCAATAGGATTGCTCCTGTATAGGGTGTCTGACAACCCCTGTTGGAGGGTCTCACCCAGTTGGGTGGCATGGGGAACAAGACCCATTTAACAAGACTTTGTTTCTTGGTGGAGGGGGTGTGCCTCACTGGGGGAAAACCCACTTTTCTGGGTTGTCTGGATTCCTCAGAACTACTGGAGGAAAGGCTAAGTGTGCCAGTCAAGAGAGACTATGGCCACCCCTCCCCCTAGGAGCTCAGGCCCAGGGACATCCGGGTTCTGTCCCTGAGCCTCTGTCTGGAGTTCTTGGAGTTCCTGCAGGAAAGCCCCTGCCAGTGAGGAAGGATGGGTCAGGGCCAGGCCTGAAGAGGCACTCTGGCCACAGACTGCAACCGATGGTGTGTTGGGCTCTGGGGAACAAGTCTTGGGACCAAGCCGTCCAGCCTCCCTGGCTTCAGCAGGGGAAAAGCTCAGCCTGGAGCTATAGAGATAGTTGCCGCTCTTCCCCACCCAGGGAGCTTAGTGTATTAAGCAGTTTGCGAGTCCCAGTGCTGGCTGCTGCCCTCCCCAAAGGAGCTCAAATAAATGGCTTAGACAGCAGGTAGCTGCAGCTCCCCACAGGAGTTCAGTAGGCTTAAGCAGATTTCAGCTGAGAGGTTGTTGCAAATCTGCATGTTCTGGGGTTCTGGAGTTGGGACGCTAGGTCCCGGTGGTGTGGGTTTGCGAGTGGGATCTTCCGATCCATGAGTTGCATAGTTCCGTGGGAAAAGCACGATTTCCCTGGCTGGGTAGCATGTTCACTCACTGCCTCCTTTGGCTGGGGGAAGGGGGCTCCTCTGCCCTGTGTGACTCTCAGGTGGGTCACCGCACCACAGTATTCTTCCTTCTCTCTGTGGGTCACGCTAGACTCCTAGTCAGTTCTGATGAGAGAACCTGGATACCCTGGGTGCCAGTGAAGGATTCACAAGCTTATTACGGTTTTTTTTTTTTTTTTCCCGATGGGAGCCCCTGAAGGCCACTGTTACCAGTCGGCCATCTTGGCCCTGCCCCCTGATATTTTCTGTATTTTCAAGCACAAAATATCTCAACCCTTTGCTTCTATTCTTATCCACATTGCCAACTTGTGCATTTACTCTTGATCCACATATATTCAGATTTTTTTTTTTTAGGAAAGTTGTTTCTCATTCAATTGAATGGATTCTTCATATAATTTATTTGCCAACCATACTTTCAAAATGAATGATTAGGCAAATGCATCATGTACACTAAAATGAATTAGATAGATATTTATGAAGGCATCATAGTTTACACTTGGTAATATAAGCTAAATGACTGAATAGTTTCAATTTACTCTGGTTCACTAAGCAAGGATTTATCATTTTTTCCTTGTTTCTCCCTGTTATTGACAAAAAGCCATGAGATTAGGTTTGTTTTCAAAACATTTTTTAAAAAGTAACTGCAAGGAAATAAAATAATAAACTTTAAAGTATTAGTTTCATTCTAGTTTGTTATATAGACTAATTTTTAATTGTAGAAGAGACCTAGAAATTGGAAAGCATAGAAATCTAGCTAGCCAGCTCAAATATGCTCCTTCTACTGAGACACTATTAGTTTCTTATTAAGTAATATAGTAGTATTAAATAATACAAAGTATGACACATTATTGCAAAACCCATGTATATCCCACTTTTAAGTTGTCATGTTATACCATTGTATTATATAGCCCACTACACAGAAGTATGCATCTTTTATTCCACCTCAATTCCTTGAGTTCACAATACCTTTAAATTTGAGTACATAAAATTAACAGTGCTATGCATAGAATAAGAATTGTGAGAAATTCGTAAACTATAGAATTCCAGAAGAATAGAATTGATAAGAAAATGATAACATTTTAATAGTAAACCAAAGCTGAAAATATGCAAAGGAGAGAATTTTTTTTTAAGCAGGAGTAAACCTTTTTTCTCAGCCAAAAGTGAATGGATAACAAAAGGAAGAGGCTGGGCCCGGTGGCTCATGCCTGTAATCCCAGCACTTTGGGAGGCTGAGGTGGGTGGATCACCTGAGGTCAAGAGTTTGAGACTAGCCTGGCCAACATGAAGAAACCCAGTCTCTACTAAAAAATACCAAAGTTAGCTGGGCGTGGTAGCAGGTGCCTGTAATCCCAGCTAACTCGGGAGGCTGAGGCAGGAGAACCGCTTGACCCAGGAGATGGAGGCTGCAGTGAACCAATATTTCACGCGATTGTACTCCAGCCTGGAGGACAAGAGAGAAACTCCGTCTCAAAAACAAATAAACGAACAAACAAAAACAAACAAACAAAAAAACATGGACCCTAGGGCAGCCATCACTGTGATCACAGGGACTGTACATTCCAGAATCTGAGCCATGGAGTCTATACCATGTCGTTGTTAGACAGAAGGTTAACAATGACATTTACCTCCAAGATAAAGCAGTGAATGTGGCCCAAAGACCTGGAAAGATAGGTTCTTCCCCCAAGTAGCTAGACACTGTGGAGTACTGCAAGTAAGTCTACCAAAAAGTAGAGCTACCAGGAACCCTCACCAGTTATGCCACACTCTCCTTCCACCATTCCTGGTAACACACTCCAAGCTCCTGTCACCAAACTAGCATCTTCTAATAGTCCAAAGAGAACTCAACAAAGATGAGTCGACAAACATTCAGTAAAATAACTATAATCTTGAGTGTGCCAGTAAATATTTAACAACTAGGCCATAATAAAATAAACAAACAAATAAAAACCTTGATTTGTGGCATTCGCTGATTTCTATGGTGTAAATATTTTCATCATAATGTACTTCATGCCAGCAAAGTGAAACCTCTGAATGAAGATTCAGGGAGAGATGCATATTGGCTCCCTGAGCCATGATAAGCTTGTTCTAGCATACCATTGACTGTTATTCAGCTGTTATTAATTTTCATTCACTTAGCAATTGGTTATTGAGCTCTTCTTATACCAGATATAGTTAGAGGTAATAAAGACATGTAGTGAGCATAGTAGAAATAGTCTCTGTTTTATGAGGCTTAGGTTCTAGTTGGGGTAGCCAGAAAAAGAAGGTTTAAAAGCTGGATAAAATAATTTCAGCTTCTTGTTAAGTGTTTTGCATTAAAAAAAAAAGTGTGATTGAAATATGGTGGGATGGATTCGGAGCAATCAGGGAAGACCTTATATGTGAGCAGATGCCTGCATGATAAGAAGGGGAAAGGGAAAGTCTGAGCTGAGTGTTTTAGGCACAGAGAACAAAGCCCCTATGGCAGGAGCTAGTCTGGTGTGTCAGGCACAGAAAGAACGTATGGTGGGTGAAGCACAGAGTGAACAAGTGGGAGGCGATGTGACCAGAAACATGGCAGATGTCAGGTTACATAAAGCCTTATAGAGAATGGTGAGGAAGTTCAATTGTATTCTTTTCTTTGAGAGGAGTCTGGCTCTGTGGCCCAGAATGGAGGGCAGTGGCGCAATCTCGGCTGGATGCATGCAAGCTCCCCCTCCCGGGTTCACACCATTCTCCTGCCTCAGCCTCCCAAGTAGCTGGGACTACAGGTGCCCGTCACCGCGCCCGGCTAATTTTTTGTATTTTTTTTAGTAGAGACTGGTTTCACAGTGTTAGCCAGGATGGTCTCGATCTCCTGACCTCGTGATCCGCCTGCCTGGGCCTCCCAAAGTGCTGGGATTACAGGCTTGAGCCACCGCGCCCGGCTGGAATTTCAATTGTATTCTAAGGGCAAAGTGAAAACTTTTGAGACTCTTAAGCTGGACATTGACGTGAAATTGATATTTTGAGTTAATGATAAGAATAAAGCAGGAAGATCACTTAAGAGTCTACTCAAGTATAGACCGGTAGAAAATATTTGTTACTTTTATTTCAGAAAAAAAGACGTCTGTCAGGAAGCCAAAAAATCTCACACAACTCAATTTAAAAATAGAAAAATATTTGAAGAGACATATCACAAAAGCAGATCTGTGAATGACAAACGAGCATATGAAAGGGTGCTCAACATGATAATCTATACACTACCACATATTATGATGTTAATGATAACTTGATAAAGTTGCTTATCAAATGTTGAAATGGAGGATGTGAAATAAAATTAAACTCTCATATACTGCATTCTACTCCTATGCACTTAGCAAAGAGAAAAGAAGACATATCTCCACACAAACACTTCTACAGAAATACTCTTGGCAGCTCTAATTATAATAGTCAAAATAATAGAAACAAATGTCTATCAACAAATGAGTAGGTAAGCAAATTTTAGTATATTCATACAATAAAATGTTCATAATGAATAAACTGATGAATCTCGAAACTAATAGTGACATAAAGTAGAGTCATGCTTGCCTAGGGATGGAGAGGAGGGAGAGATGGATATAAAGAGGTATGGGAAAACTTTGGAAGGTGATGAAAATCTTCATCATTCTGATTGTGGTTATGGTTTCATAATTGTGTACATGTGTCCAAACTGATCAAATTATGAACTTTAAATTCGTTGTACTTAAAATATTGTTCAATACAACAAAAGGGAGAAAAGGTCTGCCAATGTAGGCAATAAATTACAATGACTTGGTACGTAATAGTATCAGTTTCAGATGAAGGTATGTGTTAGATTTAAATCGAAGGCAACTTTTGATGTCTTAAAGGAGGAGAGCTGGGACAGTTAGAAATGCATGCTGATTTCAAGGGATATGTACCAGGAAAGTGGCTGTTTTCTTTGGAATTGTTTCTCTCTTCTTTTTCCTTTGTTTCTATTGGGAGAGAGATGATTTTACCATTCATTAATTACGAAATAGTTGTTCATCTTCACTGCATTTGTCTCTGTTAAATTAAGATCTAGCTTCTGAAAAGACATTAAAAATAACTTATTCAATCGGATTAATCTTCTGACTTTTATTGCAATTTATTCTCCTTGCATTATAGATAGTTATATAGGATTCTGAAATTTCTGAAACAATGAAATACGTAGCTATAAAGAATATTAGAAAGAGTCAAGTAAGAGAGAAAAGTTAATCATATCAAAAGTATATAGATTGATGCAGAAACATATCAAAAATGGTAACCCTGTTGCAAAATCCCTCAACATTAATCTAGATTATATCATACTTTAAAAATAAGGGTGCTGGGCACGGTGGCTCCCGCTTGTAATCTCAGCACTTTGAGAGGTTGAGGTAGGTGATCACAAGGTCAGGAGATCAAGACCATCCTGGCTAACATAGTGAAACCCTGTCTTTACTAAAAATACAAAAAATTAGCCAGGCGTGGTTCCACATACCTGTAGTCTCAGCTACTCAGGAGGCTGAGGCAGGAGAATCATTTGACCCCGGGAGGCAGAGGTTGCAGTGAGCCAAGATCATGCCACTGCACTCCAGCCTGGGCAACAGAGAAAGACTCCATCTCAAAAAATAAATCAATAAATAAAAAATAAATGAAACATTTAATATTTATAATGTTTGTTAGCATTCAAACTGTTTCACAAATAAGATGGTTGGATCTTGAAGAGTTTAACATCCACAAGTAGTCATAAAATAAGCATTTTATAATATTAGATTAAAGTTGAATCATTCAACTCTTTCTATATCAAATCATCTTTTTTTCTAATATATTTATTGTAATGCCATAAAATCATTTAAAAATGTACTTTGTAATACTTTATTTCAGGATATTTTCATCTTCTGTACTCCAGCATTAACTTTAATTATCTTGCATTAAAAATCTATCAGAGATTATATTAGCTAGATTATATTATCTTTATCTTAATGATTAGAAAATGACAGAAATAGTGTCTCCTTCCCCTAAACCCATCTTACTAGGAAAGCAGTATCTCGTCATTGTTTTTAACCTCAAAGCTATATCAGTTATCTGATTCTGAGCCCAGTTTTCACCTCTTCATTCCACAGGAGAGAGGAACAGTGTTTGTTAATCTTCTGTATTTTGAGGGCAAAATATACTACATGTGAATGCAATGGTTTTGCACATTTATAGAAGCTTTGATTGACTTTCAGCATTAAGTAGATTCAGAGCAAAACCAGATGCAGGAGATTGTGCTCTTTGATGTTTATAAACCAATATATCTAATTTTGCTACAAATATCTATAAAGGACAAGGGTGTTGTATGAGGCCTACAGAACTTACAGAGATGAGAATAAGAATGGAGGCCTTCAGGATTTTGGAACAAATCCATGGCCTTTTCAGTAAAAACAAATTACCTTTTGAGGAACAAAATGTGTCTCATTGCTGTGCCATGGTAGAGATCAAACATTTGACCTTGGAATAACAGATAATCAGCGGCCAGGTGCAGTGGCTCACTCCTGTAATCCCAGCACTTTGGGAGTCCAAGATGGGTGTATCATGAGGTCAAGAGATCGAGACCATCCTGGCCAGCATGGTGAAACCCCATCTCTGGCCAGCATGGTGAAACCCCGTCTCTACTAAAAATACAAAAACTACCTGGGCATGATGGTGCATACCTGTAATCCCAGCTACTCAGGAGGCTAAGGCAGGAGAATTGCTTGAACCTGGGAGGCAGAGGTTGCAGTGAGCCAAGATTGCACCACTGCACTCCAGCCTGGGTGACAGAGCGAGACACCATCTCAAAACAAACAAACAAACAAACACAGAAAAACAGAAAACAAAAAAAAAATGAGAACAAGAAACAGAGTTCAGCCCTTTATCATGAACTTTATGCCACCAGATCTACCAATTCACAAAGTTAATCATGTTCAGCATTTCATGATCAAATAGAAGTTTCCAGCAAGGCCCAAAGCCACAAGTAATTTGGCTCAAATCCCCAGTATGCCTATTTTTTTTTTTTTTCCTCACTGACATTCCTTCCTCAGCTGACTCCAATGGCCTCATAGGAGATCAATTGAAAATTCTGTCTGATTAGGGTTAGCTTTGTGTCCCATTCTGGAGGCACTATAAACCAATGTATATAGCCAGGAGGACACTATTTGCCCTTCAGTGGTACTCCTGAATGATGCTTGAGAAGGACAATACTCTCAATAGTTATAAACTCCCAAAGAACATGCAATTGTTTATACTGACTCATTGACAATAACTCAGAGTTTAGTAATATGTTTATTGTTTTGAAAGAAACTGAGTTGCTAGAGTGCTGACAGAATTCTATTGAAATTTATGTAGATGCATCTCTCAGAAAGGACCCAGCAATGACAATGCTTTCTCCCATGTGAATGCTCAACAATATTTTTCCTAAAGTAACCAAAATGGTCCAGTAAGTAACCGAACAGTCAAGTAACCGAAATGGTCCAGTAAGTCTTTTTCCTCAGCAGAGCAGTGCTTAGCCAATGGGTTAATAAACAGAATGGCCGTGATAGCAGAAATGAGTTTATACATGGGCTCAAGAATTAGGATATCCTCTAACTCAGGCTTGTCTGGCTGTTACTGTTGACAAGCGACCAACTTGCCAGCCTCAATAACATACTGTGTTAACTTGATATGGGAACATATTTCAGGGTACCAGCCAACCATTCAGCATGACTAATTATATTTGATTTCTTCTAGATATCTGTTTTTTTCTGATTTGATACTGATTTGGACTTAGATTTACATTTTCTGCCTGCTTTTCTTTTGTCAACAAGAGCATCTAAGGACTTACTTAATATCTTATTCACCATCACAGAATACCTTATATTTCCCCCCAAAAAAATATTTTACAGTAAATTATGGTATAACTCAGTGGTCATTATTCATAGGATTCACTTATTAATATGAGCTCCTGTTATCCAAAAGCACTAGGTGCATAAAATGTGGGCTTATCTATTAAAATATAACTTATATTACCGGCTTACAGGCATTATTTGTATTGTGAAATTGACTTGGAACTAATGAACAATTTAATACTTTTCCTTTATAGTCAAAATATGTAGATCCAGGAGTAAAGGGGTGGAAATCCGAATGTCACTTTTCTGACAGTTTTGAAACTATATTTTATCTTTATGTTTTTAAATTTGCCTGGGTTAGAAGTCTTAACACCATAAAAAATAATGTTATGGTAGTTTATACTGTGGTAAAAAATAAATTCCTAAATCTCTTTGGCATAACACAATGATTTTTTTCACATACATACATCACAGTCTGATGCAGATCAGGCTGTATTTCCCATCTGGTAATTACAACAACTAGAATACATGGTCTCTAACTCCACTGAAGCAGTAGAGATATCTTCAGCTTCAATTAAGATTATTTTAAGGGCCACATCTGGAAACAGCTAATGTTATTTCTTACTAATTTATATTAACCAAACCTCTGTCACATGGCCCTATCAACTGCCAAAAAAAAAAAAAAAAAAAAAGATAGAAAAAGTCTTCATGTGGTCCTTGAAAGAGGAAGCAATATAGTAAATTTGTAATAGGGTCTCTGCCCCAGAACCCAAGGAAGAAATATCTCCTGCTAATGAAACAAATATTAATTCCATTGACTTGAGTCAAAATTGCCATTAATGGGCCCTTCATAACATAGAAGAATGGGCCAAAACATGGCATGTAATGTTGATGAACTGATTGATCCTGATCATACAGAAATGGTATTATTACTTTTCAATGGAGATGCATGTTGGGAATGTAGTGTGTTTTTAAGATGTCTTTTAATGCTTCCATGTAAACATTAAGAGAATCCTACAGCAAACTTCGACAGGCAAGATCACTCAAGCTTGATGTCAAATTAATGTATGGCTATTACTGTTGACAAGCGACCAGTGTAAGGTAAAAGTCCTGGATAAATTGAAGTTCTGGCTAAAGGCAAAGGAAATATGAAATACATAGTGGAGAAATAAAGTCATATAGAAGGCCTTCAAAGTCATCTCCAAAATCATCTCCAAAAATGAGGACTTTATTTGCTTAAACATATATTTATTCTTGCTTTTCTTCTATATATTTACAAATTTTGTATTTTAACTGATTTTTGTAATGTTTCTCCTCCCATTTACTATACTACTTAACATAAGGTTAGTTTTGAAAATTTGCTTTAAATTTTTTGATAGATTACAGGGTATCAAGATGGGATTTTCAAGAGGTAGTACAGGAATGGACATCACATAGATATCTTATACCTGGTACTAGATGCACTGGAACTTAGTGTTTTCAGCATTTCTGGAAGTGAGTATATTCTTGTTCTTTTCCAAGGAGAGTTGCATTAAACAGCAGGGAATCACTTTTTCTGTTTAAAAATAGAATAGTAAAAAGGATACGTATTGACACTGAGGGGATGTTAAGGTATAAATATTTATTATGTTATAGTAAGCAGTATTTTTGAACACTTTTTCATTCTAAATTTAAGACATTTATATAATTAAGTCTGATGTGTCTGAAGGAAGCTAGAAACTTTCTCAGCTTTCTTGAACACAAGGTATAGGCACATAATCTAGGTGCTACCAACGAAATGCAACTGCTTAAGACTTTGATTTAGAAAAGTTGCATGAAAAAGTAGGGGTCCTGAAAGAACCATTATATGGTTGAGAGGTAATGAATGTGTCAAGTTTTGAGATGTGTCTGTGGTGGAGATTTTGACATCAGATGCACAGCATCACTTCTATGAGCTCTGTTGTGTGTTCCTGAAGAGTCACCAATATAGTCTCTGTTGGACAAGCTATGTGATATGGGCATTTGTCCTTGCTGGAAAGCCTCCAGATCTGATTCTCTAGTCCCCCTGAATGTCAATTGACTGTGCAATACTCTTTAATGAGTGGTTTGTTCTTTTTAACTTAACAAAATGCTTTTCTTGCTTAAATTTAAGGATACTGGCTGATACAATGTAGCTGAAGTTTAGAGCAACAAATGAACTTATCCATGATCAGAATACTTCTTATAAGTATGAAATATGTTCTGCCCCTATGACTTTCACTCTTAATCTCACTCTATTTCAGTACTGCAGTTTTACCGTTACTTCGGCTGGGTCTTATTTCATGTTCTCCTGCCTTTCCCCCACTCAATTCTAAATTAAATTAAGTTTTCTATGCACCAAAAACCACTTGGCATTTATGTTACTAGAGAGTTTCAGGACTGATGTTTATTCCAAATTTGGTTCCCATATTCAGAAATGAAAATGAGGAAAGAATAATATAGTAAACAACATAGCAGAAAAAACACACTACAAAGATGGATGAGCAAATTACCAATTAACTCATTACCAAGAGTCTTAATTTGTCTTCATTGAAATGCTGGGACAAGTGTGATTGGCAAATTGAATGTGAAGGGGAATGCATCCCATTTAGTTATTTAATAGAATAGACAGGTCAGATTTACAAATGGGGATTCGCTATGCATTTAAACTATTTTTTCCCCTTTCACCTTCCTGACACATTTTGAATAGAGTAAGAGTTCTTTTTTTTCAAGTGTGCCAATAGGCATTGTTTTTCTAGAATTGGGGGTAAAACTTTGCCCATTTACTAATAGAATTTGGAGAGTGTCTTCAAAAAACTGACCAAATAATCATATAAGAATGATTTAAAAGACATTATGTTTTTTCAAAGCCTGTTTATGAGTACCTAAAAACATTATCCTGTTCAGTATTAAATAATGTGTGAATACATTATCTTGGTCAGTATTAAAGATACTGTTGATATTGAATGTGTGTGTGCATGTGTGTGTGTGTGTGTGTGTGTATGTTTCAGAACAGCAGTGCAGGGGAGAAAAAGGCAAAATAGTGGCGGTCAAATTGTACATATAGAAGACATCTAATAAAATCTGTAATGACCTCATGGTGAAGTGATAAGAAGTATTCTGGTGTATTCCGATCTAGCCTAGACTTAAAGAAAGTTATCTCAGAGTATATTTTATTTATTTATCATTTTATGTAGAGAGACTCTAATACTCTCAAGCAAGTAGTTGGGCAAAATAATTCACGAAAATGCTCATTTTAAGGTAAGTGTATAAAGAAAAAAAATTCTCAAAAAATAGTAACTCTGGAGTGACTTGTAAATATTGTTTTTTATTACTAGAAATATGAAAGCTGCATTTATATGCCAAGATTTGTATTATACTCTGAAACAAAAGTAAAAAGTAAGCCAATTAGCCCCGACAATTACAAATGTATCACAATTTATTTGCTTAAACTGCTAAAGGAGAGCACACTTCACAAAGTAAACGTCAGCTGTACAGACACAATGAGGATTTGACATTCTGATTCCCCATCCTATCCTTTGCTTCACCTTGATATGCTTTATGTAATATATTTTTCTTGTGTGTTTAAACTCAAACAATCAAATAATAACAGTCCAGAATTCATAAGTGTAATTTAACATTTTAATAATTCTTTCTTGTGTATTTGATATGGACAGGCCCTAGATGATTCCCTACTTCCTCCATGCTGACTAGCAGTTACATCCCTTCTTAGAGCAGATACTCACTAAGCATTTCTTGAATTAACAATTATTAATTTCAAGGAACATGAGCATAGCGATCTTCAAATAAAACTTACTTTACTTCATAAAATTATTATTTCATGGTAAAGGTAGGGGTGGCTGTAGGATCACCCGAAGCTTACTATTCAATAAATATTGCATTTTTTATTGAATTTTTTAACTTAAATTTGTTAAATACACATTAGATGAAAACAATCTTTGTTCAGTGAATACAGCATTTCCTAAATAAAGTCACTTATAATGTACCTGACTTAATGTTTGCACAAAATCAACAACAAATTTCAGCTGAGCAAATAAGGCAGGCAGTCACAGTTATTCACCAACTTTTTTTTTTTTTTTTTTTTTTTTTTTTTTTTTTTTTTTTTTTTTTTTTTTGAGACGGAGTCTGGCTCTGTCACCCAGGCTGGCGTGCAGTGGCTGGGTCTCAGCTCACTGCAAGCTCCGCCTCCCGGGTTCCCGCCATTCTCTTGCCTCAGCCTCCCGAGTAACTGGGACTACAGGCACCCGCCACCTTGCCCGGCTAGTTTTTTGTATTTTTTTAGTAGAGACGGGGTTTCACCGTGTTAGCCAGGATGGTTTCGATCTCCTGACCTCGTGATCCACCCGTCTCGGCCTCCCAAAGTGCTGGGATTACAGGCTTGAGCCACCGCGCCCGGCCACTAACTAGTTTTAAGCTTTAAGTTATTCCAAGTAATATCATAAAAGAGAATGAACTTATTACCATGCTGAAGTAATTACTTATTCTGAAAAGTGAAGAAAAAGGACTCAGTTCACCAATGAGATGTATACAACCTCTCATAAGACTAGAAAAATCAGTTTTTATACAAGCTTCAGGGGCATGTAAGTACATGTTGAAGAATTTATAATACTAGCATTAGCAAAGGAGCCAAGTTCCCAGTAGGAAACAAGATCCTTATTGATGATCCAACTTTAATATCCATTGCCACCAGTGAAAATAAAAGGCCAGACAAGACAAAAGAAAGTGTAAACTGGGAGATTTTCTTGAGACTCATAATGGTGACTATAATTTTAATAAAGGAGCTTTGTCCTGAAATATGGTTACCTAGCATAATGACCAAGCAGAGTGATAATACAGATGTGTATTGTTTTTTAAAAAATTATTTTATATCTTTGTTAAAAGCTTTATTTTAATATTTTTGTGTTAATCAACTTTATGTATACATATTTTATATTTGTATTTTATCAAATGATCAATTAAATGTTAAATGTATCATTTGATGAACTTTGGAAATTTTGCATACTATACACAAGCATAACCACCACTCCAATAAAGATTTAGAATATTTTTAAGTCTCTAGAAAATTTTCTAATGCCCTTTCCTCCTCTAGTTTCCTGCAAACCCCTAGGAAACCCATGATATTACCTCTATTATCATAGCTTACTTTTATAGACCATCTAATTTCATATAAATATTGCCATAGGGTTTGTACTCTTTTTGTGACTGACTAGAATATGTTTTTCATAAAACTCATTACATTGATGATGTTGAGTATCTTTTCAAGTGTTTGTTGGACACCTGTATAACTCCTTCAGTGAAATATCTGTTCAATGATTGACTTTGACTTTTTTTTTTTTTTTTCAGACGGAGTCTCGCTCTGTCGCCCGGGCTGGAGTGCAGTGGCCGGATCTCAGCTCACTGCAAGCTCCGCCTCCCGGGTTCACGCCATTCTCCTGCCTCAGCCTCCCGAGTAGCTGGGACTACAGGCGCCCGCCACCTCGCCCGGCTAGCTTTTTGTATTTTTTAGTAGAGACGGGGTTTCACCATGTTAGCCAGGATGGTCTCGAACTCCTGACCTCGTGATCTGCCCGTCTCGGCCTCCCAAAGTGCTGAGTTTACAGGCTTGAGCCACCGCGCCCGGCCTGACTTTGACTTTTTTAAAATAAGTTCCTTTAGGTTCAAAAAATTGAATCTTTTTTGTGATTCAATTTTTTGTGATTCATTTTTTGTGACATATGTATATATGTATATATACAAAATCAGAGTTATACTACTAGCATTGGCAAAGGAGTATATATACATATATATATATCATATATGTCATAAAATATTTTGGCAAAGGATATATTTCCCACAGTCTGTGGGCTTATGTGTTTTCTTATTATTGTCCTTTTTATTTGAAACATTTATTGAGATAATCACAGAATCACATGTGATTATAAGAAATGATATAGAAAAGGATTATGAACTCTTTACCCAGTTTCTCCAAAAATAAAATTTTGTAAAATTCTAGTATAATATCATGACCAGGATATTCACATCGATACATTCAAAATACAAAAATTTCTATCATTGCAAAAATTTCCCATTATCTTTTAAATGATTGTAAATGGTAACATGTTTTCAATTTTGTATTCTGTGTGTTCATTTTTGCTATATAGAAATGTAACAGTTTTTTGTGTTGATAATGTGTCCCATGACCTTGCTGAACTCATTTGCTTTATAGTTGGATGTTTTGGTATATTGTTAGTATTTAATAGATGGACCGTCATACCCTATGCAAAAGGAGACAATGACTTCTTTCAAATTGGTATGATTTGTTGTCTTTTTCTTGATGCCTCATTGCAGTAACTAAGATTTTTAACACATGTTGGATAAGAGTTTTGAGAGCAGATATCCTTGCCTTTTTTATTGAGCTTAGAAATAATGCATTATCTTTTACCATTAATGATTATGTGATATGTAGGTTTTTTAAAAAGAATACTTCTTATCAACCATAAGTAATTACTGTCTATTCCTAACTTACTGATTTTTTTTTTTTAATACATGAATGGATGTTGGATTTTGTTATACCTTGCCTGTATAAAGTTATAGGATCAGTTGATATTTTTTCCTTTTTCTTGCTTTATGGTGAATTACACTGATTGATACTTGAATGCTGAACCAGCCTTGCATACCTTGACAATACTTTATAATTTGATTTATAGTTTTTAGATTTGGTATCCTATTTTATTTGAAGATCTTTGCATCAAAGTTCATAAGAGAAATTGGTCTATTTTTGTCTTTTTTTATACATCAGAGCAATAGTGGACTCAGAATAGTTTGAAACATACAAAAATATTGTATTTCTATATACTAGCAATGAAGAATATAAAAATAGAATTAAGAAAATAATTTTATTAACAATAGCATAAAAATGAGTGAAATGCTTAGGAATACATTTAACCAAGGAAGCAATAAAACGTTGAATGAAGGTGAAGGCCCAATAAATAAGAATACATTCTGTGTTTTTGAGTTGGAAGATTTAGTATAGTTAAGAGGCCAATACTTCTCAAACTCATCTGTAGATTCAATGTAATTGCTATCAAAATTTTGTGCAACAATGAATAACCTGATCTTAAAATCCATATGTAGTTATAAGAAACCCTGAAATGTTCAAAAAAGAACAAAGTTGGAGAACTCCTACTTCCTGATTTTAAATTTATTACAGAGCTACAGTAACCAAAACAATATCGAACTATCAAAAAATAGTTATATGGATCAATGGAACATAAAATGAGAGTCCAGAAATAACTCAGATATCTATGACTAATTGATTTTTGATAAGGATGTCATTACCATACTGTGGAGAAAAATAGACTCTTTAATAAATGGTGTTGAGAAAACTTTTGGAACATGCAAGAGAATAAAACTCAACCCTTACCTCAGATCATCTACAAAAATTAACTGAACATGTGTCAGTGACCTAAATGTAAGAGCTAAAACTATACAATTCTTACTAGAAAACATAGAAGCATGATTTTATGTCATTTTATTTGGCAATTGGTTTTCTTTCTTTCTTTTGTTTTCTTTTTTTAAGGCAGAATCTCGCTCTGTTGCCAGGCCTGGAGTACAGTAGCATAAACTTGCCTTACTGCAACCTCCACCTTCCGGGTTCAAGTAATTCTCCTGCCTCAGCCTCCCAAGTAGCTGGGACGATAGGTACACATCGCCATGCCCAGGTAATTTTTTTTTTGAATTTTAGCAGAGACGGGGTTTCATAGTGTTGCCCAGGCTAGTCTCAAACTCCTGAGCTCAAGCAGTCCGCCTGCCGAGGTCTCCCAAAGTGCTAGGATTACAGGCGTGAGACACCACACTCAGCCAGTTTTCTTTCTTTTTCATTGAATTTCTCTATTATTTTTCTACTTTCAATTTTCTTGATTTCTGCTCATCATTATTATTATTTCTTTTGTTTTGCTCTTTTCTAACTTACTGAGGTAGAAATTTAGAGATTAGCTGATTTGAAACCTTTCCTCATTTCTAATGTAAGCACTTAATGCTATGAATTTTCCTCCAAGCCTTTCTTTTGCTGTATTTTACGTATTTTGATATGTTGCGTCTTATTTTCACTAAGTTAGAGTATATATATATATATATATTTTTCTCTGAGACGTTCTCTTTGACACATTTAATATTTAAAAGTGTGCTATTTAATTACCACATATTTTCTTATTGTTTTTCTATTATTGATTTTTAGTTCTATTATATTGTGTTCATTGAAAACAGTCTATCACAGAAATGTAATAGTTTTTTTAAATCATCATATAATTAGTAAAGTTCATATAGAAATGTATAGCCTATTGTGCTGCTCATATGTCTACTCTTTCCATTATTCTTTCTTTCTTCCTGATGCTTCATGATTCTTTCCTTTATTGTTTTCTTTTAATTTAAAGAATTTTCTTTCGCCAATCTTTAGGAGTGGGCTTTCTCATTACAAATTCTGTTCATTTTTCTTTATGAGAATGTCTTTGTTTCCTCTATTTTCCTTAAAGTTACTGTCATTGGATATAGAATTCACAAGTTAACAGTTTTTGGATTTTTCTTTTTTTTTTTTTTTCTTTTTTCGTTTTCAGCACTTGAAAAATGTGCCGTATTCTCCTAGTCTCCTTGGTTTCAAAGGAGCAATCTGTCATTCAAATTTTTGTTCCCCTACAGCCAATGAACTATTTATTCTTTTCTCTCTAATGTCAGGTTTTTCCGTCTTTATTTCCAAAAGTTTAGTTGAGATGCGTACTAATGTGGTGTGCTCTCGTGGTATTCCTTTAGATTTTGAACCTATAGGTTAATGTCTTTCGGCAAATTTCAAAAGTTTTAAGCCATTATTTCTTTAAATATTGTTTCTCTCCCACTCTTTTTCTCCTCTCCTTCTGGGGTCTGATGATATGAATGTTAGAACTTTTTTTTTTTTTTTTTATTGTTCCACAGCTCCCTGAAGCTCTGTTTATTTGTTACTCAGTCTATTTTTTTCTATATTGTTTAGATTAGAGTAATTCTACTGAGCTGTCCATAAATTCACAGAATCTATGCTCTGTCATCTCCACGAGACTAAGGAAATCTAGTGAGTTTTTCATTATTTCTATTGTTCTATTTTTTCAACTATATCAGCTTCATCTGATGGTTTTATTTAATTTATATTATATTGTTGAGAACATATATGTTTTCATTTGCTTTGAGTGAATTTACCATTGATTTTAGAGTATTTTTATGATGGTTACTGCAAAGCCCTTGTCAAATAATTCAAACACCTTTAAGTTGGTATCAGTTGATTATCGTTTTTCATTCAAGTGCTATTTTCTGAGTCTTGATATGATGTGTAATTTTTGTTTGCATGCTGAACATGTTGGCTATTATGTTAGAGGGGCCAGGGACTTATTATTATTATTATTTTTATTTTCACAGGTACTCACTCTCTTTAAAGTGTTTACACATTACACTGTGTTGCCTTCTTTTATATGTTGTACTTTCATACGTTTGCTTTTCAACGAATGTGTGGTAATTAATTTTGGTCTGCTTGGTTTATCTGATGCTACTAGTGCTACTACAAACCTACTGGTGGTGTTTTAGGGAGTAGAAGGATTTTCTCCAGTCCAGGGAAAACCTGGTACCTCTTGGTAGAGAAGGGGATTCTTAGGCCCTCAGGGACTGTGATGGTTAATATTAAGTGTCAACTTGATTGGACTGAAAGATGCAAAGTATTGTTCCTGGTTGTGTCTGTGAGGGTGTTGCTAGAGGAGATTAACATTTGAGTCCGTGGACTAGAAGAGGTAAACCCACCCTTACTCTGGGTGGATACCATCCCCTTAGCTACCAGCATGGCTAAAAACAGCAGGCAGAAGAAGATGGAGTGAGCAGACTTGCTGAGTCTACCAGCCTTCATCTTTCTCTCCCTCGAACATCAGACTCCAAATAATTTGTCTTTGGACTATTGGACTTACACCAGTGGTTTGTCAGGGTCTCTCAGGTCTTCAGCCACAAACTGAAGGCTGTACTGTCTGCTTCCCTACTTTTGAGGTTTTGGGACTCGGACTGATCCACTACTGGTTTTCTTGCTCCTCAACTTGCAGACCACCTATTATGGGACTTTACCTTGTGATTCTAAGTCAATTCCTCTTAATAAACTCCCTTTCATGTATACAATGATCCTATTAGTTCTGTCCCTCTTGAGAACCCTGATTAGAGGTTTTTTCAGGCTGGGCTGCTTACTGTGATGAAGTATTCCTTGCTATTGTCACCCAACACCCTTACATTACCCTTGTCTTTTGAGAGCAAAATGTTTATTTATTTGATTAAAGAAATTTTACTGTAAAGTGTGCATGTGTTTTACTTTTATTCTTAGTGTTTTATATTTTCTAAAATATGTTTCCTACCCAATGGCTGCAGAGCTGTTGTCTTCTCTTTTCTTCCACAATGTTTCTAGTTTAACTTTTATGCTTTGGCATATAATCCAATAATTAATTTTAGGTATGTAATGAGATAGGGATTGAGAAATATGTTTTAGACATATTATTCTAGGTGTTTAAACACCCAATTCTGGAAAAAAACTTTCCCATTGAATTACATTAGCAACTTTATTTAAAAAATAAATTGTCTTATACACACAGATTATTTCTGGACTATCTATTTTGTTCCATTAATTCATTCTTCTAAAATTAAGCCAATATCACATGTTTTGAGAATTGTAGATTTATATTAAGTCTTAAAGTCATATTGTATCCACTTGTTAATATTTATATTATTTTAAAGAATTTTACTATTCTTAGTTCTTATAAAGTCTATACAAATTTTAGAATCAGTGTGCTGATTTTAAAAGACAATAAATCCTTATGGAATTTCTATTAATATTGTACTTAAATCACTTCTAAATTTGAGAATTTTTATTTATCGAATTGCTTTTCCCTCAAAATTCACATGTTGATGTTCTAACCTCCAGTGCTGAAGATATGACCTTATTTGGAAATAGAGTCATTGTAGATGTAATTATTTATGATGAGGCCATTGACATAGATTCTAATCCGAGATGATTGGTGTCTCTACAAATAGGGCAAATTTGGACCCAAATCTGCATAGGAAGAGAATGAAATGTGAACATAAAAGTGGAACCCTCTGATCTCAGATTTCTAGCCTCCAGAAATGTGAGACACTAGTTTTTATTGTTTGAACCTTCCAGTTTGGTGATATGTTGTTAATGCGGCCCTAGAAAACTAATACAAGGAGAAACGGTATCATAGCAATATTGAGTTTTTAAGTTTATAAAACCAATATTGTCACCTCATTTGGTTAGGTTTTCTTTGATAACTCTCTAAAGCATTTTGTAGTTTTTACTATAGAAGTTTTACATACGTTTCATTAAGCTTATTACTAATATTTTTATTTATTAATATATTGCAAATGATATATTTAAAATTTCTTTTTCTAATGATATACTCTTAAAACATAAATTTTAATTGGATTTTTATATACTGGCCACGTTCCCTGCCAGCTTACTAAATTCACTTATTAATTTGAGTGGTTTCCTTTCCAGAATCCATACTTTGAATTTATTTTCTTGCATTATTGCCCTGATTAGGACTCAACAGTATAATGTTAGCTACAAGAGGAGAGAATGGTCATCCTTTTTTGTTTGTTTGTTTCTCATCTTGGAGGAACTGTGCAATGTGTAATTGTTTAGTGTAATGCTTGATATAGGTTTTTTTTGGGGGGGGTACTTTTTATAAGACTGAAGAACTTCTATACTATCCTAGGTTTTTTCAGTTTTTATTATATATGAGTGTTGAATTTTGTCAAATGCTTTTCTATTTAATAATAATATTCTCCTTAATTTATGTGGATACATGCAGTACAAATTTTATTGAACAACTAATACACTTTTTCACTCTATCTCAACTAAATACCTTTTACTTTTTCTATTTCTCAAAATACATATTTAAAAATAAAAAACATTTCTAATAAACTGTCCCGCTCTTCTAAAATAAAGGGTGTGCATCTTTTATATGACAAGATGACAAGACTTATGTTTATTCATACATCTTTACACTTTATACTGAGTCAAACTTCAATAAGTTTAATTACTGCAATTACTATAGCATGAAATCTGTAATATAAAGCAGTCTACTGCTTAGTGATACAAAAAATTAAGTGGGGATACATGATGTTTAGAAATATTAACTTTTGATAGTGTTACATTATTAATAAATCCATTATAGGCCTATTTATAATTTTAGACCTGTGACCTTACTGTGTTAAATATAGTATTCATATTAGAAAAACAACACTTAGCATTTGGCATTTCTCAAAAGTGACTGACTCAATTAACGTAAGATTTAATTATGTGACAGCATAAAATTTCAGTGGTTTAATCATAAATAAGTCATCTAGACCATTTTTCTACCCCTAGAAGAATAAATCTAAATATGCTTAATCAGAGTCTAAAATCCGCCAGCCAGTTGTCATAAACTTTCAAAATTGTTAGCCATGGAAAAGAGAGCAGGATGTCTCTTCTTCTACTTGTTAATTTTCAATAAAGTGTTTAGGCATTATTTTTGGTTTTATGTTCAGAAAACTAACATAAGCCCTTTTGAACATGATTAATTTTCTAATGCTTAGCAAAACTGACCATCAGTTCTACTAGTATATATGGTTACATTACAGCCTACATTCTCACTAGTCAGAGCAAAAGGAACACAGCTGGTATTCGCTGTCAAAGTTGACAACTAACGAGTGTCTGAGCTCTAACACGAGTGTAGTTCATACTGGGGTGGGCCACCCAGATTCCTTTCAGAAGTTTGGGTCTTGTTCTCTGTGCTATCTTTGGTCATTGCCCTCTGGAAGGGAGTTGCCCTGTTCATATAATGCTCTCTCCTCAGAGGCAGCCCACATTACATGGCAGGTCAGCGTGCTTATACAGAGGCTGACCCCATTTGCCTTGATCAGGAACAACTCTGAAGGGCATCCAGCCCTAGGCTTTGAGCAATCTCCTGAGGCTTCTGCTGCAATGGCATCCCACTTCAACTTTTCCCTCTGCCCAGTCCTGCTTCCCTCTCTCCTCAGTGATATTGCTCCTGGCAGCTCTTCCCAATAAACCTTCCACAGCAAATCTCCAACTCATGATCTATTTCTAATGAGAACCAACCTATGATTATGAGTGTCTTATTTTTCAGGAGGAGTCTACATCTAGAAAGCTATTTATTTATTTGTTTGTTTATTTTTTATTTTGAGACCGAGTTTCGCTCTTTTTGCCCAGGCTAGAGTGCAATGGCATGATCTCAGCTCACCACAACCTCTGCCACCCGAGTTGAAGCGATTCTCCTGCCTCAGCCTCTCGAGTAGCTGGGATTACAGGCATGCACCACAATGCCAGGCTAATTTTGTATTTTTAGAAGAGACGGGGTTTCTCCATGTTGGTCAGGCTGGTCTTGAACTCCCAACCTCAAGTGATCCACCCGCCTTGGCCTCCCAAAGTGCTGGGATTACAGGCGTGAACCACTGTGCCCGGCCTAGACTGCTTTTAAAAAAAATTACAGAATATTCTCTCCTATCCTCTGTTCATCAGTTAGATCCCTAAATCTCCCTCATCATTTTAGTATCATTTCATAATAATCTCCTTTTAGAATACTCTATTTGATCTTCCCCACTCCTGATTAAGAATTGCTATTTCTTTTGTGCTGGCACGTAACTCTGTTCATGGCCGGTTTCCAGCATGTATCATACCATAAAGTAGTTCATTTTATTAACTAGAATGGAAAAAAATGCCTTTGTCAGCATTTCAGACAGGTTTAGTCAAGCAGACATGCCTGGGCACTAGAGAATGGGGACGCCAGTGGGTCCCATAAGAAAGTGCAGTAGAACAACGAACAAATATATACCATCCAGAGTACTCCATGCAGCAGGTGAGTAAGTAGGAGGGAGTGTGTGGGCTTTGAAAGGCAGGAGAGTATCAGGGTTGATGGTATTGATATGGCTGAGACTTTTCAGGGAACTCTGTGATTCCATATGATGTACTTCGATTCAAGAGTAAGATTGCTAAATTCAAACACCGCTGAGTGGGATTGCATCTCTTATGCAAAATAGTAAAGAAGGCCAAGTTTAATTCAGTTACGATGTGGGCAGAGCTAATGAAGTTACAAGATCTCAGAATGAGAAGCACAAGGAGGTATATAAAGCACAGAAACATAGCAGTGGCACCATTGACTTCCATATGAAGGCTCTTAGGGGTCTGGGCTCTTAGATTCTTCTCTAGAGATGTTTTAACTTATGGCTGAACTATCTGGACCTTCAATCATTCTCATCATTCTCCCATTGGTAGGACTAGAGTAGTAGTATTGGGTTTCAGGGTGGCATTTTAAAGAAAATGTTTACACATAACTACATACTGACATATCTCCATAAGCAGAGCTCGAGTGTTAAAGTATTACCCCCACACCCACCCCAATTTCAATTCTTTATAGAAAAAACAGTTGCCTCAGTCTGCATGTTTGTGTCCCTCCAAAATTCATGTTAAAATCCTAAACTCCTAGATGACAATATTAGGAGGTGTAGTCTTACAGAAGGTGATAAAATTATGAAGGCAGAACCCTCATGAATGGAATTTGTGTTCCTATAAAAGATATCTCTGAGAGTTCCCTAGCCCCTTCCACCATGTGAAGACACAGCAAGAGGGCATGATCTATGAGAAAGCATGCCCTCACCAGACGCCAACTCTGCCAATGCCTTGATCTGGGATTTCTCAGACTCCAAAACTGTGAGAAATAAATTTTTGTCATTTATAGGCTACACAATTTTATGGTATTTTTTAATAGCACGCTGAACAGACTAAAACACCAATGTTTAACTGATCTTTCCACTTTCTCCCAAGGCTATTATATCAGAAGCAGAAATTTCTCTCTGGGTTACATCCTCCTAAGGCTATACTAAGCAGTGAAAATTAGTATGATACTTGCTTAACTGTTACACCTTACTAAAGAATACAAAATGTATTCTTCAAAAGTATCAAAGTAGTCAGGAAAAATGGTATTAACTGGCAACTGAATATTTTTGCACATGAAAACGTAACTATTATAAATTATAATAAATTAATATTTTACAAATCGATATGTCATTTCAGTTCATTTTGTACTTGTATAAAGAGCAAAGCCTTTGATTTTGACTCTCCTAGTTATAACTGCTGGTTTCCAAACATGAGTAAAATTCCTATTGGAAGTGAAGATAGTTTGTAACAGTAAAAAAGAACTCAAGTCATTTTAGAATTAAAAAAAGCAAGAAAATCAAAAAAGTCAGAATAATTGTCAATCTGGAAAGCAGATTATGAAATGACAAATGTGGGGCAAACAAAAACAGTGCTGTGAATGTGTAATGTAATGCAGGTAACTGACAAAATGTTATGCCTGACAGTATTGCTCTCCTCTGTTGTACAGATATCTTGTAACTGGGCATTTTGTTAAAGACAATAAGAATTATGAAGAGAAATAAAATAGAAATACTTGATTTCAAGAACAAGGTAATGAAAATAATGGAGACTGACTTAGCAGTATCCATACGATCTCTGAGAATGATAGAATTTAAAGGTTCTCTGCAAACTCCATTCTTTATTGTAAGTATTTTGATAGAGCCCTCTCTACTGAAAATACAATTCATGGCCTCTTAGCCAGACACTGACTGCTTATCACAACTTAACAGAAAGTGAGATGAAGCTTGTCAAGAAGAAAATATGGAGCATTTCAGTGGAAAATCCACCAAGACTGGGCTGCAAACAATTATTTGATAAATGTAAAATAGACCAGATTGCCAGAATTATTTCTCAGCAAAGGCATTGCTGAATGACACAGAATTGATGTGTTACAGAAATAGCTGATAAGGGACTAGACTGCAGCCCACACTAATCCAATTCCAGACTCTAATAGCCCAAGGGAATTCAAACTCTTCAAGCCAGGGGCACAAACTACAGCCAATTCCAACATAGTCATTATAACAATATGCTTACATGGGTAAGCATGTCTACCTACAGTTATCACAAATATAAATGATAAATGTTAATCTTTTCTCCTTCAAAAGCCTCTTTTAAACTCCCATAGGGAGTTTTAAACTCAGCCAAAAGCAACTGCATTAGAACTTCTTCAGAATACTAGAGAAGTAGTATTTTGCACTTGATATTTGCAAACTTAAACAATTCAACTTATCGCCCTAGTTATATCAAGTTACAATAAATGGAGAAACAACTTGGGTGGCTTTCACGGGGCAGACTTAGGGCACACTCCCCAGAAGCAGACCGTGAGATGAGCATCTATTTGGCTGTGATTATTTGTTAAGGAAGAATTCCCAGGGAAAACTGGTAGGGGGATGGAGGAAGCAGGACAGAGAAGTGAAACCAAGCAAGGTACAGGCAAAGTCCTGCAAAAGGCAGTTTCAGCCTGATCCTGTGAGAAAACTGCAGTTTAACATCTCCTGAGTTGCTCTGAGCTGGGGAGTTGGACTTTGGTACTCTAGCATCAGTTTGATCATTGGCTAAAGGCTTCTCCCATAGGATATAACTCAGAGAGACTTACAGCTCTCTGATACCTTAGGAAAAGCAGGCTCCAGTAGCTCCAGGGCACTCTTCTGGTAAAGAGTTGCAAATTCTGGCTGTTGGAAGAGAAAGCAAACCAAGGAGGGAGTAGCAGAGGAAAGGAGAAGGCAGAAACCATAAAAAGGATTCAAGGAAATCTGAGCCAAAGATCAACACTCTTCACTAAAAGGGCCTTCCTTGAGAATGGTTGTAGAGCATAATCGTATTAATTTGTTATCAATTACTAGTAATACATCGACTCAAGCCATAAGAGGAGCACAAAGAGAAAAGCTAACACTTTTCTTTTCATCAATATCTAGTTGAGGCACAGTCCATGCAGGAGAAGCTACGTTACAGAGGAGGCATTTGAGAAGGGCTTTGAAGGACAAATGTGCTTTTTCAAAAGAACATATGGTATACAGCATTCTAGGAATAAAAGTAGCACAAGCAAAATGGTGGAGCTAAAAATATACAGGGTAATCTGAAATACAGTGAATAAAGCATTCTGGATTATCTATCAAAGGTAGGGAGTGATATGCTTCAAGAGGGAGTGATATGCTTCAAGAAGTAATTAAGAATAAACTAGAAAACCTTCTTTATCAAAAGTCTTTGTCATTAATTTGTCAGCAATAAGCAGTTATTAGAGTTCTGAGGACCTAAAAGGTATGAATAAACCCATACATTAGGAAGAACAATCTAGCAATGCTATGTTGGTTGGCTTAAAATGTCTCCAGTCAAAACCTTAAGATCTTAAACTTGGGTCACATAAAAGAAAATGGAAAAAGAAAACATTGCAGAAATAGAATCTACATTATTTGACAGCTTCCCAGGTAAATAACTAAATGTGAGTATGGCTTTTTTAATCTGGGTAACTGAAAAAGCATCAGTATATTTAATAGCAGATGAAAAATTTATAAAGAAAGCTGGTTTAGGAAGGATGATAATTTGGCCATTTTATTTGTTTTTACATTATTTGAAAACATATGAAGGAGATAAAATGCTAGAAATAAAATTATAAGAGGAAATCTAAGATTACATAAACAACAGGAAAAAGCTTTCATCAAAACATAGAAACAAAGAACAAAAAACAATTTTTAAATATGTGATGTTAAATCCAGCTGATGCCTATTATAATCATTAGTAAATGTTTATTTACTAATGTTTGTTTGGATAATTTTGATCACTAAGCATTGTATGGATAGTATGTACCTAAAAGAAAACAAGCTAGCACTAAGATTATCACCAAGGACAAACTGTGTAGATGCTAAACAGGATAAACTAGAAGGTAAAACCTAACTACAAGGTAAAACCACTGCACAAAGCTTCATGATTCAGTTACACGGAGATGAATGTGCATGCCCGGTCTAGGTGTAGAAGTAGGCTACATTATTGGATAGCACAGGGAATAGAATGAGTCCAGAAAGACTAAGTTGTATAAGCCTCATTAAAATAAAAAGAGGAGAGACAGAGTCCTTAACTTTTGTGTAAATATAAATCTAAAAATATGTATTTGAGAACATATGGGATATAGCACCCTTATTGCTTATCCCACCATGGTCTGTCAATGTGATCAATAAGTCCTATATTCCAATAACCACATAGCAATATGTAGGTCCCTCACATGTTCTACTAACTAGTTGACATCTATACCCAAAAGAAACCACATCTGGGAAAATGTAGCAATTCACTCTCTTGGTGTCTCCTCTGAGTGAATGTAAATCCCAGCAAATCAGGCTTCTTGCTGCATGAAGGTTGCCCTGCCCCCGCTATCATGTTGGAGAGAGGTGACCACCCAGAGGGATAAATAGAACAGAGGGACCATATATGGCAAATATATGGTCTCAAAAATCCAATAGTCATCAATGCTGCTTAAGTGAAAAATTAGTTGGAGGGTAGGAAAGGAAAAGAGAAAGAGGAAAAAATAGAGAGATAGATCATATATACATATAGACAGATAAAGATAAATATAGACATATTAACTATGTATAGATAGAAACCCCTGATGAGAATGATAATTAAAACCCTAAAATTTCTAGCAGCCTGAGCGAATGGATTACACAATCCTCTATCTATAAGAAGCACAGAAATATAGGAGAAAGGTTTTGAGAGGAAGCTATATAAAGAAGTCTTTTATATAATGTGTTTAAGTAATGTAATTACATAAGTATGAAAAAATGAGAGGATCATCATTCAATAATCACTCTTTTTCAATCATTCTTTAAATGTTTACAATTGTATGCTATAAACTCAGTACAGTGTTGTCAACAGAGGGAACTACAGTGAACATGAACACATATTCTTTGTTCTTATCATTTTGATTTTGGATCCATGAAGGGAGGGCAGAGATTTAGCATTATTAAAGAGTGGCAATTTTTATGAGAGACATTTGTTTGATTTTCTGACCTTCAAATGAATTCCAAAGGCATTTTCTTTTGTATTAATCTTTTTTTTTTTTTTTTTTTTTTTTTTTTTTTTTTTTTTTTTTTTTTTGAGACGGAGTCTCGCTCTGTCGCCCGGGCTGGAGTGCAATGGCCGGATCTCAGCTCACTGCAAGCTCCGCCTCCTGGGTTTACGCCATTCTCCTGCCTCAGTCTCCCGAGTAGCTGGGACTACAGGCGCCCGCCACCTCGCCCGGCTAGTTTTTTGTATTTTTAGTAGAGACGGGGTTTCACCGTGTTAGCCAGGATGGTCTCGATCTCCTGACCTCGTGATCCGCCCGTCTCGGCCTCCCAAAGTGCTGGGATTACAGGCTTGAGCCACCGCGCCCGGCCTGTATTAATCTTATAATGAGCTATTACTGAATTCTCTAACTGTTTATGCTAGATTTTCTGTCAATTCTTTTTGGGTTTCAGGTATAAAATCATGTCATCTGAAAATGTTGAGAATTTTGTAAATCCTTCTTTGCTTTTTAGCCACACATTTATTTTACTTTTCAGTTTCAGTCCTGTCACCTACGGGAAAACATTAAATAAAATTGACAATAGAGATCTTCCTTGTCTTATTCTTGTAAATAAAGAGAAAATTTCAAATTTCATTAGTACACAAGATACTGGTTAATGATGTTACCTAAGTCCATATATCTTCATATTTCATTAGGAATTTTTATCAGAATGAAGTTTAATTTCACCAAATACCTTTTTTATTAAATATGAAAATAATATTTTTGTTTCTAGTACTGATTAATATGTTTACTAATGTTAATCAACATTCTAATATTGAATTAAACCTGCCATTTTGGGATGAATAATATTTGTCATAGTAGTTTTCCTTTTGAAAAAAAAAACAAAATAATAGCATAACTGTGTAAGGGATATGGACTTATCCTTCATAATTAACAAATGCTAGCACATTTTATATTGCTTAAAATTTAAATGTGTGTGTGAATATACATATATATGTATTCGTATGAAGTTCCCGATTTCATCATCTCATTCCAACTTCCTTTATTTCTTCCTTCTACAGGACACACCTTTACAACTATCCTAATATATTTAGCCCATGCATTTGTTCTTTTATAACATTTTATCACACAACACACACGCACACAAGTGAACACACACACACATAACGCCTGTGGTACTGTTTTGTATTTTTTAATATACAAAAGAGTAACCACTCTCCATGTCTTTTGATGTGACTTGGATATTTTGTTATATTGCCTGTATTTCCCCATTAGCATGTGTTTCTCTGAGACAATTTTAGTTGACTTTTTTGATTGAAAGAAAAAATGTTTGATAATAATTTTCATCAGTTTGGAGGTTATAGCATTTTTCATGTGGCTTTTTTCTATAACTTGTTTATTTTCCTTGTTTCCTCCTTTGCTGTTTGCATATGTAATGATGGCCTATCTACCTCCTGTATGTCCCACAGACGCTTCCCTCCACTGTCACAGTTTGTGAGCCATGCGATCCAAGACTGTCATAATAATCCCAGAGTCTGGTCCCAACACCCTTGCATATAGCCTGCCTCTGGGTATGGTTTCTTCTATTCTGGTCCACAAAGATTTTTTCCTTTCTTAATTCGAGTTAAGTATTGAGTTGTATGTTTTTATTCTATAATGTCTATGTGTTTTGAGCAAGGCGAAGGTTTCAGCATATGCGCAAGATTCCACCTTGAAATGGAAGTCTTCAACAGAGAAGACTGATTATATTGTTCCTGACTAACAGGGGATCTCCTTGGTTTTCAGGGAAAAAAACTTAGTCGCCATTTTGTTTTATTCTGTAACAATGCCTTACTTGACCGCCACTACACAAAAGCCTAACATATTTACAGTCTGCTTTTGGTAAAGCTGACATGATTGAAAGTTTCTTCTTTTAGCTCCACAACTTCTGTTTCTGTGGTAAGGTACCAAAAAGGGCTAAAGCAATGTTCTAGGAGCTCTACTGGGCAATCAGCACCCCTTCCAGTGCTACAGTAGCCAAGATTGTGCCAAATTTCTAGCTTCATTAAAGCCATAGTTATGTTTTATTGTTGTTGGTTTTGCTTTGATTTGTTTTGTTTTTCCAGGGTATTCAGCTGGTTTCAGGGTAAGAGACCAGAAAATATATGTTTTCTATACCATTTTAAACCAGAATTATTCAGACTATCCTTAAAGCATAGTTAATATTAATATATATACACATATATACACACACCTATATATACATATATACACGTATATATACATATACATATACATATACATATACCTGTATATGTATATATAGGTGTGTGTATATATGTGTATATATACGTATATACGTATATATAGGTGTGTGTGTTTGTGTGTGTGTGTGTGTGTATATATGACATAGATTCAAGAACAGTTTGTCCTGGATTATACAATTATACAATTCATTATTTTAAAGTTCCTGTCTCTTTCTCCACATGATTTCATTTATAGTGAATGTTTGACTGCTTCTTAGTTTGGAAAGTTTTCCGCTTGCTAAAATAAGCATTTTAAAATGATGGTTTGTGTTCTAATTATAAAAAGAATGCCTAATTGTTTTAGAATTTTTTGGAAAAACCAAAAGAAACAGATGTAAGAAACCAAAATAATTATTTTTTCCAAAATTTCCCAAGGTCTTCTCTGAGACAAAAACTTATGAGCAAAACGTTTTCAATGCTTTTCTCCATTCGATTAGAATGCTTATTTTTTCCACAAGTAACATAGCTCACAATAATTTCTCCCTTATGGAATCTAGATAATTATAACATATACTATAAGCCTCATTTGAGATTTTCTTTTGTTAAAAAAAATATTTTAAAGACGAGGCCTCACTATGTTGCCCAGGCTGGCCTCCAACTCCAGGCTCAAGCTGTCCTTCCACTTTGACCTCTCAAGTAGCAGGGACAGTACAGGCTTGCACTACCGTGCCCAGTGGGATTTACTTACTTAAGTTTCTTTGAAAGTTTAGAACATCATTACTAGAAAAATTAGGAGTAAAAGAAGGCATTGATAATAATCCCGCCTATACCTTAATAAAAGCTAAATTATTCCAGAAAAAGGAATTGTGCATTGCACATACTATACTATGATGGCAAAAAAAAAAAAAAAAAAAAAAAAAATTCATCAAATTACCCACAAATCAGTAATGTGATGCTCACCGACTCTCTGGGCAAGGGATTTGAACAGAACATAGAGGAGAAGATTGTCTTTGCATCATGATGTCTCAGGTCTCATCTGAAAGACACAAAGGGCGGGGACTGGAATCACGTGAAAGCTCATTCATTCACTTACCTGGAAATGTATATTGACCCTTTGCTGGAGATCTCCATTCCTTTCTATGTGAGGACTAGAATGTTGTCTCTCTCTGTGGACTAGAATGAGCTTCTTCCATGGTATAATGAATGGGCTCCAGGGAAATCTATTAGAAAGACAGAAATAAGCCAAAGTCACATCCTCTTTTATGATATAGCTTCTGTAGTAGTGCAGCATTACTTACCCTACATTCTGTTTGTAGAGGCGGTCAGGAAACCCTGTCCTGCCCAGGTTCAAGGTTAGAAAAAATAAATTCTACCTCTTGAAGTGAGTGGCTTTCTGGAAAAACAAGTGGGACCTGAAATATTACTGTGGTCATTTTAGTAAAAACCAATCATTCGGTGATAGAACACAGAGAGTAAAAAGTAATAGGGAATGGACCTTCCCTCCTGGAACAGCTGCTCTATTGAGCAGAGAGAAAAGTTCCTCTCCTTCAGAGCTATTATTGGGTGCTTCCACGGGATTGCCTAGGGCTTAGGTGTAAGGGGACAGAGGAAATAAAAAGAAGATTTCTACAATATCTCAGGGCTTGTAGAGTCTCCTACCTCGAGCCAGAATTGGAGTGGCTTCTGCTGGAGTGCTCTGCAGCCCAGTTCATTTCTGAGATTTGGGCAGAAGGATACTATGGGGGAAGTGGTAAACTCACCATTGGCCCCACGGTACTTCAAATTCTGGTGTTCTTCCCCCACCCACAAGCTGCTACCTACCATTCAAAAGTTTCAAATAGCTGCTCCATGTATTCTAATTTTGTAATTTTACATAGTGGGAGAACTGAAACTGTTCTCAAGAGAATTTATAAATAAAAATATATAATACCCATCATAAAAACTATGATTATAATGAGGAAACTTGGACTCGGGAAGGGGAACATCACACATTGGGGCTTATCATGGGGAGGGGGGAGGGGGGAGGGGGGAGGAATTGCATTGGGGAGTTATACATGATATAAATGATGACTTGATGGGTGCTGACGAGTTGATGGGTGCAGCACACCAACATGGCACAAGTATACATATGTAACAAACCTGCACGTTATGCACATGTACCCTAGAACTTAAAGTATAATAAAAAATAAATAAATAAATAAATATATACATGTAATAAAACATTATATTTGTCTTTTAAAAGTGAATTGCATTTATCTATACACACATAATCACATGAATAAGCTCCAAAAATTATCCAAGTGAAGTAAATTGTAAAAGAACCTATGTATTACACAATACATTTTGTGTAATTATTAAAAATTATATCAAATATTGGAGAATATACAGAGGTTGAAATTTGAAAGACTAACCAGTAAATAGTTAATGCTAACTATTGTTAGTGGGAAAGGAAGTAAAGAACATTTACATTCTGTATTATAAATTTTACCAATTTTGTAACATAAATGTTTTCACATGTTAATATCTAAAAACAGATAATGTCTTTTAATCTCCACAGACCATGTAGCAGTTTGGATTTAACATGGCCTTGTACTTCCATCCAGTCTTGCATAATGTAATGATTGTCAGTGCCTTGGATAGAGAAAAGTAGCATAGTCTTTTAAGAAATGGTGTATTAGCAGTGCTCTTAATGGAATACAGGGAAATTCTGTGGGGAAAACTACCTTATATCTTACTGAACATATTAAAAGACCTCAACAGAGAGAACATTTTAAAGGAAATAATTAAATAACTAAAAAAAAAATGGAGGAATATATCTTTTTCATGGATTCAGATAAATGGTGCTGGGCCTATTAGGTATCCTTATGAATAACTTGATCCCACTCACATAGCAAATCAATTCCAGGCAGAATACAGACCTAAGTAAAAGTGGAAAATAACATTTTTTAAAAAATTCTAAGACTTTATATTTATGAATTTGGCATAGTGAAAGATATTCCAATTGAAATAAACCAAAAAATCATTAAAATATTGATAAACATTAAACAATTAAAAATGTTCATTAATCAAAAAACATAATTAAGAGTACACAGAGGTAAGACACAGTAGGGGACAA
Organism: Rhinopithecus roxellana; assembly: GCF_007565055.1. Classification (NCBI taxonomy): domain Eukaryota; kingdom Metazoa; phylum Chordata; class Mammalia; order Primates; family Cercopithecidae; genus Rhinopithecus; species Rhinopithecus roxellana. The sequence goes on along the minus strand of NC_044549.1, from coordinate 111,703,057 downwards.
AACATTTGCAATCCATGTAATTAACAGAGGACTAAGATCCAGAATTCATAAAACAACTTCCACAAATAAAACTAAAACACACACACAATTGAATAGAAAAATGGGCAAAATACTTGAGTAGACCCTTCACAAAAAAGATATTCAAAAAGCCAGTAAAAATTCTGAAAATATGCTTAAGTGTTCATCCGTTACTAATAAAATAAATGCCAATTTAAATATAATACTAGTTTAATTGGGAACACTATTACACATACACCACAATGTGTAAGTTGAAAAAGACTGATAAAACTTATAACAAAATGCGAAGAAAATAAACAAAACTTTCAAAAACTATTTATGTCAGTAAAAATATTTTAATCACTTTAGCAATTAGCATGACAGAGGCCCAGCGCAGGTGGCTCACACCTGTAATCCCAGCACTTTGGGAGGCTGAGGTGGGCGGATCACCAGGCCAGGAGATCCAGACCATCCTGGCTAACACTGTGAAACCCCGTCTCTACTAAAAATACAAAAAATTAGCCGGGCATGGTGGCGGGCACCTGTAGTCCCAGCTACTCCGGAGGCTGAGGCAGGAGGATGGCGTCAACCCGGGAGGCAGAGTTTGCAGTGAGCTGAGATCCTGCCACTGCACTCCAGCCTGGGCGACAGAGCGAGACTCCCTCTCAAAAAAAAAAAAAAAAAAAAAAAAAAAAAAAAAAAAAAAATTCGCATGACAGTGTCACTTGAAATTGAATATACTTATGGACAATGACCATGCTTTTTCACCCCTAAGTGTATATCCCATAAACATGTATACCTGTGCCCCAGGAAACATGTAATTAACTATTCAAAAAAGCATTACTTATAATATTCTCAAACAGAAAATAACCAAAATGTTCATCCACTATAGAATAGATAAATAGGTGTTCAGCCTGCTTCCGGACGGGTGAGGAGACTCGTAGTCTGGTTCTAGGACTTCCCTAACAGCATGGCCCCTAAACGCCAGTCTCCACTCCTGCCTCAAAAGAAGAAACCAAGACCACCGCCTGCTCTGGGACTGGAGGAGACATCGGCCTCTGCAGGCTTGCCGAAGAAGGGAGAAAAAGAACAGCAAGAAGCAATTGAACACATTGATGAAGTACAAAATGAAATAGACAGACTTAATGAACAAGCCAGTGAGGAGATTTTGAAAGTAGAACAGAAATATAACAAACTCCGCCAACCATTTTTTCAGAAGAGGTCAGAATTGATCTCCAAAATCCCAAATTTTTGGGTAACAACATTTGTCAACCATCCACAAGTGTCTGCACTGCTTGGGGAGGAAGACGAAGAGGCACTGCATTATTTGACCAGAGTTGAAGTGACAGAATTTGAAGATATTAAATCAGGTTACAGAATAGATTTTTATTTTGATGAAAATCCTTACTTTGAAAATAAACTTCTCTCCAAAGAATTTCATCTGAATGAGAGTGGTGATCCATCTTCAAAGTCCACCGAAATCAAATGGAAATCTGGAAAGGATTTGACGAAACGTTCAAGTCAAACGCAGAATAAAGCCAGCAGGAAGAGGCAGCATGAGGAACCAGAGAGCTTCTTTACCTGGTTTTACTGACCTTTCTGATGCAGGTGCTGATGAGTTAGGAGAGGTCATCAAAGATGATATTTGGCCAAACCCATTACAGTACTACTTGGTTACTGATATGGATGATGAAAAAGGAGAAGGAGAAGATGATGATGATGATGAAGAGGAGGAAGGATTAGAAGATATTGATGAAGAAGGGGATGAGGATGAAGGTGAAGAAGATGAAGATGATGATGAAGGAGAGGAAGGAGAGGAGGATGAAGGAGAAGACGACTAATAGAACACTGATGGATTCCAACCTTCCTTTTTTAAAATTTCCTCCAGTCCCCGGGAGCAAGTTGCAGTCTTTTTTTTTTTTTTTTTTTTTTTTCCTCTTGTGCTCAGTCGCCCTGTTCTTGAGGTCTCTTTTCTCTACTCATGGTTCTCAACTTATTTGGGGGGAAATACCTTGAGCAGAATACAATGGGAAAAGAGTCTCTACCCCTTTCTGTTCGAAGTTCATTTTTATCCCTTCCTGTCTCAACAAAAACTGTATGGAATCAACACCACCGAGCTCTGTGGGAAAAAAGAAAATCCTGCTCCCTTCGCTCTGCTGGAAGCTGGAGGGTGCTAGGCCCCTGTGTAGTAGTGCATAGAATTCGAACTTTTTTCCTCCTTTCTCTGTATATTGGGCTCAGAGAGTACACTGTGTCTCTATGTGAATATGGACAGTTAGCATTTACCAACATGTATCTACTTTCTCTTGTTTAAAAAAAGAAAAAAAACTTTAAAAAATGGGGTTATAGAAGGTCAGCAAAGGGTGGGTTTGAGATGTTTGGGTGGGTTAAGTGGGCATTTTGACAACATGGCTTCTCCTTTGGCATATTTAATTGTGATATTTGACAGACATCCTTGCAGTTTAAGATGACACTTTTAAAAATAAATTCTCTCCTAATGATAAAAAAAAAGAACAGATAAATAAAATATGCTATATTCTATCAATGGAATATTGTATTGTGATGAAAATGAATTAAACTACAGCTCACACATAAAATATATTAATTTCAAAAACATAATTTTAAGCCAAAGAAGCTATAAACATACTCATGCTATATTATTCAATTTCTATAAAATTCATAACAGACAAAACTATGAAACAGTCTTATAAGTCAGAAAAGTGCCTTCTTTGGGGACGGAAGGAGGAAGAATAGATTTAGATACATCAGAGATGGCATAAGAGGAACTTTTTGATTTTTCTAAGCAATATTTCATTTTTATGTGCGTCATGCCTCAGGTGTTTACTTTGTAATATGTTATTGTACAGTATTTAATTTTTATATTTCCTATAAGTAAGCATTTTAAAAGTAACCTCTGCATATGAAAATTTTGCTAAAAAATAATTAACATATTTCACTTCTATTTTTCCTTTTATATATGTGTGACAAATGAAATAATAGCACTCAAAGATGTCCACATCCTAGTCCAAAAAACTTGTACATATGTTACCCTGAATGTTAAAAGGGATTTTTCAGATGTGATTAGGTTAAGGATTCTGAGATGGGAGGATTATCCTGGATTAGCAGTGTGAACCCAAGGCCGGATGTGATCACAAATGTCCTTCCCTATAAGAAGAAGGCTGGATGATCAGTCAGAGGAGTTGATGCGATGATCCAAGCATATCTAAGAGTGGGGAGAGAAGTGATGGGGACAGAGGAGAGGGACAGTGAGAAAGAGAAGGAGAGAGGCAAAGAAGGAGGGGGAGATAAATTTGAAGATACTCTGCTGAAAGCTTTAAAATAAAGGAATAGTCTGTGAGTCAAAGGATACAGCAGCCTCTAGTAGCTGAAAAAGCCAAGGAAATGAATTCACCCCTAAAGCTTCCAGAAAAACACAGCCCTGCTGACTTCCAGAACTGTAAGATAAATCCATGTAGTTTTAAATAATTAAGTTTGTGGTAATTCATTATGACAACAGTAAGAAATTAATACAATATGCAAAATGATGGTATGTGACTTAAAAAAATCTGTATCTATATGAATTGTAAATGTATCTTCCCAAATGCATACCATTAAAATTTTTAAATAAGAAAGTATTACATTATTGTTTAATTACAAAACATTTTTTCTTAGTGATAAGTAAAAATCGTTGTATTATCTCAAATTTGATGAAATATGGAATGTAATTTCATATGCTGGAGTTTACATTATAAACACATAATCAAAAATATATATATGTATATACACACATACACATATGAATTAAGAAGTGTTTAAGCATATTTACTTTCTTTCATTAGAATTCATTCCTTAGTTCAAAGAGCTTAATATCCATAAGACTAATAGAAAGACATGTTTATGAAAGTGATGGCAAGTGAGTTCCTTTGGGTTAATGGGCCTCACTGGCATTGACTACAGTAATCATTAACCATTGTGAAATAAGTAGATCCTTGCTACTACTCACTGCCTACAGCTGTGCATGTGACTGTCAACATAGGCTTCTTTGAGGAATGGTTAGCTTTCTGGTGCATTGCCTGAGGTCTTCAGAGAAATGTTCAAAGTGTCACATAGTGTGCACTCCAAACTAGGGTATCCCAAACTTACTCTCCAAAATTTGGTTTAAAATCATCCAGCCATTTTCCAATGAGGTGATAACAAGTAAAGAAACAATCAGACAAAAAACTTGTATTATACAGATGAGTTTCCTATTGACTTTAACTGACAAAACATTTGGACAAGTTTTGTAATGCTGCCATTGTTCTCTGAATCCACCGTAGAGCATAATCAGGATGAGTGAGTCTATACTGTTGTAACTTGTGACAGTCTGAGAGAGTTGCTATAAAAATGGCAGATGCACTAGGTAGAACCACGTGTACGTTACTCATTTCAGATCAGAATACCTGGGTGCCATTCTAAGCTCCATTGCTTTTTCACACATGACTGGAATAAACGTAGCACAGGGTGTGATTCTAAGGTGCTTCAAATCAGGAAGAGAGATGACAAATATTGCCTTTAATCAACCATTCACTTTTTAAACTTTTATTTTAAGTTCAAGGGTACAAGTGCAGGTTTGTCACCTAGGTAAACTTGTGTCATGGGGCTTTGTTGTACAGATCATTGCATCACACAGGTAGTAAGCCTAGTACCCATTAGTTATTTTTTTCTGGTCCTTCCATCTTCCCACCTTCCACCCTCTGAAAGGCACCAGCGTTTGTTGTTCCCCTTTATGTTTCCATGTGTTCTTACCCTTTAGCTCTCACTTGTATGTGAGAACATGTAACATTGGTTTTCTGTTCCTGTGTTAGTTTGCTAAGGATAATGGCCTCCAGCTCCATCCATGTCCCTGCAAAGGACATGATCCCATTCTTTTTTACAGCTGCATAGTATTCCATTGTATACATGTACCACATTTTCTGTATCCAGTCTTTCATTGATGGGCATTTAGGTTGATTCCATGTCTTTGCTATTGTGAATAGTGCTGCAATGACAAAGAAGTTTCCATTTAAAAACACAACTGTTTAGCAAATGTCTAAAATATCTCCTATAATACAAAGTACAACTAAATGTGTCTCTCTTTTAAAAGATGAAAATCAGGTCAACCTGTTACTTTACTGTGTTTAAAATATCTACACTCAACTCCTGAAAAGTTAATCCACACTTTACTCTTAAAAAGCTAATCTAGTCCTCTTTTATTTACCTTCTAATAACACTTATCACTTACTTAAAGATTATGGGTAAACGGGAAATAGTTAATTATTTCAATATTTCAGAATACTGAAAAGTCAATATTTAGGATTTATTTTCCACTGTTATAAACACAAATGATGTTTATTTAACATTTCCTTTAAAAAAGTTTTTAAAAATTTAACTGTAATTACACCTTCATGCTAATAAAAATGTGAATCCTTATTAATTAAGTTACTTAACTGAACCATGGAACATATAACGCTTACAACTGTCACATTTTGAAAACATAGAAAATTGTCATTTTGAAGGTTCATTGATTTATCTAACTTTACTATATTATAAATTATTTATTTATAATATACTCATTGCCAGAAAAACTTTTTAATAAAGTTTTATAAAGGAAATTATTCGGCTGTGAAATTGGAAGCAAAACTGTTGCAGCTCAACTGAATTTTATTTTTTACTATTTCACCAACTGTAATCTAAACGGCTTTTATAGTGCCTCCAACTAAAAAGGATTATCTAGTCAGAATGTATCAGTACATAATAAATGTGCTTCATTTCTTCCAAGTTCTTATAGCTGACAGCCAAAATGAATGTTTGTCTCAGTGCTGGCACCAGGCGTACTTCTGCAGAAACTATTTCATGGTCCATTGAACCCTAAAGGACATTGTTTTTAAAGGCATATTATCAGAAACAGAGAAGCAAGTTATCGTAGAGGCTATCACAGGTACCACTGAAACTTGAGTACGTACCTCTAGCTTAGTTGATATTTTGAAGACACTACTATCCTAAAGATTTCAGCTATAATTGTGCATTTCTCAAAACCTTCATAATTTTATCCATCTGATAAAATATCTATATGTATGTATTTGGAAGGTTGGGTAAGAAAGCATAAGAATTGTAGTGCCTTAAATTATAAATAATGACAGATAGGGGACATTTACCTATCATTTAAAACTTTCATCAGATATTCTGTTTCCATGAATCCTTACCTACCTTTCCAATCACTAGAAAGAGTTATATACTTGGTCACCTTGCATTTCTCCTCTGTGCTGCTGCGGCAATATGTTTAAGACATTTGTTGATGCCCTCTCACCAAGCATTGTGTTTGTTTCTTTACATATGCCTTCTCTACAAGATTGAATTACTTGAGGTCAGAGTCCAAGGGTTTCATACTTACATCGTTATGCAAACACCATGACTGACAACATTGATGGATTTAAAAATTTTGAATATGAAGCACTTTTCCAAATAAATGATACAAGCTACATCACACATATTATAGAAGGTCACACAACCTTTATGTTTTATGCTTGGGATTTGGCATAATTTCCTAAAGTATTTTTGTTTAAGCTTTGTCAAATGCCTTGTTGAACATTTTCACATGCAAAGGATATACATCTACATATCTATATCTATATCTATCTTCTTATTTTATTACAGCTTATTCAGGTCAATGTAACCAAATTCAACTGATGGATAGATGCCATCTTTACCTTTAGTTGGTAAGCAATAAATTCATAGAGTCTGCTTTTATTTTACGTGAAGTTTTCTACTAATGCGTTTATTTAGTTGATAATTTATAAACTCATTGAATTTTCTTATTAGAAAACAACATGAAAACTATTTAATCTAATTCCCATGTACTGGCATTTACTGTATAGCAACTTCATAAGAAACATCTGTCATTTGTATATGCCTAAAGATTTTAAATGGATTACACTAAAGAATGGCTTACATTTTTGTATGTTTGTATGTTATTTATTTAATTGATTGTGTATACACACACATACACACACACACACACATCTCCTTGGTATAAATAGTTTAAAAACCATGACTTGTAATTTTTTAAGCGAAAATAGAATGACATGGCCAAGATAAAAAGGTAGCCATGCAATCGCTGTATAAAAATATGACTCTCTACTTTTTGAGGTGAAATTGTAAAAGTACATAAAAACATCTTAACCAAAGTAAGCTTCACAGATATTTAAATCTCATGCAAGTCTTCATGTACACTATGCAGAGAGATGCTGTGATCTGAAGGATATTAATATGGCACATGTAAGAATAGTTTACAAGATTTTTTTATGGCATCCACCAATGAAGGTATATGTACCACTAGGAGACAATTCAATTCAAACAGTCCCCATTGAGTTGGGAATAAGTAGACATGTAAATAGGAAGCAAATAGAGCTCAAAAATGGAAGTATTTTTCTAGAGAGTAAGCACCACAAGATCCAGCTATATACATTTGATACACTGCTTTATGATTCAAGGATTAAAATCTAGTCAAAATTCCTAAGAGAGTTATTTTGATATTTCTTTGATTATAGAAACCTTTGAGAACTTTGATGAAATAAGTGAACAGTCTCCAAAACAAGAGACATATGTACACCACCATGAAACTTTGCATAATATTTTAGGGGATTCATATCTGCCTTAAGACTTATCTATAGATAATAGGGCAAGACTTCATGATCTAGATAAATTTATGTCTTCTGCAGCCAACCACGACGGCTCACACCTGTAATCCCAGCACTTTGGGAGGATGAGCTGGGCAGATCACCTGAGGTGAGGAGTTCGAGGCCAGCCTGGCCAACATGGTGAAACCCTGTCTCAACTAAAAATACAAAAAATTAGCTGGACATGGTGGCAGGCACCTGTAATCCCAGCTACTTGGGGGGCAGAGGCAGGAGAATCATTTGAACTCACGAGGCGGAGGTTGCAGTGAGCCGAGATTACGCCATTGCCCTCCAGCCTGTCCGACAAGAGCAAAACTCCATCTCAAAACAAAAACAAACAAACAAACAAACAATAAAAAAGTGTCTTCTGACATTAACTTAGGCTTTAAAAGACAATGAACAGTAAATAATTGAGGCATAATAGTATTGGTAAAGGGTGAAATGTATTTTGCATTGTTGATTAAAGGCAAATTTCTTTTTTTGAAGATAGGTTTGTAGGATTGAAATTCCTTTGTAAAATCAGGTGCTGAGCAAGAATTTTCAGTGTAATTAATGCCTAGATCTATTAAATATAATTAATTCTAGTGGCTACAACAAACCTGCCTCCAAAACTCAAAACTCAGTGCCTATGACAAGAAAGGGTTGTTTCTGACTTTTTAAAGTCCAATTTTTGTACTAAAACATGCACACAAATGTTTGCAACAGCATTATTTGTAATCACCAAACTTAGAAGCAACCAACTAGGTCGATGGGTAAATAAACTGTGGTACACCCATGCAATGGGATATTATTCAGTACTAAAAAGAAATGAGCTATAAAGGGATTAAAAAATGGACAAAACTTAAATGTATATTACTTATACTACTAAGTAAAAGAAGCTTATCTGAAAACATTACATATTATCTAATCCCAACTATATGACATTCTGGAAAAGGTAGAAGCATAGAGACAATAAAAAGATCAAAAGTTCCCAGGAATTAAGGGGGTAAAGGAGGGATGAATAAACAGAGCACAGAAGATTTTTAGGACAGGGTACTATTCTTTATGACACTATAATCATAGATACAAGTTATCAGAGGCTGGTCAAAATCCACAGAATGTCCAGCAGCAACGGTGACCCCTAATATAAGCTATGGGCTTTAGGTAAAAATGATGTGTCAATGTAGGTTCATCAAGCACAACAAATGTATGACTCTGGTGAAAGATGTTCATAGTGGGCAAGGCTGTGTGTAAGTGCACGTGTGGGCCTGGAGTTAATGGGAACTCTCTCTATTTTCTGCTGAATTTTGCTGTGAACCTAAGTGTTTTAGAAATAAAGTCTATTTAAAAGGAAGCAAACAAATAAACAGAAAAAAATGAGGAGTAGATATCCCTGCTCCGTCTTGAAGCTAATCATGTGATTCCCAGGATTGATGTGGAAAAAAAGAGGAATGTACAGGACATTACAGCTTAACAGCTCAGGCTCAATGTAACTGTGATGGCTAATATTATGCATCACTCTCACTGGATTACAGTGCATAATTGCGTGGTCAAACACCAGTCTAGATTCTGTTGTGAACGTATTTTGCTATTCATTGATTTTTATTTGTAATTGGTACATAAAGTTGTACAAATTTGTGGGGTACAGTATGATGTTTCAATGCAGGTATATATTGCATAATTATCAAATCTGGGTAATTACTGTATCTATCACTTTATACATTTATCATTCCCTTGTAGTGATAATGTTCAAAATCTTCTCTTCTAGCTATCTGGAAATATACACTACGTTGTTATTTCCTATAGTCAACCTATTGTGTAATGAAACACTATAATTTATTCTTCCTGACTAACTGTAACTTTGTACCCATTGACTTATTACTCTTTACTAGCCTGTTTTGGTGTTCTATTTCTACATAGTTCAATCTTGGTAGGTTGTATGTGTCCAGATATTTATCCATTTCTTCTAGATATTTCAATTTGTTGGCATATAGTTGTTCATAATTGTTTTTCTAATGATTTTACGTTTTTCTATCATATAAGTTGTAATGTCTCCATTTTAATCTCTGGTTTTATTTAAGTCTCCTCTCCTTGTTTCTTATTGTAGATAACAGTTTGTTGCTTTTTTTATCTTTTCAACAACTCTTTGATATTTTGTATGTGGTTATTTATCCCTGTTTTGTATATTTTTGCTCTGATTTTTGTTATGTCTTTCCTCCTGCTAATTTTGGGTTTTGTTTTTTTTCTTACTTTTCTAGTTCCCCTGAGGTGTAATGTTAAGTTCTTTGAGATCTTTCTACTTTTCTATGTAGGAATTTACTCCTATAAACATTCCTTTTTGAGCTCATTTGCTATATCCCACAGGTTTTGTTAGGTCATGTTTCCGTTTTCCTTTCACACAATGATTTCTTAAATTTAATTTTTTTATTGACCCATTTTTTTGTTCAGAAGTATATTATTTAATTTACATAAACTTATACAGCTTATAATATTTCTTTTGTTATTGATTTGTAGTTTTATTCTATTGTGGTCAGAAAAGATACTTCATGTGATTCCAATTTTTGAAAATGTGTTAAGACTTGTTTTGTGAGCTAACATATGGCTATCCTGGGGAAACTTCCATGTACTATTGAAGAAAAAAATCTGTATTCTACAGCTGTTGGATGGAATGTTATATAAATATCTGTTAAGTACATTTGGTCTAGAATTTAAAATGCAGTGTTTCTTTGTTGTTTTTCTATCTAGATGGTCTAGATTGAAATCCTCTAATGTATTGTATTATAGTCACTCTTTCCCTTTAGGCCTATTAATATTGGTTTACATATTTGGGTACTCTTCTGTTCTATGCGTATATATTTATAATTGTTATGTTTTCTTGCTGTATTGGCCTGTTTATCATTATATAATGGTCTTCTTTGTATTCCCTTATTGTTCTTAGGTTAAAGTTTATTTACCTGATATAAGCACGGCTAAGATGCTCTCTCAGTTTCCATTTTTGTGGAATATCTGTTTCCATTCCTTCATTTTTTGTCACTCATGTCTTCATAGGTGAATTGAAGTTCTGATAAACCACATACGGTTGGGTCTTGTTTTTCCAATCCATTCAATCTATGACTTTTAAATGAATAGTTTAATTCATTTCCATTCAAGGTTATTAGTGACCTTATAGGTAGGCTTTATTACTGCCACTTGTTTTACTTGTTTTCTGATTGTCTTGTACATTTTTTCTTCTTTTTTATCTTTCACTATCTTCCTTTCTGGTTAAGTGATTTTGTCTCTAGTATATTTTGATTCTGTGTTGTTAACTTTTAAGGTACCTATTATGGTTTTTTGCTCTGTGATTACCATGAGGCTTACAAATAAAATATTCTTGTCATAATAGTTCATTTTAAACTAACAACAACTTAACTTTGATCTCAAATAAAAGTGACAGAAATAAACTCTACAATTTAACACCATTCCCCACCCATCATTTTGACTTCAGGATGTTTCAATTTGTATAATTTAATATTGCTTATTTCTTAACAAATTGTTGTAGTTATTACAACAATTGTAGTATGTAGTCTTTAATAGTTTTGCCCTTTAATCTTCATTCTTAAAATAAAAGTGGTTTACACACCACAATTACATCCTTAGATTATTCTGAATGTGTCTGTAATTGTTACTTTTTCAAGTGAGTTTTCTTACCTTCAGATATTTACTAGTTATATTTTATCATCACTTTCTTTCAAATTTAAGAACTCTCTTTAACATTTATTACAAGAAATCTGGCATAGATGAATTCCCTCAGCTTTTGTTTGCCTGGGAAAGTCTCTCTTTTGAGTTAGGAGGTTAGCTTTTCTGGGTATGGTATTCTTGGCTGTAAGTTGCTGTTGTCGTTGTTGTTTTCCCTTCAGCCCCTGGAATATATTATCCTGCTCTCCCCAGTATTTCTGTTAAGAAATATTCTGAAAGCTGTACTGGAACTTCATTGAATGTGATGTGCGTCTTTTCTATTGCTGCTCTTACTATTTTTTTTTTTTTATCTTTGATTTTGAAAGGTTTGGTTATGATGTGTCTTGTGGATTTTCTCTTGAGGCTGAATTTGATTGGTAACTACTGAGCTTTCTGTACCTTGATGCTATTTCCTTTTCCAGGATTGATACATTTTCAGCATCATATTTTTAATTACAATTTCCAAATATTTTTCTGGCTAATCTACTTGAGAAACTCCTATTATGTGGATGTCAGTTCACTTGATGTTCTCCCATAAATCTCATAAGACTTCTTTATGCTTTCTGATTCTTTTTCCATTTTTGCTTATCTGATGGAGTAATTTTATATGTTCTGTCTTAGAGGTCATTGATTCTTTTCTCTGTTTGATCAACTGTGCTTTTGAAGTTTTCTAATGAGTTTCTCAGTTTGATTATCGCATTTTTTATTTCTGATATTTATGTTTTTTAAAACGGTTTCTCTTTCTTTGTCAAATTTTATATTTTGTTCTTGGATTGTCTTCCAAATTTTATTTAGTTTTCTATCTGCATTTGTGTGATTCATTGAATTTCCTTAAGAGAATTATTTATTCTGAATTTTTATTCAAGCATTTCATAGATCTTTAGCTCTCCTTGGTCCAATACTGGATCTTTGTTGGTTTCTTTTAGTGGCATCATATTTCCCTGAAATTTTACAGTCTTTCTGTCCTTACATGAATGCCTGCACATTTGCAGAAATGGCCAATTATTCCAGCTTTTGAAGGTATTTGTTAGTGGTGCAAAACCCTTACTACTTAATATCACAGGTTAATTGGTTAATTGCTGGCCTGCCATTGCTTCTCAGTCTGGAGAAGACTTATAGTTGAGCTCTGGAACTTCAATGCTGCTTTGGAACTAAATTACCTGTCCTGGTGTTATTTCCAGGTCTGGGAAAGATTTCAGCAAGCACAAGATCTTACCTGACAATCTTTCAGTTGTTTGCAGGTCAGAGGAAAGCTCCATGTGAGCACTTAGACTTTGTGGAAATTTGGGGCAGGGATTTGGGCCTTCTTATAAATCATACCTACCTGCAATGTTATGGTGCTAGCCAAACTCCTCAGTGTGACATCTCTGCTGAGACCCATGCACCTGTCACCTCAATCAGCACCCCCAATTTTGTCCTCAACTTAGAGTACTAAGTGATTCAGCTCTCCTGGAACTCTCAATGGTTTTCATGAGATGAGATTAGAGTTGACTTTCCATGAATATTTTCAGACTGGTGAAATGATCAAACATCCATCTGCAATTCCTCTCTTCCACCTTCAAAACTGTGGGTGGAAGGAAGTTCTCTGTAAGTGGCATTATGCCAGCTATGTGGAGGAGATGGTGCAGTTGAAAGTGACCATTCCTCTTTCCGGTTGTGGCTTCTCTCAGTTCTCTGGGCATAAATAGTTTGTCTGCTTCTCATCCAAGTTCTGGTGAATTCAGTATGGCATTCTTGTCTTTTAATAATTTCTAGTTGTACTTTTTTTGACTGAGTGATGCTGGAAAACCTTTCATTCTGCCATCTTGCCAATGTTGCTTCTCTCTACATCTGAATTCCATGACAATGCTTTGGGGTTGCAAATACCTCCATTGACAATTCCTCCTTCTCATGCCAGCTACAGCTTGTTGAGGCATGTCAACCTCAGTTTTGATGTCATCTCTGTAAGACTGTTGTCTTCATATCAGATGCCAGAGCCGAATCCACAAAATAGATGGTTCAAAATGGAAGTAGCTGGCCATGGGGTTGGTGAAGATGAAGGAAAACCTAGGGGTATGCAGTGGCAGGCCTGGCTGCTGCTCCATATCAAGGAGATGAGCCAGAAGATAAGCAACAATGTGCATCAGCTACAGAGGAAATGCTCCCAACCTTTTGAGCATAAAAGCAAAATTGCTGTGAAATTATTTTTAATATACTATTAACACTTAAATCAGTAAATTAAGTCAAGGCGCTTACCCTCCATATTTGGATGGGCTTTATCTAATCAGTTGAAGGCCTGAAGACTGAGTGAGCTTTCCTGAGGAAGAAGGAATTATCCTCAACACTGCAGAATAAAAAAAAAAATACAAAACCTAAGTAATTTTAAACTCAAACTGGCAACATTACTTTTAAATGAACTTGTAACCTTTCAGCTTTCCCTACAAATTTTGGACATGCCAGGCCCCACCATCATGTAAGCTAATTCCTTAAAATCTTGATCTCTCTCTCCGTGTGTGTGTGTGTGTGTGTGTGTGTGTGTGTGGCTGTATTATCTATTGTGTTATCTATCTACTATTGGTATTGTTTCTTTGGAAAACCCTATTAATTAATATTGATCACGTTACTTAAAGTTCATTGGCCAGACTTAACCACACAATTACAACCAAACTCGATAATAACCAGAAAATAAAAGGAAGAACTTGAGATACATGATGACCACTATCATCATTAAATTTTCTGTCTCTTCATGGTGGCTGACTTGGTATGAGCTGTCCTTCAGGATTTATAGAAGATTGATTTCAAGAACTTCCAAAGATATCAAAGATCATGGATGCTCGTTAGTGATATAAAATAATGCAGTATTTGTGTATAATTTATGCTCATCCTCCCATATGCTTTAAATCATTTCTAGACTACTTTTAATACTTAATACAATTTAAATAACGTGTAAATGGCAGTTATACTGTATTGTTTGAGAAATAATGACAAGAATTAAAAGTTTGTACATGTTCAGTACAGATACTATTTTTATTTGGAATTTTTGAAATCTATAATCAGTTGAAATAATTGATGCAGAATCCACATACAAGGAGGGTTGGCTATACTTGCAAATAAAGTCCAGATTTGGGAGGGGAATACAATTTGTTTGCCTCTATCAATTCTCTAGTATTCTATATACAGTGTATAGGTAAACACATTTCTTGTGATGTATATTTAGTTTCAAGAAGATGTAAACCATCCTAGTAGAGAACTAGTCTCATATTACTTAAGAGACAGAAAGAAGAGAGAGATAAATGGAAGAACTCTTTTTTTTGTAAAGCAGAAACTTCCTCTGTATAGACAAATCAAGCTAATCAGAAGCAGTTGATCAGATGCTGACAAAATGTTTCAGATAAGAGAAGTACAGAACAGCTCTATTCTATTCTCTCCTACCTCTGTGCACACACACACTAACTTTCTGATTAAAACAAGCAATTTTCATAAGTTGAGGGCCATATTAAACTTTGAATTTCTAGTATCTTGACAATGTCAGAGGAGAAAATTCAGAACACATTCTTTGTTCCTATAAAATGAGCTAATTCAATCCATGCATGCTCTTTATTTTGTTGCCTCTGTGTTTTTGCACATGCTGTTCTCATTGCCAAGGATGCACAATTTTCTGCATTGCCTTTTACTGAACTATTTGCAAGTTGCTATGCAAGAGAGAGCCTAAGCAGGATTAGAAACTTCTTAGACCTCCATAGTCTCTGAGGCAAACTAAATTTAAGCTATGACAGCAACAGTGAAATCTAACCCTCAAATTAACTTTTCTGTATTTGGAAATCTGGGGATCTTCATCCACCGGCCTACTCCTCATCCATATGTGTTTCTGTCCAAGACGTGTTTTCTTGCATAATTTGAGGAAATGGAGTGGGAAATACTTGTGATTATGTTCTTTAAATATAAAAATATAAATGTATAATGTAATCTTTCGAAGAACTGAAAAAAAAAATAACTGTCTTAGAAGAGTGAGACTTTGGAAAGGGAATAGTATGGAGAATAAAACCTTCACGTACACATTCTGTACCCTCATGTCCAGTTGCTGTTATTTTGAAATGGGATGCATAGATTACCTAAGTATCATATCAATAAATTTAAAATAACAATAGTAGCAAAAGTACATTAACTCTTTCAATCTTCAACATTTAATTGTATGGAGAAAAGTCTGCCTCTTTGTGAAACTTGTATTAATTTAAATATTCAAAGATTTTCAAAATTTTTATTGAAATAAAAGAAATCTAATAGAGGTTCACATTTTGTTTTACTTCTCTACACATAGAAGAGGAAGTGCTTAAGAACTTATCTTTACCTAAGAAAAGTCAAAATGAAAGTATTTATATATTTCAGAAAACAGTGATGTCCACTAAAGTACGATTTTCAATCATATTATGTATTGAGAGGTTAAACATAGTTTTTATAGGAAATAAAATAATCCCCAAATCCAGAGATTCTCTAAGACTTCTTTGTTGGAAATATCTTAAGAACAATTAAGAAGCAGAAGATTATTTGCTCAAATACAACTGTATAGAAAGAAGGAAGTCCTTTCTCATTTTTATTTTGTTAAGGGTCATTCACCAGCACTGAGAAAAGTCACGTTGTAAATGTAAAGAAAGAAATCTGGTCTTATAAGATTGAAATTTACAAAAAAGGGGAAAAATGACAGAATGGGAGTTTTAACAAATGGATGTAAAGTTTATGATAATTTGCATTTACATGTGGAATAAATTACTAGCCATAAGCAGAAACTCCGAAATTGTCAAGTCCCCAGAAGCACTATTTATGGCTGAAAATAAGCTAAATTTTCTTTATTCAGTAAAAAGGTTTCAGGCTTTGTAGTTGAGAAAAATAAACAGGGCTCTCATTCTTAATATGATATGTTTTAATAATCCCTAGTAGAACTGTGTTGCTTTTATTTATAATTATAATCAAGAAATGGCATTAAAAGAATACCTTTTAAAATTAAGAGTTTTCTACCTTTTAAAATGTTCTAAGAGGACTTAGAAAGCAAAAACATGCATTTTCTTGCAAAATTTGAGGAAATGGAGTGGGAAATATTTGCAATTATGTTCTTTAAAAAATACTACTCTGCAATTAAAAAAAGATTTTACAAAATGTTCTGTTAAGTTTTAATAAATCTCTAAGCCTTGATTTTCTAAGATATTTAGGCATATAGATATTTCTGAATATGCTTAATTTCAGAAAAATGCTACATAAAGAACAGTTTTTATTATTTATCTATATTTTCCAATGTAAATAGTCAAGCATGAAGAGAAAAGCCAATGAAATAAGAATAGAAAAAAGCCAAAAGATCAAAAGAGGAAAAAATAAACAATAATGATAATATTATAGGAAGAACACTCTTATTTCCTCCTTCTTATTCTCTCTAATTATTTTTTGAAAAACATTACATGCATACTCGATGTCCTATAAATCCTTGTATCTACAGTTCTGAGAGAGGTTTGCTCTCCTCTTATTTAAATTCATTGCAAGGAGTAGAGTTCGGGCAATCACTCCAATATTTGCAGTAAGGTTAGCATGATCATACTGAATCTTCCAGGAACAGTTGAAATTTATACCTTTTGGTCCTATGTAATTATTAATAGTTCTCCCTTTCATTCTAAAAGTCAACATGGTTTAAATGATATATGATCACCCTAAAGGTTGTCTTTATATAATTTCAACTTGTATTTTAGAATCAGGGGGTTCATGTGCTAGCTTGTTACCTAGGTATATTGCATGGTGCTGAGAATGTGGGTACAGTTGATCACATCAACCAGGTACTAATCAAAATACTAAAAATACTCAAAAGTCAGTTTTTCAAACTTTGCTTCCCTTCCATTCTTTCCCCTCTAGTGGTCTCTACTGTCTCTTGTTGCTGGATTTATGTCCATGATTACCCATGGTTTAGCTCCCACTTATAAGTGACAACCTGCTGTATGGTTTTCTGTTCCTGCATTAATTCACTTAGGATAATGGCCTCTAGTTTCATCCATGCTGCTGTAAAGAACATACTTTTGTTCTTATTTATGCTTGTGTATTCCATGATACGCATGTACTCTATTTTCTTTATCCAATCCACTGTTGATAGGCAACTAAGTCAATAGCCTGCTGTTACTGGAAGCTTTACCAATAACATAAACAGAAAATTGATAGATCATGTATCTCATATGTGTTACATATACTGTATTATTAATAAAGTG
Source organism: Rhinopithecus roxellana (assembly GCF_007565055.1). Taxonomy (NCBI): domain Eukaryota; kingdom Metazoa; phylum Chordata; class Mammalia; order Primates; family Cercopithecidae; genus Rhinopithecus; species Rhinopithecus roxellana. The sequence goes on along the minus strand of NC_044549.1, from coordinate 111,685,455 downwards.
GACAGAGAAGATAAAATGTTATTAAGAAAATCATAAAGAAGAGAAAACAGATTTACTCTTCATTAAGTGCAAGTGAACCATCATAAAGTTCTTCCTTATCATCTTCACACTGAGCAGGGTGAGGAGGAGGAGGAAAAGGAGAGATTTGTCTCACTGTCTCAGGCAAAGTCAGAAGAAACTTCACATAAATGAACCTACACAGTTTAAATTCGTGTTGTCCAAGGTTAAATGTAATGGCTAGTTTTAGTTTGCAGTACTTTTTCTAGCCATGTTTTTCACATGGCACAGATTGTGAATGCCCATATAAGAAACTAAATATGCTTGATTATTTCCCTATCATTGTGCTATATATAAATAGAAACTCTTAATGGCAGTTGGAAGCACAGGGCATGTTAGGAAAACAGAGAAAAAATATTATATCTAAGTAAATTCAAATCAGTTGTCTTTACTGGCAATTTCAGCTTGAGAAGGGAAACCTAGAAAGGATTATTAGAAAAACAACAAAAAGGAATCTTTACAAAAGGAATTTGGATGAGGCGATTTCTCATGCCACTTCAGACATCACAAATTTATTATTCTATAATATTTCCTATATTAATACATACTTCTACTTGTTGCTATCTACTCAAACATGTAAACTACTACTGTCTAAACTTTATTCTTTAGTACATGTGTACACACACAGCTGTATTCACCATTCATATTTTTTACTATCTGTTTTCTTTGTAGACAATGAATGCCAAATATCTTTATCTTGTCTCTTTCCATCATGCACCTTTAAATTCTCATATATATATATTTACATATATACATATAATATACATCGTTTTAAATCTTAGTTATTAACTTTCTACTTGTGATAGGCGAAATGATGGTTTCATGAACAGTACTCTAATATCAGTTGACTGAGAAAGAGAAAACTCAGGCCTAGTTTAGAAGTTATTTTGCATAATTGGCAGGGACCAGATAAAAGTGCAAAGCTGCAGCACTGCACCCATTTGAGAAACAGCCCTACAAGATAGGGCAGAACTTTAAACAGTCCACTTGGTTGTTTATTTTTCCTGAAAGCAGACATGGAGAGAAGTATATGTCTATTTAGACCTATGGGCTGTGCCCAGTAGTTTGGCTAGGTGGGTCAAAGACTTGGAGAGAAAATGATCAGACAACTGGTGACAAGAAGGTGTGGAGATGAAGTGTGTGGCTACTATTTTCTCAGGGGAAATAATATGAGGATATTTGTCTCCCATGTGAAGTCTCACCAAAGAGTGACCTCAGTACAGGAGGATTTTACTGATAAAGTGACTAAGCTGACCTTTCCTGTGGATGTCAGCCAGTCTCTTTCATAGCCAGTCTTGTCGTTGCTCACTGGGCTCATGAAAAAAGTGGGCATGGTGAGAAGAATAGGGGTTATGCATGGGCTCAGAAACATGGGCTACCATTCACTGAGGCTGGTTTGACTATTTCCACCGTGAGGTTACTAATTTTCCAGCAGCAAAGACCAATACTCTGTCTCCAAATGGTACATTTCCCTGAGATGATCAGCCAGTTTTCTGGTGGCAGACTGATTGTATTGAACAGCTTCTATCATGGAATGAGCAGAATTATTTTTTTCCTCCTGAAATAAATACTTGTTTTATAAGGATTTGTCTTAACTATATACTTCTGCAAAAACTATCATCCACAAACTTACTGAATGTCTAGGTTACCACCATGGTATTCCATGTAACATTCCTTTTCACCAAAGAATTCATTTCATAGTAAATAAAGTAGAGCAACAGGCCCATGCTCATGGAAGTCACTGGTCTTACCATTTTCAGGATGCACCATTCTGAAGTGGCTGCCTTGATTGATTAGTAGAATGGCCTTTTGAAGATTCAGTTACGTTATGAGTTAGGTAGCCACACCTTATAGGGCTGGGGCAATGTCTCCCAGGATATAGTACACGCTCTTAATTAACATTAAATAAGTGGTGGTGTTTTCCCAGTAACCAGCATTTATCATCAAGGAATCAAAAGGTGGAAATAGGAGTGAATCCTTATTACCCAGCAATAATCCACTAGCAAAATTTTTTGCTTCTTGTCTTGGCAATCTTAGATTCTTTACATCTAGAGTTTTTAATTTCAAATGGATAAGTGCTTCTACTAGGAGACACAGTAATGATTTTATTGGAAATTCAAATTACCAGCCCAATTTGGGCTACTTATGAGTTTGAATCTACAAGCAAAGAAGGGGGTTACTGTATTGGTTTGAGTGATTGATCCTGATTGCCAAAGGGAAACACAACTGCTACTTCATAATGGAGGTAAGAAAGAGTATGTCTGGAGTACAATAGATCTCTTAGGGCATCTCTTAGTTCTACCATGTCCTATGACTAGAGTTAATTGAAAAGTGCAGTGACCCAATTCAGACTGGACTATTAAAATCTCAAGTCAGGAATGGAATCTCAAGTCAGAAATTCATTCAGGAATGGAAGTTTGGGTCAACCCACCCAAACAAAGAACCACAATCAGCTAAGCTGCCTCCTGAAGACAAAGAGGATATGGAATGGGAATAGAAAGAGGGTAGTTCTGTTACTAATGGTACCAACTATGATCACGTGAGCAGTTGTAGATGGGAGGACAGTAATAGTTATTAAGTTTTTCTTATTTTGTTATGAATATATTTGTATACATATAAATCAAACATTTATATTTTTCTCTCTCATCCTCTTATTATCTAACATAAGATCTGTTGATGATAAATATCTTTATCTCTTAGTATTTAACTCTAGGGTATCAAAGAAGATGAGTGAACATCACCTAAGGACTTTTCCTTCTTTTTGGTGGAAAGAATTAGCAAGTTTTTGGTGGAATGCAAAATAGTTGTCCTATATTAAGTAGAAGTATGACTTCATTGTTGTCTTTATTTGGAGATTAAATAAAGTTTAAACAGACATTTATGGATACCAAGTTGATTAAAGTTAGATTGTGATGGTCAGTTCTATGTGTCAACCTGGCTAATCTACAGTACTCATTTATTCAGTTAAACACTAATCAAAGTTTTGTTGTGAAGAATTTTGTACAGGTGATTAAAGCTCATAACCAGTTAACTTCGAGTAAAAGACATTATCCTTAAGTAAAAGAAAGTATAAGATATGGACCTGATTCAATCAATCAAAATGTCTTAAGATCATAACTGGGTCTTCTCTGAAAAAGAAATTCCACCTGCAAAAATCAGCTTCAGCCCATGCCTGATAGCCCTATCCTGCCCTTCCTGACATCCTCCTCTACAGATTTCAAACTTGCTCAGCCAGGCCCACAATCACATAAACAAATTCTTTGGAAAACAACATATAATGCATATCCCCTACTGGTTCTGCTTCTCTATTGAGTCATAACACTATTTTTCCTAAATTTAGAAAATAAACTAAAGTCACATCACTTTCATATCACAAGCTGAGTTAAATCTCTCTCCCAGTCCTCATTCCTTATTCACTCATCAACAAACAGAGCTTGTATCATGGATGCACCTTATATATTTGGTTTTAGGGAAATTAGAGAGTATTATTACTGAATATAAACTACAGAAATACAACAGCAACATTTTTGAAAGGAGAAAACCAAGAAATAAAATTACGTCTAGACCAGATTTGTAAATAGCTATGCAGTTAACAGGACAATATGAGGAGATTTTTTCTGTAAAAAAAAAATTAACAAAAGTTATTGATAAGCTGGACTTCATTAAAGTGACAAACTTCTGCTCTACCAAAGACACTGTCAAAAGAATGAGAAGCCAAGTCACAGACTGAGAGAAAATATTTGCAAAAGACATATTTTGTAAAGGACAGTTATCCAAATTATGTAAAGAACTCTTAAAGCTCAACAATAAGAAAATGAACAACCCCATTTTAAAATAGGCAGAAGACCAGATCAGATACCTCAATAAAGAAGATATACTGATAGCAAATAAGTATAAGAAAAGGTATTCAACATCATATGTTATTAGGGCATTGCAAATTAAAATAACAATGATACACCATTATACATCTATTCGAATGGCCAAAATCCAAAATACTGACAACACCAAATGCTAGCAACCATATGGAGAAATAGGAAATCTCATTTATTGCTGGTGAAAACTCAAAATAGTACAGCCACTTTGGAAGACAGTTTGACAGTTTCTTACAAAACTAAACATACTCTTACCATTTGTTGGCAGTAATTGCATTCCTGGGTATTTTTGTTCACACAAAATTGACACTTATGTCTACACAGAAACCTGAACATAGCAGCTTCATTCATGATTGGCCAAACTCGAGAAGCAACCAATATGTCCTCCAGTAGGTGAGTGGATAATCTTTGATACCTCCAGACAATGAGACATTATTTAGCACTAAAAAGGAGTGAACTATCAAGCGTGAAAAGACATGGAGAAAACTTAAATCCATATTGCTGGACGAAATAAGCCAAAATGAAAGCACTATGTACACTGTGATTCCAACTATATGACATTCTGGAAAAGGCAAAATTACAGGCAGTGGTTGCCAATGTTTAGGAGAGAGAGAGTGATGAATAGGCAGAGCCCAGAGGATTTTTAGAGCAGTGAAACTATTCTGTATGGTATTATTATAATGGTGGATACCTGTCATCATATACTTGCTAAAACCTACAGCATGTACAATACCAAGAGTGAGTCCTAATGAAAACTATGGATTTTGAGTGATAATAATGTGTCAGTGTAGGTTCATTAATTGAAAAAAAAAAACTATTGCTCTGCTGGTGGATGTTGATAGTGGGATAGTTGTCCATTTGTGGTGTCAAAGGGTATATGTGAAATGTCTGTACCTCCTATTTACTTTTGCTGTGAACCTGAAACTCTTCTGAAAAGTAAAGTATATTTTAAAATAAATAAATTTTTGGAGACTTTGCCACCATTACTAAAAAAGAATTCTAAGATGATTCAAAAAAAATTAACTATTGTCAAATAATTAAACTTGGGTAAGAAGAGAAGCTTTTTTTTCTAATAGTAGAACCTCTTGAATTAAGTGAATTGGGAAAATTCAAATTTGCCTAAATTCGCATCAACTAAATCTTCATTACTAAGTTTTCTTATATAAAACAATGAATTCTTTAATTTTTACTAACTGGAGATAGAAAATTATTAAAAATGGGCCGGGCGCGGTGGCTCAAGCCTGTAATTCCAGCACTTTGGGAGGCCGAGGCGGGTGGATCACAAGGTCAGGAGATCGAGACCCTCCTGGCTAACACGGTGAAACCCCGGCTCTACTAAAAATACAAAAAACTAGCTGGGCGCGGTGGTGGGCGCCTGTAGTACCAGCTACTCGGAGGCTGAGGCGGGAGAATGGCGGGAACCCGGGAGGCGGAGCTTGCAGTAAGCCGAGATCCCGCCACTGCACTCCAGCCTGGGCGACACAGGGAGACTCCGTCTCAAAAAAAAAAAAAAAAAAAAAAAAGGAAAATTATTAAAAATGTATACTAGGTAAATCATCTATAACTGCACAATCACAAACCATGACTAACTTAATACATATGTGCTTTATTAAGAGTATCTTATATTGTGATTTCATTATATGTTAAATTACCACATTAAAATTGCTTAGCTAACATAATAAGATGATGTTAATATATAGTAAAACATATTAAACTGTCTAAAGGCATGTGGAAGGAAAAGATATTTTTATAAAGTATCCACCTTATTTACCAGGGATTATATTTTAGTATAAGCAAAATTTTAGTGAAGAAATTTGCAATGCTGAAAGCTAGTGACATTTACAATAAAATGAATCTTTGCTTGGATAGAGAGAGTATTGAATGTTTTGGTTTAACAATCACAGTGCGAAGGAACTGATTATTTCTCTACCAAAACAAAAACAAAAACAAAAACAAAACAAAACAAAACAAAAAAAAACAGGCCTACTAGTATGAAAGGTGTCAGCAATGGACTGAACATTAGGTCAACATATATGAGACAGTTCATTGCAGCTTCAAGGTAAATAAGAGTCTTTTAGTGTTTATACTTCTCAAATTTATACCATTTCTAAAATAATCCATATCTTGACTGGCTGCATCAGGGACCTCCAGCCCACATACATATTTTATTGGATTCATTTTTCATTTTCCATATTGAGTCAGACTGTCTTGTGGATCCCTGATATTTACCTCTACCTGTTCTTTTCAATGGTTACAAGCTTATCCAAGCCCTAAGGCCGCAAACAAGCCTGGATTAGTAAAAATAACAAAAACATCAGTCTCCAGTTAACACTTTTCTGTCCTCCTAACAATCATATGTACAATAGCAGCAGTAATTTTTATTGAGCAATAATGAGCCCTTAAATCTGACAGAATAGGAAAAAAAAATACGTTACAGTCAAAATTCTTTGGACAGAGGTAAGCAAACCTATTTCAACAAAAATGTCTAAGATATAAAGTTTGTCCTGGAGTCACTCATGGTTCCTGTCAAAGCTTTGTTATACATCTTTGATACTTTTGCTCTTCACTACAAGTAATCAGAGTTTCATCAGCTCCACCCTATGTTTCCAAAATATCTTTTTCCTCCAGAAAATCACACATTTAAGTCCCTCTTTAAAAAAATTTAAAAATTCTTCTTTTTTTCAGTTCACATACTTCAATGGTGAAAAACAATTTAGGATATGAAATATTTCATTTATTCATATCTGATAAGAGTTCAATACATTAGCACCTTCATTTCAACATGATAACACTATATTTATCCAAGAAATAAATGTCATGGGGGAAGTCTCAGAGAGAATGATATTTGGGTCAACATATTGGTTTTGTATATAGGGGTTTTCATTATTTATGCTAAACAATAGCTCATGTTTTATAATATTGACAGAAGGAAGTATTTTTGCTCTTTTGCCCAAACCTCAATTAATTGTGAATTTCTTAATTATAAGCTGGGTCGACTGCTATCATAATGGTGTGTGCAAGACAATCCATGGAAACATAAGCAAAACATACTGCCTTCTTGTTCAAGTTAACAAGTACAAAATTAAAGACTTCCTCAAACTTGCTGTAAAACAATATAGTATTTTTTTTTTTTTTTTTTTTTTTGCTGTGAAACAAAACAATATTGTGCTATAAAACAGTAAAATAACTTTTCTAGCTCATGCATGCGCAATTTCGGGAGGGCTTGATGAGGACAGCTTGTCTTTGCTCTGCACAACATCAGTTGGGGAATGCAGTTGAAGACTAGATGCATCTGAAAGATTCCTCACTCACATGCTTGACAATTAATATTGTCTCTCAGCTGAGACTGTCAGCAAGAATAACTACACATGGCCTCCCAGCATGGTGGCTGCGATCAAAAAGGAAGCATTGAGACAGAGAGAGAGAGAAAGAGAGAGAGAGAGAGAGAAGCTAGGGGAAATCTATATTCCCTTGGAAGTCACTTCCTGACTACTCTGTAGGTTGAAACAGTCAAAAAGCTCTACCGGAAACCCTGTCTCAACTAAAAATACAAAAATTAGCCAGACTTGGTGGTGCATGCCTGTAATCCCAGCTACTCAGGAGGCTGAGGCAGGAGAATTGCTTGAACTCAGGAGGTGGAGGTTGCAGTGAACCGAGATGATGCCACCCTGCACTCCAGCCTGGGCTACAAAGTGAGATTCTATCTCAAAAAATATTTTAAAATGCTCTTTGCAAATAAGCTAAAGACTAAGGTTTATGCTAATAACAAAACACACATGAGCAGTGAGAAAATAGGAGCTGGTGCTTTCCCTTCTCTCCCAGGAAGTTCAAATTTGACCAGAAGACAGGATAAAAACCTAATCACATCAGAAAAAAAGCTGCCCAAATGCTTTTTAAATTACCAAGATAGCCATTTGAAATACTTAAAAAAGGATACTCCTCTAAGTTTATATTGTACATTGAGATGTTAGCAAATTATATGAACCTATAATGATTTATAGACATTTAAAATTCAAGCAAACAGAATATGAAGACAAAGCTTTAAGGTCGTATAATATTCATACCAGTAATTTATTTAACATCTCTAAATATGATGATAAAAGACATTCTTACAAGCCAATTCCAAAGCTTTTAATATATTAGTACAATATTCATGTGAGAATAAATATATAGATATGTATAAAAATTTAAAATATATAAATATGTTCAATTATGTGTCCAAACATGTATATTGTTAACTTTTATAATGTATATATAAATATATATACAATGCCTATAAAAATTTATGCAAACTCTCTAAATATGTATGAACAAATATTTGTGAGATATGTATCTTTTAGCTTTTTTTTTCAGGTTTCGTCTCCTTGAAAGCACATCTCTATGAAAAACCCTGACAATCACACAAAGAAAGACGTTTCATGTAGAGAGAAAAGCCATGTGGAGATTTCTCATTAGTCACCTGCATGAATCCTCTTGAAGCATCCAGCACAGCCCAGCTACCAGCTGAATGCAACAGAGTAAATGACCCCAGCTGAAGTCACATAAAGCAGAAACATTGCCCAAAGGAGTGCCATCTGAATTTCACGCTTATGCATTTTAACCAAATGAAATGAAATGATCGGTTTTTTAGCCCTGTATTTTGTTAAGCAGCAATAGATCATTGAAACAATGAGTATTTGTATGTAGATCCTATTTTGTGATTTGGCCTTTGAAGAAAAGTTTTTTGACCCATTCCTTAGAAACTGCTTGATTTCATGAATTGTTATTATCTTTCAAAAACTCAGAAATATGTGGTGTTCAGACATCAAATGTTCAAAAAGCATAAAACTTGCATAATTTATTTTCAAACGATATATATATATATATAACTTCCAAAATTACATACATATGTTTTTAAGCTGATACTTGAATAATCTTTCTTGGAACATGCAGGATACGTTAGAAGACCTGCCAAAATACTATCCAGTCTTTTAAGTCTATAAAATATTTGTGAACCTAACCAAAATGTTCTACATTTATATAGAAATCAGAAAATTCATTTTTTCTTGAAAATCACATGCTTTATCCTGCAATAGCCACTTATTAGTTCTGTGACATTGAACAAAGTACTTAACCTTTCTGGTCCTCTGTTTCTCTACCTTCAAAATGGGAATGATAACAGTATCTACTTCAAAGGATTATTTTTAGAATTATGCAAATAAATATATGTCCAGTGTCTGGCACATTTTACATTCTTTATAAATGTTAGCTGTAATTATTTATCATAGGTACCTTTGTAGGTCAATTCTCTAACATATCAATCTTTTTCATTACCCACAGTGCATTTTCTGACTATAACTGCTAGTGCAATTTAATCTCAAATAGCTTCACTTACTGGACATATTTCATTCTGCATAAAATGTATGACTATTCACAAACATTAATATAATATTTGAAGATAATCTATATGTTGACTATATAGTAGTAATATATGTATTACTGAAGAATCCCACATTCAGCTCCAATATTTTAGTTAATTGAAAAATGTCTTAGATTATCAAATCTTACATTTTAATGAAAATGGGCTTCTTTAATAATGTGCTTTAAAAAGTAAGCAGTATAGTTATGTTTTTATATAGCATATTTAGCATAAAAGTTTAAAGTCATACGAAAAATAATTTAAGATCATTAGGGTATTTCAAGACTAAATTGTCCAACAAATTTTCTTACATGAAAAATTCTAAAATGCTAGGTGTCATATTAAAGTTAAACTGAAATTTTACAGAGGCTTCAGATTTTCATTAGTAAAGGTAAGCTACAAAAATTATTTCATAAAAAATTGTTATTCATGTTATAACTTTTATTTAAATACTAAGAAGGAAATTATCCAGGCATGGTAATGCACACCTGTTGTCCCAGCTACTCGAGATTCTGAGGCACGAGAATTGCTTGAACTCAGGAGGCAGAAGTTGCAGTGAGCTGAGATCATACCACTGCACTCCAGCCTGGGCAACAGAGTGAGACTCTGTCTCAGAAATCAATCAACAAATAAATATTAAAAAGAGCTTGGCCCTCAGCCAGAATATATTTTTGTTTTATTTTGGAATTCTCATTTATATGCTACTATTACAGAAATAAATAATTTTAGAAAATAATTATCTCCCTATGTTAGAAGACGATTGACTGTTGCCAATACGTATTCAAGGAGTTTGAAGCATATAAAAAAGAATTAGGATAAACCCAAGCAACAAAGGACCTAGAAAAAAATGTAGCAAAACAAATTATTGAGTTGATGTGTATGCATGTGTGTGTGTGTTTAATTCACTTCCAGGTTTTTTGTATTCTTGATATTGTTTCACATTGCAGTTGATAAAAGTGAACTATTAAACATACAGCAGAAAAACACCAACCATATTATTTTGATCTTGTAAACAAAGATATACTTGACATTGTAAATGTTTCAGTGCCCCCAGTATTTCAGCATAGGTTCTTTCTATTTTCCCTAAGTGTTGACCAGCTGAGAAATAAAGAGAAAGAGTACAAAGAGAGGAATTTTACAGCTGGGCCTCCGGGGGTGACATCACATATTGGTAGGACCATGATGCCCACCTGAGCCACAAAACCAGCAGGTTTTTATTAAGGACTTCAAAAGGGGAGTGGGTATATGAACAGGGAGTAGGTCACAAAGACCACATGCTTCAAAGGTCAAAAAGGAGAACAAAGATCACATGCTTCTGAGGCCAATAAAGATCACAAGGCAAAGGGCAAAGCAAAGATCACCAGGCAAAGGGCAAAATCAAAAACTCCTAGTCTATGTTCAGCTGTGCATGTATTGTCTTGATAAACATCTTAAACAACAGAAAACAGGGTTCAAGAGCAGAGAACCGATCTGAGCTCAAATTCACCAGGATGGGTTTTTTTCCCCATCCTAAGTCTGAGAGTATTGCAGGAGACCAGGGCGTATTTCAGTCCTTATCTCAACCGCATAAGACAGGCACTCCCAGAGTGGCCATTTATAGACCTCCCCCAAGGAATGCATTCCTTCCCCAGGGTATTCATTATTAATATTCCTTGCTGGGAAAAGAATTCAGTGATATCTTCCCTACTTGCACATCCGTTTATAGGCTCTCTGCAAGACGAAAAAATGGCTCTCTTCTGCCTGAACCTGCAGGCAATCAGACCTTATGGTTGTCTTCTCTTGTTCCCTGAAAATCATTGTTTTTCTGTTCTTTTTCAAGGTGTATTTATTTCATATTGTACAAACACACATGTTTTACAATCAGTTTGTACAATAGTGGTCCTGAGGTGACATACATTCTCAGCTTACAAAGATAACAGGATTAAGAGATTAAAGTAAAGACAGGCATAAGAAATTATAAAAGTATTCTTTGGGAACTGATAAATATCCATGAAATCTTCACAATTTATGTACATCTGTCACGGCTGCAGCCAGTCCCTCTGTTCGGGGTCCCTGACTTCCTGCAGCAACAGAAGTTGATGTTTTATCTCTAAGTATACTTCTTCGAAGCCAGGGATGTACAATAACCATAAAACAACTCTGTAGGAAGTGTTTAGAATTGTTTTCTTTAATTCTCCATCCTTATGGAAGTCATAAAATCCTTAGAGGGGATGTGTCTGTTAGAGACAATGATCTCTGCCCACCACACTCTTAATAAGTTTAAAATTTTTACAGAGATTTGCTGTGTTCAGATTGCTGCTAAGAACTTAAACTTCTTCTAATAATATATCATAACAAAGGTAGAAATAATTTTACTATAAACACACAATGACAATGGACAAGAAGACGTGAAAGATATCAGTGTAATTTTAGACTATAAAAAGCATACATATCTTAAAAAATTGATGATCAAATCCCTGAAGATGACATGAAAATCAGACCAATATATATACTGTAATATTCTGAAAGGACTAAGGAACTGATGGCACAAAATACTGTGGAAAATACTGTGTTGAAGCAGGGGTTGAAATCAGGAATAGTGTTGAAAAGTCTGTATAAGGAGCAGTGAAACCCTTGATCCTTTCTCAGATTCAGCACTGCCATGTAATCACTCCTCTACCAAGCAGGAAATTAAAGGTTTCATTTACAGAGAAATGGAAGCATAGGGGCCCCAGACCAAGGACATCAAGCACTGTAAAGAAAGCAGAAGAGGATCCTACTGGAAATTCAACCAGACACATTGGTCTGTCCCATGAATAGTGGGAGTCAGACATACACTTTCTAGGTAAGACATTAGAAGATGCTTCTCTGGTGAAACTGAATATTCCCAGAGAAAAGGAAACACAAGTACTCCTACTATTGAGGGGTCCATAAATAAAATAATCAAATTGTGTCTCAACCACTCTAAAGTGAAGCCTTCTGTTTAAAAAAGTTTCTACCAAAATGTTAGTACCTCTACTTTAGTTATGAACAAAAATACACAAAGGATTTGATGAAAGAAAAGAAAAACAGAAAAAGAAGCCCAAAGTAAACAAAGATAATGTAGGAGTAAAAAATTTTGAAAAGCTTTGGCAAAAAACCAAAAACATTAATACATTAATGTATTCTTAATACATTAGATCAATACATTAGATCAGTGAAGTTGCTGGCAACAAAATACGATACACACAAAATGTGAGACTATAGAAACTCCAATGATGGCACTATTTATCAGTTTTTAACATTAAGAGCAACTAACAAGAGATGCTAAAGCATCCCTGGCCTAGAAAAGGCATGGAATTTTGATCACTCCTAGGTCTGAAGAGGTTGGGAAAACATATTTATCAAGAACTAAGAGAGTTGTAAATATAAAAGAGGGACTCCAGACACAAGCTGTGTCCTTTGAAAGAGAAAACAGTTTACTGCCAATCCACAGCCTGACTGGAGGAAGTGAGGAGAATAAATACTCTCCTGTATGTCTCTGTCCATCCTCTGATCGCTTGCCCATGACCCCCTGTGTTAAATCTCAACCAGATGCCAGAGGACAAGGGAACTCTAGTGATGCAACCCATGTGACTCAGACCACAGGGATCATCTAGGATCACAAAGGAGGGGAAGAAGGATAGAAAGTGAATCTTATGGGATAAATGGAGAACATCCTGAACAGAAAGAAAGTAACAGAAGATGAAAACACATCCATAAAATCAAAATAAAATGATACTTTAAAAAGAATGGGCTACCAGAAACTAACAGTAATTACATAAAAAATAAAATATGTATCATATATTTATTTGTGTATATATTAAACACACTATGCATATAATCATTAGAAAGGCTGGACATTTGGAAGACAACATTTGGGAAATTTCAAAGACAGTTGAGCAGAAAGATAAGTGATGTGAAATAGGCAACAATAGATTACAATCTGAAGATTATCTAGGAGGTCCCCATCCAATATTAGGAATTCCAGCAAGACAAAGAATAAAAGTTAGAGTGGCAGAAATAAAAAAATCTGTCAGAATTGAAAGAAATAAGTCTAGATACTGAAAGTGTCAAATACATGCTAAGGAGAATGAACATTAAAGACACCTTTCTCATCTAAAATATTCAAATAGCACAATTGCTGAACTCCAGTGATAGTGAATAAATCCTAAAGGTTTTCGGTCACCAAAAGCCAGTTATGTAAAATGGAAAATAAATAAGAGTGGCCTTTGAAATTCTCAATGGCTCCTCAGAACACCAGAAGACCATAGGGAAAGCCTTCAATGTTCTAAGAGAAAATAATATTCAACTTAGATTCCTAAAATCAGTCCAATCTACAATTCAAGTTTTGAGGTGAAAATATAGATATTTTGATACATGCAAGTGCTCAGAAAGTTCAAAATTCACAAATTATCCCCAATGGAAGACTGTTCAGAAGTCCACATGAAATGACACTCTCATGTTTTTCTCCAACTTCTGATTGTTCCTTCTCTTTTTTTGGCAGCTAATCCTTCTTTATGTAAATATTAACATATGCTGTGGTGTGTGTGTGTGTGTGTGTGTGTGTTTGTGTATAATCTTTTCTTTTTATTTCTTCACTAAATATCTATCTGTTCACATATACATGCATACATGTGCACATATGCACTAATACAAACATATACTGATATCTATATATAACAGAAAAAAATCTTAAATTTGGATTTTTTAAATTGAAAATATTTATTTCTATACATATGTAACAAACCTGCACGTTATGCACATGTACCCTAGAACTTAAAGTATAATAAAAAAAAAAAAAAAAAAAAGAAAATATTTATTTCTGAAGAGATGGTATTAATATTATTTTAAAAATCTGGTCTTATTTTTATATTAGTTTACCATGTGAAATAAATATATCAAACCAAAATCTTTCCTTTTCTAATCCATATATCAAGAATTAGAAAGAAGTTGATGTGTTCCACTTCCAAAAGTAACCTTTTTCAAGCTATAAAGTGTTTCAAAGGTTGTCAGACCTCTTTCAGAAACTACTTCCTCATTGTTAATACTTGAATGAAAACAGTGCCTACATCATAGGCTGATTTGGAGGCTTAAATGCAATCATGTAAGGTAAACTGACTAGCTATAATAGGTGCTCTAAAAATGTCATTGTTTTCACTTTGGCTTGCACGATTTCTTACCTCAGTGTAAGCTTTAATAGAAAAGATGAGAACTTATGTTAGGAAATGAATATTCAAAAGAGAAGAAGGTTCTAACTAAGAAAAGGGAAAAGTGAAAAGAAGTCAAAATTACTCGGGTTTGGGGTCATAGGGTTATTTTATTAGCTGTCATGTGTATAGAATTATGGGGGGTAGAATGTGAATTTTAAAAGATTTCCTGTGTTTTGTGAGATAGGATTCTCCTTTACTGAATTATAAAGATTACCTCAGGCTTTTTCTCAGGCTTGTTTGAGTTGAATTTGTGAGTGTTTTGAACGGACAAAACTACTGATACTTATCTTGAAGCAAGAGCAAGAAAACTAAATTTTACTCGTATTGCAGAAGAAACCACTGCAAATAAGCTTATTGTATGTAGTTATTGCCTTCATTGGCGGCCCAATCTAAAAGACTTTTCCTAATCACTGTTTGACCATAAATAACCCCACTTGCCTTTTTGTCATATGTGTGTCATATGTTACGGCCTGTGTTTAGATATCTTCACTCTCTTTTACATTGGTGGAGTTGAGAAAACTTATCCTTTTAATATTCATTGATACTTCAGAGTGACCTCTCATAGACAGGATAAATTAAATCCATTTTCTTTATTTTACAGATGAAAAATCCTAACCCAAATAAGTAAATTTAATTTTCCGAGGTCAAACAGCTAGCAACCGGCAAAAGACTTAGAGCTCACGCCTCCTGAACCTAGCTCAGCATGTAATAAAAACATCTCACCTTGTGTTTTTCTGAAGAATCAAAGATTTATTAAGTAACTTAAATGTAATTATCTGTCTAGAATTAAGCCAAAATAACATCTTAGTTTTCTCCAATAACAGTTTTTCAACATATACCTCTGACTACTCTGTCTCAGTCCTTGGGGAAATCTATGTATGCTTGCTTGACTTAAAATCCAAGCTCACTGCTGAATAAAACCATTGCAGCATAAAACTTGGACTTTGACAAGCATTTCCAAATAGAAATATCCACTAAAGCCAGAGTGCCTCTAACTTAAATTTATTTTGAATATTCTTTGTGGCTGCTATTATTATTTTAATTATCAATACATACCTATCTTTTTAAAAAATTATAGTTATATAATGCCATGAGGGACAAATTTATGAAAACCATTAATTTTCCTGTTTGCAAAAGTCGGTTGGCTTCACGTCATGATTCCATTGTGAGAGCTGTTTCAATTGTTACAACTCATTGCCATGTTTCCCAGTCACTGAAGCAAAGCTGTCCTAAATGAAGACAAAGTAGAAACATTACTCCTGTCAAATGAAGTTAGCAGGATCTGACAGAAGCTGTTATTGCCTTAGCACCAAATTTCAAAGCCTTCTATGCATGATCTGTTTCATTATAGAAACCTACTCTCATGGGATTTATTTTATTTTCATAACAGCGAAAAAGTAATTTGTTGTATTCACCTACGTACAATGATGGATTAACAGTCTGAATCCTGAAGATATCATCATCAGCAACATTGTCATTGATGCCAGTGTGATGAGCACAATAACCCTAGTAGTTTAGTCACAAAAGCACCATTGTGGTATTTTCTGTGAGGAAAAAAACAGTGACCTTACAAAAAAAAAATCTCTCTTATAAGAGAAAATTTGGAAACTTTTATTGTCATTGATTCAGATAAAAAATGGAGGTCATTTGAAATAGATTACTTGAAACTTTTATGAATAGTTGCCAAATATTTAATCTGAGAATAATTTTATTAAAATATGGTGATATATGATATAATAAGATATGAGCATTTTCAAAATAATTTATTTTTCTCTCTAAAAAACTAATTAGTATAGAATACGTTTAACATTTAAAGGTGAAATGTCTTCTGGTTCTTAAATTCTAGGTCTAAGCAAATATTGGCTAATTTAATGATTATATATCTTTAAACAGATTACTTTTTTTCTCAAAAAAAGTTTTATATTTTTGTGTAATCCAAAAATGTCTGTATTTTTACTGTGATTTTTGTCTTTCATTTCATGTTTATAAAGATCAAGTCTATGTGATTATATAAATATTTACCTGTATTTTTTGTTAATAGTTTTTTAGGTTGAATTTTTTAAAATATTCATGAATTTATTTCATCTGGAAATGTTCATGTATTTTATAATTAGAGTAACAGATTTAATCAGTTATTTTTCCCAAGTAGTGATCCAGAGTACCCCAGGACATTTATTGAGTAATTCATTCTTTCACAACTTTTGTAAGATGCTACTTTTACGATTAACTAAAATGTTTATATATTTTGAGAAAAGATTTTGAACTTTCTGTTCTGCGACTGATCTATGTAATAATGTATAAATATCACAATAATTATAATGGCATTATAGTACACCTTAAAATCTATGATTAGGAGCTTTTCTTGATTACTCTTTTTTAAGCTCACACCTTTTTCCAAATAAACTTCACAATTACGTTGAGTACAGTTCTTTTAAAAAAAATCTCTTTTGCTTATAGTGAAAAATATTTATTTTGTATTCCAGTAGAGAAATGCTTTATGCTTCTCTTATTAGAATCCTCTCTTTTACTCTGGCTAAGAATTTTGAACAGTTTTGCACAGTTTAGTATACTTATGCTTAAATTTTTTCTTGGTATTATATTTATTATTTACTAAATTATTTTTGTTTTATTATTAGGTTGTTTTTTATATTTTTTACTTTCTATTTTACATTTAAGAGATTACTTCTCAAATAGTAGAAAGATAACAATTTCATATTTTTGTTTTAACATACTGAACTCAAACATTTTAAAGTGTTCTGGTGATTCTCTTGGGTTTTCTTGCTAGGTAAATATATAATCTGTTGATAATTATATTTTGATTTTTTTCTCAAACTTATGACTAAGTTCTTTTTTTGGTCTTATTCCTTTTCCCAACATTTCTAGAATAATGTTAAATAAGAATGGTGAAATGAGTAGATATTCTTTTTCCTATAGGTTTTTTTATAGACAGATATATAGATAGATGTTATAATTGTGTGATGTAAACTAAAGTAATATTTTAATATCCCCTTCAACAAAAGGAATTACATGCTTTAATCATCTATGATTCTGGAAAACAGCATGATATTTCTTATCTATTACATGTTCAAAAACAATTATTAAACAAACAAATAAGTAAATACAAAGTAAAGCAAATTAGAAACAAATCCATGAGTGCACTTCATAACAAGTGCCTGTTTTACCTCAAGCTACATTTTTTTCTTAAGCCTTAAGTATTTTCCTAAGAGTGTTCTAGCTACCTTCCTTGCTCTTTATCAAATTCTTTCTCATGGTTCTGAGATCTGCTCCCAAAGACCACTCTCAAAGCTGGAAGCCTGACACTATTCCAGGCTTCCCCCACATTGAATGCCCACTTGAGCAATGCATCATGTTTTTAAGGTACTATCTTTGACAAACACATTTAGCGGTATCCCATACAAAACAAGTGACCTCCTTTCTCTTGAGAACTGCCCCTAGCTGTCATAACTGTGCTCTGTGTCCCTCACCAACTTGCTCCTGTCAGTTGGACCAGAAGTGGACACCAGACCAAAGCCAAACAATAGAGATTCTGTTCAGGAATTTGAAAGTGTAACTGAGACCTGAGATCCTGAGTGGAGAAGGTATAAAAACTTGAAAGCTAAAGACTATATTCTACATGACGTGCCTCATGGAGCAAGAAGTTGAGGAAGTAGTTTGAGAGAGAATGAAGTAAAAGGAAATAAATTAGAGGATAAATAGAGAGTTTTCCCAGGATGTCTGGTTTGTTTTTATTTTTTGATATTTTATTCTTTCAAATCCTGAGGGCTTCTTTTTGTCTCTTAGTTTTCTTAAAATAACTTTTTGATGTTCATGTAACATTTCCTCTTTTTTATTAGCTAGTTTTGACTTGCTTCTGTGACTTCTGACCAAAGTATCTTCATGATGACACGATCAATATATATCTCCTCTATTTTGAGAAACTTAATTGTCTCTCTGAAGACAATGCTGAGATCTTCATATTTATTGATTCAGCAATTGCAATTGGGTACAATATCTGCAGGCAGACTGTGTAGGTTTGAATACCTTCTATACCATTTACTAGGCTTGAGTCTTTGGTCAAATGCCTAACTTTTCCATGTCTTGTTTTCTTCATCTGTAAAATAGCAAGGATAATAGCACCTACTTCATAGAGAATGAAAATTCAAGCAGGCAGTACTTGTAAACCACTTAAAAAAATGTCTTACACGTAGTTTGAAAAAACATAAGTGTTTTGTAAATAAGAAATTTTGTTTCAAAAACTAGCTCACTGAATTGTGAGCACTGATTTTACTTATTGGATGCATTATTATTGTTATTATTATTATTATTATTATTATTTCCTAGAATAAGATTTCTCTCAACATACATGAGCATCTCAATCCCTGTTCCAATCTACGGTTGCTTTTAAAGGTCATTATATTCACCACCAATGCAGGAAACCATTTAAAGGCGCCGCTGCCACCACAGACCTTGCAGTTAACTCCGCCCGGACCCACCCTTCGAACGCAATCCCTAATGCAGGCTTTGCCCCAGATCGCCCTGGGCTTGCTTCTCGCAAGCCCACCTGAAAAAACTCAGTAGTTTTTCCTGGAAACTGTGATGAAGGGAAGGACCCTGCGGTGATCAGAGGCATAACTGTGGAACCTGACCCCATCATCCTTCCTGAGAACGTGACCCTCAGTCTCCTGGGCAGCACCACTGTTCCCCTGAGTTCTCATCTGGAGATGGACTTAGTTTTGGAGAAGGAAGTGGCTGGCCTCTGGATCAAGACCTCATGGCAGCTGTACCTTTGAACACGTTTGGGGGGCCCTGTCCAGAGCCCCTACATACCTATGGCATTCCTTGCCACTATCCCTTCAAAGAAGGAACCTACTCACTGCCCAAGAGCAAATTCACTGTGCCTGACCTGGAGCTGCCCAGCTGGCTCACCACCAGGGCATATAGCATGGAATCCGTCACAGCAGAATGGAGGAGTGTGAGGAATGTTCCTTTTCCTCTGTCTTGTGTTTGCCAAGGTCAAATTCCCACTCTCTGCCCCTCTTTAGTCCCCTTCCTACAATGAGTCCGCTACCCTCACTGAAAATCGTTTTGTGCCATTTACATTTTAGGCTGGGGCAAGCAGCCCTGGCCTAAGGGAGGATGAGTTGGACAGTTCTTGATAGCCCAGGGCATCTGCAGGCTAACCACGTTACCTATCCCCATTAGACATTCTCTCTAAAGAGCCTCGTTCATTTCCAAAGCAGTTGAGGAATGGGAACCAGTGTTTTAGGACCTGAAGAATCTTTATGACTCTCTCTCTCTCTCTCTCTCTCTGTCTCTTTCTCTCTCACTTTCTTCTCTGTCACTCTTTTTTTTTTTTTTTTTTTTTTTTCCACTAAGTTAAAGGCAAAGTGAGAGTATTAACGACCAGCCCCCTGTTATAACCAAGGGGCGAAAGGGGCGAAAGGAGTTGCTCTTAGTCTATTCCTCCCTTAACTTCTGTAGCTAATTTTGATTTCCTTTGTAGATTTGCCCAATTAATATTAGGGTGCAGCATATCCTGCAGAGGTAGGGTGTGTGGGACAGAAGTCCCTTGGGGGAGATATTAGGAGTGCTCTGTTGTTTATAAACTCAGGTACCTGCAGGGCTTAGCAAGAGACTTAAATGAGTGACAAGGACTATGAGAAATATGTTGATTCCAGGCTTGACTTTGATTTTTCCTTTTTGATTAAAGATAATACTACAATGTAAATATTTCTCATATGATAAAGAAAGTCATAGCACATGTGCGTTGATAAAAGGCTGCTGAGGCCTGGCCTCCAGTTGGAAATACAATTAAGGGTGGCACAGATTGGAGAGTGCATAGCCAGTCTGTGAAGTCAACTGCTACCTAGCTATGACCAGTCAGTGTCAAATAAGAATGGTGTGGGTCTAGTATTGCCAGATAGTTTCAATGTTTATTTCCAGAGTAGCCAAAAATCCAGATTTTTATATGAAATCTTATCATTTTAAAATATTGCTAACTAATTTTTTTTAAACACTGTGTGGTGTGATATGTCCCAAACGGAAAAATCAGTGGGACAGTCTGACTCATGGGTGGCCAATTCGCAACCTCTGACCTCAGACCGTGCATGCCTTGTGTTCTTAAGACCACTCCCGTGGCAACATTTCTCCCTCCACAGGGCCAAAGCCATACTGTCTGATCCCAAGGAGAAGGTTCTTTCTTCCGTGCTAGGAGAGGTGTGGGCAGCTTCTCAGCTATTAGCTGTGGGGATCACGAGGCTGCGTGCCCCAGTCTTGGAGTCCTGTCAGGTGAATGAGGCAGTCGGGAAAGAGATGACCCCACAAGCAGCTGCTTTTGGAGCAGGGGTCCAAGGCAGAGAGGGTGGCCTCCATGTCAGGCTGCCTGGATTTGTCCAGCATCCTGTTACACCGTAACAACTTCTGAATCACACATCAGCCCTGAATTCTGGGCTCATTTGAAGCCTGAATAACAATAAATCTTAAGTTGCAAATAAATAAATATTGTCATATTCTCTAGGGAAGACAAATTAAAAATAGACCCAAGCAAGGCTGAGCGTGGTGGCTCACGCCTGTAATTCCAGCACTTTGGGAGGCGAAGGTGGGTGGGTCACCTGAGGTCAGGAGTTTGAGACCAGCCTGGCCAACATAGTGAAACCCTGTCTCTACTAAAAATACAAAAATTAGCCTGGCATGGTGGTGGGCACCTGTAATCCCAGCTACTCGGGAGGCTGAGGCAGGAGAATTGCTTGAACCCAGGAGATGGAGGTTGCAGTGAGTTAACACAGTGCCACTGTACCTCAGCCTCGGTGACACAGTGAGACTCTATCTCAAAAAAAAAAAAAAAAAAATACCCAAGTAGGAGAGAGAAGAAATACCTAGCGCACAAGGAAAATATCATGCTCTGACATCAAGCTTTCTGTGACCAAATTCCTGAGGAGAAGGCAGCCTACAGGCCAAGTGAATTTAAGAAAAATTCTATTCTAATAACCGTCTCAATCCAGAAGAAGCTTCCAGACAGCGTATCCTTGGCCTAATTTCCTTTCAGTTTTCTTATTCTGCCCTAGCCTCACTTTCCCTCCTTTCTTCTTTTGTTTCCAAATAATCACTTATATGTGGATATATGTGTGTCTGTGTTTAGTTGCATAGAATAGTAGCCCATCATCATTTGGTATTTTGTTGCTATTATGAGTGTCCTTTTCTTATTTCTAACTGCAAGCTCTCCTTTTGTTGTTTAGTCTTCTTCTTTTCACTTCTTATTTTTCTTCACATTAAATATTTATTTATGTTCTTTTATCAGTCAAAGTCCTGACAGGAAGTAGATGGCAGGGATACTCAAAAAAGATCTGACAAACTGAAAATCGTGACTGAAGAGAACTCTGTGAAGGGACTATTTACAGAGGTCTGGTTTGAGTTAAGGAAATAAAAAGGAATGGCAATGAAGCCAGAAATAATATAACCTGGAAGTTGATGTCACCTGTGTGACTCAACTACAGGGCAAAGAGAAAGAGTTATCACTGTAACCCGGTGGGTAGAGGACTGCAGTAAGAAATGCAAACCACGCCTCTCAAGATGTGAGGGCATAGAACAATTGTGGGAAAGATAATAGTACCTATTTCATAAAAAATGAAAATTCAAGCCGACAATATTTGTAAAGCACTTAAATCAGTGCCTTACTCAAACGTTCCTTCATCTTGTTCCCAAATACTTACTGGTACTCCCTATTGGCCAACTTAAGAAGAGCTTAAGCTCTTCTTAAGAGCATGTATGCTTGGTGTCATGGACCTCTAAACCCTCTGCCTAACCACAGCAAAGAGAAAAATAGAATATATGCTATAATATAATATATATTATATAATTTATATATATATAACATATTATATTATATATAATATACATGCTGGCTTTGAATGTAATTTCTCTATTTTATACATTCAACTTTTTGTCATTACTTTTAATTTTTTACTAATTTAAAATAATTTTCTTTTGTTTATTTTTAAATTATTAAATTTGCCACTCTAAACTGTTTTTAATCTTAAATTTATTTTTATATGTATTATATTTATTACATTATTATTTATTTATTTATTTATTTTGAGACGAAATCTCACTCTGTTGCCCAGGCTGGAGTGCAGTGGCTCAATCTCAGCTCACTGCAGCCTCCACCTCCCAGGTTCAAGCAATTCTCCTGCCTCAGCCTCCTGAGTAGCTGGGATTACAGGTGCGCATTGCCATGACTGGCTGAGATTTGTATTTAAAATAGAGACAGGGTTTCACCGTGTTGACCAGGGCGGTCTCAAACTCCTGACCTCAGGTAATCCCCCCCACCTTGGCCTCCCAAAGTGCTGGAATTACAGGCGTGAGCCACCGGGCCTGGCCTGTTACATTACTCTTAAACTTTGAGTCATAAGCATTTCATTTCATGTTATAATTTATTGTAATTTATTATTTCTTTTACTCTATTCTTTTTTACTTCTGTTATGAGTAGCTTACATAGTAGTGCCCAGGGATATAGTGGCAAAAAACAAAAGCACAAACAGAAGAAATTTGAAACCCCCTGCTTCACCATCACTACTGATTGCAGCTTGGAACATGTATTAGAATTACCTGTGACTTTTTAAAATTGCTAATTTCTAGACCCACCCCACACATATTAAATCAGAATGTTCCAGACTGATTGCTGCCTAGGGGTATTCTAAAAGTTTGAGAACCACTGCTTTAAAGGATGGGTCTCTAGAACATGTGACCCAGGGAGACTGTTATGCGTTGAACAGCATCTTTCCAAATTCATACATTGAAATACCACCAGTACTTCAGAATGTGACCTTACAGGCATGCACACAGGCAGAATGTCATGTGAAGATTAAGGCAGAGATCAGGATGATGCAGCAGAAACCAAGGGACACAGACGGTTGCAAGCCAACTTTTAGAGGCTGAGAGATAGAGATAGATAATAGGCTCTCCCTCAAACCCCTTAAAGGAACCAACCCTGACAATACCTTGATCTTAGACCTCTGGCACCTTCTCTTTAAGAATAAGGAGAGTAAAATCTCTCAGGGAGAAGGAGAATAGGGATGGCACTTGTCCTATCCCCACTAATGTATTTTTCTAGACATACCTGCTGTCCAAGCCTTGCACGCTGTCTGAAGAAACTAAGATAAAGAGCATCTTACCATAAGTCTTACTCAAGTTGCCACACCTGCTGACCACAGGACCTGGACAAATTAAAATAAGAAACATCTCAATGTAAATCTCACTCAAAGGAGTTAATCCTATTGACCACATGCACATAAGACCAGAGGAATAACCAACTTTCAACTCATGCTTCAGTATAGTACTGAAATCCTTGCCCAGGAAGGGACTTTCTTGCCATTTTCTGATCATGTGACCTATGTGTTAGCAGGATTCTTTACTAAGTCTGTGCACCCTGCACTCCACCCAGCAATGCAACGATGCTCATCTAGCTCATGAATTGTGCATGCTACCCTCCTTAAGACACTACAATGCACTCCCCAAGGGGAGTCAGCCAGAGAACTTTTTTTTTTTTTTCTGGATTATCTCCCCAGTGCCAACCTTTCCAGGCATAAGCCATAAACCTTGTCTGGTAAAAAATTTTCTCACCTCATGTTAATTTCTATTACATTGAGTGCCAAGACCCTTATGCCGGTAACACTCTTACCCTCCCTTCCTTTAGCTATTCCCATATCTAACCTATTTCAGGAGATTGAGAATTCATCTGTTGATTCAGTTCTGACAAAGAAAGATTCCAGTGTATATTTTATGGCATTAATATACTGTGAATTTTTTACTTTGACAAAAAAACATTTTTTCAGTTTAGCTTTGCTACCTAAGGAGTGGGAAATGTTGCATTTCTGTCTGTCTGTCCATCTGTCTGTCTCTCACTCTCTCTCTCTCTCTGTCTGTCTCTCTTTCTATTTTTTGACTTGGAGTTTCTAAAACCATTATTAAAATATTAGGAAAGCTAATCTTTCAGTGTTATTTTAAAATTACGTTTTTAGATGAAGAAGTTCATAAAGACAGAATTTTTGACAGGCCATTTTAAGACTTTTAGTTTTTAATCCGTTGACATTTTAGTAAGCTCATAAATATGTCCAAAGTTTACTGAGTTTTACACCCACAATCTCTATAAGAAATTCAATCAGAGCCATGGTTTACTATCCAATTTTTTAGACTGCCCTATTTTGAAGTTTACTTGAAACCATATTTTAGACTTAAGCCAATTAATAACTTAAAAATAACCCCACTAACATAAAATTCAATTTGATATTTAAGTATTTTACAATATTCATTTTTTCCTGTAATTTTTAATAACCCAGATTTGTAATTTGGTGAACTATATCAATGAACCATACAAATGATGAGTTGATGGAATATATCCTAAAATAAATCCATTGAAACCTAAGATTGCTCTTTCATTCTAACATGTTCTGAGAAAAATGGTGTCCTTACTCAAATAAATATTGAAGGTACACTAAAAGGAAATATAAGAAATTATAATTTTTAATATCTGTTAATGAAGAATTCTCAAACTTATTTGATCTTGAAAATTCTTTTGTAAAATGTATCTTTTAATGGGCTCCAAAACGCTTGATCTGCAGAGTACATTTTGAGAAATTCTGAGGACCTCACGTCTCCAAATGTGAGTAATTTTTAACTGAAAACCAACAAACGAGACGAATCTCACTTGTGACTTCTGTTTTTTTCACAATTCAAATTGATATAAAGCTTAAGAATGAGACAATACTGTGCAATTGTAAAGTAATCACTGAATTTTACCTAATATTAGTTTTCCAGCTTGGCCTAAGTTAGCTTTCTTTTTCAATCACAATTTCATTTGTCAGAGAAAATGGCATTGTATTTAATTTTACTTCAACTTTACATTTATAACAATAGCCCTCAAAATAAGATGCAAGTAGTTAAACGTCCTAGCAATAAGTCAACTGGTGACTCACTTAGCTGTGTATGCAGTTTTGAAGGTGAGATTAGTTGCAAAACTAAGACTTACAATTTACAAAATAAAATCTAAAACTAAAAACTTCACTTCATAGTTTTTTTAATTTTTATTGACTGATTCAAGCTCTAAACACTGGTTATTCCCTGGTTCTTCTAAGGAGAAATATGCTGGTGTTACCAAGCATAGATACACTGTACTCCCACCAGGGAGAAAAGTAGAGCCTAAATAAAACATGTGTAGGGCATGGTGGCTCACGCCTGTAATCCCAGCACTTTGGGAGATCAAGGCAGGCAAATCACAAGGTCAGGAGTTCAAGACCAGCCTGGACAACGTAGTGAAACCCTGTTTCTACCAAAAATACAAAAAATTAGCTGGGCATAGTGGTGCTTGCCTGTAATCCCAGCTACTCCAGAGACTGAGGCGGGAGAATCGCTTAAACTCAGGAGGCAGAATTTCAGCCCGCCGAGATTGCGCCACTGCACTCCGGCCTGAGCAACAAGAGCGAAACTCCATCTCAGAAAAAATAAATAAATAAATAAATAAAACATATGACTAAGCAGTAAGAACCTTTAGGGTGTTGAGCAATTAATATCAGCAGGTAAAGAACTTATCCAAGAGTTGTTGATTATGTAAGCAATAAGCAAATTTCACTTACATATTTATTATTTTTCCCTGATTGCTTCCCAAAAACATGTCATATAATACAATAAAATGAAACATACAATAAGATCATACCAAGCATAATATCAGTGACATGTATTTCTTTGTATTTACAGTTATTTTACTTTCTGCTTGCTTTATCTGAATTTTTTATGTTTTAGGAAAAGTGTGAGAGATTGGCAAATATATTTTATAATAAATATAAAAAGAAATACCATATTTTATTACATTGTGGGTTGTAATAAAAACATATAGCAAATGAAATTTTTTAATTAAAAAAATGGTCTTCAAAGCTATGCTTAATTCAAAAGAAGAAAAAATTCTAAATGTATTTAATTTCCATTTAACTTATCAAAAGCCAAGTCCTGAAGACTCAAATTACAGAATTTTTCTCACAGAGAGTACATCCCCTGGGCCTATGATGTTTAGGTCATAAAGTTACCTGCTCTAAGATGTAAAGACAACGTGACCTAAAGGAAGTAAAAATTCCAACATACCCCTTTTAACCTAGGGAATTGGGGGATGACAACAGAATTATGAGAAGCAGAGATACCTTAATTCAATAGTGTCTGGACCAACTTTTGACAGATCACAGGATCAAGAGGTGATGTGTTTAAGACAAGTTAAAGAGAATGATGAGGGTAGAATGCATTTGGTCCCACTGGGGAAATGGAATTAAAAGGGTCTCACATTTGGGACCGTGGGAGTACATACCTAAGCAAGATGATCTCATTTCAAAATAAGGTAGCCATATTCAAATAATAAGATCGAAACTTTATTGGTGAACAGAAGGCCCAGTTTTGACTCCCAAGCCTTTGTTAGTGCTCATGTGTTAGAAAGGCACCCAAAACTTTCCACGCTTTTCAGGAAGGTGAGACTACCAAAAGTGAGGATTGCATGTAAAAACACCATGGCAAAACATGAGGTGAATCATTTCAGGCAAGAGCTGGGTAAAGGATTGTGATAGTGTGATATAATAAAGAATACAGGTTTGGTCTTTGTCTCCAGTTTCTGGTGCAGAGCTTCTAAAACCTTCTAAAATCCCTTTGGAATTTCCTAAGTAATGAGCATGATGGGCGCATCTTTGGTTACAATATTTGGTCTTAGGCCTCAGCTTCTAAGACCCTCGGAATCTCCAAAGTGATGAGGGTCTTTTTGTATCCTAATGAGATGACTGATGGCCGGAGGCCCCTAGATAACTTCAGGATGGAGGCTGGCCACCAGAAAGAAAGGCATTATTATATGGTTGAAACTTGCAGGTCTATTCTCAACCTTTAGGGAGAGAAAGGGGAGCTGGATGGACATTGAGTTTATCACCAATGGCAAATGATATAATCAATCATGCATATGTGATAGAACCTCCATTAAAAACTCTAATTGATAGAGTTCAGAGAACATTTGGTTAGTGAACACCTCCAGGCACCAATAAAGTGTGAAAAGGTGGGTGCCCCTCCCCTACCTTGCCCTATGTATCTCTTTCATTTGGCAGTTCCTGGAGTTGTACCCTCATAATATAATGGTAATAGTAAGTGAAGTGCTTTCCTGTGTTCTGTGATCTGTTCTAACAATTTGTTAAATCTTACGAAGGGGTTGCGGAAACCTTCTGAATTTATAGCTGGTCAGTCAGAAGTTCCAGTAGTCCAGGACTTATGCCTGGCATCTGAAGTGGGGGGCAGTCTTTTGAGATTGAGCACTTAACTTGTGGAATGGAATGTCAATTTCAAGTAACTATTGTCAGACTATTGTAGGATACCCATCTGTTATTAGAGAATTGGGTGGTGTAGGGATATCTGTAAGCCAAGGAGAGAGACCTCAGAAGAAATCAACCCTTCCAATACCTTGATCTCAGACTTTTCACCTCCAGAACTGTGAGAAAATAAATGTTTGTTATTTTAGCCACTCACTCTGTGGTACTGTGTTATGGTAACCCTAGCAAGCAAGTACATTAATATCAGCTACCATAGTCAGTAGCTGACTTGAGTAAACTATATATATATATATCAGGTAAAGCATACATTTCTCAGTGGATCCTGATGAATGTGCTGCCCAAAACAACACAAGGTCAGGGGTTTGTCTCTTTTCCCTACATTCACAAATTCTCTATCTTCACATATCTTGATGATATCTTTGTGAAAGAAGTAGGAGTGGTACAATATAGGTCTGAAAGAATGAGCACTTTACCAAAAAGACTATCTCCCTCAGCAGAAAGTTCATAACTGCAGATCTTAAAATGTACTCCTTTAGCTAGCAGAGTGAAATCTCATGAAGAAAGTCACCTAAATTATTAATAAATAAACTGCCTATATTTTGCTTGGCTGAGTATAGTGTAAGCAAATTGGAAACTCTGCTTTAAAAAAAAAAACAAATAGAAGAGTCACTTAATAAATTTAGGGGAAGGCAACACGAAGAAATGAGCTAATTTTAAGAGCAAACTTTGGGTAAGAAGAGCTAGTTGCTCTGGGCACAAAATACAAACACAAGCATATTCTTTTTAAAAAATATAAAGTAATACCACTTGGAAATAAAAATGAATACATTAGTTACCTGTGCAACAGTAGACGTTAATCTCAAAAGCATTATGATGAACAAAGTAAGCCAGCAAAAAAGAAATGAGAGTCTATGATTCCATTTATGTGAAATTCTAGAACCAGCAAAAAGTTAATCTATAGTGATGCACATTAGGACATGGGCTGACTATGGTGGATTGGGTATCTGGGGTGATATAAATATTCCGCATCTTGGGAATGGAGATACACCTCTCAGAAACCATTCAGAGATACTTGCCCTGACCAACTGTAGATAGCAGAGTTAACTGACAGCCCCAGCTCCCATCTCTGTTCAATATGAGAATAATCCAATGAGCAATCTTTGCTCAGGGACTCTCCATTAGAAACATTCTCAAACCTCTGCTGTGGTCTGAAACAGTCACTCAATTCTTTCTTGCTCTCTCCTTTCATCAATGTCAGGCTGTTCCTGCCTACTTCTTCCCTCTTCCTCTTTGTATTTCACAGGTGTTTCCCTCAATAAATCTCTTGCACATTTAATCCCACTGATATCTGCTTTTCAGATGATACATGGGATTTGGGGTTACATGGTTATACATTTGTCAAAACTCATAGAACTATACACTTGACATCTGTGTATTTTACAGTATGAGAATTTTACATCTAAAAATAAAAACCTGCCTTGCCTTTTTATCTTGAAATCTGCTTGTACGCTCATGAAATATGTCAGTACTAGGTAAGTAATACTTGGCACTATTTCTGGAATAATATTTCAGTAATAGACACACAGAGGTATAGACAAACAAGTTCATAGTATTCTTAGTTAGGAAGCAGGCCCATAGAGAGATGACATGAGGCATCCCAGTTGAAATGCTATTTGGTAAGCTAGCTTCACTCACTGGTAGATGAACTTCCTGGACAGATGCCTACTATCACACAATTTAATCTTTAGCATACCTTTGTAGGTTATAAATTATTACAAATCTTGAAATCCCAGAGTTTCAAGTGGAACTCTGAGTCTCAAATTGTCACAGTGAAAAGGATACTCAACAAGCTTGATAGAATGTTCCACTGTGTCAGCCAACTGGTCTTCATTTTCCAGTCCTCTTTACTTTCTTCATGGATAGAGAAAGCAATGCATCACCATTTTGTTCTAACTCTACATTCGTTCCTACTTTTAGGGTTATATTTGCATATATCATGTCTCTTTCCTAAAGTTTGCTCTCCCATTGCTTTGTATAATTTTCCAGAAATTAGATTTCTGGAAAGCTCTTTCTTTCACTCTTTCTCATACCTATTGCGCATTTGTCCTTTTTTGATGCCTTACTCCCCTATCATGAGTCCTTTTAATGCATATGCCAACATATGTGAATCTGACATATAATGAATGATACGTCTGAGGGTTATTTCTTGTATAACAATTAGCTGGAAACCCAAGAGATTTTAGTAAATAGTTGCATTTGCCATTTTTAGTACACAGGAGAAGTAAGCTTTTCTGCAATCATTTCAGAAGAAAGTGCAGATGGGTAGGCTGAGCCTGGGTCAGGGGCTAAAATGACACTGACAGGGAGAAGAAGCAGGATTTTTTTCTTCCTCTAGTAAAAGAAAAAAAGTGAAAACATATAGCAAACTCTGACTTAATAATCATCAAAGATTTATTTATCACCTAGTGTGTGCCAGGCACTGTACTAAGCACAGATGGGAATACATAAGTAAGCCATTTCCTTGACCCTCAAGGAACTCACAGTCTAATGGAGATGACAGACAAAAAACCAACAGTTACAATAAAATGTAAGCACTGCAGAACTCACTGACAGAGCTCCAAGTTGCCCACTGTGAAAGAAAAAATGTCCAGGACAACTAAGGAGGTGATAGTTTTCTACTACTACAAAAGAGAGAATGTTCAATGAGGAATGTCTCAAAACAGATAAATTCTGAGATTTTCTAAAAATTAAAGATTCAAGAGAGAGGATTAAGATATGTCTTATCTTTGAAAACACAGAAGGGTGGAGGGGTTACTCTACCACTGCTGCTGTCTAGAAACACAGGCTCAGATAAACTTCAACATTCACACACTTTTGAATGTCTTACAACTTTATCTTCTTTTGATGCCCCACTCCTCTAGGAAACCTAGGGGAGAAGAATCTGGCAGTGTGCTTGTGCTTTGGGATAATGGAGATAATGAGCTTCCAAGGAAATCACCTTTGACAGGAAAGGAATATTTCAGGAAAATATATATATATATATATATATATAGCCAGAAAAACATGGCTACTGCCATTTAATTTGGAATGGCAGAATTATAGAGTCTGTTTCAAGGCATGGCAGAAACTGAGAACCAAAAAGTGCAAAAGAACGGAATTAAGGAAAAAAAAAAAAAACATTTAAAGGAGTTTGGATTATAAACTGAAGCCATTAAGAAATTATTGGACTCATAAAAGGGGATGTAATGTGATCACTTTTTTGTATAGCAAGATTACTTAGAAAAAGACGGATAGTGTGAAATAGACAGCAGAATGTCATACCTGAAGACAGAGAGACGAGAAAGGAGACTATCTGAAAAATATGTAGAACGACTGTTGAAAGTCTGAACAATTATACCAGGGAGCACTCCTGACGGACCCTTAACACTTATGTGGCAGAATCTCATGCTCTATTATTATTAGAGGGCTGTACACATATATTTTATGTTTCCTATTTACCTATTTACCTAAATGAACTAACTACTTGACCACTCCTCTAAAACCAGATGTTGACAGTCATCATGGTATGGATTTTCACAG
This sequence comes from Rhinopithecus roxellana, assembly GCF_007565055.1. Taxonomy (NCBI): domain Eukaryota; kingdom Metazoa; phylum Chordata; class Mammalia; order Primates; family Cercopithecidae; genus Rhinopithecus; species Rhinopithecus roxellana. Next base: position 111,653,999 of record NC_044549.1, on the reverse strand, counting down.
AAACTCAATGCAATACTAAGTGCACATTTACATTCTCCCCTTCAATTTTGTTTTTCTATGCTTTAGTTCTGTATTTATCTTATATTTACCTTTATCTCTTCCTACCCTCACAAACTCCAATTGTCAGCTAGTTTAAGGAGCGAATCATCCTGCAAATTACTGTATACACCTGGGTCAGCATTTTCACCTTTCCTGTACTCAGTAAATGGTTAATTAAGAAGCATATGCATACATCATTCTGATTGGCAACCTTGGGTCAGGAAATCAGTGTATCTTAATGACTGACATTCAGAATCTAACATGTAAATTTTCTCAATTTACATTTAAATATGAATGTGTGATACATATTTAAATATATTTGCATAATGCATATTTAGTATATTTACATTGAAATTCAGTTGCAGTGAAATCTGAATGCATAAGTTGCTGACATTTTTATTTTCCTGGCTTCCCTGTCTTTTGAGAATGCTCTATGTCAGTAAAAGACCTTGAATTGTAGAAAAAAATGGCCATCTCTGCAGAAGTTGCAGCATGCTTACCTGGAAAGTGTTCTTATTAGGATCATAGCTATAACTTCCTATTGTTGCAAATGTACACATATTTTAGTAAATAATAAAATAAATTACAATATCAGTCATCTTATAATTCAGTCTGGAGGCAAGAGGCTCAGAAAATGGTACCTGTAACCTCTAGGGACAGATTCCGTCATTAGATTAACAATCACTGAGGCAACCATACATCATTAAAACAGACAAGTGGTGCACCAGGGATGCAGGAATAATAAGCAGAGCAACCTGTAGTGTCACTTCATATAGGAAAACTGTGGACATCTTGTAGATGTGAGAATCTTGTTTGTTTTGGATAAAATATAATCACCACCTCTAGAGATATGATAAGATAAAAGATGAAACAAAGCTATACCCAAAGGATACATCTTCATTTATCTGGTTTGTCTGTACTGAAGGCACCGAATGAACAATGAATGCATTGAAGTTAGTGACTAGATTCTGCACAGGCAGTGGTGCAGAACTGATTTTTCACTCATTTATCTAAACATTACACTGTTATCAACCTCAAAGAAAGTTTGTTTATAAACCCAATTTCCATTGTAGAAAGAAATAGACTGGGCTAAATAATTTGGATTATGTGCAATACCTATTTTTCCTTTCCTTTATTACATTTCCATTTCTAAATGAGGATTGCAAAACAGATAACAGTATGCTCTCCTATGTAAGCTCAGAAACTTATTATAATTCTCACAGAATTGTTTTGAACACAATATGCATTTATCTGTAAAGTACTGTGGGGATGTTGCCACTCATTAGATCTGCATTGTAGGGAATTAGAATGTGCATAATCAGGCTGTTTGAAGCAGAGCACTTTTGAAGCTATCAAAATTCATCACCTCTAGGGTCTTTCAGCCGACTCTCCAATCCACCTAGCCATTCAGAACATGGCTAAATTCTGTGAACATCAAATTATAAAACTGACCAAGTCATATTTTACTGAATGTCAGAAAATCCTCATTTTCATACAAAACTCTGCTACTCACCTCATAACTTAAGCAAATGATTTAACTGTTTTGTGCCTCAATGTCTTTGAAATAAGTGTTCCCGACTGGATTGCTAATCTTATTGAAGGTGTCTGCCTTTATGACACTGGCAAACATGTTGAAGAGTAGTAATTATGTTGCTTAATAAAAGTTTGAGAGAGAAGGAACAAAATAAAAATCTTAAAAAAAAATTAGTTTGTTATTTATGACTTTTCAAAGTTTCCTTAAAGTATCTTTATTTTTTAATTTGAAATTTAGTGGCTTAGATTGTTAACTGTTAAGGCAAAATTTCAACTAAAAAACTAAAATGGAAATTATACTTAGTCCTAATCCTAATTCCAGTTCTTTCCTAATCCATTTCATTTCATTCACATCCTTTTACATTGGAAAAGAAATTAAGCAGGTATTTAATAAGAATCAAATTAATTAAAAATTTTTGTTCAAGCGAAGACCAAAGACCAGATAAATTTATGTGAAGGGCAATATAAATGAAGCAAAGGAGATTTATTTTGAATTTATATTCTCATGCTTAAATTAATATTTTGGCTATTCATTTTGCATCTAAAATCAACTTTACTGAACAATTATTATAATTACATTTTAGATTTTTATGGAGAATTCTAAATGCAATTTTCCATGCTAATGCACTCATTAATGTGTTTTGTTTATAAACACATTTAAGTGCTGTCAATTTCAATTTGTAAAAAGAAGAAATCTCAGTCATAATACTTAAAAATTCAAATCTGAATTCTAGCTTGTCAAATTAAACTGAAGCTTCATATTCAGAGAACATGAAATAAGTATGCTTTTGAAAAGTGTATACTACTCATATTTCAGTTATTTAAGTTATGTAAGATCAGTTATGTAAGGTCTAAATTATGATGCCATTTTCCTAAAGAGTTTTTCAACCTAAATTTCTACTTGTATGTAGCTTAACAATAGCAATTATTAATTGCCATTAGTTTTGACATCATAGAGCACAATTTCAATTCTCAGCAAAGGATTTCAAAGATTAGCACACAAAAACACAATAGAGTAAAATAACTACACTTTCTAAATATGTCACCTCAAATCATTTGCAAAATACATACAATTTTCTTTAATAGTCTGAATTTAATAGAATATCTATTTGCCTTGTCACTTGATTAATGCCTTATTAATGTTGTAATTGTTCATATACCAAAAAGGACTGCTAATTGTAAGAAATCAAACATGTATCTCAGTCCTGGGCCCAGTACAAACATTCCTCCATTTGTCTCAACTTCCTGGGCCCAGTGCAAACATTTCTCCATTTGTCTCAACTTCCTGGGCCCAGTGCAAACATTCCTCCATTTGTCTCAACTTTAGAAAAACACCACCTGGAGAGTCCCTGATAAGGTCACAACCGTTTGTGGAGTGGTTTTACTGAAAGCGCGGGAACCAATAAAAAAACTGCTAAATGTATAACTTAAAATGTTAACCAATTGTAATGTGTAACCCAAAGAATTCCCTTGTTTCTCTGTAACCTTACATATCCTGTTTACATCGGGCTATAAAAAGCGAGTGCATGCATCGTTCGGGGCCCTCTTGTATGCTGTGGAGCAGAGGGACCAAGTTCGAACTTGCAGTAAAGATCCTTGCCGTTTGGCCTTGACTCTGGACTCTGGTGGTCTTCTTCAGGGAATAAACGGTCTGGGCATAACATCTGGGGGCTCATCTGGGATTCCCCAAGCCCACCAGACCCCTGGTCAATGGATCTACCAGGATCCATCTGCTAATAGGTGAGCCGGCTCGTCCCTGTTTGTCTGTCTGTGTCTGTTCTGAACCTGTATCTGTGACTCGCAAGGTCTGTAACTGAAGCTGAAAGCTGACATAGTCCTGGTGGACGCGCTATAGGACAGCCAGCAGAGACTGGTGGGAGATGTCCCCTGGCTCTCATCTGATTCTTGACTGAATTAATTCTGATCCAGATTTCTGGAGCGCGCTTGTGACTGACATAACTTGTTGTTGATATTCAGCAACTCACTTTCCCTCGCAGGACCTGTTCCAGCAACTCACTTTCCCTTGCAGGACCTGTTCCAGCAACTCACTTTCCCTTGCAGGACCTGTTCCAGCAACTCACTTTTCCTTGCAGGACCTGTTCCAGACGCCACTCCGCGCGCTACTGTTTAAGATTGGTAATACCCAAAGCACACCTCTATCTCTCCTCATAAATAATTTCAAGGATGTTAGAGCAAGGGGCCATGATCTTAGTGTGGAAATCAGGAGGGGAAAGCTAATCACTCTGTGCCACTCCGAATGGCCCGCCTTTAATGTAGGGTGGCCACCTGAAGGGACATTCTGTCTTCCTGTCGTTACTAAACTCCAAGGTTTTTCTACCTGGACGTGCTGGCCACTTGGATCAAATCCCATATATTCTCATATGGCAGGACCTTGTTGAAAACCCACCCCCTTGGCTGTCCCCTTTCCTACTAGCCCCCGAACCATGCAAGGCACTGGTTGCTCGGCCACTAAAATCCAAGCAACCGACCGCCCCCCCATCCTGTTTTACCTGATAGCGAGGACCCACTGTCCATAGATCCCCCTCTGTACCCCTCCGGGCCCCAGGCCCCAGCCCCCTGGGCTGAGCCACAGGAAGAAGTAGGCGGACGGGAGGCGGCCGGCACACCCGAGCTCACTGAAAGTGAAAGTAACTCTGAAGGACCTGCGGGGCGGACAGGAGGACACACTTTGCGGATTAGCCCCCCCCAGCTGCCTGACTCCACAGTGGCTCTACCCCTTCAGGAAATAGGACCCCCAGATGACACGGGAATCCCCAGGCTCCAGTACTGGCCATTCTCCACCAGTGATCTGTATAACTGGAAGACTCAGAGTGCCCGGTTTTCAGACAACCCCAAAGATTTAATGGCTTTACTAGATAGTGTCATGTTCACCCACCAGCCCACTTGGGATGATTGTCAGCAGCTCCTCCGAATTTTATTCACAATGGAGGAGCGAGAGAGAATCCAGGTACAAGCTAGAAAGTTGGTCCCGGGGGACGACGGTCAACCGACTGCCAACCCCGACCTCATAAATGCAACTTTTCCGCTGACCAGGCTGGCGTGGGACTACAACACGGCAGAAGGTAGGGGACGGCTACACCTTTATCGCCAGACTCTAATGGCGGGTCTCCGGGCAGCTGCTCGCAAGCCCACTAATTTGGCTAAAGTATACTCTGTTCTGCAGGGAAAGATAGAAAGCCCAGCTACCTATTTAGAAAGATTAATAGAAGCTTTTAGACAGTACACCCCCATAGACCCAGAGGCCCCAGGAAGTCAGGCAGCTGTTGTAATGTCTTTTGTAAATCAGGCAGCCCCAGACATTAAAAAGAAACTCCAGAAATTAGAAGACTTAGAGGGAAAAGAGATTCAGGACCTCCTTCAGATAGCCCAGCGGGTTTACAATAATAGAAATACTCCAGAGGAAAAGCAATTTAAGGCCACTGAAAGAATGACCAAGGTCCTGGCAGCAGTAATACAAAAAGAGCATCTACAGCCTGAGGACGCCCAAACTAGGCGGTCCCCCAGACATGATAATCTAAGCAAAGACCAATGTGCCTACTGTAAGGAGGCTGGCCACTGGATAAAGGACTGCCCTAAAAAGAAACAACGCAGAGGACAGGGACCCCCTAGGTCTACACCCGTACTAGTCACTCAAGACGGAGACTAGGGAAGATGGGGTTCGGACCCCCTCCCCGAACCTAGGATAACTTTGCAAGTGGAGGGGTCCCCAGTTCAGTTCTTGGTCGATACGGGAGCACAGCACTCAGTCCTAGTTGGAACTAATGGAAAATTATCCTCCAAGTCCTCATGGGTACAAGGGGCCACAGGAATTAAGAAATACCCCTGGACGACACAAAGAACAGTAAACCTCGGAGCCAGGAATGTAACCCATTCTTTCCTAGTCATCCCTGAGAGCCCCTGTCCCCTATTAGGGAGAGACCTGCTAACTAAAATGGGAGCACAGATCCATTTCCTCCCTGAGGGGCCCGTCGTGACCAACTCCCAAAATCAGCCCATGTCCATCCTGACTACAACCCTAGAAGATGAGTACCGGCTGCACCAGGAGCGAGCGGCCCCTGACCAGGACATAGCAACCTGGCTCCGGCAATATCCAGGAGCTTGGGTGGAAACGGGGGGCTTAGGGCTAGCAAAACACCATCCTGCCTTGTTTGTTGAACTCAAGCCTGGGATGGACCCCGTTCGGGTTCGCCAATACCCGATGCCCCTAGAGGCCAAAGAAGGGATTGCACCACATATTCGCCAGCTCCTTGACCAAGGGGTCCTTCGCCCATGTCACTCGCCCTGGAATACTCCATTGTTGTCCGTACGGAAACCTAATAGCGGAGAGTACAGACCTGTACAAGACTTAAGAGAAGTCAATAAGAGGGTTATGGACATACATCCAACTGTCCCTAACCCGTACACCCTCCTGAGTACCCTAAACCCTGAACATCAATGGTACACTGTTTTAGATTTGAAAGATGCTTTCTTCAGTTTGCCTTTAGCCCCTCAGAGCCAAAAGCTCTTCGCCTTCGAGTGGACTGACCCAGAGAGAGGCATAAGTGGCCAACTGACATGGACCAGACTGCCGCAGGGATTCAAAAACTCTCCTACCCTGTTCGATGAGGCCCTCCATGAAGATCTGGGAGAGTACCGATGCAAACACCCTGAAATAACCTTACTACAGTATGTTGATGACCTTCTGATTGCTGCCAAGACCCAAGAAGCTTGTATCCAAGGGAGCAAGGGTCTCTTACAAGCTCTAGGGGACCTAGGCTACCTAGCCTCGGCAAAGAAAGCTCAAATCTGTAAACCAGAAGTAATATATCTAGGGTACCTGCTAACAGGAGGGCAGCGCTGGTTAACAGACTCCCGGAAGCAGACTGTTCTGCAGATCCCCAGGCCACAATCCACCCGACAAGTAAGGGAATTCCTGGGGTCAGCGGGATTTTGTAGACTATGGATACCTGGGTTCGCAGAGCTGGCTAAACCCTTATATCAGGCAACATGGGGACAGCAGCCATTTAATTGGACAGAAGAAGCCAAGTCGGCTTTCCAACAGATCAAAACCGCCCTACTCTCTGCGCCTGCACTAGGACTACCTGATGTCACCAAGCCCTTCCACTTATACGTGGATGAGAGCAAGGGTGTTGCCAAGGTGGTAATAACTCAGAACTTAGGCCCCTGGCGGAGGCCAGTTGCCTACCTGTCAAAGAAATTAGACCCAGTGGCTGTGGGGTGGCCCCCTTGTCTCCGAATGATTGCAGCCATGGCCCTGATGGTACAAGATGCTGATAAACTTGTCATGGGTCAAGAATTACGGGTTGTTGCCCCACATGCCATCGAGGGTGTACTCAAACAGCCACCTAATCGATGGATAAGTAACACCCGGCTCACCCACTACCAAGGACTACTAGTAAACCCCCTCAGGATAACTTTCCTGCCCCCAACAACCTTAAACCCTGCCTTGCTGCTGCCCAACCCAGACCTGGATGCCCCGCTCCATGATTGCACCAAGATACTAGCTCAAGTGCACGGAGTTTGAGAGGATCTGCAGGACCACCCACTTCCTGACACTGACCTCGTTTGGTTCACTGATGGGAGCAGCTTCATACACCAAGGCCAGAGGTATGCAGGAGCAGCAGTGACTTCAGAGACTAAGGTAATCTGGGTGGAACCCCTGCCCCCGGGGACATCGGTGCAGAAGACCGAACTGATAGCGCTCACCCAAGCTCTTACCTTAGGGGCAGGGAAGAAACTGACAGTATACACAGACAGCCGATATGCTTTTGCTATGGTGCATATACATGGGGCCATTTACAGGGAGCGAGGGTTACTAACGGCTGAAGGAAAAGAGATAAAAAACAAGCAAGAGATCCTAGCCCTGTTAACAGCCCTATGGAGACCAGAAAAATTGGCTATTGTACATTGCCCAGGGCATCAGAAACCAACCACTCCAATTGCTCAAGGCAACTTTCTGGCAGACCAAACTGCAAGGAGTGTGGCAAAGGCTCCCAACCAACTCCTTGCACTCCAGCTCCCTGACCCGGGCCCCCAGGACTTGCCATATCTCCCTGATTATTCAGAACAAGATCTCTAGTGGATCGACAAACTTCCCCTGAAACGGATCCAGAATGGGTGGTGGACTGATACTAATGACCAAACTATCCTACCAGAAAAATTAGGACAACAAGTGTTGGAACACATCCACCGAACCACCCACCTGGGTGCCCGGCGGATGATAGACCTGATCAGACGCTCCAAGCTCAAGATCAGACATATAGCCGAGATGGCCAGCAGCATCGTGACAAGTTGCAAAGTCTGCCAGCTTAACAACACCTATCCCCAATCCCAGGCTGCCACAGGAACAAGGCTCAGGGGAACCAGGCCCGGTATTTACTGGGAAGTAGATTTTACTGAGATAAAGCCAGAAAAATACGGGTATCGGTACTTACTTGTCTTTGTAGATACTTTTTCAGGGTGGATTGAAGCATTCCCAACCAAAAGGGAAACTGCTCAGGTTGCAGCCAAGAAAATTCTGGAAGATATCCTCCCCAGGTATGGTTTCCCCATCCAAATAGGGTCAGATAATGGGCCGGCCTTCGTTGCTAAGGTAAGTCAGGATTTGGCTTCCATCCTTGGGGCAAATTGGAAACTACATTGCACTTACAGGCCCCAAAGTTCAGGACAGGTAGAAAGGATGAATCGGACCTTAAAAGAGACCTTAACTAAATTGACTATGGAGACTGGCGCTAATTGGGTGGTCCTTCTCCCCTACGCTCTGTTCCGGGCCCGTAATACCCCTTACAGGCTGGGCCTTACCCCTTATGAAATCATGTATGGCAGACCCCCACCCCTGGTTCCCAGCCTAAAAGATGATCTGCTCAAATCTGAAACAGAAAATGTCTCTGAACTCTTATTTTCCCTACAAGGCTTGCAGAAAATTCATCAAGAAATCTGGCCCAAGCTGAAGGAACTATATGAGACCAGTCCCCCACCGACACCCCATCCATACCAGCCGGGAGACTGGGTCCTGGTTAAGCGACACCGACAAGAGACCTTAGAACCCAGGTGGAAGGGACCACTCCAGATACTCCTAACCACACCCACCGCCCTAAAGGTAGAAGGCATCGCGTCGTGGATCCACTTCACCCACGTCAAACCAGTGGACCCGACCTCCGACCTTCTTGGACCAATCACGGCAGCGACTGAAGCACCGGCCACGTGGACTGTGGACAGAGCTAAGAACGACCCCTTAAAACTCACCCTGCGCCGGCAGCATAGCTCACTGCAAACATGCAGCTAGGTAGTCTAACCCTAACGTTAGTTGCCCTAGTGGCCGCTGGGGCAAACACAAAACCAGTTCCTAACCCCTTTGTCTGGAGAGTCTGGCTTTATGAAAACCGAACCCACCTGGGGCAACCTCGTAAGCCCGGGAAGCTATTAGCCAGTGCTGATTGCCCCTCCACAGGGTGCAGTGACCCAATTTTGCTAAATTGTACTGGTTTTCAGATAGCCAAACCAGTGGTACCAATGATATGTTTTGAGTTTGATCAGACTAAGTACAATTGTAAACACTATTGGTGGCACCAAAACGCAGGCTGCCCCTACAGTTACTGTAAAATGCACTCAGTCAGAGGGTGGAATGAGCAATCTGGGTGGAACTTCTACCAGCAGGGTAGAGGCGGCATCTATACTTGGATAGTTAAGGATCCTTGGAACTCCCACTGGACCACGCCTCAACATGGGGCTGTATACTATTCCTCTTCCTCCACGTGGCCTAGCAGTCACCTCTATCTGTGGCGTGGCCTAGTTCAGGTATGGCCCCTGGTCCATGGGGATATCCAACGACAGGAAGACAGACTAACACAAGATTTACGTCCTTTCTCCTGGTTAGAATTATTACAAGAAGGATTAGAACTTGCTAACCTTACAGGACTTCACAGCTTGTCTGGCTGCTTTCTGTGTGCCACCCTAGGGCGTCCACCGCTAACCGCTGTCCCTCTGCCATGGGAATCCTTTACCCAAACTAACAACCTTCGGAATCTCTCGAATGCCCCTATTCTTAATGTGCCACTGTACCGGAACCCCAGTCAGGAGAAGTTTCCCTACTGTTTTTCAGGCACTAACTCTAGCCTCTACAACATCACTGTAACACCCCCTAATACCAACCTGAGGGCCCCACCGGGCATACTATTTTGGTGTAACGGAACATTATCTAAGACCCTATCTGGTCCCTCTGTTACCAACCTACTGTGTCTCCCTGTCACACTAGTTCCCAGGTTAACTCTACTAACTGCCGGCGAGTTCCTGGGGTACACCAGTAACTGGACTAGCACTGCTATTCACCCAGCCCCTAGACCGAGACCTGCACGAGCCATATTTCTCCCCCTCATTGCGGGAATCTCCCTCACCACATCCCTCATTGTGGCTGGACTGGCAGGGGGAGCCCTAGGTCACACCCTCATAGAAAGCAACAAATTGTACCAACAATTTGCCGTTGCTATGGAGGAGTTGGCTGAGTCCCTTGCCTCCCTTCAGCGACAGCTCACATCCCTAGCTCAGGTAACCTTGCAGAACTGGAAGGCCCTAGACCTACTCACTGCTGAAAAAGGTGGTACATGTATGTTCCTGAAGGAAGACTGTTGTTTTTACATAAATGAATCAGGGCTTGTACAGAACCGGGTCCAACAGTTACGCAAGATAAGCATAGAAATGAAAAAACAGCAATTTGCCTCAGCTGCAAACCAATGATGGAATTCCTCTATGTTTTCTCTGTTAGCTCCCTTCCTTGGACCCCTGCTAAGCCTACTATTTCTGTTTACTGTAGGACCCTGTGTTATTAACTGAATTTTGCAGTTTGTCAGGAAAAGGTTTGACACCATACAGCTCATGGTCCTCAGAGCCCAATACCAACCTGTAAACGCGGAAACAGAATCAGACTTATAAGACCCAAGATTGGCTCCAGAGGTATCTGAGAGAGGGGGAAATGTAAGAAATCAAACATATATCTCAGTCCTGGGCCCAGTACAAACATTCCTCCGTTTGTCTCAACTTCCTGGGCCCAGTGCAAACATTCCTCCATTTGTCTCAACTTCCTGGGCCCAGTGCAAACATTCTTCCATTTGTCTCAACTTTAGAAAAACACCACCTGGAGAGTCCCCGATAAGGTCACAACCATTTGTGGAGTGGTTTTACTGAAAGCGCGGGAACCAATAAAAAAACTGCTAAATGTATAACTTAAAATGTTAACCAATTGTAATGTGTAACCCAAAGAATTCCCTTGTTTCTCTGTAACCTTACATATCCTGTTTACATCGGGCTATAAAAAGTGAGTGCATGCATCGTTCGGGGCCCTCTTGTATGCTGTGGAGCAGAGGGACCAAGTTCGAACTTGCAGTAAAGATCCTTGCCGCTTGGCTTTGACTTGACTCTGGTGGTCTTCTTCGGGGAATAAACGGTCTGGGCATAACACTAATGCATTCTATTCAAAAATTATGTCCATATATAGAACTAATACTCTTCAGGGTATAGGAAGGTACATGGAATATTCTGGGTTGTCAATAAACTTTTTGAATAAACAAATACACCCACAAATAAATGAATTAATTGACAAAAGCTATGTGTATTCTTCTGTAGTGTCCTTACCATTGTAAAATTAGTTTGTTCTCATGACCCATAAGTTACCATTTCTTTTATATATGTATTTTCACTTTTGTGTTTGTAATTCTGAGAGATACAACAGCTTCTCAAGTATTGGTAAATGGGGAAAACAGGAGAGAGGAAACATAGAAAAAAAGCAGATAGAGAGAAATGGAGAAATAAGGGAAAATGCAGAGTAATAAGAAGAAAAAAGAAAGGAAGAAAAATTTATCTAGTTGAAATAGTTAAATTACATATTTGATATTGATATTCTACATTATAATGGTAACTCTTATTTTTATTTTCTAGTTCAAAATAAAATGTTTCCAAATAGAAAAAGAAAATATTCCTAGTACATAATTATTTAAAGAAGTTTAGAAGTTTGATAAATATCTTGGTTACTAAACAGACAGAGATAAGTTCAAATTGTATTTATTACATATATGTATTCCTCTATTATATTAATTTCAAATCAAAATATAACCATAAATATAATAAAACTGGATCACTGACTATGCCTTTCTCGATTTCTGATAAAATTTATTTAAAAATATTAAAATAAGTAGTCAAAAATATAACTGGATCCAAACAAGGAAAAGTGATAGCTAAGAGAAGACTTGAGAATGAAGCAGCCTCTAATTTTCCCTCTATCCCTACTCCACAGGGAAACGGAAGAATATGAGTAGTAAACATTTTAAATGTCACTAATGATCACTATATTTAGAGAGAACCACATGAAGGACACAGTAGGTATCACAAAGGAAAAATGTGGTGGGTGGGAATGGAGCCTACTGAGAAGAGGAGCAGAAATGCAAACATGGAATCCCTGCCTTCTAGCTGTCAATTAAATGCTCAGTGAAGGCCGGGCACAGTGGCTCATGCCTGTAATCCTAGCACTTTGGGAGGCCAAGGCTAGTAGATGGCTTGAGCCCAAGAGTTTGAGACCAGCCTGGACAACATGGCAAAATTCCATCTCAACGAAAATAAATAAGTAAGTAAATAAATAGATAACTAATTATCAATCAAGTTGGAATCATTGAGATGTCTTGAATATCTTAATTGTGCAGAAAGCCAAAAAAGAAAGCAGAATAATCACAGTATCAGAACTATCACTCCCCAGCAATTATATTCACTTTATTTGTTTTACAAAAAAAGCAAAAACAACAATAAAAACAACAACAAAAACTCATACATAAGATCCTCCGAAGGAGCAGAAATCTCAGGGAAAAGTGACCATGTAAGCCCCACTTGAAGTCTCCTCTACTTTATCTTTCCCATGGAATAGATTAACATCAAAACCCATGCATTATTCATCAAGTTTTTCCAGTCCCTGCTGATTCCCAAAAGAGAAAGGTGGATGTGACAAACGCATAAACTAGTTTGCCTTTCAACTCAGCAAGGCTTTTACTTCCAGGCAGAATTGAAGCAATGGTCTAATGCTCCAGAATATTACCTTAGAAGGGCAGGTACGGTCCTCGAACCTAATGGAATAAGTTCTGGAGCATTTAATAGAAGTAGCAGCAGCAACCAGGACCTCCTAAAGGCTAAACGTTCCCCACACTGGTCCTCAAGCTACAGAAAATAAAATAGAAGGAAACTCTTAGTTTTTACATCATAGCTATGAAATGACTTGTGGGAAGAAATACTTCTTTTATTGCTATGTTTTCACTGTGTCTGCCAAATTGTAACAGTGTGAAGCAGTTTGTTTCTTGGGGAAGTGTTTAGGTCATACAGGCTATGCCCTCATTATTAATGTTGCTATAAAAAGGGCTTTCTACAACGCATTCTTTCTCTTCTGTTCTTCTGCCATGTGAGGGCATGCAGTGTTCAAGACACCACCTTGAAAGAGAGACTGGATCCTTACCAGAAAAACGAATCTGCCAGCACCTTGATCTTGAATTTCCCAGCTTTCAGAACTTCGATAAAATATATTTCTTTCCTTTATAAGTTATCCAGTCTGTGGTATTGTGTTCGAGTAGCACAAGTGGACTAAGACACATGTCCAATATCAGAATACATTAGAAGTTTGGCTGTATCAGTCATCCTGTATGAGTTTTTGCTTTAGAAACAAACAATCTCCTAACTCAGTTGCTTACAATAAATATGTATTTTTTCTAACTCATGTTGCAGGAGGCTTTTAGGCTGAACTCCACTGGGCTCACCTCTATTTCTTATTTCTTGTTATTATGGAACCCAGGCTAAAACAACACCACCACCTAATGTGGGAGGAGGGAGAAGGCAAACCAAAGAAGTCATTTAAAATATCTGCTAATAGATATCTACCTTGGGGAGAGTCGGGGGGGCTCTGTAGGTGAGTTATATCCTTCTACCACAAATCATAATTTATTTAAGGCTGTTAATTTGGTTTAAATCAAAACCTCCATAGGATACAAGCAACATAAGAGGAACATTCTCTTACCAACTACCACTACTGTTCACTTAGCCACAATTTGTGGAGGTAATTCTTTTTTCCTCATTTAATCAAATCTTCTGCAGAGCCTTTTGTTTTATTAGTTCTTCTCAGACAATGAAAAGCTGTCTAGTCACTTTGAGTGAAAAAAAGACATTGTTTTAATAATTAAAGTCTCAAACTTGTATTAAGCATAATTTCTAAAATGAACCCCCAGAGATTTCCCACAGAAATCTTGGAGAAACTTGAAAATGATATCACTTCTGTATTTGTGCTATGTGATATGGCAGAGTTGACTTTAAGATAGGGAGATAATCTGGTTACTCCTGAACTAATCACATGAGCCCATAAATCAAAGACTTTCCCAGGCTGAGGCAGAAGAGAAAGTCAGAAAAGGACTCAATGTGCTCTTGCTGGCTTTAAACATGGAGTGAGCCTAAGAGAAGAAGTTGGTTGCTCTTAAGGAGATGAGTGAAGTCCCTGGCACACAGCCAGCGAGGAAATGGGGGTTAAATTCTACAACAACAAGGAACTGTACTCTGCCAAAAACAGGCATAAGCTTGGAAGAGGACTGCAAGTTCCAAATGCGAACGTAGCCCTGGTCAGCACCTAGATTTTGGCCTTATGAGACTCTAAGGAGATAACCCAGGTAAGCAATGCTGAACTTTTGACATGGAAAACTGTGTCTACTTAATTTGTACTGTTTTAAGCCACAATGTTTGTGGTGATTTCTTATACTGTAATAGTCAATGAATACAAACACAATGTAATTAATGTTTCAAACCTAAATTTACATCTGCTCTCCTCTCTTAGTGAGCATCTCTGAAAGACTACAAAGCAAAAATAAGGAATGGGATGTTTTGTCTTCCTCCCTACTTCCCTACTTTGCACTTTTCTTCACTACCTCCTGTTAGTCATGGTGTGTGACCCCTCTAGGGAAGAAGGACTGAAAAAAACAGAGGCAAGAAGGGTTTTACTTGACTAGTGCTGTCATCATCTGGTGGGGGATCTCTCTGAGCTTACGGATCCTTTAAAACTGACATTTCCTGGGCTTTGTTGATGTTTAGTGCTGACTCCTCTTTTTGAAATCATGCCTGTGGGTTTTGTTTTGTGCCATCTTGTTTGGTTTGGTTTGACTGAAACTTTATAATAGCCCTTTTTACTGACAGGTCTATGATTCAGACAGCAAACTCTCAATCAATCATCATATCCTACTCTCCTACTCCCCTAGAAATATCCTAAATGGTCTATACCCCAGAGACTCTTCTTTTTGGGTTACTTTGATTTAGCAGGCTTCCCATTGGGGCAGGGTTTCTCCTAAATGGTGTCAGCCTGGTCACATTCTGGGATGTTCATGTAGCCCAAAGGAAAGTCATGTGGCCTGATCAGGCAGAATGATAGGAATGCATCTGCTCCCGTGGAGTGCACCTTGCTCCTGCCTGGCCATCACAGAGAGGTAAAGACAGATTTCTGGTTAGCGATATTTTCAAGTGTGAGTCAATTGCTGGTCTAGACTCTGGTAGATATCAAGCTCTCAAGTGGTCTTGCTGAAGAAGATGTGAGGGAGAAGAAGAATAGAGCCTTCCCATGAGAGATGGTGGTGGGATTTACAGTATACAGATGACTATCTTTAAATAAATTCTAGCATCCCTTCTGCTATAGACTGAAAGTTTGTATCCTCCTCCCCCAAATTCATGTGTTGAAACCTGGTACCCAAAGTGATGATATTTGGATGTGGAGCCTTTAGGAATTCAGTCATGAGGGTAGAACCCCCATGAAAGGGATTAGTGTCCTTGTGAAAGAGACCCCAGAGAGCTCCCTTCCCCTTTCTGCCATGAGAAGACACAGTGAGAAGATGCTCATCATCTTAAAGACAGAGATTATGTTGTTTTTAAAAGTAGGCGGCCGGGTGCGGTGGCTCAAGCCTGTAATCCCAGCACTTTGGGAGGCCGAGGAGGGCGGATCACGAGGTCAGGAGATCGAGACCATCCTGGCTAACACGGTGAAACCCCGTCTCTACTAAAAAATACAGAAACAAACAAACAAACACACACACACACACACACACACACACACACACAAAACTAGCCAGGCGAGTTGGCAGGCGCCTGTAGTCCCAGCTACTCGGGAGGCTGAGGCAGGAGAATGGCTTAAACCCGAGAGGTGGAGTTTGCAGTGAGCTGAGATCTGGCCACTGCACTCCAGCCTGGGCGACAGAGCGAGACTCCATCTCAAAAAAAAAAAAAAAGTAGGCACTGTTCCTTAATCATCTTCCATGTGTCAGGCATTACATTGAGATACAGTCTTTCCACCAGTACTGTGCAGTAGATATCATTACTCTTATTCAAAAGTTAAAAAAAAAAAAAAAAAAAAAAAAAACAGGAACATCACAGTTAAGTAAATGCACAAGATCATACATATTTTAAAAATTATAGCACCTGAATTTATATATATTTATATCTGTCTTAACACAACAACTTACTTTCTGTTAGGATAATTGCCTTATAAAAATACATAATTAAAGGATCCACCTTATAAATGTTTCAAATGTTTTAAACGCAGCATTCTATACTTTTGTAGTGTTCAGTTTTATTTCTATGATACTTTCACATTCATTACAGACAACTTCACCATAAACATTCAGAGTGTGAATTCTCCAGTACCTGCAATATTATATTTGCACTTTCTTCTTTAACTGGAACATAGCAGCAGGGCTACAGTTTGTATTACTCTAAAGCTGCTTCTTCTACTTTATTGTCCTTCTTTGGTTGTCTGCTTTAGACTTTTCAAATATTAAAGATACCTATAAAATGTATGGTTGAAATCGCTCTGATAGTTTGTACACTGAAGACAATGACTACCTCTAGAACTATCTCTTAACAGGCCGCAAACACTCTTCCCTCTCTCTCTCTGACACACACACACACACAAACACACACACACACTCCTTTTTTGTCACTTTCTTCTTATAAAACTAAAGACAACTCTTGAATGTTTTTCTTAAAAATGAGATCAAATTCTCTTAATAGACAAACAAATGAAAGAGAGAAAAATATTGATGTTCCTACTTTGACTGTAGCCACCACATAATTTTGTCAGTGACTAGTGAATCTTTTTGAAGTAGTGAGAGCTATTTGGAAGGATGATCCTGTCTTATATAAATGCATTCAGCTTTCTTTTTATTCTTTTCAAAGCCTCAGATTGAAATCAACTCTGAATGAAGGTTAAAGGCCTTAACTGTGATTTCAAAGAGTCATAGTTTACGTCCTAGCAGGTCTGCTTATGAGCCACACAATTTAGGACAAATTACTTAACTGTTCTAACTTTCAGTAAGAAGAGTTAAGTAATTTGTAATATTTTCCTCTGAAATAATGGAGGATTTAAATAAAAAATCTCTTAAATATTTCATCATCGCAAGAGACTTAAAGAGATAATGTAAGAAAACAAGAAAAATTACACTAAGCATTCAGCATGGTAGTTAATGCTAAGCACTTAAAAATTGTACCTCTTATCATCATCATCATTATCATCATTGTATTAAAGAAAGAGGATGTAGAAGAATGAGCATAGACTTTGGAATCAGAGTTGAAATGAGTTGGAATCCTGGCTGTGACAAAGTCTGACTTTGAACATGTTCTAACATTTATAATCTTTAGTTTCTGCATTCTTAAACGATTTTGATGGTAATATTTACTTTACAAGATTGTTGTGAGGATTAAAGATAATCTGTTTCAAGTGCCCAGCATGACAACTTTGTAAAGTCTAACACATCACTCTTTTTAGTTCTGTAAGAAAAAATCCTGTTCAATACTTGGGCCTAAAAATGCATGAACATGTCACTTAGAAGTTCAATAAGAGATTTTTTATTGATAGGTTTCTGCAAGCAACTCATGGATAATTTGAATACTGATAAAATAATAGTACTGATTGTTATCAGGAGATTTTAGGTATGTGGCTTCAATACTACCCATTAAGAAAATAGCCAAACAAAATTTTACAGTATGTTTTGTCTTTGACATTGCTGTGCTATGTGACCAAATCGTTGTTATATTCAAAACTGACTAACTAGAGGATTACTCAATAATTCTCAACAGTTTTACCTTTGTATTAGAAATATCTACTAACCATCACAATTGTTTAAAGAATCCAAAAAAACAAACCCCAAAAACTTAAATTTTAAAGTATCTATTATACAAATTAAACCTATTAATTCACCATTTTTTTAAAGACTTTAAACAATGCTTAATTCACTCTTTTTGTTTTTAATTTTAAAACAAAATTACAAAATGTCCTACAGACAGTCTGTGGTCCAGATCCATACAGAACAAAGCTATGTTTTAGTGTTAGTCTTAAATTTGCAATGTCTATGGCCCTATTAAAATACGAAAGATTGTGTCATGATAATTCATATAGAGACAGTCAATTATAATTCTCATATACTCGTTCTTCCCACCTTTACCTTTATATCCATTTTTAATGTTCTATATATTTAGTTATTATATTAATATCTTAGCCAGGAGGTCAGATGTAGTTGAAAGATGTCAATATGAAAAATAAAATGAAAATCAGAAACATTTATCTTTTTACCATGTTAATCTAAATATGATGTTTTACAGTTGTATAATGAGTTTATATAAAATTTTTTTAAAACTAGCAATATATTTCATTTATGTCAAACAAATTAAAATCTTCATGACTCTTTTTTTTGCTTAAAAGAATCTTATGTGAGGCATTTTGCCATATATGTGTTTTAAAAATCACAGATTAAAAAATTACATCGCAAAACATTTGAAAACATTAAGATAATATAAGCAACCTAAGTCAACAAGCTATTATCAAAATAAAGGTGAAGGGGAAAAGTGAAGACAATGTAAACTAAATTAAAGCTTTTAGAAAATTATTAGAAGACCAAACCTCAAATTCTTTGATTGAAGTTATAGGTGGGCATTTCCTAATTCTTAAACATATAGAAAGACATATGAAACACTTCATTTTAAGCAAAAAGCGTATTTTTCATAATGGAGCTAATGTTCCACTAAATGACTTTATCAGTGAAATAGCCTTTCCAAGGAAACATTAATTAACGTTATTAATATGTTCTTTTCTCCATGTAAATTATCATGTGGGTATGAAAGAAATATATATCCTGAAGATGTTTTATATTCCTGCGTCCCCAAGTGAGGGCTTTGCCATGTAATGCTATTTCCCCAACACAGTAAATCTGATTTTCCAGTTACAATTTGAAATTACACCCAATTTTGTAAACAGATTCTTACACACTATTTTCAATAAAGATTCATTTTCTACCTTTCATAATTCAATAAGAAACAGTGGATTTGCCAAGAATTTTCTTTACATTTGGAAAGAAACCAACACTGGAAAAGGTTTAGCAGCTGGCACTAATGAAATGAAATTGAATTAACTCAATGAAATTGAATATATTCAATGAAAATAGGGCCACACAATAACATCAGTTGGTCTCCTTACAGAATTAATGTAATTTTGAAAATATGTTCCAATGTTTATTATGTTTTGTTATTCTCACAATACCAAATGTCACTGAAAATTGGCTTTCATACTTTTTTCAGAGAAAATAAACCTTAGAACAATAGAATATAGCTCCTAGGTTCAGGAATACTCTAAGTCATGGACAGGCTTATGCTTTCATTTCATGTCATTTTATTGAAATGCTCTTCAATATATTTGGAATGCAGTACCTGTCAGGCAGTAGGTGATAACTGATGGATAATGTTATCTTTATTCCAGATACCAGCAAGGTAATTGTCCAGTTCATTATGGCTAAGTTGCTTTATACCAAAGAGTTCATAGTTGAAGCACTCTTTTCAGGAAGGGGTTTAGGTTTTGCATCTATAAGAATTTCACCTAGAGCCTATTTTCTCCGTTTTTTCCCCATTGTTAATGAATGTTCAAATAATTTTCAGATCTCAGAAAATCCTGATAGCTCAACCACATGACAAAATGTTTCCAATAGCAAAATCATTTCTTTTTATCACAAGTCTGAAATTTGGGAAGGTTTGACAGGGACAACTCTTCTCTGCTCCCATACAGGGTCCACTGGGGGTGACTCAAAAAATGGCCAGAGGATCCACTTTTAAGTTGAAATACTTACAGCTGATGAGTAGATGCTGCTTGGCAGGGAAGTTCAGATGGGGTCACTAACCTCAGTTCTTCTCCACTTGGACCTCTCCTTGAGCTGCTGTGCTTTCCTGGGGCATGGTGGTCATGTTCCTACAAGTGTCCCAAAAGAACCAGGCAGAAACAGCATCACATTTCATGGTTTGGCCTCTGAAGTCACAAAGTGCTACTTTCATCACAGTATAACAGCCCATCCAAATCCAAGGAAAAGGAACATGGCACCAAGATTTTAAATGAATAAGTATCACACTTACACTGTATTCAGATCATGTGGGATGGGAGATGTTTTGGCAGCCATTTTCAGAAAATAGTGGGTCACAGTTTATCCCCTGACCACAAAAATTTAGATCCCTCCCAAGTGTAAAATGTATTCTCCTTTTCCATGAGATCTATCCCATTATAACATCAGACTGAAGTCTAGAATCTGTCATTTAATCAAGTCCAGATGGGGATCAAGTTTTTGTGGAACTGCTACCCAGATACAGCTTTTTAAACATCATTTATCTTAACCTGAATAACAGAGAGTTAAAAAGATAAATTATTTACTCTACCACACATATACAGTGCCAGGATAGGCCATAAGGATAGGATAACTGTTATGAGAACTATATTCAAAAAGAAGGAAATTTGAAGAACACAACAGTTACCAGTATATTAAAAATATGAAACAAAGACAGACAGACACATATTGCCAGTTACTTGATTAAGACTTGAGTTTAGTATTTCACGTTGTCTCCCAATGTTACTTTCGTCAAGTCCTTCAAAGTATCATTTGCGTCAATGATGCTCTGGGCTTTGGAAGCATGCCAAAATGCCATGAATCTCGCAATGAATGATGCTGCAAAAATTGCTAACATACCAAAATCAAGCATATTCCACAACTCAAACAAATATTCCTTGGGGCCTTGAGTCCAAATTTCTTTACATTCAGCCCATATCATGCCTATTACCCAGAATATAATGAGCATCTCCATCCATGAGAAGCAGGATGTTTTCATCCTGAACAGTTGTTTTGCATTATCTGTGCTGGTTTCATTAGGAAGGAGTTTTGTGCCTTCAAATCTGTCAGCTGCATTCATGACAAGCAGTTCCAGAAAAATGGTGAAGGAAGCTCGTGTGCTACAAACTTCATGAATGGTCCACGCATTATCTTCCCCATCTTGCTACATGGAGCAAACCATTAAATGACAGCCAGGAAGGGCAGTCCAATGGCAATAGCAAGGACCACAAGGAACTTGACCGCCATTGTCTGCTGTTGTAAACCAGAAAGATTCTCATACCAAATGGAGAGAAGTTGCTGTTGGCAGTTTGGATGAGCTACAAATTTTTTTACTTCATATTTAATGGCAAGTTTTAAACGGCTGAGATTTGGGCGACCGTGATCACCACTCTGGAGCGTTTCAACATCCCCATTCAGAATGGCCTCGACTTCTTCAGTGTTTCTGCACAGATCAAGGAGTCCAACAACAAAGTCTTTGCACTGCATTGACAGTTTATTGTAGTCATTCTTGAACTCTTTCTCAATATTGGCCAGCACCGCCAGTTCATTGCTGAGTTTTAAAGCCGTCATGACTGGATCTTCACTAGACAATGACAGGTAAGCCGGACTTGCCAGGCCTTTATAGGCATTAATCCTAGATCTGGAGTGGCTAAACAAGTCATGCTTCTGTTTCTGGTTGCAGTCATTGCACTTGCAGAAATAATCATGAGGCCGTTCAATCCTAGCACCCTTCCGCAGGAGGGTGTGCACAATTTCATATTCCTGGCAGTGGGCAGCCAGAATGATTGGAGTCACATCATGGGAGAACCGTGTCCCATCTTCATCATAGGCATAAAAATCATCTTGCTGGAGTTCAGACTGGCTAGGGCTGGTTGCTAACCTCTTGCCTTCAGCAAAAGCTGGATGACTGAGAATTGCTTCCACAATCCGAACATAACCTTTACTAATAGCTAGAAGCAAAGCATCCCCAACTCGAGAGAGGTTTTCTTTATTGAGAAGAAGTTCTGTAATTTCCAGATGCTCATTGGCCACTGCCAACTGTAGGGCATTCTGGCCCATGTAATCCACACAGTTAACGTTGAGTGAGTGGCATTCTTCTAACATCTTCTGCACCACTGGGACGTTACCATATTCAGCTGCATCTAAAAAGCGTTCCTCCTCTATAGATAGGCTTGTTGAGCCATCACTAAACATGTGTTCAACCTCTACTCCTACTACATTGGTGCAAAACAAAATGAAGCCTTCACAACAGTTGAAGAGAGTTTTAAGACACTGTTCTGAGCTATATTTGGACTTTCTGAAGTGAAATCAGTGGTCATCAACTATAACCACAAATTCATTGAAAACATTGGTTACATTCTTTATGGAGTCTATAATGTTACAATGGTCATTGTTTTGCTAAATATGTTAATTGCCATGATCAACAGTTCATTCCAGGAAATTGAGGATGACGCCGATGTGGAGTGGAAATTTGCAAGAGCCAAACTCTGGTTCTCCTACTTTGAGGAGGGGAGAACACTTCCCGTACCTTTCAATCTGGTGCCAAGTCCAAAGTCCCTGTTTTATCTCTTACTGAAGCTTAAAAAATGGATTTCTGAGCTGTTCCAGGGTCATAAAAAAGGTTTCCAGGAAGATGCAGAGATGAACAAGATAAATGAAGAAAAGAAACTTGGAATTTTAGGAAGTCATGAAGACCTTTCAAAATTATCACTTGACAAAAAACAGGTTGGGTACAATAAGCAACCAAGTGTAAGGAGCTCAGAAGATTTCCGTTTCAGTAGTTTCAATAATCCTCCAAGACAGTATCAGAAAATAATGAAAAGGCTCATTAAGAGATATGTACTACAGGCCCAGATAGATAAGGAGAGTGACGAAGTGAACGAAGGTGAACTGAAGGAAATTAAGCAGGACATCTCAAGTCTCCGCTATGAACTCCTTGAAGAAAAATCTCAGAATACAGAAGACCTAGCAGAACTTATTAGAGAACTTGGAGAGAAATTATCCATGGAACCAAATCAAGAGGAAACCAATAGATAACGCGAAGACTTCCTTAGAAATTCATATTTATTTGTCCACTTGAAGCCATATTATTTTCTGATTTATTTTCTTAAGTGCCAATGTGCCCACCTTTTAAACAAGAAGAAGTTAAACGATACCTTGGGCCATCCTATCTTCTGGAGCCCTAGTATCTAAATTTTTTGGTGATTAAACTCCTTTGTTCAGGGTAAAGGCTGCAGATTATGATGAAAATTATGTCCAGTTAAAAAAAAAAAAAAAAGACTTGAGTTTATTTCCTGTGAATTGTTCTCTGTAGCTCTTTTCTCCACCCTCTGGATTCTTTATTTTTTTCTCTGAGCCACCGTCTATTTCCTTAAGAAACAATCTGTGATTGAAATTTTCTCTGTCTGCTTCCTGTTCAGTCTTTTGGGTGTCCAAAGCAACGTTTTATTTTGTACTGTCTCTCTGATATTTCCAAGTCTCTTTGATAAGTCCAAGCTGGTACAATTCCTTCAAATACTTTTGGGATTTTTGCTTATTGATTTGTAACCTACTCTATTAGATAAAACCTACATCCATGCTCTAAGGTAAGTCCTTTTCTACCTTGTTATTTACATTAACTTTCCATGGCTCAATGGCATGAAGATTCTTAGAAGCCTCATTGTCTAATAGACAGAGTTTGCAAGACATGCTCATAAATCTCCGTGAGGGACCATCCTAGTCTGTTCTCACACTGCTAATAAAAACATGCCCAAGACCGAATAATTTACAAAGGAAAGGAGGTTTAGTGGACTCACAGTTCCACATGGCTGGGGAGGCCTCACAGTCATGGCAAAGGGTGAAGGAGTAGCCTTCATAATTATATAAAGACCCAAAGTAGTGGGCAAATCTGTGTGTTTTTGTGATAGTTGTGATGAGAAGTGGATAGTCATGGAGAAGCATGGCTTGATAAAAAAAACTATGATCTAATGGTTATAAAATGGAGGAAATACAGATCTGTTAGTTCAGATTCTTCTCTATGACCCTGTGTCTTCAGAAATAAACATGTTCTTTTCTTTGGTGGGTAGAGGGAACCTCTTACATTAAAGTCTTATAAACTGCTTCAGGGAAAGGTCAAAAAGTCTTTCCTAGGTTTTATGACCTGCTTCAGGGGAGAAGAGCATGGTCAAGTTGAGGATGACCTTACTGCTTCTACTGTTTTCTCAAATATCAGGATGTCATATTTTGAGGTACCATGCCTGAACTTCACCACCTACATATATTTTTATATATTGACACATGTGTATACATGTATGTATACAGTTAACTGAAACAATTCCTCATACAGTAGAAAATCTACCTATAACTTTTAACTTTATAACTGACTATAGACTGCAGACTTTACTGATAACATAGTCAATTACACATATTTCATATATTGTGTAGATTATACACAATAGTCTTACAATATATTAAGCTAGGGAAAATGAAAATGCTATTAAGATAATCATAAGGATGAGAAAAATACATTTACTATTCATTAAGTGGAAGTGGATTTTCATAAACGTCTTCATTCTTGGTTTTCATATTGACCCAGGCTAAGAAGAAAGTAGAGCGTTGGTCTCACTGCCTCTGGAAATGGCAAAAAGAGAAAACAATCTGTATATAAGGGGACTTGCCCAGTTCAAACCCATGTTGTTGAAGGATCAACTGTACACATATATCAACTGTTGTGTATGTATATATTCTTGTGTATATTCTACTTGGATATTTGTGAACTACTTAAAAAATATTAGCCATATGGAAATATAATAATCTTTGCCTTTGTGAATAATAGTAGGGGTCTGGGAACAAGGGAAAGTTATCTTTAATTTAATAAAATTGGGCTGTTAGCTTATTTTACTGTATGCATGCATTATTCTTTTTTCATAAAATGCCAATTGCAATGAATGTACTGTAATAGATTAATTTTATGATAATACAAATAATTCTGTATGACTCTAAAACCCATCTTGTTTCCATTGCTCCACAATGTGAACTGAAAGCTGCAAGTCTTAATCCTTTTCCCTGATTCCTCAGGGAAAGTAGAAAGACTTGCAACTCCCACCATTAGGAAATATTGTAAGAGTTGGGAAGAGCTAAAATCGTAGAGAGTAGAATCCAATCTTACAGTTTTTTAGTCTACCTCATTGTTTCCGTATACCTAGTAGACATCCAAGAATAATTTGGTAAAGCAATAAAACAATAATAGTAAGCAAAATTAGTACAGAATAGTAGAATGTTCCCATTTGTATGGTTGAAATACTTTTATTTAAAGAAAATATTACTTTTTGCCTGAAAAACAAAGCTTCCCTAAAAATCAATTGCTTTGATATATGGTAGTAATATAAATATTTTTCTAATAGCTACAATTACCTTTGCCTTTGCAGTTCTATAGGCTAAATATAGTTTGATTTTTGTGTATGTGACATTTTTGTGGCCTAGCTAAGTTCCCTGGAGGGACATTGTCTCTTTCCAGAGATTTATGTGGTCTGAGTGGCAGGGATGATAAGCACTTGCTGTTCAATAGTGTAGTTAATACTCAGCCTCAGGATAAGAGAGCACTGAAGCATCCCACACTCTGAGGTACAATGGTTCTGCAGCAATCAACAGCACTGTTTCTTTTTCTGAGGAAATTTGCATCAAAATGCTTAGTCCACAGGGAGCTCAACATTCACTCACTGCTTACAGCTTAAAGAAAACAGCTATTATGGTCATTTTCCAGTCTTTCAAGACAGAACAAAAAGCAAAGCAAAGAAAAGAAAAAGAAACACTATTGTAACAAGAATGGCAAGAGAAACGGAGCTGTCTTAATAGAAACATAATTCTACCTTTAAGGTACCCCTTAATAATCTACCAATTATTATGAGTTAATACTTTTCTCATAATGTACCATATTCATGGTAATGCAATGGGGGAGACAGATCTATCTTTAATATTGAAAATTAATATTAATATGAAACCTTTCTTTTACATTACTTACCTCATAAAGGATCTTATTTTCTTGCCTTTTTCCTATTTGTTTTCACTTATATTCAATAAAGAGTATTTGAGGAGTTTTAGGGTCTGTTATTAGAAAATAAATGAATAAATGAAGAGATGAAGGAGAGAAAAGGAGGAATTAGTGAAAGACAATTTGGACTTTGTTTACACACACATTTAGGTTAGTGCTCAAATTGCACTATCTTGTTTGTCTTTAAATATTTCAGAAGTTTTTTTTTTCAATTTTTGCTACAGACACAGAACCTTTTTCTGACCAAATGTTAGTCAGGTACCTCTAAATCCTCTTTCCAACTAGGCCTTAGACTTTTGGCACGTCTTTGCATCACCTAATTTTGGCAAGAATCCTGCTAAGCTAGTTTAGCAAGAATCCTGCCAAGTTATATATATATATATATATATATATATATATATATATATATACACACACACACACACACACACACATCCCACCCTCATATTTGATCACCTTCAATATCTGCTCAGGGTTCTTATCCTCCACCATAGCCCAAGTGATGTCTGATTACTGCAGCCTGACTTCTGTTAGGACGATTTAACCAGCATCTCCCCTTATCCTTGATGTTTTCTCTTAGTGCTTTTCATTCACCCACCCCTGCTCCTTGGCTATAAATTCCTATTTTCCTTGTTGTATTCAGAGTTGAGCCTAGTCTTACCCCTGTACTGTAAATCCCACTCCAGTAGTCCCTATACCTATTATGATAGTTCCCTGCCTTACGGTTTTAATAAATGGTATAAATAAAACCTGCCTTACCGTTTTAATGTATCATGAATTTTTTTAACACTGCAATGCAATTTCTTCTCTCAAACAACAACAACAAGAAAAGGTCAACAAGAATTAAAATAAGAAGGAAAAATAACATTTAGTTTAACTAGATAGAGTTCCAAAACAATGCTATAATCCATAAAAATGGTTTATCAATAGCAGTAAAGATAAAGTGAGGTAAAATAAGGTTGTCCATAGCAGATGCCGCAGACACTAAGTAAAGGCCTTGTTCCCAGGTAGGTTGCACGTTCAGAAGACTCAAACAAGCATGCTGCCTCATGCTGCTGAGTGCAAGGGGAATGAGGTGGAACCAGGAAACTTCCAGACATGTCAAGTGTGAAAGAATAAGACTTTCTTTTTGCAGGATAAAAGAGAAAATGTGGGCAACAAACAAGCTCTGCAATTGACTTAGGATGGCTTAAGAGTCTACCTGATACATGAACATGAAACTTCCCTGCTAGTTGGACCTTAATTCCTATCAGCCTGGGGGGAAAACATGCAAAAGCAGAGTATGGGGGAGAATGGGCTGGGCCACAGACTAGAACCCAAGTCCCTGCTGACCAGGTTCTGTCTCACATGCCTGTCTCCTCACATTCAATCATTTGTTGGATCGTTATGTTATGAGTATGAACCTAAAGGAAACCAATATTAGGACTATATTCAGATGGGAGAAAGAAAGAGAGGCAAGTATGTAAATTATAAGAAGAAACATAACAAAAATATAAACCACAAAGAAATTTAAAAATATGCCACTACTCAATTATGTTATAGAGCTTAAAGAAAATATATTATCTCTAAAGGAAGATCTCAAAGAGAAAAGGGCTCCAAAAAGGTATAGAAAAACAACAGAAAGAGTGAAATGATTTAGTAATGCCAAGGAAACAATACTAATTAATTAGTAGAAAAACAAATACAGAATTACAGCTAGAGCAAAAAAGAATAGACACTGCCAAATTTGGGGGCAATCCTGTTGTATAAATATTCTAGAGACCCTCTCACAATAAAACATTTTAAAATAATATCTGAGATATTTTATTTTTAATTTTTTTCAGGTTTATCAAGATATAATTGATAAATGTACTTATTTAAGAGGTATGACAGTGTTTTAATGCATGCATGGTGAAATGATCACCACATTCATGCTAATTGACATAATCATAGCCTCACAGTATTACTATTTTCTGTGTGTGTGTGTGTGTGTGTGTGTGTGTGTGTGTGTGTGTGTCTGTGTGTGTATGGTGAGAATATTTAAGACATATCTTCTTAGCAAATTTCAAGTACATAGTACAGTATTCTTACTATACCCACCAGGCTGTGTGTTAGATCTCCAGAAGTCATTCATCTTATGTAACTGACACATTGTTTCCTTGACCAACTTCTCTTCTCACTCTCCCTCTTCCCCCTGGCAACCATCATTGCAACCATTCTACTCTTTGTTTCTGTAAGTTTGACTATTTTAGATTTCACATGTAAGTAAGAGTATGCTGTGTGTGTTTGTGTCTGGTTTATTTCACAGAGCATACCATCTTCTAGGTACATTTATGTTGTTACAAATGGCAGAATTTCCTTCCTTTTTGAAACTGAACAAGACTTCATTGTACATATGCAACATTTTCTTTATCCTTTTATCCTTTTTTGCTTCAATACATGGTTTAAGGTAAACTGGATATTCACATTCAGAAGAATAAAAATAGACCCTTATCTCACACCGTATACAAAAATGAACCCAAAATGGATAACAGATTAAAGACTTAAACCTAGGACCTAAAACTGTAAAATTACCAAAAAATAAAATGAAATAAGGAAAAACCTTCTTGGCATTGGTCTTGGCAATAATTTTTTCTGTTGCAAAACCAAAAGCATAGGCAACAGAAACAGAAATAGAGAAGTTGGATTTCATCAAACTAAAAAGCTTCTACCCAGCAATAAAAACAATAAGCAGAGTGAAAAGGCAACCTATAGAATGAAAGAGAATGTTTGCAAATCATATCTCTGATAAGCGGTTAATATCTAAAATATATAAGAAACTCATACAACTCAATAGCAAAAACACACATAACTAGAATTTGAAAGTGAGTAAGTGACCTGAATACACATTTCTCAAAAGAAAACATGCAAACTTCAAAATAGTATATGAAAAGGTGCCCTACATCCGTATTAGTTGTTTTCATGCTGCTGATAAAGACATACTTGAAGCTGGGCAATTTACTAAAGAAAGAGGTTTAATTGGACTTACAGTTCCACATGGCTGGGAAAGCCTCACAATCATGGTGGAAGGCAAGGAGGAGCAAGTCATATCTCACATGGATGGCAGCAGGCAAAGAGAGAAAGCTTATATGGGGGAACTCCTCTTTTTAAACCTGTAAGACCTTGTGAGACGTATTCATTATCACAAAACAGTGAACACAGGAAAGACTTGCCCCCATGATTCAATTACCTCCCACTGGGTCCCTCCCACAAGACATGGGAATTCAAGATGAGATATGGGTGGACAACAGTCAAACCATATCAATGTCACTAGCCATCAGTGAAGAGCAAATCAAAACTACAATGGGATAATACCTTACTCCTGTTAGAATGGCTATTATCAAATAGCTAATATAGTTTAAGTGCATTAACTGAACTTGAAAAACAGAAAATTTAAAACTCACACATCATAAAAAATAAGCATGATCAGTCATGACTCTAGGTAGTAAGCCAATGATAAACCTTCAGGGTTTGTGCCATGCCTGGTGATACGGTTTGCATTTGTGTCCCCACCAAATCTCATTTTGAATTATAATCCCCAGTGTTGGAAAAGGGGCCTAGTGGGAAGTGATCGGATCATGCGGGAGGAATTTTCATGAATGATTTAGCACCATCCCCTTTGTGCTGTTCTCCGCATAGTGAGTGAATGAGTTATCAGGAGACCTGGTTGTTTTAAAAGTGTATAGCACCTCCCCCCTCTCTCTATTCTTCCTGATCCAGCCATGTGAGAAACCTCACTCCCCTTTGTCTTCCACCATGATTGTAAGTTCCCTGAGCACCCCCAGAAGCCGATGCCTCCATGCTTCCTGTACAACCTGTAGAACCATGAGCCAATTGAACCCATTTTCTTTATAACTTATGGAGGCTCAGGTATTTCTTTATAGCAATGCAAGAATAAACTAATACACCTGATAACCCAGAGCTTTGGGTTTTAATAGCTACACAGGGTATAATGTGGGAAACTAGAGCTAAGTCTCCAAATAAAGCTGAAATTCAATGTACTACAATATGCAGACTTTTAAATCCTCCAACAGTAATACTTTTAGTTTATATCTAGACAAAAGATGAAAGTCAAGGATTATTAGAAAGAGAAAATAATGTTTTAAATTCCTTAAATGACACTTAAGGAAGCCATGAGTTCACATAAACAATACTACTTGAAGAGAACATGTGATAGAATTATACCAATGATTTGGAGAAATCTAAAATACTGTGGATAATGACATACTTTTTAAAGTATAGCATAGTGGAGTCTTCAAGGTAACCAGTCAGCCATCTAACATGTTGGAAAACAATAATGCAGCATGTTTTGAGTGGAGCTATCTACCCAAGTTACATAAGAATTGCAGTATATTCTAAATGTCCAGCATATCGCAACTGGGAAAGCACTGCACATAGAAGTACTGAGAGGACCAGAAGACCCATCAAGATCTGTGACCGTGATAAAAAGAGCTCAGTTTTTAAAGACTTCACAGCCAGGAGCACCCTGCCAAGATGCTCAGGTTTTAGCATGATGTCATGAAGAACCTGGCAAGCTGCACTGATCATCCATGGTCCAGTGTAAAAGCCTCAGCTTTCAAATCTCACTATTT
This sequence comes from Rhinopithecus roxellana, assembly GCF_007565055.1. Taxonomy (NCBI): domain Eukaryota; kingdom Metazoa; phylum Chordata; class Mammalia; order Primates; family Cercopithecidae; genus Rhinopithecus; species Rhinopithecus roxellana. The sequence goes on along the minus strand of NC_044549.1, from coordinate 111,623,580 downwards.
TATTACAGTCAAAACTACCAAGTACACATAGAACACGTAAATCCACAAACACAGTCAACACTCTATTCCTCATTCACGTGAAATGGCAGAAACCTTACACTACAACCTGACGCTCTTTGCAAAAGGAAGAGTGAAGAAAAAGCTTGAAAACCAAACTCAGCCGAGTTTAAAGAGATTGGTAAGTTGAGACAGATACTTTTAAGTTTAAGAATATTTTACCCTGAAATTAAGTGGGATGGGTTTCAAGAGTAAAATATAATTACGTGAAAATTATAAAAATTAATTAAACTAAAGAGCAAAGTATTTTTACATCATATACATTGTGGTATAACAATTTTCCCTACTATACACAGATATTCTTTCTTTGGTACATTTGCCTAAACCCCCTACAAAGTCAGACTTTTTAAAGAAATCCTGACCTTGTGGTCATGTTCTTTCTCTGCGTCTCACTGTTTTAAGTCCTAAATTTCTAACATGGCTTATGCAGCCCCTACTTAATATCTTGAATGCTGTGGTTGAAATGTATGTGTCCCTCCAAAATTCATATGTGGAACTTAACTGCCAAGATGATGATATCAAAAGATGGCACCCATGAGAGGTGATTAGATAATGTGAGGCATTAATTCCTTTGTAAAAGCAGCTTTACACAATTGTCTCCCTCTTCCATCTCTTTCATCATGTGAGTGCATAACGTTTCTCATGTCTGGGGGACATAGAAACAAGGAGTCTTCCTGGAAAAAGAGACCAGACCCTCCTTGTACACTGAGCCTTCTTGCACCTTGACCATGGACTTCTCAGTCTCCAGGGCTGTGGGAAATAAATTCCTGTGATGTATTTTATTATAGTAACACAAGTAGACTAAGACACCCAACTTATACCATAGCCCACTAGTGTCCTGTTTTTATTATTATTATTATTATTTTTATTATTATTATTCCAAGAAACCATGATGCTTCCAAATTAAAAATTCTGGCACACAGTTTTCTATTTGCTTGGAGCCTTTTCTCCTTCCTCTACACATAATTAATTCCTAAGCTTTACTAAGAGATCACCTCATTCGTCATTTCCTTTAGGTAGCCTCCTCTCATAATCTCTGACTAAGGGTTGCTCTTTTATGCATTCTCATGGATAGATCTCTATTTCCTTGATAGTGTTTATCACAATTGCAAAAAAAAAAACTCCAAAATTCATTATTTAAAATCATTCATCTGACTAAAATGATGTTTAGAAACTTTGAGTTAGTTGTTTACCACAGTATCCCTTGTGCCTCTATATGATGTCTTATAGTAAGGAATATTTATGAAGGAATATATATGAATAAATGAATAATATGAGTTAATACATCCTATAACCCTACCTCTGTCATCTTCAGTATTCAGTGTGTTTCAATGTTCTGTTTCTAATCACCTACCAAATATGCTCTCACGAAAATCACTGTTATCTCCTTGATGCTGAATATAAGATTTTGTAGCTCTCGTGTTACTAAACCGTCTGATGTATGTTCTGGAGACCACATTCCCCTTGAAAACCTTATGTGGAACCATTGTATATAAGGAAAAATAGCTCAATGGGAAACAAAGTACCACACGACTAATAGACAAAAAAAAAAAAAAAAAAGAAAGAAAAAGAAAAATCACTCACACAATCCAGGTCTTACTTGTAAAAATTGTATTTGAAAACATTACTGGGACGTGAGAATCAAAGTAAATCTCACTGAATTTACAGTATTTCAATCTGAAAAACAAGCTGAAGGATAAATTTTATCTACCTAGTATCCACATAGAGTTATAGAAATAGAAGCAATAAAGCTAAAAGTTAGGCAGCCTTCTAACATGATCCCCTGTGCAATCCCCTGTCCTTGGGATGGGCTGGATCTAGTGAGTAGCTTCCAACAAATATGTTACAAATTGAATACAGCAAAAGTGGTCATGTCATTTCCTCGATTAAGTTATAAGAAACTGTATCTTCCTTTTTGTTGAAAGTCACTCTGTCTCTCTTGTTCACTTTGATAAAGCCAGCTGCCATGTGATAAGCTGCTATGGAGAGATTCACACGGCAAGGAACCAAGGGTGGACTTCAGCCAACAGCCAGTGCAGTACTGAGGCTCTCAGTTCAATTGCCCATAAGGAACTAAATCTTGCCAACAACCACTGAATGAGTTTGGAAACAAACCCTGCCTCAAGCAAATCCTGAGTAGACTGTACCAACAGCTGATGCCTTGATTAAGGACTTGTGAGAGGCCCTGAGCTATGACAACCTCTATGCCTGTCCCACAGAAACTGTGAAATACTAAACATGTATTTTTAAGCTGCTAATATTTGAGGATAATTTGTTACACAGATATATATATATATATATATGTATATATATGTGTGTATATATATACTCATACATACACATCACACACACACACACACACACACACACATACACACACAGACTAGCCCATGGAGGCAGGTCCTACTATTTAAAATATAGAAGCCAGAAATGGGAAAAGTGGGCATCATGCGTGGATGCTGACCTTTTAAGGTACAGCACATCATCCCTTTTATATTCATTCCTCTCACATATTTAGCCACCAAATATCCAACTATAAACAATCAAGTAAATAACTCCTATATTGTTCAGCATAATTCATGGAGATTTTACAGTAGACCTACTAATAAGATAACAAATGCTCAAAACTTAAGTTAAAACCGTCTCTCATTATTAAACTCCCCAAGTGACATTAAAACCCACAAGTAAAGTCACATTCCTTTATAGAATTTAATGACAAAGTAATTACCATACAGCATGTTTTTCCTGTAAAATTTTATATTTTGTTCAGTTTAAGCCAAAATGAGCAATATTCTGATGTCTGGGTAGAAGTGTGATTCTTTACTCAGCAGTGAAACCTGACATATTCTCTACTGAAGTAAAAGGAACTTCTTCCACCTCTCCAAAGTTAAACCTCTCCTCATATGTCTCTACATGTTACCATTAGTTTGCTTGGGCTGCCGTGACCAAATACCACATCCTGGGTAGCTTAGCGACAGAAACTTATTTTCTCGCATTTCCAGAGGCTGAAATCTGAGCTCAATGTGTCAGCAGTTTGTTGCTGTTGCTTGTTTGTCTGTTTCTTCCCGAGGCCTCTCTTTCTGGTTTACAAATGTTGTGTTCTCCCCGTGTTTTCACATGGTATTTCCTTTGTCTGTGTGTGTGTCTTGATCTCCTCCGGACATAAGGGCACCTGTCACATTGGGTTGGGGTGCACCATATGACCTCATTTTACCTTAATTACCTTTTGAAATGTCCTATCTCCATATGCAGCTACATTCTGAGGTACCTGGGGTTACAACTTCAATATGGATTCTGAGGGAGCACAATTCGGCCCGTAACAGTGACCACCAATTCCATGCATCAAAATGGATAACAGAATATGTAAATTTAACACCAGCCTCAATCACTATAAAATATAAAAGCAAACATAACCACTGCAGCAAAATATATATTTTTTTCATTTTTATTTACTTAGGTATTTATTTTGAGACAGGATCTCACTCTGTCCCCCAGGCTATAGAGTAGTGGCATGATCATATTTCATTGCAGCCTCTAACTCCTGGGCTCAAGCATTTCTCCAGCCTCAGCCTCCTGAGGTAAGACTACAGGTGCATGCCTCCTTGCCTAGCTATTTTTAAGAAACACTGTTTGTAGAGACACAGTCTCTCTATGTTGCCCAGTTGGTCTCAAACTCCTAAGCTCAAGCAATCCTCCTGCCTCAACCTCCCAAAGTGCTAGGATTATAGGTTTGAGCCACATGCCCAGCCAGAGCAATAACATTTTTTAAGAAAATGAATTTTGGTTATTTCCACTAATGGGACATAGAAAGGATTTTAAAAGAGCTGGACTAAAGAAGGTTTAGCCTAGACAGATAAAGTAAAAATAAAAATTATATACATATTCATTTTAGTCTTGATTGAAATGTCAATCTTGTTGCCAATCTTCTTTTCCATTGGTTATTAACTTAATTTCAACCAGAAGAAATTGCTTACCAAGGCACTAATTTTGCCTACTATTTTCCACAGTGTTGCAAAAAATCAAAGGCTTTCCTATTCCTGTGCTTCCATTCTTGACTCTCTCTGATCATATTCCCTCAGTGCCCTAATAAAACGCACTGAGAGAATAACTGTCACAATGTGGTTTATCCATTTCTTATCTTCCTCTAGCTATTTAAATCCTTGGAACTTGGTTTAGCTTTATTAATCCCCTGAAACTACACATATTTCTTCCCACAAATTGCTTTCTTGAAACAGCAAGATTTGACTTGCCCTAAGGAAGCCAAAGAGACCATAGCATCAGGCATGAAAACAGAGACTGAAGAAGTTAATTTTTTAAATTCTGAGAAAACCTCTTTTGAAGTGACCTTTCCCTGGATCAGACAAGAGCTGTCCTTCTTCACCCTGACATATGGACTTAGGGAGAATCAAAACTGTCCATTGCACTCAAAGCATTCAGAAGTTCTCCTTTTTCTAGAAGTAAACTTTTAGTCACAACTAAGACGAGGTGCTTGTTGAGTGTGAGATCCTGAAGCCAAAATATGCTTACTTTCTTGATTGCAACAGTTGTTCCCAATTATATCCGTTCACGCTGGTTACACAGACAAAAAGATTCAATCTCCACATGTAGAATTTTGTTCCACAATGTAAGTTCTTCCTCCACCATAAAGCAAAATGACAGATTATTTATACTTGAGTCTGAACTAATTTAATTGCAATATTGCAGTTACAAGATGGTAGAACAGAAAGAAAGTAAATAGGCAAGCATACATAGGTATGGCACTCTTAGCTTCTAAAATTAAAAAAACACCATCCAAGACAATAGGAAAATGTAAGCTGATGATTATGCTAGACTGTGTCTTGAGTAGGCTTTCCTCTTTTCTTGGATCCAACTGATGAAGTTGACAGAACAGTAAACAGAGTGACAGCCCCATGGGGGAGATGCTAAAACTTGGGGAAGGTGGTAAAAATGGCCCCCCTCCTCCCTATTTGTGCCGAAGTAGAAGCACAGGGAAAGTACAGGTGAGTTTCTCTAAACCAGTACTTTTTAAAGTGTGGTCCACAGCCAGTGCATGTTCTGCCAATGTGACTAATCAGTTAAATGAGTTCAGGAATATGGAGGTAACCATTTAGACTTTTATAGGAACCTGAAAGAGGAGTCTTTTGTTTGATGAATTTAATTTTAAAAATATGATCTTGCATTTTGCTTATCTGTTTTCTATCTCATTTTTCAAGTATTTCATTTTAATTATGATTTACTAAATTATTGATCAATAATAAGCTGGAAATAAAAAGGTCTGGTCCTTTCCTGCATATAGCACTCCCCCACATTCTAATACAATTGTTCTTTCAAGCACTGGACATGGGTGCATTTTCACCTTTACAAGGAAGCTCCAGGAAACTTGTTATCTTTAATAAACCTTCAAGAGTAGAAGTTAAGAAATATTTATTCTCTCTTGTAATTTGTCAGTGTCTGCCCTGCAAATCTGTTTCCTGATGTAATTAACAAACTCACTGTCTTCTCAATGTAACTTTTCTTTATTTTAGCTTTGGCTTCATTCAGTTCACTTTTACCAAACACATTCCTAACAATTGATGGAGACTATATTGCCCAGAACAAATATAAAATAGAATCTCTAACTGGTCTTCATAAAGCCTGTGTTTCTTTGTGTGGCGATTTTATACTGGGCCACATTCTAATGGAAAGATCAGCTGAGATGCTAGCTATTCTTGAGTCAGATACTACCAATTTTAGCAACTGTGGTAGAGAGGGGGCTGTAGTATTGCAAAGTACAGAACAAGCATACCACCAAATAAGAAATTATTCAGATATGACAAACAAAGACATTTTAACTGAGTTACAAGGTAATATGATGTTGTGAGAACATAAACACAAATAAAACTTGGATAGACAGTTATCACAACCTTCTTCATCTACGGATATTGTACCAAATGAATTATTTCTGAATAAGATAAATCAAATAACTTCTTCTAGAAAAGTGGTAGACTTGAAACAACCTCCAGGTATAATCCAGTTAAAAATGCTGATTATCATTATGTTTAATCTTTTAAAGTCAATGAAAATACATTACTATGGAGAACTAAGTAGGAGCTGAAGCTGGAACCTCCAGTAATACATGGTGTCTCAAGGCTTTGACTCAAATCCACCACACAAAAGGGCACACGGAAGACCAGGCCTAATATCCTAGACCAGGGCTGGTTAGTGACTCCCAGGAAAAGTAGTTCTCAACGTGCAACTGCAGTTGGGTGAGCTACAAAGTAAAATGCTTCCAAAACATGCATGGGAGAAAAATAAACAGATACAGAGAGAAAGTAAACAAGTCTAAGAATTTCTTAAACAGGAGAAATAGTTCATAGAAGAGAAAACACAAATATGAAAAGTGGTTAGTAAGTGGGAGAAAATAAAATTATAAGCTAAAAGTTCTACACTCAGATACCAAGAATTAAAATGTCATGGAAAAATTATTAGTGTGAATGTGGCATAACTGCAACACATAAATTGCTAGTGGATGGAGTTATATAACCATCATGAGAAACAACCTTTCATTATTTAGTAAATCTACAGATATGAATATAATGTGGCCCAGCAATTCCATTCTTAGTTGTTTGCTCTGAAGAAAAGCGCAAGAGTATTCATGGCAGCACCATTTGGAAGGGCAAGCCTTTGAAATAATCCAATTCTCCTTTGACAAGAGAATAGATACATAAAATGTGGTAGCATTCATAATGGGATAGCATACAGCAATACAACTTAAATACCTCATCCATCAGTAACAATAGAAAACACAATATTAAATAAAAGAAACATCACAGAAAAATACACAGGATGCAATTCTACTTCTGTAAAGCGCATGAAGTATGCAAATTAGCAGTGTAGTGTTAAGGATGCATTGATACACAATATTACTATAAAGATAAGCAAGAGAATGATAAACACAAAATTCAGAAACTGCAGGAATCAGAAATGCAGACAAAATTGGAGAGAGGCAAATAGAAGGCTTTAAAGATACATATATATATGTGCAAAAATCACAAGCATTCTTATACACCAGTAACGGACAAACAGAGAGCCAAATCATGAATGAACTTCTATTCACAATTGCTTCAAAGAGAATAAAATACCTAAGAATCCAACTTACAAGGGATGTCAAGGACCTCTTCAAGGAGAACTACAAACCACTGCTCAGTGAAATAAAAGAGGACACAAACAAATGGAAGAACATACCATGCTCATGGATAAGAAGAATCAATATCGTGAAAATGGCCATACTGCCCAAGGTAATTTATAGATTCAATGCCATCCCCATCAAGCTACCAATGAGTTTCTTCACAGAATTGGAAAAAACTGTTTCAAAGTTCATATGGAACCAAAAAAGAGCCCACATTGCCAAGACAATCCTAAGGCAAAAGAATAAAGCTGTAGGCATCATGCTACGTGACTTCAAACTATACTACAAGGCTACAGTAACCAAAACAGCACGGTACTGGTATCAAAACAGAGATATAGACCAATGGAACAGAACAAAGTCCTCAGAAATAATACCACACATCTACAGCCATCTGATCTTTGACAAACCTGAGAAAAACAAGAAATGGGGAAAGGATTCCCTATTTAATAAATGGTGCTGGGAAAATTGGCTAGCCATAAGTAGAAAGCTGAAAATGGATCCTTTCCTTACTCCTTATACGAAAATTAATTCTAGATGGATTAGAGACTTAAATGTTAGACCTAATACCATAAAAACCCTAGAAGAAAACCTAGGTAGTACCATTCAGGACATAGGCATGGGCAAGGACTTCATGTCTAAAACACCAAAAGCAACGGCAGCAAAAGCCAAAATTGACAAATGGGATCTCATTAAACTAAAGAGCTTCTGCACAGCAAAATAAACTACCATCAGAGTGAACAGGCAACCTACACAATGGGAGAAAATTTTTGCAATCTACTCATCTGACAAAGGGCTAATATCCAGAATCTACAAAGAACTCAAACAGATTTACAAGAAAAAAACAAACAACCCCATCAAAAAGTGGACAAAGGATATGAACAGACATTTCTCAAAAGAAGACATTCATACAGCCAACAGACACATGAAAAAATGCTCATCATCACTGGCCATCAGAGAAATGCAAATCAAAACCACAATGAGATACCATTTCACACCAGTTAGAATGGCAATCATTCAAAAGTCAGGAAACAACAGGTGCTGGAGAAGATGTGGAGAAATAGAAACACTTTTACACTGTTGGTGGGATTGTAAACTAGTTCAACCATTATGGAAAACAGTATGGCGATTCCTCAAGGATCTAGAACTAGAAGTACCATATGACCCAGCCATCCCATTACTGGGTATATACCCAAAGGATTATAAATCATGCTGCTATAAAGACACATGCACACGTATGTTTATTGCGGCACTATTCACAATAGCAAAGACTTGAAATCAACCCAAATGTCCATCAGTGACAGACTGGATTAAGAAAATGTGGCACATAGACACCATGGAATACTATGCAGCCATAAAAAAGGATGAGTTTGTGTCCTTTGTAGGAACATGGATGCAGCTGGAAGCCATCATTCTCAGCAAACTATGGCAAGAACAGGAAACCAAACACCACATGTTCTCACTCATAGGTGGGAACTGAACAATGAGATCACTTGGACTCGGAAGGGGAACATCACACACCGGGGCCTAACATGGGGAGCGGGGAGGGGAGAGGGATTGCATTGGGAGTTATACCTGATGTAAATGACGAGTTGATGGGTGCTGATGAGTTGATGGGTGCAGCACATCAACATGGCACAAGTATACATATGTAACAAACCTGCACATGTACCCTAGAACTTAAAGTATAATAATAATAAAAAATAGGCTGGGCGCGGTGGCTCAAGCCTGTAATCCCAGCACTTTGGGAGGCCGAGGCGGGCGGATCACGAGGTCAGGAGATCGAGACCATCCTGGCTAACACGGTGAAACCCCGTCTCTACTAAAAATACAAAAAACTAGCCGGGCGCGGTGGCGGGCGCCTGTAGTCCCAGCTACTCGGAGGCTGAGGCGGGAGAATGGCGGGAACCCAGGAGGCGGAGCTTGCAGTGAGCCGAGATCGCGCCACTGCACTCAGGCCTGGGCGACACAGTGAGACTCCGTCTCAAAAAAAAAAAAATAAATAAATAAATAAATAAATAATAATAATAATAATAAATAAAGATACACATCTATATATATATAATGCACTTTTATAAGCTGGGTGGTTAGCATGAGAATTTTTTATTAATTTAAAACATACACATATACTATTTATATTTTTGTATGTATGATATGATTTACAACAATTTAAAACTATCAAAGATGCACACATTTAAAGAAACAAGAATATATATATATGTAATAAAATTTATTTGTAATGTGAACACAACTTCAGAGTTCTGCCTTAAAACAAAGTTCTTGCATTATCTTTGTAAAACAGCACCAAGAAAATAATTTGTTAAACTATTTCGTACAAGTAAAATCTGTGCATTGGATTATGATGAAAATGTTTAAAGAGTTATAGAATTAGATGACTTAAATCGTTCACATCTGCATGCAAATCTACAATGCTGCTTTTTATAAGTTACTAATTTTCCATTCTAATGATATCTAACTTGGTGATAATTCTATACTTAGCCAACTTTCACTCAGCTTTGGTTAATCACCTTTCCATGTATTTGAATACTGTATTTGATGAGAATAGGAAAGAAGTGAGCAATATTAAATAGAAAGAATGAAAAGTTGATGACTGAATAGAAGCTTGTTTGAATGCTACAAATAATTGAAAACATATTCAAGAAGATGAAATTTGTTAAACAATAGTACTGGATTCTTCCATTGAACGTATTTGGTTATATAACAATAAATGTTTTTCTAACTGGAATTTTGCTTTTATACTTTACATCTGATTTTCTGTTTGACACTGTGGAAAACAGGATTATTTATTTGAATGTATCCGGTTTTTCTCTGTTTCATAAATGGATATATCTCTGTGAGATCCTTAGAAAGGTTAGAATATCAATGTAATGAGTATTTTGCATCTACATCATAGATACAAACAATTTTTATATAATACATACATTAAAATTGCATTATTCTGAATTGTAAAGGAGTAGGTTCATATGGAGGTTATGATATTAAAGTGTTATAGAAATAAGAATATTGGAGAATAACTAGAGACTTAGGCAGCACAGTTAAAAGTAGAATTTTGTGTGTTTTTTGTCTTATTTTAGGATACATACACACTTGTCAATTGCTAATATAATTATAAGATTCATACATTTTACCTTTCAAAATCTAAAAAGGATTGTCAAGGTGAATTTTCTTCATCACATGAGATAATTTACAAAAATTATTTAAATTCCAGATTTATCATTTTGGAAGATGTCACTGATTAAGTGGTTCAATTTTCCCATTTTTAAACAAGAATCATCTAAAACCTAAAGAACTCAGCTCTATTTTCTGATACTATGACTGAGTTTTGTTTCACATGTCCTGCCATCTAGGTCACAGCTCTTTGATCAGTATTACAATCTGTCTCTATTTGGCCATAAGTTTTTCAGTCATGTGGCTTGGTATACCATTACTTACCATTACTATCACTTCTTTGCTATAATCAGCAGTGATAGTAATGTTTTGATGAAAGGTTTTCCATATCTTCCTAACAGGAATTCCACAACTTCTAGAAATAAATGCGTACCCATTTTGTAAAGTTAAGTCTAGAACAACAGTTGTTTACAATTTAAGCTAAATAATAATTTCATTAAATTTAAGATACAATTAAAGTAACAATACAAAATAGATCGGGAGAGATTTAGTGAATGAAAAACAATGCTGCTATAGCAAAAATGATCATTATATAATTCAAAATTTCAAGAGCACCATGTTAGATAAACATAGAATGGTGTTCTGTGATTGATATAAATTTAGTGGTTTTAAATACATATATGGTTACATATTTACTGTACCCTCCAGAAACCATAAATTAAGCCAATATTTTTAGAAAATTACTGTGTAGTCAAAATCACTGCTTTATTTGTTCTGATCTAATAAAGATTTATTTACATTTATATGTAATTTAATTTTCTTATTTTAATTTTAATTTCCTTTATTTTTTTTTTTAGACTGGATCCTGCTCTGTCACCTAGGCTGGATTACAGTGGTCCAATCTTGGCTCATTGCAACCTCCATCTCCCGGTTCAAGCGATTCTCCTGCCTTAGCCTCCTGAGTAGCTGGGATTAAAGGCATCCGCCGTCATGCTGAGCTAATTTTTGTATTTTATTAGGAATGGGGTTTCACCATGTTTGCCAGGCTGATCTCAAACTCCTGACCTCAAGTGATCCATATGCCTTGGCCTCCCAAAGTGCTGGAACTAGACACAATGTTGAAACAACATCTTTGAAAATAAAAACAATAATGTTTATTCAAAGATTATCCAGAATATGGTAAATTCTATGCTAATATCTGAGGCAGAAAAAGTCGACTTGCACATAATAGCCCTTAATTCTGAACAGAATGCATTTCAGTACTTATTCTGTGCTTGCGGGTTAGCTCAATATAATTTGATTTTGATTAGAAAATCTATCCTATGCAAATATATTATTTCAGTTGCCTGATTTTATTTAAAAACGTGTTAAATGATGTTGATATAAATTAAACTGTCAAAAAATAATTTCCTAGGAGTTTTAGCATATTTTCTTTCTTACTGGAAAATTACACCTTATTTGATTGTTAAATGCTAAAAAAAAAAAAAAAAAAAAAAACATGGTTTACACACAAATCAGAAAGCAATACATTTTTTGGTAAGTTGATTTTTACTCTTATTAGAAGAAAGTGTCATTTTAAATTATATTAAAGTTTTGATTATATGGAAAGTTTGCAAATATCTCTATCCTTATAAAATATATTTATGGAAGAAGAGGGCAAATACGCAGAACGTAAGGATAAGACCCATGAGTTGTCCTCCATCCTCTTTTATATCAAAGACATGATTTGAAGGGAAATATCTATATTAAGATTTGTTAACAACAACAACAAAAAAAGAAAGTCAAACTTTGTAAAAATACTTAAAGAGATTTATTCTGTGCCAAATATAAAGACCACCATCCATGACAACCCCAGGAGGTCCTGAGAATGTGTGCCCCAGGTGGTTGGGTTACAGCTTTTATACATCTTAGGGAGACAGAAATAACAGGCAAAGACAACAATCAGTAAACGTAAGGATAACATTGGTTCAGTCCAGAAAGGTGGGACATCTTGAGGCAGGGCGCTTACAGATCATAGGTGAATTACAAGACTTCCTGATTGGCAGTCCCTTGGAAGAGTTAAGTTTTGACTAAAGTCAGCAGAAATAAATACTTGGGGTTAAGATAAAGGGGCTTATGGAAACTAACATTCTTGTTATGTAGACGAAGCTCCCAGATAGCAGGATTCAGAAAGAATAGATGGTAAATGTCTCTTATCAGACTTTAGAGGCTGCCAGACTCTTAATTAAATCTCTCCTGGATCAGGAAAAGACTTGAAAAGAGAAAGAGAATTTCTACAGAATGCAGAGTTTTTTTGTTTGTTTGTTTGTTTTTTGTTTGTTTGTTTGTTTTTGCAAGAGAGCTTTGCAGGATCATTTCAAAATATATCACAAAGATATATTTTGGGGTAAAGTACTTTGATTTCATACAGGGCCTGCTATTTGTCACGTGATGCTTTACTAGCGTCAGGTTGGAATGTGGTATCTTATGGCTACAAAAAGTCCATTTTGTCATTCTTAAGATCCCGGTTTTAACATTAATACTGGAAATTTGTGCCTGAATTCCAAAGGGAGGAAAGTATAATAAAGCACGTCCAATCCTCCTTTCTATCATGGCCTGAACTAGGCTTTCAAGTTTACTTTGGAATTCCCTTAGCTGAGAGGAGGCATCCATTCAGTCAGATGGGTGACTTAAAATTTTATTTTTGGTTTACAGTCTCAAACATTACTGTGTCAATAGCAAAATACCTACATACAATATTTATTTTCTTTGAAATGTATGGAAATTATGGATTAAATGAAGTAAGATATTTAATTCAGAAAGTGATTATAAAACTGAACTGTAAGCTAAAGCACATTATAAACTACTTAGTTCTCTACAACTGTGACATTACAGTTTAATAGAAGCTTACAAATTAAGATTATTATACCATATGTTAAAATAGTCTCTCTAGTACTAATCAATGTATTTTTATATGGAAAATATCTCTGCACAAGTGTAGTGATATCTAAGAAACAGATATTTTGTTCATCTCAGGGCCACATTAAAATTAGTTTTCAAGTAAAACTATTTGGGGTTATTTTGGTTTCAAGGTATTTTGAATTCTCAACATTGTCCTCAGGTTCAACTCTTCAAATGAGATCCACCTACTGAAAGCTCACTGGCAATTTACAAATAATATTAATTATCCCATTCATTGAACCTACAATATGATTATGGCAATTTATAGGTAAATTTTTAAAAGAGAAAATAAAACCGTTTCTCCCTTCCTACAGTTAAATGTCACCACTGATTACTAATTTAAAAATGCCTTTTCCTTCCCTGTAAAGAATAGCAGAGTATGCTGCTCCAAAATATGCCTCTTTGGCATAAAAATTATTTTGAGCTTAAGGCATTGGAAAAATATCAGGTTCAGGAGGAGTACTCTGACCTCTCCTTTTTTTCCTGAAAGTAGTAGATAAATCTCCCAACTGAAAGATGCCATCCCTGTACCGGGATGAAAGAAACATTCTTATCACCAAAGATAGGAAGTCAAGGCTGAGAGAATTCTGCACAATCAGAACACTAAAATAACTCATCTTTCTTTGGTCTCTTCATGTATTTTAGCGACTTTACCACAATTGATTCTCTTTGTTCAACTCAACACATAAGGTTTTTCCACTTCTTTGGATCTTCATTTTACTGTGGAGATTCACATATTTATGTAAAATATTGGCATGCTTTTCTCCTGTTAATCTGTCAATTTAACCAAACTGGAGACTCTGAGACAGTAGAGGTCAAGATTTGCCTCTCCTACACTTCTATGCTAAACATGTACCATTTTTTCTATTTTTAGTAAATGACATGCTATCTTTTAAGTATTATTGTTTAATGGTTTAATGGTTTAATAGCAAATGTGGAAATAATAGAGTCAATCATCAATTTTGTTATTATTTTTAAATATTTGCTCTCCCTCCCAGTAAGAGGATTATATAACCCCACCAATTGCCACATGACATCTAGGGTCCCCTCTGAAGTTACAAGTCCTCACCCCACTGCTTCAGTCCATAGCATTGTAGAGAAAGTTACATATGCCACACCTTAAGAGAATCTTAATAACCACTGTGCATTTCCACCTGTTCCTTTGCTGTTATTTCTTGCCATGAAAGCAAGCAGGTTCTAGATGGTGACAGCTTTTTCAGCCTGGATTCTATACTAAGACATGAGGAATAGAGTCACAACATATTCATAGCAACCAGTTGCTAACATGAGAAATAAACTACTCTTTTTTAGGCTTAATGAGATTTGGAGGATTTGTTAATGCAGCCTTATCCAGCAGAAACTGACAACTACAGCTACATACGGATTTCTCTGTTATAACATATTTGATATAAACACAAAAACAACTTAAGTGCAGTTTTGTGCATCTCTAGAATCCAAAGGAACAATTTGGTTAGTAAGTAATGTAGTGGCCCAATGGGTTCACCTTGCCCCTGCCTAGACAAAGTTACCAAGGCAAGGGAATTGCAATAGAGAAAGAGTAGTAATTCATGTAAAGCCAGCTGTGTGGGAGATTGGAGTTTTATTATTACTCAAATCAGTCTCCCTGAAAACTCAGGGATTGGAGTTTTTAAGGTTAATTTGGCAGGTAGGGGCAAGGGAAGTGGGGAGTGTTGATTGGTCAGGTTGTAGATGGAATCACAGGGGGTCGAAGTGTGTTCTTCTTGCTGTTTTCCGTTTGAGGGAAAGATCGCAAAACTGGGTGAGCCAGATTACTGGTCTGGGCAGTGTTAGATGGTGTGTTAAAACACAGGGTCTGCAAAATGTCTCGAGCACTACTCTTAAATTTTACAACAGTGATGTTATTCCCAGGAACAATTGGGAGGTTCACAATCTTGCAGACCGAGGCTACATGGCACCTAAACTGTAATTTCTAATCTTGTAGCTAATTCATTAGTACTACAAAGACAGGCTGGTCTCCAGGCAAGAAGGTTTTTTTGTTTTGTTTTGTTTTGTTTTTCTGGGAAAGGGCCATTACCAATTTTTTTAAAAGTTAAACTATAAACGAAATTCCTTCCCAAGGTTAGTTTGGCCTATGCCAGGAATCAACAAGGAGAGCTTACAGGTTAGAAGCAAGATGACGTCTGTTAGGTCTGATCTTTTTTACTGCCATAATTTCCGCAGTTATAATTTTTGGAAAGGTGTTTTCACTAATAAGAATATGCAAAAAGCTAGAAAAAGTAGTTTGAGTTATAAATTTTAAAGGAAAGAGCATCTTTTATATTTTAAAATCTTATGATTATGTTGACATAAATACTATGATTTCAAAAGTATAAAATCATTGTTAATATTGGGACATTATATTTCAAAATGCCTCAGATGCTAAAAATAAAATAACCAATTCAAAGGCAGAGTCATAGAAAGTAGTATCCTTCATGGTGTCTAGCAATGCTTGGAGCAAATGCAGCAACACCCAGTATTGGTTAAGAATGAGGCTTTTTGTGACATTTTGTGGGCCAAGGGTTAGCAAGGAAAGGTGCAGTGCCCTAATGTCTAATATTCTCTCAAGGGCCACAGAGACCAAGAGTGTGGTTTATTTTCAAGGAAAGGGGCTTTACCTTACAAAAAAAATAGAGTAACAAATATGCAAGCATTAAAAAGAATAATCTTCTATTGGAAAAGAATAGGTTTATTGGTGAGCGTGGATTTAGGTTCCTGCTATTTGCTTACAAGAATTGCCTGAGAAAACCAGATGTCTCATGAGGATCTTGGACGACCTGTAATTTTCGGAACTTGGGTGCCATATCTCCTTTTGGGAGAAATAGCCTTGGTTCCCAAATGGTTAATTGTCCAGGCAACTTAGAATGGTTTCCCAGGGTCACCATTAGACGCATCTCCACAAAAATCAAGATGAGGGAGTGGGAGTTAGGGAAACTGTGGGGAGGTAGGAAATTTTCAGGATTTTAACCTTACACAGAGTCAAATCATTTTAGCAATAATTTTGTTTTTATGATTATATTTTGTAATAATAATAAAAACAATCAAAACTAGCATTTATTAAGAATTTGCTGTGCTCAGTGTTAAGCGCATGGCACGATTTAGCTCATTTAATCATTCGTTATTAGATTACATGGATGTAAGTGGTTTCAGCATCTTTATGACACAAATGGTAAATCTGAACCTTATAAAGCTTAAATACATTTTATAAGATCATAGTTACTGGCATAGCTGGAACTCAAAGTCCTGCCTGTTAGAGTTCCAAAGTGAGGTATAAAAATTGCCCTATAATGTCATTTGCTTTTAAAATTGGTGGGACAAATATTTGGCAATTATTACTGACTCACAAAGTAAAAAAATAGTGCTAAATTTCTGAAAGAATATGAATGCTAACTCAATGATCCAAGACATTATTAAATATCATAGCAATTTCTGAACACATTTATTTTTCTGATTTTAATTTCAGAAAAAATAAAACTCCCAACTTCTAAAATTAGACAATCATAATAAAATATGTATCAATTCTATACATATTGGTTTTGATTCATAAAATACTTCTATAAGTTCTTCATAAAACATTTTCTAGGACAGAAAATATGTTCCTGGACTTTTTTTGTTGCTGTTGTTGTTGAGATGGAGCTTTGCTCTTGTTCCAGGCAGGAGTGCAATGGCACGATCTCAGCTCACTGCAACCTCCACCTTCTGGGTTTAAGCAATTCTCATGCCTCGGCCTCTCAAGAAGCTGGGATTATAGGCATGCACCACCATGTCCAGCTCATTTTTGTACTATTAGTAGAGATGGGGTTTCTCAATGTTGGTCAGGTTGGTCTCGAACTCCCAACCTCAGGTGATCCACTCGCCTCAGCCTCCCAAAGTGCTGGGATTACAGGCGTGAGCCACAGCACCCTGCCATGTTCATGGATTTTTAAGCCATTGATAGATTTGAAGTAACCTGAATGGCACTTTGGAGAAACACTGAGAATTAACATATGCAACAAATTTATCTTAGTGCCAAAAGAGAAAAACAATAAATGAAAAGAGTATGCTGGGAGACATATCTCTAAAATCATTTTAAAAATCCATTTTCTAAACCCATTTCTAGTATAGCATAATCAATATTAACTTGATGCTCAAATTGGTTTCAGACTTTTCACCCAAAATCCTTTCCATAATTTTTCAGGAATGATAATTTTAGAGTCAATAAATGGAATCTTTGTTAAATTTGAAAATAAAAACTTCATAAATGGACTTATTGTTGCCTCCTACATTGTTTTTAATTTTAAAAAAATATGGAAATTGAAAGTAATAGTTTACCCCAGCTGTTTGGAAAAGGTTTTTTTTGGGGGGTAGGAAGACTATCATTAATAATAATAATATTTCTAGAAAACACACATTATACACACACTATAATTTTCACAATTATGAGGAAGGAATTATGCATCTGTGAACTGCTTGGCTGTCAGAGATTTTCAATAGAATCCTCTTCATTTGATTAGTGAAAACAAGTTTAGTGAAAATCATGTGAGTGTTGCAAGCAGATAGACCTTTTATTTCAGAACCTTACTTTATTAACTGTGGAGAATTTGGCCAGGTGAGGCCTTAAGTTTCTTATGATATCTGAAATGATTTCCTTTATGTTGAAAGAGCATAATAATACTTTCATCAGAGTAATTGTGAATGTTAAAGTATTTAAAACACAATCTCTAGCATATAACAAACTTTTCAGAAAACTATATCTCTCTTATATATTACATTAGAGTATTTCAAATGGTATTTACCTTGCTCTTCTATTTCTGTCTACTTTGATTTTTAATACTGTTTCACCACAAAACATTTATATATACCTGATATGGTTTGGATCTTTCCTCACCCAAATCTCATCTACAACTGTAATTCTCAATGTTAGAAGTGGGGCCTGGTGGCAGGTGATTGGATCATGGGGGTGGTTTCTCATGGTCTAACACCATCTTCCTTGGTGCTGTCTTTACGATAATAAGTTCTCCTGAGATTTGCTTGTTTAAAAATGTGTGGCACTTCCCCACTCACCTCACTGCTTCCTTCTCCGGCCATGTGAAATGCTGCCTCCCGTTTTGCATTCCCCAGTGACTGGAAGTTTCCTGAGGCTTCCCCAGAAGCAGAGGCTGCTATATTTCCTGTACAGCCTGCAGAACCATGTGCCAATTAAATCTTTTTTCTTTATAAATTACTCAGTCTTAAGTATCTCTTTATAACAATGTAAGAATGCTCTAATACCATATTTAAAAAATAGTTCTCATAGAAAAGAAATAATACCTGTCCTTTATGGAGTACTCACTTTGAACTAGTCAGTGTGATATTCATTTACATTTTTTTCTTTTATTTATTATTTATAGCAGTGGAATAATATAAATGCTGTTGTGCCCATTTGATAGATGAGAAATATGTCTCAAAGTATTGACTTTTCTAAGATCAAACTATTATTTAGTGAACAAACTGTAATTCAAATTCCATTTCTCCGGAGTCCAATTTTTTTCACAAAGATATCTCACTTCTGATCAAATTATGAATCATAAATACTTTTGAATATATATTATTGTCATAAGGAAATTATATTACAATATGGAACTCAGCAACAGTGCTATAAAGGAACAACATTCAGTGAAAACAATGGCAAAGATAAAAAAGACAAAAGAGTTAAAATGTAATTATTGTGTTTACAATGTTACATTTATTTAGAATTGCATGGTGTTGAAGTGTGTTATAATATTTGTAATGAAACACACCATAATCTCAATGATATCTGAAACTCTGAAGGGAAGGAGTGTCTTGTTAAGACCTTGTATTACGGCTTCAGTAGGTGCAGAGATATGTATGAAATTGATTTGCATATTTTTTATCTATAAGGCAAGATATTCCCAGATTATCCCAAAGAGCAATCTTGGAGAAAGAATTACTGCTACTATTGGCCAGGTCAGAGAGAAAGACCATTGCCAATGGGTTAAGCATCTAAGAAATGTCCAGTCGAGGGCAGAGAATCCAGTATTAAGATGACTTGTCACTTGTGCTGATTCTTGAGCCCCATTCTTTATTAGACACATTCTGGTTACAGGATGAAAGGCAGCCACATTCCATTGAGCTCCATCACATGTAATGGTAGCAATAACATATCAAACAGATATCGACTTTCATTGCTACTCAGTCAGTAGAGCTCCAGGAGTTCCTCAGGTTGTCAAGTGGTCTGGGAAACAGTTTACCTCCTCCAGCACTATAGCATTACTGTGGTTTGCATATTTTACCTTTCCAAACCTCACATTGAAATCTGATCCACAATGTTGGAGGTTGGGTCTAATGGGATGTGATTGGGTCATGGAGGTGATTCCCTCATAAATGGCTCAGTGTTGTCCTCACAGTAATAAGCGAGTGAGTTCTCACTCTATTAGTTCCCATGAGAGTTGACTGGTGAAAAGAACATGGCACATCCTTTCTCTCTCTCTTGCTTCCACTCTCACCATACAATTTCTGCACCTGCCGGCTCCACTTTGCCTTTTGCCATGAGTGGAAGCAGCCTGAAGACCTAACCAGAAGCAGATGCTGGGGCTATGCTTCCTGTAAAGCCCAGAGCTATCAACCAAATAAACCTCTTTTCTTTACATTATTCAGCCTCAGGTATTCCTTTATAGCAATACAAAAGGACTAAGACAGGTATCAAGCAAAGGACTGAGGTCAAGAGAAACTATACATTTCTGGAAGTGAGACATACCAAAGGGCTCAAGTTTGGCTTTATCCTGTAGCAAAAAGGTCTTTATAGCCATGCTAAACATGTGGGGGGTTCTGCTTTCATAACCCAAAGCATAAGGAGCAGGCATACACAAAAGGACGAGGGCTCAAGGTCCATGAAAGATTCCATTTACAAGATGTCCCAATATTAAACAATAATTGCTGCTCTAATGATAAGGCTAAAGAAGTGATTTTCTTTTTAGGAACCCACAAGCAACCTACAGGAATCATGGATGGTCTAGGGACTTAAGAAAGAGAAAGTTGCTAATACCTATATAGTAAAGGAGTCCTTCAGAACACTAATAAAGGCATTTGTTCTATGGGTATCTGGAAAGATTCTAGAGTCTTTTGTTGAAAAAGGTCTCACTCAAAGTGGGTCAATTTGCAAATAGTAGCATAAATTATTTTAAGTAAAATTTATTAATTAGTAATATGTTGGTTCCAGAAACCAACCAAGGCCTAGGAGGTTTGGGACTTGTTTTAACACCATGAATGCTGAGAGGATTAATAGCTCTTTTCTAACAATGTCATAAGTGAAACAACCCTTGGACTATTAAATAATATTCAAGATTTTAAATGAAGTGGAGGGCTTTGCACTGTGTGTATGGCAATGATCCATCTTTTTCATGAGTTCCTTTATAAGTCCTGAATGAGTGTGTCAAATACACGTACTTGGAGGAGGATGTCATCAATACAATGTCATACCATGTTCCCAGATAAAGTGAGAAACAATTTAGATTCTGTCTACAAAGAGTTCTGAGGATGGCAAAGCTGTTAAGGTATTCCATGATTATCCACATGAAGGTATTTGGTTTCGCAGAGGTTAAAGTAAACCGTGGCTGAGAGACTGTTGAAATAGGAACTGAACAGAACATATTAGAAAAATCATAACAGCAAAATATTTATTGGATGTTTTTTGGAGTCAGTACTTTATTTAATATTAAGTATGGTAGCCCTAAGAGGTATCTAGGTTGCAATAATTCACTACAAGATATCATTCATTCCAAGTTTGAGAACAGGTCAAATTAATTGTTCTTTCAAATTATGTAACAGGTTGTTAAACGGAGAAGTAGTGGGGATAATCATCCCTTCACTAAATAGGTCTTGTATAATGGATTTGTGACCTATATTGGGCTGTATTAAAAATTGTGATGAGTTGAGGCAAAACTATAGATTTCCATTTGGTGAGACCAAAAGCCATGGCCAGTCTTAAAACTCTATTAATTTATCATTCACTGGATCAGAGTGCCCATGCTCACTATGGAATATTTTAAGGCAATGAGTACTATGAACATGGGAAATTTAGGCAATGAATATTCCTGTGATTAAGGTGAGACATACCAATTTATCTTCTATTTTATGTTTATTAACACTGTTGTTTACACTGAAATTTATAATATGCTATTGAAATAAATTAAGAAAAACCTAAATAAGTGAAAAGGCATTCTGTGTTTATGGATTATAACTCTTAATATTTTAAGATGCTAATAATTACCAAATCACTCTACTAACTTCACCAATCATCTACTTCCCTATTTACTTACTAAAAAGGTACACTAATCAAATAGCGTTGTATTGGCATAAAGATAAATATTTAGATAATGGAATATAGTTCAGAGTCCAGAAATAGGTCCTTACATTTATAGTTAATTGATTTTCAAAAGGGATACATCTAAGATTTTCTCTTTGTCTATGGCCCTCAACATTTTGTTTATGATACCGCTGGATGTAGGTCAATGTACAGCTATCTCACTTGGAGTTCATTGTGCTCTTTGGATGTGTAGATTATTATCTTTCATCAAATTTTGGAAGTTTTCTGTCATTTCTTTGAAGCTTTTTTCTGCTTCTTTCTCTTTGCCCTCTACTTTTAGTACCCTTGGGGATATGTTGATGCACTCAATGGCCTCCCACTTCTCTGATGCTCTGTTCATTTATCTTCATCTTTTACCTCTCTGTTACTCAGATTTAATAACCTCTATTGACTTATCTTCAAGTTAACTGATTCTTCTGCCAGTTCAAACCTACTGTAAAACCTATTAAGTAAATGTTTCATTTCAGTTATTGTACTTTTGCACTTCAGAATTTCCTTTTGGTTTTTTTTTTTTTTTTTACAATAGGTATATCTTTATTGATATTCTATATTTGAGGAGCTTCTCTTATCAGATCTGCCATTACTTCCCTAGATTTTATTTCCTTTGGATAAAAGATCATATTTGTAATAGGTGCTTTGAAGTCTCTGTCTGCTAAGACCAGCATCTGCACCCTCCAAAGGCAATTTTATTACTTTTTATCATTTATGGCTCACACGTTCCTGTTTCTTTTCATTTCCCACCATATCTTGTGAAAAACTTGACATTTTAATTAATATATTGTAACAATTTGTGTACTAATATCTCCCACCCCTGATCTTGCTATAATTGCTGTTTGCTTATTAACTTGCTTAGTGACCTGGCTGAACTACTCAGTGAATCTACTCTCCTCGCATTACGCAGCCTCTGACATCACTTATCAAATGTCACAGCCTTGGGCATGCACTCAGTCTTTCGGACCATCAGAGACGATTGTGGTGTTAACTGTGCTAATTGTTTCTCTTTTCTTTTTTTTTTTTTTTTTTTTTTTTTTGAGACGGAGTCTTGCTCTGTCACCCAGGCTGGAGTGCAGTGGCCGGATCTCAGCTCACTGCAAGCTCCGCCTCCCGGGTTCCTGCCATTCTCCTGCCTCAGCCTCCCGAGTAGCTGGGACTACAGGCGCCACCACCTCGCCCGGCTAGTTTTTTGTATTTTTTAGTAGAGATGGGGTTTCTCCGTGTTAGCCAGGATGGTCTCGATCTCCTGACCTCATGATCCGCCCGTCTCGGCCTCCCAAAGTGCTGGGATTACAGGCTTGAGCCACCGCGCCCGGCCTGTTTCTCTTTTCTTGATCTCTTCTTTAGGTTCTGACTGGTCTCCTTTTATTAGTATCAAACATAGCTGTTAGCCTTTATTGTTTTTAACAACTCCCTGGAACATAAATTCCTCCAGGGTTACCTTGCCCTGGGCAAAACCTCTGCACAAGGGAGCAGAACTAATGACAAAAGATGAAAAATTGCTCTTCACTGGCTTCCCACCTAGAACCTTCCTACGGAGTAGGAACTGCCATGAGAGGGGAGGAGTGTGAGGATCCTCATAAGGATCCTTCATGAGGGTGGAAAGCGCATGAGAGTGGGAATTTGTGCCACTGTCTGACTGCTACTGCCTAGTATAAACTTTCTATAGCCCAGTGTGTCAAGGAGGATAGGATTATCTAATATTCATTGGTTGCCAAATTAACCTCAAATAGGTCTTCTACTGATTTTGGATAACTGGGGGCTGTCACTTGGCTGAACCCACTGAAGCAACTCTTCTGAAATTCAGAATTCTGCCTGGAAGATGGGCTGTACACTTTACCAGCTACTCCACTGAAATGCTTCATATGTAGCAGGAGCTAGGGATGGGAAAGAGAAACCATCACGTGGTTGCCACCATCCACTCAAATTAGGCCTACCATGACATGTATGTTTTGAAAAATGAGATATTTCAGGCTGCAGAAACAACTCTGAATACATGTTCAACCCTAGGAAGCTGTAGTAGATGGTAACAATCATTCAGCTGCTGAGTCAGTTGTAACAGAAAATCTTATAGACAGCTCTATGGGGATACAGGTGAAGTTCTATCTTCTGTTCCATGGCCTACCACTGTTTATCTGAGATCCCCAAAATTGATTTTGATGAATAAATTTTCAATGTGTTATAAGCTAGTAGGCCAATATCCAAAGATTGAGGAATTGTCTTTGCTAATTTTGACCACCTTAATATATGCTCTGTTAGGGAACAAATTTTCTGAGCTCCTGATGTCAACTTTCTGATAGTCATACCCTGGTTTTTTTAATGCTTTTTTCCCCCTGCTGTCTGGGAAACCACAGGATTACTACAGTAGATCAATTATTCCTAATTATTCATATCATTTGACAAAATGTTACCAGTATGCATGATTAGATTTTTGGAATCCTGCATTCACTTAAAAACCTGTTTCCAGGGAATTTATTTTAGGTATTCCTCTTAAGAATTATTTTACATTTTGCAATTATATTAAGACACTGTACATCAATAGCAACAACAATGATGAAAGTAATTTCTATAGGAATATCATGTTGACATTTCTACCTCTCCTGCCAAAAAAACACTTACCATTTAAACAAATGGTATGTAATCAGTTAAACATGAATTATTAAAACAAGAGGATCAATAATAAAGTAGGTAAGGATTCTTGCTATTGTTTTGTATTTTTAGGGTATACTTTGGCTATTAATTGAATAGATTCAGTTTTATGTGTAGTAGAATTTAGGAAGTAAACAAATATGGAGAGTTTAGTAGGTGTTTTGGTTTCCAGGAAACTTCAGGAGAAAAAGATTTGGAAATATCATATAGATATATACACACACACACACACACATATTATATAGATATGTACATATATACATATAGGTCTATATCATATATCTGTATATATAGATTTATAAATTTATCACAAAGTTTGAAACATGAGGAAAGAAAATCCCCAGGGGGCAAAGATGAAGAAAGAACTAGAAAGGAGGAGAATGACAGTAAGAAATAACATTTCTATGGCTTCTCTTTTTGATATTTGTGGACCAAATGTATCAATTTCCCAGCAAGACGTGTACATGCATCCCAAAAAACTGCTGCTTAAGGCAATCAGGAAGTTAAAACATTAAACTACCTATTTTCATTCATTGTAAATATCACTTTTTAATTTTTTAATTGTGTAGATTTCAATACATGAATATAGCAGCATATGATTATAATTCAGAATTAAATATTGCATAGTTTGTGGTACATCTAAGATTTTTTAATAGAAAAGAATGCAGTATGTGAAAAGTTTGGAGATCACTGATCTAGGGCCTCTAGTTGTAAGAAAAGGAGAAAATGGCTTGATCTTGTTCTGGGATGCTTGAAGGGTTACACTATTTAAGTAAATAAAGATTAGAACAAAATATTTCCTCAAGGCAAACAAATAATAACAAGGCTTATCCACATCAAATAATGAAGTATAAGAAAGGCAGAAACAGATATGTTTGAATAAATAATAGAACTGAAAAGAGAGAACAAATAGATACTACAAAATCAAATGTCTGAAATGAACTTGAATACATTAGTGAAGCAACAAATGTAGATAGATAAAATTTGCCATTTATGGTGGATTTAAAGATTGGCTAAAATGCAAAATTGGGTCATATGTCTTTTATAACATATATGTATAAAACATAAGGGAGAAAATTATTGAAGCCAAGTGACAGAAAACTTCACACCAAGTACAACAGTAATAATGACAAAAGCCATATCAGTGAGATAAGGTAGACATTTTGCTAAAGACATTATTTAGGCTTGAAGATAATATAATACAAATGCAATTATTAACCAAGAACATGTAACAATAATATATGTATTTTTCTAATAATTGTGTCACTATTTATAAAGTAAAAGCTGACAAAAGTAGAAGAAAAAATTTAAAATTGCCATCTAAAAGAGTGTAGATACTTGTCCCCTCCAAATCTTATGGTGAGATGTGTTTCCCAGGGTTGGAGATGGGGCCTAGTGGGAGGTAACTGGATCATGGGGGCTGATCCGTGATGAGTGATTTAGTAGCATCTCCTTGATGATAAGTGAGTTACTGTTGCTCAGTTAGTTCACAGGAGATCTAGTTGCTTTAAAGTGTGTGGCATGCCTCTCCCCTACCCCATGGCTTCCACACTCACCATATGACATGCTGACTCCTCTTTTGCCTTCCACCACAATTGTAAGCTTCACTTCACCAGAATGAGATGCTTGCACTGCACATCCCCTACAGCCTGAGGAATAATGAGCCAATTAAACTTCTTTTCTTTTTACATTACCCAGTCTCAGGTATTTCTTTACAGCAATGTAAGTATGTTCTAATATGACATCATTTGGGGAAAACCAAAACACATGTTTCTCAATAATCAATGAAGCAAATGAAATAAAAAATTGAAAAAAGAGAGATTTTAATACACATTAGCAAATTTGATCCACCAGATATATAAATACCCACAAAATTCACGGTTAGAAATGTATCTTTTTGATCAAGCAGCCACGACTCCTTTTAAAACAGCACTGATATAAAGTGATGAGGGTGGGGACAGTCTCCTATTAATTCCTATACTTATCATCCAGCTTAGAATCTTAAGTTTTCCCGTGTTTCCAGAAACCCACAATTTTGGAGAAGAGCATAGGAATATCTTTCTTATTACCCTAGTTTCCACAGAAAGAGAAACTGGCAGGGTCAAGTTTATGGGCTGCTTCCAAACTAGGTATAAGTTTATAGGTTACTGACTGGAAAGTTGTACTTTTGATCATTAATTTGATGCCCCCATGGTAAAAGTGGGGAGGGCATATCTACACAAGAATCTATACAGGCTGCATGCAACTAAAAGTCCTATCTATCTGTAGTCCAACAAATGAAATCATTGGCCTCCGTAGAAGCCAGTTCCCAGGGAATCCCAGCCACTACTACTACAGGTTCTCCTAAGAAGCACTGAGATAATACAATCTGGGCCAAATGCAGGGCTGTGCTCTGCATCATTAAATATCAACACCAAATCTCAAGAGCTCTAACCCATGCTGTATTAGCCCATTTTCACACTGCTATGAAGAACTACCTGAGACTGGGTAATTTATGAAGAAAAGAGGTTTAATTTACTGACAATTCTTCAGGCATAAAAGGAAGCATGACAGGGGGGCCTCAGGAAACTTGTAATCATGGTGGAAGGAGAAAGGAAATCAAGCCTGTCTTACCATGGCAGTACAGGAGAGAGAGTGAAGGAGAAATCCCCATGATACAATCACCTCCCATCAGGCCTTTCCTCTAATTTCACATGAGATTTGGGGACACAAATCCAAACCGTATCGTTCCACCCCTGGCCCCTCCCAAATTTCATGTGCTTCTCACATTGCAAAATACAATTATTCCATCTCAACAGTCCCCAAGTGTTAACTCATTTCAGCATTAACTCAGAAGTCCACAGTCCAATCTTATCTGAGACAACTTAAGTCCCTTCCACCTGCAAACCTGTAAAATCAAAACAAGTTAGTTAGTTCTAAGATACAATGGGGGTACAGCAATTGGGTAAATGTCCCCATTCCAAATGGGAGAAATTGGACAAAACAAAGGGGCTAGAGGACCCATGCAAGTTTAAAAATCAGCGGGGTGATCATTAAATCTTAAAGCTGCAAAATAACTTCCTCTGACTCAATGTCTCACATCTAGGGCATGATGATACAAGGGGTGGGCTCCCAAAGCTTTGAAGAGCTCTGCACCTGTATCTCTGTAGGGTACAGCCCGGTGGCTGCTTTCATAGGCTGGCGTTGAGTGCTTGCAGCTTTTCCAGAAGCAGAGTACAAGCTGTCAGTGAATCTACCTTTCTGAAGTTTGGAAGATAGTGGACCTCTTCTCACACCTCCACTAGGCAGTGTCCCAGTGGGGACTCTCTGTGGCGGCTCTGACCCTATATTTCCCCTCTACACTGCCCTAGTAGAGGTTCTCAGTGAGGGCTCCACTAGTGCAGGAGACTTCTGCCTGGATATCCAGTCATTTCCAAACATCCTCTGAAATCTAGGCAGAGGTTCCCAAGCCTCAAGACTTGCCTTCTGTGCATCCACCTGCCCAACACCACATAGAAGCTGCCAAGGCTTAGTACTTTCACCTTCTGAAGCAATGGTCTGAGCCATACCTTGGACCTGTTATCCATAGCTGGAGCAACTTGGATGTAGGGTGCCATATCCCAAGGCTGCACAGAGCAGTCAGGTCCTGGGCCAATCCCAGGAAACCATTTTTTCCCTCCTAGACCTCTGGACCTTCTAATGGGATGGGGCTACCATGAAGATCTCTGAATTCCCTGGAGACATTTTCCTCAGGGAAAATAGACTTGGCTATTAACATTCAGCTCCTCTTTACTTATACAATTTTCTGCAGTGGGCTTGAGGCTTTCCCCAGACAATTTGCATGATCAGGCTGCAAATTTTCCAAACGTTTATGCTCTGCTTCCTTTTTAAATATGAGTTCCAATTACAGACCATCTTTTAGTGAACACATATGACTGTGTGCTGTCAGGAGCAGCCTGGTTACATCTTGAAAACTGCTGCTTAGAAATTTCTTCTGCCAGTTATCTTGAATCATCTCTCTCAAAGTTCCACAGATCCTTAGAGCAGGAGCACAATGCTGCCAGTCCCTTTATTAAAGCATAGCAAGAGTGACCTTTGCTCCAGTTCCCAAGAGGTTCCTCATCTTTATCTGAGACCACCTCAGCCTGGACTTCACTGTCCATATTACTATCAGCATTTTGGTCAAATCCATTCAATGATTCTCTAGGAAGTTCCAAACTTATGCCCATCTTCCTGTCTTCTGAGCCCTCTAAACTGTTTCAACATCTGCCTGTTACCCAGTTCCAAAGTGACTTCCACATTTTCAGGCATCTTTATAGCAGTGCCCCACTGTCCTGGTACCAATTTTCTGTATTATTCTGCTTTCATTCCCACTGCTGTAAAGAACTACCTGAGACTAGTAATTAAGACGAAAAGAGGTTTAATTGACTCACAGTTCTGCAGGCTTAATAGGAAACATGACTGGAAGGTCTCAGGAACTTTGCAATCATAGCGGAAGGTGAAAGGAAAGCAGGCACATCTTACCATGGAAAAGCAGGAAAGAGAGAGAGTGAAAAAAGAAGTGCCACACACTTTTAAACCATCAGATCTCATAAGAACTCACTCACTACCACAAGAATATCAAGGGGAAATCTGCCCTTATGATCCAGTCACCTCCCACCAGGCCCCTCTTCCGATTTGACATGAGAGTTGAATAGGTACACAAATCCAAGACGTATCACATTACCCTTAGTGCTACTCACATTGCTACCTTATTGCTACTCACATTGCTAGTGAGTAGCCACATCAGCTAAGATCACAGTACATTCCATAAGATTGAACAATCCATCTTTCTTTTTCTCTGGCCGTTCAAATATCCCTTGTTCTTCAAGGAACAACTCAAATGTTATCTCATATCTTGATGACACTGGAAAAACTAGCAACCCCTTACTATGGAATGTGCAGCACATTTTGTCTAAAAATTCATGAAAAAAAATTGATAATCTTATGTTGTATCATTTTTGTAACCAAAGCAGTCACTTCATTTTGAAAGCAAATAATCACTTTTCTTCTACAAGGTTTATGTGATTGCTTGACAATTACAGGAACTAACTGCAAGATAAAACCAATACCCTAGAAAATAGAGCGAGCAGTTAATCTTCAATTGTGTTACAGTTTAGATGATGTCAGCCAGACCACTAAATGGTCTATTACTCAAGATAATCATCAGAATAAGACATGTAGAACTATGTGTAGCTAACTACTGCACAAAGATTCCCAAATCCTTTTTCCCTTTAAAACACCATCAGCCAGCCTGAGAAACTTGAGATGGTCTTTGCAACTAGTCCACCATCTGCTTAGGCAACTGGCTCTTGAATAAAACTGCTTTTCCTTCCAGCAACTCTTGTCTTCCAACTTTGGCTTTCAAGTTACAAGCAGTCGACCATGAGTTTGTTTACAAATATGACACCCGATGTTGGGACTGTGCACCTTGGGTGCTCTAGCCTGACTGGTTTCCAATGGATGGAGCAATTAACTATGGAAGCATGCTAGGGCTTACCCATTCATGTTACCAGATAAGGAAACAACCACTTATGAGTGCCAGCTTTTCATGGATTGCTGGCCCTATGGTTGGGATTCCAGGAAAGTCCCAGCACCTGTTTAGAATTCTTTTGTCTTGGGGATTCTCCCTTCTTTCCACTTCACAGCACCAGCTGCCTGTAACACTTAGTTGGTGCAATGAAAACAGTATTTGGGGGAAGTCAACAGACTCCGAGGCTTGGTAAGTAAAACTGGTGTGCAACTGGGAATACTCTATCTCTACCGTCTAGGCTTTTATGCTATTTGGACCCACTACAGGTTGTCTGCAGTACCAACTTATTTGAGATAAATTCCTAAAGACAACTCTCCAGTCTTTCCTCCTCTATAGGAATTGGTTCTGGAGTGTGTTGTTTGCTTTGGATTTGTGTGTGTTTGTGTTACTTTGTTTCCTCTCCTGAAAATGGGTGGCTCAGTTTCTATACCATCTAAGAGGTCTTTGGGTTGTATTTTGGCTTGTTGGAAAGCTTATAGCTATGAACCCATGAGAAAAAAAAAAAGAAAATGAGTTTTATTGCAACACTGTCTGGCTTATGTATGTGTTATAATCTGAACAATGATGGCAGTGAATGAGTCTTTACATTACTATACTATATAATGTTACAATTTATATTTTTTCCAAGGGTCTGGAAAATGGGATAAAATACAATATGTTTGAACCTTTATATTACATGACAGAGACTTGGTTCATGACGGGGCCTAAGTTAATGATGCAGCGAAGCCAAAATAAAAATCCCTTCCTAGCTAGTAAAACATAAGAAAAAAGGATAATGACAATATACATTTCATAAATGTTTTAAATCCCCTTCTCCCTGTGGCACTGGGAGCGATGGCTCCCCAAGAGCCACAAAACACAGCCCAGGACTCAGAGGGTGTTGGAACATCATCTATACCTCAACATAATTACATTATATGAATGGTCTCCCCATCTAAGACCCACCAGGGTACACAATTTGGCCAGAGGACTACCATGTCTGAGGAAAGGCAATTTCTTTTAAGACAATATCCTGTCAGAGGATTAAATATCAGGGACAACTAGACAGATATTACTAAACTTCCCACCTGTTTTACATCCAATCTATTAAACTGAAAAAGCACCAATCCCCCTTATCTAAATGACCCACCGAAAATGGACAATCTTTTAACTTCTGTTCTTGCAACTCATCAACCTACATGCATAGATATACAAGCCCTCCTAAATATTCTCCTGACTGCAGATGAGAGAAGGCTAGTATTGGATAAAGCCAATGAGGAGGCATGGGACTTCCATCAAGAAGAACCAAATGAAACCCTCAATCCTACCAGGGCTGCTCCATTTGTGGACCCTAACTGGGACCCCAGGAATGGAGGGATGGCCTGATTAGACCATTAAAATAAATGTGTCTTATCAGGGCTAAAAAAAAAAAAAAAAAAAAAAAAAAAAGGGATGCCCAAGCAGAAAAGCCTAAATAAGGTCCAAGAAATTCTCCAAAAGACAAATGAGGACCCCTCTGAATTTCTGGAGTGCATTTATCAGGCTTACTATAAATATACATATGCTGATACAGAAGCCCTTGAGAACATGAGAATGGTAAATATAACTTTTATTCAACAATTTCCTTCTGAGATCTTAAAAAATTTACAAAACCTAAATGGGGCATTTGCCATGAATCTCTCCCAATTTGTGGATATAGCCTTCAGAGTATATAATGATAGAGAGGCCAGAAAATTAAAACAAGCCACTCTATGTATAGAAACAATGGAAGACAGTGTACATCCAAGAAGAAAAAAACAGACACAGGGAAATAACAAAAAGGGATCTCTCTGTAACAATCAATGTGCTTACAGCAAGGAGGAAGGTCATTGGAAATCTGAGTGCACAAAATTAAAAAGTAAAAACAGAATCCAAGAAAAAGAATCTTAAAAAAAAGAGAATATACACAAACAGATAACAGAATAAGACTGTGATACAGACAATAAAGGAAGAGGCCTAGGAGTCCCCCTCAACTGTACAGAGCTAATTGTAATTTCCCCACAGCAGTCCCAGGTACAATTGATAGTGAACAAATTAGTTGACTTTCTAATAGATACTGGTGCAACTTATTTGTTTTTAAACAGCAGAGTAAAAAATTAAAAAGAAAACAATGACCCCTACAGGAGTTATAGAAAGTCCAACACAAAAACCTTTTGTTCAGTTATCGGAAGGTCAATTGGAAGATAAAAAACTGCAGCATAATTTTCTTTATATGCCAGGAAGTTCAATTCCATTGTTAAGATGGGATCTGCTCTGCACACTAAATGCTCAAGTGACCTTTACCCATAAGCAGCAGATTTATGTTTAAGTGCCACCAGAACAGGCACTGTCACTAGAGAGGTTGGTTATTGCTTGTCCATCCATCACAATTAAAATCATTATTTCCTCCAGAGATCTATCGAAAAGTGTGATTTAAATGATCTCGGGGGAAGAGAAGACCAGGTAAGCTCAGAATATACAACCACTGGTTATAGAAGTAAAGAAAGGGGCAGAAATGCCTCATAATAAATAATACCCCAGCCGGGCACAGTGGCTCATGCCTGCAATCTGAACACTTTGGGAGGCTGAAGTGGGTGAATTGCTTGAAGTCAGGAGTTTGAGACCAGCCTGGCCAAGGTGGTAAAACCCTGTCTCTACTAAAAATACAAAAACAAAAAATAAATTAGCAGGGCATGGTAGCACACACCTGTAATACCAGCTACTCAGGAGACTGAGACAGGAAAATCACTTGAACTTGGGAGGTAGAGGTTGCAGTGAACACAGATTGGGCCTAGGTATCATAGTGAGACAGTGAAAGAAGAAAGGAAAGAAGGAAGAAAGAAAAGAAAGAAAAGAGGGAAGGAAGGAAGGAAGGAAGGAGGGAAGGAAGGAAGGAAGGAAGGAAGGAAAGAAGGAAGGAAGGAAGGAAGGAAAGAAGGAAAGAAGGAAAGAAGGAAAAAGAAATAAGGAAAGAAGGAAGAAGGACAGACAGGAAAGAAGAAAGAAAGAAAAAGAATAAAGAAATAAAGAAAGAAGAAAGAAAGACAGAAAAAAGAAAAGCAGCAAGCATAGAACTATATACACCAGGTACAAACTGGCCTACGCCAAGAAAATAGAGATTCGAAAAACCGCACTCCCTAACATACAACTAACTGCAAACAAGCATCCGTCAACCCGCAAGAAACTAATCCCATCCCGCACGGCCGCCAACGATCCCTAGCCAACGATGTTTGTCGCTTCTCTATCTATAGTTGGGGATTTGCTTACTTCCGTCCTTTTTCCTTCACGTCCCTACGTCCAATCTTCTTCCTTAACCACGCAGGCTTAGCCGAAATTACTTCTGTACTGCGCAGGTTTTTGGACTTTGGATAAATTTGGCCTTGTAGATCCTCTTATGGCTGCTCATCCTACCAATTAAGAAACCACATTCAAAGGAATACTACTTTGTGCAAGATTTGAGGGCAGCTAATGACATCATTCAGGGTATTCACCCAACAGTGCCGAACCCATACATTCTTTTGATGGCTAAACTGAGTGATTACAATTGACTTCAGTTCAGAATTTGAAAGACACTTTTGTTTGTATTCTAATAGAAGAGAAAACTCAACTATTATTTGCCTTTGAATGGCAGGATCCAGAGACAAAAATCACCCTTCAATATTGTTGGACTGTTTTTGTCACAAGGATTTAAAAATTCTCCGACCATTTTCAGTGAAATCCTATCCAAAGATTTAAGACATTTGCAATTGGTTAACAAAATTTTATTACAATGCTTCATGAACTGTTAATAGCTAGTACAAGTTATGATAAGTACCTGACAAACACCATCTAAGTATTAAATTATTTAGCACACTGTGGATATGAAGTGTCCCTACAAAAGGCTCAAATTTGCAAAGAACAAGTGACTTACCTTGGCTTCCAATTAAAACAAGGAACTCAAAGACTAATGGCTGATGTGAAAAATATTATTATGTTCTTGAAGAGACCAGGAAACAGGAGACTGCTACAGCATTTCCTAGTGATGGCAAGCTATTGTTGAATTTGGATTCCAAATTTCAACTAATGGAAAATTGCTCTATGAGACTTTGAAGAGGTCCAATATTGAACTCCTCCTTTGGACAACTAAATGTGAACACACTTTTGACACAATCAAAGAAATTTGATGATGGATCTGGTTTTGGTCCTCCTGAACTCTTAGAAACCTTTAAAATTGTATGTACGTGGAGAACAGGGCATAGGGCTGGCAATGCTTGTTCAGATGCTCAGAAGTATCCCCTAGGCCACAGCCTATTTCAACAAGCAACTAGAACACACTACAAAAGAATGATTCCCCATGCCTCCAACAAGTGGCAGCCACCTGTGACATTTTAAAAGCTGAAAAACTCACTGTGGGACAATCCATAACTATTTTCATGCAACATCAAGTACTGACTTTGTTCAAACAAAACGGAGACTATTGGCTCACAGGGGGGCACATGGGCAAGTACCAAGGCATATTATTATATAATCCTAATGTCAAGTTACAAACCACTGTAATACTTAAACTGGTCACCCTACTCCCAACATCGGAGAGTGATACAGGGATCGAACATAATTATGTAGAGATCCTTGACTCCGTTTATTCAAGCAGACTTGGCCTGATAGACCAACTCTTATTACAACTGGACTGGAAAATACTTAAGGATGGCAGCAGTTTTATGGGAAATGGACAGCACTGAACTCAGTATGCTGTAGTGACTGTAAATGAAGTAATAGAAGCCCATGTCCTTCCTATCTCACCTCAGCCTAGAAGGCTGTGCTGATCTTCCTCACACAGGCATTAGAACTCTAAAAAGAGAAGAAAACTAACATCTATGCAGACTCCAAATATGCCTTTATGATAGTTTGTGCACACAGAGCTATTTGGAGAGAGAGAGAGAAAGAGAGAGAGAGAAAGAACTATTTACTTCCAATAATAAAAACACCAAATACTTGAAAGAAATTCTCAATCTGTTATAGGTAGTAGCACTTCCAAATGAGGGTGCTGTTATGCATTGCCCCGAACTTCAGGAGAACAACTCCCAAATAACTAAAAAGAATCAGCTCACCAATAAGGTAGCCAAACAAGCTGCTAAGGGGGCCAAGCTTATTGGGGTTCTAATATCTTATTTGACTTATCTGAGTTTAAACTCCATTATACTAAGCAAGACAAAAAAAGCACAAGAACAGGGTTTCACTAATACTGATTCTGATGTCCTATGAAAAAGTAATGCTCACAGAAGGATATTACTCCTTGAGGTTTAAAAAGTGTGTCCAGTCCTTAAACATTTGATAAAGGGCCTACCTTAAAGGGCCCCACCTACAGAAAACCATTAAAAATATTACTCAAAGCTGTTAGATCTGTAACAAAAATAACCCAAAGTCCAGTTGACATCCTCCCAAGAAAGAGAATGTGACCGTTTGAGGACTGGAAAGTTGACTTCACTCAGATGCCTAGAAAAGCTAGAAATTATAAATTCCTATTAGTATTTGTAGCTAACTTTTCCAGATGGGTTGAAGCTTATCCAACTAGATCCAAAAAAAGCCACTGAAGTCGCCAAAGCTCTGCTAAAGAAAATAATCCCTTGTTTTGGGCCCCCTGCTCTATACAGAGCGATAAAGAATCTTCTTTTGTTTCTGAGATTGTATAAATGGAAGTGAAACATTACAGATTGATCGGAAGCTAACACTCATTATGAAGACCACAATCAGCAGGAAATACAGAAAAGATGAATCACGTGCTTAAAACGACCTTGGAAAAACTCTGCCAAGAAACACATTTAAAGTGGGATACCTCAGATCAGAGCAGCACCCTGAAATGGGATTAGGTTGAGCCCTTTTGAAGTTGTATATGGGAGATCTTTCCAAACTTCCCCACCAGGAATCCCACCCTTAGATTAAAGAAATGAGTAAAAAATTAAACAATACACACAACATTTAGAACAAGTATAAATACTTATACATCACCTCGCTCTTTCCAGGCAAATGTATCCTGCTGATGTCCCTCTACATCACTTCCATGTGAGTGAAAAAGTGCTACTAAAAACCTGGAACAACCAAGGACCAGATTGGCACCTAGAAAGAACTGGGGCCTTGGCCGGGCGGGGTGGCTCAAGCCTGTAATCCCAGCACTTTGGGAGGCCGAGACGGGCGGATCACAAGGTCAGGAGATCGAGACCATCCTGGCTAACCCGGTGAAACCCCGTCTCTACTAAAAAATACAAAAAACTAGCCGGGCGAGGTGGCGGGCGCCTGTGGTCCCAGCTACTCGGGAGGCTGAGGCAGGAGAATGGCGGGAACCCGGGAGGCGGAGCTTGCAGTGAGCTGAGATCCGGCCACTGTACTCCAGCCTGGGCGACAGAGTGAGACTCTGTCTCAAAAAAAAAAAAAAGAACTGGGGCCTTATGACAAATTATTAATCACTCGTAATTCTCTCAAATTTGCTGGTGTCAAGCTGTGGATTCATCACACCCTTGTAAAAACAGCCCTTGCCAGGAAAAGAAACAAATACTGCAGAGGACCCAGCTCCAGGGGGCACCTGGAATTGTGAACCTTTAGAAGACCTAAAACGTTTAGTTATAAGAGCAGATAAGTAGCACCATTTACACTTTTTCTACTATTATTCAATATCCCACCCATAACTGCATGGCAAAATAATGTTTTGCCATGAATTACCCAAGCTACAGCTGCATCAATCAGTAAGACAGAAGGTTGGGTCTGGCACCAATCCACACAAGATCACGGAGACCCTTTTGTACTTACAGTGTATGGCTTTAACAAGTTCCCTCCCTGTCAATTGAGGGATTCAAATCAAGCTTTTCAAGTTGTATACTGAGTGAGGATTATAAATTTGGCTTATGAGAATTAGCTGGCCCTATGAGAACTGGCAAGCCCCGTGTTTGGGCATCCCCATACAGCCTATTATGGTGTCACACTTTCCTAATTCTAACTACCTGACAGCTTCTGTGAATGCAGTTTTGCCTGTATGTAATCAGACAGCGTACGAAAAGAAGGTAATGCTAACCTAACATGGCTAAGAAAAACTGCTTTACTAATTAGTATAAGATTTTCCCATAAAATGGAATGGCCCCCTGAGGAGTATGTATTTGTTTGCAGGCAAAAAAGGCTAGTCTTAGGCATTTCATTGTTTATGGAATGACATCCGAGTAGGTCAATGCTTGTTAGGTTCCCTCGTAATTCCATTAACCTTACAACCTGCAAATGATACAAAACTCTGGACTAGCTTATTATAGCTTTTCACTGGAGTTGTTCATGATTTATCTGGAAGAACCACAGACAAGGATAAATATTTCTTTAGATTCTCCTTACTTACATGGTAGGGAGTACCTACATGTATTGAGAAACCTTTCAAAAGCCCTTATTGTAATAGCTAATGAGAATACCAGCTTGCCAATAGCAAATATCACGTTAGCAAGAGTGATTCTAGATAATATAATAGCTTTGTATTCTACTTTAGCTGAGCAAGGAGGCATTTGTGTAGCAATTAATTCCTAGTTGTGTTCTTATATCAACGTTTCCTCACAAGTAGAAACGAGCATTGACCAGATTAGATAACAAGCCACAAAGTTTCAGTAAATCTTATATCATTATGCCCTCTGCTTCAGGAAGCAGAGGAATGATTTTCTAGTCCTGGGTACCTTCTGGAATCAAATCTCTACCAACAGGAATAATAAAATTGGGGTTAACTATACTACTTAGCCTTGAAATCTACCACTGGTTCAAACTAGTCATGATCTGTATTCAGAAAACATAAACAAATTTCAAAAACCAACAATTGTCCTTAATCCCTCCACTCCTCAAAAGGGGGACTAAAAGTTATATGCTCCATTATGCCAAGCTTTTTCATTCCAAAATCCTCAATCAATACCTCATTCAGCAGGAAGTAGCCAGAGTATAGTTGACATCCCTTTCTCCAAAGAAACAGAATAAAAAATTAATAGTGGGGAATTTGTAACCAAAACAGTCACTTCATTTTGGAACCAAATAGCCATTCTGTCTTTTATAATGCCTGTGTGCTTGCTTAGGAATTCCAGGAACTTACCTCAAGATAAAACGAAAGTTGTGAAAAGTCCCCCTTGGAAAAAATGCTGAGCAGTTAATCTTCAATCCTATACAGTTTAGATGACACCAGCCAGACACTAGATGGCCTATTACTCAAGATAATCATTGGAACAAGACATGCTGAACTGTGTGTATCTAACTCCTACACATAGATTCTCAAGCCTCCTGCACTTTTAAATACCCTCTGCCAGGCTGAGAAACTTGAGATGGTCTTCGTGACATTAGTCTGCCATCCTCTCGGGTTGTCAGCGCTTAACATGCTTTTCCTCTCACCAACCTTTTTCTATCCAGTCTGGCTTTTCAGCAGTGAGCAGCCCACCCTGAGTTTCGTTGCATTGTTAAACTTACCATTTATAATAGTATTCAGATTATGATATCGATAGGACCCAGATGATCTTATCATCTCATATTATCATTTAATATATATTTATATAACATGTAAATTATCATTTGTATACATATACATACACACATATGTATTTACATATAATCAGTAATATTGAGAGCCAAGTATCTATGTAAAACTTCCCACTAAAAATTATTTCTTAAATGTATTGCATAAAATATATTTGAAGATAAAAACTTCATATAAAAGCCTCATGAAGCCAACAAATGGTAGAGAAATATCAAGTAAAATCTTCATGAAAGTAGAAATCCAAAAACTTAATCATAACACTGGAGGACTATTGCCCTAGGGACATTTGCTAAATTGTGGGAACTGATATGTGATTTTTATAGATTCGCGAAAAACAAGAGACAATAAAGCAATTGCCCAGATCTGCTCAAGATTAAAATATAAGAGGCATTACCTACCTCCTGCACTCAAATACATCCTGGAACTCAAAGGACTACATTCTCATACAGATAAGCTCAAAATAAATGTCATTATGCTAAGTGAAATAAAACAAAGAAAAACAAATACTGCATGATACGACTGATGTGTAGAATCTAAAATAGTCAAACTCACAGAAGCAGAGTAGAAAGGTGGTTTTCAGGAGCTAGCAGGAGGCGGAATGATGAGGTGACAGTCAAATGGTACAAAATTTCAGTAGTGTAAGATAAATTCATCCTGGAGATCTGCTGTGC
Source organism: Rhinopithecus roxellana (assembly GCF_007565055.1). Lineage (NCBI taxonomy): Eukaryota > Metazoa > Chordata > Mammalia > Primates > Cercopithecidae > Rhinopithecus > Rhinopithecus roxellana. The sequence goes on along the minus strand of NC_044549.1, from coordinate 111,584,550 downwards.
AGCGTAGTGCCTTTAGCTGACAGTTCTGTATTGTGTACATCAAACTGGTAAGTTCTCATATTAAGTGTTCTTACCACATACACATAACAATAATGATAATAAGTCCAAATTTATACTGTTAGGGAGAAGCTACAAAACAATATCTTATTTCTTACTTTATAAACTATTTCCAAGTGAGCATATAATTTTTGTTCATAGGTATAACTTCTCAAGAAATGACAGATGTATAGAAAAAGAGAGTGTGTGTTTTTATTTTTACATTAATGATAACTTTTTGAGAACATTCTGGGGGGATCACAAAATTTTAAAATTAGATCTCTGAAGATAGCGTTTTTTTGATACCTGTATAGTTTTGCAAACAGGTCTGAGGAAAACCTTACATTTGAGCTCTGTGGTTACCCATTTTTTCACTCAAACTGCTTCCAATTTCACAAAAATGTAAAATTTCTGTCTAATAGAGTTTTTTTCAGGAAGGTACCTTTAGACAAAAGATACATTCTGAACTTTCAAAATAAGATATTTGTTGTTTTTTAAAAGAAACATTCTATGGTTCTTTTGTTCAAATGTATCTCTTCTGTTCCATCTCTCTGTAATTCCTTTAACAACATTGGTGAGAATTATCGTGTTTCCTGTGTCTCATTTATTCCTCATCACTTTTATCTGAAGTCTGGAACATTTTTCTGGTCTATCTGCATATAATTTAACCAGGTTTCTGAAATATCCAATTGGCATGTACTGCCTCTATTAGTTATTAATTTAACAACTACCATTTTTCTCTCTTTGTCCTTATTTGTTTTCAAATATTATTTACCAATCTTAGCTTATCCTAGGTTCATAAATGCACATTGTCTAATTTGGTAAAATAATTTACAAATTTTCTAAAATATTTTTTCTATCCATTTTAAAATAATTTTTCTGTATGTTTCTTCAGTTAATTTTTTCAAGGGAAATAATTAATCTGATACCTCTTCTTTTAAAAGTATAGTATCTTTTAAAAAATCTAGTGATAGAAGTCGTTTGTTTATCTTCTATTTTCTCATTCTTAGAGGATAGCAGCTGCTTTCTGAATTTTGGCTTACAATCAGAAGTTCTATTAGGAAATCAGATTTCTGCCCAATTATTTCATTTAGTTCAGGAAGAAAGACCTGAATATTTTATACTTACTATAAATTTGCACTATCAGTTCAGATATCTATCAGCCAGGAAAGAAGAGGATGGTGGAGAACAAAAGATTTCAATGCAATAGAAAGATTTATTCTCCCACTGCACAACACAATTGCAAGTTGGAAAAATTAGTGCACTTTTATACATAATGGTACTTTCCATGAATCTGCAGTATTGAAGCTTTTCTCTATTTGTGTATTCTTTTGCCCATTTTTTTCTAGAAATTTGAAAGTTGGGGAAAAAGACTTTATTTTCAGTTAGACTGGTGTCAGTTATACACAAAATTGCACTAGCTGAATTTTTCCAAAAATGTTAATTAAAATTGATACCAATTACCAATTTGAAGGTATACATCAACTTTAACAATAGATAAATAAGGATAAATGTTTTAGTCATATTTTGCCAACATTTATATAATTTGAGGTGGCCTGATGCTTTTCAATAAATCAATAGATTATGTGATTTTAATTTCAAATAAATTGTATAAAAGACTTTTCCAAAAATAAATAGCTTTTAGTATATCACAAAACTCAAAGTTGTATTGTAAAATACAATAACTTTAAGAATATTCAGCAGTGAGAAATATAATATTTGTTTAATTTACACTGTATGGCAAATATCATGCTCAGTGGATTTCACACGTGATTTCTAATCATCCCAACAACTGTGGAAATGTTAATTTTTTTTTTAGCACTGGTGCAGCCAGGTGAGATAATGATATACTTGTTTTTAAAGCGCACTCTCATAACTGGTATGAGAAAAGCATCCAATTTCATTTTACTGCCTCGCTTCATGTTTGATCCATATTCCCTTTTCTCTCTACATAGCATTTATTTTAATATGTTTCATCCATCACCTTAGATATGTATTGCTTTTGTTAATATATAGTACTGTTTTGTATGCATGTGTTTTTAATTTGCATAAGTAATATTGGATCATAGATTTCATTCTGTTTCTTACTTTTGAGAGATAAGAAAATTAAGGTTCAAAGAGGACAAGTAACTTCCACAGGAGTACATAACCTGTATATTTATACTTCAGTTCCACACTACAACGGTTTAATTCTGAAAGCCTTTGCTATTTGCAGTACATCACACTATTGATTCCTAATGTAAGTGAACCCGTGGCATAGGGAAACATTATTTTACAGGAGTTTCACTGTATTTAACTCTGCATATATTCAGGAAAAAAGTTAAACCTTTTGAGATTATAGAAATAAATACTGTGCCATTTGATCACTTTCTATTTGTACCTAAATATGTAGTCATTGTAACTCAATATAAATTTAAAATAATGGCAATATATGCAGGTTCCATATTGTATTCATTTCTACAAATGTAGTTAACCTAAGTTTATAAAATTTGAAAATTACATCTTGTGGAGCAAGAACTAGATAAAATACATGCCTGAATGGTAAAGTACACTCATTATAAAACTGAGACTGTTACCTTACTTTCAGGAAACATCAGCCTGGTGGATTGTTTGCAGATTGCAACAATTCTTTTCATGCAGTTTTTGCCCTCCTTTTGACCAAAAAAAAAAAAAAAAAAAAAAAAAAAAAAAAAAAAAAAAAAGCATTTCCATAGGATGATATTTTGTGCCTTATTTTCTTTTAGAAATAAATAAATAACTTATAAAATTAAGTTTGAATTATTTCATGGGCCACGTGCCTTCTAAACATTGGTGACTTAATAAACCATTCTCCAAAAGAATCAGAAGAAATAAGTTGTAGTCAAAACAAGAAAAACATCAACAGCAACTTTTTCTAAGCACGTACACAGCCAGCTTGCCGAGGGCTCTGTGACCGCCCAGCTGATTCCTCATCAGAAGCAGTTGCCTGGTTTCCTCGCAGCAGTGTGTTTCCCACGGTGCCATCCATCTTCAATCTGGAGATGCAGGTGATGACTTGCTGTAGGCTAGGTGCTCTTTCCCGCTGCTGCAATAAAAGGCCTTGGAGCTAAGGGGCTCTGTGACAGTTAGTGAGGTTGAGGTGCAGCTTGTCTAAAATGAGCATCCTAACTCTTGATAACAAGGTGTAGGAGAGTGTCAGAAGACCAGGCTTCTAAAGGACAGGGACCTAAGCTAATCAGTGGAAAGTTTCAGCATTAACAGGTATTCTTGGACCTAGGGATTTTTGTTCTCTGAGAACATTCTGACCATACTTGATAGCTAGGTGAGAGGGAGCTCTCATATGTATGAAGTCATGTTTGTTATATACTATAAGAGGATGACGATAATGCATGAATATTTTATGAAAAAAATTAGCTTATTTACTCATATAGGAGTCAAAATGTGTCCAATTTCCAAGCTGTATTTCAAATACAAGCAATCTTTCATTTACATTTAATTTTTCCCTTATATGTTTTTGCATTTCTTGTGTCACTACATTATTATTAATAGACAATAATAAATTGAAAGAGTTTTCCAAAAGAGGAAAAACTTCCCCATCTTAAATATGTTCTTGAAATATGGCTAGGCAAGATATATTTAATCTAATAGTATGCAAACTTCCTTTGGCCATTAGGAGAATTTACCAAAATAGCATTTCTTTTGGCATGACTGATCACATCAACATGAAATAACCTTGAGCCTTTATTAAATTTTCCAAGGCAGGCAAATTCCATTAGCATCTGTCAGAGTTCACTGGTTACTACAGGTAGAAAGGTCAAGGAATGTTTGATGCCATAATTCATTTCTCCTATACCCAATATACAGCAAACAATATATTCCCAATTGTGTAATACAGAGTCACAGACTGACTGCAATAGGTAGAAATGTACCGTTAAAAAGACGAAAATTGAGAAGACTGCATATAAGGGAGAAAAGGCTGTAACAATTATTGAATACTTTTTGTTAACCAGGTATTATGCGAAGTGATTCACATATGCTTTCCAAGTAAGTTTCCCCAAATGTGTGTGACACGGATGTAATTATCCCCATTTACTGATGACAAATGTGGCTCAGAAAGCTAAGTGAATAATTCTTAAAATCAGTGGGACAGAGCCTGAGCTGGAACACAGAGTTGTTAGATCAATAGTTAGTGTATTTTTTAGTACTAAAAGTACTAAATGAGGCATATAAAGGGTCAGAAAACAGGTAAGCAAGCAGGAATTAAGGAGACTAATATTAAAGATGTGCTAAAGTCTAAAATAATGAAAACAATTTTTTTTCTTCAAAAATCTTTGGATAAATTTAAAAGTCCAAAGATTGTGGTGAAAAGGAAACACTTTTACATGGTTGGTGGGAATGTAAATTAGTACAACCTCTATGGAAAGCAGGTTAGAGTATGGAGATTCCTTAAAGAACTGAAAGTAGCTCTGCCGTTCAATCCAGCAACCCCACTACTGGGTATCTACTCAAAGGAAAATAAGTCATTATAGGAAAAAGACACATACACATACACACACGTGTTTGTAACAGCACAATTCCCAATTGCAAGTATATGGAACCAATGTAAGTGCCCATAGACCAACGAGTGGATAAAGAAAAGTTGGTCTATATACAGCATGGAATACTACTCAGCCAAAAGTAGGAATGAAATAATGTATTTTGCAGCAACTTGCATGTAGCTGGAGGCCATTATTCTAAGTGAAATAATTTTGGAATGGAAAATTGAATGCTGTATGTACTCACTTATAAGTGGGAGCTAAGCTATATGGAAACAAGGACATATACAGCAATATAATAGACTGTGGGGACCCGGCGAATGGCAGGTTGGGATACTGGTGAGAGATAGAAGACTCCATATTGGGGACAGTGAACACTGCTTGGGGGACAGGTGCTCTGAAATCTCAAAATTCACCACTAAAGAACTAATCCATGTAATCAAAACCATGTGTACCCCTCTAACTACTGAAAATTTTTAAATGTCCCTTGGAGATAGTCATAGGGTCAAGCCAAGCAATCGACAACCTGGAGACTCATCAGAAATAAGGGAAGAACACGGCCCAGACAAAAAGGTGAAAAGCTTAGGCTTGGTACGTGATAAAGAGGCAGTCTGTAATTCTGACTGCACTTACTTTCAAATTTAACCAGAGTTAGTTAATAAAAGAAAGTCTGGATAGAGTTATTAAGGCAAGAATTAAGAACAACCAATATATCCCAGATGAGTCCAAAACTTACCTCTCAAAACTTCAGGTAAACACAAATGAGCAGTTGCAGATGAAAGACATAAAACAGAATGAGAGATTGGGGGCATGAAGAGGGAGATGGGGAGAGAGATAGAGAAACGGAGAGAGAAAAATAGAGGCTGAGAGAGACAAAATAAACAGGGACCTAAACTAAAGCTTCTTTGTGAATGAAAATTCAAAGAACAGAGTTGTATTGAGGGGAACATGGTTAGGGATGGTTAACCAGGAAGGAGGGGTAAGGCATATCAGGGACAAGAAGAATGTAAGTTGAACTGAATTAAGGTAAAATAAAATATCAATTACTGAGATAGAAATGTGGGACAATTACTATATCATGAAAGCATTCACAAAGTTTTTGAAAACTCATGTTTTTGAAAAAATAAGCACTATCACAATATTTTCAAAAACATTAAAAATTTTAAATTTCCTATTTTTAAAAGCTTGCTGAGATTCCATTTTCTTTATACTGTTAGATATGTGTTTAGAACAAGAAAAGAATAATGAATGCTCATTGAACTGAAACATTTTGCGTGGAATTCAAGAGTTATTTTCCAATGAAGGAATCATTAGAAAGAATGAGTCAATATGTAAAATTTGAATGTTAAATAAATTTAATAGCAAAAAACAATAAATATGCATTAAAGAAACCAAAATGAAGGAGGGTAGTTTTTAGAGTAGATTGGGGCATAATTGTTTATATTCTATTTATCAGAGACTAAAATGTCAATTATTTATTTGATGATGAAATATGTAATAGGCACATTAGATTCATAAACTGCTACTATCTCATTACAAAATGAAAGTTTATACTTTTAAAATGGAATTTACTACTTTGTTTTAGAAAATTATATAGAGTATTTGTGTCAAGTAAGCTGAAAATAAGAAATAAATGCTTAATATGATAGCCTGAGAATTCTGTATTTTTCAGATAGCATAGAATTTATTTTTAAATAATGCATAAGTTAAAGATGATAACTATATTTGCACTTAGGACATTCTAGGTTTATAACTCATAGAAAAGCTTCCAAAATTTTCCTTGATAGCATCAGTAAGTGAATTGGTTCAAGAAGGAACAGGAAGCAAGAATTACAGCTAAAAAATATTGTGGTTACTTAAGAGAAAGGATGGAAGATGCTATCCTATTAGGAGGAATCAGTACCAAAAAAATGAATATAATATGACTTGCAGGAGAAAAAAAACGCTGAAAAAGCATCAGGAAGCATATATTCCTTTTTTTTATAGTATGATATTCAAATGTCTTACTCTTACAGAGTTCAGTCTAGGTCTTTCATATTTTACTAGAAAGTTTAAAAAGTAAACTTACCTGACCTCTTACAGATAAATCTGTAGTTTATCTTACAGATTACTTACAGATTTTTATTTTATAGTAGTTCATAAAACATGCCTTTATAATTTTACTGATTTCCATATTCATGGCTGTGTCTTCTTTTTCGTTGCTAATATTTGTGATTTTGATTTTCTTTTCTCACATTTTCTTCACATATTTGCCAAAATATTATATATGTCATGAACCTTTACAAAAATATGTGTTGATTTTATTTCCTTCTATCTTTTTCATTCTTACTTCACCTTTGATATTTATTAATTTTTCTCTTATTTTCAAATTTATTCTGTAGCTGTTTTCCTAGTTTTTAAGTAAAATTTGCAAACACTTTATTTTCAAAGTTGGTAATAAGGGCTTCAAATGTGGCCCCAGTGCAAACCAAGATCCTCTAACTTCTTTGTTGTAAATTGAATAGATACTGCAGGAAACCTCACCCAGGAAGAAGAGAAAGTTCATGAAAGTTAACAAATTTCTAACAAATGGAAACATGACTAGAAAGATATAAAGCATAATTGTAAATACCTCAAAAGGAGCCTCCATTCTATACAGCAGTTTTTTCAACATCTAATGGATGTCAAGGACTTCTCGAAATGCTCACTTTTGAGCTCAGAACATTTTGTAACTGACGCATATGCCTTTTAATGATTCCTTTTCTTTATGAAATTATTTTCAGTTTACAAAGCTTCTCTGAATACATGATCTTAATTGACATTCAAAAAATAGAAATGACATAGGAAGGACACTGTGATGGTTAATTGCCTTTGTCAACTTGACTTGGCTAAGCAATGTCCAGATAGCTGGTTAAACACTATTTCTGGCTGTGTTTAAGACAGTGTTTCCAGAAAAGATTAGTATTTGATTCAGTAAACTGAGTAAAGAATATCTCCCTCACCAATGCATGTAGGCATCATTGAATCTGTTAACGGCCTGAATCCAACAAAAAAGGTGAAGGAAGGGCAAATTTTATCTCTGCTTAAGCAAGGACATCAGTCTTCTCCTGCCCTTAGACACTGGCACTGCTGATCTCAGGCCTTTGCATTTGAACTAGAATGACACACTAACTCTCCTGGGCCTCCACCTTGCAGCCTGCAAATTTTGCTTCTTACTCTCCATAATCATATGAACCAATGCCTCATAATAAGGATTCTGTATCTTTCTATATATAGATAATGTATATCCATAGAAATATATATTTATATTATGTGCATCTATATATTTTATGTCTGTAATATATAATATATGCTTATGTCTAGAAAAATATATCTAGATATATCTATATATATTATATAAAGAAAAATATATAAAAATATATACATTTGTATGCATTTCTCTATATAGAAAAATATAAATAAATATATATATATAAAATCTCTCTGTCTCCTTGGTTCTTTTCTCTGGAGAACAATTTTCTTTTCTTTCGAATTTTTCCTTCTTCTATTTGTAAATTTCGGGATACTAAGTTTTGAACAGAAATTTGTTCAAGGCCATTTGACCAAAGAGGATTATTACACCAGGACATGTGTTTTCTGAGCTCCAGACCATTCCTGTGTTTTGTATACTTGCACATACACCAAAAACCTGATGGAAGATAAACATGACATAATTGAAATAAAAAGGTTATTTAATTTTCTATTTCAATATAATTCACTGGAAGAACCCATTTGGATTACAAAGAGGAAAACAAGCAGGAAATTTTAGCATTATTTTTCTTAATAGCATTAATATTATAAATGGCTTGTGATCTCTTTATTAATACAACTTTAGAAAGCCAAAACAAAAACTTTTAAAAATGCTGCAAAGAAATTTAAACAGCCGGGCGCGGTGGCTCAAGCCTTTAATCCCAGCACTTTGGGAGGCCGAGACGGGCAGATCAGGAGGTCAGGAGATCGAGACCATCCTGGCTAACACGGTGAAACCCCCGTCTCTACTAAAAAATACAAAAAAAACTAGCTGGGCGTGGTGGCAGGCGCCTGTAGTCCCAGCTACTCGGGAGGCTGAGGCAGGAGAATGGCATAAACCTGGGAGGCAGAGCTTGCAGTGAGCTGAGATCCTGCCACTGTACTCCAGCCAGGGCGACAGAGCAAGACTCCGTCTCAAAAAAAAAAAAAAAAAAAAAAAATTGAAACAAAGTTATAAATAAAGAAATCATATAAATTATCTAACATAGTTATATTCCTACACACAAATACTTTAAAAATCACAAAAAATAGCTGGGTGTGTTGGCGGGCGCCTGTAGCCCCAGCTACTAGGGAGGCTGAAGCAGGAGAATGGCATGAACCCGGGAGGCGGAGCTTGCAGTGAGCCGAGATTGCGCCAGCCTGGGCGACACAGCGAGACTCTGTCTCAAAAAAAAAAAAAAAAAAATTCATAATCCTTAATTTTATTTAGACATGTTGTAACTTTATTGCTTTTTTTAAGTAATAAAATACATTGTAACCAGGGATATGCAAAGAATATGTAAATGAGGCAGTATTTTGCAAGTTTTCGCTGTGTTAAATCTGTTCTTAAGGTTATCAAGTATAGCTACTGATTTAATTTTACTAAGAAACATTTTATCGAACTAAAATTAAATTTAATTGACATTATAAATTCAAATTAAATAAAGTTTCTAAGAGTTTTTATGTATGAAAAATAAATGTCCTCTTTTCCATGAAAATCTATTACATCATCAGTTTCAGTCTGTATTAAAAGATGTTTATCTTAATAAAATGAACCTTACACTTCCATTGCAAAACTGAATTTTTAACTGAATTTGTTGTTTCAATTTTTCCCTCCCATTAAATAGTCATGGAAGTAAATATTCTACATTCTAATAAGTATTAAATAAAAATGTAGGGCAATTCTAAGCTCACTGCTATAAAGCAATAAAATGGATCCCTCTAGAGGACATTCTTACAATCATTCTTGATAAAATATTTTTCAACATTCAGCTATCTAGTATAAAAATAACACATTTTAAAACAGAAAACACCTAGAGTAGCAGATTTGAATGTATTATTTCCTTACTGATTCATAAAAGATAGCCAATATATAAGACTACCTCAAGAAAATATTATAGAACCTTAAAAAACAAAAACTAACTTCATGGAGGCAAAACAGAAAATAAAATTACAGTGGTTATCATAATCAAATCAATGATAATAAAACTTTAAGTATAAATTTAGCTTATTAACCTCTTCGTTTTATCGATGAGCAAAACTGATGACCAAGTATTCAAGTAAGGTAGTCACTGCTATTAAGTAGTGATGTTGGTATTCACAGGGAGGCCTTCCTGACTGCTGGTAGTTTTACCTAACAGCCACATGCTTTAACATAGAAGCGGTGAATCCTTTATATTGTATATGTCATAGTAAAAAAAAACTCTAAATCCCAAGAATAATCAGATGATCTCCACATGTATAAACAGAGGTGTATTATGATTGGTGTCACATCTTTTGAATTTATACATACAAGACACGAACGTAAAGTACTTCACAAAATACATCAATTTGCAATGCCCACTTATCTCATTCCCCTATGGTAGATCTCTTTACCTTTTGAGACATTCTAGTGACTTTTGTTTTCCCCAGGCGCAGTACAATTTAGGTTCGGTACTTATGCCTTATTTTATTTCTTTATAACAAAAGAGTGAAGGAATAATTATTCCAGAACTCATGTATACATAAATTAATTCAGATCAAATATAAATAAGAGATGTGTACATAGAGTTATGGTGAGATAAGCTAGTAAATATCTTGGGCTTGGAAAGGCTCAATAAAGTCAACTCTTTTAAATATAAAAATTAATAGTGACTTTTGTTCTTATAATTGAATGGATTTAGAGACTGGCAGAGCTTATGGAGAATCTCTAGGGGTTACATGGTCTAGATTTCTGTACCTTATTCAAATGTGGGGGGAAAATTAAAAAAAACATATCAGGCCCATTTTTAACGATTTGTATGAAAGTGTTTAATGCACTAAAAACCTATATCACTCATAGCCAGTTAACAGGTTTCCAGAACAAAGGTTTGGAATCAGAGAAATCAACTTTCTCAACATAATAAACCAACCTATTCACAAGTATTAATAAAACATCCATTCCCTCCATTTGCTTTACTCAAAAGTGTAATTTTTTAAACAAATTACAGAAGCTTATGTTTCCTTGGTTTCATTGGTCTGCTTTGTTCTTTTTATCACACAGCATTTGTCTATAAAAATCCTTAAAATAGCTTGACATTGAACATTTTACAGACAACAAAATATTCCGCAAGTACTCCGTAATCTGTTACCTGAGTAACTGATTAACTTCTTGATTTGTTCAAATTGTTCAGAGTTGAACTTCCCATAAATAAATCATACAATTGTTTTGGAGAATAAAAGTATGACACTAAAGAAAGAAAAATATTAACTGACATATGCAGGCATTCTATTTACTCTGCTATATACACTCATCCATAAAGTGAAGGCATGGATTTCTCTCAGTTTCAATAAAAATAGACAGAGACTTTACATTAGCATATATGGCTCTGGGAAAAATAGAAAGTGAACATACAACAGAAAGGGCTGATCTGGCCCAAAAAGAGGGTCCAATTGTGTCTTGTAAAATGTTAGGTCAGCCAAAAGCTTCAAGAGGAAAACGCCTGCCCTGATTTATTTTCTGTCATCTGGGAGATGTAGCCTCTAGGTGAACTTACCAATTAAAATAACATGCCAATGAAGCCCAAAGGAGAAAGTAGATGTTGAGTTTTAGATGAACCAAAACTTAAAATTAAGATTCTAAAAAAGCAATAATTTTTTCTTTACTTCAGCACAATGAACGTACTAAAACATTTTAAAAGGGGCTTTACTTGAATCCAAACCTGTTTCGTTTTTAATTAGGATCTCAGATGTACAAGCAATGGTAGAGGAATTACAGCTTTGCCATAAAGCTACCCTCACAAAAGTGGAGCATTCAGTTACAACCTGCTTTTTTCCATACAGATTGTTACTCCAGCTGGGGTATATACACGTACAAAGGTATTTTCTTCCATTAAAGTGGGCTTTCTTTGCATCCAGTGCTCTACCCTATAGCTCCTGTCTTCTAAGAGTGGCTCTTTTCAAGAGGAAATACGTCTGTGGCAATGAAGACACCTGATGGGAATATTCCTCTGAATTTGTATCATGCAAAGAAACATTTTTATTAAGTACATACGCAAATCTTCACATAGAAAGATTAAATATTTACAAAGTACATACTTTATATGTATATGGAGACATACACACACATAATTATAAAAACAAAAATTTACAACTTTCTTATTACTGAAAACCTACCTCTGATTGAGTATTGACAGAATAAATTCACATATTGGGATATTAACACCTTTAGATTAAATATCTAAATTAGTTTATAAACATTTTAATTTTATTTCTTTAAAAGCTAAATTATACAATATTTATGACTATCCCTTGCAGTGCTTTATTTGCGTTATAAAAAAGCAAGTTTTTAGTATTTCTGAGAAGAGAACATCTTACCACAGATAAGGGCTTTTGCCCACTTGAGAAAGTCTAAATAGGATGATAAAATGTTAAATCGTCAATCTACACTTTAATTTCTTTGGTATTCACAACCCAAGTAGAGGCTTCCTAAAGGATGTGATACATTCTGAGACCCAAAATGCATACATCTCTTCCTGATTCAACTGTTATGTAATTTCAAGATAATTATTTCCTCTATTGATTTCACCATCTTTGAAATGGAAACAAACACATGCTTGCTTCTAAGTGGGGGAACACTCCCCCAGTATTTCAGTGTAGGTTCTTTCTGTCTTCCATAAGTGTTGACTGGCTGAGAAACAAAGAGAAAGAGTACAAAGAGAGGAATTTTACAGCTGGGTCACTAGGCGTGACATCACATATCAGTAGGACCGTGATGCCCACCTGAGTCTCAAACCAGCAAGTGTTTTAATTAAGGGTTTCAAAATGGAAGGGATGTAATAACGGAGAGTAGGTACAAAGATCACACGCTTCAAAGGGCAAAAATTAGAACAAAGATCACATTCTTCTGAGGGAACAAGGCAAAGAGCAAAAACAGAACTACTGATAAGGGTCTATAGTCAGTGGTGCACGTATTGTCTTGATAAACATCTTAAACAACAGGAAACAGGGTTCAAAAGCAGAGAATTGGTCCGACCACAAATTTACCGAGGCAGAGATTTTTCCCCACCCTAGTAAGCCTGAGGGTATTACAGGAGACCAGGGCATATCTCAGTCCTTATCTCAACCGCATAAGAAGAGCGACCATTTATAGACCTCTCCCAGGAATGCATTCCTTTCCCAGGGTATTAATATTAATATTCCTTGCTAGGAAAAGAATGTAGCGATATCTTTTCTACTTGAAAGTCCATTTAAAGGCTATCTAGAAGAAGAATAATATGACTCTTTTTGCCCGAACCCGCAGGCAGTCAGACTTTATGGTTGTCTTCCCTTGTTCCCTAAAAATCACTGTTACTCTGTTCTTTTTCAAGGTGCACTGATTTCATATTGTTCAAACACACATGTTTTACAATCAATTTGTACAGTTAACACAATTATCACAGTGGTCCTGAGCTTACAAAGATAACAGGATTAAGAGATTAAAGTAGAGACATGCATAAGAAATTATAAAACTATTATTTGGGAACTGATAAATGTCCATGAAATCTTCACAATTTATGTTTCTCTGAAGCAGCTCCAGCCAGTCCCTACGTTTGGGGTCCCTTACTTCCCACAACACTAAGAATGTCATGATCTTTAAAGCAGTCTTAGTTCAGAGCTGTTCATTCACCCTTCAGCATCATGAATTACTCATATTTCATTTGTGCCTTAAAAGAAAATGTAAAATGTAACTCACATATGCATTAATTTTTTTTTTGCCTATTTTAAAATATTTTAAGGTGTTTAGTCATAGTATTTGTCAATAGAAATATGTTTTTATTTTACATATGAAACAAGCATAAATGCTAATAAATATAGATAACAAATTGTTTCTACATAATTTATGGTGATAACCAAAAGTAAATTAATATTTTAAAAATATTTTGGACAATTTTTATATTAAAGTTGTCTACTTTTAAAACACCTTTGGTGTGGTATTTAACCTGTTAAATATTTAGGAAATGTGGATCATCACCAACTCAAACTCTTTAGGATGGGCACTACTATAATAGACATCTATAATGTCTATCCCTACTGTATCAATCAGGGTTATTTCAGAACAGAGAAATCCCAAAATATATTTAAGCAAAAAAATATGAAATGTATATGTTCTCCAAAGTCATTGGATGAGCAAGAGTAGCAGCCTTTAAATTTGGCCTCAAAATAACTCCAGGAACACATATACAGGACTGGTCTACCCAGTATAATGATAAGTCAGCATTTAGTCAGGTAACCTACAAGCCATTCTCCAAATTCCTCCAAGGTTATACACCTTGTTTACAATTCACCAAATAAGAAGCTGACATTACACAAGTGTGGCTCCAAGTATCACACTGCTTCAGCTGACATCTGAAGACCAGGAACTGTCTTCAGAGCTAATGGCCATTAGGTCTGCACCAGCAAAGTGCAGAGCTGCCTCTATGTCTATTTAACTCAGAAACTTGCCCGCAACATCTTACACAGAACCTAAATCATATCTAGTTGCAAGAGAAATGTGAAAATACATGTTTTATGCTTTCAAGCTGTGGCACTATAGGAAAGTAACTAAAAAGAAAATTGGACAATTTGGTAGGGAAGTAAAGAAACAAAATTCTTCTTGGGGCATGTTAGTGCTGGAGGCCTCTTGGTTTTCAATGCCAAATGTCTGGTGAGTGCTTGGATTAATTAGTTGGAACTTAAAGTAGGCTTAAAGTGAGGCTACAGACATATATTTGGGGACTAGTACAGAGATATTACATAAGACCCCAGGTCTAAAAATAGAGAAGGAAGGAAAGAGAACAGGGCTGAGTCCTCAGGTCCAGAGCTCCAAAATGAAGAAGTTGGGAAGAAGAGAACAATCTATAAAAGGAGTTTTAGAAAGAGTGTTAGGAAGATAAGGTGTGTGTGAGAAATTGTGCTGTGTCTGGAGATACCTGAAGAAACGTGAAGAAAGAGGGGATAATTCTGGTTACATATGGCACATAAATCACACACATTTATTTACATTCCCTCCCAAAATACCATTAAAATAAGAGTAGATGAATAAAAAAATAAACTCAGAAGAATAAATTCAAAAGAAAGAAGTGACAGAAGAGAGGCATCAACAAGATTTAAGAAAACAAAAAGCACATAGACTTAGATGACTTAGTTTAGCAACTGAAACCAAGCACCTCCAGATCTTAGGCCAAGAAGAAACTAGCAGATCGGCACTGCACAACCTCAGACATCTCATGAACTGGGAGTAGTAAATCTTTTGGTAGATCATGTTAAGAGTGAATTGAAGCTTGACAATCTGTGAGAGCAACTGCCTTTATAGACATCAAACATGACTTACCATACTGAAAACTGAAAGACTAAACAAGGCAATTAAATAGTTAACTTAAATAAAATAATCAAATGAGAAGCTACTTATGTTCCTCTCTCAGTGATTAGAAAGTTAACAAAAAGTTTCTACCTTCCCAGGAAAGAGATCAGAGGATAATTTTCTAGCAAAATGGATCAGTTCAGGAGAAAAACTGGTAAGTTGATGATTATCTCTTTGAAGAAATTGGTTCCTTTTAGATTTTATTACTGAGGAAGTTCTGTTAAAGCTAACAGAGCTGCATTTATCTCTTAAATGTAAAAAATATAATTAGTATGATATTTCATATAATAATACTAATTTTTAAAAATAATAACAGGATTTTTCAAGGAAACTTCTGGATACCAAAAGAGAGAGAGAGAGAGTTGCTATAGATTTAAAATACAGCAGTTTTAAAAAACACAGAGGATAACATTTAACTAATCTTCCAAAAAGAAAAATCAAAAGACATAGAAATATTAAATACAATAGAAAAGAGGTTTTAGAATATATTCTGAAGGTCCAGTATTATATTAATAAATATTAGAAGAAAAGAGAAGAGATAATATTTGAAAAGAAATAAATACAGAAATAATAAAATAAAAATTTATAAACTGATACTATGACTCTTCAGACAGAACTATTCCTCACATGCCACCAAAATGAGTAAAGGAAAACTGACTTACGCTGATAAAATATCAGGACAAGAACAGTAGAATAAACAGTATGTCTGAGATAAAGAGAAAGGGAACCACATCACACTAAAAAATTCTGAAACCTTACTATCATTGTACTTATTTACAACCACACTGGAAATTTGATAGTGACGTGTGCTTTTAAAAATGTGAGGAAATTGTATCTCCAACCAGATTTCCATATCAACAAAAAACTTTGTGAATTTAAAATAAAGACTTGTTCAAGACTGTATAATATCAAATAATTTTATTTCCATCCATGTTTTCTAAGAGAGTTACTTTATGCATCATTAAGCAAGGAAGTAACGTAAGAAAAAGAGAAAAGACTCAGAACCAGAAAATTCTACACAAATATGGTATAGGAAACACAAAACAATAGTGAAGGGAGTTTTTGGTGAACAGATGTATGGCAGGCCAGAAAATAACCAGTAGAGATGGTAGGAAGAGGACAAAGGGTTTCCGATGAAGGTTTTGAAGTGAAACAGCAAGTGATCAAAAATACAATGAGTTTAGAATAACTGAGAAGAGGCTTTATCATTCTTGTATATATTTTGTTTTGTTTTATTTTGCTTGAAATGGAGCCACTCTGTTGTCCAGGCTGGAGTGCAGTGGTGTGGTGTCTTCTCACTGCAACCTACACTTTCTGGGTTCAAACGATTCCCCTACTTCAACCTCCTGAGTAGCTGGGATTACAGGAGCACACCACCAAGCCTGGCTAATTTTTGTATTTTTAGTAAAGACAGTGTTTCACCATGTTGGCGAGGCTGGTCTTGAACTTCTGACCTCAAATGATCTGTCCAGCTGGGCCTCCCAAAGTGTTGGGATTACAAGTGTGAGCCTTTGTGCCTGGCCCATTCTTGTATATATTTTTTAATGCATTAATGACAATTACAAGAAAAACTAAGCCAATGAATAAAATTAGGTAGCTATTACTTTTTTTAAAAAAGTCACAAAAAGAAGGAAAATGTAATCACGGTATACATGAAGACTCAGCTGTGCATAGTTATGTACTATTTATAATATAAAGAGTAAATGTTGATTTAATCAAAAGTTTGAGGATAAAGTGTTTCAGGATAGAATGCATTGTGTCATGGGGTTGGAATGTGTCATGGAATAGGAATATCTTGGTAAAATAAAGTCAGTAGGTAGTATATTAAATGAAACAACTCAGAATAATAACCTCTGAAGAAGTAAATATCAGAAGAAACAACAAAACAATTCAAAATATTTTTCTCTGAAAATAGAAAAAGAGAGTGGAAAGGTTAGATTTTGAGATTTTGAATGACAGTGTTTTATTAAAAGCCTTTCATGTTATATACACACACAGGGAGAGACACATATTTAATTCAATTGAGGAGAAATTTGAGTAGAAATCTAAAACTTTACTCTTGGGCTTGCTGAAATGAAAGCTATTTTGTCATTGACAAAAGTGCTTCCCTGAGTTATTTCACTGTATAAATGAAAACCCTATTGGAGTGGGCTATAGAGAAAATATCGAAGAAAGGAAAACATTTAAAGATGGAGTATTTTTACTGTAATTGGATTGCAGTAAAATGGGCTAATACTAGAAGGGGCATAAATATTCAAAGATTTGTTTATGAATTTTAGATATGAACCTTTTTCTACTAGACACCTTACTTCAGAATAGAAAAAAAAAATAATCTTACATTGGTTCTTATTTCTTTTCTCTAGGATCCTGGAAATAACTAAATTATATGGCTGAAATTTCATCACATTCAAAACATTTACTTTTTCCTTCAACATAGAAACAACAGAAAGACTTTTTGCTGAATAACACATTCACTTTGTGGTAAAGCTGTATGTAGAGTTGCATTCAAGTAGCAATGGCCTTCCTGCTACCGCTACATAAACGGTGCTTCTTTAGTGCCAATGCAAGCACACTTTACCCTGGTTTCATTATGGCTCACCAAGTTATCATCACCTAAATTAAAACACCACTTCTTCTATACCATAGGATTCTCATAATAAAACAAAATCTCATAGACCACCTCTCTCTCACGTGTCTCACACAAGTGCCAGGAGCTCATTCAGTCTCTGCATTTCAAGGATTTATCCCATCATAAGATTATCTATCTGAGAGAGTTATTACTTTTGAACAATGTATGAGTTGGTATTATTTGATGCTCTTCAACACTATTTAATAAAACAAATTCTGAAAATTGCTTCTACTGCTTCTCTCTGAGGCGATATAACCTTGCATTTGTTTTTAAATATTTCTTGTTCAAGAACTAGAACTTTGAGTCTTTATTTTTAGCAACTAAATTGATCAATTGCATGAAAGAAAGCAATATTTTTCACTTATTCTAAAAAAAAAAATATCTAATTTGGTTAACTAGCTAGATCACTGTGCTTTGTTTTAAAAATATGTGATAGCTTCTTTGGTTTCATGATGCTATTCGACAAACTTTCAATACGAACAATGTTCCAAAGAATAGAGGTAGATGAATCACTGGTCCAGTAAAACCCAATTATATTATATACAGTTCTTCTTCCTGTTGGCAACTTTTATGACTGCTTGTGTAAAAACATCATGTCAGATTTACTTGCTATAGCCATGCAATTTATTCTGTACTTAAAAGGTAGTAGATTATATTTATAATGTTGTATGAGTTGTAGCACTTATGTTACTATGTCTCTATATTTATGATTTAGTGGATGGCCTTTGTACAATTGATCCATTTCTGTTATTTAGGTGTATAATATATCATTGTAGTAATAAAAAAAAAACATACAAAAAGTCAAGCGTAGAATGTGTAGAAATTTACCCACAAATGACTTAAAATGTGTCAGCCAAAAGAAACCACATCTTTTTAGCAGAAAGTAAGTGCCACACTCCTATAGCTGATACATGTTCCAAGGCTATACTAATCTTTTACTTAAATGGCAAGATGTCTGTAGAGAGAAAAAAGAATCTTCCATTTCAAATGTGTGAAATGCCCATGGGTTATAATTATGAGAAACATATTGTAAGAAGCTGGATGACCTAAGAAGCAGACTCATATGGAGTCTAGCATGCAGGATGTTCATTAGAGCTCTTGGGATCAGTACCTGTGAAGACTGGAGAACGGATGGAGGAGACTGATTGAGCAGAGGGAGAAGTTGCACTTCATTGCAGTCTCAAAGGTGTGCACCTTGTGGACTGTGAACTTCCAGGTGGCAGTTTACCTGCCTGAACACAGTGCTGAGAGACTTGGCCAAATTTTAGCCTGACTCCTACCTCCCCTAGGTGGTATTTCTAGAGGTGGCACCAGCCCCCAGGCTAAGTCTTTGCTCAATAAAATGTAATGCTGCCAGACAATAAAGTGCACATTGTCGCAATGCACATTGCCAAATTATTTTCAATAATTTTCCACTCATCCCCCCTTACATATTTTTTCACTTCTCCATAGCCCCCAGTCCCCTTCAGTTACTCTTTTTTTACTTCCTTATAGCCTTTTTTTGTTGTCTCTGTTTTCTCTTTGTTAATTTTGTCTTAGTTGGAAGTGAGCATAGTTTATAATGGAGTGTCTTTTCCCTACTGCAGAAGGCTGAATAAATAAGTCTTGCCACTTTTAACAAGTGTCTAGTGCTATTAAATATTTCTCTTTGGCATCCTTCAGAGCAGTTGTGAATTGAGGCAAGAAGGCCAACCCTTTATACAATTCCATTTATTGGCCACTGGATATGGGCTGCCCTTAGGATCAGGCATGATCTTACATAAGGCAGTTTTCTTCAACCATAGCAATCCTAACCCTTCCAGCATCTAGAAGAATAAGTGCTTAGGTACTGACAACTTCTTTGAATTCTACTCTCTACACCTTAATTTATGCCAGTACCATGACACATATTCCTGAGTATTCATTTGTTATCTCAGTTTTTTAGTAGGTCAAGAAATAAACAGTTATGTCTCTTCCAAACAAAATAAAGAAACCATTTCCATAAAGTGATTTCATAGTGACATAAGTTGTTAACACAAGCTATGAAGTACTTGAAATTCAGGTGACCCATATATAATCTTAAAAACAGCAAACTGGTGGGCCGGGCGCGGTGGCTCAAGCCTGTAATCTCAGCACTTTGGGAGGCCGAGACGGGCAGATCACGAGGTCAGGAGATCGAGACCATCCTCGCTAACACGGTGAAACCCCGTCTCTACTTAAAAAAAAAAAAAAAAAAAAACTAGCCGGGCGAGGTGGCGGGCGCCTGTAGTCCCACCTACTCGGGAGGCTGAGGCAGGAGAATGGCGTGAACCCGGGGGGCGGAGCTTGCAGTGAGCTGAGATCCGGCCACTGCACTCCAGCCTGGGCGACAGAGCAAGACTCCGTCTCAAAAAAAAAAAAAAAAAAAAAAAAAAACAGCAAACTGAACTAACGTAATACCCCAAATTCCTTTTAACCTGGAGTCTACTAAAAAAAAACACTGAAAAAGAAAATAAAACTCACACATTTCCTCTTTGTGTGTGTTTTACATTTGCAAATTTAAATGGATGCTAGACCATATGTTATATAGCCTTTGTCATAAGTGTTTAGAATTTGTTCACAAAAAGCACTTTGTGAAATCTATTGTAGTTTTATCAACCTCACACAGCTGTAGTCTTTGCTTCAGGTAATACACTTAATGACTATCCCACTTTGCATACATAAAGCACATCAAATTTGTAAGTAATCCACAATACAAAGAGAAAAACAAGTGATATCTGCACAGAGAAATATAACTTTATTTTATAACAAAAGCAGTTCATTAGCTCCTAAGTTCAAATGAGTCCAAATCCACAGATGATAGCATACTTCCCATAAGGATTCAGAAACTAAAAGAGTCAGTAAATGTAGGTGCACAAGCAATGAAGCAAGCAGGATTCAGAAAATCTTATTTTGAGTCATAACTCCACCACCACCTAGCTCTGTGACCTTGAGAAAGAAAATGTATTACTTTGAATCAATTTCTAGATCTGTCCTGCTTATATTGTAAGTTTTTGTAAGGATAGTATTGGAAAGGCATGTAAGCGTGCTTTGTGAAGGAGTGTTACAGAAAATCATTGGTAGTACACTGCAACAGGAGTGACATAAACTGTCAGGTTTCTGGAATATTTGCTGTGATCCAAGTGATCTGCATATTGCATCACTTAATCCTTACAAAAAAAAAAAAAAAAAAAACCACTGTAAGAGAGGTGCTTTGATCCTCATTTGACAAATGAGGAAATTGAGTTCGAGAGGAACTCTCTACAGGTTTTCTCCAAAGCCCATTGACTTACTGTTTTTCATGGAGCCTTAGAAGGCAGTAGACAAAAGGAATGAAGAGATGAATAGACGAAGGATGGTGCCATGTCACTGAGAATATGGAAACACTTGAGAAAGGATCATCCTTGAACAGCAAGGAGAAGACCTTTGCCACTAAAGTAGGAAGGAATTAGGAAGGGTTAAGCAGGTGCAGATACCTTTATAAGTGATAGGAAGCTTAGGGAATAACAATCAGGTATTTTCTCTTTTCTGCCTGAAATAAAAAGTTAGCTCTTCTCCTGAGGGAAGGGTTGTGATAAGGTCAGCAGTTGAGAAGAAAAGCCAAAGTTAAAAATAGGAGATGGAATTGACTAGAAACGCAATGAGAATTTTCCAGGCTATTTTGAGGATCATGAATTTGTCACTTTCTAATCCCATAAAAGTGTGTGATTTTTCTTAAGCATACATAGCAGCATGGGTGTAGATGTTGAAAAGGCAGACCCTTGATTGATCTAGAGTTGGGTTTGACCCTGGGTGTAGCACTGATAGGGAGAGCAGACAGGGGAACTGGAGGCAGTCAACGTCCTAAGCTATGGGTGTCATCTTGCGGTTCACAACAGGTTATCCTTTTTGAAATCCATTTATTTCTATTGACCTATGCTATTTAATGTATTCAGTGATTTTTTTTTCTTCCCTGGTTTAACGTAAATGGAAACAAATTGTTAATTCCATTGCTTTGGGACTTTGCTCATTTGAGCTCCATACTTGTGGTCACCATGTGCTTTGACCACAAGAGATGGTCAGGGTGAGGCCCTTGCCACCTGGGTGGTCCTAGGGCAGGGGACTGGAGCAGGGAAACAGCTAAAGTCCTTCCCCACCCTTGGGTAGATGTGTTCATGTTAAGAATGGGATTGTGATAACATATCACAATCAGATTTTGAAATACAATGTGCAAACAGCTATGACCTTGTAACAATGATCACAAAGATCTTGAGATCATTCTTACAGTGCTCTGTTCTCCTTGCTCTGTAAGGGACAAACAATTCAGATTTTGAAACAATAAATAGAACAAAGGAACGTGGTCTCACATACTTCTTCAAATTTAGTTCTGATGGTAGGCCAAGATTGTTAGATTTTGAATATAAAAGGTTCTCTAAAAATACGCCTTACCCCTCCATGAACAGATATAACTCCCATGCCTAACGCTGCCTCCCTTCTGTGCTTGACTTCTGATTGGGATTTTTATTACTCTAATTGCTGAGGGAGAACTGCTTGTTTTTAGTGAATTCTTTCGATGTATGGGAAGAAAATCTCATAAAATGCAGACCATCCTGTAAAAAAAAAAAAAAAAAAAAAAAAAAAATTCCCAATCCTCACTTGCATTTGCTTTTCTTCTTACCTTGTTTCTTTTTAATATCTCCATAATGCTTATCATCATCTAACATGCTGTATATCAACTTCTTTCTCTTTCTCTCCCCCTTCTTCTCCCTCTCTTTCTCCCTCTCCTTCTCTTTCTCCCTCTTTGTTTCCTTCTCTCCCTCTCCCTTCCTCCCTCTTTCTCTCCCTTCCTCCCTCTTTCTTTATCTTTAACCTTCTCTTCCCCCACTCCACCCCAGTATGTAAGCACCATGAGGGAAGTAACTTCATGTTATTTACAGCTATACCTCATACAACTAAAATATAAACAGTCACAGAGTGGGCACTCAGTGTTTGTTGAATGGATGAATGAAATGAATAGATTGCCAACAGGTCATAAAAATTATCAATAACCCAATAAAGTTTAGGATTTAGAATTTCAATGAAAACCTAATAGAATTTAATTGTTGAATAAGACAAGTTGAGATTACATTACTTTTCTGTCTCACCAGTAAAGTGAAATGACTTGAGGAATCCTGGAGCTGAAGTCAGCATCACATGAACTTCAATCCCAGAAGTCATCGGCAGGGGGTGCTATAGTCATGTGTCTCTAAGCATTACTTTTCAGAGCCTTTTCAGAAGCTTCCACAAACTGAAAATTATTTTCTTCTCCAAATACAGGAAAAATTCCTTCTGGCCAGAAAGAGAATACTTTAACTACCTATGTAGTTGTTGTTAGTGTCTCATCAGAAAATTAGCTGGCTCAGGTTTGAGGGCTGAAACTCCTGCTTCTATAAAAACCTAAAATCTCATTTGAAAAACCGATTCAGAAGAAGAGCAGTATAGTAGATTGTTTTTATGTTAAACTACTAATGCTAGTGTTTATCTTTATTTTATACTCTTAATAGCGCAAATTATTTGAATGTCCAGTGTTTAAGGGCAGCTCATTATTCAAGGTTCATTGTATTGTATTTCAAGCTTTGGAGAGGCTCATGCACAGTCTCACAGGTCTATAGACACGACAATTTGCAGGCATCTGGCAATTCATTGACTTAAACACCACTTTCAATATAAGAATGACTTCTACAATACCTTTATCCTTTTACTATAAGAAAACTTATGGTGACAGTTCACCAAAATACAACATATATTTGTTACGTTTTTATCTAACATTAATGGCAAACTTCTTCATAATAGAGTTAACTAAAAACCTAAATGATGAGAAACCATCAGTACATTTTGTTCAAAGGAGGGAGTGATTTAGATATTTGTTTTAGAAACTATATAAACATCCTAGTGATTTGAAAGAGCAGATATAGTTGGAAACTATAGAGCATGTGGGTTAAGAGTGTAAGTTATTAGCATATTAGCCAGAAGCACTATTAGTCAGTGCTTCTAAAACTTGGGTGGCATTCCGAGTTATCTGTGGGACTCGATAAAAATGCAAAGAAGGCCAGACCTTCTTCTAGGTGATTTTGATGTACACCAAATTTCAAGAATTATCATTATTATTTTGTTTGTATTTATTTATTTTGAGATGAAGTCTGGAACTGTTGGCTGGGCTGGAGTACAATGATGTGATCTCAGCTCACTCCAACCTCCGCCTTCCGGGTTCAAGTGATTCTCCTTCCTCAGCCTCCCGAGTAGCTGAGATTACAGGGATCTGCCACCACGCCTGGCTAATTTTTTGTATTTTTAGTAGAGATGGGGTTTCACTATATTAGCCAGGCTGGTCTTGAACTCCTGACCTCGAGATCTGCCTTCCTCAACCCTCCAAAGTGCTGGGATTAAGAATTATTGATTTAAAACAATAAAACTATCTTTCCTCATCCATAAAGTAAAGATGTTAATATCATCTGCTGTTGTCATGGTGGGTAAATGACTCAATATTTTAAAAATCCAGCATCTTAGTTTGTAATCACTCAATAAATGTTAGCTTTAATGAGTTCTCAAAGTATTCAATATTTTCTTTTGGAAAATCTTTGAATTTCCAAAGAACCTGTCTTTGCTGGTGTGACAGATACTTACTCTGCTGCACTTTGATGAAGTTGAAGTAATATTCCCTTCCACTTACTAACCAAGCGACAAAATTTCTGTTGAATCCAGCCATCTAAAAATTAAATTGGGAAACATGAAGAACAATGAACTGTACCAATATACATTTTAGAAAATATTAAATTTTCTGTGTTTTATGTAAGAGTATTTGATTTAACAACACAGATTTGTTTTAATCCACCTGTGTTTGAAGCTGTCATAAAAATAAAGTCTTTATAATTGGAAGTGTCTTGGGTGACTACCTTTTTAAAAAAGTTTTGGAAGTCAGGGTCTCACTCTGTTGTCCAGGCTGGACTACAGTGATGCAATTACAGCTCACTGCACCTCTACATCTGTGCTCAAGGCTCGCTCCTCCCACCTCAGCCTCTAGAGTAGCTGGTGCTGTATAGATGAGCACCACCACACTTGATTAATTTTAAGCTTTACTAACCACATCTGATTAGACTCAAATTTTCATTGCTTAAGTGATTAAGCAGCCAAAAAATTATACTTTTGTCATCTTAACCAGTAAGGTTCTAAAAGTCTTTTTTTTCTGTTGTCAGAAGCTGTACAATTCACTCTTAGGGGTTTGCCTTCAGCTTTACGGTCAACTATAGCTGAAGTATCTCCACTTGTTGTATACTATACACACACACACACACACACATAATTACTTCAGACAAAAATAACGTATTTGTCTCTGCAATACAAATTACTCATCATTTTCTTTGATACTAGGGTAGGCTAAAAAATCTCATAACCGTACTTGATTCTGCCCACTTTCTCACATCTATTTAGTAGTCAAACCTGAAGCTACTATCTTTATACTATTTCTTTCTTGTATTCCTACTATAATTACCATAAAACTCATCTATCTCCTCTTTCTCTTGGAATATTGTAAAACATTGTTAATTTGTATGTGTCTACTTTCTCACTGCCTAAAAATATTCTGCTGTAAGGTTGCAGGTGAATTTTCCTAAAACCATACCATGTCCATGCTTACAGACTCAGGATTTCTTCAGTGCCAATAGAGTAGCTGGGACTGTATAGATGACCCTAAAACTTCTGACCCATAGGGTTCTCCAAAATTGAAACTCACTCTTCCTCTCTAACATTTTCTGATCTCCTTTTATTTTTGCTTTATTGGTTTTACCTCAAATATGTGATAAACATCTTCAAATAGTATTCATAAATATTGTTTGTCAAGTATTTTGAAATTTTTAAATGGACAACTCATGGCTAGTAGGTAGTACAAAGGCAACCAGCCCAAAGTGGAGGACATCAGAAGATACTGAAGGGTACAGCCAAAGATGATACAGTTTACATAGTGCATTATATGTCTGTATGCCTAGAGAGTAGAAATAGATAACTGACGAAAAGTTTATATTAGTGAGAAATACTTAGAAAAGTAAGAAAACAGAAAACAAGACCATCAATAATTCCAGGAAAACCAAAAATAGTGGAGGACATAAAAATCATAGTGTTTTATATAACTAAGATGACAAAAGCATTTATATTATCATGAGATTTGCACACTGAATATTTATGTAACCAAAAGTACTACATAACGGTATCAGGAAAATTGATTTCTGTGTCTGCTGGAGAGGGATGTAGAAAATAAAGTCCAAAAATAACACCAAAACTGAAAAGTCAACAGGTAGGACAACAAAAAATTCATTAGTTTTGGAGGAAAGAAGGTAAAAGCCACAAAACCTGCTAAAGAAGTTGAAAGGGGTAACTCTGAAGAGAGAGAAATTAGAAGGAAGACTGTTATTTTTTTAAAACAAACCTTATAGAGCACTTGGACTCTTAACAGTGAGCATGTACAATTTTGATTAAAAAATACAAAAAAATTTACCAAGCACAACACAAAATAGATTTAAAAATCATCCATAACCCCACTAAGAGAAACCCCACTGTTATTTTTATGTAAATTGTAACATAAATATATATCTATATATTATGTATAAGTATTTAGATATATGTATGTATATATACTTAAATATATAAATATCTAGATATATGTGTATATATATAAGTATCTAGATATATATGTATATACACTTAATAATTTCATGTAATCATTATACTTATATATATACACATATATATAATGCAGATGATGTTGAATTCATTTTACATGATGATGTATAATCTGTATTTTATTTTCACTAACTTTATAGTTTGACCAGTTGCTCAGACACTAAATATTCTATCGCATGGTTTTAATGACAGCTAACGGTCTCAATTATATAGTATATATAATTAAAATGTTCGACTATTTCAAATGTGTCATATTACAAAAATTCTACTGATTTGAAACACTTGAGCTGCCTAATTAACTCAATACTCAGTGAGCAAGAACAACAATTCATTATTACTGTCAAATAAATTTAATGCTCTTAAATGATTTTTTTTAACAAAAAGAAAGAAGAATTCCCGTTAATACATAATTCCTATATGCCCATGGAGAAAAGCAGCTGCTTCTTCAAGAAATCTTCATAGTTTTAAGCTGTAAACACTCTCAGAAACATTTATTGTAGAAAAGAAGTTTATATTATCGGAAAGCTTCTGAGATCCAATAACCAATAAGATCAAACTACTCCATATATAGGATTTAACTTCTGAAGAATTTAATATTTAGAGTAGTAATATTTTTTCATTTGTGTGTAAGTATATATTATATAAGCATATATATAATATATCCTTATTTTAATAAATTAATTTATATAAGTTAATCCTGTCAATCCTCATAAGAAACTTGGGAGGCAGTTTGAACACACGTTTCTCCTATTTGAAAAATGAGAAAATTCCTTCACAGAGAATATAATTGGTTATATCAAGGTCATACTACTACTTATGACAGAGCTGAGGACAAAGTCCAGGCTCCTGACTTCACTAAACATCGCTTTAAGGCGCCAAAGAGCAGAAAGATTAAACATTGTCTTCAAATCAGAAGCACAATCCACAGAGCAAAATTCACCACGGTCATCTTAAAAGCAATATTATCTCTAAAATAACAAAGATAACAACAGCACGTGAATCACTTATCAATATATCTGACAGTTTTCAGACACTGTAAAGCGGCACTTTTTATTAGTAGTTGTTCTTGTCATCATCATAGTAATAGAAGTGTATGTAATACTGCTTACTTCATTCATGGATCAATGGCCTTTACAATACTGTAGTACCTTAAGTCCAAGTTTAGTATTAAGGTTTATTATATTGATACTTGAAGTGATTATTTATCTCTGTTACCCAACTTTCCAAAATGTTATATATAGTTCTCCCAAGAAAAGGAGATTTTAATATTTATTCATATTTATCCAAATAAAATAAAAATGTACTCTACTAACAGAAGCAGTTAAATGAAGTATTAGTTTTGAAGGAGTCTAATCAAATCACAGCAATAAATGACATCACTTGAAAATAATATAGTGATATGAGTAGAAGTAAAGATAATTATGAGAGGAAATGGTTCTCATTTGGTAAATTACCCACAGAATGTGTTCACAAGCATAAAGATGAATGTGCTGTGTGCTAAGTTGGCAGAGAGACCAAATATGCACATTTCTCATTTTGTCATTACTACTGGTTTATACATTTTTTTTAATATCACAGACAGTTTAAGGGTCATTCTTTAGACTAATTTGAACCAGGGATTATCTTCTTTTGGAAGAATATTTGACTCATTTTGTTGTATCATTTCAGAGATAGGCTCATATGCCCACCTGCTACTGATAATTCACAATCCTCTAACTGAAACAAAGATTTTTCATTTCGCAGCAAAATGTAAGGAAGTAAGTGTAACCATCCCTTGAATAACATCAGGAGAAATTAAATTTCAGTAGTTGAAGTAAAAAGAGAATTCCCTGGAATAAGATCCTTTCTGTTATCTTTGGGTCTTGACCTTTGTAAGACTCTACTACCAAGATGATGGACAGGTTAGGGAAAAGACACGTGGATTGTGCAACTTTTAAATTCACCTCTGTACTAAGAAATGTTCCTCAGAGGAATGTGTCTTGGAGATGAGAGGAAAGTAGAAAGGAGTGAGAATGTATAGTAACAGAGGAAGTGAAATGCATCTGATATAAACTACAAACCTAGAACTCCATAATTTTTACCTAAAACAAAACTAAGCATTAATATTTTTTGCTTGCAATTCATTTAGTATTTAAAACTTCTCTTATGTGTTATTTTTCAAAATTAACTACAAATTTTGTTTCAAATATATTTTTCACTTAGTAAAATATTGTTAGTTCTCATGAATTTTGGTTTTATTTACATAACTATTTGCAGCAGATTCATTATTTATTATTTTTTGTTCTCTGTTTTCCCACAGAGCTTAATTCTAATGAACCAAATAACTTCTGCACTGTAAAGAATTCAAAGTGAATGTGTCATAATTGTCACTGATATGAAATATTGTTGTTTACTTAGTTTTACATGTGGAATTTACAGAGTCAGTACTAAATGTATTGAAAATTATGCCAAAAAAAATTATATCTCCATACACTTCCAGAACCTTCCAGAAAACATACTTTGTATTTAACAAATTCTCCTGTGTAGCCTTACAGCTTTCTTCTCAGGATTTGTCACCATGAATCAATTAAAAACAAAGACTTTGAAGCAGATGTCAAGAGCATTTGCTCTATGTCTTAACTGATCAACACTGAAGATTAACAACGGGATTTCCACAAAATCTGTGGAACTAGGAAAGTTACTCTTTGGATAAGATCTTTCTTTTTATCAGTTCCAGGTATAGGTGCCAATAAAAGCTTCATGTGTAAAGGACATTCCAAAGTGAAGGGGAATAACATCTTGCTACCTGTCATAAATCCCTCCTTATCAGTAAATTACTTTTCTGATTGTAAGGGACAAATGACGGCTAGACACAAATAACTTTTTTTATTTGCTGTGGACATTGTTTTATTGAGGTATACAGGGAAAAGTTGTGTTAAGACACAATGTATAAAACAGTAACATATTAAGCCATTATAAATTGCAATGAGTTCGGTTCTACAATCAGACTTCAAAAAACAAAAAAAAACTTTCAGTAATGTTCATATGAGCTACCACTACACTGAAGCTTGAATCCACAAAGGTAAAGGCTACTGTGGATATAAATAGTCCACAAACATCATTCTTTTCAGAAACACTTCCCAAAAGAATATTAATTTAATGAAGAAATTCATTTCAAAGGCTAATGATCTTGGCTGGGAATATGTACAGAAATAAAGCTCTCAGGTCTACCTAATAGGAAAGGAAATTTTAAAACTTTTTATTTAGAATCTGTAATATAAACATCTTTTTATGAGAAGAATGAAAATTGGTGTGAGTAGGAACATTCATTTTCTTACAAGCATGTGTCATGGCTTCAAACAAGGCTTTTTTTTCCCCCCCCCCAATGTAATGGCAGTTGTTATTTGGAGCTATCTCCCACACTGATCATAATTTAAAAACATGTTAACATAAAATAATACCACTTGACATTTCTAATCCATCTGAATGAGATAATAGGCTAATTTCATCTAGTACCTAAATTAAATTAATAAAATTTCTTGCATATGTCTACATTAGTCTGGGAAATGGTTATATTTAGAAAAGAAAAACTAATGATCTGAGACATGTTTATTTTTCCATGTATTTGCTTCAATATCTTCCATCCTACTAGAGTCTGTATAAAGTGTGTGCATGTACATGTGTATATGTAGCCAACAGTGATTATTTTAGAAGTTGACTAATATGTTTAAACTCTTGACATCACGTCATAATAAACCAGAATAAGTGATGGTTCTCTGGAAATACAATATACCACAGAATTTACATTTATTAAAAAAATGACATTTATATTCCATGTAACTAATTAAAAACCAAGGGCCACACAGATTGACAATAAAATAATCAGTAAGAAACTTTTAAAAAAAGAAGAAAGGTATATTTTTTTGTTTCTAAATGAATAATTTTCTTCATGGAATTAAAGTTTTTAAGTATCCCACAAAATGAAGTAAAATTATTATATCTTCAAGGCCAGCTTAGATTTTCCATAATAAAATACAATGCATATTTGCAGCTGTATATAAGACTGGCTTTTCTCTTGCCACTCTTTGCTAGTAAAGTTAACAGAAAGAAATATAAAATAAATATTACTTTTAATAGCTGGTAAATTATAATAAATGCAATAAGTTGTTTTATAGCACTTTGTGATAATTTAATATTATTAATATCTATGATTTGGAAAACATAATTAAAAGTGGAATTTGTAGCTATTATTATTACTTTGTCTTCTTGTAAACTCAAGTAATTTGAATGGAAGAACTGCGGAGCTGAACCACAGAGCTGGGGTTGGGGCAAACCCAGACAGCATCGGAGAACTACATCTTGCCTTGGGGACTGAGTTCAGTAAGGTTTTCTCAGACAAACAGTGCAATTCTGGTGTTAAGTGGTCTAAAATAAGAAGCAGCATCTGAACATATGATCAGGGTTCTGTACCAGGTGTTCACATGCCGATAAAAGTTCCCATTCTGTAGGCTTCCAAGAGCTCCGGTCCAGAAATCAAGGAAACCTAGGAACTGTGAGCTCATGAGGTGCCCGGGTGACAGAGCATGTGTGCCATTGGACAGTCTGATGAACCCTCCTATATAAATTTCACATGGCCCTACATTATTTTAAAGTTGTCTCCGTATACAGCAACTCAGAATTCAACACATGATGTGGCAAATATTTAATTGAGATTCAACAACACACGATGTAGAAAATATTTAATGGAGATTCAACATCTCCAAGCCCATTTGAATTAGGGTGTGTAGGAGGCAGAGGGTGAGGTGGTGACGGCAGGTCCATATATCACAGTTTGAGAAATAGCATTCAGCCCTTTATCCAATATTGAATTATATGCTAGAACGGTAAGCACTAAAACAGTGAGACACACCTCCCTGCCTTGAAGAATTCCAATCTAGTGGAGGCAACTGATGAAGTATAGGTACTTTGCGGGAAAAAATAACAGACTGAGGTGTAAAGGAATAACAATCGAGTATCTATTTTAGACTGGGTGACCAGGAAAGCAATCTCTGAGGTGGTGACATTTAAAATAGGTCCCAATGAATGGGAGAAAGGTAGTCATGAAAAGACAGACAAGAATATTCCAGATAGGCCAGGTATGGTGGCTCATGCTTGGAATCCCAATACTTTGGGAGGCTGAGGCAGGTGGATTACCTGAGGTCAGGAGTTCGAGACCAGCCTGACCAGCATGGCGAAACCCCATTGCTACTAAAAATTCAAAAATACTAGCTGGGCATGGTAGCAGGTGCCTGTAATTCCAGCTACTTGGGAGACTGAGGAGAATCACTTGAACCCAGGAGGCAGAAGCTGCACTGAGCCGAGATTGCGCCACTGCACTCTACCATGGGCAACAGAGTGAGATTCCATCTCCAAAATAATAATAATAATAATAATAATAATAATAATAATAATAAATTTAAAAAATTAGAAAAGAGAGTATTCCAGATAGAAGCTGGAGTATAGTGAATATTTAGATAAGTACTTATAAGAAGAAATTGTAGAGGCAGACAGGGGTCAGACCATGCAAAGCCTAATAGGACATGATGAAGGTATTTCCTTTACTGTTACAGATGGGAAAAAGGAGATGATGCATCTAAATCACTAAGTTTTGTAGATTTCATCTGGGAAATGAAGAAATTCTTTTTTTCCCACTGAAGGATAAGGAACTGTCATCAGCTCATATTGAAGGCAGAGGAAATGAAGAATATGTTGGAAATTTGAAGCAAGAAAAGATATAACTATTTTAAATGTGAGTAATTAAACCTCTTAGAAAAAGTTAGTACTATTGCAAGATAGTGTTGGATGACGAACTGAGATGTAGAG
This sequence comes from Rhinopithecus roxellana, assembly GCF_007565055.1. Classification (NCBI taxonomy): domain Eukaryota; kingdom Metazoa; phylum Chordata; class Mammalia; order Primates; family Cercopithecidae; genus Rhinopithecus; species Rhinopithecus roxellana. The sequence goes on along the minus strand of NC_044549.1, from coordinate 111,552,257 downwards.
TCAGCTGAGTAACTAGAAAGAGCAAGAGTGGTCCAAAATAAATGGTGCTATTAGGAGTGAAGTGAATGTCAGGGCTTGATAGGATCACAGGACTCAGAAATGCCCTCTTCGTTCAGGGAAGGGTGAGACAAGAATTAGGCAAACTACTAGCAATAAAGGCTCAAATAAAACCAAGGTTCAGCCTTGGCATGTTAACTATAGGGTCTGACTATACCAAAGAGAGTACTGTGATTTTACAGTTAAGGAGGCTGAGGTTTCGGATACACCATCTGCCCTGACTCCAGAATGCTGCAAGGATGAATTTACAGGTGAAGTTTATTAACAATTACTGCATGGAAAGGCTGCGGAAAAGGAGAAAAGTAATGAAGTGAGACTTTAAAACATATAATACAATTCAACAAAAAAAGAGAACAGTGTTTGGGAACATTTCAAGGAACTGAAGACATCTCCAAATCGAGGAACCAAATCAATCTAACCTGCCATTCATTTGGAATAGAGAAAATTATTCACTAAGTGGATTTGCAGATTACTTTCTTAATTATAAATCTCTTTTAACCATCTTTTGTCAGCCAATTATCAAATTTCAGCCACTGTGTATAAAGTACTGAATTTTTTGAAAGAGCATTAAGAATGCTTCAAATGCCTTCCTGTTCTCTAAGAAGTGTAAATCTGGTAGGTATGTTAGCGATTGCATAAGTCGAATATATTGTTATCAAGTTTAGAGGTGAGAGAAAACATTGGCTAGGATACCTGGACATGGTCTTTCATAGAAGGTGAATTAAAAGGCAAATATTAAAGAATGAGAAGAATTCTGAACAGGGAGGTTGGTCGTAGATCAGAGAGAGAAAGCATGATAACATTTTAAAGCCCGAACAGGTGCAATGTGAGTAGACAACATAAACACAAACCACTTACTAATACAAACACAAGCAGCCTATCCAATCATGAATCATATTAAAATGTAATATGTCACTTCTTTATTAGGACTCAGGTGTGTTTGAAATAAATTATATGCTTTTATTCAACTAGCCAATAGGGCTTAGGTTGAAACCCACCTTCCCTGACTTCACACCTTGCACATCACTCATGTGAAACTTCCAATCCACCTTAGCTCCTAGCAAACCATGAGTTTGCTACAACTCTGTTACAGGAGATTAACTTGAGAAGGCATTTTCCAGAGTTGAAGGTGGAGATTGTTTGCATCCTTCCGGGTTTCTTCTCTTAATAGCTTCTGTAAAACAAAAGTTTCCACTGAGAAGAGCTGAACCATCACACCTTATCAGATCATTATAGACAGCTTCAAAGGTTACTTACTGATTAACTCATACTCTCAATAATCTCGTCCACAGTGTCTTGTTACAGCTACATGATTTACACTTTGAGATAAGGACATGGCCATCATTTTATAAATACAAATTTGAGGTTAAAACAGGTTGAAGGATTTGCTCAAGATCATTATGGACCAAAGGTTTCTCTGCTGCCATTTTATTTTCATTTAACTCTGTGACTTCACTGAATGTTAAATATCTAAGAAATATGCTATTAAACTACATATGATTTACAAATGCCTGATGAAGACACCATAGTTTTAACTTCTCTGGATTCAGTGACTCTTATCCCTTGTGGGATCCTGGACACTACAACTATACAGTTGTTATAGGAGATACTTTCTCCTGCGGGTCATGGAGCTTCTAAACAGATGCTTTTAAAACAGGACAGCTCCCATACATGCCCCACATGGGTTCCCTCTTCTTGAACATGAACTTTCTCATGGGGAGAAGATAGCTCCCTGACAGCTATGCAAACTGCTACACAAACTGCTCATGCGGGGCTCCTGCTGAGAGAAACAAGGGATGCCCAACACCGTCCTGCTGGGAAGCTGGGGTTCCTGTCTTGAGCAGACTTCTGCTAAGTATCGGGCATGGTAGTCTTGGGAATCTGCAGGTTTGATGGAGACTTGAGGATTCCTAGTACAAATTGCAGACCCAAGTTTTGTAAAATATTAGATTTAAGAGAGCATCTCTGTGCTCTGGAGTGCATATTATTTTTCTCCGCTTTTCTTTTCTCAGGATGAGTCCTCAAACTCTCCAGAGGTTGTAGCAAAGGTCATTTCACTCCCTGATGTGAAAGAGTAAAATTAGATTTCAAAGTCTCTTTGCAACCATCCTGATTTTCATTTATTATGTTCTCCAACTTTCTCTTCATGTGTCCCTTCATGAGACATGGAATACTTGAGCTCACCCTTTTTCAGGAATAATCTTCTCTAATCCATAGTGTTCCATGAGAAATATACAACCCACAATTTAATAACAAACACAGATTACAGGGTATAAAGACAAATAAATATTTTTTTAAAAAAGTTTAATTCTCCCTGCTCAAAATAAGAGAAGAGACATCTTCTTCTTAGAAAATTTACTTTAGAAAATATTTTAAAATTATTTTAGTTTCTTTGAAATGCATGTAGATCTTTGTAGAAGCTATACAAGACTCTTGCTAGCTTTGTGACCCAGGAATGTTTTCCTCAAGGATCTGGAAGTCATCTTTTGAAATGAAACTTCAGGAGATAGTACTACTTCCTTCTCCTAGTGTCTGTGGGAGGATGGGAGTATAACTTTAGTTAGTACCTTGCTTTTACTTGCAAAACTATCTCCTATAATAAAGATGTGAGTTTATTTTTCCTTTATGCAAAACCAATTAACTAACGCAGATGGTCACACCAATTACCAGGTGAATTTATGATGGACTATGTGCAAAAATAAATGGTGCTGTTAAGTCCCCTTACTTGAATCTAATTATTGTTTATGTTAAAAACATATTTGTGATAAGCATCCATTTGGCTATATAAAAATAGGACATTCTTTCTTTTGATTCTTTCTGCTTGTGCCTTCTGCCTAATTTTTAATGAGGCTGTTTTTTTTGCTTGTTGGTTTGATTAATTTCTTTATAGATTCTTGATATTAGACCTTTGCCAGAGGCATAGTTTGTGAATATTTTTTCCCATTCAGTAGGTTGTCTGTTTACACCATTGGTTTCTTTTGCTGCACAGAAGTTCTTTAGTTTAATTAGGATCGACGTAACTTTTATTTGTGTTATAATTGTTTTTGGGGACTTGATGTCCAGAAAGGTACTTCTGGACACTAAATAAATTATTTGCCAGGGCTGATATCCAGAAGGGTATTTCCTATATTTTATTTTTTTATAGATTAAAGTATTACATTTAAATCTTTAGTCTATCTTAATTTTTTGTACATAGTGAAAGGTAAAGGTCTAGTTTTATTCTTCTGCATATGGTTAGCCAATTATCTCAGCACCATTTATTAAATAGGGAGTCCTTTCTCCATTGCTTGTTTTTGTCAGCCTGGTCAGAGGTCAGATGGTTGTAGGTGTGCAGTTTCTTTTCTGAGTTTTCTATTCTGTTCCATTGGTCTATGTCTTTCTTTTCATACCTGTACCATGCTGGATAGGTTACTGTAGTCTTTTAGTATAGTTTGAACTCAAGTAGAGTGATGCCTCCAGCTTTGTTCTTTTTGCTTAGAAATGTTTTGGCTATTTGGGCTCTTTTGTGGTTCCATACAAATTTCAGAATCTTTTTTTTTTTTTTAGTTCTGTGAAGAATGATATTGGTAGTTTGATAGGAATAGTGTGAAATCAGTATATTGCTTCAGGCAGTATATTAGTCTGTTTTCATGCTGCTGATAAAGACATACCCAAGTCTGGGTAAATTAGGGAAAAAAGAGGTTTAATGGACTTACAGTATCATATGGCTGGGGAGGCCTTTCGATCATGGCAGAAGGCAAGGAGGAACAAGTTACCTCTTACGTGGATGTCAGCAGGCAAAGAGAGGGCTTGTGCAGGGAAAAAACCATAAGATTGGGGCAGGTGCGGTGGCTCATGCCTGCAACCCCAGCACTTTGGGAGGCCGAGCTGGGTATATCATGAGGTCACAAATACAAGACCAGCCTGGCCAACATGGTGAAACCCCGTCTCTACTAAAAATACAAAAATAAAAAATAAAAAAAATTAGCCAGGTGTGGTGGTGTGCACCTGTAATCTTAGCTACTCAAGAGGCTGAGGCAGGAGAATCACTTGAACCCAGGAAGTGGAGGTTGCAATGAGGCAGAGGTTGGTGACAGAGCAAGACTCCATCTCAAAAAATAAAACAAAAAATTAAAAACCCATCAGATCTCATGAGACTTACTCATTTTCCCAAGAACAGCGTGGGAAAGAGCTGCCCCCATGATTAAATTACTTCCGACTGGGTTCCTCCCATGACACATGGGCATTAGGGGAGTTTTAATTCAAGATGAGATTCAGGTGGAGACAAAACCAAACCATATCATTCTGCCTCTGGCCCCTCCTAAATCTCACATCTTTTTACATTTCAAACCAATCATTCCTTTGCAACAGTTTCGCAAAGTCTTAACTAATTTCAGCATTAGCTCAAAAGTCCACACTCTAAAGTCTCATCTGAGACAAAGCAAGTCCCTTTCACCTGTGAGCCTGTAAAAATCAAAAGAAAGTTAGTTACTTCCTAGATACAATGGAGGTACTGGCACTGGGTAAATGCAACCATTCCACTTGGGAGAAATCATCCAAACAAAGAGGCTACAGGGCCTATGCAAGTCTGAAATCCAGTGGGGCAGTCAAATCTTAAAGCTCCAAATAATCTCCTTTGACTCCAGGTCTCACATCCAGGTCATGCTGATGCAAGAGGTGGGTTCCCATGGTCTTCAGCAGCACCACCTCTGTGGCTTTGCAGGGTACGGCCTCTCTCCTGGCTTCTTTCAGGGGCTGGTGTTGAGTGTCTTTGACTTTTTCAAGCACATGGTACAAGCTGTCAGTGGATCTACCATTCTGAGGTCTGCAGGATGGTGGTCCTCTTCTCACAGCTCTACTAGGTGGTGCCCCAGTAGGGACTCTGTGTGGGGGCTCTGACCACATTTTCCTTTCACACTGCCCTAGCAGAGGGTCTCCGTGAGAGCCCCACCCCTGTAGCAAACTTCTGCCTTGAAATCCAGGCATTTCTATACATCCTCTGAAATCTAGGCAGAGGTTCTCTAACCTCAATTCTTTACTTCTGTGCACCCTCAGGCTCAACACCACATGAAAGCTTCCAAGGCTTGGGGCTTGCATCCTCTGAAGCCACAGCCGAAGATCTACATTGGCCTCTTCTAGTCATAGCTGGAGTGGCTAGAAAGCAGGGCACCAAGTCCCTAGACTGCACAAAGCATGGGAACCCTGGAGTTGGCCCACGAAACCATTTTTTCTTCCTAAATCTCTGTGCCTGTGATGGGAGGGGCTGTTGTAAAGACCTCTGACATGCCCTGGAGACATTTTCCCTAATGTCTTGGGGATTAACATTTATCTCCTCCTTTCTTATGCAAATTTCTGCAGCTGGCTTGAATTTCTCCTCAGAAAATGGGATCTTCTTTTCTATTGCATTATCAGACTGTAAATTTTTCAAACTTTTACGTTCTGCTCCCCTTATAAAACTAAATGCCTTTAACAGCACCTAAGTCACCTCTTGAATGCTTTGTGCTTAGAAATTTCTTCTGCCAGATACCCTAAGTCATCTTTCTCAAGTTCGAAGTTCCACAAATCTCTAGGGCAGGGGCAAAATGCTGCCAGTCTCCTTGCTAAAACATGACAAGAGTCACTTTTGCTCCAGTTTTCAACAAGTTCCCCAACTCCATCTGAGACCATCTCAACCTGGATTTCATTGTCCATATCATTATCAGCATTTTGGTCAAAGCCATTCAACAAGTCTCTAGGGAGTTCCAAACTTTCCCACATTTGTGTTTCTTCTTCTGAGCCCTCCAAACTGTTCTAACCTCTGTGTGTTGCCCAGTTCCAAAGTCAATTCCACATTTTCAGGTGTCTTTTTAGCAGCACCCCACTCTCTTGGTACCAATTTACTATATTAGTCCGTTTTCATACTGCTGATAAAGACATACCCAAGACTAGGCAATTTACAAAAGAAATAGGTTTAATGGACTTACAGTTCTACATGGCAAGGGAGGCCTCACAATCATGGCAGAAGGCAAGGAGGAACAAGTTAAGTTTTAATTGGATGGTGGCAGGCAATGAGAGGGGTTGTGCAGGGATAATCTCATTTTTAAAACCATCGGATCTTATGATACTTATTCACTATCATGAGAACAGCAAGAGAAAGACCCACCCCCATGATTAAATTATCTTCCACCGGGTTTCTCCCACGACACATGGGAATTATGGCACTTACAATTCAGGATGAGATTTGGGTGTGGACACAGCCAAACCGTATCAGGCAGTATGGCCATTTAATGATATTGATTCTTCCAATCCATGAACATGAGATGTTTTTCCATGCACTTGTGTTGTCTCACTTATTTCAGCAGTGCTTTGTGGTTCTCCTTATAGAGATCTTTCACCTCTTTGGTTAGCTGTATTCCTAAGTATTGCATTTTCTTTGTGGCTATGGTAAAGGAGATTGTGTTCTTTATTTGACTCTCATCCTGGACATTATTGGTGTAAAAAGATACTGATTTTTACAACAAATAGTGAAAAAATGCTCACCATCACTAATCATCAGAAAAATACAAATCAAAAGTAAAATGCAATACTGTCTCACAGCAGTCAAAATGGCTACTATTTTAAAAAAGATGCTGGTAAATGTGCAAAGAAAAGGGAATTCTAGTACACTGTTGGTGAGAATGTAAATTAGTTCAGCTGCTGTGGAAAGCAGTTGGAAGATCTCTCAAAGATCTTAAAACAGAGCTACTATTTGACCCAGCAATCCCATTACTGTGTATATACTCAAAGGAATATAGATCAATATACCACAAAGACAAATGATCTTGTATGTTCATTGCTGTACTATTTGTAATAGCAAAGACATGATATAAACCTAGGTGCTCATCAATGGTAGACTGGATTGAAAAATGTAGTACATATATACTGTGGAATATGACACAGCCATAAAAAATAAAATCATGTTCTTTGCAGAAACAGGGATACATCTGGAGACCATAATCCTAAGTGAAATTATACAGGAACAGAAAACCAAGTCTTGCATATTCTCACTTGTAAGTGGAAGCTAAATATTGGGCACACATGGACATAAACATGGGAACAATAGGCACTGTGGACTGCTAGATGGGGGAGGGAAAGAGGAGGGCATTGGTTGGAAAACTACCTATTGGGTACTAGGCGAACTGCCTGGTTCCAATATACTCGTGTAACAATACTACACAAATATTCCCTGTATCTAAGATAAAGGTTAAAATTTAAAAGATTGTTTTAAAGATATTTAAAAGATATTAAAGGCAAAATGAGTGATTTACATAAAGATAGTGAATAATTTTAATCTTAATTATTTTTCTTAGAATATACATGTTTATTAACTTATACAAAATTGTAAATGTATGTGTGGATGAAACCACATGTACATTTTGTACTTATATCATGCTTTTAGGTTACTGTAGCCATTTAGCATAGTTTGACATCAAGTAGTGTAATGTTTCTGGCTTTGTTCTTTTTCCTTAGGTTAGTTTCGGCTGTCCTAAAGGCAAATCAATATTTAAATTGTAAATACATTTAAAAATAAAATTATCCTTTTATTTTTCTAAACACTAAGTTATTATCTTACATTTTTTCTATTGAAAAATACAGATGATTTATAATAATGCATGCCAATACAGTAATAGAAAATATATTTTAAAAAAACAGTAACTCTTCCTTTTGTTTTTGTAATCCCTTAGCCGATTGTCTGTGATACACATCACATTCTAGTTTAATGTTTATTCAGTAATAAATTTGCTTTCTTTCTCTGCTACCTTTGTGAAGAAATGTTTTCTGGAATGCAAGATTTTGTTTTCCATTGTATTTCTGCAACAAGCAATATATCAATTTTCTTCTTGACCCAAAGTACAAACTGTTTGGTTAATATTGATGTGTTTTAATTCCTATTTCATTATCCATAGATCTGGAAATATTTTTCTTTTTACCAAATTTCAGAGCCACTGATAGTGATGTTATTTCAGAAGATAAATTATTGAGAAGAAAATGAGGGGTCACTACTTTTAAGCCAATTTTTATTGTGCTATTAACAACTGAATATTTATTGAATGACAAGGATTTTACAGTATAGTCCAAATATATGAAAGTATTATTTTTGCCTTGAGAAATAAGTAGAGGAGAAACATATTAACCATTTTAATTTATTTGAAGAATTTCCATGTAGAAGAGATAGGGACTTTTCTCTGGATGCCAAGCAAACATCAGTACCAATGAGTTAGACTATCAGAGGGAGAAAGCAGGAGTAGATGGAACAATGTTTCAATAATTAAAGCTCTGCTATACTGAGCTTAGCACCCATTTAAGGTCATGATGATAACGCCAGGTGTCAGTCAAATGCCTAGGCAGGTAGAGGCGGGTCCGCAGTGAAACCCTACCTTCAAACCAAACTACAGCCTGAAGGTTGAAAGACTGGACTGCTAGTCCCAGATGAAACCTGCCACCCAGAGTGACTTCTGTTCCTGCTTGTCTGCCATTTCCTGATTGATTCTTTTTGAATAATGCTTTTGAACCAACTGATTGTTGCCTTTTCCAGTACTACCTATGGCCTGTCACTTCCATATTCTGAGACCATAAAAGTCCTGGACTCAGATACACGGGGGGACTTTCTCACCTTCAAGTAGGGGGACCAACCCCACATCCTCTCTCCATGGAAAGCAGTTTCATCACTTTAAAAACTTCCCGCCTTGCTTACTGTTGGATTGTCAGTATATCCTCATTCTTCTTGGATGTTGGGCAAAAGCTCTGGACCCACTGAGTGTGGGTACCCAGAAAGGGTGTCACACTGGCCTTTTGACCTTGCTGGTGGAGAGCAGCCACCCCACACAACAGGACCAGGGGCTGACTGAGCTGCTAACACACTGCCATCCATTGGGCAGTGGACAGTGGAACTAAAGTAGCTAATTAGCACATTAATTCCCACTCGGAGTCTTCAGAGTTGTAGGCACCATTGGCTGGGCACTGTCGCATTCTCCTCGGGGCAACATGCCTGGTCTGGCCTCAGACCCCCAAGGAGCTTGCTCCTGTGTCATGCTCAGAGCAGCTGGCTAGATCCCATACTCACTCACTCACATGCTCCCTCCTGCTAGGGACTGAACACGGCAGGCCAAGTAGACGGGGCACCCCTGCTGCAAGTCTGACAAAGAGACCAAGAAAGAAAATTCTGTGTCAATAAACATGCTAACAGTGAAATTCTTTAAGTGTAGGTTGACAAATGTTTATCTTTAATTCTAAAGACGCACTTGGCACTGGTGGGAAATTGAAGCCCATGCTATAGAGATCTCCCTAACTCTACCTTTATTATTTTTGTAAAGACAGAGGGGTTTTATCAATACACAACATCTACATGAAAAAAAGAATCTATGTTAAAAGGCTTTTGTGTTCTAAGCACATCGCTGAGCATTTGGCACACATATGTCATTTAGTCTTCACAACAAGCCTGAAAAGTATGCATTGTGAGCACATTTTACAGCTGCAAAAACTGATGCACACACAGCTAGTAAATTGTATTTGGCCATCCGATGTTCATATTTACTGTTACACTATGCTGCCTCTCATCCAGGCAAATGACAGACTCAAGAGTTAAAGTGAACAAAATCAAAAGGATTCATTGTGTTACATTTTATGAGTAGAATAACTTAAAGTTAATAGAAAATCACAGAAGCATGTGGAATGTATTAACTACTTTCAACATCAACATATTCTCAAAAGGCTTTTAACATTTCCAGAGTTGATAAAATGAATAAACAATTCAAGAGTTTCTAAAATGGCATTCTAAGGGAAATTATATTTCTTTGTCTCAGAAAGTTTTGCTTCTTAAAAGTGTTAAAGGAATACTACAGTATTTTAGTGTTAGTTTATACTAGTTCCATTTCTTAACATGTTATTGTTGTGACTTCAAGGCAGTAGCATCTGAGATTTCTTTGTTAATCTTCTCCCATATAACTTTTAATCCCATGTTCCTAACCTCCCCCCATTTCTACTCCATTTCTCCTGCTCACTTTTGCTTCAAGCAACAATGTAGGAATTTTCTTATCAGAGCCTACCTCCCTCCTTCCGAGTTTACACTTTCCAAATTCATCTTGGACCCTAAAAGCATACTATTTATGCCTCCCCAATTTCTTTGTTCAATTTCAAGCTGTTGATACTCCCCAATTCTGTATAAGGCCCTCTCACACCCCCACTACACTCCAAATTACTGCACATGTGTCTCCTTCCTGAGACATTTATCATCTATGACATGTAGAAAATCTTTGAAGAGAGACTCTTCTATATTCTCTCTTTCTAGCCATATCCTATCTCTGTGGGCTCTCTCTGCTATTCTTCATCCAGTCAAAGGGGTCTTAATGTAGTCTGAGAGTAGGAAAAAAATCTGCTCTGGTCATACTAATCCAAATCTTTCTAACTTACCTATGGGAGTTCAAAGCTAAATTTAACAACTTAAATTGTATTTTGTATTGATCATTCTACTCCAATTAATGAGGAGTATAGCATGCTCTAAATGGCAGAAAGGTCCATCAAATGAGAGGGAAAAAGTAGCGAAAGAAGCAGGATTAATAGCACATAACCAAATAATTCAAAATACTCCCTTACAAATTCAATCTAAGCCTCTTTTAAGTATTATTGGCACTCTACCCTTTGAAGGACTGTGAACAATTTCTCTCTCCTTACTACCTCCAATTTAATTCAAATCAATGAAAAAGTATTATATACAGAGCTTATAATATAGTAAAGAGGTAAAAGAGGCAAATATAGACTTATTCTGACTAGCCTAAGATAATAAGGAATGCTTGGGTCTAACAGAAAATCACAGGCACCTCCTAACGTGTTGTCTTCTAACATGTCTTCAGGCCCAGAAGAAATATACTTGTTTATATTTGGAGAAACAGGCATAGATATGTGAATTGTTTTGAACAACAAAATATAAGCCGAAGAGACATATGTCATCCTGAGCTGGAAGAGTTAATATTTAATCACTGTTCTCTATGCTGGGCTCCAGCCTTGGAGAACTCTGAAGTCTCAAATTAAGATGATGGTGCCATAAATTGTTGGCACTTTCTTCAGCCTGGATTTTCAAGTGATTAAAATGAGTAGAAACCTCTGCCTACCTGTTTAAGGTTGGCTAATTTTTATGTGTTCAATTACTATTTCTTCATGCAAAGTTCTGAGAATTATTGCCTTTGTTGCTTACCTACTCTGCATTATGTGGTAAGATTATGCAATATATTTTTACTAATTTTAAGTCCCCAAAGTTTTTTCTTATTCTTACATTCTTAGCCTATCCTTAGCAAATATTTGGGCACAGCAGGTGACAAAAATGTACCAGGGGTATTTTGAATGCTTTAACAAAATATTATTTTACATGAAGTATCTCCCTAGAATGTGAAAATTTAGTAGTCATAAATAAATCCATGTTATCATCTTGGGTTACAAAATGTACTTTAATAATTATATTAATATGACTCCTAGTCCCCTACTTGCAACTTTTAATGTATTTGCATCTTCTTTCCCCAAATGCTTTCCCCCCTAATACAGCAATTTCCCAACTGTTAATCATAATGAAAACCACACCTTAGGCAAGATAGATGACACAGAAAGAGCTAAAGTGTGAGTAATTTAAAACGGAACAAAAGAAGATATATTTTGCTTCCTGTTGTTTTATCTGCAATTTTAGCTGCTGATGTGAGGTAATATCAAAGTTATAACAAAGGGTCATGTCTGGGTGATACTCTTTCTTCACAGGACACTATATAGTCTTGTTTTTTTTTTTTTTTTTTTTTTTTTTTGCTAAACAGGCACTTCTTTTCTCAGTCTCCTTTTCTTCTATATGACTTCTTACTACTGCAAAGTTTCTCCTCTATCTACACTCCCTTGATCATTTTGTCTAATAGCATGTCTACAAATGCCAACTGCCGTGTGCTTACAAATCACTGTCAATATATCCAGCCTAAATTACTTCACTGAATCCCACATTTGTCTATGCAACTGCCAATTCAGCAACTCCCCTTGGATGTCTAACATATATGTCAAAACCAACATGTCAAAATCACGCTCCTGTAATTTATTCCCTCATTTACACAACAACACCTATTCCTCCCAAAGCCTCCCCTGTTTTGGTAGAGACACTTCCAACTTTTTGCCTCTTGAATCTTTATCCCCTTACTTTGCTCTCAGTTTTTCTTTATCCAATGGTCTTGTTATTTTCTAACATACTATGTAATTCAATTATATATACATATTCACTATTCATATTCTGTTTCCATTACTGGAAAGGAAGCCTCCTGGTAATTTTTGTTTAATATTTCCAGTTTGCTGCAGAAAAATTAAAACATCCCAAGCACCTAAGTGAGTGGTTTTTATATGAATGTTCCTGTATTAGGAGACTTTTAATTAATTGAAAATGTCAATATAAAACTGGCACATAAGATACCCTTTCTGAAATAGAAAAATACAGCTGGTTGTTCTTTCAAAATCTATGTATATATTTTAATTTTTGTGTTCATTTTCTTTTAATTTAAAATTGAAATAAGCATGCATTAACAGCAAGAAAATCACTTTTAAAAAATTTTCATTCTCCTTTAAACTATAGTGCTTGACAAATAACCAGAAAAGGACGATGTTAACAAACAGTAAAATGTTACATTTCTGATAGTTCTACATTTGTTTTAATTACTCATCCCTGCCATTAATATCACTTCTCATATTTTACTACATTAAAGTTGTTTTTTAGAAGAACAAAAATAAGCAAATGCATTTATAGTTTCATATTTACATTCAGTCTTAAAATGCTTTGTTAAGTCTAACTTCATAAAAGAGAATTTTAATAGCTTTATTGAGATATAATTCATATTTCATAAAACTCATCCATTTAAAGTATGTAATTCAGTGGTTTTCATTGTCTTCACAGAGTTGCTTAATCACCACAATAATCTAATTTTAGAAAATGTTTATCATTCCCAAAATAAACAGTATTCCATTAACCGTCCCTCCTCATTCCCTCACACTGGTCCTAGGCAATCACTAATGTACTATCCCCATTGATTTGCCTCTTCTAGAATTTTTGTATACATGGAATTACACCACACATACTCTTTGTGACCTTTGTGACTAGTTTCTATTATTTATTGTAGTGTTTTCAAGGTATATCCATGCAGTGTAGTACAACATTTCCTTTTATGGCATGCAATATTTTATTGCATGAATGTATCACACTGTTGTCATCCATTGATCAGTTGATGCACATTTGAGTTGTTTCACTTTTTGGCTGTTATGAATAATGCTGCTATGAACATTTTTGTACAAGTTTTTGTGTGGACATATGTTATTTACCTTGGGTGTATACCTAGGAGTAAAATTACTGGGTCATTTGGTAACTACAGGTTTGACACTTCGAGGAACTATCAAACTTGTTCTCCAAAGTGGATACATAATTTTACATAAAAAAAAAAAAAAGCTATTTTTAACATTGTTAAGACTAGCATTTTGTGAAATTTTATTGTTTGGCAAAGGAGTAAGTTAAATCTTAAATTCTATTAGGTGTATTTGTTAACACTAAAAGCCACATAAGTTGAACAAGATTAAAGGTACTCTGTTCCATTAGATTTAGTAAATATTTCACAAATTTTACCTTGAAAATATCTTTTTTAATGTTTCACAGGAGAACTTGCTAATTGTGTACTCATGAGCAAAGAATTTTTCCCTTCTGTTTGGAAGATTATCCTCTTGAACAGAGAGCATAGAATCAGGACTTCAAACGAGCAAGGAAGGAGAAGACACCAGTGAAGCCTGCAGGTTGTCTAAATAAGCACTGCACATACACAGCCTAATTGCTTGCAGCCCAATCACTTTCCATCCCCAATGGGAGTGCATCCATCCCTTAGATATGCCCCAAGTGGAACCGAAAGCATGTGACATCAAGTGTGGTCTCCAAGCTAAGCAGCTCTCAAGTTAAGATCTTTCATCAATATAAAAAACATTTAATTTCTCAATGGTCTTCAAAAAAAAAAAAGAAAAAAAGCTAAAGACACACATATCTCATATGTAGCAATTCTCTTGCATATAGAGAATTCATTGCACCAAGAAGCAATACATGACAATGCTTACTACATGTTTATTCAAGGAGGAAAAATAACCTAAACACACTTTAAGAGGAGGAAGGGTATTATGTAATAGTGTTATATGTGTGAATTAAAATAAATGAACTAGACATAGAGGTCACAAGTTGGATATCTCAAATGCAGTATTGAATTATGAAAAAATATAACAACTTGTTCACTGATACATGTAAGATAATGCTAGTTATATGGTGCTTTAAAATTCTGAAATTTCTAATTTTTTTTCAAATTTACAGAAAAAATTGAGAGAACAGTAAGATGAAGAACACCCATACACTCTTCACCTAAAATAATTGTTAACCTTTTTTTTTACATTTGCTATTCCTCTGTTTCTTTACATGTGTACACACATGTGCACACACGTTTCTGAACCATTTGAAAGTAATTTGTAAATTTTATATCATTTCATGTCTAAATACAATACACTTCCGGATTACAAGGACATTTTTCTGCATAAGTACAATATCATTATAACACACAAGAAAATAAAAATTACTGACAAATCAAATAATGGTATATATTGTTCATGAAAGTATAATAACAAGAGAAGAAAATATTGTTGGTCTCAGAAACTCCCTCAAAATTTATTTCTCCAGGTTGGTAATAGTAGAGGAAAACAAGCAGAGTTAAAGAAGGACATAAAGGGGTCTTCTATGTTGTCTGTAATATTGTTTCTTTGAGAAAATTTTTTTTTAAATGATATAGCAAAATGTTACCATTTGCTAAATCTGAATTGTGCATATATATTTATTTTTCTTAGATTTAATATCATATGTTGGAATGTTTCTGTAAAACAAAACAAAGAAGAAGCTGTGAGTAATGGAATCTTATGTTGCCCTGGATGAAATCATACCTAGTAACGGTAATATAAAAATTCCAATTTTTTTGTATATAAAATTGGTTTGATATTAAAATTTTGTATGGTTCAACCTACTATATTTATATTACATTGTTTTAATATAATTAAGCCAATATATGTTATATTATATTGACTTCATGTGATAATTTATAATATACATATACTACTATATTTATACAACCATTACAAGGGAAGTTTATTGAGATACGTAGACATATGGGTTGGCTTGATTCTCATGTTACATATACATGGAGACAGCTCCTGAAGACCCTACCATAACACAAAGGCAAGTGCGAGAGAGTCCACCTGCCAGGCCTGTGGGGAAGTTCCACTGGAACCTCCTTAGAGAGAAAAACTGGAGGTAGGTTTGTGAGTCCTTCATGGCCCTGCACACTTTGGGGCAGCTCACAGCAATCTGACAGACAGTGCTAGACTCCAAAAGAGACGCGCTGATCCTGAGTTACGGGACTTTTGAATTTTATAATTAGGGAAATCTGGGCACCCGCATCATATGGTCAGGAGCTGTAATATATCACAGTGGTGTGATGTGGCGGAAACTTGACTCCAGCCCTGCCCTGCCAGCTCAGCATTTTGTGGTTGGGTGAGCTCTGGCACAAACAGGGACATTCTGACTGTAGCTAATTTCCATGGAGTTTTCCAGAAGACTAACTTCTTTTCAGGGGTGCCAACCTGTAAGGGAATTGTATTCAATAAATCATTTCCTCGCAAACACCAAAAAATGTATCATTTTTCTCTAAGAAACATTAATCTAGAAAGAAAGTATATTCTCCACATGACAAAAATGTATCAATGGAGAAGGAAAAACATAGAAATGTAATAATATAAGGTGGACTATAAACCCTATTATGGAACAGTTATCTCCTGGTATGTGTGAGGGATTGGTTCCAGGACCCCTGCTGATACCAAAATTCATAGATTCTCAAGTCCTTTACATAAAATGCTGTAGTATTTGCATGTAACGTATGCACACTTTAAATCATCTCTAGCTTACTTAAAATACCTAATACAATGTAAATGTCATGTAAATAGTTTTAGTTTTTTTAAGGAATAATGACAAGAAAATAGATTCTGTACATATTCTGTACAGATGCAACCACCCTTTTTGAAAAACATATTTTTTATCCTTGGTTGGTTAAATCTGTGGATGTGGAACCTACAGATATGAACGACCCTGTTTATTTGTATATAGCCTATGCACATTCTCCCTGCATACTTTGAATCACCTCTAGACTACTTATAATATCCAATCAAATATACATGTTATATAAATAGTTGTGATATTGAAGTATTTGTATTTGTATTTTAATTGTTTTATTGGGTTTTTGACAAATATTTGTGATCCATGGTTGGTTGAACTTGTATATGCTCAGCCTGCAGATATGGAGTGCCCACGATACATGAAACATGTGAATATGGGAGTGTCTATGAAATATAATGGGGAAAGCTTTGGAAGAGAGACAAGTCAGAAGATACAGATTAGAGTCCTTGTATTTTGCTTGTTTATTTGATTGACTTCAGGCAAGTCACTAACATGTTGAATCTCTTAATTTTTATGTAAAACTTGATTTAGAAGTAAATATCTATATTTTATATAAAAATAGAATGACAATGGAATTGTTGTTCAATTGTTGACTATCTCTTGGAGTTCTGAGTATTAAATAACCAATTAATTTACATCCGGCAAGGAGAAGAGTCTTTCTGATTTGAGTCTTTCTGATTTGAGGCGAAGAATCCCCATTTAAAAAATAGATTCAAGTATTATTTTTGTTTTGTTAAATCATTAACTCAGTCATAGTCTTTTAAGACTATTTTGGTATACTAGATATTGCAGGTATAGCATACCTTATATACCCATACCTAGATGTATAACATACTTACCTGGAGTATATTATACTCTGGTACAGATTTCCCTAGATTTTGTAGATTTTTTATAATCAACAGGGAAAGGGTGTCCTTTACATATTTTTACATCTAGATCCTGTTCTCATCTTCATTTTTATATTCTACTCTATAATCTTTTGTGATAAGAAATTAGTAATAGATAATTCATAGAGTGGTCTCAAGTTGTGCTTGTTGTTTTTAGGGTTTAAGCAATGCTTCTAGAGAGATTTTTGATAGTTAATCAGAGTTTTACCTGGCTATTTATTCATTTTATAACTTTGTGATATTAAAAACTGCTGCTGCCTGTGAACAATCAACATCAGACTTGTTTTTTTAAGGAAGAAACTAAGGTATATGGTTTTGTACGACTCCCTGAATCCCTTGTACCAGTGCTTCAGCAACTCAGAGTGGGGAGCCTGCAGATTAGTCTGGATAAAAAACTGCTCTTAATTTACCATTATCATTAATTTATTTCTTACTCATCCCATTCCCCAAACATGTTATTCCACTGATCTTTTACATATCATTAGGAAAGTAAGAATATAAAAACTGACTAACATTTTATAGTACTCTTAACATTTTCATGTATAATCTCATTTCATCTGGTTAACAAACCTGGTAGTAGATATATATGTAAATGGAACTCAGGAAAGTCATGAGATTTGCCCAAGAACTCATAGCTCATAAATGACAAAGTTGGGAGTGGAATTCTGACCTTTAGATTCTGAATTTCATGACAGGATAACTTTAGCTCTTAAAACAGGTAATAGGATTGTATTTCATGTCATTGACTGCCTCTTCATTCCCTGAAGCCCTATTCTGGAAATGAAGTTGTAAAGACTGTGTACATGAGTGCTCTCCTTTGGTATGAATGGGGAAAAGCCCCACTAAGGCTTCTCCAGGCTTTCATCTCACACCACCCTTTAATTCAGCTTTAGTAACACTCCAAGCCACACACTGCATTTCTACAGTAAGTGTAGGCCCCTTCCCAGATATTACTAAGGACCCCTCAGGAGTCTAAGTGGAAAGTACGATAATGCCTACAACAATTATTAATGCATACAATCAATATTTGACAAATGTTAAATATCATGACTGTCCCTCTCACTTCACTCTTCTCTGTATGTCACCCCTTCTCTTCATGTATCACTTAAGGGTGCTGCACTTCTCCCAAGTTGACTGTGTCCCAGAGAGTTAAATATTGCCCTTCCCTTTCATTCCTCAACACATATCTAACACAGGCTAAAGTGTTTAACAGATGTGATTAAGGCTTTTATATAGTGTACAAGAAGATTAAAGTGCAGTAAGGGAAACTTAAACTTGAATTTTTTTTTAGACTATTACCCCAACTAGCATTCCTTTCTCTACCACATTATCTGCGTGGCGATGTTATCTTTGGCCTGGTGCCTGGTTGTTAACATTTCCCCATCTCTCTCAAGCAGCATCCCGTATCTGCTCCCTCTGTCTCTCAGATTTCGGATTGCAGATGGGAGTTGCTGACTCCGAGTAGAAGCCACAAGCAAATTCATTTATCAGCCCTTCATTCAAGGAATTTCACATAATTGTGCAGTCTTTAACTTGTAACTGTCAAAAATGTTACTTTTCTTGAATATATACTATTTGACTTTGCTACAACCAAGTAAACTACTGGTGTTTTCAAAAATAAGAAAGCTCTGAAATTCAAAAGCAAATTTAATCTGCTAATTCTACCAGCAGAAACATTAATAGAAGCTTTTATTTTTTACCACCTTCTTCTTCCTCTTCTTCTTATTTTTCCTCTCCTTCTCCTTTCCCTCTTTCTTTTTGTGTCAGGCATGAAAAATTACAGATCTATTTTTGAGACAGGATTTACCCTCAGACCTCCACCTCTGCCCCATCCTGATGTTGCTGCAATCAGACGTTTTTCCAAAAAACATAGGTAGCCTCATCTGGGCACAGAGACACAGTGGCATCAGATAGTATTACTAACTTTTCCAGATCCAGAGCCAAGGTTTCAGCTTTCCCTGATTACAATCGCTTTTTAAACAAGGCCTATAGAAAGAAAGCAAGAATTAGAATCTGAGAGTGAGTTTTCCTGCATCTTGTATAAGTTTTCCTGCATCTTGACAAGTAAGGTATAATTTGTCAGTGAAATTTCTGTACTAGTCTGATTATTTCTATGTGAGGAAAGATGTAATCATAGTGTCACTCTGCTTCTATTTTCCCATTTTCTTGTCCCTGTTGCCTTTGAACTAAAATGACTTTTTATTCTTATAAATTAAAAACATTCATGTAACCTGATCTCTTCCTAGATCTACTTTTTCAAAACTTTACTGTCACTGGATCTATGTCTCAGATAAAAATGTTTAGAGAAATTGGAGAAAAAATTAAAAACCTCTATTTCATCAAAGAAAATAAACAGGGTTAAGCAAAATAATGTCAGCCTTGTAAATATAGGAATTTTTAAAGTCATCCTTGAACTCAAGGCCGTTCTCTAAATAATCAAAGGAAAGACTTCTAGGTGACCTTTTACACAATCTCAGACAATCCTATGTTGTGCAAACAAGGAAATTAAGGTCTTCTCTGAAGAAAAGTGACAGAAACTGTTTTGGAACTCTGGTCTCTGTTATGGGCCACCAGAGATGCCAGCATTTCACATTCTTCTACCTACCTACCAAGGCAGTTAAGATGCTCCATTTATTAATTTTTATTACGTAAGTGATAGCCTACAAAGTAAGTCTTTATTTTTAAAGACCCTCCCCAAACACTGAGTCACATAGATTTAAGCAATTAAAGAAAGCTTTTGAAATGAGAATATCAACAGTGGATAAATACTTCCTTTAAAATGCACCCACATTTCTCTTTGTATAGTCGAACATTGTTGTATGACATTGTGATGTTCATCTAATTCTCCTCTATAAAATGTTCTTTTCTCTCCCAATAGCAGAGGAAAAATGTTTTTGCTCCAAAAGAAGAAACAACATTTGTCCAAACCTGCATCCTCAGCCCTATCTACCTGTGAAAAGGGCAAGACTGTCTTTGAACAAGACCTGGAACATCAAACAAACCTGATTTCCTATCTTATCTCAAGCCTATTATAAATTGAACATTTTGCTTTCTTAATTGTAACAGTACAGGGTTGTACTTTAGGAATATCTGTATATAATATTAAGAGACAATTTACTCAGGTGATAGCATTTAAATCTGCATACACCCAGTACTATCCACTCCACTTTTCATTAAATGTGCATTAACCTAAAACTACCCCAGACTGTAAAAGTATGAGAGGATTGTGATAACATACCATTAAAGTGACAGTAAATCAGCAGAAACATAACATTAGATTTTTCAGTTCAGTTGCTTTGCAGACTATAAATGTGAACCATTCTTTCATGAAGTTATAGATATTTTCAGTGAACACAACTGACCTCTCTGGAGGTCTGCTCTTAAATTAGGGAAATTAAAACATATTTAGATATAGAGGTAACCATATTTTCATAATGAAAATTAAAGTTGGAAAAATATCTAATTACAGTAACTAATTTGCAACAGTATTGTTTCCTACTGCAATGCACTACAATATATCCAGAGATGCTAATGAAGTCATTTATTGACACAGCCTTCCTTTAAGGTTACTCTGGCTTGTTTACTGTTTCCAAATGCTGCAGTGTTGTTGTGGTTTAAACATATGTTAGAAAGGGAAAACTGTAATTACCACCATTGATTATCTAGCTACAAGACTTTCTACTCCAAAACTTTCTCACAAAGCAACATTGATAAATTTTAAAGACCTAAGTATTTTTTCTTACCTGATTTATCTAATTTATATTATTCTGAAAATTTTAGTATGCAAATCACATATATATAATTTAATTAAAAAGTAAAAAATATCATTCACCTTAATGCAATCACTGTTTTCATTTTAATGTTATTTGTTTCCCATGCATTACTCATATTTATATAACATTTTAACCTCTGCATGGCCCTTATAGAATTTTGACTTCATTACATATTCAGCCTTCTGATAAGAAATCCTAAGTTAAAGATAATGACAGAGAAATACTTTCTTTGGTTCTCCTGTGGTGTCTTGGGGGAGACAGAATATCTCTGATGCTGTGGATGGTAGACAATTAAGGAAAACTTTACAGTGAGAGACACCAAACCTCATATTCTGGTGAATTCCATGAACTATTTCAGTTAGCAATAATGATAATAGTAAAACACATTTTTGCAGCTCTCTAGAACTTACAGTGGTCCTGTAGAAACCTTTCCAATTCATTAATACAAAATCTCAATAATGTACTAACTGTCAATGATACATTTTGTAGATGGAAAACCTAGTCTCCTGTCTTCACATGATTTAACCCCAGCAATAGACTGGGGAGTTAGCAGCACCAAGCTAGAAGTTAGTATCTTCTCGCTTTCTTTTCTCCACAAATTCTACACTCCAAGAGTTCATGGTGTGAACAGAGGATGTTCCCATCCACCTGTATGTTTCTGGCCCATGATGGCAGAATAAGAATTTACAATTAAATAATTTTATTTAGTAGTTTTTTTTGCCCCTGCCAGCACATGCAAACATACTTTTTTGTGTATCTGCTTAAACACTATGGACTTTAGTTCCAATCTTTAATATGTAACTTGGAAAGAGAGTCCTGGAGTCTCTGTTATATATGGCTTCTCACAGCTACTTGAAAGTGGATTTAAAAATCCACCTCTGTGCAATCCTTCCAAGATCTGGCATCTAGAAGTTCATTTCAGAAAAATAATGTAATAATATCCCAAGTTGACTGGGACAAAAACTGTATGATCGAATCCCATCAAATGTGCAGTTGAAATCCAATATTGAGCTGACTGACTCTAATTTTTTTTTTAATTGTACTTCTTTTGATTAAAAGACAGCAGGGAATAAAATACCTAGTATATAATATAATACAGTGATATAGCACTTCAGTGACTTTCTCTGAAATATTTTCATTCTAACAATCAAAGTATAGATTTTATTTTTCTTTTCTTTTTTTTTTTTTTTTTTTTTTTTTTTTTTGACAGAGTCTAGCTCTGTTGCCCAGGTTGGAGGGCAGTGGCTTGATCTTGGCTCACTGCAACCTCAGCATCCCAGGTTCAAACGATTCTTCTGCCTCAGCCTCCAGAGTAGCTGGGACTACAGGTGCATGCCACCACGCCTGGCTAATTTTTTGTACCTTTGTAGAGACGGAGTTTCACTATGTTGCCCAGGCTGGTCTTGAACTCCTGAGCTCAGGCAATTTGCCCTCCTCGGCCTCCCAAAGTGCTGGGATTATAGGCATGAGCCACCACTCTGTGTAAGAACAGATTTAAATGCCAGACTAACTATTTGTCACGTAATAACTGATCAAATCACAAACAATTTGCTAAGTTATTTTAGTTTCAAAATCAAACTTCGACACAATGCCAAAGTAGTAAACAATAAATAACAGTTGAATATAGTAAGTTTTCCAATGGAAGGGCTGAAGTCAGAAAAATATGTGAGAAGCAGCTGTAAAGCTCTACAAAAATCTGGCTTGTGTTGGCTTCCAAAAATCACTGGTTTTAAATCGCTTATCTTCTGATAAGTAGCTGTATAGCCTTGGGCGTATTACTGTTTCCATTATAGCATCCTTATTTGTAAATAGGAATAGCTCCTCAGTGACCTACCTCATTGCAACGGAGGAAAAAATAAAAGGAAACATGTATGCCAAAATATTTAGAAGGTATTTTTCTGCTTTCATTTCCCACTTCATTAACTTTAAAATTACATGTTAACCATCAATCTTAACCATATGCTCTATTTATTATGAAATGCCTTAATCTGCCCATATCAGAATCCATATATTTAATATAAGTCACTGAATGACAGGACATCTCAGTTATCAAGGTTTAAAATGTAAAAATATATTTAAAGAAATAATATAAATGGTGAACTCACTGCTCCTTCTGCCAAATAACATTTCCCTACTTTTCTAGAATAATCAGCCTTTTTGTGTACCTTTCTTCACAATATTGATTTACCCAGAATGTATTTCCTCTTCTCTTGCTCCAAATAAAGCCCTGCTCAACTTTGAAGCTCCCCAGCCCTCAGTCATCTATCTATCTCTTTCAATTCGGGTGCATATATTGTCTTACTACACCATTTAAATCCCTTTGTTGCCCTGAAATTATTTGACATGTGTTAGATTTGTCTCCCCCTTCTATGTTTACAGAGGAGCAATGATTTATATTGCACACAGCGTTGGGTGCACTGTTGGTGGAGTTAACCAGACATTAGTCAGAATCGGTACTTACTGTTATATGGCCTTGGATAAGTTATTCACTTAGTTTTATTTTCCTTATATTTAAAATGTCAAACTGTTATTGTGAGTACTAAAAAGTACATAATGCATTTATATAGGGTCTAGCATGTAGTGAGCTCTCAAAAAATGGACATTTCAATACTTATTAAAGTTAATACAATTCCCTTCCTCTTCCATGATATCTACCATAGCACTTGCCACATGATTGTGATCCATACATACCTGTTGCTTGAATAACCCCTTTACTATCTATAATGATGAGGTCAATAGTAATGGACATGTTTTAAATTCTTTGTGGCATACCAAATTTTTACTCAACATAATTATGATTGATATTAGTGATATGGTTCACTGCACTACCAAACCTCAATAACACAAATTGCATCCTAATATTCCCATGTCCCAAAACACTAATCATTTTTATTGATATTGGCTCTTTGACATAGTCGAATGTCCTGAACAAACTCAGAAAGCCAGAAAAAGAGAACTAAACTACATATCAAAATCTAGACATAAGAGAGCTAATGACTGCTTTAGTGCTTTCCTGAATTTCTCCCTATTGTGCTATGGATACTTATATTTAGAGATGCTTTGAACATTCATTTTCTCCAAGTGCCAAAAAGCCAGAGGTTGTCATAATATTCTGTTTAATAAGGAATATCAACATCCTTAAATGACCTTCTGAGATAAAGAATAAATCTAAAACATTACCACGTAGCAAAATCATAATTACCACTGGGTCGTCAAAAGATTTAGTTGTAAATTTTTAAATTTCACAATTATGGTGGAGGAGCTTCACTGTCAGCATCTGGATTGCTGCTGCAGTTTGTATATTGCACATTGACAACAGAAAATAGATGTTCATTTTCAATGAAATCAATGAAGAAGCAAGATACTTGGAAGAAACTCATTTATTCACTAACACTCCATTAATTTCTTTGTTCCCTGCATACTCATTTTAAAAATCTGTATCAAAATGATTTATCATTGATACTATTTTTATATTTTTTCTTATGAAATTTTGAGTTTGCAGAGTTGTCATTCTACTATTATTTTATCTTTACAAGAAGCAAGACGTTAGAAAAGAAGTTCTTTGCTAGAAAGACTTGGGATAAGTCAAATTAAATATATAAGCATCACGTAGAGTTCTTATTTGGTTTGATGTATAAATTTAATTGCACAAAAAACTACAAAGAATGGCATTGATGTTTTAATGTATTAAATTAAATATTATTTTAATGTACTAATGTAAATATTTAATTCTGTATTACTTCATTTAGTTTTATAATCATTAGTTGTTCAAATAAGAGCTATCTTCTTAATGTTATCCAGTTGATGCTCTCTTATTGTCAATCTATTTCCTGTAAATGTAAACATTTGAGTGTTCTCAGTTTATGCCTACACACAGAGCATTTTCAGAATTACTAATTAGTGCTATATTTGATGATTACAATAAAAACTATGCATATATACTTAACCTGACTAATAGAATTGTACCATATACTGCAAATAAAGGTTTAATACAAGGTACAACAAGAATGCTGAACTATATTTGAAAGTAGATATTCATAAATGCAAATATTAATAATAAATCTCAATGACATACTTTGTATGAACTTCTGACATTGTCATGATGCTTATATATGATAATAACCAATGCAGTCATGTGATTATTGATTGTGCAAAGCTCAAGGATTTCAGAAATGAAATTTAAATGAGCCATGGACTTTCCAGAACTCAAAGATGGTACCTAATACCAGATTTTGGCTGAAAATTTAACATTCATGTATTATTCATATACTTTATTCATATATATATATATGCACAAATGTCTATATAATAGATGCACATCACTGGACATAAATCATGCAATATATGCAGCTTTATATCTTCTTTCAGTTACCATATTATATTTTATTGATTTATTAAACATTTTAAGAATTATACAATATTCCAATATCCACCTATTTCAAATTTATGAATAATTCCCTTATTACTGGACTTCTCCAAAATTTTTCATGTTTAACACATATTACTTTAACTTTTAAAAAGACAAAAATATTTTTTAAACCATATTAACAAAACATCAACTCAGATATTTACTAAAGCCAAAACTTTACATCAAAAAGTTAAAGAATTAATTGAATTAAGAAAAAAAACTTTAAAATCTTGTATGTAAACAACACACACTGTTTTACATGAAAAGATAAAATAATAGATAAAAGCGAGGTGACAAAGGAGGGAAGGGAAAAAGCACCATACCTCATTACTCGACTTAGCACTGCGTGGATTTCAATATGCTTTACTGCACTGAGAAGCAAACAAACTATCTATCTATCTATCTATCTATCTATCTATCTATCTATCTATATAATTGATTGTGCAAAGTTCAAGTATTTCAGAAATGAAATTTAAATCAGACTTGGACCTTCCAAAACTCAAAGATGATACCTAATACTAGATTTTGGCTGAAAATTTAACATTCATGTATTATTCATATACTTTATTTATATATATATAAACGTGCAAATGTTTATATAATAGATGCACATCACTGAACATAAATCATATGATATATGCAGCTTTATATCTTTTTTCAGTTATATAAACTATATATATATAGTTTATTCTAGATTCTTATTACTTTCATCGTGGTGTGAATAAAAATGTTTAATTTTCAATTGACAAATTGAGCTTTTTTTAAACTTATCCTTGTTTTAGACTCATTCATAAATTCAAATTGTCAGATACAAGATATTGTGGAAATATGTGACCATACATATATTAGTATATGTATATCTGTAATTATCACATAATATGTAAATAAAGTGTGTGTGTATATATATATACATACAAACACACACAAAAACACCAATGTAGATGAGAATATATATACATAGATACACAACTTTTTGCTGTTTAAGATAAGAATAATTGGGAAGAAATATAGGAATTTAGAACAAATGTGCTTTATAAAAAATGGTATGTATTTTTAAATGTTCAACCCAATTTTAAAAGTCAAACTGGGAGAGGCTTTCTATAAGACAGATGCAATCCAAAAGAGGTACCTACTCAGCTGTTAATTAGATAAGAAAACAATGTTTTTTCTCTTTAGCTATTGAATCTTAATTTTTAAAATCACGATGGTGTTTTATAAAATAAACCTGGAAGTATGACAAAAATCAATGTCCAAGAAATTACTGAAGCTTAATGGAAACAGAAGCTTCATTATTTTAAATGAATGTTGAAATACTAAATTAATTAATTAAAATTGATGTTAATATTTGTCGAGTAAAAAATTGAAGCTTAATGGAAACAGAACCTTTACTATCTTTTAATTAATATTATAATATGTATTAATTAATAATTAATATT
The DNA here is from genome assembly GCF_007565055.1 of Rhinopithecus roxellana. Taxonomy (NCBI): domain Eukaryota; kingdom Metazoa; phylum Chordata; class Mammalia; order Primates; family Cercopithecidae; genus Rhinopithecus; species Rhinopithecus roxellana. Next base: position 111,525,666 of record NC_044549.1, on the reverse strand, counting down.
AATATCTAGTGAAAATAATAATTTCATGATCTGATAACATGGATTCCTTTTTTCTTTAAATAAGAATAAGCTTTACACTATGATCCTAAAAAATATTTAAAATATCTCTTTCTAAAACATTTTTTAAATGGAGCTTAGAATATTTAGTTTATAAATACTGATGTAAATATCCTATATAAAAATGTAAATTCAAAGAGCATGTTAAAAATAATATAGCTTAATTAAACGGTTTTTTTTCAGAAAGTCAAGGGTGGTTCCGTATTAAAAATCTGTTATATAATATGTCATAAATATTGATTACAGGAAAACAATAATGTGATTATAGATACTGAAAAGACCTCAGATAAACTTCACAAGTGTTCTTGATAAAACTTCATATTACATAAGAAAAAATTAATATTTCTAAAACTTAGAAAACATATCTAATTCAATGCAAAAGCCAGCATTGTGCTTTATTCTAAAGCACTGGAAACATCTGCATAAAAGTCCGAATTATGATAACATCCCATATCAGTGCTGTTAATATCAATAATCTGAATGCAATGCAGTTGGAAAGATGGAGGTAAATGGTGCTTATTTGCAAACATTATTTCCAAATATTACTAATTCATTTCTGTAAATCCTATGAAAACCAACAGAAAAACATCTTTAAAATCAAGTTGTCTTGGTAGAAAATTAATATGTACAAATTAATGCCTTTCAAATATATAAATAACAGCCAGAAAAAAATTATAAGAAAAAAATTATATTTCAAATAGAGCAAAAATATATAATGTATACAAATCAAGTTAAAAACAAGCATATAATATTTATATGATAAACAACTTTAAAGTGCTCCTCAATGTCACAATCAAGGATGTGAGAATGATTACACATATATATAGACTGATTGCATGTAAATATATATATGTAAATACACGTGTGTTTGTATGTGTATAGTAACCATAGAGAGTGAATAAAACAGAGAAGTTTAGTATCAATTCTGTTTTCAGTTCTTAATTCTTTTTTCATATTGCCACCTTAAAATTCTGATTTAAAAAATCTTTACAGTTATTGCTGATATTAACATTTACTATTTATTTACTCACAAACAAACATTTATTTGCTGAGTGAATATTTATTTGAGAACCAATTATGTGCCAAGTCTTCTTCTGGGTGTTGGGGGTATAACTGTGAACAAAACAGAAAAAGCCTTCTCTCATGAATTTCAAGTTCACATATTAAAATGTGAAGTAGACCTTAAGGAAATAATGGAACAAGCCTTGTGGTTATCTAAAGGAACAGTACTGTAGGGAGCAACAAGTGCAAAAGCCCTGAGGCATGCCAGAATTTTTTTAAAGCACATCAAGTGACACAGTGTGACTAGAGCTGTGTGAGTAAGGAGAAGAGCAGTAGAAGAGAGAAATAGGAGACCATATAATTATCAATTATTTGAAGGCTTATCAGAAAGTCTCACTAAAGGTTACAAATTTTACTTTATTTAAATATTTCCAATTTACACAGGAAAGAAACTCCTAATATTTCAGGAATATATGTAAAATTCCAAGGTCATTTGATTAGTAAGTAGCCTGAAAATAGGAGAAAAGACACCACCTTATTATTACAGAGCAGGGATGGTAGACAAGACTCTGCCCACTGCCTTCATTCCTACAGTAGAAGGCAAGGGCAGAGCATTTTTTCATGGTGATTGTATGAAACAGAAAAGGCATGGTGAACATGCTTCTGTCCTTCTGGGGTCCCTTTCTCTGGTATGTTGTCTATAGAGAATGCTTTTTATGGGGCTTTATTTATTCACACATTGGCTTTTCTGGAGTTTTAGGCTTCTCTAGCACCTAGACACGGATATATAGAAAGGAAGACAACTTCAGGGGTACTCACTAGAGTGATGTTCTTCAAGCTTCAGTGTCCCTAATCCATCTGGCTTCTTCCTTCTTTCAGATTCTTTGTTTGTTGCCTTATAAATTTTATGCAGGATTTTGTTTTGTTGTAGATATTGAGAGAATTAGGGTCAAATGCATTTATTCCATCTGGTTTGGACAGAAATGCTTCCTTTAAAACTAAGATATAAAGTAAATTTAATTGAAAAGGATAGTCTTTTCAACAGGGAATGTTGATATCTATATGCAAAGGAAATCATCCTTGACTTGAATCTCACATCAGATGCAAAAATTTATTCAAATAAAACAGAGATCTAAATGGAAAGCTATAAAATGATGAAACTTTTAAAGAAAAGGTAGGAGAAAATCTTCATGAACTAAGGTTAGACAAAGAGTGCTGAGACATAACACTAAAGCAAGATCCACATAAGAAACAACTGGTAAGTCTAACTTAATCAAAATTTAAATATTTTTTGCTCTATAAAATTGCTATTAGTTGAATGAAAAACAAGCTACAGACTAGTAGAAAATGCTTGTGGATCACTATTTAACAAAGGCCTTATAAACAGAACATATAAAGAGCTTTCCAAATTTAAAAGTAAGAAAATAAACTACCCCAATGTAAAAAATAGAAGACTTGAATAGACTCTTTGCCAAAGAGAATGTACAGACAAAAAATGAGCACCTTTGAAAAAATGTTCAACATCTTTAGCCATTAGGAATATGAATATTAAAACCACAATGTGTAATTACTACACACATATCAAAATACAAAATTAAAAACAATTGTGATAGCACTGTATTTGGATTAAGATGTGAACTAACTAGATAACTCACATATTGCTGATGGGAATGTAAAATGGCACCAACCTAGAAAATAATGTTAGAGTTTCTTACAAACTAAATATGTTCTTAGCAATTGAACTTTTGGTCATTTATTTTAGAGATACAAAAACTCATGTTAACACAAATGTTGATAGCATCTTTATTCATAATAGGCCAAAACCAAAAGAAAGCATTTGTTTTATGATGAATAAGCAAACTGTGGTACAAGCATATCATAAAAAAATACTCAGTCATAATGAGGAAAGAAATATTGATACACAGAACTCCCTGGATGGATCTCAGGGAATTAAATGAAAATAGAAACAATTTCAAAATTTTACATACAAAATAATCCTTTTATATTACATTCTTGAAATAAAAAAATACAAAGATTATAGAGAGATTAGTGTTTGCCAGGGATTCCTGTGCACAGGAGGAAAGAATGTAACTATGACTCTAAAAGGGTAACTATTATCAGTATTTTGCTAAAAGAGTATCTCTCTCTTTAAATCAATTAGACATTTTCATGGTTCTGAAAAGCTGGATTTTTGTGAATTTTCTCTAACAAAACTGCTATGTAAAGGAGGTTACACTTTATTCTGAAACATAAAATTAAATCAAAAGGATTCCCAATGGCTACCTATAAGGATTGTGCCACTGTGATAACAAAGCTAAACAGAAACTACATTTCTGAGAATTCCCTTCCCTTTATGGTAGAATTGGCCACGAAAGAAATTGCATGACATTTAGAAGGGGAAAGTGAAACACGCTCCACGTTTATACTTGAAAGGTCAGTGTAGTGTAAGGCTCTGTTGCAGGTCAAGTACATTATCTGAGATTTTCTGAAAGAGTGACCAACCTTTCTGGCTCAGTTGAGACTGTACCGTTTTGGTATTGAAAGTCCCTCATCTCAGGAAACTCCTCAGTTCCAAGTAAATCAATGCAATTGTTTACCTATGTTCTCTGCAATTTCAAGCCCATCTTTTCTTTAGCATTGACTGTCCTTCTACCTGCACAGCTGTCTACACAAGCCTGGCAACATACAGGCCCGACAACAAACTGGGAAGCAATTATAGTAAGTGCCTAATCAATCCCACACTGTATTATGGCAAATTCCTATAATAAGCCCTCTACTCCAAATCGTTTATCTTCTCTGCTCAAACAATGACTAATACTTCAATGGTTTTGTTTACTGTCATCATCTTGAGGACAAACATGGATAGTTATTTTAGCAGTAATAATAATTACTCCTTACATTGGTATAATATTGTATATTTACTAATTACAAGCACATTAATCTATTTGTTGCAATAATTGGAAAGAAAGCAGAATTGATATTAACATATCCATTATTTATAAGCATGTGAAATATAGCCTTGCTCTTTTTTGTTTTTAATAATTTTTCCTCTCTAGAAGGTAATTAAAATAGCCATTTACCCAGACATTTAGAATATATCATCTCTTCTAGCATATTTTAAGGAGTCAGTGTGTGCAAAATATGCAGAGGTAATCAAGTTAGGGATAATCACCTATATCAAAGAATACAGCTTCTGGCTTAGCAGTTAATTTCTTCATTCCAACTTATTTGAATCCCAATCCAACTTGACTAGGAAGTTTAAGTTCCCAAATAAAAGTTGTGTTTTTTTTAGTTGAGTCAGACAATGAGTCAATAGACTTAATCAGAGATCTTTATATCAGGATTCATATATTTGCATTAAATGTTTTTTCCTAGGCATTTACAGGACACCTCACTGGGATTTTTTTTATACATTTTTATAACACTTAACTAACAGCCCTATTCAATTTCACTTTGTTCCTTTTTGGTTCCTCCTTTGACCTGGACTATGTTTCTAGATATCATTGCCTAGGTCAAAATACATCAACCTCCTTAAACTCAAGCTCTCTCCCATGAGTTCTACAGTTCAGTTTATCTTATGATGTCTATCTTTTCCCATATACACACTAGTGATTTTTGGTCTCAGTTCACATGCCCTTTACTTAAAGCCAGAATAAAGAAGAAATATTATGTGCCTGTTTCAATAGACATAGAAAAATAATTTGATAAATACAGATTTTTAAAAAACTTTCCTTAAACTGAAATTTTCTCTCTGGAATTAGATTTAGAAAAGGAAAGTAGCTATTTCTGTTTCATACTGTACTGGAGGTTATTAGCCAAACCAAAGAGGTAAAAGTAACAAGAAAAAGAAAGACATAAACTATGATTATTTGAAGCCTATATAATTGTGATTACCTTCACAAAGCTATCAAAGTTATCATAAAACAAAAAACTATTTGAAGCAAAAAGTAAATTTAGCACTGTTAATAGGTATAAAGTAACTGAGCAAAATCAGTTATATTTCTATATACCATCAACATAAAGTTAAAAATAAAACTTGAGAAAAGTGTTATTTATAAATATTGCAAAAACATTAAATGCCTGACAATACATTTAACAAAAATGATAAACTGAAAAATATAAAATGCCATTCACAGAAATTAAAGAATACCTTAAATAGAGAAACATACTATTTTTATGAATTGGAAGACTCAATATCTTGAAGATGTTAATCATTCTCAAATGGGTCCATAAATTGAATGCAATGAAAATCATAGAAAGCTTTGTGTCGTGTGTGTATGTGTGTGTGTGCACATGTGTTTGAGTATAGAAATTAGCAAGTAGATTATGAAATTTTTATGCCTCCAGCTCTATCCATGTTCCTGCAAAGAACATGATCTTGGTTTTTTTTTTTTTTTTTTTTTGACTATATAGTATTTCATTCTGTATTTGTATTACATTTAAGTCTACCATTAATGACCATTTAGGTTGATTCCATGCCTTTGCTATTGTGAATAGTGCTGTAATGAACATACATGTACATATGTCTTTTTGGCAGAATGATTTATATTGCTTTGGGTATATACCCAGTAATCGGATTGCTGGGTTGAATGGTAGTTCTGTTTTTAGGTCTTTGAGGAATCACCACACTGATTTCCATAATGGGTGACCTAATTTGAATTCCCACCAACGGTGTGCAAGCATTTCCTTTACTGTCACCTTGCCTGCATGTGCTATTTCTTGACTTTTTAATAATAGCCATTCTGACTGGTGTGAGATGATATCCCATTGCGGTTTTGATTTACATTTGTCTAATGATCAGTAATGTTTGAGGTTTTCTTCATATGCTTATTGGCCGCATACATGTCTTCTTTAGAAAATGTCTGTTCATATCTTTTGCCCGCTTGTTTAATGGTGTTTTTTTTTTTTCTTGTAAATTTGTTCAAGTTCCTCATAAATGCTGGATATATCTTTGTCAGAGGCATAGTTTTCAAATATTTTCTCTCATTCTGTAGGTTGTCTTTTGATAGTTTCTTTTAATATGCAAAAATACTAAGTTTAATTTGATTCTATTTGTAAGATTTGCTTTTGTCAAAATTGCTTTTGGTGTTTTCTTAATGAAATCTTTGCCTGTGCCTATGTCCTGAATAGTATTGCCTACACTGTCAATCAAAGTTTTGATAGTTTTGGGTTTTACCTTGGAGCCTTTAATCCATCTTGAGTTGATTTTTGTATATGATGTGATGAAGGGGTTCATTTTCAATCTTCTACATATGGCTAGCCAGTTACACCAGCTTTATTTATTTAATAGGAATTCATTTCTCCATTGTCTGTTTTCTCAGCTTTGTCAAAAATAAGGTGGTTAAAAGTGTGTGGCCTTATTTCTGGGTACTCTATTCTGTTCCATTGGTCTATGTGTCTGTTTTTGTACCAGTACCATGATGCTTTGATTACTGTAGCCCTATAGTATAGTTTGAAGACAGATAGCATGATGCCTCCAACTTTGTTCTTTTTAATTAGCACTGTCTTGACTATTTGGGCTTTTTTTGGTTCCATATGTTATAATTTGACTCTCTGTCTTCACCCAAATCTCATATCATAGCTCCCATAATTCTCATGTGTTGTGGGAGGGACCCAGTGGGAGATGATTGAATTATGGGAATGAGTCTTTTCTATGCTGTTCTGTGATAGTGAATGGGTCTCATGAGATCTGATGGCTTCAAAAATGGGAATTGCCCTGCACAAGCTCTATTTGCTTGCTGCCATCCACGTAAGATGTGATTTACTCCTTCTTGCCTTCTGCCATGATAGTGAAGCTTCCCCAGATGCTTGGAACTGTAACTCCATTAAAACTCTTTCACTTGTAAATTGCCCAGTCTTGGGTATGTCTTTATCAGCAGTGTGAAAATGGACTAATACACCATATAAATTTTACAATAGTTTTATCTAGTTCTGTGAAGAACGTTATGGATATTTCCGCATTGAATCTATAAATTGCTTTGGACAGTATTGCCATTTTAATGCTATTTTAATTGTCATTCTTTCAGTATGGCCATTTTAATGATATTTATTCTTCCTATCCAGGAGCATGGAATTTTTTTTCCATTTATTAATATCACCTAATATTTCTTTGAGCAGTGTTTTGTAATTCTCATTGTAGAGCTCTTTGGCCTCCCTGGTTTGAAGTATTCCTAGATTATGTTGAACCAACCTTGCATCCTGGGAAAGAAAACAAGTTGATTATGGTGGATCACCTTTTTGATGTGCTGCTAGATTCAGTTTGCTAGTATTTTATTGAGGATTCTTGCATCGATGTTCATCAGGGATATTGGCCTAACATTTTTTTTCTTTGTTGTATCTCTTCCAGGTTTTGGTATCAAAATGATGCTGACCTCACAAAATGAATTAGAAAGAAGTCCCTCCTTCTTAATTTTCTGGGTTCGTTTCAGCATGAATTGGTATCAGCTCCTCTTTGTACCTCTGGTAGAATTCAGCTGTGAATCTATCTGGTCCTGTGCTTTTTTTGGTTGGTAGGCTATGTATTACTGCCTTAATTTCAGAACATGTTATTGACCTATTCATGGATTCAATTTTTTCCTGTTTCAGTCTTGAGAGGGTATATGTGTCCAGGAAATTTTCCATTTCTTCTAGATTTTCTAGTTTATATACATAGAGGTGTTTATAGTATTCTTTGGTGGTTGTTTGCATTTCTGTGTGGTCAGTGCCGATATGTACCTTATCATTTCTGATTGAGGTTGTTTGATTCTTCTTTTCTTCTTTATTAGTTTAGCTAGTGGTCTATTTTATTATTTTTTTCAAAAAATCAGCTCCTGAATTCACTGATTTTTGAAGGGTTTTTTGTGTCTCTGTCTCCTTCAGTTTGGGTCTGATCTTGGTTTTTTCTTATCTTCTGCTAACTTTAAGGTTTGCTTGCTATTGGTTCTCTAGTTTTTTGTTGAGATGTTAGGTTGTCAATTTGAATTCTTTCTAGCATTTTAATGTGGGCATTTAGTGCTATAAATTGCTGTGTTACTACCACTTTAGCTGCATCCCAGAGATTCTGCTATATTGTATCTTTGTTCTCATTAATTTCAAATAACTTCTTGATTTCTGCCTTAATTTCATTATTTACCCAAGAGTCATTCAGGAGCAGGTTGTTCGATTTCTATGTAGATGTGTATTTTTTGAGTTGATTTCTTAATCTCAAGTTCTAATTTGATTGTGCTGTGGTCTGAGAGACTGTTTGCTATGATTTCAGTTATTTTGCATTTGCTGAGGAGTGCTTTACTTCCAATTATGTGATCAATTTTAGAGTAAATGTTGTGTGGCAATGAAAAGAATGTATATTCAGTTCTTTTTTTGGGGTGGAGAGATCTGTAGATATCCATAAGGTTTACTTGATCTGGAGCTAAGTTCAGGTCCTGCATATCTTTGTTAATTTTCTGTCTCAGTGATCTGTCTAATACTGTCAGAGGGGTGTTAAAGTCTCTCAGTACTATTTTGTGGGAGAGAATCTAAATCTCTTTGAAGGTCCCTAAGAACTTACTTTATGAATTTTGGTGCTCCTGTGTTTGGTTCATATATACTTAGAATAGTTAAGTCTTCCTGTTGAATTGAAGCCTTTACTATAATGTAATGCCCTTCTTTGTTTTCTGTTTTTATCTTTGTTGGTTTAAAGTTTGTTTTGTCAGAAACTGGAATTGCAACCTTTGCTCTTTTCTATTTTCCATTTGCTTGGTAAATTTTCCCAATCCCCTTATTTTGAGCCAATGTATGTCTTTGCACATGAGATGGGTCTCTGGAAGACAGCATAGCAATGGGTTTTGGCTGTCTATCCAGCTTTCCTTTCTGTGTCTTTTAATTGGGACATTTAACCCATTTATACTTAAGGTTAGTACTGTTATGTGTGAATTCAATCCTGTCATCATGATGCTAAATGGTTATTTCACAGACGTGTTTGTGTGATTGTTTCATAGTTTCACTGTTCTGTGTACTTCAGTATGTTTTGTAGCGGCTGGTAACGGTTTTTCATTTTCATATTTAGTGCTTCCTTCAGGAGTTCTTGCAAGGCAGGCCAGATGGTGATGAATTCCCTCAACATTTGCTTGTTTAGAAAGGACCTTATTTCTCCTCTGCTAATGAAGCTTAGTTTGGCCAGATATGAAATTCCGGGTTGGAAATTGTTCTCTTTAAAAATGTTGAATATCATACCCCAATCTCTTCTGTCTTGTAGGGTTTCTGCTGAGAGGTCCACTGTTAGTCTGATGAGTTTCCATTTGCAGGTTACCTGGACTTTCTGTCTGGCTGCCTTTTACATTTTTTCCTTGATTTTGACCTTGGATAATCTGATGATTACTTGTCTTGGGTTCATTTTCTTGTGAAATATCTTACTGCAGTTCTCTGCATTTCCTGAATTTTAATATTGGCCTGTCTTACTAGGTTGGAGAAGTTCTCCTGGATGATATCCTGAAGTATGTTTTCCAAATTGTTTCCATTCTTCTCGTCTCTTTCAGGTACCCCAATCAGTCATAGAGTTAGTCTTTTTAAATAGTCTTATATTTCTTGGAGGTTTTGTTCATTCCTTTTTATTATTTTCTCCTTATTCTGGTCCACCTGCCTTATTTCAGAAAGATAGTCTTCAAGTGCCGAGATCCTTTCCTCTGTTTGGTCTAGTCTGCTACTAATACTTGTGATTCCATTGTGAAGTTCTTGTAGTGTGTTTTTTAGCTCTATCAGGTTGGTTATGTTTTTCTCTAAACCGATTACTTTGGCTGTCAGCTCTTGCATTGTTTTATCATGATTTTTAGCTTTTCTGCATTGTGTTACAACATGCTTTATTAGCTCAACGAAATTTGTTTTGATACACATTCTGAAGCCTACTTCTGTCATTTCAGCCGTCTCAGCCTCAGTCCAGTTCTGAGCTCTTGCTGGAGAGGTGTTCCAGTCATTTGGAGAAAAAGGAGCACTCTGGCTTTTTTAGTTTTCAACTTTTTTTCACTGATTCTTTTTTTATCTTTGTGGATTTATCTACCTTAAATCTTTGAGGTTGCTGATCTTTAGATGGAGTTTTTGTGGGATTTTTGTTGTTGTTGTTTTCTGTTTGTTTGTTTTGCTTTTAACTGTCTGCCCACTATCCACAGGGCTGCTGCAGTTTGCTGGGGTTCCATTCCAGAACCTAGTTGCCTCAGATTTTCCCATCTCTGGAGGTGTCACCATTGAAGCCTGTGAAACAACAAAGATGGCAGTCTGCCCCTTCCTCTGAAAGCTTCATCCCAGGGCAGTACTGACTTGTTGCCAGCACACTCCTTTCTTAAGAAATGAAATAATTATTCTCTCAATTGAGAATACTCTCTTTAATATTTTATTACTTACAACACATAATGTTTAACAATTCTTAGGTTTCATAAGTGTCATACTATCAGTAAGGGACAATCAAGCCAAAACAAAGAAAAATATCCACTTGTCAACCGTTTGACCATCCCTTTATGGGAGAGTACCTTGTCTCTAATTAAAGACTATTTAAATGTAGTCATAGAAGAGTCAGGCTAAGAATCTTGCTGCACAGCAGGGAGAGATGTGGTTATAATTCCAAATAAATTTAGAAAAGGTTTTTGTTTGTTTGTTTGTTTGGCTATGGCCTGTGTTTCTGTTAACACAAATTAGCTCATAGCAATTGGTGAATAGTAGAACAGTATCAGTATACACCAATCGTCACGGTGGTTCATGTGAGATTTTTTTTGTTTTTCACTAAGCAAGAGGAGTCAGAAGAAAGGGAATAGAATTACAACCTTTATCAGGAGATGAGATATCCCTTAGCTTGATGGCTGCACAGGCAAGGAGGCCTTTCATCTCTAATTTAAGAGGTCCCACCCAGAGGGCCTCTGCCCCATCTTGCAGGGCTCTCCTTTGCTCACAGTTCCACTTCTATCTGAATGTTCTCAGTGCCCACAAGCCAGCATTTTCATTCTATTATATTTGCAAGTTTGTTGTTGCTGTTTTGGTTGTTTGAGACAAAGTTTGGCTCTTGTCACCCAGGTTGGAGTGCAGTGGCATGATCTCAGCTCACTGTAACCTCTGTCTCCTGGGTTCAAGCAATTCTCCTGCCTCAGCCTCCCAGATAGCTGGGATTATAGGAGCACACTATCATGCCTGGCTAATTTTGTATTTTTAATAGAGACAAGGTTCACCATTTTTATATCCCTTAAGCATCTACTGCCTATGCTGTCCAAATTATTGCCAAAGACCCAAATTACTGTTCCTTTACAGGTCTGCAGAGAATGTTATATAGGTTTTAGTAGACTGCCCAAAATGACTTTTCCATAAGCCCTATTATTTCTAGTGTGTGAACTGGCAGAAAGCAAGCTATTTTGCATATTTCATGTTGTGGCAGAAAACTGTTATTGCTAAAAGGAATTCTGTGGCTAATGAGGAAATCAATAGTTTGAGTATAGAAAAAATAAAGTGATTCAATAAATTTAATGCAATAATAATTATACTTTCATAACAGAACTATGTGTTAATATAATCACCTCTAAAGACAGTTTGCAATCAAATAATTTATTTTATTTAATGAGTTATGGCTTATGTTTAACTTCAAAAATATATAAGTATATATAAATATTTTATAAATATATATAAAGTACACACTGCTCTCTCAATTTTAGTCTGTTTCTCTGTTTCTAAGACTACTATGTGATCTATAACACAAGGTCACAAGGCCAGTGTAGGGCCCCATCAGCCACTGGCTACTTTAAACATCATACATTTTGGGTTGTAGAAATAAAATGATAATCATTGGCCATTTTTCTTAATAACTTGTTACTCCTCTAGATCAGAACTCTTGATTACGGATAATTATCTTATTCTAATGTAAGACAGCTATCCTCAATGTGAGAGAATTATGGTAAAATAAAAAGGTGAAATCTGAATAACAAGTGCTGTGATCGTTAATTTTAGGTGTCAACTCAACTGGATTAAAGCATACCTGGAGAACTGGTAAAGTATTACTTCTATGTGTGTCTGTGATGGGGAAGATCTGTCTTTGATGTGGGCAGGTATCATCCAATCAGCTGGGGGCCAGGGTGAAACAAAAAGGCAGAGAAATGGTGTCTCTCTCTCTCTCTCTCTCTCTGTCTCTCTCTCTCTTTCTCTCTCTCTCTCTCTCTCTCTCTCTCTCTCTCTCTCTCTCTCTCTGTCTCAGAGCTGGGGAGCTGGGACTCTGTACTTCTCCTGCTCTAGGACATCAGAACTCCAGGCTTTCTGGTCTTTGGACTCCAGAACCTAGAGCAGCAGCTTCCCAGTTTTTCAGTCCTTTCTCCTTTTACTGATAATTATACCATCAGCTTTCCTGGTTCTGAGGTTTTCAGACTTGGACTGAGCCATGCTACCAGCATCCTAAGGTCTCCAGCTTGCAGAAAGCCTGTTATGGGACTTCTCAGTCAAATAATCACATGAGTCAATTTCCCTAATAAATCCTTTCTCATCTATCTATCTATCTATCTATCTATCTATCTATCTATCTATCTATCCATCCATCCATCCATCCATCCATCCATCCATCCATCTATCCCTCCATCCCATTGGTTCTGTCTTTCTGGAGTACCTATACTAATGTAGGCATCAAAAAGCCTAGCTTACCCCGCAGGTAGCATCTTTGGGATAAAAGGAAGTACGGGGAGGAAATATGGTAAGGTCTTTTCATGTTGTGAAACACTGACTTTGGGAATAGATGTGAAACTGCTTAAAGAGGGACTAAAAGTCTTGTGGACCAGCTAGGCGCAGTGGCTCACGCTTATAATCCCAGCAGTTTGGGAGGCTGAGGTGGGAGGATCACGAGGTCAGGAGATAGAGACCATCCTGGCTAACACAGTGAAACCTGGTCTCTACTAAAAATACAAAAAATTAGCTGGGCATGGTGGCGGATGCCTGTAGTCCCAACTACTTGGGAGGCTGAGGCAGGAGAATGGTGTGAACCTGGGAGGCGGAACTTGCACTGAGCCAAGATTGGGCCGCTGTACTCTAGCCTGGGCAACAGAGCGAGACTTCGTCTAAAAAAAAAATAAAAATAAAAATGATCTTGTGTACCTTTTATCCAAAGAGTTTTGAAAATAAGCTGTAGTTACCTAAATAAAAAACACTGTTACTTATGGCAATTACATGAAATGTCTACATGTCTTACTGATAACAAAGTTGAAATAAAGTTGAGACCAACATGATTCCTCCCTTAATAACTCTGGATGGCATAAATAATGGCACTCACATTAGTTCCCCTTGATAATGCAATATTTGTTATTTTCATTTGTTAGTCCTTTTTGCCTCCCAAGGTTCCTTTTGAAAGCTTTATTTGCCAGCAATAAAAAGGAATAAAATATATGATAAAAGTAGACAGATTATTAAGAAAACTCAAGAACAAAGGATTTTTTTTAGCAAAAATAATTGCTATCACTTAGACTATAAACAAAGAGACCTTCTCAGTTTCCCATGTTCCCTTCCACTTGAGGACAAATTGAATTATTCTGAAGGAAAGCATAAATCAGAGTAAAAGTAGGTATATTGGGGAATATTTATAAATATATATATCTACATATATCAATTATATATATAGTATATATATATAATATACATATGTCTTAATCTGTTTGTTGCTATACAGGAATACTTGAGACTGGGTAATTTATAAAATAAGATATGGCCAGGTGTGGTGGCTCATGCCTGTAATCTCAGCACTTTGGGAGGCCAAGGCAGGCGAATCACCTGAGGTCAGAAGCTCAAGACCAGCCTGACCAACATGATGAAAGCCTGTCTCTATTAAAAATATAAAAAATCATGGGCGTGGTTGTGGGCACCTGTAATCCCAGCTACTCAGGAGGCCAAGGCAGGAGAACCGCTTGAACCCAGGAAGAGAAAGTTGCAGTGAGCAGAGATTGCGCCACTGCACTCCAGCCTGGGCAACAAGAGTGAAACTCCATCTCAAAATAAATAAAGAAATAAATAAAAGAAAAAGAAAAAATATTTATTTGGCTCACAATCTGGCTGGAAGATTGGGCATCTAGTGAAATTCTAGAGCTGCTTTCACTCATAGAAGAGATGAAGGGGAGCCTGTGTGTGCAGAGATGACACAGAAGGAAGGAAAGCAACAGAGAGGGGTAGAAAGGTGCCAGGCTGTTTAAAAACCAACTCCTGCAGGAACTGATAGGGCAAGAACTCACTCACTCCCCACCCCATTCAGGAAGGGCATTATGTTTTTCAGGAGGGTTCCACCCCCATGATACAAATACCTTCCATTAGGCCCCACCTCCAACACTGGGGATTCGTTTTCAAAATGAAGTTTGTAGAGACCAAATATCCAAATCATAGCAACATATATGTTCAACTTTGTTTGTGAAAAGAAAGCTCTTCTCAGTCTTGATTAGTAAAATAGAATTTAGAAGTAACAGTTAAGTTGGTTTATACATAACAGGGGTATTAAATTCTTTCTATAAATACACATACATTTCTGCAAGTAAACAGTATCCTACTGCTCTCAGTAGGATAAAGGTGACTTATGGAAATAAATTAAACTTCCCAGAGGCCATAGTTTGATAACACAACATTTAACAATGACTTCATTTCAGTTAAGAATTTGTGTAGATATATGGATTGTTGCATCTGAATCTTATTATGGCCATTATTTATATTATTGTGAATTTACATTTTAAAAACTAAACTAGACTTCTGGTTCCTATTTTATTTATCAAGATTATACCAATTTACTGGATCAAACTTCAAGCACCCCTCTTCCAGAAGTTGCAGCTTGAGTATCAATTTCCATCCTGTAATTCTGTGAGAAACCCCTTCAGTACTCAAATACATGTGAGACCAGAAGAAAAACTGGTGGTAATAGATGAGGAGTGGGAAGAGCAAAAAGATAGAGCAGGGAGTATTCCTCTATGTTTTCTCAAAACTGATAGACCTAGAAGAGGCAAAACAATTTTTAAAATAAGAAAAAATTATTGGAATTACACTTTATTTCCAAGTTATAGTAATCAAGATGTGGAATTAGCATAAGAATGGATGTAATAAATATCAGTGGAACAGAATTGACAGTCAAAAATAAAATCACACATACATTTTCTATTGATATGTGATAATGGTGCAAGTAATTTAATGGAAAAATTACAGTCTTTTCAACAAAAATTACAGTCTTTTCAACAAATGTGCCAGGAACATTTCTACATGCATATTGTTTTCCCACGATCCCCTACAAAATGAAGCCCCACCTTTTCCTCACACCATATGTAAAAATTAACTCAAAATAAATCATAAGACTAAACATAAAAACTGAAACTATGCAATTTTAAATAAAATACATAGGAGAAAAATCTCTGTAAAATTTGAGTTAGAGAAATATGTCTTAGTACATGTGATCTTTAATTTTTTTGTGTTAATTTGCTTAGTATATGGTGAATATAGTTAATCGTTTGGTCAAACATGAGTCTCGATGTTTCTGTAAAAATTTATTTTAGATGTGATTAACATTTACAATCAGTGGGCTTTAAGTAAAGAAGGTTACTCTTCTGTACCAGTCTATTTTCACACTGTTATAAAGAAATACCCGAGACTGGGTAATTTATAAAGGAAAAATGTTTAATTGACTTACAGTTCTGCATGGCTAGGGAGGCCTCAGGAAACTTACAATCATGTCAGAGAGTGAAACAGGAACCTTGTTGACAGGGTGGCAGGAGAGAGAACAAGAATGAAGGAAGAACTTCTAAACACTTATAAAGCCATCAGATCTCATGAGAACTCTTACCATCATGAGAACATCATGGGGGAAATTGCCCCGATGACCAATCACCTCCCTCCCTCAACACGTGGGGATTACAGGTCCCTCCCTCAACATGTGGGGACTACAATTTGAGAAGAGATTTGGGTAGAGACATGGAGCCAAATCATATCACCTTCATCATATGGGTCAGCCTCAAAGAGTCAGTTGAAAGCCTTAAGAACAAAGGCTGTGGTTTCCCAAAGCAGGAATTCTGCCTCCAGACTGCAACATATAAATTATGCCTCAGTTTCCAACCTTTTAACTGAAGACCACAACATCAACTTTTTTTTGTTTTATTGTGGCAAAAAGCACGTAAAATCTACTCCATTAAATTTTTAAGTGAACAGCACAGTATTCTTAACTGTAAGCACAACATAGCGCAGCAGATCTCTATAACTTTTCCATCTTGCATGACAGAATCTATATCCATTGAACGGCAACTCCTCATTTCCCCCTACCTTAGCCACTGGTAACCCCTAGTCCATTTTCTGCTTCAATGAGGATGAGTTCGACTATTTTAGATACCTCATATAAGAGAAATCATGTAGTATATTTCCTTCTGCGACTGGCTAATTTTTCTCAATATAATGTCTCCCGGGATCACTTATGTTATAGCAAATGACAGAATCTATCTTTTAATGGCTGAAAAAATATTCCATTATATGTACATACCACATTTTCTTTATCTATTCATCCATTGGTGGAAATTTAGGTTATTGTCACCTGTGGGCTATTGTGCCATTGTGAATAGTGCAGCAGTAAATGTGGGAGTGCAAATATCTCTTGAATATGCAGCTTCCAACTTGCCCTATGCATGTTAGACTTCCCAGTCCCCACAGCCACAATTCTATAAAATAAACAGTGCCAATTCTACAAAACAAATCTCTTTTTATATATACATAGATAGATACAGAGACACAGATATTGCTATGTAGACATTCTTTTGGCACTGGAGAATGCTAACTGATATAACATACAAAATATAATGACAAGAAAATGAAAAGACAAATCACAGACTAGGAGAAAATTCTTCTAAAAACATATCTGATAAAATACCTAAATATATGTGAGCAATTTAAAAATTCCATTTTAAGGAGAGAAACAATGCAAGAATTGGCAAAAATTTGAGCAGACACCTCACAAAAGAATACATATGGATGACCAATATGGATTGCAATAAGCACATTAAAAGGTGCTCAGCATAATTAGTCACTAGATAAATAAAAATTAGAATCACATTGACATGCATTTTTACACCTAAATGCACAGCTAAAATTAAAAATCTGACAAAAACAAGTGCTGATAAAAATTTGGAGCAACTAGTGCTTTTATACATTGTTTTTGAAACTATAAATGGCATGACCATTTTGGAAAACAATTTGCAATGTCTTATAATATCAAACACAAACTTATCATATGACCCAGAAATCCTACTCTCTAAGTAAATTAAAAACATATGTCAACACAATGACCTGCAAATAAATACTTTACCATTTTAATAAATACTTTAGCATTTTATATGTAAACTGGAACCATTCTTAATGCCCTTCACCTGGTAAATGGATAAATATGTTGTGGTATGTCCACAGAATAAAATACTATTGAGAAGTGAACATCAACCAGCTGCTGATACATGGAAAAACAACAATTTTAAAAGCATTATACTGTATGAAATTAACAAGTAAAAAAGCCTACATTCAGAATGATTTCATATATAAGATATTCTGGAAAAGACAAAAATACAAGGAGATCAGAGAAGTTTTTTTTTTTTTTGAGACACAGTCTGGGAGACTCTGTCACCCATACTGGAATGCAATGGCATGATCTCAGTTCACTGCAACCTCTGCCTCCGGGGCTCGTGTGATCCTCTCACCTCAGTCTCCCAAGTAGCTGGGACTACAGGTATGCGCCACCGTGCCTGGCTAATTTTTTGTATTTTTGATAGAGACAGGGTTTTACCACGTTGCCGAGGTTGGTCTTGAACTCCTGGTCTTAAGCAATCCACCCACCTCAGCCTCCAAAGTTCTGGGATTACAGGCCTGAGCCACCGTGCCCAGCCAAAGAGAGGATTTGGATGGGATATAATTATTCTATACTTCAAATGTAACAGCCAATATTATTCTATTCTAGATATTTGTCAAAACTCATTGAGCTACATAATCAAAAGGCATCAATCTTTCCTTAAAATTATGCTCCAATAAAGTTGACTTTAAAATAAAATGACAAATGAAGAGAGATCTGATTCATCAAAAAATTTCTACGAATGTAGCTCCAAGTAAAAGTTAAAATTGAAATTAGGAACAAGTGTGAATGCTGTCTTATCTTACCAATAACAAACATAAATGTTTTTCTTCCTGGAAAAGGAATATTTGTAGCATTGAGATTCAACTTTTTGTAAAACTAAAACTCAATTTGATCATATCTTTGGGAGCTTGCTACTCTACCTCATATTCATACTCAACGTCCCTGATGATTTTAGACAAAGAAATAAAAATTAAGCTCAAATAACATGGCAATTGAAAATGTTAATTTAAAGAACTGGTATTTAAGGAAAACACTCATACATAGAAAGCAAGAGAGAAAAAATACAATATACAGACTTTTATTAAATGTAGATAAAAGCTGAAACCAAAGTACAACAACAAAAGAGGTTCAATTTTTAACCTTGATGTTCCCACAAGATAATAAGTAGAAATAAGAATAAACAACAAAAATATTAGTAAGCCAGGAAATCTATGTGAAATAAAGAACTTTTGATTTTATTTAAGATGTACAAATAAATATCAAACACAGTTGGATATTTGTGTTGTGATTTTTCTCTTTGTTCAGATTTCATGTATAGGAATATAAAATTGAAATTTAAAATTAAAAAATGTGTTTTGTGGTTAGTAGTATAAGAAGTGCAGTTAAATATAATTTGTGTCTCATTTCATTTGTTCAGGTCTCACTTTCTATGACAGCTTGAAATAGATTTACTTTCTGTAGTGATCAACAATTCTAGCATTTTGCTCATAATGGCTGAGTGCGGTAGCTCATGCCTGTAATCCCAGCACTTTGGGAGGCCAGTGTGGGAAGATTGCTTGAGGCCAGCAGTTTGAAACCAGCCTGGGCAATATGGCAAAACCCTGTCTCTAAAAAAAAAACTAAATAAATAAATAAATACAAAAATTACCTGGGCGTGGTGGTGCACACCTGTAATTCCAGCTATTCCAGGGGCTGAGATGGAAGAGTCACCTGAGCTTTTGAAGCTGAGGCTGCAGTGAGCTTGGATCTTGCCACTGCACTCTAGCCTAAGCTACAGAGTGAGACCCTGTCTCAATAAATAAATAAATAGATAGATAGATAGATAGATAGATAGATAGATAGATAGATATTAAATGAAGTTGGACATTTGTGTAGTTTTTTTTCTATATTTTTAGATTTCATGTATAGGAATAGAAAATGAAATTTAAAGTTAAAAAGAAATTGTGTTTTGTGGTTAGCAGTATGAAAAGTGCAGCTTGATATAATTCATTTCTTATCTCATTTTCTCAGATCTCAGTTTCTGTGATAGCTTGAAATAGATTTACTTTCTGCAGTAATCAACAATTCTAGCATTTTATCCAAGTAAATTCTCCCTCCAATATACTTATTAAACTCCCATGTTTGGGATTACTGCAAAGCATAAACATAACTTCATAATCATATCCAATAACATTGTACTCTGAGCTCCCTATCAATATCTTTTACTTCAATCAAAATATTAGTCCTAGTTATTGTACTAAATACATGTGATGGGATTTTAATGGAATCAAACATTTTGAGAGTTGAAATGGATCTCAGATGTCATTTAGTCCATTATGTCTAAGGGATGTATTGAGTTTATTTTTCTCCACCTGAGTTTTCCAGGTTCGCTCAAGACATATATGATAATTTTGGACTCCCTACTACACAGTCTAATGCAAAAATGCAAATGAAAGTATATAAAGTGTATCTTCTCTTTCATCGGTTTCTATCATTTGGCAACAAATCATCCTTTATGTTATTTTTTCCTTCTCATTGGCAATGAAAATATTTATTTTTGCCTTATTTATTAAATTCTAAACACATTGTGATATAAGATTAGGCCTTATGTCATCAGTTTGAATAGTATAACTTCAATCCCATAATCTTTAGAGTTCTGCTATATATTTACGCTATCTTTTCTCTAACAGTGTTAAAATGTTTTAAATGATTACAGTGCCATTTTATTACAGTGTTTTAATGGATTTTTTAAAATTAAAATTTCTAAACCAGATTTTTAAATCTTATCTTTGTAGTTTTAATTTATTTCGATGACTTTAGATTAATAAAATGCAACAAAGCTAAACCAGCTCCAACCTTTGTATTCCCTACCTGATTGATGTCAGCACAACAATTTTAATCATGTTTATTGCATTTTTTTTTTTTTTTGGAGTCTTATGTCTAAAGGTAACTAAGCTCTGAAGCCTTCTCTCAACCAAAGTTTCTTATACACATTTTCTTTACTCTCACTGTCTCAGTCCTAGTTCAAACCCATATTAACTTCCATTTGGAAAACAAATAATGCACAATTGTTCTCTTTGCTGAATCTTTCTCTAATGGTGGAACATCTTCTCCCTTTCTGACTTTTTTGGTTATTCATCTACTCAAAAATTATTTATTACTATTAATGTTTAAAGAAATTGCATCTAAACCACTTTGTATGTTACACAAGGTACTCATACATGCATATCCACGATATGTTTAAATGTATCCTTCCTGGTTAGGGATGGTGGCCGGTGGCTCTCTGTAATCCCAGCACTTTAAGAGGCTGAGGCTGGCAGATCACTTGAGGCTGGGAGTCCAAGGCCAGCCGGGGCAACATAATGAAACTTCACCTCCACTAAAAAATAAGAAAATTATCTGGGTAGTGGCACATGCCTATAGTCCCAGCTACCCGGGTGGCTGAGGCATGAGAATTGCTTAAGCCCGGGAGGCCTAGGTTGCATTGAGCCAAGATCTTGCTACTGCACCCCAGCCTGCATGACAGAACAAGACTCCGTCCCTAAATAAATAAATAAATAAATATGTCCTTCCTTTCTGATGATCACCTGGTTACTTAGTCAGCTTGGGTTCCCTTAACAAACACCATAAACTATGTGGCTTACACAACAAAAATTTATTTTCCAGAGTTCTAGAGGCTGTGAAGTCTAAGATTAAGGTGCTAGTTTATTTGATCTCTGGTGAGAGTTCTCTTCCTGGTTTGCAGATGGACATCTTCTTGTAACTTCATGTGACAGTGGTGAGGTCCTCACTAAAGGACCTACTTCCAGAAACATCAGGGATTTTTGGAAGTAGGTTTAACATATGAACTTTGGGGGAACACAATTCAGTCCATAGTACCTGGCATCTGACGGTGAGTTTTAATCAGAAAAGACAATATGTGATGACTGAAACTTTTCCCAGCCCCTTTAGAGAACTTAGAAATTCTTAGAAAAGGTTCTCTAATTTCTTCTGTGTTTTCACCTCCATAGCATTATCTTGAACTTTTCAAAACCTAACATCATCATCTCAATTCATCTGGAAAATTCTACCCATCATGAAAGGCCTCGCTTCAGTTATCAGGTAGTCAAAATCTTGGAACATTTTTGGCTTTGTCAGTAAACTAGCAGTGCACATTTAGCAAGTTATTTAACATTTCAGTTTATTTCATTCCTTTTGTTTTTTATTTCTTTGTTTATTTTTATTATACTTTAAGTTCTAGGGTACATGTGCAAAACGTGCAGGTTTGTTACATATGTATACATGTGCCATGTTGGTGTGCTGCACCCATTAACATGTCATTTACATTAGGCATATCTCCTAATGCTATCCTTCCTCCGTCCCCCCACCCCACAACGGGCCCTAGTGTGTGATGTTCCCCTTCCTGTGTCCAAGTGTTCTCATTGTTCAATTCCCACCTATGAGTGAGAACATGCGGTGTTTGGTTTTCTGTTCTTGCGATAGTTTGCTGAGAATGATGGTTTCCAGCTGCATCCATGTCCCCACAAAGGACATGAACTCATCCTTTTTTATGGCCACGAAGTATTCCATGGTGTATATGTGCCACATTCTCTTAATCCAGTCTATCATTGATGGACATTTGGGTTGGTTCCAAGTGTTTGCTATTGTGAATAGTGCCACAATAAACATACATGTGCATATGTCTTTATAGCAGCATGATTTATAATCCTTTGGGTATATACCCAGTAATGGGATGGCTGGGTCAAATGGTGTTTCTAGTTCTAGATCCTTGAGGAATTGCCAGACTGTCTTCCACAATGGTTGAACTACTTTACAGTCCCACCAACAGTGTAAAACTGTTCCTATTTCTCCACATCCTCTCCAGCACCTGTTGTTTCCTGACTTTTTAATGATCGTCATTCTAACTGGTGTGAGATGGTATCTCACTGTGGTTTTGATTTGCATTTCTCTGATGGCAAGTGATGATGAGCATTTTTCATGTGTCTGTTGACTGTATAAATGTCTTCTTTGGAGAAGTGTCTGTTCATTTCCTTTACCCACTTTTTGATGGGGTTGTTTATTTCTTGTAAATTTGTTTGAGTTCTTTGTAGGTTCTGGATATTAGTCCCTTGTCAGATAAGTAGATTGAAAAAATTTTCTCCCATTCTGTAGGTTGCCTGTTCACTCTGATGGTAGTTTCTTTTGCTGTGCAGAAGTTCTTTAGTTTAATTTTGTTGCCATTGTTTTGGTGTTTTAGACATGAAGTCCTTGCCCATGGCTATGTCCTGAATGGTATTGCCTAGGTTTTCTTCTAGGGTTTTTATGGTTTTAGGTCTAACATTTAAGTCAATAATCTACCTTGAATTAGTTTCTCTATAAGGTGTAAGGAAGGGATCCAGTTTCAGCTTTCTACTTACGGCTAGCCAGTTCTCCCAGCACCATTTATTAAATAGTAAATCCTTTCCCCATTTCGTGTTTTTGTCAGGTTTGTCAAAGATCAGATGGCTGTAGATGTGTAGTATTATTTCTGAGGGCTCTGTTCTGTCCCATTGGTCTATATCTCTGTTTTGGTACCAGTACCACGCATTTTGGTTACTGTAGCCTTGTAGTATAGCTTGAAGTCAGGTAGCATGATGCCTCCAACTTTGTCCTTTTGGCTTAGGTTTATCTTGGCAATGCGGGCTCTTTTTTGGTTCCACATGAACTTTAAAGTAGTTTTTTTTTTTCAATTCTGTGAAGAAAGTCATTGGTAGCTTAATGGGGATGGCACTGAATCTATACATTACCTTGGGCAGTATGGCCATTTTCACGATATTGCTTCTTCCTATCCATGAGCATGGAATATTCTTCCATTTGTCTGTATCTTATTTTATTTCATTAAGCAGTGGCTTGTTGTTCTCCTTGAAGATGTCCTTCACATCCCTTGTAAGTTGGATTCATAGGTATTTTATTCTCTTTGAAGCAAATGTGAATGGGAATTCATTCATGATTTGGTTCTCTGTTTGTCTGTTATTGTTGTACAAGAATGCTTGTGATTTTTGCACATTAATTCTGTATCCTGAGACTTTGCTGAAGTTGTTTATCAGTTTAAGGAGATTTTGGGCTGAGATGATGGGGTTTTCTAAATATACAATCATGTCATCTGCAAACAGGGACAATTTGACTTTCTCTTTTCCTAATTGAATACCCTTTGTTTCTTTCTCTTGCCTGATTGCCCTCGCCAGAACTTCCAACACTATGCTGAATAGGAGTGGTGAGAGAGGGCACCCGTGTCTTGTGCCAGTTTTCAAAGGGAATGCTTCCAGTTTTTGCCCATTCAGTATGATATTGGCTGTGGGTTTGTCATAAATAGCTCTTATTATATTCAGATAGGTTCCATCAATACCAAATTTATTGAGAGTTTTTAGCATGAAGGGTTGTTGAATTTTGTCAAAGGCCTTTACTGCATCTATTGAGATAATCATGAGGTTTTTGTCTTTGGTTCTGTTTATATGCTGGATTACATTTATTGATTTGTGTATGTTGAACCAGCCTTGCATCCCAGAGATGAACTCCACTTGATCATGCTGGATAAGCTTTTTGATGTGCTGCTGGATTCGGTTTGCCAGTATTTTATTGAGGATTTTTGCCTCAATGCTCATCAGGGATATTGATCTAAAATTCTCTTTTTTTGCTGTGTCTCTGTCAGGCTTTGGTATCAGGATGATGTTGGCCTCATAAAATGAGTTAGGGAGGATTCCCTCTTTCTCTATTGATTGGAATAGTTTCAGAAGGAATGGTACCAGCTCCTCCTTTTACCTCTGGTAGAATTCGGCTGTGAATCCGTCTGTTCCTGGACTTTTTTTGGTTTGCAGGCTATTAATTATTGCCTCAATTTCAGAGCCTGTTATTGGTCTATTCAGGGATTCAACTTCTTCCTTGTTTATTCTGGGGAGTGTGTATGTGTCCAGGAATTTATCCATTTCTTCTAGGTTTTCTAGTTTATTTGCATAGAGGTGTTTATAGTATTCTCTGATGATAGTTTGTATTTCTGTGGGGTCAGTGGTGATATCCCCTTTATCAGTTTTTTATTATGTTTATTTGATTCTTCTCTGTTTTCTTCTTTATTAGTCTTGCTAGCGGTCTATCAATTTAGTTGATCTTTTCAAAAACCAGATGCTGGATTCATTGATTTTTTGAAGGGTTTTTCTGTCTCCATCTCCTTCAGCTCTGCTCTGATCTTAGTTAATTCTTGCCTTCTGCTAGCTTTTGAATGTGTTTGCTCTTGCTTCTCTAGTTCTTTTAATTGTGGTGTTAGGCTGTCAATTTTAGATCTTTCCTGCTTTCTCTTGTGGGCATTTAGTGCTATAAATTTCCCTCTATACACTGCTTTAAATGTGTCCCAGAGATTCTGGTATGTTGTGTCTTTGTTCTCATTGATTTCAAAGAACATCTTTATTTCTCCCTTCATTTTGTTATGTACCCCGTAGTCATTCAGGAACAGGTTGTTCAGTTTCCATGTAGTTGAATGGTTTTGATTGAGTTTCTTAGTCCTGAGTTCTAGTTTGATTGCACTGTGGTCTGAGAGACAGTTGTTATAATTTCTGTTCTTTTACATTTGCTGAGGAGTACTTTATTTCCAACTATGTGGTCAATTTTGGAATAAGTGTGATGTGGTGCTTATCACACCACATCTGGTGGTGTGATATACTCTGTTGATTTGGGGTGCAGAGAATGTATACTCTGTTGATTTGGGGTACAGAGTTCTGTAGATGTCTATTAGGTCCACTTGGTGCAGAGATGAGTTCAATTCCTGGATATCCTTGTTAACTTTCTGTCTCGTTGATCTGTCTAATCTTGACAGTGGAGTGTTAAAGTCTCCCATTATTATTGTGTGGGAGTCTGTCTCTTTGTAAGTCTCTAAGGACTTGCTTTATGAATCTGGGTGCTCCTGTATTGGGAGCATATATATCTAGGATAGATAGCTCTTCTTGTTTACCATTATGTAATGGCATTCTTTCTCTCTTTTGATCTTTGTTGGTTTAATGTCTGTTTTATCAGAGACTGGGATTGCAACCTCTGCCTTTTTTTGTTTTCCGTTTGCTTGGTAATTCTTCCTCCATCCCTTTATTTGGAGCCTATGTGTGTCTCTGCATATAAGTTGGGTCTCCTGAATACAGCCAATTGATGGGTCTTGACTCTTTATCCAATTTGCCAGTCTATGTCTTTTAATTGGACCATTTATCCCATTTACATTAATATTGTTATGTGTGAACTTGATCCTGTCATTATGATATTAGCTGGTTATTTTGCTCGTTAGTTGATGCAGTTTCTTCCTAGCATTGACGGTCTTTACATTTTGGCATATTTTTTGGTTGGTACTGTTTGTTCCTTTCCATGTTTATTGCTTCCTTCAGGATCTCTTGTAGGGCAGGTCTGGTGGTGACAAAATCTCTCAGCATTTGCTTGTCTGTAAAGGATTTTATTTTTCTTTCACTTATGAAACTTAGTTTGACTGGATAGGAAATTCTGGGTTGAAAATTCTTTTCTTTAAGAATGTTGAATATTGGACCCCACTCTCTTCTGACTTGTAGAGTTTCTGCTAAGTGATCCATGGTTAGTCTGATGGCCTTCCCTTTGTGAGTAACCCGACCTTTCTCTCTGGCTGCCCTTAAGATTTTTTCCTTCATTTCAACTTTGGTGAATCTGACAATTAAGTGTCTTGGAGTTGCTCTTCTTGAGGAGTATCTTTGTGGCTTTCTCTGTATTTCCTGAATTTGAATGTTGGCCTGCCTTGCTAGGTTGGGGAAGTTCACCTGGATAATATACCACAGATTGTTTTCCAACTTGGTTCCATTCTCCTCGTCACTTTCAGGTACACCAATCAGACTTAGATTTCGTCTTTTCACATAGTCCCATATTTCTTGGAGGTTTTGTTCATTTCTTTTTACTCTTTTTTCTCTAAACTTCTCTTCTCGCTTCATTTCATTCATTTGATCTTCAATCAGTGATACCCTTTCTTCCAGTTGATGGAGTCGGTTACTAAAGTTTGTGCACCTGTCAAGTAGTTCTCGTGTCATGGTTTTCATCTCTATCAGGTCATTTAAGGACTTCTCTATGTCAGTTTTTCTAGTTAGCCATTCATCAAATCTTTTTTCAAGGTTTTTAGTTTCTTTGCACTGGGTTTGTAGTTCCTCCTTTAGCTCAAAGAAGTTTGATCATCTGAAGCCTTCTTTTCTCAACTCGTCAAAGTCATTCTCTGTCCAGCTTTGTTCCATTGCTGGTGAGGAGTTGCATTCCTTTGGAGGGGGAGAGGAGCTCTGATTTTTAGAATTTTCAGCTTTCCTGCACTGCTTTTTCCCCATCTTTGTGGTTTTATCTACCTTTGGTCTTTTATGATGGTGACATACAGATGGAGTTTTCATGTGGATGTCCTTTCTGTTTGTTAGTTTTCCTTCTAACAGACAGGACCCTCAGCTGTAGGTCTGTTGGAGTTTGTTTGAGGTCCACTCCAGACCCTGTTTGCCTGGGTATCAGCAGCAAAGGCTGCAGAAGAGTGAATACTGCTGAACAGCAAATATTGCTTTCTGATTGTTCCTCTGGAAGCTTCATCTCAGAGGTGTACCTGGCCGTGTGAGGTGTGAGGTATCTGTCTGCCCCTAGTGGGGGATATCTCTCAGTTAGCCTACTCGGGGTTCAGAGACCCACTTGAGCAGACAGTCTGTCCGTTCTCAGATCTCAAACTCCGTGCTGGGAGAACCACTACTCTCTTCAAAGTTGACAGACAGGGACACTTCCATCTGCAGAGGGTTCTGCTGCCTTTTGTTTGGCTATGCTCTGTCCCCAGAGGTGGAGTCTTACAGAGGCAGGCAGGCCTCCTTGAGCTGTGATGGGCTCCACCCAATTTGAGCTTCTGGGCTGCTTTGCTTACCTACTTAAGCCTCAGCAATGGTGGACGCCCCTCCCTCAACCTCGCTGTCACCTTGCTATTAGATCTCAGACTGCTGTGCTAGCAATGAGGGAGCCTCTGTGCGCATGGGACCCTCTGAGCCAGGCACAGGATATAATCTGGTGTGCCATTTGCTAAGACCCCTGGTAAAGTGCAGTATTAGGGTGGGAGTGACCTTATTTTCCAGGTGTTGTGTGTTACAGTTTCCCTTGGCTAGGAAAGGGAATTCCCTGCCCCTTTGTGCTTCCCAGATGAGGCAATGTCTCGCCCTGCTTCGGCTCTCGCTCCTTGGGCTGCACCCACTGTCCTGCACCCACTGTCCCACACGCCCCACTGAGATGAACCCAGTACCTCAGTTGGAAATGCAGAAATCACCTGTCTACTGTGTCGCTCATACTGGGAGCTGGAGGCTGGAGCTGTTCCTATTTGGCCATCTTGGCGCCATCCTCCTCTTCATTACCTTTCAAATGAAAATATTGGACTAGACAATTTTTAAGCTCCTGCTAACCTATGAGTTTATGATTTTGCATGAGTCTTTCTCAGATGGTCCCCATGAGCTTTAATCTCTGTTTTCCTGAAGTTTACTAAATTCCCTCCATTCTAGAACCTAACTATAATAATCCATTTTCACACTGTTTTAAAGAACTACCCAATACCAAGTAATTTATGAAGAAGAGGTTTAATTGACTCACAGTTCTGCACAACTGAGGAAGCCTCATGAAATGTACAATCATGGCAGAAGGTGAAGGAGAAGCAAGTACTTTCTTCAGAAGGTAGCAGGATAGAGAAGAGCCAAGAGGGAAGGAAGTGCCACCTTTAAACCAACAGATCTTGTGAGAAGTCAGTCACTATCCTGAGAACAGCTTCAGGGAAACTGTCCCTATGATCCAATCACCTCCCACCAGATCCCTCCCCTGACACATGGGGATTGCAATTCAAGATGAGATTTGGGTGGGGACACAGAGCCAAACCATGTCACCAACCTATTCTTCTCTGTGTCTGAGTTTTTTGTGTATATTTTGGGTGTTCCTTGAAGGCAATGATTTCTCAGCTTCTGAGGCACATTTTATGTTTTTGCCTTCATTCCTCAAAATATTGATACATGTTTGTTGAGTTTATTTCAGTTCTTTGGGTTCTAACACATAAAAGAAGTCCAGAAACCACTGAGACTCATGAGAAGAGTTATGGTTAATACTGATGTATCGTAATAGTGACCATCATAGGTGTTAGTATTTCTTTATGGGAAAGCATTACTTTGTTTATTCATTAAAAAATGGAATAGGAGATAAAGATAGTAAGAAATTATTTTTAGATGAGGACATAAAAATATAATCATATTAATGACCCCTCTAAATTACAGTAGAACTGGAAATAAAAACTGAAATATCATTTTCATTTTTATTAAGGTTTTTTCACTTTTGCTTGACAAAAAAAAATTTGTATATTTAATTAGTTATGTATACTACTTATCCCCTATATAACAATGTTTATAGTTAAAAATCATTATTTTTGGATGTCACAGAAATATTTAATGCATCTTACATAATACATAGTATAAAGCTAAAGTATATATTAAATTCTTGTAGGAGCATAAGTTTAAATAAGAAAAAATTAGACAAATATTTTTTAACCATCCTTCTCTCCTTGGAAAATTGTCTCCAAAAACTGCATGTTGTCTTCCAAAATAATAAACATGCTAGTAGAAATAGTGAACTAAAGACCAATAAAATTAAAACTAATAGGTGAGTAACTATAAATAAAGAGTATTAAACCATAATAACAGTTCAAAATATCAATAACTCAAAAAGTCAAAGACCAATAACTAAGAAATAATAAAATAATAATAATGGTATAGAAATGTAGGGTAAAGCAAGAGAAATTACCCAGTAAAATTATTATTGACTAGCAAAATAAAATCTGATGTAAACTCAGCTGTGAAACAATCAATAGGAAGAAGATGAAACTGACCCTATTGTCCAACTCCCTATTCTAATATAATGATTTGGTTGCCAGATGAAGTTCAGCACCATGGGAATGATCCATCACTATGTGTCACTGTCTACTTTGAGATAGACACTTCCATATGTGCTGGTTTTCCAAACTAAGACCTACTTTTACAGGCTAAGCTTATAAAGTTAGTGCTTATTTTTTAAGATGACTATGGACTCAGAAGAGGAGTACATGGTTTAGAATCCTGGTAATTCCACTCATTAATTGAGGGCCCTTGGATAATTGATGAAAAAGGAATAATCCCTAATAGTTTTTTAGGAATTAGATGAATACTTGTTCATAAAATTATTTGAGGGACATATGCTACATATGCGCAGTGAACAAACATTAGTTAAATATGCACTGGGAATTGAGTACCATATTTGTTAAGTAATATTTTATTTTGAAACCTGAATAAAGAAAATTATTAAAAGGCATGTTAAATTTGATTAGGTTGCTTTTATGAAATAATCAAACTTTTGTCCATTTTAAATATTTACAAATACCAAAAGAAAGCAATGTTGTAAAATTATACTACTGTGTAATATTGTTTTTACTCAAAAGTACTTCAGAGCATGAGTTCAATATATCAGATTTAGCAATGTCATCAATAATTATCTAAAACGTCAAGTTATGGGCCTATCAAATGCTATTACACTTCTTGATATTTTCCCTAATGATCGATTATACATGACACACAATTTTGGTCATTACTTTGTTCAGAGGAGGTAAAGCAAAATGGATTCTGATGCTGCTATTTTACTCCAGCAGCTCTCAGCAGTCACCTACCTTGTCACTTTCTAAACCAATTGGCAGATGATTACAAAAGAATGGGCTATCTTTTCAGTTTCATAGCATCATTAGCTACAAGCCTCACTCATTACTATGAGGAAATTGACAGACCAAAAGCCATTTTATGTAATCTCTAAGGAATTCTAGAAAGGATATTTATGTCAGTGGAAGACAACTCTGTGTTTCACCAAAAAAATATTATTTTTAATCTGTACTGTGTGTGATACATGAATTTATGTGAACACTTAAAATAGATAATAATTATTTGAGTAAAAGCAACTATTATGTTATAAACATATTTTGGGGAATAATTTTATTCTTTTAGTTTGATAAGCTTAGTCTGCTTCAATCATCATTAATCTACTCAAATTATTTACTGAAGGTCTACCAGTATTATTGTTATGTCAGGATGATATTGGCTAATTGTTTGATTATTCTTGTTACTTGTTAATCTTCAAATCACTACTTAAGAGTAGCCAGTATCATGACAATTTTATGAAGCAGAAACTGAGGCTGACACAGCTAGTAAAAATATTCAAGGTTAACCAATGAATAAGTGTTGTAGGTAAGTAATAAACTGGTACTAGTTTTTATTATAGATATGATACTCTGTTTACTACAGTAACACTACCATCTGTTATGTTTATTAAAAATATTTATTGAGCACCAAATATAGGTTAAACATTAAGGATTCTGAAACTTATGAGGCACAGTACTTACTCAAGTATACAATGTAACAAGAATCATTAACTTGTTATTAATACATTTTGCTCATTAAGATAGTTTTAAATTTACAGAAAAGAAACGCGAAGATAAGAGAGTGTTTCTTCTACCCTACACCAGTTTCCTCTATTAGTCACATTATATGCCAGTATGGTACATTTGTTATAATTAATGAACCGATATTGATATATTATCATAACTACATTCCCTACTTTATTGACATTTCCATAGTTTTTACCCCATGTCTTCTTTCTGTTACAGGATTCCATCCAGGATGTTATATTTAGTCATCATGTCTCCTTAAGCACCTCTTGGTTGTAACAGGTTCCCAGACATTGCTTGTCTTTGATCATCTAACAATTCTGAGGAGTAGAGATCAAGTATTTTGTAAAATGTACCTCAGATGGGATTTGTCCAATGTTTCTCTCATAATTAGACTGGGGTTATGGGTTTTTGAGAGGAAGACCACAGAGGAAATTTGCCATTTTCATTAATATTATTTCAACATGACTTTTATCACTGTTGATATTGACCTTGATCACTTGGCTGAACATATGCTTTTAAAAAAAATTAAAATCGGTGTTATAAATATGCAAAACAGATTCCTGAACAGAGATACGCTTAATGAGGATAAGTGAAACATAAATTATCTTTCCTAAATCCCTACTACTTATTTATTTGCTTTGCTCTATCATTTACTGAGAAACATGTTACAATCTCTCCATATAATTGTAAATTTGTCTATTTCTTAGTTTTTAGTTTTGGTTTTATACATATTTATATTTTGAGGTTGTATTAGGCTCATTAAAATTTAAAACTGCTCTATCTTCCTGGTGAATTTAACATTTAATTACTGTAAATTGTATCTCTACTTCTATGCATCTAATAATGCATCTTTAAAAATTTACATTATCTACACAGCTACTTCAGCTTACTTTTGATAAGTGTTTGCATCATATATAATTATTTTAATCCTTTTACTTTCTACTATTCTACATCCCTCTAGTTAATATGTGTCTTTTGAAGCTAACATGTAGTTGTGTTTTGTTATCTAATCTGTGAATTGTTGTCATTTAGTGGAGGCAGGGATATTTAATGTAAATATTCCTATGTTTGCATTTATTTCTACAATTTTAAGAATTCTGTATGTCCCATCTTCTCTATACCACTTTTCGTGTCCTTTTAAAAATTAGTTATAAAATTGTATTTACTCCATTTTCTCCCATATTTGCTTGTTATATGTTACTTTATAATGTTATAATTATTCTATAGATTAAAATAAACACCTTATGATTTACCAAAAGTTAACATTAATCCATATATTTAAATTATACCCATATATGCTATGGTTACTCCTTATCTCATTTATATAATACTGTTTCATAAATTTTAATATTAGAGATCTTAATCCCCAGGAGATATTATTATTGTTATTAGTGTTGTTCTTTGCAAAGGCAGCATTCATTTATTTAGATTTAGCCTCATAATTACTATTTTTTTTTCATTTCTTCCTACCCTTTCTGAACTTCCATCTGCAATATTTTTTCCCAATGCCTGAAAGTCATCTTTTATTAATCTCCTAAGAGCATGTATATAAATAATAATTTTTTATTTTACATTTATTCTTGAATGATTTTTTCTATATTGAATTATAGAATAGCATGCTTTCATTCATTAATTTACATAAATAATTCTCTTGTGTTTTGGCTTTCATTGCTTCTATTAAAAAGTCACTGTCAACCTAATTGTCTTTTTTATGATATATATTTTTTAATCTGGTGATTTTTTAGATAATTCTCAAGTTTTATTATAATATTGCTAGTAGTTAATTTATTTTCTGTTTAGCCTGTTTTGGGTTCACAGGTCTCTGTGAATTTGTGACTTAACAATCTTTGTTCACTTTGGCAACAACAAGAAAAATGGTGAAATATTGATTGTACCCTTTTCTCTCTTCTTTCCACTTAGATTCAAATGACATTATACTTTCTCATTATATTCTTTGTCTATCTATCTATCTATCTATCTATCTATCTATCTATCTATCTATCTATCTGGATATCTTTATTTTACATAATTTTTGTCTCTATGATGCAATTTCATTAGTTTTTCTACTCTATCGCCAAGTTTATTCTTTCCCTTTTCAACTGTATTTTATCTACTTCTTACTTTTTAAAATATTTTCATGTGGATATTTTGAATCTTTTAATAATTTCCTATATCTCTAGAAATTTTTTTTTTACAAAATGTTCTTGAACATATTACGTATGGTTATTTTATTTCTTCATTTCTATTTTTAATTTTTGTGGGTACATAGTAGGTGTATATATTCATGGGCCACATGTGATATTTTGATATAGGCATGCAATGCATGATAATCATATAATGAAAAACAGGGTATCCATCCCCTCAATCATTTATCCTTTGTGTTACAAACAATCCAATTATACTCTTAGTTATAAATGAACAGTTAAATTATTTTGACTATAGCTGCCCTATTGTGCTGTGAAATACTAGGCATCAGTCATTCTTTTCAACTATTTTTTTTTGTACCCATTAACCAACCCCACCTCCCAACACCCCATACTGTATTTTCCCAACCTCTGATAACCTGACTTCTATTCTCTATCTCCATGAGTTTAATTGTTTGGATTTTTGGATCCCACAAATAAGTGAGAACGTGTGATGTTCATCTTTCTGTGCCTGACTTATTTCACTTAACAGAATCATCCCTAGTTCCATCCGTGTTGCTGCAAATGACAAGATCTTTATTTTTGTATCTAAATAGTACTCCATTTTGTATAAGTACATTTTTAAGTCCATTCATCTGTTGACGGACACTTAGGTTGCTTTCAAATCTTGACTATCATGAGCAGTGCTGCAACAAATGTGTGCAGATATCTCTGCAATACACTGATTTCCCTTATTTTGGGTATAACCCAGCAGTGGGGTGTCTGGATCACATAGAAGCTCTACTTTTAGTTTATTGAGGAATCTCCAAATTGTTCTCCATAGTGTACCAATTTATATTCCTACCAATAATGTATGAGGGTTCCCTTTTCTCCATACTCTCTGAAGTATTTTTTATTGCCTGTCCTTTGGATAAAATCCATTTTGATTGGGGTGAGATGACATCCCATTGCAGTTTTGATTTGCATTTCTCGGATGATCAATAATCTTGAGCACCTAATGTCTGCTTACCATTTGTGTATTTTCTTTTAAGAAATGTCTATTCAGATCTCTTGCCCATTTTTAAAATGGATTATCAGATTTTTTTCCTATTGAATATTTTGAACTTCTTATATATTTTGGTTATTAATCCCTTGTTAGATAGATAGTTTGCAAATATCTTCTCCTATTGTGTGGGTTGTCTCTTCACTTTGTTGATTGATTCCTTTGCTGTGCATAAATTTTTTCACATGATGTGGTCCCATTTGTTCGCCTGTGCCTACGGGATATTGCTGAATACATTTTTGCCCAGACCAATACACTTGAGAGCTTCCCCAATGTTTTCTGTTAGTAGTTTCATAGTTTGAGGTCTTAGACTTCAGTATGTAATGCATTTTGATTTGGTTTTCATATATGGCTGAGAGATGGGGGTTTAGTTTCATTCTTCTGCATGTGGAGACCCACTTTCCTCAGTAGCATTTATTGAAGGGACTATCCTTTCTCCAATGTCAGTTCTTGGCACCTTTGTTGAAAATGAGTTCACTGTAGATGTTTCTAAGTTCTCTGTTCTGTTCCACTGGTCTGTGTGTCTGTTTTTATGCCAGAAGTATGCTGTTTGGCTTGCTAGTATAGTTCTGCAGTATAATTTGAAGTTCGGTAATGTGATTCCTCCAGTTTTGTTCTTTTTGCTTAAGAAAGCTTTGGCTATTCTGGGTTTTTGTGGTTCCATATAAATTTTAGGGTTGTCTTTTCTATTTTTGTGAAGAATGTCATCTGTATTTTGTCAAGGATTGCATTGAATCTGTACATCAGCATGGTTGTTTTTTAAACTTTGTTACAGCTCTGCTATCTAGAATGATGATAATAATCCCAGTATCTTCATTTATAACCTATCAATTATAACCCTAATTTTAATTGTTTATTTCGGAATTTGTTACTCTCTTCTTGTCTCCTCGTGGAACAGGTTTTGTTGTTGTTGTTGTTGTTGTTGTTGTTTTTATTGAGTGCCAGGTACTTTATATTAAAAAACTGTAAAATAATCTGATGTTATATACAACAGGTGATTCACACTTGTTTCTTGCAGGTGCACTAGCACTTCAGGATAATTTTATTCATTGGAATTTTCCATAAGAGGGTTTAAGAGTGTATTTCCTGGAAACAGTTGGACCTGAAATATAATTTTGGCTCCACCACTTTGGACTATTTCTGTGACATGTTTAGCTAGTACTTTTTTTTTCTTTTGTTTGTAAAATGATGAAAATAGTTATAGCTTCTTCTGAGTGTTGATGTGATGATCTAATCGCAATGTTTCGGAGCTTGTTAGCACTCAAAAAGTATACAACATTATTATTATTATTATTAATGATGATTTTTGTTATGTGGTCCATAGAGGTAAACTGGATATTTGTGTTGAGTTTTAAATTTAAACCTATCTTTGTATACTAACAGCAGATATAAAATGCAACTATTAATGAAATTCCCTTTATATTTTTCCATTGATTATTTTCTGATAAAACACAAGAAGTAGGTTCCTATGCAGTTGTTAATTTATTTTTCGCTCTAACATTCTTCGTCATCCTTTCTTGCCTTCTGTTTATGTGTATCTTTTTCTTTTTTCCCAGAGTGCCACCGTATCAAAGTGCCTTCTTAATGTGTCTTTTCTTATACGGGTAATAAGTATAGTCATCATTGTGTTTTATGACATTAAAATTGATACAGTTTAATAGACAAGAACAAATTGTGTGAGGTAATTAGAAGTAAATAGCATATATAATATATTCAACCTTCATAACACACTAAAAATATACTTCTGTCATGGATAAGTTACTGTAATTTTAAATAGCTATAAACATCAGTTATTCAGCTGGTGCAGAAATAATCGCTGTTTTCCCATTAAAAGTAATGGTGAAAACTACAATTAATTTTGAGCCAACCTCATAAATATTGAGTTTCTGATTAATAGAACATTTAAGAAGTGAATTGAATGGTGACTATCCTAATATTTCCATTGGTCTCTATGTCATTTATGCACTTTAAAAGTTTTAGCCACTTCTTAAAAAGTTGAATTAAAATCCTAAACCAGCTTCAGAGGAATTGTGGAGAAAGAGCATTTGGAAGAGATTAATAAAGAAATGTATTACTTTGGGGCTAATTTGTTTTTAATTATAGCTACATATATTCAATCCATTGGCCCTTCATATGAAGCAGGATTTTGACGAAAATGAAAATGGCTAGACTTGACAACTTACAAACTTTAGATCAGGAAGATTTATTATAGCTCAAGGAAATAATTTCAGTAAAATGCAGAAATAGGAAAGTAATGATTTTATCACAGCAGGAGTATGAAAAGGATTGTTCATTGCATGTGATAAATTAAGTTGAAAATAATTTGTTCTCTAATTTATGATGGAAAATGTTGGGCTTTGCTAAATAAAAATATTTTAAAGAAACAATATTTAAAAGGAAGAGAGAGGTAATATCTCAAGTGAGACCACAAAAATCACTGAATTTCTTTTACATCCAAGACACTGTTGCACTTTGTGTAAAAAAAAAAAAAAAAAAACTATCAAGTACTGAACACTTTCACCTACAGTATTTCATTTAAGTCACATAAAAACTCTATGAGATACAACCATATATTTTTACTGGTGCTAACAAGTAAGAAAACTAGGACTTTGGTTCTTTTCAAATTCACCCAGTCCTTTAATGATGAAGTTGTGTTTCAGTTCTACATCTTTGCACTACAAAAGGATGTCTCTTCTTTTGAGTACTAACCTCTTACATGATAACATTATCCCTCAGTTTATTCTATTAAGCAGCCATTTGCTGTTGATTTACAAAAGTATGCCTTTATCATTGTTTTACTGTTATACTATATTTTGTTGTTATTGTTGTTGTTCGTTTGTTTGTTTGTAGCCTGGGTTGAATTTGCTAAGGGAGAGAGAAAAGGCTAAGTCCCAATGAGGGCAAGTGACTTCATAAAATGCAGAGCTAGTATCTTTCATGACAAAATGTTAATAATATTTACAAATGGTCGAGCAAAATAAAGAATATAACGAAAAATGCTTTCATGATCCTGAGTCATTATTTACAAGTTAAATAAATGAGGACTGAGATTTGCTTTAAAATATTTCAGGAAAAATGTGATAAAGGAGATAGGTGGAATGAAACTAGAGGAGTATGGTAACTATAATTGTTTAACCTAGGTCATGGGTATGTGGAGATTGAGTATACTACACTCTCTACTTCTATATATGTTTGAATTTTTTCATAATACAAAAGTTATTTCCAAGTGCCACCATGAATCAAATTATGTTTACTATAATCAGAGGAAATATGATTTGTTATATTTTCTTAAGGTATTGAATTGGTTAAAAAAAAAAAAAAAAAAAAAGCAAAGGGGGGAGCGGAGCAAGATGGCTGAATAGGAACAGCTCCAGTCTTCAGCTCCCAGCGTGAGCGACACAGAAGACAGGTGATTTCTGCATTTTCAACTGAGGTACTGGGTTTATCTCACTAGGGAGTGCCGGACAATCGGTGCTGGTCAGCTGTTGCAGCCTGACCAGCGAGAGCTGAAGTAGGGCGAGGCATCGCCTCACCTGGGAAGCGCAAGGGGGAAGGGAATCCCTTTTCCTAGCCAGGGGAACTGAGACACACAACACCTGGAAAATCCGGTAACTCCCACTCCAATACTGCACTTTAAGCAAACGGCACACCAGGAGATTATATACCACACCTGGCCGGGAGGGTCCCATGCCCATGGAGCCTTCCTCATTGCTAGCACAGCAGTCTGCTATCTAACTGCAAGGCAGCAGCGAGGTTGGGGTAGGAGCGCCCACCATTGCTGAGGCTTAAGTAGGGAAACAAAGCCCTGGGAAGATCGAACTGGGTGGAGATCACAGCAGCTCAAGGAGGCCTGCCAGTCTCTGTAGATTCCACCTCTGGGGACAGGGCACAGCTAAACAACAACAACAACAAAAAAAAAAAAAAAGCAGCAGAAACCTCTGCAGATGCAGACGACTCTGTCTGACAGCTTTGAAGAGAGCAGTGGATCTCCCAACACAAAGGCTGAGATTTGAGAATGGACAGACTGCCTGCTCAAGTGGGTCCCTGACCCCTGAGTAGCCTAACTGGGAGACATCTTCCACTAGGGGCAGACCAACACCCCACACCTCACACGGTGGAGTACACCCCTGAGAGGAAGCTTCCAAAGGAAGAATCAGACAGGTATACTCGCTGTTCAGCAGTATTCTATCTTCTGCAGCCTCTGCTACTGACGCCCAGACAAACAGGGTCTGGAGTGGACCTCAACCAATCTCCAACAGACCTACAGATGAGGGTCCTGACTGTTAGAAGGAAAACTAACAAACAGGAAGGACACCCACACCAAAACCCCATCAGTACGTCACCATCATCAAAGACCAGAGGCAGATAAAACCACAAAGATGGGGAAAAAGCAGGGCAGAAAACTGGAAATTCAAAAAATAAGAGCACATCTCCCCCTCCAAAGGAACGCAGCTCATCACCAGCAACGGATTAATGCTGGACGGAGAATGACTTTGACGAGATGAGAGAAGAAGGCTTCAGACCATCAAACTTCTCAGAGCTAAAGGAGGAATTACATACCCAGTGCAAAGAAACTAAAAATCTTGAAAAAAGAGTGGAAGAATTGATAAACAGAATAATTAATGCAGAGAAGGCCATAAACGAACTGACAGAGATGAAAACCATGACATGAGAAATACGTAACAAATGCACAAGCTTCAGTAACCGACTCGATCAAATGGAAGAAAGAGTATCAGTGATTGAGGATCAAATGAATGAAATGAAGCAAGAAGAGAAGTCTAAAGAAAAAGAAATGAACGAAGCCTGGAAGAAGTATGGGATTATGTAAAAAGACATCTACATCTGATTGGAGTGCCTGAAAGTGAGGGGGAAAATGGAACCAAGTTGGAAAACACTCTTCAGGATATCATCCAGGAGAAATTCCCCAACCTAGTAGGGCAGGCCAACATTCAAATTCAGGAAATACAGAGAACACCACAAAGATACTCCTCAAGAAGAGCAACTCCAAGACACATAATTGCCAGATTCACCAAAGTTGAAATGAAGGAAAAAATCTTAAGGGCAGCCAGAGAGAAAGGTCGGGTTACCCACAAAGGGAAGCCCATCAGACTAACAGCAGATCTCTCAGCAGAAACTCTACAAGCCAGAAGAGAGTGGGGGCCAATACTCAACATTCTTAAAGAAAAGAATTTTCAACCCAGAATTTTATATCCAGCCAAACTAAGTTTCATCAGTGAAGGAGAAATAAAACCCTTTACAGATAAGCAAATGCTTAGAGATTTTGTCACCACCAGGCCTGCCTTACAAGAGACCCTGAAGGAAGCCCTAAACATGGAAAGGAACAACCGGTACCAGCCATTGCAAAAACATGCCAAAATGTAAAGACCATCGAGGCTAGGAAGAAACTGCATCAACTAACGAGCAAAAT
This sequence comes from Rhinopithecus roxellana, assembly GCF_007565055.1. NCBI lineage: Eukaryota > Metazoa > Chordata > Mammalia > Primates > Cercopithecidae > Rhinopithecus > Rhinopithecus roxellana. The sequence continues at coordinate 111,486,249 of NC_044549.1, read as the reverse complement.
AACCAGTTAATATCATAATGGCAGGATCAAGTTCACACATAACAACATTAACTTTAAATGTAAATGGACTAAATGCTCCAATTAAAAGACACAGACTGGCAAACTGGATAAAGAGTCAAGACCCATCAGTCTGCTGTATTCAGGAGATCCATCTCACATGCAGAGACATACATAGGCTCAAAATAAAGGGATGGAGGAAGATCTGCCAAGCAAATGGAGAACAAAAAAAAGCAGGGGTTGCAATCCTAGTCTCTGATAAAACAGACTTTAACCATCAAAGATCAAAAGAGACAAAGAAGGCCATTACATAATGGTAAAGGGATCAATTCAACAGCAAGAGCTAACGATCCTAAATATATATGCACCCAATACAAGAGCACCCAGATTCATAAAGCAAGTCTTTAGAGACTTACAAAGAGACTTAGACGCCCATACAATAATAATGGGAGACTTAAACACCCCACTGTCAACATTAGACAGATCAACGAGACAGAAAGTTAACAAGGATATCCAGGAATTGAACTCATCTCTGCAGCAAGCAGACCTAATAGACATCTACAGAACTCTCCACCCCAAATCAACAGAATATACATTCTTCTCAGCACCACATCACACTTATTGCAAAATTGACCACATAATTGAAAGTAAAGCACTCCTCAGCAAATGTACAAAAACAGAAATTATAACAAACTGTCTCTCAGACCGCAGTGCAATCAAACTACAACTCAGGACTAAGAAACTCAATCAAAACCGTTCCACTACATGGAAAATGAATAATCTGCTCCTGAATAACTACTGAGTACATAACAAAATGAAGGCAGAAATAAAGATGTTCTTTGAAACCAATGAGAACAAAGATGCAACATACCAAAATCTCTGGGACACATTTAAAGCAGTGTGTAGAGGGAAATTTATAGCACTAAATGCCCACAAGAAGAAGCTGGAAAGATCTAAAATTGACACTCTAACATCACAATTAAAAGAACTAGAGACGCAAGAGCAAACACATTCAAAAGCTAGCAGAAGGCAAGAAATAACTAAGATCAGAGCAGAACTGAAGGAGTTAGAGACACAAAAAACCTTCCAAAAAATCAATGAATCCAGGAATTGGTTTATTGAAAAGATCAACAAAATTGATAGACCGCTAGCAAGACTAATAAAGAAGAAAAGAGAGAAGAATCAAATAGATGCAATAAAAAATGATAAAGGGGATATCACCACCAACCCCACAGAAACACAAACTGCCATCAGAGAATACTATAAACACCTCTACCCAGATCAACTAGATAATCTAGAAGAAATGGATAATTTCCTGGACACTTACACTCTCCCAAGACTAAACCAGGAAGAAGTTGAATCCCTGAATAGACCAATAGCAGGCTCTGAAATTGAGGCAATAATTAATAGCCTACCAACCAAAAAAAGTCCAGGACCAGATGGATTCACAGCTGCATTCTACCAGAGGTACAAGGAGGAGCTGGTACCATTCCTTCTGAAACTATTCCAATCAACAGAAAAAGAGAGAATCCTCCTTAACTCATTTTATGAGGCCAACATCATCCTGATACCAAAGCCTGGCAGAGACACAACAAAAAAAGAGAATTTTAGACCAATATCCCTGATGAACATTGATGCAAAAATCCTCAATAAAATATTGGCAAACCGGATCCAGCAGCACATCAAAAAGCTTATCCACCATGATCAAGTGGGCTTCATCCCTGGGATGCAAGGCTGGTTTCACATATGCAAATCAATAAACGCAATCCAGCATATAAACAGAACCAAAGACAAAAACCACATGAATATCTCAATAGATGTCAAATTGCCCCTGTTTTCAGATGACATGATTGTATTTTTAGAAAACCCCATTGTCTCAGCCCAAAATCTCCTTAAGCTGATAAGAAACTTCAGCAAAGTCTCAGGATACAAAATTAATGTGCAAAAATCACAAGCATTCTTATACACCAGTAACAGACAAGCAGAGAGCCAATTCAGGAATGAACTTCCATTCACAATTGCTTCAAAGAGAATAAAATACCTAGGAATCCAACTTACAAGGGATGTCAAGGACCTCTTCAAGGAGAACTACAAACCACTGCTCAGTGAAATCAAAGAGGACACAAACAAATGGAAGAACATACCATGCTCATGGATAGGAAGAATCAATATCGTGAAAATGGCCATACTGCCCAAGGTAATTTATAGATTCAATGCCATCCCCATGAAGCTACCAATGAGTTTCTTCACAGAATTGGAAAAAACTGCTTTAAAGTTCATATGGAACCAAAAAAGAGCCCGCATTGCCAAGACAATCCTAAGTCAAAAGAACAAAGCTAGAGGCATCACGCTACCTGACTTCAAACTATACTACAAGGCTACAGTAACCAAAACAGCATGGTACTGGTACCAAAACAGAGCTATAGACCAATGGAACAGAACAGAGTCCTCAGAAATAATACCACACGTCTACAGCCATCTGATCTTTGACAAACCTGAGAAAAACAAGAAATGGGGAAAGGATTCCCTATTTAATAAATGGTGCTGGGAAAATTGGCTAGCCATAAGTAGAAAGCTGAAAATGGATCCTTTCCTTACTCCTTATACGAAAATTAATTCAAGATAGATTAGAGACTTAAATGTTAGACCTAATACCATAAAAACCCTAGAAGAAAACCTAGGGAATAACATTCAGGACATAGGCATGGGCAAGTACTTCATGTCTAAAACACCAAAAGCAACGGCAACAAAAGCCAAAATTGACAAATGAGATCTAATTAAACTAAAGAGCTTCTGCACAGCAAAAGAAACTACCATCAGAGTGAACAGGCAACCTACAGAATGGGAGAAAATTTTTGCAATCTACTCATCAGACAAAGGGCTAATATCCAGAACCTACAAAGAACTCAAACAAATTTACAAGAAAAAAACAAACAACCCCATCAAAAAGCGGGCAAAGGCTATCAACAGACATTTCTCAAAAGAAGACATTCACACAGCCAACAGACACATGAAAAAATGCTCATCATCACTGGCCATCAGAGAGATGCAAATCAAAACCACAATGAGATACCATCTCACACCAGTTAGAATGGCAATCATTAAAAAGACAGGAAACAACAGTTGTTGGAGAGGATGTGGAGAAATAGGAACACTTTTACACTGTTGGTGGGATTGTAAACTAGTTCAACCATTATGGAAAACAGTATGGCGATTCCTCAAGGATCTAAAACTAGAAGTACCATATGACCCAGCCATCCCATTACTGGAACCCAAAAGGATTTATACCCAAAAGGTATATACCCAAAGGATTATAAATCATGCTGCTATAAAGACACATGCACACGTATGTTTATTGTGGCACTATTCACAATAGTAAAGACTTGGAATCAACCCAAATGTCCATCAGTGACAGACTGGATTAAGAAAATGTGGCACATATACACCATGGAATACTGTGCAGCCATAAAAATGGATGAGTTTGTGTCCTTTGTAGGTACATGGATGCAGCTGGAAACCATCATTCTCAGCAAACTATCGCAAGAACAGAAAACCAAACACTGCATGTTCTCACTTATAGGTGGGAACTGAACAATGAGATCACTTGGACTCGGGAAGGGGAACATCACACACCGGGGCCTATCACAGGGAGGGGGGAGGGGGAAGGGATTTCATTGGGAGTTATACCTGATGTAAATGATGAGTTGATGGGTGCTGACGAGTTGATGGGTGCAGCACACCAACATGGCACAAGTATACATATGTAACAAACCTGCACGTTATGCACATGTACCCTCGAACTTAAAGCATAATAAAAAAAAAAAAAAAAAAAGGCAAGCAAAGTTCCCGTACTTATAACGCACAATCACTTCTATCGGGAATTTTTATCTTGCTCACTGTTTACAATGACCTTACTTTCAAAACTTTCATTTTATAATGAAAAATATCAAGAGGGAGAAATGAAGAGGAAAGAAAATAAAGTAAATCTAAGAACACCAACAAACCTCATTCATCCAACCATCCAAGGATTTGCTTTTGAATGACATTTAACGTTCATGCTGCTGAGAAGGATCATAAGAGAAATGACACTGAAAGGCCAGAGGACCAGAAGAACTGTCACTATTTTATTAAAATAAAATATCCTTTAGTTCCTAGGCTGTTTCTCATTTTTCCAAACTTAATGTCACAGAATATCCAGCATACCAATGTATTTTAAATCCAGGATTTTACTGTATCTAAGAAAAAAAATTGCAACTTCCTATTGCTTTTTTTTAGTTAAAAACAAATAAGAACAAAAAGTGAAAAACTAAACCAAATATTACTAATTTCATTAACCAGACTCAACATTATATTCTCCCGGAAATGTCCTCTGCTGATACTAGAATTGTTCTCTTATAACCATTTTTCCTCAGGCTTTGTAAAAAATCATGGTGTTTTAAGTACAGTTAGAAATGATAACTTTTAATGTTGACACAATAAAAGAAATAGAAACTGTTCAAAATTGGCCAAAGAAATTGGCTGAGACACAAGCATTGCTTGACCCCAGGAGGCAGAGGTTGCAGTGAGCCAAGATTGTGCCACATCACTCCAGGCTGGGTAACAGAGTGGGACTCTGTACAAAAATAGTAATAATAGTAATAAATTATTAATTTTAAAATTAGCCAAAGAATTGAAATTGACATTCAATAACCTCCTTCATCATACTTCCTTCTCACTATGCATGTTAATAGAATGCAAAGTAATCCAATGGAAAGCTTTATCCAAACCCATTGCAATCATTCTCCTGAAATAATTGTGCCAACCACACATGTTAAAATCTTGAACATTAATAACCTGAACTTCAAGACAAAATTAAATAATCATCAAAATGTCTGCCAAGTGATATTTGGGCTGGCAGTAGTTTACATATCCTCCTCATCAAGGCTAAGGATTTTTATGAGTCTCCTATGAAAGCCAATTAACTGGACACAGCAGAGCTAAGAAGAAAGCAGCGAACATACAGCAACAATCAATATGAGTGAAAATCTCAAGGCATTTTTGTATCTGTATGCTTTCAATTACAAGTTTATAGTTCTACCTTCAGTTAATCTTTGAGAAAATGCAATAATTTACATAAAAACTTAACAATTAAACCCATAAGCCTATTAAAGTAAGACTTTGTTGCAAAAGTAAGTTAAGATAGTAAGCTAAGATATCAATTTCTTTTCTATAGTGCTGAAAGTTATAAAATACGATCTCCTCAAGAAAGTTATTTTAAAAGTTAGAAAATATAACCCAAGAATAAATGTAATAATTGACACACAAAATCACACCCAGAAAATGGATCTTAAGTTAATAAACTCAATCTTGGATGGACTAGATACGTAAGAAATGTGGTGTTGAATGTTACATTGCTCTCTAAAATTCCTCCAGGGAAAGTTGACAATCTAAAGGGAAGTAAAGCTTTCAAAGGAGCCAATTATAAATGAGCTGTCGTCTAAAGAACTTAGTCGTGGCGGAGCAAGATGGCCGAATAGGAACAGCTCCAGTCTCCAACTCCCAGTGTAAGCGACACAGAAGACCGGTGATTTCTGCATTTTCAACTGAGGTACTGGGGACATCTCACTAGGGAGTGCCGGACAATCGGTGCTGGTCAGCTGCTGCAGCCTGACTAGCGAGAGCTGAAGCAGGGTGAGGCATCGCCTCACCTGGGAAGTGCAAGGGGGAAGGGAATCCCTTTTCCTAGCCAGGGGAACTGAGACACACAACATCTGGAAAATCGGGTAACTCCCACCCCAATACCACACTTTAAGCAACGGGCACACCAGAAGAATATATCCCTCACCTGGCCGGGAGGGTCCCACGCCCACGGAGCCTCCCTCATTGTTAACACAGCAGTCTGCGGCGATCTAACCGCAAGGCAGCAGCGAGGCTGGGGGAGGGGCGCCCGCCATTGCTGAGCTTAAGTAGGTAACAAAGCCGCTGGGAAGCTCGAACTGGGTGGAGCTCACAGCAGCTCAAGGAAACCTGCCTGTCTCTATAGACTCCACCTCTGGGGGCAGGGCTCAGCTAAAAAACAACAGGGGAAACAGCAGAGGCCTGAGCAGACGGGAACGACTCTGTCTGACAGCTTTGAAGAGAGCAGTGGATCTCCCAACACGGAGGTTGAGATCTGAGAACGGACAGACTGCCTGCTCAAGTGGGTCACTGACCACTGAGTAGTCTAACTGGGAGACATCCCCCACTAGGGGCAGTCTGACACCCCACACCTCACAGGGTGAGTACACTCCTGAGAGGAAGCTTCCAAAGTAAGAATCAGACAGGTACACTTGCTGTTCAGCAATATTCTATCTTCTGCAACCTCTGCTGCTGATAGCCAGGCAAACAGGGTCTGGAGTGGACCTCAAGCAATCTCCAACAGACCTATAGCTGAGGGTCCTGACTGTCAGAAGGAAAACTATCAAACAGGAAGGACACCTATACCAAATCCCGATCAGTACGTCACCATCATCAAAGACCAGAGACAGATAAAACCACAAAGATGGGGAAAAAGCAGGGCAGAAAAGCTGGAAATTCAAAAAACAAGAGCGCATCTCCCCCTGCAAAGGAGCGCAGCCCATCGCCAGCAACGGATTGAAGCTGGTCAGAGAATGACTTTGACGAGATGAGAGAAGAAGGCTTCAGTCCATCAAACTTCTCAGAGCTAAAGGAGGAATTACGTACACAGCGCAAAGAAACTAAAAATCTTGAAAAAAGAGTGGAAGAATTGACAGCTAGACTAATTAATGCAGAGAAGGTCATAAACGAAATGACAGAGATGAAAACCATGACACGAGAAATACGTGACAAATGCACAAGCTTCAGTAACCGACTCGATCAACTGGAAGAAAGAGTATCAGCGATTGAGGATCAAATGAATGAAATGAAGTGAGAAGAGAAAGCAAAGGAAAAAAGAAGAAAAAGAAATGAACAAAGCCTGCAAGAAGTATGGGATTATGTAAAAAGACCAAATCTACGTCTGATTGGGGTGCCTGAAAGTGAGGGGGAAAATGGAACCAAGTTGGAAAACACTCTTCAGGATATCATCCAGGAGAACTTCCCCAACCTAGTAGGGCAGGCCAACATTCAAATTCAGGAAATACAGAGAACACCACAAAGATACTCCTTGAGAAGAGCAACTCCAAGACACATAATTGCCAGATTCACCAAAGTTGAAATGAAGGAAAAAATCTTAAGGGCAGCCAGAGAGAAAGGTCGGGTTACCCACAAAGGGAAGCCCATCAGACTAACAGCAGATCTCTCAGCAGAAACTCTACAAGCCAGAAGAGAGTGGGGGCCAATATTCAACGTTCTTAAAGAAGAGAATTTTCAACCCAGAATTTCATATCCAGCCAAACTAAGTTTCATCAGTGAGGGAGAAATAAAATCCTTTACAGATAAGCAAATGCTTAGAGATTTTGTCACCATCAGGCCTGCCTTACAAGAGACCCTGAAGGAAGCCCTAAACATGGAAAGGAACAACCGGTACCAGCCATTGCAAAAACATGCCAAAATGTAAAGACCATCGAGGCTAGGAAGAAACTGCATCAACTAACAAGCAAAATAACCAGTTAATATCATAATGGCAGGATCAAGGTCACACATAACAATATTAACCTTAAATGTAAATGGACTAAATGCTCCAATTAAAAGACACAGACTGGCAAACTGGATAAAGAGTCAAGACCCATCAGTCTGCTGTATTCACGAGACCCATCTCATATGCAGAGACATACATAGGCTCAAAATAAAGGGATGGAGGAAGATCTACCAAGCAAATGGAGAACAGAAAAAAGCAGGGGTTGCAGTCCTAGTCTCTGATAGACTTTAAACCATCAAAGATCAAAAGAAACAAAGAAGGCCATTACATAATGGTAAAGGGATCAATTCAACAGGAAGAGCTAACTCTCCTAAATACTTATGCACCCAATACAGGAGCACCCAGAATCATAAAGCAAGTCCTTAGAGACTTACAAAGAGACTTAGACTCCCATACAATAATAATGGGAGACTTCAACACTCCACTGTCAACATTAGACAGATCAACGAGACAGAAAGTTAACAAGGATATCCAGGAATTGAACTCATCTCTGCACCAAGCGGACCTAATAGACATCTATAGAACTCTCCACCCCAAATCAACAGAATATACATTCTTCTCAGCACCACATCGCACTTATTCCAAAATTGACCACATAATTGGAAGTAAAGCACTCCTCAGCAAATGTACAAAAACAGAAATTATAACAAACTGTCTCTCAGACCACAGTGCAATCAAACTAGAACTCAGGACTAAGAAACTCACTCAAAACCACTCAACTACATGGAAACTGAACAACCTGCTCCTGAATGACTACTGGGTACATAATGAAATGAAGGCAGAAATAAAGATGTTCTTTGAAACCAATGAGAACAAAGATACAACATACCAGAATCTCTGGGACACATTTAAAGCAGTGTGTAGAGGGAAATTTATAGCACTAAATGCCCACAAGAGAAAACCGGAAAGATCTAAAATTGACACTCTAACATCACAATGAAAAGAACTAGAGAGGCAAGAGCAAACACATTCAAAAGCTAGCAGAAGGCAAGAAATAACTAAGATCAGAGCAGAACTGAAGGAGTTAGAGACACAAAAAACCCTCCAAAAAATCAATGAATCCAGGAGTTGGTTTTTTGAAAAGATCAACAAAATTGACAGACCTCTAGCAAGACTAATAAAGAACAAAAGAGAGAGGAATCAAATAGATGCAATAAAAAATGATAAAGGGGATATCACCACCAACCCCACAGAAATACAAACTACCATCAGAGAATACTATAAACACCTCTACGCAAATCAACTGGAAAGTCTAGAAGAAATGGATAATTTCCTGGACACTTACACTCTCCCAAGACTAAACCAGGAAGAAGTTGAATCCCTGAATAGACCAATAGCAGGCTCTGACATTGAGGCAACAATGAATAGCCTACCCACCATAAAAAGTCCAGGACCAGATGGATTCACAGCTGAATTCTACCAGAGGTACAAGGAGGAGCTGGTACCATTCCTTCTGAAACTATTCCAATCAATAGAAAAAGAGGGAATCCTCCCTAACTCATTTTATGAGGCCAACATCATCCTGATACCAAAGCCTGGCAGAGACACAACAAAAAAAGAGAATTTTAGACCAATATCCTTGATGAACATTGATGCAAAAATCCTCAATAAAATACTGGCAAACCAGATTCAGCAGCACATCAAAAAGCTTATCCACCATAGTGAAGTGGGCTTCATCCCTGGGATGCAAGGCTGATTCAACATTCGCAAATCAATAAACATAATCCAGCATATAAACAGAACCAAAGTCAAGAACCACATGATTATCTCAATAGATGCAGAAAAGGCTTTTGACAAAATTCAACAGCCCTTCATGCTAAAAACTCTCAATAAATTCGGTATTGATGGAACGTACCTCAAAATAATAAGAGCTATTTATGAAAAACCCACAGCTAATATCATACTGAATGGGCAAAAACTGGAAAAATTCCCTTTGAAAACTGGTACAAGACAGGGATGCCCTCTCTCACCACTCCTATTCAACATAGTGTTGGAAGTTCTGGCTAGGGCAATCAGGCAAGAGAAAGAAATCAAGGGTATTCAGTTAGGAAAAGAAGAAGTCAGATTGTCCCTGTTTGCAGATGACATGATTGTATATTTAGAAAACCCCATTGTCTCAGCCCAAAATCTCCTTAAGCTGATAAGAAACTTCAGCAAAGTCTCAGGATACAAAATTAACGTGCAAAAATCACAAGCATTCTTATACACCAGTAACAGACAAGCAGAGAGCCAATTCAGGAATGAACTTCCATTCACAATTGCTTCAAAGAGAATAAAATACCTAGGAATCCAACTTACAAGGGATGTCAAGGACCTCTTCAAGGAGAACTACAAACCACTGCTCAGTGAAATCAAAGAGGACACAAACAAATGGAAGAACATACCATGCTCATGGATAGGAAGAATCAATATCGTGAAAATGGCCATACTGCCCAAGGTTATTTATAGATTCAATGCCATCCCCATGAAGCTACCAATGAGTTTCTTCACAGAATTGGAAAAAACTGCTTTAAAGTTCATATGGAACCAAAAAAGAGCCCGCATTGCCAAGACAATCCTAAGTCAAAAGGACAAAGCTGGAGGCGTCACGCTACCTGACTTCAAACTATACTACAAGGCTACAGTAACCAAAACAGCATGGTACTGGAACAGAACAGAGTCCTCAGAAATAATACCACACATCTACAGCCATCTGATCGTTGACAAACCTGAGAGAAACAAGAAATGGGGAAAGGATTCCCTATTTAATAAATGGTGCTGGGAAAATTGGCTAGCCATAAGTAGAAAGCTGAAACTGGATCCTTTCCTTACTCCTTATACGAAGACTAATTCAAGATGGATTAGAGACTTAAATGTTAGACCTAATACCATAAAAACCCTAGAAGAAAATCTAGGTAGTACCATTCAGGACATAGGCATGGGCAAGGACTTCATGTCTAAAACACCAAAAGCAACGGCAACAAAAGCCAAAATTGACAAATGAGATCTAATTAAACTAAAGAGCTTCTGCACAGCAAAAGAAACTACCATCAGAGTGAACAGGCAACCTAAAGAATGGGAGAAAATTTTTGCAATCTACTCATCTGACAAAGGGCTAATATCCAGAATCTACAAAGAACTCAAACAAATATACAAGAAAAAAACAAACAACCCCATCAAAAAGTGGGGAAAGGATATGAACAGACATTTCTCAAAAGAAGACATTCACACAGCCAACAGACACATGAAAAAATGCTCATCATCACTGGCCATCAGAGAGATGCAAATCAAAACCACAATGAGATACCATCTCACACCAGTTAGAATGGCAATCATTAAAAAATCAAGAAACAACAGTTGTTGGAGAGGATGTGGAGAAATAGGAACACTTTTACACTGTTGGTGGGATTGTAAACTAGTTCAACCATTATGGAAAACAGTATGGCAATTCCTCAAGGATCTAGAACTAGATGTACCATATGACCCAGCCATCCCACTACTGGGTATATACCCAAAGGATTATAAATTATTCTACTACAAAGACACATGCACACGTATGTTTATTGCAGCACTATTCACAATAGCAAAGACTTGGAATCAACCCAAATGCCCATCTGTGACAGACTGGATTAAGAAAATGTGGCACATATACACCATGGAATACTATGCAGCCATAAAAAAGGATGAGTTTGTGTCCTTTGTAGGGACATGGATGCAGCTGGAAACCATCATTCTTAGCAAACTATCACAAGAACAGAAAACCAAACACCGCATGTTCTCACTCATAGGTGGGAACTGAACAATGAGATCACTTGGACTCGGGAAGGGGAACATCACACACTGGGGCCTATCGTGGGGACGGGGGAGGGGGGAGGGATTGCATTGGGGAGTTATACATGATATAAATGATGAATTGATGGGTGCTGACGAGTTGATGGGTGCAGCACACCAACATGGCATAAGTATACATATGTAACAAACCTGCACGTTATACACATGTACCCTAGAAGTTAAAGTATAATAAAAAAATGAAAAAATAAATAAATAAAATAAAATAAAATAAATGAGCTGTCTTCCAGTGGTGTTCTGAAACTACCTCATCATAGCTCACCCAGGAAACATTTTTAAATTTTAAGAAATTTGGTGAGCCAATTGTTGGTTGTATTCATTATTAAAAATTAAATTATAGGCCGGGCTAGGTGACTCATACCGGTAATCCCAACACTTTGGGAGGCCAAGGCGGTCAGATTGCTTGAGGCCAGGAGTTTAAGACCCACCTGGTCAATATGGCAAAACCTGGTCTTTACTAAAATTACAAAAATTAGCTGTACTTGGTGGCACCTGCCTGTAATCGCAGCTACTTGGGTGGCTGAGGCAGGAGAATCACCTGAAACTGGGAGGTGGAGGTTGCCATGAGCCAAGATAGTGTCACATCACATTAGCCTGAACAACAGAGAGAGAGACTATATATATATAACTCAAAAGTTATTACTTCCAAAAGATTTTGCTGCATTTTACTGTTATCTATGATCTTGACACACTTTACATCTATTGTATTGTATGTATGGTGGGAATATCATATAAAGGTGTGCTATTGTTTACTTCTTTTCAACTCCACATTCAGTAATATGTTGGTAGGTTGGATTAGAAAATGCTAGAATTATTTACACAATGGAAATCAGCAAATTTGTAGTGTTTGTAATACTAAAAATCAATGCTGTTTTTTCTTAGAGAGCTAGTTTTTAAACATTTATCAAAACACTAGTGCATATTGATTTATAAGAATAAGATAAACAACAGTATACATAAAGAAACTTTTTACATAAACGGTAAGAAAAAATACCTATGCTCTTTGCCGTTATACATTCTTATTTGTTTGACACCTCAATTAAGTTAAGGATTCTTTTATTTTATCACAGATCTATATAGTAATCTAGTTCATTTGTTCCTCCAACTTGGAACAATATATTATACAGAGAAAAAAAGAATCTGTTATTTTATTAGTTGTTTAGGAGAAAATAATTGCATAATTCCAAGTAGTAAATCATTTCTACATATATTTACTTTGAAAAATCTCTATGGCTAACCTTTAAACTAAAGGTAGAATAAAATTAATTGGCAGATGAAAAATAATGTGTTCACAAAATAAATGTTTATTTATTTTGTTGATCTTCAGTAAATAATTTACCTATCTGCCAAGTAGAAGTTACTAGTTGCCCATTTACCAGTTATTAAAATGAAAAGGTGGTTGAATTTGGAACTTTGTTAGAAACCCAATCTCAAATAACCTGTTTTTTTTTTTTACATGCATTCAAAAACATTGAGTATATGAAAATATTAGAAAACAATACAAAGTCAGAAGTATTTTGTAGGGAGGAAAACACTATTATTGGGAGATGATTTCATAGAATAAGAGGAATTTAAGCTGAACTTCTGTAGCAAGAGCGGAATAGAAAGAAAAGGAGTAACCAATATCACCCAGCACCCATAAACACATTTGCTACTATTGCCAAGTGAATAGTTAGTTTCTAACTATTCATAAACCCACAGCTGCTACTATTGTCATAATAGCAATTCTTTCTACCCTGAGAACCTACTGGTTTTGGTGGAGGCCTTGGGAAGTAGCTCTGGTTGAATGGAGTCAATAACTTGTCAGGTTAAATTGCCAGAACTTTGCACAACTAAAATAAATGCAGAAGTGGAATTTATTTTTAAAGAACTAGGCTGGATAACAAAGAGATATCCATTGTGGGTAGTCTTAAATATAAGTTTAAGATAATATGGGATATTTATGCTTCACTTCCCCACTCCTTCAACATGCTTCCTAAGATTCTCTTCCTTCCCCGTTCCCCTCCCCCATACAGCTCCCTTGCACTCAATTCCTTGTCTCAAGGTCGGCTTTTGGAGGAATACAAAATAATATAGAGTCATTGTAGATGTTCAAGATTGAGAGTGATATGACAAAAATAAGTAATGCAGGTATGAATACATCTCAGATAAGTGTTTTCATGTTATGTACATACAAATTTTGGATTGGCATAAAAGACAGAAAACTATGTCAACTATGCAAATATAGGATTATGAAAACAACTCAGTTCAAGGACATTTTTATGATATTTGCCATATGTACTGCAGACAGTATTATGGTCCCTTAGTATCAAAATTGATCAAATTGCCCACACCCATAAAGTACCCAGTCTCCTGGCACAAAATTCTCAATATAGGTTAGTAAACTGTTACAGCAAAATAGGAAGTTAGATTCTCAAATGGTGATCAAATAATTTTACTACTAGGATCTTAAATGGTAGGCTGAATGTTTACCAAATCCTGACTGGGCTACTGAATGGATTAACATTTCCCATATCATTTATTTGGAGGCCGATCCTAGCAAATTCAGGCTTATTCCTCAGAACCAAAACTAGAGATATTTTCCACTGAGGATGGACAATGATTCATTTAACTATATTTGCCATTACTATTAACACACCAGGCAATTATCAAATGTACTTTCATTTGACAATGGCACTGATACCATTTCTCTGCTGCCTGTCCAAAACACTGCCCTGTTCTTGGTTCAAAGCTCAAGGTTCTTTAGGGTTTTTCTTATAAGACCAAAACTCTTGAAAGCCTTTGGAACTCAACTCGATTATCTACTGATGGAACTTATAGACTGACCCTCTTACACAGTCATACCTGCCTCCTGCCAACGCAAGCTTAAAAGGCGTCTTTAAGGATTCATAACCATCCCAGTCCTACTTCAGTCTGAAGTTACACATTTTGGAAGTTCATTAAAATACAAGAGACTTTAGAATGACTTCCCACTGTTACTGTTTTGATCAGAGCAGGTGGAGATGACTAGGATAGAAGAGAATGCAAGAAAGCAGACATAGAATGCCAATGAACTTGACATTACTCAGATTTGTGCTCTACTTGTGAAATTATCCAGTATCAAATTCCCCAGAAGCTAAAGTTACATAATGTAGTCTCTGGAGCAAGTTAATTTTTTAATTTTAATTATTTCTCATTCTGATATACAATCACCATCAAGCACATTTTAAAGTAAATATATATGAAAGGAATACTGCAAAAGCTAAATAGCCCACATATGATAGAAGTAAATCTGCTTCATTTCCATAAAAAAGCATTATCTTTTTAATTAGTTGTGAGGAAAAGTAGGCATCACAAGGCAGTTACTGTCTCTGTGGGAGTGGCTTGTGTACCTCAGTGGGAGTGCCAAGCTATGGTACACACCAGACAACCCCACCACACACACCTAGCCTCCCAAATGTGGCAAAATTTGGTCCATTACATAGAGTTTAATTTCTGGAAATGATGCCAGGAATATTATGTTGGAATGGAATAAAAAAATATATAATTTTATGTCAAATCTCTAATCAAAACAATAATGCAATTCAGTGAGATTCACTGAAGATCATTCCTTAAAGCAAATATCAGAAATCATAGTAAATTTCAAGTAGAAATAAGCAGAAAGATGCATATATGTCCTTTTATAAAAATTAATTTTATCTTGTTGCTCTAGCACTGCACGTAAGCAACTGCTGTTATCTTTGATTTGGAGAGTAAATGAAAGCTAAAATATCTGCTATGTGACCAGCTTTAATACATAAATTTCCAACTTTTCTGCTTTATTTCTTTAGGCCTTACAGACTATTTTTGTCAGTTTTTAAAAATGTAAATACTTATTAAAAGGAATGCATCCGACTGGATTAAGAAAATGTGGCACATATACACCATGGAATACTATGCAGCCATAAAAAAGGATGAGTTTGCATCCTTCGTAGGGACATGGATGCAGCTGGAAACCATCACTCTTAGCAAACTATCACAAGAACAGAAAACCAAACACTGCATGTTCTCACTCATAGGTGGGAACTGAACAATGAGATCACTTGGACTCGGGAAGGGGAACATCACACACTGGGGCCTATCATGGGGAAGGGGGAGCGGGGAGGGATTGCATTGGGAGTTATACTTGATATAAATGACGAATTGATGGGTGCTGACGAGTTGATGGGTGCAGCACACCAACATGGCACAAGTATACATATGTAACAAACCTGCACGTTATGCACATGTACCCTAGAACTTAAAGTATAAAAAAAAAAAAAAAAAAAAAAAGGAATGCATCCTCCTATCCTTGGACACCTTAGATAGTAGCTGATTTCCACGGGTTTAGCACGTTGAATAAATATTGTATAGCAGTGATAGCATCAAAAATGAAGCTGGAGAAAGACACAATTTTGCTAAAAGCCAGCTGTATCACTAGATTACCTATAAGCTATTATTTAGCCTATTAGATAAATAATTGATGCTTTCAGAAAGGAGTTCTAACTGAAGATATCATATATTTCCTCTATCATTTTAATTTAATTGAGGCTATTTTCACAGAAAATTAGATTATCAACATACTTGTAGGCCTTGGAAGCCATGTGGCCTACCTACCTCACCATACCCATGAGGAAATTGAATCCCACAGAGGTTGACTTGTTAAAAGTCAAGCAGGTGTTTGTTGGCAACACTACAGCTAGAACTCTGGTGGCCTAAGTCCTACTCTAAGACTTTCCACTCCTTCTCAAACCAAAGACATCATGTCTTTGGGAAGGGATATCATATTTTTATATTAAAACAAACATAGAACAAGGATAGAGTAAGCTTTTTCATTATACAGTTTGCAATGAATTCTTCCTTATATGGGCTATCCTTAACCCGCCAGTGACGACATTATTACCATCGGATAAGGGAGACTTTAGCAAAATCTTTGAGAAATATTGCTCTATAGAATTGTGACCTCTTACCAGTCTTATTTTTTCATTTCCACCTACATCAGGTGATTCATTAGGTCTCAGTTTTTACAAACAAAAAAATACACATTTTCTTAATAAGCATTACCTTGTCTCAGGGTTAATGTTTCCATACAATATTCGTAAATAAAACAACATAGCCAATTATTTATAGTCTGGGGAATGTTAATTTATCCTTTTCACCCAAAGTCATTCTCTAGATTAGTTAAATAGCCTCATTGAACAATAACCATGTAGAAACAAACAGGTAAGCTTTACAGCCTATAGGCAATGCATGCAATTAAGTGACCAAACACTCTCATATGCTGGGGGGCTCTAAATTTGTATGACATTTTCCACAGAGAAATTTGATCCTTTATATTTAAAAATCCTAAAAGTGAACATATGTCTAACTCGATAATTCACTTTCTCAGAAGTTATCTGAAGAAATGTCCACAAATATATACAAAAAAAAACCTACAAGATAGTGAACACTTGCTTCCTAGAGTACCCACCTTCTCATTCAGTTGGATGCTTGCATACTCTCTTCTCTGTGTTTTAGAGCATCACTCCCCTCTCTTTGCTTGGTTATCATTAAGTTAATTATCTTATCTGTACTAGTCAGTGTAGGCAAGGTTATGCTGTGGAAACAAGCAATTCTTAAACCTCAGTGGTTTTATATAAATAAAGTTCTATTATCCTCTTTCATAGCATCATCCATGGGGATTGCAGTCCTCAGAGAGGTTTTGCCATCTTGCAGTAACATCTTCTGGAACATGTTACCTCCATAGTCACCACTGCAGGCAAAGAGAAATGAGAGCATTGTGTATTGGCTTTTCATGCCCTCAGCACAAAAGTAATCCAGATCATATCCAATCTCATTTCTTTGGCCTGAGTTAGTAACCTATATCCACCAAACTGCTCGGAAATCAATCAAATGATTGGCAAGAGCTGCCATCTTTGCCGCAGGTTCTTAGAATAAATGACTCCAGAAAGGAATTTTTCTTTTTTCTGATACATCTTAAATTGGGATATGAGTAGCTCCTATGCCTTCTTAAAATGCCCTATACTTTCTGTTATGGTACTGATGATAAAATGTTTCCCTAAGCTTTCATTGTCTCTAACTCTCATATCATCATTCATGAAAGGAGGTTGTCATTTAATACATTTTGAGTATCCTATATGAGGCTCAAGGATAGACACATAGTAAACATTCAGTATATAGTTTCATGACTAAATAAATTTTAAATAAATTAATCACTGTTAATTTTCTTAACAGTAAAATGTGCCTAAATGAATAGCAATGTAGTATTGGTTAAATAAAATCTGGCAAAGACAAATGATAGAATACTACACATGCATTAAAATAATGCTGCTGAAAAATATTTAATCATATAGAAATTATTTTCTATTATATCAAGATAAAAATCACTTCAGCAAGTAGGAAATTCTTTTTTTTGGTAAATAATATATATGGCTAGAAAGATAAGCATTAAATGTTAATAATAATTATTTCTGGGTTATTGTCTTACTTTCTTCTTGGCATTCTTCTGTACTTCAAATCTTTTAAAAATAATCAACAGATAGCTCAATAAAATTAATACTTTCTGTAAAATAGCAAGTCCTGTTAAATAACTGATATATGATACCTAGTAACAGAGAAAATGGCATCTGCCTGGATCTACCATATTTGGCTTATTTGTATAATCTCAAAAAACAGCAATGATGTTTAACAATTTTAGATCTTAGAAAGTGATTTTATACTATGGATCATATATTTCAGTTTGTAAATAAGAGCTGAAAGCCAGTGGTTTGGGAAAAACAACTGACACCCGTACCTGAGTTAGAGGTGGTGGACATGCACCCATCCTGAATTCACACAAATATCTGGTAAGTCACTTAATCACTCTGAGCATCCACTTCCTCCCTGTGAACAATTGCGGCCTTGTTTGTTTCATGATTAAATGAGGCAATGCCTTGGTAAAGTCCCTTGCACAATGCTAACCATTCAATGACAGCTAGCTCTCACTATTATCGAGCTATCATTATTTAAACTCCATAAAGTTAAACCATTAGACACTGGAAATTAATAAGTATGTTAAAAGGCAAATTTGTAGCAGAGGAAGTACTTGGAGGTATAATGAGAAAGTAAAGATGAAGTCCTTAACAATACTTATGCTTGTATACATATACACACTGATATACCAAAAATAAACAATAAACCAGAAATTGTCATGTGACACAGAAATAATTGCTAATCTCTTAATTATTACTAAAACTTAATGGTATTAAGTTTTAAATAACTCATGTTATTTAAAAAGTAGGAATGATGCAATGGTGGAGAATACTGGAATCGGAGATTTCTGGAAACAAATTCAATCAATACCATTTGTTAGCAGCTTATTTTCTGGAAAATCAAAGCATCTCTCTGATACTCAGTAAAAATGGAAATAAAAATGTTATAAAGGTTAAAGACAAAAAAATGGAAACTGATATAAAGAAAGGAGTTAGTAATAATACTTATAATTTTTCCTTCTTTTGAAAGAAATAGAGTTTTTAATACTAGAAAGGAAGAAAAAGCAAAATTGTACAATTAAACCAGCTTGGAAGTCTCAAAGCAGGCAATTTGAGGTGAAATAAGGATGAAGACAAAAGTAGAGGGAAAAATAATGGATAATACAAATTTACAAGAAAAAAAACAAACAACCCCATCAGAAAGTGGGGAAAGGATATGAACAGACATTTCTCAAAAGAAGACATTCATACAGCCAACAGACACATGAAAAAATGCTCATCATCACTGGCCATCAGAGAGATGCAAATCAAAACCACAATGAGATACCATCTCACACCAGTTAGAATGGCAATCATTAAAAAGTCAGGAAACAACAGGTGCTAGAGAGGATGTGGAGAAATAGGAACACTTTTACACTGTTGGTGGGATTGTAAACTAGTTCAACCATTATGGAAAACAGTATGGCGATTCCTCAAGGATCTAGAACTAGATGTACCATATGACCCAGCCATCCCATTACTGGGTATATACCCAGAGGATCATAAATCATGCTGCTATAAAGACACACGCACACGTATGTTTATTGGGGCACTATTCACAATAGCAAAGACTTGGAATCAACCCAAATGTCCATCAGTGACAGACTGGATTAAGAAAATGTGGCACATATACACCATGGAATATTATGCAGCCATAAAAAATGATGAATTTGCATCCTTTGTAGGGACATGGATGCAGCTGGAAACCATCATTCTTAGCAAACTATCACAAGAAGAGAAAGCCAAACACCGCATGTTCTCACTCATAGGTGGGAACTGAACAATGACATCACTTGGACTCGGGAAGGGGAACATCACACATCGGGGCCTATCATGGGGAAGGGGGAGGGTGGAGGAATAACATTGGGAGTTATACCTGATATAAATGACGAATTGATGGGTGCTGACGAGTTGATGGGTGCAGCACACCAACATGGCACAAGTATACATATGTAACAAACCTGCACGTTATGCACATGTACCCTAGAATTTAAAGTATAATAATAAAAAATATATATATTGTGAGAATATTTCACAGATTTGGAAGCCAAATAGAACACAGAATGAATGTGTTTCTATAGAACACAAAAATGACCACAATGCAAGATGCAGTTGTAATTGGGAATTTCAAGTCCCGAGCCATCTGCTGGGAGTCTAACACTGTTTAATGCCAAGAATCTGATAAATAGTTAATGAATTTAATACTTGACCTGATACAAATAGCTTTCCACAGTGTTGGAATGGTTGAAATATAAGTGTGGATTTGTCAAGGGAGCTACTTAAATGAGCCTCTTCCAAACAAGGTACCAGTGTCATTTAAATGGAAAAGACGTCAATATGAATATCATTTTTCTTAATTTTCTCTTTGTTGGTGGACTTTTTAGAGAAAGGTGCATGTTAAATACACATAAATTGTGGATGTATAAAAATGTAAATATAAACTTAATCACATTTTTATAAATAATTTTCCAGTAAAGGTAGCAATGGAGAAAATAAAATATAATGGAATTATCCCTAAAATATTCTGTCAGAAAACAAATATATAAATGAGCATTTGTTCACTTATTTCATAAGAATATATTCATAACCTAGTGCAAATAATACAAAAATACCTTGTTTTCCTTTTAAAACGACCTTAAATAGATATTTTTAAGTCTGGCATAAAAATTGGCATTAATATACTTTGCTTTACTAAAAGCTAACCTTTTAGAAGATAGAGAGTACTTTTAAATAATACATCAAACTGAACAGATCAAGGAAAAGTTTTTATGGATCTTCAAATTTTCATCATGCTTGGGCATTGATTTTATAAGTAGGAAATATGTACAGGGTCAGAAATAGGTTCAACCAGAAAACCTCCTTCTGATTGACAGATGTGGGTTTTTATTTGATGATATTAGACTTGGTCTGTGAAATCTGTACTCAAAGTGACATCCAAGGTATATGAAAACACCAGGATACATGAGTTAGGCCAGGGATCAATTTGTGACTAGAATGCTGGGCTCAGTTTTGTTTGTTTTCTTTAATTGTAAATTGAGATGGCAACTTCAAACTACTTACCAAAGACAACTTTGTATATTGAAACCAAACATTTTATCTTCCTTCAGAAATTGCTGTCAACTTCAGTTCACAAAGGAAGGTCAGGAAGAAAGGAAGGAAGAGGAAAGCACACCTTGCACCTGTTGCCTGAATCTCCCCTGAGTAAGTAATTGAAACTTGCATGTGCCTGTGTGTGTACACATGTGGGATGGAGGTGGACAAAGGCAGAAAGAACAATGGCTCTTAAGGTTCTCAAAATTTTGTGGTCTCAGAATCTTTTTATTGTAAATACTTTGAGATCCTTCTACAAAGATATTTTGTTTAAGTGGGTTATATTTATGAGTGTTGATTATATTTGATATTTAAAGTCAAAATTTTTATTTAAAATTACAGTAATAAATTCATTATTAATAAATATTAATTACATATTTTATCAAACATAATTATATTTTCCAAAAATGGAGGAACTTTGAAAATATCTTTAGATTGCAACAGTAGAAAACAGCTAGATTATCATACCAGCTTTTGCATTCAATATACTGCTACATTTGTTTTGGTTTAAATATATTAAGAAATTATGCTTCAAAAGACAAAATTGAAAACGGGAGGGCTGTTTTAATAGCCTTTACAGGTAATTGTGGATATTATGTTTTGATAGTATATGAAAAGTTGATAAGCAGTAACTTCATAAAGTCACTTGCAATGTACAATCTGCATTGATGTCAACAAACCTTCGTGTTCTGTTATATTAAGATCTATTGATCGATCTTCAATTTGGATGAATCTTTTACCCATTTGTGATTTTGTAGCATATCCATTCTTTATTTGGAATATACTCCTTCAGTGAAGTATGCAGATCTTTCAAATATTCACACATTTGATTAGACAATATTGTTTTAAAAATTATTTGTTAATATTACCACCAGAGACTAGAAAAGTCAGTGTGGGGAAACTGTTAAGTGCAAAATGGCAGAGACAAATTTTCCAAAAATCCAATTTTCACTGAAGACTCACATTTTGCCACAACAAATAGAATCAGTTTTATTTGAAGGGACAGACTCAACTGATTCATTAAAAAAACAAGCTTGTTAAATATTTAAATCTGATGAGTATTAATATCGTTTGTCAGACTGTCTTTCAAGGAAAAGTGATATTTTATGGGGAAAAAAAGCAACAACTAAGCACCCAGCCGATTGAGTTACCAACTCAAGCAATCACAAATACTGTTCTTCGAAACCACTATCTTACTTCTTCATGCAGTAGAAAAGCTTTATGCTTAATCCCCATTTTGTCACACAGAATATTAAAACGACATGTACCAAAGGATTAAGGTTTAATAAAATTAAAAATTGCATCTACTTCAACAAGGACATAATTAAGAGAAACTAACTTATTTCCAAAATAGAATGTGTGTGACTAAAGAATATGATGGCAATGAGTACATTGTGTTGCTACTGTCTTGACCTATGCCAGGATGCCAGCAGTTTTCATGCACCATTGCCTTTTACACTATTGCACAAATGTCACAAATGTCGATACAGTGAAGAGGACAAATCACGTTTTATGACTATTATGAAAATACTTTTTGCTTCATGGACTCTCTGAAAAGGTTTTGGGGATTTTGGGGGTCCACATAGTGCCCTTTGAGAATCATCCGTTAAAGCTCTGGTTCTTCACAAGGCTGACTATGAGCATGACCTGGGAAAAATTAAAAAAATAGTAGCTTTCTGGGCCCACTCCTACATTAATAAAATCAGTCTCTGGTGTGGGGCCCTGACATAGGTATTTCTTTTTTAATTTTTGTGGGTACATAGTTGGTGGACATATTTATGGGGTACATGAGATATTTTGATACAAGCATGCAATGCATAATAATCACATTGTGGAAAATGGGGTATTCATCCTCTCAAGCATTTATCCTTTGTGTTACGAGCAATCCAGTGATACTACTTTAATTCTTTTTAAAGGCACAATTAAGTTATTTTGACTATAGTCACCCTGTTGTGCTATCCAATACTAGGTATTATTCATTCTTTCAAACTGTATTTTTGTACCTACCTATTAACCATCCCCACCTCTGCCTCATCCCACACAATACTTCCCAGCCTCTGGTAACCCTCCTTCTACTCACTATATCCATGAGTTCAATTGTTTTGATTTTTTAGATCCCACAAATAAGCGAGAACACATGATGTTTGTCTTTCTGTTTCTGGTGTATTTCACTTAACATAATGATTCCAGTTCCATCATGTTATTGCAAATGATGGGATCTCTTTCTTTTTTAAGGCTATGTATCACATTTACTACACCCCTTCATCTGTTGATGGATACTTAGATATGTTTTAAATTATGCAGTTTTAATGTGTAGCCAGCATGAGAACAATTAATTTAGGGACCAGCAAATGAAGGCTTGGTAGGGGGAATAATTTGTGATAACTAAACTATGATATAGTAGACCCTCTCCTATCATGGGCAGGCTCTTGGAAACTGCAACTTCAAGCAAATTGATGTATCATAAAACCAATTTTACCATAGGCTAATTGATATAGACAAGAGTTAAGTTCCTACAGTATATTTCTGGTTACAAAAACATCACCAAACTTCTAAGTAAAGGCCAAAAACACTTCTAATGTCAAACATTGAAGTAAATGTGAGATATCCATACCTTTAAGAAAGATTCCTAAAAACAAGTAAGACAAGGATACCAAAATACAGCAATGCTCGTTACTTATATATTAAATTGCCTAGTATTTGGGTATAATATATGCACATCCTATTGCATACTAATACAATGTAATTGATATGTAAATAGTTGATATACTGTGTTGTTTTTTATTTGTTTCACTTTTTATTGTTGTATTGTTATTTTAAATTTTTTTCTGAATATGTTTGATCCTTGGTTGGTTAAACCATCAGATGTGTAAACCCAGGCATACGGAAGGCCAGTTGTAAGTGTAAACAGTTATGTGAATAGCTCAGGGTCCACCTAAGATAACTATTCCTGCTCTTTCAATGTTTTCTATTTACAAAAGTATGTACGTTTTTAAATGTCATACAGAATATCTTACATCATTTCACTTCTTTAGTCATCGGTATCATCCTCTGTGAAACAAGGTACTGAACTAGACAAATCTAAAAGTCATCAAATAGCCTGTGAAAGCATCACTTAGGCTTATTCAGTGAAGTAAGTCAATGCTTCAATGACATGTTGGGAGAGCCAGAAAACCATTTCTGTCTCCTGCATGCATTCAAGCAGTATCTGCTGAATATCCACTTACTGTACTGTCAGAGGTCTGTTTATTTGACTTAGGACTTAAAGTAGATTTTAGCTCTTAAAAATTTTATTTTTTCGGTAATACTAAGAGATTTGCCCTCAATAATAGCCAAAGGGAAGCTTCCTCAGTGAAGGCTAAACTAGTCTGAAAGAATGGAGTTATATAAAATCTGATGGCTCACCCATCCTCAGTTATTCAGGGCCTTCTTTGTAACAGGCGCTCTATTTAATGCTGAACAGCTGAATCACATTTATTTAACAACATATTCTCTCTCTCTCTCTTTCTGTCTTTCTTTCTCTCTCACCCTCCCTCCTATGTGCTTTGTGGCTTAGAAAATTTGCATTTGGATTCCTCCTGGGGCTTTCTTTGTTGGGAAGTACAATTCTTAAAAAGTAACTGCGTTAGAATTTACTAATCATTTAAAGCTCATTCAATTTTGGCATATACTAACCTAATAAGATGGTATTTGCATAATATATTGTGCAAATTTTCTGTCAGTTCAGTATCCCAGTAATATAGATAATGTGCAGTAAAATTAAATCACTTTTTATTTACTCTTACCAAAAATATTGCATGTTAGATAAAAGTTATTAATATCTTATTAATATCACAGCCCTTAAATATATTTTCAATTATTTAATAACATTTCTTCTGTCTTAACTGAAGCGACATTTTTTAAATTCATCAAAGTTTCAAAAATTTATAACATCTATCAAAGCATCTCTACTTCATGTCTTAACTAAATTAAAAATTTCTTAAATGAGGGGACTAGGCTACACATTTGCTTTCTAAGAGCAAACTGTGTCTGTTCTGCTACTTATGTTTCTATAGTACAAATTAGCTCATAAACAATTGGTAAATAGAGGAATCAGGTAGCATAATGTGAAAATTATAATGATTACTATGCGTTTTCTCCTGGGTAAGTGAAAACAAGATGACAAATAGTGGAATTCGACTTTGAACAGAAAAGGATAGGGCCCTCTAAATTACATTTTAATAAAATTTCAAATGACTCTGTACTCAGGGTTCTCTCTGTAAATAGCCACACCGGACCCCCAATGTGACGCTGGGCTTAAGCAAGGTTGAATTTCCTCCTGTGCTCACCTGAACAAAAGACCCAGTAGTTCAACTCTGTTTTCATTTGCATTTTCTCTGTCCCCAAGCCAGTACTTCCACTCTACTAATAGATTTAATGTCCCAAAAGGCAGTCTGTAGCTGCTGTGAGCCTCTTGCCTGTAGTGTCCAAATTATTTCCCAAAAAAATTATTATTCTCAATTTTCAGTAGTGCTCTGTTTAGTAGTACTTCAAAACCTTGCATACGTTTTGATGTCTGCGTCTCCCTTTGTTTTCTAATATGCACTATTATTTTAGTTGAAAATTTACAAAATGCATTGTTTTTATCCCAAACAGGTGTTGTGGTGAGGAAAGTAATTGGTGAATATAGGCTAACAAGCATTTAATTTTTTCTATGGAATTGATAGTTAAACTTTTAAAAGTTTTTGCTTAAATATTATAGTTAGCATGATTTGACATTCCTTAATTTAAAAGTCTTATTACAATATTGTATGTGTTGTAATTTACTTTTTAAAAGCATTATATACTTTTGGTTAAAAACTAATGTTTGATCAATTATATTATCTGTGGCATTAATTCTCCATTTTTAAATATTGAGGAACCACACTGAATACTAAGCAAAAATGAAAGTTATTCTATATTCAATACAGAATCAACGTCTTTACACATAGTATCACTTATTAAATTAAAATCTAGTTAAAATTTTAACTGGTAAGATATCCATTATTTTTTATTACTTTTATTATTAAGAAAATGTCTAAATTTTTTCTTAAAAAATACCTATTCCATTAGTGCGAACATATTTATGAAAAAATAAATTTTCTAAGTCTTTATTCTAGATAAAACTATTCTAATAGACAGTCATGATTGTCCTCAAGGTTATATTTTTCTTCTTGCCAAGAGAAGTAGAAAAAAGCAACAGATTGTAAATGTTTGGCCTCTTTCCCTTCTCCAGAAGAGGAGAAAGGAGGAGGGAAGTGGAGAGATCCATGATGCTTTGGAACGGAAAAAAAAAAACACCAAGTCTGTGTGTAAT
This sequence comes from Rhinopithecus roxellana, assembly GCF_007565055.1. Classification (NCBI taxonomy): domain Eukaryota; kingdom Metazoa; phylum Chordata; class Mammalia; order Primates; family Cercopithecidae; genus Rhinopithecus; species Rhinopithecus roxellana. The sequence goes on along the minus strand of NC_044549.1, from coordinate 111,459,875 downwards.
GAAAGCATTTATTATGCCCTTGTGGGAGAAAAATGGGTTTTTGATGCAGTCACTGACACTGAAGTTATGAAAGGGCTACTTGTAGAAGTTGATTGAACATATTACATCCACTGTTAAATTACCCATGAAAGAAGTAAGAAAATGTTTGCATCCATTTGCCAAAGCCTCCTTGCATACTACTGCAGATAGAGCTTGACAAAGACAGTGAATTAGATCAATCATGCTTTCCAGAAAAAAAAAGTAAAGTAACATCTAATGTCTAAGAAATGAAATGTAGGGTAATTTGGAATAGCTGAGACAGTCCTGTCTAGCTAGGAAGACTCCAGACACCTTTGGGATGGACAGATGACAAGCCCCAGGTTAAAAACACAGGACCCAGGCTGATGTCTGTGTAAAACAATTTTATGTACCTCAGTAATCCTGAGATACAGATTTTCAAATATCCTAACATACCTGAGATCATAGCATGTCTTTTGATAGCCTCTCACAATTGCTGTTTTAGAACTGTGACATAGTTATCATTACTGTTTGTGTGCAGACTTGGCTATATTTTCATCATTTCAGTTTAGTTTCATTCATTGAATTTAATTGCCATTTACAATGATTTCCCAGTTGATGACTAAAAACTTTATTTTTATGCCATCTGTAATGATTAAGAAAGTGCTGACATTAAAATTTTTATTAAGAGTGCCAGCAGCTGAGAAGAAAGTTTGAAAACCCAAAGTTGAGCATTCTTTCATAAAATGCAGTATTAAAATGCTTTTGATAATACAGAGAACAAAAATATACAGAAAAATTATGTGCAGTAAGAAAGTATTTTGTCGTAGTTTAACTGATAATTTTTTTTCTTTCCTAGCATGTACAATAAGGGTGTATCTTAGTAATGACAACATGAAATTTGATGAAATCTAGTATTTTGGGGGAGAAGGATTCAGCAACAATGAGTATTTAACAACCATAATGATCCCCTCACTTACAACGCTCTAACCAAAAACCAGTTGAATAAGCTGTTTCATCTTTAAATTTTAAACATTATTTTATATTTTTATGACACTAGTTTTCCTGTGAAATGGAAGCCTGCACTTCTAGGTTTTTGATTCCTTAAAAATTAGTCACATTACTAATTGCCAAAATGTATAATAGAAGAATAAGAAAAGGCTTTGGTTAGCTTCCTTATTTTCAAAAGCAAAGCCTTCTCCATACTTTACTAATGACTTACAAAATAAAGTAGTTGCCATATAATTTGCTAATGACAAGAAAAGATACATTAGAGAGAAATAACATCTAAGACGGAGAATATCAGAAAGAGAAAAACACCTTTAATTCCTCCTGCATTCATCCAATAATGATTTATTTATTACCTATTTGGCAAGGAAAGCTACAATATTATCTAATGCATAAGAACACTATTTTCCAAGGTATAGATCCACTGCATATTCATAGTAATAAAGCTTCAACTTGCACACTAGGAGAAAATTATATATTCCTCTGATACTATGAGGGAGTAGCAAAACTAAGAGCTGAAATGTGTTCACACCTCATTTGAAATTTCTAAATGATTTCACTTATACATGGAATCAGACCCTCAAATTTTTTATCATCTGGGCCTATGCAACTGACATGAAAGAAATGGGGGTCCTATGGCTTTTCCCAGGACTTTTCTATCAATAACAAGAATGAGAGGATTCTTTTGGCGTCACATTACTCTTAAATTTTTAACTGAGAAATCATTTCATAGTTTAAATGCCCAAATCATCTCTAGTTGGCAACTTTAAAGATGGTCCCTGGAGAGCTTTCTGAGAAGCAGCTCAGCAGTGGATTTATATGTGGTTTCCTAAGTTGAACTAGGAAGGAAAACACCACTAAGTAATATCACATATTGATAATAAACTTTAATGAACATAAAATTATCTCTGTGCATAGAATCATTATATAAATAGAATAAATGCCCTTATGGACATCAGTAATTTGGAGATTGGGACACTGAAACATCTTTCCCTCTGTTGTACATGGAAATGGGATGACTCCTGCCCAAAAAGACGAATGGTGCCGCATGCTCACCAAGAAGGTATGCAAAAGTTTACGACTCATTTAATAATCTATGTGGAGAGATGAAGCTCTCAGGCAGGTAGGAAAATGTCTTCAGAGGGCAAGGAAAGGAGACTGGCACGGGTTTTTTATGGTGGTTATGGGGTGGGGCTGGACTGATTGTTCCCATGTGTGGTTTGGACTTCCCACTGGCACCAAAAGAGGGAGCCTCTGGACCTCATTGTCAACTTGCCCATATGTAGGGCAGAAGGGAAAGAGGGAGGAATGAGGCTTAAAACATGTTACCAGTCAAGTCTCAAAACATGGACTCCAACTATACTAGCCTTTTTCTGCCCTTTACCTCTTAAATTCTGAGTCCAGGTTCTTCAACTTAACTAGTAGTACTTGGCTCTGCTTATAGACTACTGTTCATTACTTCCTTCCATGGATCGATCATTTTAACGTGTCCTTGCTACTAATCAGGGTCCAGTCAGAAAAACAAAGGCTACAGCAGCTAGCTCAAAAAGGGAATTTTTCTTTTCTTTCTTTTTTTTTTTTTTCTTCTTTTTTTTTTGATACGGAGTCTCACTCTGTCCAGGCTGGAGTACAGTATTGCCATCTCGGCTCACTGCAACCTCCACCTCCCGGGTTCAAGCGATTCTCCTGCCTCTGCCTCCCAATTAGTTGGGATTACAGGCATGCACTACCATGCCTGGCTAATTTTTGTATTTTTAGTAGAGATGGGGGTTTCACCATGTTGGCCAGGCTGGTCTTGAACTCCTGACCTCAACTGATTCTCCCACCTAGCCTCCTAAAGTGCTGGGATTACAGGCATGAGCCACCATGCCCAGCCAGAAAAGGGAATTTAATGTAAGTAACTAGTCACAGTGACACTGGAGTTACTGAGAAGCCAATCTGCAGTTGGTGAAGGAACCCAGAGACTAGGAACAACAGGCAGCTGGAACCATGGCAGAGGCTACCCTGAGGGAGCAGGAGCTACAGAGTTGATATTTCCTATCATGGAGCTAGAACCAAGCAGAGACAGACACAACCAGAAATGTCAACATAGGCAAACAACAAACATGGATTTGCTGGGAAGTCGTTGAAACTTAAGCTTCCGGGCCCTCACAAGAATCCTTAGAAGTGTGTTTACATGATTCTGAGATTTGAAATGGTCAAGTCTGAGGAATTCAGTCGGACTTATTAACTGCAGTTGGTTAAGACCATGGTCTACTTTTATTTCCGTTTTCCTGTTATCAAACTTTTCTCATGTCAGATACCATGGAAGTAGCTGACAGGATTTCGATCCAACTAAGGAAAAGTCGAGTTGGAGATATAATTAATGGAGTTTTGGTAAACTATAGTCTGTGGCTTATAGTCACTTTCATGTATAGTTAAGTTATTGCCAGCTACCCTGGTGTAAGATTGGCTTCTGGGTACTCTGCTACTACCCACTGGGCTGATTAATCTGTTGTCCTGATGGGAAAAGGATGTACTGCTATATGGAAGCATCGTAGGGTGCCCTGTTCCAAGTATATGGGTTGTGGAAGAAGAATTGCATTTGCAGTATGTGGAGCCAAACATTTCTTTGTGAAAAATTCTTCTAATCATCAATCATATAAAATTCTAAGAAAATTAGGTTGCCAATAAAAAACAGAAGTTTCCTTTTTTTCATGAATGTACTTGATCATGCATTGCATATATTCATACTTGCGTAATGCATTTTTAATAAAAATGTATGTGAAGTAGAAAAAATTAGAATTCCTTTGTTGTACAAAATCCATAGCAGGACTACAAATAATCAAAATGTCTGCATGTAGAGTCTCATGTTTGTGCATCTCAACGTTAAATAATAAAAGAAGAAGTTTTGATAAGCCATGCTAGAGGAAAGGCTGAATAAATGCGTACTGTCTTTAGATGAAATGTTACAAAATCATTGTCATATGAACAAGTGATTTAAGAGCATGTATTTAACATTTATAGGAAAAGAAAAGATTTTGGATGCATATCAGTAAGTTAATAAAAATTTTTATGTCATTTTCCTTAGTATTTTTATGTCTGTGGTATTTGTTAGCTTTTGAAAATTATTAACTTGTAGTGATTTATTTCCTAATGCTAAGTAAATATTCACTTCTCTATCTAATTTAATGTAAAACTGTACAAATCTTTCCTGGAAGAAGCCTCAAAAAGTTATACAAACTTCAGGCCTCAGCACTCTTACATCCATGTCTGTCAGAAGAAAAATCCCTGACTGCTGCCTTCCGTTGGCTTCCAGTCTCTCAACAATGCTTCATATTGACTGAATCTAGCTGTGAGTCTGTTGGCAAGGCAGCCTAGGAAGAGGAGATTGAAGGAGCCGGTCCCCTGAGACATAGAGCAGAACTGGAGAAGGTCAGTGAGAAGTACATTATCCATGAGCAAAAGGAAATGGCCAGCACAGCCTCTCATTTGCAAACTGTATTTAGGAAAATTTTCTGTCTCCCTGCCTCCACTGGCACTGACTATAGTAACTGGCCACCAGAATTTTTCATGTTCTCTCTCAAACTTCTAAACCAATGCACAGTTTAACTTTTAGTCAGGTTCAGAGTAAGCTGACCTGTTTCATTATTGTTATTTATTTATTTATTTTGCAGAGCCTAAATGCAGGTTTGAAAAAAAGAAGAGGAGGATGAAATCTCACTTTCACCTTCGCATTTCACCACCTTGGTCACCAATGTGAATCTAGCCTGTGAAAAAAAACCAAGTAGGCAATGCTTTCCTGAGTTATAATGAGTTATAATGACCCTTATTTAATAAGTAAAAATCATCTGTCTGTGCTTAAGAAATCCTAAATGTCCTAAAATGAGTCTAATAAACTTTAGATCCTCTTATGCACATTTATAATGTCTTATAGATCATAAAAAGAATCATTTCAAGACAAAAGTAAACATAAAACATTGCTTTGTTTAATTTTATTGCTCTCAAATAGGTATACAGATGTTCAGGGAACATATGAGTGATGTAGTTAAATTTCAGTGTAATGGTCAAACTAGTATCAGAAAAATAAGTGAAAAAAATATGTTTACCATTAAAGAATCCACATAGCTGTGTGTTTAACTTATCACTTTAAACACTGATGGTTATGAACAATTTGTGGTAAGAGTTTGTTGTAAAATAACATTGGCTTTATGAGATGACATTATAGAGTTCTCTGAAATATATAGCATTCCTTCATGAATGAATGTGATTAATATCATAAGTAAAATTCCAGTTTCCCTTGAATTATATTTAAAATTCTATAAATTATATTTAAAATTCTATAAATTCTATGAATTTATTAAATATAATTCATATAATTTTATATGACTACAAATCTATATTTGTAATGTCCCCAGTTCAGAGGTTTTAAATGTTGAGCACAAAGAATTAAAGATACCAATATTCTGAATCATGTTTTAATTTAAATATGGCTTTAAATGCGAGCAACAACACTGTGCTATATAAAAGATTCATTCATCATGTATTTAGAAAACATGTTATTGCCTACAATGTGCTAGACTGCTGAGGACTTTATGGAGCTCATGCTACTATTATTTTTCTTATTTTACAATCAGTATAGTTAAAAACTAATGAAAATCAACTGATTCTTCCCAGGTCACAGAACTACTAAATTACAGATTTGGAACTCAAAAAAAAAAAGCAATATTTTTCTTATTCCCATATACTGACTCTTAGATTAAGGTAAGCACTAAAAATTGTGTGTTTATTGTATAAATATAAGTTGTTCCTCTTAGGAGCATCATTAAAATTATATGTTTTTGTTCTGTAAAGGACAACAGACAAACTTGGCTACAATTTTTACATAGTCCTCAACCATCTTTCTCAGGGGCTATGCTCATGCATAAGGAATCTACCATTCCTGTGGGATTTATAAGCTCCTGAGGACCCAGTTCTGCATTCATTTGTTAAGATCTGAAATGCTGCTTAAGCTTTTCTTTTTAATTTTTTTTTTCCAAACGTGCTCCCTTAACCACTTGCATCAGAATTAGTCAGGGATCCTGGCAATTAAGAAAAGAAAAAAAATACTATACAGATTGGAAAGAAAGTTCAAATATCTCTGTTTGTGATGATATAATCTAGTATTAGAAAACCCTAAGTGACTTATTAAAAATATTAGAACTAATAAATAAGCTTAGTAATGTTATAGGATACAAAATTAACATATAAAAATCCAAGTGTGTTTCTATAAACTAGCAATGACAACTTCAAAAATTATATTAGGAAAACAACTCAATTTACTATAGCATCAAGAAGAACAGAATATGTATGTATAAATTTAACCAAAAAGGTACATTAAACATTAAAAAAAAATGCATTGGTAGGAATTAAGGAAGATCTAAATAAATGGAAAGGCATTACATTTTTACTTATCATAAGACTTGATATTTTTAATATGGCAATATTTTCCATATTGCTCTACAGAATCAAAACATTTTTTTTCCAAATCCCAACTTCTTTGCAGAAACTGACAGGTCAATCCTAAAATTTCTATGGAATTACAAAGGATCCAGATGGCAAACAACAATCTGGAGAAAACTTAACAAAATTGTAAGACACACACTTTTCAGTTTTAAGACTTAATACAGAACTACAGTAATTGAGAGAGTGTGGTGCTGGCATAAGGATCGACATAGAGACTAACAGAAAAGAATGAGAGTTTCAAACTAGATTCTGACATTAATGGTCTATTGATTTTGAACAACAGTGCCAAGGCTGTTCATTGGGGGAAAGAATAGTCTTTTGATGGGACAACTGGATATCTACATGAAGCGAGATAAAATTGGACTCATACTACACATCATATGCAAAAATTAACTCAAAGTGAACTGCAAAAATAAATGGAAAAGTTATAAGAAAATGGAAGTAAACATTTATGATCTTAGTTAGTCAATGGCTTCTTGGATGTGACACACACACACACACAATCCACAAGCAACAAAAGAAAAAGCTAGATAAATTGGACTACATAAAAATTAAAAGTGGTGTGCTTCAAGAACTACCATTAAGTAAGTGAAAAGACAACCCACAAAATGATGGAAGAAAATATATGCAAATCATATAACTGATAAAGGACTTATATCCATAATACATAAAAATTCTTACAAGTCAATAATAGAAAGACAAATTAATTAAATCCTGGGAAAAAAGTTTGAATAGACATTTTTTTTTCCAAATAAGATATACAAGTGGTTAAAAGCACATGAAAATATGTCCAGCATCATTTGTCATCAAGGAAATGTGAATAAAATCACAGCCATTATGATGGCTAAATTTTTAAAAATTGATAACAAGTGTTTATGATGACACAGAAAAAGTGGAACCCTTATATATTGCTGGCAGAAATGTAAAATGGAACAGCTGCTTTGGAAAAAGAGTTTGGCAGTTCTTCAAAAAGTTAGTGTTAGCACATGACCCAGGAATACCACTGTTAGGTTTACACCCAAAAGAAAATAAAACATATATCCACATAAAAACATTTATAACTGCACATGGTAACATTATTTACAATAGTCAATAAGGGGATACAACCCAAATGTCCATCAACTTATGAATAGATAAATTAAATATAGTATATTCATACAAAAGAATATTTTGGCAAATAAAAAGGAATGAAGTATCAATATATGCTGCATGATGCAATGTGGCTGAACCTTGAAAACATTACAGTAACTGAAAGAAGTCAGTCACAGGCCGGGCGCGGTGGCTCAAGCCTGTAATCCCAGCACTTTGGGAGGCCGAGACGGGCGGATCACGAGGTCAGGAGATCAAGACCATCCTGGCTCACACGGTGAAACCCCGTCTCTACTAAAAATACAAAAAACTAGCCGGGCGACCTGGCGGGCGCCTGTAGTCCCAGCTACTCGGGAGGCTGAGGCAGGAGAATGGCGTGAACCCGGGAGGCGGAGCTTGCAGTGAGCTGAGATCCGGCCACTGCACTCCAGCCTGGGCGACAGAGCGAGACTCCGTCTCAAAAAAAAAAAAAAAAAAAAAAAAAAAAAAAAAAAAAAAAAAAAAAAAAAGAAGTCAGTCACAAAAGACTGCACAATTCCATTTATATGAAATATCCAGTTAAGGCAAATCTAAGGAGACAAAATTAGTGGTTGTCAAGAGCTGATGAAAAGGAAAATGTGTAGTGACTGCTAATGGGTACAGGTTTTTCTTGAAGGAGTGATAAAATGTTATCAAATTGACTGAGATGATGGTTGCACAACTCTGTGAAAATACTAAAATTGTAAATTTTATATGGGTGAATTATATCTCAGTGAAGCTACTTTGTAAAATGTCATAATTAAGAAAAAATATAAAAAGTAACTCTGGGAGCTTCTTTACTCCCAGATTACTTGACCCCACGACACACATCTGAAAAAAGATTTCTCAGAATGCAGTTCAAAAAGTTTGCAATGGTTATCACAATTTCACCAAGTACTTTTCAGGTATCCTGAAACCTGGGAATCCTAATTAAGACTTCAGTGGAATTATTTCCAGAGCAATGACTCTCCCTGCTGTTAACTGTCAATCCACCCTCCGGATAATGACAACCCTCATGATGAGTTGAGTTTTTTGATCTACAATAAGCTAAGAAACCGTCAAAAGAAGGCAGCCAGAACTTGTGGATGAGGAGCACTAAGAAAAGAGGGGACATACAGTTGGAGTCTGGAGGTCTCAGGAGACAGAATTACTCACTCAAAACTATTCTCCTAGGTTAGTCAAATGGCTTCAGAAGCATTAGCGGGCAGCACCACAGCCGGAGTCCTGGACTTCACTGCTCCGTTGCTGGTCCAGCTTTTAGCAGAGATAAAAACAGTGAACAAGTAGATCACCAAGGATTTAAAAGATCCCAATTGTGAATGCTAAGATAATGACCAAAAAAAAAAAAACTTTAGCTTTATTTTTTTTCATTCCTATTATTAGTTTTGTTGTGTTGTTGTTGTTGTTGTTCTTGTTGTTTACTTTAAGTTCTGGGATACATGTGCTGAATGCACAGGTTTGTTATATAGATATACATGTTCCATGGTGGTTTGCTGCACCTATCAACCCATCATTTAGGTTTTAAGCCCCGCATGCATTAGGCATTTGTCCTAATGCTCTCCCTCCCCTTTCCCCCCATCACCCAACAGGCCCCAGTGTGTGATGTTCCCTTCCCTGTGTCCATCTGTTCTCATTGTTCAGCTCCCACTTATGAGTGAAAACATGCAGGGTTTGGTTTTCTGTTCCTGTGTTAGTTTGCTGAGGATGATGGTTTCCAACTTCAACCACGTCCCTGCAAAGAACACGAACTCATTCTTTTTTATGGATTCATAGTATTCCTTGGTGTATATGTGCCACATTTTCTTTATCCAGTGTATCATCGATGGTCATTTGGGTTGGTTCCAAGTCTTTGCTATTGTAAATAGTGCTGCAATAAACATATGGATATGTGCATGTGTCTTTACAGTAGAATGATTTATAATCCTTTGGGTATATTCCCATTATTTCCAGATTTTTAATGATCACCATTCTAACTGACATGAGATGGTATCTCACTTTGGTTTTGATGTGCATTTCTCTAATGACCAGTGATGATGAGCTTTGTTTCACATATTTGTTGGCCACATAAATGTGTTTTTTGAGAAGTGTTTGTTCATATCTTTCCTCACTTTTTGATGGGTTTTTTTTTCTTTTAAATTTGTACAAGTTCCTTATAGATTCTGGATATTAGAACTTTGTTCAGATGGATAGATTGCAAAAATTTTCTCCCATTCTGTAGGTTGCCTGTTCACTCTGATGACAGTTTATTTTGCAGAGCAGAAACTCTTTAGTTTAATTAGAACCCATTTGTCAATTTTGGCTTTTGTTGCAATTGCTGTTGGTGTTTTAGTCATGAAGTCTTTGCCCATGCCTATGTCCTAAATGCTATTGCCTAGGTTTTCTTCTACGGTTTTTATAGTTTTAAGTTTTATGTTTAAGTCTTTAATCCAACTTGAGTTAATTTTTATATAAGGTGTAAAGAAGGGGTCCAGTTTCTGTTTTCTGCATATGGCTAGCCAGTTATCCCAGCACCACTTATTAAATAGGGAATCCTTTCCCCATTGCTTGTTTTTGTCAAAGATCAGATGATTTTAGATGTGTGGTCCTATTTCTGAGGCCTCTGTTCTGTTCCATTGGTCTATGTATCTGTTTTGGTACCAGTACCATGCTGTTTTGGTTACTGTAGCCTTGTAGCATAGCTTGAAGTCAGGTAGCGTGATGCCTCTAGATTTATTCTTTTTGCTTAGGATTGTCTTGGCTATATGGACTCTTTTTTGGCTCCATATGAAATTTAAATTAGATTTTTCTAGTTCTGTGAAGAAAGTCAATGGTAGCTTGAGGGGAATAGCATTTAATCTATAAATTACTTTGGATAGTATGACCATTTTCAAAATATTGATTCTTCCTATCCATGGTCATGGATTTTTTTTTCCATTTGTTTGTGTCCTCTCTTACATCCTTGAGCAGTGGTTTGTAGTTCTCCTTGAAGAGGTCTTTCACATCTCTTGTAAGTTGTATTCTTAGGCATTTTATTTTCTTTGTAGCAATTGTGAATGCGAGTTCACTCATGATTTGACTCTCTGCTTGTCTATTATTGGTGTATAGGAATTACTGTGATTTTTTTCACACTGATTTTGTATACTGAGACTTTGCTGAAATTGTTTATCAGATTTAGGAGTTTTTGGGTTGAGATAATGGGTTTTTCTAAATGTACAATCATGACATGCATAAACAGAGACAATTTGACTTCCTCTCTTCCTATCTGAATATGCTTTATTTCCTTCTCTTGCCTGATTGCTCTGGCCAGAACTTCCAATACTATGTTGAATAGGAGTGGTGAGAGAGGACATTCTTGTCTTGTGCCTTTTTACAAAGGGAATCCCTCCAGCTTTTGCCCATTCAGTATGATATTGGCTATGAGTTTGTCATAAACAGCTCTTATCATTTTGAGATATGTTCCATTAATACCTAGTTTATTGAGAGTTTTTAGCATGAAGGGGTGTTGAATTTTGTCAAAGACATTTTCTCCATCTATTGAGATAGTCACAGGATTTTTTTCACTATTTCTGTTTATAGGATGGATTATGTTTACTGATTTGCATATGTTGAACCAGCCTTTCATCCCAGGGATGAAGCCAGCTTGATCATGGTGGATACACTTTTTAATGTGCTGCTGGATTCAGTTTGGCAGTATTTTATTAAGGATTTAACATCGATGTTCATCAGCAATATTGGCCTCAAATTTTCGTTTTTGTTGTGTCTCTGCCAGGTTTTGGAATTAGAATGATGCTGGCCTCATCAAATGAGTTAGGGAGGAGTCCCTCTTTTTCTATTGTTTGGAATAGTTTCAGAAGGAATGGTACCAGCTCCTCCTTGTACCTCTGGTAGAATTCAGCTGTGAATCCATCTGGTCCTGGGTTTTGTTGTTGTTGTTGTTGTTGGTAGGCTATTAATTACTGCCTCAATTTCAGCACTTATCATTGGTCTATTTAGGGATTCGACTTCTTCCTGGTTTAGTCTTGGGAGGGTGTATGTGTCCAGGAATTTATTCATTTCTTCTAAATTTTCTAGTTTATTTGCATAGAGATGTTCATGGTACTCTCTGATGGTAGTTTGTATTTTGGTGGGATCTGTGGTGATATCCCCTTCATCATTTGTGTGTCTGTGTGTGTGTGTGTGTGTGTGTGTGTGTGTCTATCTGATTCTTGTCTCTTTTCTTCTTTATTAGTCTGGCTAACGATCTATTTTGTTAATCTTTTCAAAAAATCATCTCCTGGATTCATTGATATTTTGAAGAGTTTTTCTTGTCTCTATGTCTTTCAGTTCTGCTCAGATCCTAGTTATTTCTTGTCTTCTGCCAGCTTTTAAATTTGTTTGCTTTTGCTTCTTTAGTTCTTTTAATTGTGATTTTGGGGTGTCAATTTTAAATCTTTCCTGCTTTCTGATGTGGTCATTTACTGCTATAAATTTCTCTCTAAACACTCCTTTAGCTGTGTCCCAGAGATTCTGGTACATTATGTCTTCGTTCTCATTGGTTTCAAAGAAATTCATTATTGCTGCGTTAATTTCGTTATTTACTCAGTAGTCATTCAGGAGCAGGTTGTTCAGATTCCATGTAGCTGCACAGGTGTTAAAGTCTCATACTATTATTGTTTAGGAGTCTAAGTCTCTTTGTAGGTCTCTAAGAACTCGTTTTATGAATCTGGGTGCTCCTGTATTGGGTACATATACATTTAGGATAGCTAGCTCTTCCTGTTGCATTGATCTCTTTACTATTACGTAATGCCTTTCTTTGTCTTTTTTTTTTTTTTTTTTTTTATCTTTGTTGGTTTAAATTCTGTTTTATCACAGTCTAGGATTACAACCCCTGCTTTTTTTTTTTTTTTTTTTTTTTTTTTTTTTTGCTTTTTTGCTTCTCTTTTCCTAGGTAAATATTCCTCCATCCCTTTATTTTAAGCCTGTATGTGTCTTTGCACATAAGATGTGTCTCCTGACTACAGCACACTGATAGGTCTTGACTCTTTATTCAATTTGCCAGTCTGTGTCTTTTTTTTTTTTTCTTTTTTCTTTTTAAAAGTTTTTTTATTGAGGTATAATTGACAAACACAAATCATATATATATATTTATGGTACATCGTGATATTTTGATTTATTTATGCATTGTAAAATGATTACCACAATCAAGATATTACATACCCATCACCTTATCTAGTGTCTTTTTTCTGTAATAAGAACATTGTAGATATACTCTCTTGCCAATTTTCCAGTGTACAAAGCATTATTATTAACCATAGTTACCATGCTTACAATTGATCTCTAGATTTAATTAATCCCGTCTAACTGAAACTTTCTAGTCTTTGGCTAACGTCTCCCTAATCTCAGCCATTGTCCCCCTTCTCGACAATCTCCAGCCCCTGATAACCACCATTTTACTTTCTAAGAGCTTGACTATTTTAGATACTCAAATAAGTAAAATCGTGCAGCATTTGTTGTCTTGTTACTGGCTTATTTAACTCGGTGTTCTCAGGTTTCATTTATGTTGTTGCATATGATAAGATTTTCTTCTGTTTAAACACTTTATAATATTTCCTTTTTTTTCATTTTTTTATTATACTTTAAGTTCTAGGGTACATGTGCATAACGTGCAGGTTTGTTACATATGTATATTTGTGCCATGTTGGTGTGCTGCACCCATCAACTCGTCAGCACCCATCAATTCATCATTTATATCATGTATAACTCCCCAATGCAATCCCTCCCCCCTCCCCCCTCCCCTTGATAGGCCCCAGTGTGTGATGTTCCCCTTCCCGAGTCCAAGTGATCTCATTGTTCAGTTCCCACCTATGAGTGAGAACATGCGGTGTTTGGTTGTCTCTTCTTGTGATAGTTTGCTAAGAATGATGGTTTCCAGCTGCATCCATGTCCCTACAAAGGATGCAAACTCATCCTTTTTTATGGCTGCATAGTATTCCATGGTGTATATGTGCCACATTTTCTTAATCCAGTCTGTCACAGATGGACATTTGGGTTGATTCCAAGTCTTTGCTATTGTGAATAGTGCTGCAATAAACATACGTGTGCATGTGTCTTTGTAGTAGAATAATTTATAATCCTTTGGGTATATACCCAGTAGTGGGATGGCTGGGTCATATGGTACATCTAGTTCTAGATCCTTGAGGAATTGCCATACTGTTTTCCATAATGGTTGAACTAGTTTACAATCCCACCAACAGTGTAAAAGTGTTCCTATTTCTCCACATCCTCTCCAACACCTCTTGTTTCCTGATTTTTTAATGATTGCCATTCTAACTGGTGTGAGACGGTATCTCATTGTGGTTTTGATTTGTATTTCTCTGATGGCCAGTGATGATGAGCATTTTTTCATGTGTCTGTTGGCTGTATGAATGTCTTCTTTTGAGAAATGTCTGTTCATATCCTTTCCCCACTTTTTGATGGGGTTGTTTGCTTTTTTCTTGTATATTTGTTTGAGTTCTTTGTAGATTCTGGATATTAGCCCTTTGTCAGATGAGTAGATTGAAAAAATTTTCTCCCATTCTGTAGGTTGCCTGTTCACTCTGATGGTAGTTTCTTTTGCTGTGCAGAAGCTCTTTAGTTTAATTAGATCCCATTTGTCAATTTTGGCTTTTGCTGCCGTTGCTTTTGGTGTTTTAGACATGAAGTCCTTGCCCATGCCTATGTCCTGAATGGTACTACCTAGATTTTCTTCTAGGGTTTTTATGGTATTAGGTCTAACATTTAAGTCTCTAATCCATCTTGAATTAATCTTCGTATAAGGAGTAAGGAAAGGATCCAGTTTCAGCTTTCTACTTATGGCTAGCCAATTTTCCCAGCACCATTTATTAAATAGAGAATCCTTTCCCCATTTCTTGTTTCTCTCAGGTTTGTCAAAGATCAGATGGCTGTAGATGTGTGGTATTATTTCTGAGGACTCTGTTCTGTTCCATTGGTCTATAGCTCTGTTTTGGTACCAGTACCATGCTGTTTTGGTTACTGTAGCCTTGTAGTATAGTTTGAAGTCAGGTAGCGTGACGCCTCCAGCTTTGTCCTTTTGACTTAGGATTGTCTTGTCAATGCGGGCTCTTTATTGGTTCCATATGAACTTTAAAGCAGTTTTTTCCAATTCTGTGAAGAAACTCATTGGGGTAGCTTGATGGGGATGGCATTGAATCTATAAATAACCTTGGGCAGTATGGCCATTTTCACGATATTGATTCTTCCTATCCATGAGCATGGTATGTTCTTCCATTTGTTTGTGTCCTCTTTGATTTCACTGAGCAGTGGTTTGTAGTTCTCCTTGAAGAGGTCCTTGACATCCCTTGTAAGTTGGATTCCTAGGTATTTTATTCTCTTTGAAGCAATTTTGAATGGAAGTTCATTCCTGAATTGGCTCTCTGCTTGTCTGTTACTGGTGTATAAGAATGCTTGTGATTTTTGCACATTAATTTTGTATCCTGAGACTTTGCTGAAGTTGCTTATCAGCTTAAGGAGATTTTGGGCTGAGACGATGGGGTTTTCTAAATATACAATCATGTCATCTGCAAACAGGGACAATTTGACTTCTTCTTTTCCTAACTGAATACCCTTGATTTCTTTCTCTTGCCTGATTGCCCTAGCCAGAACTTCCAACACTATGTTGAATAGGAGTGGTGAGAGAGGGCATCCCTGTCTTGTACCAGTTTTCAAAGGGAATTTTTCCAGTTTTTGCCCATTCAGTATGATATTAGCTGTGGGTTTTTCATAAATAGCTCTTATTATTTTGAGGTACGTTCCATCAATACCGAATTTATTGAGAGTTTTTAGCATGAAGGGCTGTTGAATTTTGTCAAAAGCCTTTTCTGCATCTATTGAGATAATCATGTGGTTCTTGACTTTGGTTCTGTTTATACGCTGGATTATGTTTATTGATTTGCGAATGTTGAACCAGCCTTGCATCCCAGGGATGAAGCCCACTTGATCATGCTGGATAAGCTTTTTGATATGCTGCTGGATCCGGTTTGCCAGTATTTTATTGAGGATTTTTGCATCGATGTTCATCAGGGATATTGGTCTAAAATTCTCTTTTTTTGTTGTGTCTCTGCCAGGCTTTGGTATCAGGATGATGTTGGCCTCATAAAATGAGTTAGGGAGGATTCCCTCTTTCTCTATTGATTGGAATAGTTTCAGAAGGAATGGTACCAGCTCCTCCTTGTACCTCTGGTAGAATTCAGCTGTGAATCCATCTGGTCCTCGACTTTTTTTGGTGGGTAGGCTATTAATTGTTGCCTCAATTTCAGAGCCTGCTATTGGTCTATTCAGGGATTCAACTTCTTCCTGGTTTAGTCTTGGAAGAGTGTAAGTGTCCAGGAAATTATCCATTTCTTCTAGATTTTCTAGTTGATTTGGGTAGAGGTGTTTATAGTATTCTCTGATGGTAGTTTGTATTTCTGTGGGGTCGGTGGTGATATCCCATTTATCATTTTTTATTGCATCTATTTGATTCCTTTCTCTTTTCTTCTTTATTAGTCTTGCTAGCGGTCTGTCAATTTTGTTGATCTTTTCAAAAAACCAACTCCTGGATTCATTGATTTTTTGGAGGGCTTTTTGTGTCTCTATCTCCTTCAGTTCTGCTCTGATCTTAGTTATTTCTTGCCTTCTGCTAGCTTTTGAATGTGTTTGCTCTTGCCTCTCTAGTTCTTTTAATTGTGATGTTAGAGTGTCCATTTTAGATCTTTCCTGCTTTCTCTTGTGGGCATTTAGTGCTATAAATTTCCCTCTACACACTGCTTTAAATGTGTCCCAGAGATTCTGGTATGTTGTATCTTTGTTCTCATTGGTTTCAAAGAACATCTTTATTTCTGCCTTCATTTCATTATGTACCCAGTAGTCATTCAGGAGCAGGTTGTTCAGTTTCCATGTAGTTGAGCGGTTTTGATTGAGTTTCTTAGTCCTGAGTTCTAGTTTGATTGCACCGTGGTCTGAGAGACAGTTTGTTATAATTTCTGTTCTTTTACATTTGCTGAGGAGTGCTTTACTTCCAATTATGTGGTCAATTTTGGAATAAGTGCGATGTGGTGCTGAGAAGAATGTATATTCTGTTGATTTGGGGTGGAGAGTTCTATAGATGTCTATTAGGTCCGCTTGGTGCAGAGATGAGTTCAATTCCTGGATATCCTTGTTAACTTTCTGTCTCGTTGATCTGTCTAATATTGACAGTGGAGTGTTGAAGTCTCCCATTATTATTGTATGGGAGTCTAAGTCTCTTTGTAAGTCTCTAAGGACTTGATTTATGAATCTGGGTGCTCCTGTATTGGGTGCATATATATTTAGGATAGTTAGCTCTTCCTGTTGAATTGATCCCTTTACCATTATGTAATGTCCTTCTTTGTCTCTTTTGATCTTTGATGGTTTAAAGTCTGTTTTATCAGAGACTAGGATTGCAACCCCTGCTTTTTTTTGTTCTCCATTTGCTTGGTAGATCTTCCTCCATCCCTTTATTTTGAGCCTATGTATGTCTCTGCATGTGAGATGGGTCTCCTGAATACAGCAGACTGATGGGTCTTGACTCTTTATCCAGTTTGCCAGTCTGTGTCTTTTAATTGGAGCATTTAGTCCATTAACATTTAAGGTTAATATTGTGATGTGTGAACTTGATCCTGCCATTATGATATTAACTGGTTATTTTGCTCGTTAGTTGATGCAGTTTCTTCCTAGCCTCGATGGTCTTTACATTTTGGCATGTTTTTGCAATGGCTGGTACCGGTTGTTCCTTTCCATGTTTAGGGCTTCCTTCAGGGTCTCTTGTAAGGCAGGCCTGGTGGTGACAAAATCTCTAAGCATTTGCTTATCTGTAAAGGATTTTATTTCTCCCTCACTTATGAAACTTAGTTTGGCTGGATATGAAATTCTGGGTTGAAAATTCTTTTCTTTAAGAACGTTGAATACTGGCCCCCACTCTCTTCTGGCTTGTAGAGTCTCTGCCAAGAGATCTGCTGTTAGTCTGATGGGCTTCCCTTTGTGGGTAACCCGACCTTTCTCTCTGGCTGCCCTTAAGATTTTTTCCTTCATTTCAACTTTGGTGAATCTGGCAATTATGTGTCTTGGAGTTGCTCTTCTCGAGGAGTATCTTTGTGGTGTTCTCTGTATTTCCTGAATTTGAATGTTGGCCTGCCCTAGTAGGTTGGGGAAGTTCTCCTGGATGATATCCTGAAGAGTGTTTTCCAACTTGGTTCCATTTTCCCCCTCACTTTCAGGCACCCCAGTCAGACGTAGATTTGGTCTTTTTACATAATCCCATACTTCTTGTAGACTTTGTTCATTTCTTTTTCTTCTTTTTTCTTTTGGTTTCTCTTCTCGCTTCATTTCATTCATTTGATCCTCAGTCGCTGATACTCTTTCTTCCAGTTGATCGAGTCGGTTACTGAAGCTTGTGCATTTGTCACGTATTTCTCGTGTCATGGTTTTCATCTCTGTCAGTTCGTTGATGACCTTCTCTGCATTAATTAGTCTAGCTGTCAATTCTTCCGCTCTTTTTTCAAGATTTTTAGTTTCTTTGCACTGGGTACGTAATTCCTCCTTTAGCTCTGAGAAGTTTGATGGACTGAAGCCTTCTTCTCTCATCTCGTCAAAGTCATTCTCTGACCAGCTTCGATCCGTTGCTGGTGATGGGCTGCGCTCCTTTGCAGGGGGAGATGCGCTCTTATTTTTTGAATTTCCAGCTTTTCTACCCTGCTTTTTCCCCATCTTTGTGGTTTTATCTGTCTCTGGTCTTTGATGATGGTGACGTACTGATCGGGATTTGGTATAGGTGTCCTTCCTGTTTGATAGTTTTCCTTCTGACAGTCAGGACCCTCAGCTATAGGTCTGTTGTAGATTGCTTGAGGTCCACTCCAGACCCTGTTTGCCTGGCTATCAGCAGCAGAGGTTGCAGAAGATAGAATATTGCTGAACAGTGAGTGTACCTGTCTGATTCTTACTTTGGAAGCTTCCTCTCAGGGGTGTACTCCACCGTGTGAGGTGTGGGGTGTCAGATTGCCCCTAGTGGGGGATGTCTCCCAGTTAGGCTACTCAGTGGTCAGTGACCCACTTGAGCAGGCAGTCTGTCCGTTCTCAGATCTCAACCTCCGTGTTGGGAGATCCACTGCTCTCTTCAAAGCTGTCAGACAGAGTCGTTCGCATCTGCTCAGGCCTCTGCATTTTCCCCTGTTGTTTTTTAGCTGAGCCCTGCCCCCAGAGGTGGAGTCTATAGAGACAGGCAGGTTTCCTTGAGCTGCTGTGAGCTCCACCCAGTTCGAGCTTCCCAGCGACTTTGTTTACCTACTTAAGCCTCAGCAATGGCGGGTGCCCCTCCCCCAGCCTCGCTGCTGCCTTGCGGTTAGATCGCCGCAGACTGCTGTGTTAACAATGAGGGAGGCTCCGTGGGCGTGGGACCCTCCCGGCCAGGTGAGGGATATATTCTTCTGGTGTGCCCGTTGCTTAAAGCGTGGTATTGGGGTGGGAGTTACCCGATTTTCCAGGTGTTGTGTGTCTCAGTTCCCCTGGCTAGGAAAAGGGATTCCCTTCCCCCTTGCACTTCCCAGGTGAGGCGATGCCTCGCCCTGCTTCAGCTCTCGCTGGTCAGGCTGCAGCAGCTGGCCAGCACCGATTGTCCGGCACTCCCTAGTGAGATGACCCCAGTACCTCAGTTGAAAATGCAGAAATCACCGGTCTTCTGTGTCGCTCGCGCTGGGAGTTGGAGACTGGAGCTGTTCCTATTCGGCCATCTTGCTCCGCCCCCCCAGTCTGTGTCTTTTAATTGGGGCATTTAGCCCATTTACTTTAAGGTTGATACTGATATGTGTGAATTTAATCCTGTCATCTTGATGCTAGCTGGTTATTTTGCACATTAGTTGATGCAGTTTCTTCATAGTTTCATTGGTCTTCATATTTTTGTGTGTTTTTGCAGTGGTTGGTACCTGTTTTTCTTTTCATATTTAGTGCTTCCTTCAGGGCCTCTTATAAGGCAGCCCTGATGGTAACAAAATCCCTCAACATTTACTTGTCTGGAAAGGATTTTATTTCTCCTTCACTTATGAAACTTAGCTGGGCTGGATATGAAATTCGGGTTGAAAATTCTTTTCTTTAAGAATGTTGACTATTGGCCCCTTCTCTCTTCTGGCTTGTAGGGTTTCTACAGAGAGATCTACTGTTAGTCTTATGGGCTTCCCTTTGTAGGTAACCTGACCTTTCTCTCTGGCTTCCCTTAACATTTTTTCCTTCATTTCAAACTTGGAGAATTTGACAATTCGTAGGTTTGGTCTTTTCACATAGTCCCATATTTCATAGAGGCTTTGTTTCTTTTCAATCTTTTTTCTTTAATCATGTCTTCACTTCTCATTTCAGTAAGTTGATCTTCAATCTGATATCCTTTCTTCTGCTTGATCAATACAACTATTGATAGTTCATGAAGTATTGATACTTATGCTTCACGAAGTTCTCGTGCTGTGTTTTACAGCTCCATCAGGTCATTTATGTTCTTCTCTAAACTGGTTATTCTAGTCAGCAGTTTCTGTAACCTTTTGTCAAGATTCTTAAATTCCTTGCATTGGTTTAGAACATGCTCCTTTAGGTCGGAGGAGTTTGTTATTACCCACCTTCAGAAGCCTACTTCTGTCAATTTGTCAATCTCATTCTCTGTCCAGTTTTGTGCCTTTGCTGGAGAGGAGTTGCAATCATTTGGAGGAGAAGAGGCATTCTGGTTTTTGGAATTTTCAGCCTTTTGCTCTGGTTTTTCCTTATCTTCATGGATTTATCTACCTTTGATCTGACCTTTGGATGGGGTTTCTGTGTGGAGGTTCTTTTTGTTGATATTGATGTTAGCTATGCCCACAGCTGCCCCTTCCCCCAGTTGCTCTGTCCCAGTAAGATGGGAGTTTTATCTATAAGCCTGTGACTGGGGCTGCTGCCTTTCTTTCAGAGATGCCCTGCCCAGTGAAGAGGAATCTAGAGAGGCAGTCTGGCCACAGCCACTTTGCCATGCTTTGTTGAGTTCGAACCAGTCCTCAGCACTGTAAGGGAAAAGCAAATATTCAAGCCTCAGTAATGGCAGCTGCCCCTCCCCACAACAAGCTCAGTTGTCCCAGGTCGACTTCAGACTACTGTGCTGGCAGTGAGAAGTTCAAGTTCTTAGC
This sequence comes from Rhinopithecus roxellana, assembly GCF_007565055.1. Lineage (NCBI taxonomy): Eukaryota > Metazoa > Chordata > Mammalia > Primates > Cercopithecidae > Rhinopithecus > Rhinopithecus roxellana. The sequence goes on along the minus strand of NC_044549.1, from coordinate 111,439,134 downwards.
TTTCTGGGCTCTGTGGGAGTGGGACCCCCTGAGTGAGACCACTTGGCTCCCTGGCTTCAGCCCCCTTACCAAACGAGTGAATGGCTCTGTCTCACTGGGGTTCCAGGGGTATGAAAAAAAAAAAAAATCTCCTGCAGCTAGCTCAGTGTCTGCCCAAACAGCCTCCCAGTTTTGTACCTGAAACCCAGGGCCAGGCACACAAGGGAATCTCCTGTTCTGTGGATTGCAAAATCTGTGGGAAAAGCATAGTATCTGGGCCAGATATCACAGTCCCTCATGGCTTCCCTTGGCTGGGAAAGGGAGGCTCCTTGCACTTCCTGGGTGAGACAACGCCCCACTTGGCTTCTGCTTCCCCACCGTGGGCACCCACTTCTAACCAGTCCCAATGAGATGAACAGGGTACCTCTGTTGGAAATGCAGAAATCATCCACCTTTTGCGTTGGTCTCCCTGGGAGCTGCAGACCGAAGCTGTTCCTATTCAGCTATCTTGCCATGCTAGCTTAGCTTTATTTTTTAAGATAGTCCTTTTTATGAGAGATTTATTTTCACTAGACAATGCACTGTACTTTCCAGGAGATTCGTTGATTCCCTTTTACTTTTAAGTTTATTATCTTTGCAGAGTATTTTATATACATACATATGTGTATATATATATATATACACACACAACTATACACTTTGCTGAGTATACATATACACATATACTATATATATGAGCATGTGTGTGTGTGTGTGTGTATATATATACATATATACATAGTAAACTCTAAATTATCCATGGAGACTTCTGTAATCACCTCTTTTGATGGATCAAACTGGATTCACAAAATATAAAGTTTTGTTCTATTAATATGTACTGAAACACACTTGTTTCACACTGTATTTTAAAAATTAATTTATTTAACAAATTGCAGCATATTCCTTTTGGCTCTCTGTCCCTAACAATCATTTTAATCAGTTTCACAATGGAGGTTTGGAGAAATCGTATTTTTTAAGCTATGAGTTTTTACTTTTTTAAGAGAGTAGCAAGAAGAAAGAAAACCTCTCCAGTCATTTTGTCAATGTCAATGTCAAATGTCAATATGAAATTTAATAACTAATTTGTAAAAAGCAAATGAGTTACATTTATTCTCTCACCATCACACTAGGGCAGGCTTCCTCTGGCTTGACAAAATTACCATCATATTGAAAAAAGACTCAGGAATCAAGATCCTTGCCTAAGAACGTGAGATAATTTAGGACCTGTGAAAGCTTTAAACAATGTAATGTAATAATTATTTAACATTTTGTATACTCAGAAGAGGCATTTCTTATTAGGGCAACTTGAAAAGAATGAATTTTTATCACTGTTTCAGCTCACAGCAGGAACATTATAAGAATTTTAAAGATTCTTATAAAGCTGTCTACATCAAACTGAGTCTATCAGTGACTATTCTAAGTCCAACTCTTACTTCTTAATTTTGTAATTTAACATGAATTTAATTTGGGGTTCTCAGGCTCCTTTCAGGTTTATAAAAGGATCTTTCATGGAAAAAAAAAAAGTATGCTATTACTTAACAATTTGTTGTTGATTTAAAATAAAAAACTGCAGAATAATTTAAAGGTCACTTTAAAATTTATACTTTGGTACCACTTTTGACATTTTAATGGAGTGATCCTCTTCTTTATATCTAGTAAATATTTGAAAGAGGGATATTAAACAGTTCCCTATACATAGAGCATTCATTTAAATTTATTCAAAGAACCAGATTCATCAAAGCATAACTAGTAACTCTTTTTTTTTTTTTTTTTTTTTTTTTTTTTGACACGGAGTCTCGCTCTGTCGCCCAGGCTGGAGTGCAGTGGCCGGATCTCAGCTCACTGCAAGCTCTGCCTCCCGGGTTTACGCCATTCTCCTGCCTCAGCTTCCCGAGTAGCTGGGACTACGGGTGCCCGCCACCTCGCCCGGCTAGTTTTTTGTATTTTTTTTAGTAGAGACGGGGTTTCACCGTGTTAGCCAGGATGGTCTCGATCTCCTGACCTCGTGATCCGCCCGTCTCGGCCTCCCAAAGTGCTGGGATTACAGGCTTGAGCCACCGCGTCCGGCCACTAGTAACTCTTCAGTAACTAATGAGTAGTTAATACTTCTACAGTTTTATATGTAGACAAAACCTACAATTGCCCTGCTTTGCAAAACAGTGATGGAGGACAGGTTGTTTTTGGAACACATATATTATATATTTTATGTATGCCCTGTAATCTCTAACAACTTCTATAAAGACTTCCAATCAAATAAAGTATGCTTAGTCGGTATAAAGACAGTATAAAGAAACACAAAAGAGTGGTTTTGAAGATTAGTGAAGTTTTTGCTTACATCTTAAATGTCATTCTAATCATACTGAATGGGAAAGGAAATAAAATTAATTATAAATGTTATATATCTTATTTTTTATAAATTTTGTCAGTATATTTTATTGAAAATAAATGTTAATTTAATATAAAAATTACCTATAATCTTACCTATGAAATTAAGTATAATTCTTATTTTCTGATAATTTCATCTATTTGGATGTATATATAATTTTCATGTTTATGTTTCAAATATATAATGTATATATTTTATATTTTGCATTGAACCAAAAAGATTATTTTGTAATTATGAAATTTTCAAATGTACATTGAATTAGATAAGCTACTACAATGGACCACCATATACCCTTCACTGTAGTGAACTCTTACCAAGATTTTGCTTCTTGTTTCACATGTCCCTTTCTCTCCTTTACTGCTGAATAATTTTAAGGCAAACATCCGTCATCATATTATATCACTATTCCATAGTTTCATATGAAGGCATAAAAAATGGATCTTTATATTATATAATCTTAACTGTTAACAAATTATCAATAATATTTGAATATATTCTAATTTCCCATGTTGCCTCAAAAATATTTTTTCACCATTGTTTTGTTTGAATTAGGATTCAAACAAGATAAACACATGATATTTCAATGTAATGTCTCAGATGTCATTTTTAGTCTAAAATAGAGCATGCACCTTTCTTTTTTCTTCTTTTCTGCTATTGACCTGTTAAAGAAATTGGGTCATTTGTCTTGTAGAGTGTCCCACATTCTGGATTTGTCTGTTTCCTTTCTTGTGATATGTTCCATTTGCCTATTGCTGAAAAACTAACAATCTCATAATTTAAAACAACAACATATTATTATCTCACTGCTATGAATCAACTGGGCTCGGCCTTGGGATTATTACTCAGAGTCTCTCATGGAGGTTTTTAGTTAGATGATGACTTACATGTAAAAGAATCAGAAGACTTGACTAGGGTGGATATCCATCTTGATGCACCCAAATGCCTGGAAGCCCATGCTGGCTCTCAGCCTGGAGCTCAGTAGGGCTGCTGAGCAACAAGAATGGCATCTCTATGTAGCTTGAACTTCTTACAGCATGGAGGCTGAATTTAGAGAGGGAAGATGCCAAAGCAAATATTCTAAGAGCAAATACTGCAAAGCTTCTTATCGTCTACTCTTTGATATCAAACAGTGTCACTTCTGCAGCATTCTATGGTCCCCAGAGCAACACACCAGACCACCTAGATGCAAGGGAAGAGGATTATTGCGAGAAAGTAAATGCAGGATGTATGCATTGTAGAGCAACGAGTCTTTAGTAACTACACTATGTTTTTTAATGTGCTCCTCTCGTATGGAGATTCTTAAATGAAAGTTAACTCTAGAGGCTTAATCATATTTAACCTTTTGGCCAAGAATATGTCCGAATGATACTGTGTACTTTAAAGCATATCAAAAGTACATTGTGTCAGGTATGATTTTAGACATCATACAAAGTTAAGTGAATATAGCAAAAAGTAAAAAAATGAGTGAAATATTAAATATAAATATTAATAAGAGTATATAACATACTATTAAAATTGAGTGCATAAAATATGGACAAGTGAACAGTCTCCAGTTGTACCCCCTCCAGTTTCTATCCTTGCTATGGGAGGACACATCAGAATATACAAGAAGAATGGAACATGGACCTTAAAGGTGTCTTTAAAGATTATCTTATTCACATGATTGAGCTCATTAATAAATGCATCCATGTTGTTGGTAAAGAGAATCACATACATCACATATCAGATGGTCATTCAATGTGAGTCATTAAGAAACTACCTTGTAATTTAGGCCAAGATGGAGGCCTGCCCAGTTCATCCCTGAGAGAAGTTACTGGCTGCATTCAGTGAAGGACATTATGTTTCTCAAAACAAAGATTTTGTAACCACTTAATTCATTGAACAAGTATTTGTTCAAGTACAATGAGATTCAACAGCTAGATTTGTCAGGTAAAATACTTGATGTTCAACTACATTTGAATTTCAGGTAAAAAATGGTTTTATAGCACAATTATATTTCATGAACTGTTTGGACATACTTATACCACAACAAAATTGTTATTTATCTGAAACTTAAATTTAATCTGGTGTCTTAATATTTATCTTTGCTAAGCCAAGAATTATCCCTGAGAGCATAAAAGAGGCTACCTGGACTTGACTACTTTAGAGCTGAACTATATTATATTGATTTAATTATAAAATATATACATTATATGTATTTCATATATAATATATAATCATATGACTTCATACATTTCATATATATAGAATCATCTGTATATGAATACACATATTCATGTATGTGTGTGTATATATATATACATACATATGAAAGTTTTGCATTTCTCCTTTAGTGTATTTTGTTCCTAGAAAATATTATTGCAAGTCACCACTCAGTTCAAGATGTTACAACCCAATTCAGGGCACATAGTCATTCTAGAAGTACTGTGAAATTAGCTATATGGTTGCTGATTATACCATCGCCTAGTAACAGGAAAAGAACAAAAGTATGAGTAACAAAAATATAACATTACCAAATGAAGGATGGATAAAAGGATTAATCTAATGATGAAGTAATTATGATCCAAAATATCTTAGTAAGCCAACTTTACCACAACTAGCATTCAAAAGATAAAAGTAAAACAGTTTCCACTGGAAAAAAAAAAAAGTAACACAAACATTACTGAGAGAGAAATCTGTTCATTATGAGACCCTTATGAGATTTTAAACAATACCCAATTTAATATAATATAATCTCAAAAGTGCAGTTTAGGATTCAGTCTACACAGTTTTATATTCTGCTTCTCCCCAAACTGTTTTGTCTTTACATAAATTTCATAACTTTTCTAATGCTCAATTTCTTTTTTGCCAAACTAAGAAAATAATATCTACACAATGAAACTGCTTTGGGAATTAAATGAGATACTACACACAAGGCATTTAACCCTGTGCTAGCACATAGTGGGCACTCAATCAATTTTAGCAATGATGACGATGGAGAGGGAAATGGTTGGAAGGTAAAGATAGTGGTGGTGATATTGAAAATAAACATGTATAAAAAAGAAACATAGAAATGCAATTCATCACTATCTCTAGGCAGACTTGATTTTCTTTCTTATTATTTTGTTAATCATGAAACTTTCTAAAATTATGTAACTTTGATAATCAAGCAAAACTAATATTTTACCTGACCATACAATAAATAGAGTACTTTCTTTTGGTGCAGCTTGAGCACAAGAGCTGTCGTTTACCCAATCAATTTTCCAATCTTCTATAATGTCTAAAATGGCAATCATGCCTTTAAAAATAGAAGCGTATCTGTGTTACCTGGAAAAAAAGAGGAAATACAGATATAATCAAAGTAGTGTTCATTAGGATTGAGTACATCATTCATTAGATGATTTAGCTGATGTGCAGGGAAGAAATAAGAGGAGAAATAGACAAAATATGAAGTTTTCAAGGAGAACAACTGGAGTGAAGAGGCTAACTAGCAAAGCTCTGAAATCCTGGGGGCTCATTGGTGTAAGCAGGTGGGGAAGAGGGAATGCTGAGTGTAGTCTGAAGGTGAAAGCATCTGGTAGTGACATGATGCTGGAAGGATTTTGACAACAAAGTTGAAGTGCCAAGAAAGTTATCAATCAGATTCTCTGCTTTGCCTAGTGAAGCTCTCAGAGTAATGAAGTTGGAAAAAAATGATTATCCATGGTGTTTGGTTAATTTCAAACTACTCACATATTTTATGCTTTCAATTCCTTGTTTTCTTCTTTCTTAAACTTTGAAAGGCAGTGCATAACTTGGAGGCAGCTTTAAAAAAAATATCTAATGTCTTGTTTTATGTAGAAGCCTCTAAACATTTATGTTTTTCAGATTCTTTCAATTTATAACTCAAATAACATTAAATTATTTTCATATCACCTCTAAAAGAATGATCTCCAAATCTTTTTCTCTAGCTGAAACTCCTTTTATGAGCACCAGGCATATAGACATTTGTCTGGATATCCCTGAGACATCACAACTTCAGCATGTTCTAAAGACAACTCATGGTCTTCCTTTCCCACCATCCCACACCCCACGTGAACAATATTAGAGACTGGAAATCCCCATTGTTTGTTTCTCTTCACACAATCCACAGAGCTCTAAATTTCCCATTCACCTTTACCATTTTGTTCCATGGATTTTTGTTTTGTTTTGTTTTGTTTTTCCCCAATGCACAGTTATTTCGACCATAGGAAAAAATGTAAACTCCACCCTTGGAGGCTACCCACATTTTTAAAAAATGTGACACTGACATATATTTAGAAAATTTCATTTGTACTTTCCTAAAAAACCCATTTTAAATGTTGTAGGAAAACTTCATACAAACATATTTCTTTTAAAGGGCACTTGGATATCTTTAGTGTTTTACAAAAGTTAGTTGACCAAGGAGAAATTTTGGCACCAAAATTCCCAAACACATAGAATACTTCTATCAATAATTGAATGCAATCTTCTAATTTGAAAAATTATCTTCTTTTATTTTTAGATAAAGAAACAAATAGAATATAATGAAAATATTGCAATGTATAGACCAAGCAAGCCTTCAAACATGTGGATTTCAAAGAACAAACCTTTTGAGGGGCAGACTTCATAAAGATCATCTGCCATTAGTAGGTTAGTGACTTTTCTTTAAAAGAAACAATGCCTAGAAATAATGACTAACATCATTATATGCATTTCAAAATAATTACCAAAATAAAATTGATTAGCTATAATTTATACCTTGTTCATCCTAATGTCTACCTCAGCCTTCCTCTAACACCTTCTGAATTATCAGCCTTTTTAATGATTTATTTTGTAACAATCACGCAGTACTCTTTCATTTGAATTACATGTATTATTTTCTCTGCATATTTTTCCATAATCACTGCATGAATTGTCTGAGGCAAATGAGGAAATTTGAGATGAAATGATATGGTGATGTATCACCCATTGCTCTTTCTCATTTCTTTCTTTCTTTTTTTTTTTTCTTTTTTCTTTTTTTTTTTTTTTTTTTTTTGAGGCAGAATCTCACTCTGTCGCCCGGGCTGGAGTGCAGTGGCGCCATCTCCGCTCACTGCAAGCTCCGCCTCCCAGGTTCACGGCATTCTCCTGCCTCAGCCTCCCGAGTACCTGGGACTACAGCTGGGACTACAGGCGCCGCCACCACGCCCGGCTAATTTTTTGTATTTTTAGTAGAGACGGGGTTTCACCGTGTTAGCCAGGATGGTCTCGATCTCCTGACCTTGTGATCCGCCCGCCTCGGCCTCCCAAAGTGCTGGGATTACAGGCTTGAGCCACCTCACCCGGCCTCTTTCTCATATTTCTACTTACACTCTGACCTCCTCCAACTGAGCTGCAAGATATAACTACTTCTCAAAAATTAGTGGAAAGGGAGACAACCAGTCACCATAAATGTTTTTTCCCTTGTGATAAGCAAGAAAGGCCCTCTCAGCAAATGTGCTGGTTTTCATCTGACTGGAGAGCAGCTGGGGATGTGAACATCCATGCAGGTGCCAGTAACCATGATTCACTGCACTCAAGATCCAGACTGGATGATCTGTGTCTGAGCAAATGTCAGTGTGGCATACATAATGGTGCCAGCAACCACAATTCTTTTCTAAAGAACTCACTACCCACCAATCCATGTGGCCAATTCTATAGAATCTCATGAACATCCTGAAATTTAGAGACCACTTCAAGAAGTAAGATGGTAGGGTGATCCTGAATAGCATGGTCACATCCCTAAACTTAACCCATCTTCTGGGATCTTTCTACTCACAACTCCTCAAATGGAAACAAGACACTTTTCTTATTCTTTTATGACTTTGAATTGGTTTTATTTTACTATACGATACATTTAAATCCCTGTTCAATGTAAGAAAAAGTATTATCTCCTCAGAACCAAAGAACAATGTTTTATACGTATCCTTATCCATATTCCTCTTCTTCCAAGTATAATTGTAAGATGGTGACCATGCACATGTAAATATCCTTTAGTAGCAGCTGGGTGATTTCCTGAAAAGAACTCTGAATTGGGAGCTCAGTGAATGCGCCACCACTCCATCTTTGCCACAGCTCTGTGACTTTGTGTTGGGGAAGTATTAATGAAAACAAAATCTCTCCCCTCCAAATCCAGAGAATTTCATCCCAAAAGTAGAAGAGAAAGAAAACAAAATTTATTTTTGAATAACCATTAAACTAGAATGTGATGTGTATCACAGACAATCCACTAAAGATATTGCAAAGACCCGTAGAAATCTCACTCTTTTATATAGCCAAGCGGATACAAGTCATTACTCACATGTTCTGAAGATAAAGAGTAACTAGTCCTCAAGTAAGAGGATTTGACAACATGATTTGTCACACACAGGTCATCCTAAATTCCCCTGGCAACTAAGATGATTATCTGTATTACTTAACTGACTTATCCAAAGGAAAATTAAACGTCATATGTCCTTATGACAGAAAGTAGTTTTGCAACTTTGTGGGAACTGACAATAGCCCCCTACCCTCCCATAGAAACTGGGAGACAGGAGCACTGTTGTCCTTGATGATTACATTTTACAGAGATGGCTCCCAGGTGCTTGAGAAAGACAGTCCTGAATCATACTGTGGCAAGAATTTACATGTATTTAAACGTGTTTATATATATTTCAGAGACATGAAGAACTTACAAGTTTTTCAAACTACTTGCTCTAATAAAATGGGAAAGAAGTCTCTGATTTTCAACAGGGAAAATAAAGCCTCTTATTTTTCATTTGTATTTGACTTTATACTGGGATGCATAATTAATTTACTCTAGATTTTTGTCACCAATTTATAAAAGGCAAGTTTGTATTTTATCATCTCTAACCTCCATTTTATCTCTAGTGTATACATTGTCTTTTTTAAAACTTTTTATTTTAAACTGTGGCTGCCTATCTTTTGTCAGCTTGTCATCTACAAATTTGATTAAGTTGCCCTCTAGGTACTTATTTAAACAAATCACTGAGAAAGAGAAAAGTGTCCCCTGACATCCTGGTCTGATGCTTACAGCTAAGCCATGTTGTTCTCTTGTTGAACATAACCATCTCACAGCACAGCAACATCAGAAAGGATACTCCGAGAGTATAATCAAGTGAAGCAAAACAAAGTCACTTGCAACTCACAACATAGTAAACTTCATCTGCTCATGGCTAATATGAGTGATTGCTGCTTCCTCATCAATTATGGCTTTATCCTCCTCTACTGTGCTCTCTTTATAGATAGGATTGATTGAGGTACCTAAACATAAAACTGCCCCTGCTTCCTAACAGCATCCAATCCAGAGCAAAACTCCACTTCCTTAGAACCTACTGAAGATTACTCAGCTAAAACCTAAATCTTGTAAGAGAATTTCCCATAATGAGCACTCTCGCTCACTGCAACAAATAATACATCCAAACAAATATGTTTTTAAATGACAGGTACGTTGCTGGTGGTCTTTAGGAAAAGGGAACTGACATCATTGATTTAAAATGTAATGTGGAATAGGACAAAACCAAGGGCAGATCCTGTGAAATAAGACTAGAGTCTTCACTGCATATTGCCATTGATCCTTTAATCAATAACTTTGTGATAATTCAACCCAACACACATCCACCTGACTATACAATGGTTTGCTTCATTATTCCATTTTCTTCACAAGGATATCAGCAGAGGCTTTCTCAAGTTAACTTGTTTGACAGTTTATGTGGTATATTTGACATTGTCCTGACTTTTCACTTTTGAGTTTTTTATGTGTGTGTGTGTGTGTGTTTAGAAATTGTACATATTTTTAATTTGGGGTGAAACGCAATCAAGGTAGTTTGGCTTAACATTTTTTTACTAAACTCATGCCAATACTTACTGCTTCCATACATGCTGTTTAATATGATGTCTTCAACCTTGGTGGTAGAAGTCTATATTCTCCATTTTTTCCTTTTTGGCCTATCCTATTCTTACCTAAAATATCTTGAGTTTCTTTTATTTCCTCATCCAGTTAGGCTCAATTCTTTTATTCATATATTTGTTCTGTCCTTTCGATGTAAAGTTTTTTTAAACAAAAAAGTAAAATGACTTGTTGAAAGGTTCTTTTTTTTTTTTTCTATAATGTTAAGTTTGCAGTATCTATTATAATCAGTGGAGCTAACTGAGTCTGTAATACAATTAATTTTCTATTTATTACCAAAGAAACCACTTAATTAAGTTTTTCAGCAAAATTAATTTATTAGGTGTTCAAGAATTGTTAAGCAGATCTAAAACTGTGAACCAGGAAAGCATCAAAGTTACCATGGAAGTAGCAACTGTGGGGAACAATGACCACCCCCATGAGTCAGGGAACAAAGGGAAACAGTTGGCATTTTTGTGGCCTGGAAGCTTGGAGGAGCGATCACTGAGCCTGGAACTCAGACTTCTGAAGAGGAGGTGTCAGCTGGCTGGTGCTGGTGCCTCCCAAGGAGTCCCTTGAAGCCAGTTCTGTAAGTTAGAAGGAAACTGCAAACTGGATTCAGGTGCTGCTCCAGAAAGGAACTGCCTCTGCATGGGTGAAAAGCATTGCTGATGCAATGCTCACAGGAACAGGAAGCAGATACAAGCCCACAGAAAAGAGAAAGCCCCTTCTCACCCTCCAGCTTGTGCGATCTTCTGGATTGCAGATCCAGATCGCAGATCTTCTGGATTGCCAGAGTGTAGCAGGGAGCAGGTGTCAAAGCAGAAATATCGTCTGCAGAGTCCCAGCCCAGCCTCTCAAGCTGAGTACAGAAGGATGGGTTTGGAACTGAGAGCCAATCATCAATACCTGACACAAACACTCCTGAGGTCTCATGCCAGGCTTTTGTATTTGCCTTTGATTCAATGAACCCCTTTTTCTTCTTATATATGTCCTGTCACACACAATGAATCGTTTAAGGTGCTTTGCGCATGCCAAGAACCTGTCTGACCATTCCCAGTCGGGTCTGTGATTTCCAGCGTGGTCACTCTCTTCAGGGCTTTTTTTACTTCCTTTTGACCAAGTTTTCTCATTGGGTCATAATTAAACATAATTAAGCACAGGAAATAATTTCCTTCATTGTTTTCACTTCTTTGTGAAATATGTCACTTTACATTTCCTCATAGTGACACATTTACTCACAAATCTGTTTATCTTCTGATTCCACCCCTATGATCACACATCTTGCATCTTCAATGGTATATCTCTTGAATATTCATGGAAAGTGTTAATGAAAATCCTGGCTATCTTCTGAGAAGCTCTTTCTCTAGAAATACATATAAAATATCCTGATATTGCTTCTTCATGAAAAATAAATTTTCTCTGTATTAAGCTATTTTTTGACTTACTTACCTTGCATTAAAGCAATCTGCTTTTATTCTCTCAAAGTTTGGTAATTACAATTCCAGCCTTTTGAATGTCTCTGTCAATTTGAGGATATGCTCCCCACCTCCAGATTCTATAATTTCATTTTGTTCCTAATTCGGCTTCAGTGTTTCCTCTATTTGATGCCCTTTATGCTTAGATTCCAAAAGCACTGTTCTCCCTGTTTCTATTTTGCTTGGTCTTGTCTTCTATTACTATTTCTCCTCTGCCTTTTCTTTCTTCCTCTGTGGACTTCAGACAATACAAGTTCTTTAGAGCTTAATGTTCTCTTTCTTTCCTTCAGCAAGGACTCTCTTCTTCTTGCTGTGTCCTCACCGTTCTTCTTGTGTCACCTCAGGAACTTTGCTTGTGTCCATTCTCACTATTCTCACCACCACATCACCTGGAGCCCTTTCTCCTACCTTTTTATTTTCTTCAAATTGAGGATTTATTCTCACTGACCTCAGTTGTGTAAGCTCCAACATTCTCTCTGCTATTTTGTTCAGCTTCATGAAAAACCATCCACTTGTCTATTTATTTTTATCAGTTGCTTTTCAGTAATTTCAGAGACAAATGATTTCTTCATCACTAATAGAATACACAATTTAATGGATGACACTAAACTTCCTTTTATTTTACATCTAGAATCTGTCCTCATTATATATTCAACTCAATTATCATTTTTTACCACGTGTATAGTTTCTGTTTGGCTTTAATATATTGTGGTAATATTACGTTCTTTTTCAAAAAAATTAAAAGCTTTTGACAACTGCATAGCCTCATCTTCCCCTTTCCAAAACTATTACAGGGCTGGATCCCCCAGAACAAATCTAAGCTGGCCTACCATATGATGTAATTGCTAAAATAATGCAATATTAAGAGACAAAAATGAGCAAATTCTGCCTGTTGCCAGAATAGAATCAGCCTAAAGTTCTCAGGCAACATAGAGCTATTTTCTCCTGATGCAGTTCAAAATAAATCAAACATCTCTGATTATATAAATCAAACATCAGATTCTTCAATACCCCTGGGTTGGATTATGATGATTCTCCTTTTCATTTTATTCTAATTGAACTGATACCAAGTATAGTAGTTTGAATTTCCCAAAATTCCTTCAAGTATTTGATTAATACAGTACTCTGTAAATGGTAGAAATGTAAATATTATATCTGTGATACAGGTAGAAAAAGTAGAAAAAATAATATTCAAGGTGTTTAATTATACCCCAACCTACAGACAAAATGGGCTCCCTGTGGCTAACTCAGATGCTCCAGTTAAAACAGAATCAGGCACCGATAACAGGATAAGGGGCAGTCATGACCTCTGCGTTCTGGAAAAACGTTGAAAAATATCACAAAAATTCCCTTTCTGCAACAGAGCTAAACTAGTTCCCCTCATCAATGCATATTGATGCCAAAAGACTGTACCCAGAAATTCCACAGCTGATCAACTAGAGTCAGCCAATAAAGAGATATTGTGGTTTTAGGTCTAAGGTTCAAGGTTCAATCAAGGTTCTGTTACTTACTCCCCAGATCTGCCTTCATGGCCTTGTAGTTTTTTGCCTTTATAATCTCTAACTCTCCAACTTCTTCTTGGAGCACACTTTCACTTTGTCCCAAAGGCTGTGTTTCCCAAATTGATAGATTGCTTTAGGAAAATAAAGCACCCCTTCTTGCTTCTGAAAATATTATGGTCTTCTGTTAGCAAAGGTCACTGAGAAGTGGCAAAGGCAAGATTTACTTTTGCTTTTCAAAGTACACACTCTTTGAACTACAAAAGGGAATTTCAGAGTCCTCACCACATTATCTTGCTAATGAGATCCCTACACAATTTGAGACACAAATTGAAATAAAAAAAAAAAAATCTCCCATTAGACATTGCCATAAAACTCTGTTACAAACCCTTCTGGAAAACTATTTGGCAATGGCCATCCAGTATCATACATATTTTCTTACTATTTAATCTAATTATCTCACTTCCAAAAATCCATCTTGAGAGAATAATCTGAAATACAAAAGCAATTCATGCACAAATATATCCATTTAGAGTTATTTATAACTGAAATCAAACCACATGCCAACAATTGTGAAGGTTAAACAAATATGGGAAATCCACAAGGTGGAATTATGCACAGCTGTTAAAATAAGGCTCATGATGAGTTTCTATTACCATGAAAAATTATTGTTCTATAAATGTTTATTGAACAGAACAGGATTCCTTTGAATGCACAAATTATGATCACGAGTACCACATATCCTCATCCAATATATCTTTTCATTTATGTAAGTTCAAAGTTTTCAGTTTATTCTGTTTTGTTTTCTGAAAATGTACTACTAAATTAATGCTGCATCTTATAATCAATGGGATTTTATACTCAAGGGAAACTATTTTTTAAAATTTACAAAAAAAAAGGCTTCTGAAATAAAAGTCAAAAAATGTTAAAAGTTATCTGAAGTGGTGGAAATGTGTATGATTTCTTTCTTCTACTTTTCTGCATAGCTTAACAAACAGTATTAACAGCACAAACTCTCTCAGAGAAGTCTGTCTATTGTCCATTCTGTCACATAATTGAACACCTTTTGTATCATCTATTTTCATTCCAACCAGCAATATCTTATTTTTTAGTTAATTCTTCTAATATCCCAAATTTTTCCTCCCCTTTTTTGGTTTAAATTCTGGTCTTTGTTTGTTTGCCTGCTTGTCTGTTTTCTTCCTATTTGTTTCCCAAGATGGCAGTAACTCTATTAAAGTTTACTCTTGATCCTCCCTTTGTTCTCCCCATAGAAGAAGCCTTTCTCTGATCTAGTCTCTCAGGTCTCTAGACTGATAATTTCTTACATGATCTCAAAAAGTGACATCTTGGCCAGGCACGGTGGCTCATGCCTGTAATCCCAGAGGTTTGGGAGGCTGAGGGAAGTGGATCACCTGAGGTCAGGAGTTCAAGACCAGCCTGGCCAACATGGTGAAATCCTGTCTCTACCAAAAATATAAAATATTAGTGGTGTGTGGTGGCACATGCCTGTAATCCCAGCTACTGGGGAGGCTGAGGCAGGACAATTGCTTGAACCCTGGAAATGGAGGTTGCAGTGAGTCGAGATCATGCCAGTGCACTCCAGCCTGGGTGACAGCGTAAGACTCCTTCACGAAAAAAAAATAAATAAATAAAAAAGGTGACATCTCAAACTGACAAAATTCTTTAGTACCATAACTCAGTGCCTGATATCCCATAAGACCAAACCACCAGGAGTCTGTTTTCAGGAAGAAATTAGGAGTTTATTGGGAGGAAGTTTATATTAAGTGGACAGAATATCCTGCTTATGTCTATGAATAATAGGAAAGCTTAAGTTTATAAAAGGCCTGTGTTTGTCACTCAAACATGTCTTAGAAGGCTAGTACTCATCAGTAAAAAATGCCATTACATAAGATTACTTTTTTACTATTGAACTTTCATAGTTGTGCACAATGCCTCTCCAAGCAAAACAAAAAGTGTTTCATAGAATGTAAATTTTATGTAAGGTATGGAGAAGAGTTGTTATCTAGGACATTAACCTGCAGTATGATAACTAGCTGAGCCTCTAAACTAGCTTAATTATACTGAGGCTAGAGCACAATTTCCCTTGACTATGAGATTGCTGGAAAAATGGTAACAAGTGACAAGTGTTCATGGCTCAACAAATAGCACCAAACCCCAAACAGATACAGTAAATGTGATAGGAGAGTCACAGTGGTAAAATGAGGAGAATATTCTGTCCAGCACTGAACCGACACTATACTATATACCATGTCAATTTAATAATTAAGGAAGTATTTTACAATTTCTCCTAAAATGGATGAATAAAAATTACTATTTTCTCAACCTCCAGAGAAATGCAGTTTTTAAAGAAATTAGAATGTACTGGAACCCACAAAGTACTGCAAGGCATAATAGTATGTAGAAGAGCTTAAGTGTGAGACTATCTGGATTCTATATTGGTTCTGCTAACTTGGGCAAGTTGCTTAACCTCTCTATACCTCAATCTCTTCATTGGTGAAATGGGAATAATAATAAAACCTAATTTAAATTATAATTATATTAATTAAATAATTAGTCATTAATTACTTAGAAAAATGTCTAATATATTGTATTAGTCAATGTTCTCTAGAAAAACAAAACCAAGAGGAGATTTACTATGGAATTTAGCTCACATGATTATTCAGGCCTGGAAGCCCCATAATATGCCATTTGTGCTGGAAACCCAGGAAACTATATAGTATAATTCAGCCTGAGTTCAAAGGCATGAGAACCAGCAGAGCCAATGTTGTAACCCTCAATCCGAGGTCAAAGTGCTGAGAACTGGAGGAGGAGGGGTGCTGGTGTTAAGTCCTAAGATCTGAAGGTTCGAGACCATGTCTGATTTCCAAGGGCAAAAGGTGATGGGTGTCCAGCTCAAGAAAAGACAAAGAATCTACCCTTTCTCTGCCTTTTTGTTCTATCTTCAATAACTGAGGGTCAGGATTGGATGATAGTCACCTAAATTGGTAAGCGTGACCTTCTTGATTCATGCTATTGTCCCAAATGCTAATCTCTTCCAGGACACTCTCACAGACACACCCAGAAATGATGTTTTACCTACTATCTGAGCATTCCTTAACCGGATCATGTTGACACGTAAATTTAACCATCACGTACATAACACATACTAAATAAGTTTTGTTAAATGAATTAAGAAAGGAACCTTGAAAGAAGGTCAAGGTTTTGTTTTAGATTATGTTTCACTGGTTGAGGTAATCACCCAGAGGAGTCTGGACCCAGCAATGGACTATATTACTGATGTGGTCTATCTGTTAACAAATATGGCAGAAAAATTGCTGTAATGGTCATTCGTATGTGTCAGCCTAACTAGGTTACAGTACTCAGTTGTTTAATGAAATACTAACCTTGGTATTGCTATAAAGATTTTTTATAGAGGAGATTAACACATATAATCAATCAACTTTGTGTAAAAGAGAGTACCTTTCATAATCTATCTAGAGCTGGCTCAATCGTTGAAAGGCAAAGCAGAACTGCAGTTTCCCTAAGAAGAAATTCTACCTGAGGGCAGCAGTTTCAGCACCTGCCAAAGTTTGCAGCCTGCCCTTTCTCAAGGATTATGCTGCTACAGACTTCAGATTTGCCTAGTCAGCTGTGACCCTTGCATAAGCCACTTCCTTGCAATAAGTCTCTCTCTCTCTCCATCTTTCTCTCTCCCTTCTACTAGTTCTGTTTCTCTAATAGAACACTCACTGATGTAATTGTCAAAACTGCTAAACCAGATATTTGTGTTGGACTTAAAATATATTGCTAGGAGAATAGAAGAATAGACCAGTCCAGAGGGTTGTTGGTGGAGTTAACCATAAATGTTGACATTTTTCTGCAGGAATATATCACTGTTCTTGAGCAATTTACAGCAAGATGAACATGACTGGGATCCAGGCACTGCATTCATAACTGTGAATCAATTATTTACAGAAAATATATATTTAGCCTAGGAAATAATACTACAGTAGCCATCCATGGGTTGGCAGTGATTATGTTTCCTATAGGCAGGGAGATGGCGAGATAAGGTGTGAAAAGAAAGGAGTCGGAAGTTACCATTGTCAAACTTTACTAGTTGAATGATCTGCTTGAATTATACTCTTTAGGGGAAAGTAATCAGGTTGACACGTTTTCTGTAAGCTTCTATGAATCAAAATAACAAAGTACACACCCAAAAGGCGGGGAAGTAAACTAGGTAAGAGTCACTTGGTTTTACTTTTCCCTTGAAGACAGAGCCCAGTGGTCAGGCCCCTAATGGGTGGAGTTAAACCCAGATTTCAGCCTAGAGCAGCTTCAAATCAGGTTGAAGTATTAGATTGGTACAAAAGTTATTGCAGTTTTTGCCACTACTTTCAACGGCAGCAATCGCAATTACTTTTGCACCAACCTAATAACTTACCTTTAAGTTGCTTCCAGTGTGAGCATTGATCTTGAGTTTAAATTCTCTTAGTACGTAGGAATTTTCCAAATGTAAATATTTTCCAGGACATGTTAATAAATGTCACCACTAAAAATAAAATTATTGTGAAATAATAATGTGATCATGAGATTATGAAAAATACTACATTAGAACAGCAGTGGACTCAAGCAAATAATGCCTAGTTCTTACATTTTGGTATATTTTCAATTCCAGGCATTTTTAATCAGCTAAATTTCATACTCTAAGTCATTTTATATTCAGCATTTCAACTTTAAATATCAAATTCAATATTATTCAATATATAGTAGAGAAATTATTTGATATAACGGTGACAACTCATTTTTTTTTTTTCTATTTTAAGTGTTAATCTACCAGTTTTAAGCACTTTGGGTGTAAAACACTGACTCAGGGTCATCAAGAAAAAATAAACAGCAATAAAAAACAACACAATTTTAAAAAATGTTTTCTTTGTTTAAGGAAGAAACTAAGTTTAAAAATCCTACCTTATGTCACAAAAAGCAAATATAATCTGAAATTAAAATTAAGGTTATTTTTACAAATCCTGAGTCTGAAATATTCAAATTCCAAATTAACTGGACTATTTTAAAAGGAAGAATGCAAAATCTGCAAGATCAAAATCATGAATAAGACTGAATCCAAAATCTCACCTCATATAAAATGGGCCACTGAGTTAATGTATCCCCAGAGTCTGAATCTGAAGAAAGAGAGAGAGAGAAACAAGGACATGTTGCCAGCTACAAAAATACCTGGAACAAAGTTACATTTTTACAGGTCTTATGGAAATCCAAAGTGGGTGATTTGTAGGCTTTATAAAGTATGCATCACCAAAAGTTACTTTCTCAGGTATGAAATAAAACAGGTTTCTACAAATTCAAAGCATATGCTGCTCTCAAGTGAAAAAAATAAAATAAAATACAAAGGAAGCCATTTTGGTCACTGTGAGAAAGTGTGGTTTATCCTTTTCTTTTTTAATTTTCAGTAAAGCATTATGTAGAGAATTCTATATTTTAGAACTATCACTGAATAATTAGCAAAGGCTGTATTTACAGCTACAAACGGGTAACAGCAAACAAATATTCTGACTGAATAAAGTGAGTTTATTTTGATGAAGAACTGTAGTTCTTGCCTTTGATAAAGAAATAACAGTAACTTGACTTACTTCGCACTGTCAGAGGTTTGGAATTGCCCTGTAATTCAAGAATTATCTTTTGAAATGCAAACCTTTACAAATCTACATCTTTTCAGTGGCCCAGTAGATGCTTCCAGTTAGAGAGTTAGCTAACAGTGAAATGTCACTTTCACTCTTTCAGACTCTCCTGATGGTCAGAATCCTGTGACAGGGGCTTGTCTTGGACCACATAAGTGTGTTTCATGACTGTCTAATTCAGCTTAATTAATCTGATGCTCTCATTTATTTTGACCTCTTTTATTGTTTTAGAGGAAACAAGAAGTGAGGACTAATATATCTTATTATATGTTTAACAAAAAAAGAGTGTCTAGATATTAAGGTTAGAGAGTTAACCCCTGTCTAGAACTTTCTGAAAGACTATAATGTTATTTATTGTTCCTTCTATAGTAACAGCCATACTGTCCCATTCGCCTCTACCAAGCATTGCCTGCGACTGTATGTCTCTTTCTCTGAGACTTCCCAATTCCACCAATGCCCCTGACCTGCCAGGAAGAAACATTCTTTGCCACCTGTAAGGCTGAGAATCTATAAATACTAGAACTATACCAGACAGGTTGCCTGGAAGAATTGAAGGTCTTGTCTCCAAAAGCCCTGTTCTTCATAATTTTTAATGTAATAAGATTTGCATTTTAAATATTTTTTATTATGATGAAATACAATGTAATTTGCAATTTGTTTAAGTTGTTGTAAGAACATTTAGCATGAGATCTATCCTCTTAACACATTTTCAAGTGTAGAATATAGTACTGTTAGCTCTAGGCACAGTGCCATACACCAGATTTCTAGAACTTACTCATCTTGCATAACTGAAACTTTATAGCTATTGAATAACAATTCCCCATTCTCCTCTCCTTTTCTAGCCCCTGGCAAAGACTATTCTACTCTCTGTGTCTACGCATTTTTAAGAGTACAATTCAGTAGCATTAATTACATTTGCAGTATTGTGCAACCATCACTAGGATCTATTTCCAAAACATTTTCATAGCTCCATACACAAACTCTATCCATTAAGCAATA
Organism: Rhinopithecus roxellana; assembly: GCF_007565055.1. Lineage (NCBI taxonomy): Eukaryota > Metazoa > Chordata > Mammalia > Primates > Cercopithecidae > Rhinopithecus > Rhinopithecus roxellana. Next base: position 111,419,179 of record NC_044549.1, on the reverse strand, counting down.
GCTACCAATTCCCCCTTCCCACCAGCCCTTGGTTACTTCTAATCTACTTTTTCTAATAAAATTTATTGTTAAATGATAACTTTTGGAATGGACCTGTTTGTAAATTTTGGTTTGTTAAATTAAATTCTGATGGAAAAAAATGATAGAAATGTTATTGAATCTATGCAAATAACTGTGTTACTACAAAAAGTGTTTTTTAATAATATTTGACCATTTATCCAAATAGTTTTGAAGACAAAGATAATCAATATATGGTTATTATTTTTTATAGATTAACCATTTTTAAGTTGTGATGATGATCAATACACTAAAAATTCTATTAAGATTTTCCTATAGGATATTTTTTTCTCAAATTCTGAGAGGTTAGTTGGGGCAAGGCACCATTTAAAGAGGCTGCTGATTTCAATTTGCACAAATGTGACCCGTTAATCTGAGTGTTAGAAATAAGCCAAGGAGAAAGAAAATTGTTTTATAATATATCCATCAGAAAATGTAATATTACCTATAATTAAATTTCTCTTATATTAGTTATCATCTATCCTACATAATTAAGTCTCTACTGTCAAGACTTGGCTGAGCAGGCTGCTTTCAATAAGTCATCTGTTTCTTGACTAAAGGTCTCCTGGGGGCCCTGATACAGTCCCCTGATACTTTGGAAAGCATCTGTTTATGACGGTGGAGTCAACTGACAACTGGAAACCTGCACGCTGAATTTGGGAGGGCCAATATCAATAACAGTTATCAGAGGAGACACCCAAAGACAAGAAAAATTGTTACCATTTTTACAATAATTTTAACCAGAGTGACAATATTTTGAAATAAAAATAGCAGAAAGTAACAATAATTGCCAGGAGTGTGAGCTCTTTCTGAAGAAAATAACTTCTGATTTTCGCTTTGAAATGTTTCATAAGCATGACACATCAGCACAAAGGCACAAAAAGCTAACAGATCCCCAAACAGTCTCTATTTGCAAAACATTTTGGAACAAACAGGATCTACTTCCAAAACATTTTCATTTTCAAACACACAAGTGTGACCAGACTAAAATCATTCCCATGATACAGTTACAAATGAGTATGTGCCAGGCACTGGGGTTTTCCTGAAGTTCTATAAACACAACACAGAGTAAAGGCAGACCCAAATATAATGTCAGTGGAGTAAACTCACATGAACCCTGGGACAAAACCAATCCAGATCTGTACAAAGAAGAAATAAACTAGAAATAGATAGAAGGAGAGCAACAGTTCTATCACCATTTTTCGATTTTTCTATCTAAAAATCACCTTAGAGATCAAGAAAGAAGCCTGGGCACCAGACGTCCATGAGATGTCTCTACTGAACAACTTATCTTGGTTAGTTTCATTGGGTAAACTTTACAGGAAACTTGATAGGTCCTTCAGAAACTATAAAACAAACAAACAGATAAATAAATAAGCAAGCAAGCCAACAGGGGAATTCAGAAACAATTTAGATCAATGAGTGAAGATTTTCTTACTTGTAAAAGCATTGTTCAAGCCAGTTCAGCTTTCAGAACGAGTGGGTTCCTGAAAAGGCTGTATTTGGAATTTGAAGAATTATATTCCAATTCTTATTGGAGAGCATTTGGGTCAGTGTCTATACAAAAATAAATTATATATCCTTTCATAAGAAAAAAATAATCATAGTATACTTCAGCTGGTAGTTTTCAAAATTATAGATAGTAAGAACTAATTGAGGCAAAAAGAAAAAGAAAAAATGCGTACACATATACATATTTAATATATGTTCTATTTCACATATATATACACACACATATATATAATGAAATGTGAGTGCATTTTATTTTAAAGTTCTGTATATGTGTTCCCTAGGTAAATCTTTTAAAAAATAATATTATAAAAATATAAAATAAAATCTGAGCTAAAAAATATCTTACATTAATTTTATATCCAAACCACAGTTTTTCTAGCTATTCAAGCATAAAATCATACATTGGACACAATACCTTTATCTGGATTTTGGAAACAAATATGTGTTTTTCCATTGTTGTTTACAATTCTTCCCTTCAGTTGTCCCACAAAATAGCTCTAGATCTGAAAGGAGCTTGCATTCTAAAACCACACTGAATCTGTCTAACTTCATCGCTGCCACATTAAAATTATTTTTAATGCCCACTTTTTATTTAACAATATATCTAACTTCATTACTCATTTTCTTCTAAAAATGTAATATGACAAGTATGTTTCTAAATATAAATCTGCAATGAATTGCTTATTCAAAATACCCTATTCTTCCAAGAAGAGACAAGCCTCATTAATTCAGACATTCAAAGGGGCAAAGATCAAAATAGTGACATATTTACAAATACATAAAAAAGTTATTATTTAGAAGACATTTACTGAGCAACTATTTTGTGCCAGCCATTATGCCAAACACCATTAATATGCAAATATGAAGCTAGCAACATTATCCTGGAACAGCTTCTCCATAGTAAAGAACACAAACGTAACTAAGAGTAAGCAAAATACACAGCAAGTGCCACAAAGCAAATATAAATGAAAAACTGTGCATGTTCAGAATTATGACAAACTACCTCAGCCTTAGAACTTTTGAAATGACTTTATAAGGTCTTCAAGAGTAGTAATGATATTGCCATACATGAGCAGGGGAAAGTATTCCAAGGAGAGGCATGAAAAAAATGAAATGATCTAATATATTCCCTCATTTAAAAAATCTCAAATATGCCCATTTCTATCTACAGCCACAGTCTAGTGTAAGCCACTGCCATCTCTCACCAAGATTCCTGTAATTCTTGCTAACTGGTCTCCATCATTCAATCTAGCGTTCTCCATCCCCACTGCCATAAATACTTTACACAGTAGCCAAAATAATTTTTTATTTTGATTTTTTAGTATATATTGGATCTTGTCACTGCTCTGCTTAAAATCCATCAAGGTTTTCCACTGCATTAGAATGAAATCTAAGCTCTTTATTAGAGCATAGGTAATCTGCTAATTCTCACTTCAAGCTCTATATAGGCCTGATACAGGGATCTTCTTTAAACTCTGTTCCTCAATAAATTTACTTATTTGTAAAACCGTATTTTTAAATTCTCACATACATTCTAGAACCAGAATCTATTTTGAATGGTGTCTTTTAAGTTGGCCAGTTGATTGTTCAGTACCTTCTTTTTTACTCTATTAGCAACATACAACTTAAGAGAAAAGATTAAATTATGATAATATACATTTATTTACTAGATGTGCTTCTGAAAAACAAATAGAAACAGTATTTCTTTAAACTTAGAATCATAGTAGAATTGCAAAAAAGACTTCCTGTACTAATGGACTAGTTAATTTAGAAAGACATTTCCAGTGAGAGTAACTAGAAAAAACATTCTAAAAATTATATACCTAAGCTTGTAGAAAATAGAAAGCTAAAATGACCATCATGTAGAATTATCTGGCTAAAATTTGAGAGACAATGGAAATTCAGGGATGTGATTCAGGTATTTGAGAACATGTTCCTTTTAGAGCTTAATTATTCCAGAGACAGGAGGGAGGCTGAATGGCTGAGCAGGTTCAAGAGACTAGGGAGAAAAATGTGAGTACAAAGCAGCCAAGAGGTTGGTTTCTAAACTTTCATGCTCCGGATAGGAGCTGAAGGGTTACGCCTTAGTTATCTGTCAGACCACATAGGGATTGGTTGCATCCCAATTTGGAATTACTTCACTTACTAAAATTGGATTACAGAGATCCCCAGGTGGTGTAGCTACTGCAAGTATCATGCATAAGCAAATAAAAGCCCTCTGTGGAGGAGGCTAATATCATCTTAGGCCTTAATTTAATTCTGTAAATACTTTTTCAAATATAATGTTTGGCATACAATGGAAAATAATCAAGTCTATTGATGGCAGCAGCGGGCAGTCTGGAGTGGCAGCTGCCATCACACCAGCTGCAGCAGGGAGACAAGTTCCTGGACAGAAGGTTGTTTTCTCCAGAGAGGGCCCACCTTCAGGTCATGGATGGCCTGAAGGCTGGGGCCAGGCTGCAGACTGGGGACATGTGGTGCCCTTTCCCAGCCTGCCATGGTTGCCCATGGACCCATCTGCACACAATTCCTCTCCTCTGAAGCCCATAATAGCGGCTCAGCCAGAGTTGATCAGACGTCAGACTGACTGCAGAGAGGGACAACCCACTCTAGGGCCTCCTCTCTGCTGAGAGCTGCACAGACGATGGGATGACCAGCTGCAGAGAGGAGCTTGCCTCTCTGCTGATAGCTGAACACTTGTTGGAATGACTTGCCTAGCAGAAAGGAGCTACCCTCTCCACTAGGAGCTGAACACTCATTGGAACACCCTGGCTGTGGAAAGGAGCTGACCCCTGTGGGCTTCCTCTGAGCTGTTCTATCACTCAGTAAAGCTCCTCTTCATCTTGCTCACCTGCCACTTGTCCACATACCTCATTCTTTCTGGCAGCAGGACAAAAACTCTGGACCCACTGAATGGTGAGGCTAAAAGAGCTATAACACAAAAAGGAACGAAACGTGCCCCTTGCTTGCCACGTTGTGGGTGAAGAGAAGGAAAGAACAGCAGCCCTTCGGGGAAGCCACATCTGAGCACTCTCTGAACCAGGGCTGTGGCCCCTCTTTAGGGTCCTGTGGTTCCTGGCATCTCCAAGCTTCCACGTTCCTCTGTATCTGTTGAAGCTCCTTGTGGTGCACCTAGTCTGGCCACAGCCTCACAAAGAACCAGCACTCCTGCCAGCAACAGGAGCTGCACATCCTTCTGCAGCAGCCGGCATGTCTGATTGGGCCCAGTGGCCATAACCCATGCTTGTTCACACACCCCTCACCATTCCATGCCTGACTTGCCCTTAGCCAGCATAGGACAAAGGCTGGTAGTGTGATCCAAGTACAACCTGCCAGGCTGAGTGAGTGAAATAAGCCCAGTGGGCTAAAGCAAAACTCAGGCAAAGGAATCACTGGCCACAGAGATTTCTGTCCAGAAAAATGACACCCCAAAGATCCCATAACACTATGAAGAGATTAAGCATCATGAAACAAGAACTACAGAAATAACAAACAATAGATATAGATTCATTATCTGGTAATAGAGCAAAAGTACCAAAACATATTAAACTTTGCTAAGTAAAGGATAAATGCCGTAATTCCTAAAATAATAACAAAAAAAAATTGAACGAATATATCACTTCTAAGGTTAATGAAGGCCAAAAATTAGAATAATAAAAATCCCAAGCAAAGTAGTCTGGAAAAAAAGAAAAAAGAAAATATCAAACAAGTGAGAGCAATAGAAAACAAACAGTAGTGTAATGTATTTAAAATAAACTAGACCTGACATTACAATTAATGTGAGTGAATTAAATATTCAATTTCAAAAACAAAACTTGTCAAAATGGATAGATACTAGAAAGAATGAAAGTAGGGACAGATCCTTGGGGTTAAAGGACAAGCAATGCCTTTTGATACATTTGTAATGTTGAGAAAATTATATCACCTCTCTAAGCCTCTCTTTTCTCTCTGTAATCTTATGAATAAAATATATACAATCCACATCCCTGGGGATACTTAGGCTGTGAGTTCATTTAGGTAAGGCCACTAATAGCTCCTAGTCTTCCACTATAAGATATAACATTCGTTAAGATCAAATGTTCTTATTTCAGATTCACTTAAAGTGAGGTGCATCTTTAATTTTAACAAGGCTTCACATGATGAGGTCTACTTAGCTCTAAAGAGGACCAAAGCTATTATAATATATTAATTGGGTCATTGAAGTACGTGGCATGAAGCTTGGTAAATAATCAACATGACTAAGTATATCCTGGTATATCCCTTTACATGTTTTATTGATATCATTGACTGAGTGTGGGAAATAAGTGTGATTTTGCTGTTTTTGTGGGTCAGATTTTATTATATAAACATTTCAGTTTTAATCAGGCAGTTATTATGTTAATATATTCCATTAACAGTGGATATTTATTTTCCACACCTAGCAGTCTACAATCTTGAAAACTAATTTAAATAGATCTTTTTATAGCAAATCTGTGAAAACTGTATATATTCATTAAATTAAGGATCACTTTGCATGCCAGCACAACCAAATTGTATTTTGAAATGATGCAGGATAAACAACAGATGTGTCCAATATATTTTTTCTTCAGTTACTAAGGCAACATTGTTCAGTCTTTAAAGGAGTTTCAAAAAATAATAATTCCTTTGAGCACTTGCTTCAGTAAGAATGTGTCCTTTATATTCGCCATTTCAAAGTGGCCACTGTGGTTCTGAAATATTCTAGTATTATATTATCTGTCCTAGATTATATATATTTGATTATTTTTGTCAATATAACAAGTTCTGATTCCCTTGGTACAATTTTGAACAGTTCTCCATATGTTTCCACTTTTCATCCACTGTTTATTTACCTCCTCAAATGTGGTCTAACATTAGTCTCAGCATTCCTCATGCTGAGGATGGTAATTCTGATGATGGCCAGGAAAAATTCTGAGAATTACTGACTACATGCTGATAATATGCAAATTATCATGTAGTCACTATTTTCATTTTTGTTGGCAGGGTGAGAGGAGTTAGCAAGAAACATGGGGCCTCCCCAGAGAGCCCAGAGTGCAAACTTTCTGAGAACTAGTAAGTGGCTCCAAGTTCTCTGAAAATAACAACATAGCCTAAGGGAAGTTATGAGGAGAGAACCATCTCCTTTAACATAAAAAGCTGTTACAAAGCTAGACAGTATCAATAGAAAATCAGATAACATAACCATGACTCTAGAAAGAATCTATTGGCTTACACGTTTGGCCGCATTATTTGAATGTCCTTTAGATCATTTTGGTATTTAAGAAATACTTATTTGAACTATATTATAGAAAGGAGGTAACAAAGAACGTTTTAAATTGTGCAAGGAGTCAATATGCTTATATGTATGAGGCAAATTTAGGGTTAAATATCCCCAAAAATTATTTTTAGAAATAGTTTATCATAAAAGAAAAGCTCTTTACAAGTGGTGTTAATCTGTGTGAGACTCTGATATTAATAGTTAGTTCTTTTCTGAGATACTTAAAGCTTCAGATAAAAATGATGTGTTATTTTAACCTCTACACATATTACCTGTGTTAAGTATATTTTCATAATTTCATTACTATGTTAAACAATCTTCTTTGCTCTTGGAAAGTAAAAATAAATAAATAAATAAATAAACTCTTTAAAATTGTCTCATTAAAATAATAAACTCATTAAAATTCAATCTAAGCCAGAAAAGATTTGAAGAGAAAAATGAGAAAGAATTTGCGCTACCAAAATTTAAAACACGTTATAAAATAATAAAATTTACACAATAATCTGGTTTTGGTGAATATCAGAAAAATATCAATGAAACGGGATAAGGATGAAGAAATATATTTATATATTTGAATTTAATTAATAATTTTAGAAGGTGAATATTACATTCCATACAAAACATTAAAACCCTTCATCTGTTGCATATCAGTATAAGATTTACAAACAATACATTACATCTCTTCTTTATGATGCAAATTTTAAAGGTAGAAATTCAGAAATATGCAGAATATTTTGAAGACTTCTCACTTATCTAATGGGGCGAGAAAAAGTTCTGTTCATTTGTTAATTTATTTGCATTTTCAGATCAAATTTAACATGTGTTTTAGAGGTGAGATTTTGACAATTGCGTTTTCTCTAAAATGAACAATTTTTTTCCAAATTGGGATTTCAATATTTGTAACAAATCAAGATGTCTGGGGTTTATAAGAACAAAATAATTACTGGGATAGTGATAGCAAGATAGCCCTAAATTTTAGCTAAACAATTTTGTGGGTTAAATTCCAATAGAAAAATAACAAAATATTCAACTTCTTCCTCGTTTAGTCTTGGGAGAGTACAAGTGTCCAGGAATTTATCCATTTCTTCTAAGTTTTCTAGTTTATTTGCATAGAGGTGTTTATAATATTCTCTGATGGTAGTTTGTATTTCCGTGGGGTCGGTGGTGATATCCCCTTTATCATTTTTTATTGAGTCTATTTGATTCTTCTCTGTTTTCTTTATTAGTCTTGCTAGCAGTCTATCAATTTTGTTGATCTTTGCAAAAAACCAGCTCCTGGATTCATCGATTTTTTAAAGGGTTTTTTGTGTCTCTGTCTCCTTCAGTTCTGCTCTAATATTAGTTATTTCTTGCCTTCTGCTAGCTTTTGAATGTGTTTGCCCTTGCTTCTCCAGTTCTTTTAATTGTGATGTTAGAGTGTCAATTTCAGATCTTTCCTGCTCTCTTTTGTGGGCATTCAGTGCTATAAATTTCCCTCTACACACTGCTTTAAATGTGTCCCAGAGATTCTGGTATGTTGTATCTTTGTTCTTACTGGTTTCAAAGAATATCTTTATTTCTGCCTTCATTTTGTTATGTACCTAGTAGTTATTCAGGAGCAGGTTGTTTAGTTTCCATGTACTTGAGTGGTTTTGAGTGGGTTTCTTAATCCTGAGTTCTAGTTCGATTGCACTGTGGTCTGAGAGACAGTTTGCTATAATTTCTGTTCTTTTACATTTGCTGAGTAGCAAAACAGAGATGCTGAAATACAAGGTAATAAGCCATTTCTTTGAAATAGATAAAAAGTAATTGGCTAAAGAGATAAGAGAAAAAGAAAATGAAAAAATTAGAATTTAAATATCTACTTTGAGGATAATTAAGAATTCTAATTATTTTTATTCACTTGGAACAGCTCAAAAAACTTTCAACCCATTAATTTTTAAAAAGTTCTAAAATCAAACTGAAAATTTTACACATTATTTACAAATTTCTATATATTTAACCTTAGAGACTTGTTAGAAATCCTTTTTAATGTAGGGAAGAAGGATGTTTTAGAAGTCATTCGACCCAACTAAGTCCCATATTCCCACATAGAGAGGAAGAAAATAATAAGGAACAAGATAAAAGGAAGGTGAGAAGGATAAAAGTTTTTTGGGGCAAAAAGAGAAAATAAAAAGGAAGGCAATAAAGAAGCATGTGATAGAGGCTTCATGCAATACAAGCCAGCTCTTGTGCATCACTAGATACTACAGATAATGCTGCAAATTTGATCAAGGGAAAAAGAAAGAAAGAAACAGTTTAGAAATTAAAAGGAAGATCTAACAACATACGGTTTTTTTCTAACTTGAGTACCATTCATAGCTTTACAATAATAAATTTGAAATTTTATCTAGAATCTTCTTTAAAAAATACCAAAATTTATCTCATGAAGAATAAGCAAGGTACTCACTATGGAAAATAAAAGAATATAGTTAAACTCTCCCAAAACCATGAATGAAAATTCAAGTTATTATTGACAAGTTCTACCAAACCTTCAGAATCAGATTCCAGAGCAGAGAATATATATGCCCAATGTCAAGTTCCAGAATTCCTGTTAAGACTCCTGTTATGGAAAAGGTGCACTTAGGATTTATTAGAAATTCAGAAACTCTCAAGGAGATGGCACAGGCCACCATGACACATGCCAATGCAGTAAGATCAAAAACAGACATAAACACACAGGTATAAATATTTGAAAGTATTAGTCTTCTTAAATATAATACTCTATTCGGCAAACCCAGGAAAATAGTGTGTTGAATAAAATAGAACTCATGCAAGACTTCAGCCAACTCACTGGCTTCAGAATAAACATATAATTGGTCAGTTTTCTATATAGTATTAACAAGAATCAATTCTAAAATGTATTATTCAAAAAGAATCCAATTAAAGTAGCAACAGAATATATTTCTGAAAAACTCATTGTACTACATCTAAAAAGAAAGATCTAATAAGGATGTAAATCTCAATTGAAGGACATTAGAAAGGCACAAAATAATGGAGATACAGAACATGACTGGGAAAAATACTCAATATTTTGAAGAGATCATTTTTTTCGTCCATGCAAACTCAACAATAATCAAACATCTTTTAAAACAAAACTTATCAAATTGTTGTCGAACTTTATAAAAAAAAATTCAATATGAGCCAGAAAAGATTTGAGGAGAAAAATGAGAAAGAATTTGCTCTGCCAAAATTTAAAACAGGCTATAAAATAATAAAATTTACACAATAATCTTGTTTTGGTGAATATCAGACAAATATCAATGAAATGGGATAAGGGTGAAGAAATATATTTATATATTTGAATTTAATAAATGATAAAAATTACATTTTACATCAGTGTGTAAGATAAAGACTACTCAATCACAATTGTTTGATAATCTATCTATTTGGAGAAAAATAAAGTTGAACTGTTATTTTATTTTCAAAAGCTTAACTCTCCATGGATTTAACATCTAAACAAAAAATTTTGAAAAGAAATACAGAAACATTAAACTGAAATATAGGCCAATTTGTTTCTGTCCTTGGCATCAGAAAAGCTTTCAATGACAAAATATTAAGTGAAAAGTTTATGGAGCATAAGGTTTGTAATTTTATCTATCCCTAACTTTAAAATGTCGACATGACTAAATACCTCTTAAATTAAGTTCTAAGATAAATGAAAAAAAAAAAAAAAAGGAGAAGATACGTTAAATGAATAAAGAAAATATTTTCCGTCAAAAAAGGTAGACCACATGAAGTGTTTCTGAGGATGTAGAAAAAAGTGTACTCATACTCTGATGATGCGACTTTCATTCATACATAGCCACATTGGCCAGCTCTATTAATATTCAGAAAGTGTGACCCAGAAATCTAGTAGTTATCCATCCTACATGATTATGTACACATGTGAAAAAGATAGCGAACACAACAGAATAAAAAAAGGAAACGAGAAATTTCTATCCATAGGGATATCTTACTAACCTACGGTATACCCACATGTTGAAATACGATGCAGCAGTAACAAGGAACACAACAATATCATATTGAGATGTGAAACAATTCTTCAAGATTTTTAGAAAATAAAGTTATGAAAAAATTTTCAATTTTTATTCGAATATATACAAAACACTTTTCTATATGTATTTATCTCTCAAGTTACATAGGAAATAATAACAATAATGAGGTTAACTTTTGAGGAGAGACTGGAATTTTTAAGTGGGCATGCATACTTTGATTTATCTTCATGGTCTAATAGTTTTAAGTGGAAATATATTCAAAATATTATTTTGTATAAATCAAAAATAAATTATAAAATCACTTTTATAATGTCAGGACTGGGGGTAAATTTTAAAAAATTAAATCTATCAGGCATTTAATGAGCTTGTAACTGACAAAAATTGTATCTCATTACTTAAGCAATTCATTTTTATATGGCAATCCACACAAATTATGTTATATCAAGGCCATACTTTCATGCATGGAGACCATTTATAAACATTTGAAGCTATTACTTATACCTCCATTTGGAGTATACACAGTACATCTGGGACTTATTTTTAATGTTATAGCAGGACTTTTTGCAATTAAAGAGGGTTAATGAAAACAAAATGGAACTTAAATGACTCTTATCTTTACTCTGAAAGGTCCAAGAGAAAAACATACTGGTAAAAAATGTTACTCCTTGGGCTAACTGACTATTGTAATATTGTTCAATAGACCAAGACAGAAGTGAGTCGATTATTTGGAGCAAGCAACTTATGTGAAGGAGGGTGTTTCTTTTTAATGGAGATTGTGTCCTTTAGGAAATACAAAGGAAGGTGAAAGTGATAGTTCCAGAATCAGTTGGGAAAATTGCTTTTTAAATTATGAAGTAGCTGCCTAAAGCTTTGTCAAAGATTTGTGTAACTATTTCAATTCAAGCGATATTTATTTAATGGATGTCTGTCAAGATATGTAAGAATAAGTCTTAAAATCTGTAATTCCTAATATGGCTGGGGAGATGAAGCCTACAAGTACTAAATAATTGAGGAACATTAGAAGACTGTATATTCTCAAGTGTTAATTGATATGATGAAATATGCAGTGCTATCGTAGGTCCATACTGGAATATATCATTGTTATCTAGAAATATTAATTCAATAAATAAATTGAAATGATGCAAGTTCTTATAGTCAAACCACCTACCTAAATTTTGATGCCTACCATATCTTTGTGGAAAGCATACTCATCCTTGGACTGACGAATTCCAGTGTGTCTCAGGAACTCAAACCACTGGGGTCCAGCTGTAAAAATTCTTTCTTATATGAGTCAAAATCCGCCTCCCTATGGTTTTCAGCCAAATATCCAAACATAGCATTTCAGAACTGATCTATGCAATATGGTAGGTAGCATAACATGATGTCAGAGATGAACCTGCTATATTTCATTTAACAGATTGCTAAACTGGAGATAAAAGGAAATTGAATGTCTTAAAAGTTTCCTGGTTGATTTTGTGGCTGAATAACGATGGTAACAGATTTCTTCTGAATCCTACTATATCCCCACTGAAGAGTTTTCATGAAGAGATTTATCTTAAAAAAAGTTTCTTCCACCAAAATTTGAAAAAATAATAACCATTAGACTTCATGATGTAAAGGGAAGGCCAGAGAACACAGTCAAAGTCCTAATATTAAAATTATTTCATGGTGAAATATTATTACTAGGACTCTTATCAACATCCAAAATGTCAGGTATGTGAAGACTTGCCTAACATAAATATACAGCAAATTTTAAACTATACTAATATTTTCAATTAGAGAATTAATGCTTCTTTCCTATAGGCATCCTAAATGAGTTACATAGTGAAAACATACAATAATTTTGAAAAACCAAAGGGTTGAAATTGGAAAGGAAAAAGACAATTATTTTCTTTTTTTTTTTTTTTTTTTTTTTTTTTTTATTATTATACTTTAAGTTCTAGGGTACATGTGCATAACGTGCAGGTTTGTTACATATGTATACTTATGCCATGTTGGTGTGCTGCACCCATCAACTCGTCAGCACCCATCAATTCATCATTTATATCATGTATAACTCCCCAATGCAATCCCTCCCTCCTCCCCCCTCCCCCCTCCCCATGATAGGCCCCAGTGCGTGATGTTCCCCTTCCCGAGTCCAAGTGATCTCATTGTTCAGTTCCCACCTATGAGTGAGAACAGACTGGATTAAGAAAATGTGGCACATATACACCATGGAATACTATGCAGCCATAAAAAAAGGATGAGTTTGCGTCCTTTGTAGGGACATGGATGCAGCTGGAAACCATCATTCTTAGCAAACTATCACAAGAACAAAAAGACAATTATTTTCTATATAATTTGTGAGTCAGATTTTGACTTTCTTCTACATTGATTATGTTGCTTGTTTATTTTCTTATATTTCTTCTATATTGACTATTTTTCCTATATTGTATTCTTGATGTTCTGGCATTTAGGTCCTTAATCCTGTAGAGACGGCCTCTCCTCAGGCCAGCCTATTCATAGAGATGAAAAATTACTCCTCTTTGAATGTGCATTTGATAGGCACACCAACCAGTCCAGAGCCCACACACCTAACCATCTCCTTTATCAAATTCTGTCACACCAAGCCAATATTCTCTCTGCCCTAAATTGCCCCAGGATAAAGTATTGGATAGTAGGTTCTACCCCAATAGCCCAGAGCCTGCTAAAATCTTTCAAACTACCCTATACTAAGCTTACTCAGTGCACTTACCCTGTCTTACCCATTTCTTCCTATAAAAACCCCAATAAAACCTCGGGCTGTGCTCTCCCTCTCCCTCTTCTGCCTTCTGCCCAACGCTGTTGCTTCCCCATGCAGCCCTGCAAAGAATGGTGTGTTTTCTGTTTCTCGGGATTTGTGAGTATAATCTTGTTCCTTTATGACAATTATTTCCATGTCTACTGTCTTACCATACTGAATTAAAACACATCCCAGCTACATTGTAGAACACTTCTCCAACCTTAGAGATTTGGAATAAAAAATGATAAAACTATAGTACTCAAAAATAGTACATATTGGTCTGAAAAGATATTTGTCTGGCTTAAGATTGAAGAACTCCCAAACACATTTTTAAAAAAATCTTTTTCATTCTTAAGGACCTCTAGGAAAGAAATTGTTCAAACTTCTTTCAATATGTTTTGAATTTATTAACCTCTTTCTCAAGCAATGTGTCTTTACAGTTAACCTAAATCCCCCCGTTTTCTATTTAAAGTCTATGTGATGAGTTTTATTGTCTCCCTCAAGGCCAAAAAAGGTTAGCTTTCACCATGAGTTATATGATAGAGAAGAGAAAAATAGTCCAGTTCTTCCTCCTCTCTTTTGCTCTCCTGAGTAGCTAGTTTGAGGCTTGTGTTTTACAGAGATCAAGTTCTGAAATGCTGATTTAAAAAAAAAAAAAAAAGAATTCAGCTACTCTTTCAAACAAATCACTTGACAGACCTCCGAATTAATCATGTCATGGCCAGCATGGTCAAGGTGTGCATTCTACCCTAAATCCAGGACAAGGAAAGCTGTTCTCCTCTAACCCACACACCTTCAACACATCAGAGGCACACGAGTAGAATCTTCACACACATTTTGTCTTGTCTGATATAGCTACAACATAATTCATGTTAAAGGTTAAGAGAGAAAAAATAATCTCTATTCAGATTATGACAGAATTTTTTCTGACCTACTAAAATCTTTTGATCCATAAAATGTATTTTGACCAACGACTTGATATTTAGTATTTTACTTTTATATTTGGACAATTGTAATTTTATATACATGTTAAATAAAGGAAACCATTTAAGTTACTTGTAGTTATTTAATTTTTATACTAAAATGTGATTTAGATATATTTAGGACATACTATACAATTTTGCATAAGCTGACAGCCTCTTGAAAATGCATTTAAAATAACTGATAATACTAATGCCAAGCTATGGGCCCCATCCTCACAGAGTTTCTAAACCAGTAAGTCATATGGCAGAAAATATGCAGGGAACTGTAAGAGCACACAGCAATGGCATGCAACCCAGTCTAAGAGTGGGCAGGGAAGACTTTGTTAAGAAATAGCAGTAAAGTTGAGGTCTAAAGGTTGAATAGTCATTGACTGGGGATGGGAAAGTAAAGAAAAATGTTCCGGTCATGGGAACAAGTTCCAAAAGCAAGAGAGAATGTCGGTAGATGACTGCACTCATAGTCCGAATTATTCAGGCTTCCCTGTAGCCACAGTCTTTAATAGTTATACTGACCATGAACTTGGCCATATGACTTGCTTTGGCCATTGGGATACTAACAAACTTGTTGTAAGCAAAGAAGTACATTTGCATTCTTGGTTCCTATCTTGAATTCCTGTGATCATGATAACATGATCAAGCCATCCTATTTAAGGATGAGATCCTGGAGCCAGCCAAGGACATCCTAAATGAGCCAATACTGTAAAAACTACCAGTCTTGTCTAGTCTTGTGAGTAAATCCCAACCAAGACCAGAATTCCCACCCCAGCTAATACTGACAAACAAAATTACCCAATTGTCCAGGAGAAAAAAAAAAAAAAAAAAATGGTTGTTTCATAAACCACTAGGTTTTGGGGGTTTTATTATGTAAATGATTGAGGCAATAGGTAAATGATAGAGAAGATAACATATTGACAGCCAAAAAATAAAGGCATTTCACTATTTCAACATGTTTTATTACATTTCTGCAGAGGCCCAATCTTCTTTTGAAAGGTAATTCCAATTACATTTATTTTTGGATACTTTTTGTGTCTGTTCATTCTGTTTTTACATGCTTGCTTATTTGTTTACATGTGTTTGATCCTTCCTATTTCTTTAAACCTAGGTATTCCTCAAGACTCTCGCTAACGCAAATTGAACACACACAGCTATGGCTTCATAGTACACCATGGCTTCACAGTATATAGTAATCTTCCTCTGGCTTTACTCTCATGTATGTGACCTGTTGGAGCTACTTTTTATGGCTTTTTGACCCTCCTGCCTTTGCTAAACTTGAATCTCTGCTATGCTCCCTTGATTTTGTCTTCTATATTTTCCAGCAAGGAACACGCCTACTGACTACTCTCTAGTCTCCACAAAGTCCATTTAACCACGCTTTCAGTCCCTCAACTCAACCTTTGAGGTCCTGTCTGCTGCCAGTCAAGAGGACTGCATAGTATGAAGCTGGGGATTCCTTATACATTAAGGATATTGATTTTTACTTTTGGCAAATATTTTCCTCAATCATTTTAAATCATATTTTAATTTGTTTTATACTTATGCCAATGTCAGAAAAAAATGTATAATTCAGTCAATTTTCTTTAGTTTAATTTCTAAATTTTTAAGGTTAGAAAATCCTATGCTAATAGACAATATTTACTCTTCAGAGAAAAGTTAATTCCTAGACAGTAATATAACTTTTGGCCCAACAATAGCACTGCTAGTGATTTAGTGATTGTACATATTAGATAAAATAATCTGAAAACGGCTTAATATCCATTTGTAGGTTTATATTTAAATAAATTGGACTGTATGTTGCTAAAAGCTACTAGCACCTAATAAAACTGCATGTATAAACATTTGCAATTATGGAAATGGCACTACAACATTAGAAGTATAGAAAGCACACATTCTATAAACTCATACATAAAAAATTACATAACTATGTAATTTCTATTTATGTACTATATAACTACAATTTATACATATGGTTTAATAATGCATATATTTTTCAGTGAGGCCCCCAGAAAAAATACTACTGAAAGAAGGAGTTACATTTGGGGAAATCCAATTGACAGGGATAGAAATGAGAAAGAGAGGGTTATATTTTATATTTCCTTTTGAAGATTAAATTTTTTCCTATCCATATATAAAATGTTTAGTTTTTACCTAGATTTTTTAAAATATTTCTATTGTACAAACACTTTATATCTGTTATCTTCCCAAGTTTTTTTGAATGGTTTAATTTCTTTTTTCAATCGAAAGTTTGTCTTACATTCATGTTTATAAAGCAGAAAGTACCATGTCACATCACAATGTACCATGACTTGACAAAACATGTCATTTTAAAACATGTTTAGTAAGATGACATAATTTCAGTAATTTTGGTAATACAACAACCAATAATTTTTGCAAAGGTTAGTTTATGCCCCCATAT
Organism: Rhinopithecus roxellana; assembly: GCF_007565055.1. Taxonomy (NCBI): domain Eukaryota; kingdom Metazoa; phylum Chordata; class Mammalia; order Primates; family Cercopithecidae; genus Rhinopithecus; species Rhinopithecus roxellana. The sequence continues at coordinate 111,402,162 of NC_044549.1, read as the reverse complement.
TTCTACTTATCCTCAGATAAATAAAAAAATAAAATCAAAGCCTACAGACTTCTAATGTAGCTTCCCTTCTTGGACTTGGTAACCTGAAATGTCCTGTACTCTATCTGATTTGGGAAATTCTCTCCATTAGACTCTTCCACACACATACACATGCACACACACTCCATATACACACAAAAGCAAAGTAATTATCAGCTTCCAAGGCTAGCGTTTTTTTGAAAATGGTCTAAAGGGGCTGCACTATTCTGTAAAAGAGGAATAAAACATTAGTTCTGGGAGCTAATCATGACAATTTCTGACCACTTCCTGATTCTTAAGCTCCTGATTTCACCTCAATTCCCAAAAACCCACAACATAGCTCTGTAGCATAGCCATTAAGCTGAGGAATGGCTTGTCTGATTCCATCTAGAACTCAACCTCTATTTGCTGAGACTGAATTACTTTTCTGATATCCTCCACCTGGTGGCCAACCCTGTACCAAAGCTATCATGGAGCCCTACCTAGCCTCACAAACTAACTGCTTCCAGTTCTGTTCCCTAGCACTCTGTCCATTCCTGTTAATTTACCTTTGTAGTTAACACATGGGTTTGCAAAAAACTCAATGGTTAAAAAAAAAAAAAAATGGGCATTGAAGCTGCAATCACTGGGTTTGATTTTTTACTACCATTTACTGTTTTGATCAATTTACCAAATCTCTCTACAGTCACATTTTCTTTGTCATTAAAACAGTATTTAAATCTCCAATACATGATTTCTGAAGGAATTAAATGAGGTAACATATGTAAAAAGTTATTTAGGGTTTTGTTCCCCTCTGACTCCACTCAGTGAATATTGACATTTGCCTGAGTTGAATTTCACACAAACTATCTGGAGCTGGAACTTGACATTTGAACATGGAGGATGAAGAAGAATAGACAGGGAGTCATGTATGCCCAAACCCCAGTTGCTTTCTTCAGTCACAGATTTGCCCACAGTGGCAGCTTACAGATTTTTATCAACCTGCCCATCCATACTTTCCAAAGAGAATTTTTGTATTTGCTCTTAGTTTAAAAGAGTAAATAATAAAAATAACAAATATAAAATACTCTCACCACTCTTATTCAACATGGTACTGGAAGTCCTAGCCAGAGCAATTGAACGCAGAGAAGGAAATAAAGGGCATGTATGTTAGATAAGAGGAAGTAAAACTGTCCTTCTTTGCAGATGACATGATCTTATATAGAGAAAAAACCTAAAGATGACTTACCAAAACAAAAACAAAAACAAAAACAAAAACTATTAGATATACTAAAGGAATTCATTAAAGTTGCAGGATTTAAAATTGACTTTTTTAAAAAAATTAGCATATAAAACTCAGTAGTGTTTCTTGACCCTAATCACAAACTAGCTGAAAAAGTACAAAAGCAGTCTTCTTTATAGTAGCTACAATCCCCAAATATCTAAGAATACATTTAACCAAGGAGGTAAAAGATCTCTACAATAAAACTACAAAACACAATTAAAGAAACTGAAGAGGACACAAAAAGATGTAAAAACATTGCATATTCACGTATTGAAAGAATTGTTATTGTTCATATATCCATACTACTTACTCCAAGCAATCTACAGATTCAATGTAATCCCCATCAAAATTCCAATGTCATTTTTCACAGAAATAGAAAAGGCAATTCCAAAATTTGTATGGAAGCACAAAAGATACATAATAGCTAAAGCAAAAACAACAAAGCTGGAGAAATCACACTACCTGACTTAAAAATATACTACAAAGTTATAATAACCAAAACATAGTGATACTAGCATAAAAATTTACACATAACCCAATGGAACAGAATAGAGAACCCAGAAATCTACAATTTACAGTCAACTGATTTTCTATAAAGTTCCCAAGATCATTAGAGAAAGAATCACTACTTCAATAAATGGAGGGGGGAGAACTGAATATCTATATGCGGAAGAAAGAAACAAGACCCTTGCATCTCACCATGCACACAAATCAACTCAAATGGATTAAAGACTTAAATGTAAGGCCCAAAACGATAAAACTACTAAAAGAAAACACAGGAGAAATACTTGAAGACATTGGGAAGTGTTTAATGGGTAAGATTCCCAAAACACAGGCAACAAAAACAAAAATAGATTGGATTTACATCAAACCAAAAAGTTTTGGCACAAGAAATAAGACAATCAGCAGATATAAACAGACAATCTGTAGACTGGAAGAAAATTTTTGCAAACTATTAATTTGAAAAGGGATGAATATCCAGAGTGTACAAGGAGCTCAAACAACTCAACAGCAGTAAAACAAATAATCTGATTTTTAAAATGGGCAAATAAGCTAAGTAGATATTTCCCAAAGGAAGAAATACAAATGGGCAACAAGTATATTTAAGAAATGCTCAACATCACTAATTATCAGGGAAATGCAAATTAAAAAGCATATGGAGAGATCATCTCATCCCACTTGGAATGGCAATTATCAAAAAGGCAAAAAATAAATGCTGGTGAGGACATAGAGAAAAGGGAAGTCATACATGGTTGGTGGGAATGTAAACTAGTGGAGCCATTATAAAAAACAATATGGAAGTTCCTCTATACCTAAAAGTAGAAATACCATATGATCCAGCAATCTCACTACTGGATATTTATCCAAAGGAAAATAAATCAGTGTATCAAAGAGATTATCTACACTCCCATGTTTATTGTAGCACTATTCACAATAGCTAAGGTCTGGAATCAACCTAAGTGTCCATCAATATTCAATGAAATACTATTTATCTATTAAAAAGAATGAAAACCTACCATTAATGGCAACATGGATATTTCTGGAAGACATTATTAAGTGAAATAAGTCGGGCACAAAATGATAAATACCTCATTTTCTCACTCATTTGAGAGCTAAAATAGCTGAGCTCATAGTAGAAGCAGAGAGGAGAATTGTGGTTACTAGAGGCTGGAAAGGGTAAAGGGAGGAGAGAATGGTTAATGGAGCTGCAGCTAAGTAATAGGAATAATTTCTAGCACTCTATAGCACTGTAGAATGACTATTGCTAACAATCATGACATATGTTTTCAAATAGGTAGAAGAGAGGATTTTGAATGTCCCCAATACAAAGGAATGTTATACGTTTTGCAGTGACAAATATGTTAATTAAACTAAGTTGATTATTACACATTGTATACATATATCAGTATATCACCCAGTACCCCATATATACGTACAATTATTACATTTCCATAAAGAAATGTTTAAAGGCAGGAATTAGGGAAGGGAGGGTCAAACACACTATGTAAAGGAATTCAAGCAGCATAGCATTCTAGTACATTTAGATTAGGAGTAAATAACCCTTTACATTTTACGTTATTTCATTTTTTAGTTTTTGAGAAGGAGTCTTACTCTGTCACCCAGGCTGGTATGCAGTGGTGCAATCTCAGCTCACTGCAACCTCCTCCTCCCGGGTTCAAGCTATTCTCCTGCCTCAGCCTCCCAAGTACCTGGAATTGCAGGCGCATGCCACCTCGCCTGGCTAATTTTTGTGTTTTTCGTAGAGACAGGGTTTGCCATGTTGGCCAGGCTAGTCTCAAACTCCTGACCTCAGGTGATCCACCCACTTCGGCCTCTTAAAGTGCTGGGATTACAGGCATGAGCCGCCACACCTGGGCAACCCTTTAAATTTTAATAGTTTCTGAATCTGTGTTAAGATCAGAGTACACTAATCAATTTCAAAATCATGAGCCATTTCATAATGATGGTAAAGTGCTCTCTATTGTGGAAGTCATAAAAATATGATATATTTGGAAATATTGCCATCCATAATAAAAATTAAAGTTTGGCACCCTAAATAGAATTTTTTCAGTTATTAAAAAACTTCAGTTTTGGTGAGTTTCTTTTAGTAATGGTGACTAAATTAAGTTTATTTCCAAATGAGAAACACTTTAGACATTAATCAATTCAAAGCTATAGAAAGGTCAGTTTATTTCTCTGAATTACAAAAACTTGATTTCCTTAATCCATTTCAATTTCTAATGAAGTCAAGAGTTAACTTGTTATCTGTTTCTAATCTTTTTAAAGGGTGCACAAAACCTTAATGTAATGGATTTTGATATCATTATGATTTCCATCAATTTACATTCAGTCATTTATGAAAAATTAGTATTCTGTCTATTTTGATGTCTTACAGAATTAAGGACAGTCGTAAAAGTAATCTGACAGTGGATCTAATGAAGATCTGGTAGTGAAACCTCATGAAAATATAATATATTTAATTGGTCCTTTTATTTGCCATTTGTTAGACTTTCTAAAATGAAATATGTATTTGTGCATGAGGCTGCTCTGTACAGACAGATGCATGTATTTTTTTTAACCTTGTGAGAATAACAAAAATAGGAGGAGACAGAAGAAAACAATAGGGAATAGGGTAGAACTGGTGAATGTGAATAGAGGCAATGCTAATTTTACAGACCAAATACTACTTTTATGGATAGAATGCTTTCAGGTGATTTGCAAAGCTAAGTAAAGGTTTTCCTACTTTCGTTTTCTCAGTGTAAAGTAGTAAAATGCTCCATTAACATTCCTGCAGCATTTTTAATGTAATTTTCCCTTCCAGTAGAAACAAAAGCATGTGCATGAATTTTCATTTACTTAAATTTTTTCACATGATGTAAAAAGAAAAAAAGAGACCTGTTGCTTATTAGCTGTGTGAGCTTTAGTAAGGCATTTAATTATTCTGGGACTCAGGTCCCCCATCTATAAACTAGACATGATAATATCTACCTTATCAGATAATTATGAGACTTTAATGAGAAAGTGTTTATACAAATATTTGCAGGCTCTAAAATATACAAATGTGAATTCATGTTATTATCTTTGGCTTTTCACATAGCCAAAGGGTTTATTTCTGATTCGATTATAAAAAGAATAAATCCACATGTAGCAAACGTACACACACAGCTGCGTCAAGGTCTGCACAAAAGATGTATGTATATTATTAAATAAGGCTCCTGATAGCAAGTCACTCATATTTTTCAGTCTCTGGAATGAGGGACCATAATCAAATACCTTTTGGATCCAGGAAAAGAGCATAAGGGTATAAATGCCCACTGTATAGTGACATGATACAGTGAAAAATACGAAGAGAAAAATGTGTTCTTCATAAAGAAAATCAAATTTAATTTTACAATTATTGTGCTGGCAAACACACACATCTGCCCCTGCCAGTGTGTGGCTCTCATATGGTGAAAGAGTTAAATACATATGAAATAAGAAAACAATCAAGATCACGATGCCGGAGATGACTGACATTCGATAGAAGTTTAGTAAAGAGAGACCTGAGAGTAGCTGGAGCATTCAGAAGTTAGATCAAAAAGAGGGCACTAGAAAGTGATTTTGAAGATTGACTAATGTCTACATAGATGGATGAGGGAGGGGAGAGGCCAGAGGAGAAGAAGCAACTTCTGAGAACTCATGCACCAAGCATAAAATGAATGAGTTTTCTCTGAGGGCTATCCTATCTTACAATACTGAAAAACTATTGAGGATAAACAAAAGACAATGTTAGAAGATAGAACACAAATAAATGTAAAGAAGATTGGCAAACAAGCAACATAAATAAGATGTGTTAAGGTATAAGGTGTCAGTGCACATCTGGGGAAAGAGAGGTTTCGGTAAGAAAATTGTTACAATAACAATGGACTGAAAATAAAAAGTAAAACATATTTCAAAACAGGAATTTATTTCAAATGAGCAACTTATGAGTACTTTATCATTGATCAATTTTCTGATTTTGATTAAATTATAAAAAGACATTGAAAAGGCAAAAAAGAAAGAGAGAGAGAGAAAGAGGTAAGAGTAGAGAGAGATTACTGGGCATCCTATGGTGTCTACCACAGGTGGTAGACACCATAGGATTCCATTTTTGCATTATTTTATGACTCTGTATATTGTAGAAACCTAATAGCATCATAAATAATTCTTGTCCTTGGAGATGCAAATGAATTTTGTCTGGAGGAAATAAAATAATTTCTCCTTCAAGAAGGTATACTTACATCACTTAAAAAAATTAATTTTGGCATTCCTGATTGCCTAAATATGATTTTCTGCTCTTTGTGTTTTCCTTAAAACTGGTTTTAGGTGTTTTACTAGTGCCCTCATGTATTAATTTCCCAGGGCTGCTAAAACAAAGTGTCACAAGCTTGGTGAGTTAAAACAAAAGACATTATTTTTTTCCCATAGCTATATTGTTTGACCTCCCCACCCCCAGCACACAAGGTCAATGTTTTCTGGCATCACCTCCATGCCGCTATGATTGTGGCAGCTAAGAGGCAGTCCTTTACCCATGGTTCTCCTTCTTACCACGTCTTCAGTGCATTATTTTCTCCTTTTGTCCCTTCAGGCCTAGGAGTAATAACAGTTTTCCATTGATCCATAATGATCTTTGGTTGCCTCCAGCTTGTTGGCTCCCTTCTCCCTGCCCCCACGTCTGCAAACAGTCCTTCCATTAAAGTCTTCAGTGGAACCATCTGAATGGAATTCTATTTCACACTGGGACACTGACTAATAGAGTGGCCTTTCAATAAAATTCAACGTTAATCAGCACTGAATTTTCAATAATTTAAATACATGTGCACATAATCATAAGCCACTTAAAGCTAGCTATTTGTAGAATAAAAGGTTAAATAAAAGATTAAAAGAAAAAGTCAATGTTTCCAGATGGGTTTAATCATAGAATTCTCAGACATCCTTCTTACTCCATTTGTACGGTATTTTTCCATGTTTACCACATTCGTTTTACTTTCTAAAGTTTTCTTTCATCTTTTTAATGACATCTTGATGAAGCGTAGATGTGTCATTATTATAGAGAACCTCAGAGTAATAGGCGGGTCTAAAAATATCATATGCAGTAGTACGGAATTACATAATACCCTCTGTCTTTCAGTACCATACAATCACATGCATCAGTTCATGTAAGCGGTCAGAGGACCACCCGTGACTTCCAGTTTCCCAAGTAGTAACTTTTTTTGAAAACTGCCTATGTATCTACAATATGTGTTTCTGGAAATAATACTAGGTAAAAGAATCTACAAAATAGTTAGACATAGAAAACCATTTTAAAAACCGAACCTTCTAATATGTGAGCCTGTGGAAGCCCTGGTCAATTACTTGGAAAATCAACAGACTTACTTCTATTACATTCATTTACTATTTTGTTTCTACGGAACAAGATTTGTTTCTCAATTTTCAATGTGGGTTTAGCAATGAAGTGAGAAAACACATGTCTCATAGGGATTTTAGCAAGAAGAAAAAAATTTAAATAACATAGAGGATACAAAATATTTTTGTTCAGGCTTTTTTTCCATTCCACCTCTTCATCACTTCTCAGACAAGGGGTAGAGTACATTATCCTGCAAATGAAGTAAGAAACTATAATTTTCATCCGTACTCCCTTTAACCGTAACAATGTATAAGAAACAACTTTTCTAGGATAGTATTTTCTCTGAGAGAAGTGGAATATAAATTTTTTAAGATCCCTTCCAGATTTTGATTTGTATATTCTGCCTATAAGTTGGAGTTTTTTTCTCTTTACCATCTTAGGGGAAGGCCTATGGGATTCACTCCTTTAGTAGTAACTTATTTCATTCAAACAACTGTAGATGGCTATCTGCCATGCAAACATGGTGAGGGAACACGTAGCATCTACAGCTTTAGTTTCATTGTGAAGACCTTCCTCAGACTAGTTCCATTCCTTCTGTCTCTTAATAATGATGAGGGCAATCTCTCTTCACCTATTACCTAACGAAATGCTTTGAAAAAATGCCTTCCAGCTGTCTCTAGACTGGTACATGAATTCTTTTGTGGTCTCCAATGGGGTTTATGCTCACCTTTAACCTGATAAAATACATAATTACTTAACCATCCTTTAACCTTTGATCCCTCCAATCACTTGGTAAATTCATGCTGCCCCTGTTAACATGCCCGATTCTCTTTAGCACTCTTTAGCATGGCTAAATAACATTTGAGCCACTACTCAAGCTGAAATCCTGCTCCCTCTGCCTCTCTCCTTCAGTCATCAGGAATGAGTAGAGAAAAATCCAGTTGGATTCTTCTTGATTCCCAAATGTCACACAATTTAACTAGCGAATGTGGAGGTTTTCAGTTGATCCTGAGATCTATGATCTTCACACAGTGCCTCTGTTATTCACTGTTCTCCAATGATATGTACAAATATAGTGAAGATCACTATTCCAGATGTTTCAAAAGCAAGCATAGGCCCTGTTAAGAGAATGAAGTACCACCTCATGACAATAGAATTTTTACTAAACTCATAAAAATAATTTTTATGACCCAAAGGGGTGAATTATCTAAAATCCTATGAAACCTCATAGTTGGTCATTCACCTTATAAAGATCAGTAGTGAAGACTGTCTCATTCATCAAGAAGGACCAGATCCTCTGAGGGAAAAAGAACTTGGGAAATCAAAGTCATATGTAAAAGTGATTTTATGATTACTAAAATATATAATATATAAAAGTTACATTACATATTTCAATATATTAAAATTAATTTCTACTTATTATCCCTATATTCACTAGATGATAGCTTTAGATTTTCTTTCACCAAAGTCTTCAGCAAAATGTGTGTGTGAGTGTGTGTGTGTGAGTGTGTGTGTGTGGGGGGGGGTGGGCTGCAGAAAATATGCAAGCTTAGACATGTTTTTATTTTCCAGGATCTGAGGCTTCTATCCAAATGTTAATGGCTATTTGATACACAATTTAGAGTTATTGATTCCCTCTTTAATTTTCTCATAGTCGCAGAAATAAATAATAATTTGCTTCATATACAAAATTTGGGAGTAACTTTATCTAATATACTCAGCTATGGTAAATAGAAACTTTTCAACAACTCTTCCTAAGAGTTGTTGGGGGTTATAGAATCTTAGTTCAGTCAAGGATGACTTTAGACAAAGGGTTTGTTCTGAGTCTGTCTTTCCACAGAAAGTACTGACTGCATCTTTTCTGATAATCTGAGGAGTGCAGATCTAACTCACTGTTTGACTTTCATAGATTCCAAGCTTTATTGAAAGATCCTTTATTCCTATTCTGTCATCTGTTTTATTTCTCTATTCTATTTCCAGTTCTCACTTTTTCCGATTATTCCCCAATAGAAATGAGTCATGATTCGGGGGAATTGACATGCTCTCAGCCATGGAAAAGTAAATAGTAGTAAATCCTGGAATAAATGTTTCTGCTGAGTGGAGTTATGTAACTGGCACACATGGGCAGGGACATGGGAAGGATTTAGCAGAAGGTTGAGACAGGAGCTTTAACATTTATTTATACAAAGGGGAGGGGTAGAAAGAACCAATGAACAGAAACAGGTTATTGCAAGGTATCTGTTTCCTGCCCAGTCATTTGGACGAGTTTTCAGCCCTTTATGAAAAAAATAGCTTAAGGCCAGAAGAGCAGTTATGATTTCTAAGAGACCCTGGAAAGAAATATTGCTGTTAATGAACTGAGGTGACAGGACAGTGCAGAGTTGAAGAGAGGATAATTTCTCCTTGTCTGCACAGAATGCAGCATACCTTCAGCCCTTCAAAGACAGGCAGCTTTGGCTGCATCCCTGGGCAGTTTCCTGGGTGTTCACATCGATGCTCTTATAATGTCCTCACTATGAGATTTCCCACCACCACGTTGGTGCTCACGTCTAGCAGCATCACAGAGAGGTAGAACTAAAGGGAAGAAGTTGATGCATGCCATCCGGTATTGCAGATGGTGACAAGTATGTGAATCTCCACAATGCCCTGCTGTCAGCCCACAGAAACACCTGAGAAAGCCATGTGGAAGGAAGGAGAAATTTGGGGTTATTGAGATTAACATTTCTTTCCGTTCATATGTAGTTTAAGTGTGATGCTATTCAGACAATAATTATCTACACTTTACAAAGAGGGTTCAGAGTAGGGAAAAGTTATTATAATTAGGATGTTTCTATGTGAAATTTAGTTGGAGCATAAACGCTTTCCATAAATGTATTTGTCACCGGGTCCAACTTACGTATTTTATTGCAAAACAAATAAATAAAAATTGAGGACTTCTGTTTTTTAAAAGGGCAATTAGAAAACTTTATCATGCCTGGGTGTAGTGGCTCACACCTGTAATCCCAGCACTTTGGGAGGGCAGATCACCTGAGGTCAGGAGTTCAAGACCAGCCTGACCAACATGGAGAAATCCTGTCTCTACTAAAAATACACAAAATTAGCTGGGCGTGGTGGTGCATACCTGTAATTCCACCCACTCTGGAGACTGAGGTAGGAGAATCACTTGAATTCGAGAGGTGGAAGTTGTGGGAGCCGAGATAGCAACATTGCACTCCAGCCTGGTCAACAAGAGCGAAACTCCATCTCCAAAAAGGAAAAGAAAAGAAAAGAAAAATTTTAAATGTTGCGTAGCTGCTTAAGAAGCAGGAAGTAAAGATGGAGATTTACTATAGAGAAAATCCTGTAAATGGAAGGGTTTTTTTTTTTTTTTTCAAGAAAAAGGTATCTCAGAAGAAAAATTGAGATCCAAAGAAATATGCTGTATTAGAGGAACATGACTTCAGATTGACTGCTTTGAAAACTTAAAAAAACCTTAATTATTGATAGCATCATAATGATCAGGGTCCTTCTGGTGAGGGACTTCTCAACAAAATTAAATTTTTAAAGAAGTGAATCCAATAGCAATAGTATTAGTGTTTGACAGTGTTTAAATGCCAGAAAAAAAATAAAAGTGAATTTGTTACATGCTGTTAGAAAGAGCATTCTTATGTTTGTAAACCATTGCTGCTATTAATAAGGTATAATATTAAAGAGTTCATTTTCTGGAACTAGACAGCCCACATTTAGATCTTGTCTTAATCAGTTTCTAGTTGGGAACTCTCAGTTGCTCTATCTCTAAACTAGAGGTAGCAATAGCATCAATCTCACAAGATTTTATGATGATTAAATTAACTAATATATGTAAAATGCATAGAATGTAGCCTGCATACAGTAACTAAATTAAAATATATATACTTATGAAGAAATTAACAATTATGATCTTTAAAGTAAATGAATATACTTTAGAATGTAAAGCGGTTTCTCTGTTTTCAATTCTAAAACATCATCTGTACTACAATCATGCTTATAGTACCTGTTAGGTACTATAAAGAAGGACAAAATGAGGCATTTTTGTCAGATTTTTTTAAACTCATCTACAGTGAAAACACTCATATACAGTGACAGGGACATTTCTAAATATTTCTGTCCCAGCAAAGACGTTTTTATAGCCAAGGTATTTGCTCATAAGCATCTATAGTTAGATGATGTCACATACTTGCTCATCTGTCATTACTTGGGAAGAGTAGCTTGTGGCAAACAAGAACCTGAAACCTTTACATGGCCATGGTTATGAACCAGGAAACAGGGAATTAAGCAAAATCAGAAAAACAGATGTTGGATCTAAGTTAGGAATCAGTACAAGACCTCACAGAATGATAGGATGACTCATGGTTCTGTGTCTCCTAGAACAATGTTCAATATGACTAACCTGCCCCCAAATTAAATGTTTGCTCCAGGATGGTCAGTAAGACAGTCTTGGATTTTCCAATGGACATTTTAGAAAGCAAGTCTGAGGCAAGGTAGAGAGATTCAGGAATACTGGGCCATAAGGGATTATAAAGGTAGGAATAGAAGAAAGATTCTGTTAATTAGATTGCAATACATAGATGATATGTATCATTTAGCAATCTTAGAGGTTATAATTTAAGGCATTACATTCAGTGAAAAACAGCTATAGCTTACTGATTTTCCATATACACATCTCATAATCTGATGAAAAAACATTACCCATGATCTGCCTTTATTCTAAAAAAAAAAAAAAAAAAAAAAAGAAAACTAAAGTTTATTGAGGTGGTCACAATATGCCAACCACTATGCTAAGGAACATTTATGCATTGCTAACAGATTATTGTGCGTATCTATAAAACCAGAGGAAGTATTATTATCCTCAGTGTACAGATGAGGAAACTTGAATCTGAGGAAAGAAACACAAATTTCTAAAAATCACACGGTTCATACGTGTGGGCCTGTGAATTCAAATCCAGGTCAACATGACTTCATCCTGGGTGTGTAGGTTTCACCATAAAGCTACCCTCAAGTTAAACTCTGAATTTTTCCAGTGATGCCAACCCTATGTGCAAATTAAAAGCATCTGGACAACTTTTCTAAATCCTGAGACCAGGCCACACCCAGAACCAATTCAGTAAGATCTTGGGGGTGGAATCCAGGCACTTGTAAGTTTACATTACATCTGAGCAACTGAAACTCTTTGTGCCTAAGTTTTGTCATGTGTAGAATGGGGTCAACATTAGTACCTAACTTGTAGACCTTAGAATTGTGTCAGAATTAAGTTACATATAAAGAAGATTTAGAATAATGCCTGTTACATAGTAAAAACCAATGCATTTTAGGTATTTTCATTGTTATTTTGTATGTAACAGGAGAAAACAAGAGAATACATTTTCCTCTGTCACATAGACATCCACTGGTGAAATAAGAATCTAATTATGTCTCATATACCTGCCCCAGATTTCAAAGGTCATTTTTTCTCATCAGAATGAGGCATTTCATTACCTTCTTTTCATTGCTGGAAAACTTGCTGCAGGCTTTTTACTTTTGCTGTTGAATATGCACTTAATACTTGGCCTGAATCGATTCTTCTGACTTGTGATCATTACGATCTATCCATTTTGCTGTCTCAATGCAGCACTAGAGAAATTGTGCTCTACTCCGGGGTAGACGCAGTAGTAATTAAGACAAGTTCAAAGTCTGGTGTAGCATATGAAGCTAAAGTCTTTTTCCACCTGTATCACTATGGGCTGCCTCTCGCCCACATCAGAATTCAGAGACTGACATTAGCAAGCCTCCTTCCAGTTTGCATGTAAGAGAGACCTTGCTGGGGAGACAGTGGTGAGGCTTCAGCTTTCTGCAGTTCACATTCAACATGACCACAGCTCTCAGCTGACACATAGCGTTTATATCATAATCTAATAGGTTTTTCAATTTGGCATTATATGTTTTTTCAATATATGACACTAACACATATTTGGCAACTATACTCCCTTTTCTCTTCTGCCTTTCTTTTTCCCTATAGATCTCAGCTATAGACTTTTTTTTTTTTTTTTTTTTTGAGTGACAAAGAGTTTTCTATACTTTGTTTTCTTATTTCTGTGCTACAGTGTATTTTGCTTACGCCATTTATTTGCTTCCTTTCACTATTCCTTTCAACACATGCTATTCCATTTTTTCTCTGAGGTACAGAAAAAACTTAAAAGAGAATGTAAATTGAGTCTCACATACAGAAATGATTGGTTGGATTCATTTTGGAAATTGAGAGAAATCATAAAAATTTTAACAGAGAAATAGATAGGGATACTCAGAAGGCTGATCAAACTCTAGAGGCTGTCTGTACACTCCTAAACAGAAGTGAATGGATGAACCAGGTAAGTTCAGAGTCAGGGAAGCATGATATTAATAAGGTCATTTAACAATAAAATGTGTTAGTTCAGATGGACCTAATTGCTGAGGGATATCTGATGAGGCAGTCTTTGTACAGAAGGTTAAAGGCAAGGTAGCCTGCTCAGACCTGTGGCAGAGACAGACTGATAATCTTCTCAGTGTGGGCCAAGCCAGAAGTTTTTCGAAGTAAGGTGGTAATAAAGCTCCCTGGGAAATCAAGCAATTGGCATTGAAAAAATTTGTCACACATTATAAATATAGTACCCGGGAGTAAATTGTGCATACTTGTGAAATACGTCAAGCATTAAATGGGCCTCAGTGCATTAACATATCCTGGTAACCTTAAACACATCATATAATGATTTCCGAATTCCCCCACACACTGAGTAGCTTGACTATCTTACACATTTAGACAAGAGATTACCATTTCATTTATTATATATATGAAATATACCTCCATTGTTGTATATACAAGATCAATGCTTCTAATTTTATAAAACCTACATTTGTGCCCATTCATTGGAAATACACATTTGGTATTATGATAAAAAGTCTTAAAATATTATTACTCCAATACTCACAGCCAAAATTTCTATTGTTAGATATCAGACACTGGCCACCTTGTACTAAAACATATCCTATCTATGATTTGTACTGCTTAAATAAGATGCAATACTTTTACATTTCATGATAATGATGGATATAATGAAGCATTATACCAGGACAGAGTTGAGCTATTACTACCAAGCCTATTATTATTTAGGTTCATGTGAGAACTGTGAAGAAAATTTCAGTAACTCAGTGGTTTTCAAACATTTCAAGTAGTGTGATCTATATAAAGGAATCACTTAGAACCTTAGTTTCTCAAAATCTCAATAGAATAACAGCAAGCCTCTATTCTTCAAATAATTATAGTGAGGTTAAAATGATATGGTACAAGTTGCATAAAGATGTACAACCGTGACATTATTATTTCTGGTCTTGGTCATACAAACAGCTATTTTATAGTATGATAAACGACATTTTCACAGCTTCATCAGAAACTCTTTTAAGTCATAATTATATAAATATAACCATTGTATGATTTTGTGAAAGTATTCTTTTTAATGTCATTTTTTACCTGGTAGATATCAATTTGTCAATTGCTTTCTCACACGATGTATTCAGAAATTAAAGATGTATGGTTTTTCCAATCCCAGTATGAGCTGAGATTCTAACAGTTTCCTACTAAGAGGGCATGTTTCCCCATGGAAGCTTGATCTTAGCCAATAGGACTTTATTATTTCAAACTCTTCATTTGAAGGTATTATTACATTCAACGTACCAATGAAGGAACTGAAAGAAAAAAGCATCGAATTCCCTGTTTCTAGTTCAGCTGCTCTCCACAGCTCCACAGGATTTCTCACATCCAAGGCTCATTTCTCCTTTGGTTTTTGTAACTCGCAATTACATTATTTAAGGTTATCAGTTCTGCCAACCGAAATCCTTTGTTCATTGTAGGATAAATAGATAAGTAGTCTTTAATTAACAGAGGCTGATAAAACAATGTCAGCTTATTATCAGCGATTTAAAATCTTCAGAAGGCTCTCTCCAGAGATGCATGATCCATATTTTCTTATTTCTTGACATTGTGTTTCTCTCTATATCCAAACCAGGAAGCGTGGAGTGAAGGACGCCGTGACATGCTTTGGTCCCTAATAGTGTAAGCAGCATGAGATGAGGCAAGTTATCTTCTGTGTCACTGACTTTACCACATGAAAACCAGGTCACTGTCTCATTGCCCTCCCATGGATAACTTAAGGAGGAAGCCCTCAAAACGATTCTAAAGTTATTGCAAATACAAGATGTTTTCTTAATTCTCCTTGATACTCATACCAGGTAAATATGAAAGTTTGTCAATAAAAAGTGGTTTCACTTCTGTAAATTTACAGATTAAACTGTAGAGGGAAAAACACAGGGATTTCAGACTTTCATCAATTGATTTTAATTTTGTTCATTCCTTCCTTCCTTCATTTACATGGACAGCAGCTGCAACACAGTGATTTTACTTTTACTTTTCATACCATGACATTTTATTATTACCTATCTCTGCATAGCTTTTTATGTTTCATCATTTTCCCTTCATCCCCGGTCTCCTGTAAGCTTGCAGTTTGTAATTTATATAAAATATATACAATAATTTATATAAAATAATTATTCTGCTTGTTTTCCTCAATCTATGCTTTGGAAATCTATTTATTCTGTAATATGTAGATCTATTTCATGTCTTGTAACCACCGCACAGAATTACAATTATATCATAGGCACATTCCACATTTTGTTGCCTATCATCCTGATGAACATGGTGATTTCGAGAGAGCTAACCTATGATTAAAAGAAGACAATTACACTATATCTGTTCTCCTTCCCACTGAAACTAGGAATTGAGCAGCAGTTGATGATTACTAAGAGAGAGAAACTATTTCTTTTTACCAGAGGAAGAAAAAGGAAGGTAAGTTTATTAGGGCCAATTCTACTGAAATGGAGATAGGGAAAAATATTATCTCCCAGGATTAATTATGGTGAAGCTACTCCTCTCTACCTATGCAACTATGTGACTCTTGCCTGGCCTTGCTCTCTTAGACTACCCAAGCAAGTCAGGCCAAGAAACTAACTTTTTGTTTTCATTAACTTTTATTTTAAGTTTGTGGGTACACGTGCGTGATGTGCAGGTTTGTTACACAGGTAAACATGTGCCATGGTGGTTTGCTGCAGAGATCAACTTACCACTCAGGTATTAAGCCCAGGACCCATTAGCTATTGTTCCTGATGCTCTCACTTCCCTGCTGACAGACCCCAGTGTGTGTTGTTCCCCCATGCAACCATATGTTCTCATGGTTCAGCTCCCACTTTAGGCGAGAACATGAGATATTTGGTTTTCTGTTCCCGGGTTACTTTGCTGAGGATAACAGCTTCCAGCTCCATTCATGTCCCTGCAAAGGACATGATCTTGTGCCTTTTATGACTGCATAGTATTCCATGTGTGTGTGTATACCACATTTTCTTTACCCAGTTTACTGTTGATAGGCACTTGGGTTGATTCCATGTCTTTGCTGTTGTGAATAGTGCTGCAACAAAAATGTGCATGCATATATCTTTATAATCGAATAATTTCTATTCCTTTGGGCATATACCCAATGATGGAATTGCTGGATCAAATGGTATTTCTACTTCTAGATCTTTGAGGAATCACCATACTGTCTTCCATAAGAGTTGAACTAATTTACACTCCCACCAACAGTGTAGAAGTGCTCCTTTGTCTCCTCAACCTCACCAGCATCTATTGTTTATTGACTTTTAGTAATCATCATTCTGACTGGTTTGAGATGGTGTCTCAATGTGGTTGTGATTTGCACTTCTCTAATGAAAAGAAATAAAGATATTCAAATAGGAAGAGAGGAAATCAAATTATCTTTGTTTGCAGATGATATAATCCTATATCTAGAAAACCCCATCGTCTCACCCCAAAAGTTTCTTAAGCTAATAAGCAACTTCAACAAAGTCTCAGGATACAAAATCAATGTGCAAAAAATGCTGACAGTCTTAAACGCCAACAACAGGCGTGCAGAGAGCCAAATCATGAATGAACTTCCATTCACAATTGCTACAAAGAGAATAAAATACCTAGGAATGCAGCTAACAAGGGAAGTGAAGGACCTCTTCAAGGAGAACTGCAAACCCCCGCTCAGGGAAATCAGAAAGAACACAAACAAATGGAAAACATTCCATGCTCATAGGTAGGAAGAATCAATGTCATGAAAATGTCCATACTGCCTAAAGTAATTTATAGATTAAAGGCTATTTCCATTAAACTACCATTGACATTCATCACAGAATTGGAAAAACATATTTTAAAATTCATGGGGAACCAAAAAAGAGCCTGTATAGTCAAGATAATGCCAAGCCAAAATAAAATAGCTGGAGGCATCACACTACCTGATTTCAAACTATATTCCAAGGCTAGAGTAACCAAAACAGCAAGGTACTGGCACAAAAACAGACACATAGACCAATGGATCAGAATAGAGAGCTCATAAATAAGACCGCACAACTATAACCATTTGATTTTCGATAAATTTGACAAAAACAAGCGATGGGGAAAGGATTTCCTCTTTAATAAATGAGGCTGGTAGAACTGGGTAGCCATATGCAGAAAACTGAAACTGGACCCCTTCCTTACACCTTGTAAAAAAATTAACTCAGGATGGATTAAAGCCTTAAATATAAAACTCCAAACTATCAAAACCCTCGAAGAAAATTTAGGAAATAGCATTCAGGATATAGGCATGAGCAAAGACTTCACGATGAAAACATCAAAAGTAATTGTAACATAAGCAAAAATTAGCAAATGGTATGTAAACTAAGAACTTCTGCATGGCAAAATAAACTATCATCAGGTGAACAGACAACCTACAAAATGGGAGGAAATTTTTTCTATCTATTTATATGACAAAGGTCTAATATCCACAGTCAACAAGGAACTTAAGCAATTTTACAAGAATAAAACCAACAACCCCATTTAAAAGTGAGCAAAGGACATGAACAGACACTTCTCAAAAGATTATATTCATGCAGCCAACAAACCTATGAATCTAACATTTAAAAGGATTCAAACTATATTGACTTTATTTACTGAATAATTCTTAACCCTCTTTATTTTCCATTTTTAAATTTGTTTGATATTCCACATTCCATATTGCTGAACTTGGCTTCAGCAATATGGAGTATGAAATATCAAACAGTTTGGAAAATGTATATATCTTTCAGCTATATATAGCTTCACACATGCACTTGGAGTTTGACTTTGGACAACACTCTGTCAGGGCTCATATAATCTTTTATCTATGATTTGCTTTTACCTGTTAGACCATTGCCTTTAATCTGTTCCAAGGAACAACAAAGATGTCTTCAATTAAGGCTTAATGGTTGCCCCAAGTAATCAATATTTAGCTTCAATTTGCATCCTTAAAAGGAACAAAAAAATATAGATGGATTGAACAAAATTGATAGCAATTCACTTTCAAGGTTTGAGGAATATGAATGGTAAAATGCCATTCCCCTAGCAAAGAAAATCAATGGATAGTACCTTACTTTCCAAATATCTGATTAGCTTACTTTAATATGACTAACCTAAATCCACAAGAGATTTACTGAAATACCACATATTTCATCTTCAGTGCCCACATTAGACTATTTGATTAATTGTCCTACATTTTCAGTAATCCTTTAAAATTGTCCCAAAATGAACTCCTTTCATTCTGATATTTTCAACATAGATTTTTATTCCCTGGGTTTTTCAATAGTGAGACTGTGTGAAAATAGATATAGCTTTCAGGAGCACAAAAAATATTACACAAAAGGACATTTTGATACTTGTAAATGAGTTGGAGATGCAAACTTCCCTCATGATCCACAGGAAACATTCTAGTTACTATATCACATATGCAGATGCTGTTTTGAATATGAAGAACATGGAGATAGCCTAGCACAGCATGACTGGGTTGTCAACTTAATGTTTTTATTCATTATTCCCAGAAACATCAAATCAAACATGTGTAAACTACAATTATTATAATGCAGTTTTTAGGAATAGATGCTATGCAATTGAATATGCTCATTAATTAGCAAAACACAATCTTTTCATAAAATACAATTATGCAATAGGGAAGATGCATGTTTTAAAGTACACACATGCAATATTCAGAAGGAAGAAATGAAATAAAGAAAATATAAAAGAACAAAAGGACATAGGAAAACAACTTTAAATGGCTATTGATATTCAGCCATCAGTAGTCACTGACAAAAAATATCTTAGGTTAAAATAACAAGCTTAATTTATACACTGGCTCAATATGCAGAATATATATATGTATATCCACATTGTTTACATGTATATGACATATGTGTATGTTTGTTTGGTGTGTGTGTGTGTACCCATAGATATTCATATATACAATCTAAATATATCTCCAGATATATACATATCCATATATATATCCATCTCTCTATATATAATATATTGTCCGGAGCCATGAGGCCCGGAATTAGCCGACCTCTGTTGCTTGATCTCTGCAAAGCGGAGACAAGAGGGCGCATTCCCGGGTTCTTTATTTATAAACCCTCCCCGTGCGCGCCCAAAGCTTTTCCCGCGCACGCCCAAAGTTTCTCCCGCGCGCGCCTAAGTTTCTCCCGCGCGCTCCAAAACTGTTCCCGCGCGCGCCAACCTTTCCAGCGCGCGCCAACCTTTCCCGCGCGCGCGCAAAACATTTTCCCGCCCAGGAAGATATGCAGCCCAGGGCGCAGGTGCGATCCCGCGCCCGGGAAAAGTACAAACCCACGGCGCATGCGCGATTGTAATTTGAGAAGACCCGGCCCCTATCACCGCCCTGGCCCAACCTCTTCCCCTGCCAGCCTATATAAGGCATGACCCTACACTCAATAAACGAGACTTGATCAGGCTGTTTGTCTTGTCTCCATTTCTTGTGTTTTCTTGTCTCCTCCATTCCCACTCCCCCTTCCAGGGCCCGTTCGACTGTCCTGCAGGTCGGGACACCTGGCGCCCGAACAGGGACCTGGACACGGGGGAAAAAGTGAGGAAGAAGGCACTAAAGTCGGCCGAAAGTGAAAGTGGAAAGAAATTCCTCCGGACTTCGTGGGAGCCTGCCGCGTTGGAACCAGAGGTGAGTAATAGTGTCTGATTATGGGACAAGAATTAAGCCAGCATCAAATTTATGTAGGGCAATTAAAAGAGGCTTTAAAAACACGAGGAGTAAAGGTTAAAAGTAATGATTTGTTTAAGTTTTTTGATTTTGTAAAAGAAACCTGCCCTTGGTTTCCACAAGAAGGGACCATTGACATAAAGAGGTGGCGTAGAGTGGGAGACTGTTTTCAAGATTACTATAGTACTTTTGGACCAGAAAAGGTTCCGGTGACAGCTTTTTCTTATTGGAATCTAATCAGAGATATAATAGATAAAAAGGAAAAAGAAAAAGATCCTGAGGTAATGGCAGTGGTTACTCAGACTGAGGAAATATTAAGAGGCAGCTCCCAGACCGACCTCGAAAAACCCATACCTAATAAAGAAATAGACCTTATATCGCTACAAAGTGACGAGGAAGAGGCTGGGGTCCCCTCAATGACAAATATAGAAACATCAAATAAGGAAAAGTTCAAAAAATACCCAGTTTTACCTACAACTAATGAAAGCAAAAGTAAAAATAACCTTAACTGTTCAGAAGTAAACTGGGATAATTTGGAGGAAGGGGCAGCAAAATATTATAATTCTGACTGGCCACAAACTCTTGCATCTACTCCCCTCCCCTTAATAACACTTACGACCTCGATGTAGGATTCAATCAATTCAATAATTGTTCCACCATAGTAAATATTTTCCAATCGCTGTGTGCCCCAAACAGCTCGGTTTTTATATGTGGCAATAATAGGGCTTATACCTATTTACCTACTAACTGGACAGGACGCTGTGTCTTAGCCACACTTTTACCTGACATAGACATTATCCCTGGAGATGAACCTGTACCTATCCCAGCTATAGATCACTTTTTAGGAAGAAACAAAAGGGCAATACAATTTATCCCCTTACTTGCAGGATTAGGCATAACTACTGCCGTAGCAACTGGGGCTACAGGCCTAGGGGTTTCTGTTACTCAATACACCAAATTGTCTCGCCAACTGATCTCAGATATGCAGGCCATTTCGAGTACTATACAAGATTTACAAGATCAGGTAGATTCTCTGGCAGAAGTAGTGCTCCAAAATAGAAGAGGCCTAGATTTACTAACTGCAGAACAGGGAGGCATCTGCTTGGCTTTACAGGAGAAGTGCTGTTTCTATGCCAACAAATCCGGGATCGTCAGGGACAAAATCAGGCGTCTACAAGAAGACCTAGAAAAACGACGAAAGGAAATAACCGATAACCCGTTTTGGACTGGGTTCCATGGACTCCTTCCCTATCTTATGCCATTCCTGGGCCCCCTGCTTTGCCTATTGCTTTTACTATCTGTAGGACCTTTGGTTTTCAATAAGCTCATGACATTCATTAAGCAACAAGTCGAGGCTATCCAAGCGAAGCCTATACAGGTCCATTATCATCGCCTAGAACAAGAAGATCGCGGTGGTTCATACTCACACCCATTATGACCACCTTCCCTATGCACTGAACTGGACAGCCAATGACGGGTAAGAGAGTATCATCTCTCACTAACCTAAGACAGGAGGGCCGTCATAAGCTACTGCCTAATCCCATGACGGGTACCAGTGATGAGATGCATTACTCCAACCTAAGACAGGCGCAGTTCCCGAGGGACAATCTTCTAGCCATAATTATATATAAAAAAGGGGGACCTGTCCGGAGCCATGAGGCCCGGAATTAGCCGACCTCTGTTGCTTGATCTCTGCAAAGCGGAGACAAGAGGGCGCATTCCCGGGTTCTTTATTTATAAACCCTCCCCGCGCGCGCCCAAAGATTTTCCCGCGTGCGCCCAAAGTTTCTCCCGCGCGCGCCTAAGTTTCTCCCGCGCGCTCCAAAACTGTTCCCGCGCGCGCCAACCTTTCCAGCGCGCGCCAACCTTTCCCGCGCGCGGGCAAAACATTTTCCCGCCCAGGAAGATATGCAGCCCAGGGCGCAGGTGCGATCCCGCGCCCGGGAAAAGTACAAACCCACGGCGCATGCGCGATTGTAATTTGAGAAGACCCGGCCCCTATCACCGCCCTGGCCCAACCTCTTCCCCTGCCAGCCTATATAAGGCATGACCCTACACTCAATAAACGAGACTTGATCAGGCTGTTTGTCTTGTCTCCATTTCTTGTGTTTTCTTGTCTCCTCCATTCCCACTCCCCCTTTCAGGGCCCGTTCGACTGTCCTGCAGGTCGGGACAATATATAATATATAATATATAATTATATAGATATTTATATTTTATATATATATATCTCACTGCTTTGAACTGCTTTGAAGGCTTGCACTCTCTCTCTCTCCATAGATAGATAGTTATTGCAACACAGATCACAATGGTGTAGGCACTCGATCTTCCAGATTTTTTAGTGGTGAGTCCCCTGGAATTATATTACTTTCTAGTTTTCTTTGATTATTTTAGTAGAATTTTGAGAGAGCCTAAGATAGAGTCCTTACTTTCCAATTCTTCTTGGTTATAAAATTGAAAAATTGACCGAAAAAGTCAAATGGGGCAAATGATAATATTGGATTTAATGCTGGTAACAATGGATTGTAGAGAGTGGGGTGGACCTGAAGTCAAAACAGGGCCTTCTCTTTTAGGACCACAAGCCCATAGAGTGGGGTGGACCCACCTCTTCACTGAGTATCAGAAAGAAAGATGAGACAGAGAAGAGGCCTTGATGGGCTGCAGAAGGGAGGTGAATTTTGTCTGTTCCTGTCATGGTGACTACAAGAGCAAGTTCCACTAGCCTTGAGTTCTGGGAAGCCATAAGTAAGAGAAAGACTATGTGCTATCAGCATTGTTTCTGTAGAACTCACTGGTAACATAAGTCAATCATTATTCACGCCTTTAGGGAGGAACAAGTATTAGGATGAAGATAAAATTCCTCACTGCTTCCTCAGAATGTAGAAGCATTGGCAAATGTTTCCTTTTAGGGACCTCAGTAGCAATGCAATAGCATCATCATGCCAACAGTAGTTTGTGGAATCCATTCATCTTCCTCCCAGACTCTAGGGGTGATATCAGCAAGATTCCCAGAATGTAGAGGCAGAAATATAAAAAATGATATGGGCCGGGCACGGTGGCTCAAGCCTGTAATCCCAGCACTTTGGGAGGCCGAGACGGGTGGATCACGAGGTCAGGAGATCAAGACCATCCTGGTTAACACGGTGAAACCCCATCTCTACTAAAAAATACAAAAAATTAGCCGGGCGAGGTGGTGGGCGCCTGTAGTCCCAGCTACTCGGGAGGCTGAGGCAGGAGAATGGCATAAACCCGGGAGGCGGAACTTGCAGTGAGCTGAGATCCGGCCACTGCACTCCAGCCTGCGCAACAGAGTGAGACTCCGTCTAAAAAAAAAAAAAAAAAAAAAAAAAAAAATGGAATGGAAACATAGGTCATCTTTCTCAACTTAGGATCAGAAACTATATTACTTAATGGTCATGTTCTATTTTCTTAGTGGATTTTATCTTGGACTACTTCCTGGTAGCCAATGCCTGTATCCCACCCCTGACATGGACACATACAATTTTACAATTCTTATGTGATTTGATATAGATTGGTTTCTCACCTAAATAGAAACAAAGAATTATAAAACTTCCTAACAGTGGTGAAGAAAGTAACTTCCTTGGTAAGTACAAATGTATCAGAGGTGCTTGATTCAAAATGTAAACCTTCCTTGTTCAGGGAGTAAGAGGCTATAAAAGGATGGGCAGGACTCATGACTTACTGGTTGGCATACCTGTAACGATTGACTATTTCCTGAAATTGTCATTCATGCTTGTAGAGTAGATGCCTCTACTGGGGCTATGCTCTCTTTGTCTGTCATGAACAGACACAGAGAGAAATAGCCTCAATATCTCAGTCTTATATTGTTAAGAATAATCTTATTGTATAAAAATATTGAGTCAGGAGTGCTGTAAAGGATTTTAATATTTTGACTACAATATAAAACTGTCTTTAAAATGCATACACAGATACTTAATAAAGGAAATGGTTTCAAACTGATTTTTATGTTGCTAGCATTGTATTGTCTGTGATATTTATGCTATTGTGGGTCCTCTATACAGTCTCTAGTAAGCTGCTTTGGAGAGTGTGGCTGAGTACAATTTGATGAGAAAAATAGAAGAACAGAGAATTTTTGATTCAGATTCTATGTGAAAATAGGTTAAAAGAACACAGTACATAACATTAGAGATAGAGGAGATTCAGATCATCTTACTACATTCCCATTGTGGTCTCCAAAAAGGAAACAGCTGCCAATAATTACAGATTCCGAGGAAGAAGTGTCCACATTTTTATTCATCCTATTAATTGCTCCTCCCCCAAGAAAGTGAATCATAATTGGCTCATGTTACCAGTGAGTTCTGTGGAATCTATGCTGATTGTACACAGCCTCTCTCACTTGTGGTTTCCCAGAACCCAAGCATAGTGGAACTTGCTCTTGTAGTCACCATGCCAGAAGCAGAAAAAATGCACCTCCCTTCTGTGGCCCATCAAGTCCTCTTCTCTGTTTCACCTTCCCATCTAATAGTCAGTGAAGAGGTGGGTCCATCCCACACTAGGGTCTTGTGGTCCTAAAAGAGGAGGCCCTCTTTTGACTTCAGGTCCAGCCCACTCTCTACAATCTAATGTCACCAGTGATAAACCTATATTATAGTTGGCCCCATTTGACTTTTTGGGTAAATTTTTCAACTTGTTAGAGCCAAGAAGGATGAGAAAGGGAAGAATCCATCTTACATCCTCTTCCACAAAATACTACTAAAAGTAACTAAATGAAACTAAAAAATAATTTACTTCCAGTGGGCTCACCAGTAAAATATTTGGAAGCTCAAATGCCTGCACAAATATGATCTCACTGAAAGATCCATACATATAAATATACAGATATATTTTTATATAGATATGGATGATGTAGATGATACAGACATATAGATACATGGATTATATAGATGATATATACATATAGACACATAGATATAGATAGATAGAGATGTAGATATAGATAGTCCTTCAGGAAAAAGATGGCATTTTTCACCTAATCTTGGATAAATACCCCACCCTCTCTGCAGATAACATCTAATTGCCAGAAAAGTATTTCCTTTGTTCCACGACCACACTGTGAACATTGACTGTGGCTAAAGTTATTTTGTGGTTTTCTATGAAGGTAATGAGTCAAAAGTCCTCTAGCACTCTTGTTGGTCTGAAGACGAACAGACTTTTTAGTTCATCTGGAACTAAACTAGATTAACATCTAGACTTTTTAGTTTATTTAGAAACCTGTATCCTTTGCCTCATCTGCAAAAAAAAAAAAAAAAAAAAAAAAGTATTAACAAATGTCTTACCAAAGAAGAATTATAGCAAGGTTTTAGTAAATTGAAAAGAATTAAATCCTTATATAAAATTCAAAAGGTTATGAAAGTGGTATTGTATTTATTTTCATTAATAATAAATGAGGGCTTAAAATAAATACCAGACTCTTTACCCCAAATGTCCATGATTTTATCAACCATTGAGAAATGGCAGTGCAACTTAATAAACTTATCTAGAAAAGTAAATGTTATTAAAATGTTATATTTTTATAAAAATTGCAGTACCATGCATATGTTTTAACCCTATGACTGAATAAATTACCTAATATGTGTTCACCTCAGCACACAGAAAGTTTGTGTAGTTTTCACAGATAAAAGAGTTTACATCCTACAACTGGGTAGTCTTGGTTCAAATCCCTTGTTAGTTGTGTGTCCTCCCTTGAGTAACCATATGTGACTTAGTTCACTCACCTATAAAATAATGCCTACCTCATAGTGTTGCTTGAAGGATTAAATGTGACAAGCATATATTAATCATTGATATAGTTTGGCTCTGTGTCCCTACCCAAATCTCATGTTGAATTTTAATTCCCAATGTTGGGGAGGAACCTGGTGGGAGGAGATTGGATCATGGGGGCTGACTTTCCCCTTGCTGTTGTCTTGATAGTGAGTTCTCACAAGATCTGGTTGTTTAAAAGTGTGTGGCACTTCCCCATTAGCTGTCTCTCTCGTCACCATGTGAAGATATGCTTGCTTCCCCTTCACTGTCTGTCATGATTGTATATTTCCTGAGGCCTCCCCAGCCACACCTCCTGTACAGCCTGCAGACCTGTCAGTCAATTAAATCTCTTCTCTTTATAAATTCCTCAGTCTCCAGTAGTTATTTATAGCAATGTGTGAATGGACTAACACAATAACTTAATGCAGTACCTGGCACAGAAGACACAGCTCTTATTTTTATAAAGAAGTGTTTGTTTTGTTCATTACTAATTTTTTTATTCATTTCAAACTGTTACAAATATGCTTAAAAATTTTAATGTCTCCATAATTTTGCAGTCCTCCTTGAACACTTCTTTCAAATCTAAGCTCAAATCATAATCACTCAATTAAAAATGTAATAGTTCAAAAATTATAGACAAAATGGAAAAAGGAAAAAAATTAGCTAATCAATTATCCTCTTGTTCTTTATGTTATCACGCAACCTAAGTGACACTTTTCATCAACTTGTCACTTTTAAATTTATGTGACTAAAGTGTATAGTTCTTTTGGCAGCATATGGGCTAAACTTAGATATTGCTGTGAGTGTCCAAATCACAAATCTATATATCAGTCCACTTGTGTCTTTAACCACATGCAGTAGATTTATAATCCCTTCAATGCAAAATAAGTGCTTCTGAAAGTCCTAGAAGATCCAAGCATCTGTCTGTTCTAAAATAATCACATTAGTGTGCTGATGAATAGTAAGGAACTTATGCCAACTTAGAAATATTGTATGGCAGAGACAGGAAAGAACAGAGAGAAAGAAAGAGACCAACCTTACTGAGCCCCAAATCTCTTTCTTCCTCCCCACTCTTCTTAAGAAGAATGTTTATTGTTTTATCACAATTCACTGAGGATATACCTATTTCAATGTATAGATTTTCCTAATGTAATTCTACCCAGTGAGATAATATGTATTGTCACCAAGAGCTACAACACTATCTCAGTTTCCAAATTTAATCTTAGAAAGCTAAAACTAGCTTTAAAAGGTACTTCATTAACATTTGCAAGGTTCAAACCCTGGAAATATAAAATGATGGGTGAGTTTATGAAACTTTTATTTTGAAATTCAGATGAAGTGATAAATGACTATAGTAAGGCCATACTTAAAATACACAACACCTTCAGGTTCAGCTAAAGAAAAACTTCCTGAAATATAAAAATAGGTCTAAACTAATATAATTTTTTAAACCAAATCTGATAAATACTATACAATAATGTTGTTTTTACCTGCCAGTCTGCTAAAGCTGCCGTGAAATATTACCACAGACTGGGTGGCTTAACCAATAGAAATGTATTTTCTCACAGTTCTGGAAGATGGAAGTCCAAGATGAAGTTGTTAGGGGGTTTGGTTTCTCCTGTGTCCTCTCTCCTTGGTTTGCAGATGACAGCCTTCCTGCTCTGATTTCACATGGCATTACTCTGACCTTGCACACTCCTGATGTCTCATCCTCTTCTTTTAAGGACAACAGTCTTATTGGAATAATGCTCCACCATTAGGAAATACTGACTTTAACTTCAATTTCCACTTGAAAGGCCCTAGCTCCAATTATAGTCATACTGGGGCCAGGGCTTCTATCTTGCAGAGGATACAATTTAGTCCAAAACAGCAGCTTTTATCAGAGTAACATGCCTAAGCAGATATATTAACAATAACCTCATTTTATTTTTTCCCAATTTTCAACCTTTAGAATATCAGTGTTGATTTATACAGATAATAATTCAGTAAAAATCATAAATTCAGGATGTGTTAAGAATTACAAATATAGCTAAGAATGAAGATGTCAAAGCAGAAAATGAAAGTTCTAATTAATCAAGTATTTTTTATCAGGTTATATGAAAGAGTCAAGGAGTTAATAAAAATGTAAAAATCCATCACATATTAAAATTTACAAG
Organism: Rhinopithecus roxellana; assembly: GCF_007565055.1. Classification (NCBI taxonomy): domain Eukaryota; kingdom Metazoa; phylum Chordata; class Mammalia; order Primates; family Cercopithecidae; genus Rhinopithecus; species Rhinopithecus roxellana. The sequence goes on along the minus strand of NC_044549.1, from coordinate 111,373,938 downwards.
ATACAAACATAAAATATACAATTAGTATTATGGTAGTAGATACATCAAGGAAGATGAAAATAATTGACATAAACTAATGTATAGAAATGGCATAATCTACATTTATAACCCCTCAAAAAAAATATTGCACATATATGTAAAAATGTTTTTCAAAGCATCCATGAAAGGGCATGAAATGGCTTCGTAAGAACTGATTAAATCTGTGTAACTTATTAACTCTTGAAGTTAATAATATTCAATCTAATTTAAACTCTTTACTAAATGTATAGTAGATTCTTTGCCCTTATGAGTTATTTTCCAATGAATAATATCCAAAATACAACTAACAAGTCGCAGTTTGTGACTCCTACAGATATGCACACAAAAAATAAACAAATAAATAAAAGATAAACAATATTTGACAACACTATAAACAATAAAATCATTTGGAGTTCAAAGACGAAATAAAACATGATGGACTAGAATGGTCAATGACAGTGCTTTAAAATGGTTAGATTTTTTTTTTTTTTTTTGACAAAAAAACATTTTAATGTTTAAATCAGAACAGAAAGCTGTTTATGAGTTGTGATCTATTGTTTGGTACTGAAGAGTAACAGAGGCATAATTAAATCTTTCACACAATGCTTTATCCAGAGAGATCTTTTCAGAAATTTGGGCAGTATTATCTTATAAAACCAACCTTGTTTTTTTTTTTTTTTTTTTTTTATGGAACTCATTTATATGACTGCTATGATTTATATGACTGCACATTTATATGATTGTTTAGCTTAGTTTGGTTTTGAATTTTGTCATAACCATGCTGTCTGGACCTAAGGTCCCAAATTGAACCTCTCAATATCCATGGCATTGCAAGCATGAGTATACATGCAGTGGGGAAAATAATATCATGTATTTGCATAGTGTTTTTTTTTTTTTTTTTTTTTTTTTTCCTTTTTAAAGCCCTTTCACATCTACTGGTACATGAAATTGTGTCAGTTACTAAAATTCATTGTTAATTTCATTTTTTCTAATGAACATTTGGCTACCATCCTGTAGGCCAGGTTATAGATGCTTCACCTATTACCTGAGGGTTTTGTTTGTGTATTTGTTGAACTAACTTTTTTTTTTTTTTTTTAATACTTTAAGTTCTAGGGTACATGTGCATAACGTGCAGGTTTGTTACATATGTATACTTATGCCATGTTGGTGTGCTGCTCCCATCAACTCGTCAGCACCCATCAATTCATCATTTATATCATGTATAACTCCCCAGTGCAATCCCTCCCTCCTCCCCCCTCCCCATGATAAGCCCCAGTGTGTGATGTTCCCCTTCCCCAGTCCAAGTGATCTCATTGTTCAGTTCCCACCTATGAGTGAGAACATGCGGTGTTTGGTTTTCTCTTCTTGTGATACTTTCCTAAGAATGATGGTTTCCAGCTGCATCCATGTCCCTACAAAGGACGCAAACTCATCCTTTTTTATGGCTGCATAGTATTCCATGGTGTCTATGTGCCACATTTTCTTAATCCAGTCTGTCACAGATGGACATTTGGGTTGATTCCAAGTCTTTGCTATTGTGAATAGTGCTGCAATAAACATACGTGTGCATGTGTCTTTGTAGTAGAATAATTCATAATCCTTTGGGTATATACCCAGTAGTGGGATGGCTGGGTCATATGGTACATCTAGTTCTAGATCCTTAAGGAATTGCCATACTGTTTTCCATAATGGTTGAACTAGTTTACAATCCCACCAACAGTGTAAAAATGTTCCTATTTCTCCACATCCTCTCCAACACCTGTTGTTTCCTGACTTCTTAATGATTGCCATTCTGACTGGTGTGAGATGGTATCTCATTGTGGTTTTGATTTGCATTTCTCTGATGGCGAGTGATGATGAGCATTTTTTCATGTGTCTGTTGGCTGTATGAATATCTTCTTTTGAGAAATGTCTGTTCATATCCTTTGCCCACTTTTTGATGGGGTTGTTTGTTTTTTTCTGGTATATTTGTAAATTGACAAATGGGATCTAATTAAACTAAAGAGCTTTTGCACAGCAAAAGAAACTACCATCAGAGTGAACAGGCAACCTACAGAATGGGAGAAAATTTTTGCAACCTACTCATCTGACAAAGGGCTAATATCCAAAATGGTTAGATTTTAAGGTTACTGAGTGATGGATTGGAGTATTTATAACACTTTTACAAAAGAGAGGAACATAGTAAAGTTATCTAGTTTTTATTTTATTTTATTTTATTAGCTCCCTTATAAGGAGACTAATTATTAGACTAGTGTAATTGGATCAATGTTTCAGAAAGTAAAATAATCAGGACTTTGAATACCTCATTTCAGAAGTCAAATTGTATCCTGAAGGAATGAACACATTGAAAATTTTAGTACAAAAATATCCACAATGAACACTTCATTGAGGATTATATATTCATTCCCTCTTTTTCTAATATCAATAGTCAAATTTTCCTAGGAAAACTACTATCCCTGGACTCTTAGACCACTGGTCCAAAGTAAATGTGGGGTTCATCTAATCTTCCAGGCTCCTGGTATGGGCATCAGTACCAATTCTTGCATTGCAACTCCTTGACCCACAGTGAACTCTGGAGGCAGACAAGGCCAGTATGAAAGAGTGCAGGGAAATTAATAGAGAATCTCATTCTGCTAGGCTTTCTCAGCTATGAAGATGAAAGCGAACAGATTCCTGAGTCAGCAACACAACCTGCTTGAGAATGAGTTCAACACAGAACAGAGCATAACTGAGACATGGGAAAAATAGCTTTCGGGTAACAGATTTTTGAGCACCTTGATACATCTGAGCCTGAATACAATTTTGCCACAGAGATGTTGAGTTATATCAACTAATAAATTATCTTTTGAACTTTATGTCAGTTTTCAGAATGTTGTCTGACTCTTGCAACCAAAAGAGATCTTATTAACTCACTAATAAAATGAACATGCAGAATTATGTCAAAAAACAAAATCTGTAACTATGAAAAGGGAACACCCTATGTTACAAAGCGAGTATTACTCCAGTGATTTACCACTGAAAAAGGAAAGCACTTCCTCAGTGTGGCACTTTCCTGAGAGGGAATGAGGGGTGGAGTAGGAAAACCATGGAATAGAGAATTAGTTTAACAGACAGCATTGGAAAGCAAAATAAATGACTTCAGAAAATTACCACTAAACATGAGGCCTGAGCCATGAGTCCAGGAAAAGTGGTCAGCCATAAATTTGTGGTAGAAATATGTAGTTTACTGTTAAAAAACATAGATTTTAAATGTAGCAAACATGATTAGAATCTAAAAGAAACCAACAGACAAATGTCTTGAATAAATATAAGTGTTTGGGAGGTAATGTCGTTTTTTGCACACAAAACAGAAGCATGAAATCTGTGGTTCAGAGCATGAAAGTGGATGCAATGGCTTTACAAGAATTTATTAAATCTGGAAAACTAGTATTTTGCATCAAATACTTCTCCTATCCATTCTATAAACCAAGTACATAGAATGCACTCTAAGTTCAGCCTTTAAAAGGAGACTTTAAATGATAAATTTAAATTGAAAAATTATTGTCAAAGGAATTTTGAAAAAAAAAGATCAGGTAAATAGATTTCATGTGAGCATTTAACATGAAAGATTTTAACAAATTATCTTCCACCATGCTGCTGAAAATTTGCTATGTTGTCTAACACTAACCTAAGAAAGTAGGTAAGAACAACCCAATCTGGCCCCCAAAAAAGCATAACTTGTTAAAAGCAATGAGATTACAAAGTAGAAGCAAACAAATAGTAAGACAAGAATATAAATGCCACTGAATCTCTAGATAATTTGGTCCAATTTTAAGACTGAGCCAAACATTTATATTGCTTAACTCTCTGGTTTAATTTAATTAGGACCAAAAAGAAAGAAGGAGAAGAATGGAAATAAATGGAGAAAGGAAGGAAAAAAGGGAAAGAAGGAGGGAATAAAAGAAAAGACAGGGAGTGGAAAGGAAGGAAGGAAGGAAGGAAGGAAGGAAGGAAGGAAGGAAGGAAGGAAGGAAGGAAGGAAGGAAGGAAGGAAGGAAAGAAGGAAGGAAAGAAGGAAAGAACGAAGGGACATTTCAATCCTTGCTTTGGAAAACCAAATATGTTTATTTACTTTCAAAACCTCTGAGTGAGGAAATGCAAATCAAAACCACAATGAGATACCATCTCACACCAGTTAGAATGGCAATCATTAAGAAGTCAGGAAACAACAGGTGTTGGAGAGGATGTGGAGAAATAGGAACACTTTTACACTGTTGGTGGGATTGTAAACTAGTTCAACCATTATGGAAAACAGTATGGCAATTCCTCAAGGATCTAGAACTAGATGTACCATATGACCCAGCCATCCCACTACTGGGTATATACCCAAAGGATTATAAATTATTCTACTACAAAGACACATGCACACGTATGTTTATTGCGGCACTATTCACAATAGCAAAGACTTGGAATCAACCCAAATGTCCATCTGTGACAGACTGGATTAAGAAAATGTGGCACATATACACCATGGAATACTATGCAGCCATAAAAAAGGATGAGTTTGCGTCCTTTGTAGGGACATGGATGCAGCTGGAAACCATCATTCTTAGCAAACTATCACAAGAACAGAAAACCAAACACCGCATGTTCTCACTCATAGGTGGGAACTGAACAATGAGATCACTTGGACTCGGGAAGGGGAACATCACGCACTGGGGCCTATCATGGGGAGGGGGGAGGGGGGAGGAGGGAGGGATTGCATTGGGGAGTTATACATGATATAAATGATGAATTGATGGGTGCTGACGAGTTGATGGGTGCAGCACACCAACATGGCATAAGTATACATATGTAACAAACCTGCACGTTATGCACATGTACCCTAGAACTTAAAGTATAATTAAAAAAATAATAATAAATAAAAAAAAAAAAAAAAAAAAAAAAAAAAAAAAAAAAAAAACCTCTGAGTGAGAAAGAAGAGCTACATTAAAAGGTAATTGTGTCTTTAAGGACACTATCCCTTCATCAAGCATAGTAGAAAGGTATTTACTAAAGTTTTTCTCATTGCCTTCCACAGTAGCCAATGCCAGAGTTTCATAAAAGTATACAAAGGTATGAATTGAAGTGGGCTCTGGAAAGTTTTTAAAATAAATTTAGCTCCCTTAGGGCTCAAAAAATCTAAATTTTTACATCCATAATATGGATATTTACATGTATGTATAGATTTAGATACATACATGTAAAGACACATATTATGGATGTAAAAATATCTATATATACATATATGACTATACAGATACATATTATATATACATACATATACATACACATACATAGATAGGTATATGTAAGTACATACACATATTATGTATACATATATTTTGTATATGTAAATATATACATTTTTGAATCATATACATGTATATGCATATGCACATGTGTACAACATGCATGTATACATACACATATGTATGTACATATGGATCAAAATATGTATGTATAATATGTATGTACATATGGATCAAAAAAAGAATCATAGCAATTTGTTCTAGAAGAACTAGAAATAGAAAATGAAAAACCTCAAATAAGGAAGTTCATCCAAAAATGGATATTCTTTGTAACATGAGAATTTTGAATAACTGAGACAGTGTCATGACAACTTATGTCATTGTTGAGGAATAAAGTTGGCATTTTGTTTATTTGGTTTTTTTCATTTTTAACATTTGCTTTGGTTTCTATTTTGCCCATGCCAAATAAGACAATGAGTTGGGGACGCCAGGAACAAGAAAGTGAAAAGAGAGTGCTCCCTAGTCCAATCCCATCCATTTAGTTTTGAGCAGTCTAGAGATACCAGTCTTTTAAAGGAAGCTGAAAAAGTGGTATCATTTGGAATTTTAAAAGACAAAGGTTAAGGAGCAAATGGAGCTGCCCTTGACCAAGTCAACCACATAATTAAGAAGAGTGTTTTCCTTTCAGTTTCTGTGAGGAACATAACTTAGTTTGAACGAAGTGATTATATAAGAAAATGCACTTCTATATATGACTTCAAAGCTTTTGTGCTTTAGGAGTTTCCAAAAAGCTGAAACCTACACACACACACACACACACACACACACACACAAAAGAGAGAATTCTTACAAGGAAAAGACGCTCCCATGACAGGGATGAGTCATATCTCCCACCAAAAATAGTTTCTGGGAAGCAGAAAAGGAGGTCAGAGTGAAAGAATAAGGAGGACCCTACTTGATCACACTTTAGACATGGTAGAGACTCCCAGGAATAATTAATCAGTCCTTGAGTGAAGACCCCACAAGGATGCAGATGGGGACCACATGCAGCAAAATGTGGATATTAGTGGCATGGCCCAAAGCCAGTGAATCTCAGAAACAAGTCTATTTTTTAATAGCCATTAGTTAACAAATCACAGCAAAATGTATAGTTATGCTTTTCATAGGAAAAAAAGTATTAATGGAATCAGATATCTTTCACAAAGATTTGAACAAATGATAAACAACTAGAATGTACTGGAAAGAAACATTTGCTTTGGTACCGATATATATTAACAAATATAAGCGTATTAGTTATCTATTGTAGGTAACTGAAAAGTACAATCCATCCGTGCTTGCTTAAATTTAGTCTTCAGTAGATAGAAAGTTTACTTTCCTGACAACTCTGCATTTAGAAAAAGTTTGGCTTCTTTCAAAACTGCTGATACTCTCTCAACCATCAACAATATATCTTCTGTAGATAGTTATACCACAGACATAAATATAAATGTAGGCAAAAATAAAATGCCAACTCAGACATGCCTTGAGTTTTTTAGTATTTTTCGGATGTATTTCAATGTATTCATCTTCAGAGTAAATTTTCTTTCCATATTTTAACCTTCACAGTTAAAGTCGAACTTCCAAAAATATTGGACTTATGAAACAATTCGCTCTAAGTGTGAATCATTTCTTGAAAATTTTGATTAAACAGGAAATAAATTTTTAGGATTAAAATGAAACTCCTCCGCACATTTGACTCCCACTTTCTCCCCAAGGCAACAGTCGACTCAAGACCTTTTCTGTGTGTCAAGTCCAGCCAGAAATACAGATAGAGAAATCAGTAAGTAGCCAGGAGTGGTTTGAGTTTCAAAACTGTTCTACATGCACTGTGAAACTGCCCATTCAACAAGCTAGACAGAGTCATTATGGGAAAGGACTGTGGCGTATTCTAATGCCCCCTTCAGTATTAGAACACTAGCGTCTAAGTTCCTTCCCTATTTTGGTGCAAGTTTCAGATATTCAGGATACCTTATCTCTAGTTAATGAAAAAAAATTGTTAATTAGACATAATCTAGGTTAAAAGCATTTAAATAACTCTTAAGTAATAAAAATATAGCTGACATTGTATCTTTACTTTTACCAGATCTATAAAAAAGAAGAAGAAACATACATGGTCTAAGGAAGGAGAAACAAGCTAAAGAGGAAAAACAAAAATGACCATAGGAAGCCAGACCAGAGTAAGAAGAGACTGTCACTTTTTAACAGAGTTTCTCTATATTCCAGAAATATGTATATCCCTGTATATCCCTTGTGAGATTGTTTTGGAGCAATTGTTCCAACGAAATAAAAAAATCAGTCAGAAATGATTCCGCTTGCAGAATATGGGGTGAAAATTTGGAATAACATGCCTGAGAATAACCAGAACGTATGTTTAAAAATATATTTAAAAATATGTTTGAGTTCATCAAAGAGATAATATGAGAAATCATTAAACAGTTAAGATCAAGAAAGAAAGGTAACCTAGATCAATGAACTCAGATTTCATGGCCAATTCTCCCATCACAGCACCTGGCATTTTTAGGAGAGGTGTTTGAAAAGCAGAGCAACGAAACAGCCAAAATGATCTTGAAGCTACTCAGATAGAGTAATTCCTCAACTCAAAAAAAAAAAAAAAAAAAAAAAAAAAAAAGCATATTTCCATGTCATTTAGAACAAAAGCCATAATTCTTTGAATAGTTCACAAGGTTGAACATAAGGGTGATGTCTTAGACCTTTCAGCAGGTCACAAGACTGGGAACTTGGGAACTGGATTTGAGGGAAGGATAAAATGGGAGAAAGCTATAGTAAAACACATTGTCTTTGGATTGAGACACAAAAGGTCTACCCCTAGGAATAAGGAGTAAAAAGTAAGAAATTGGCTGATCCTGGGAAGAACTGAAGAATTAAATCTACGTGACTCTACTGATTTGATCTGGGATGCTGGATTTCCTCACAACCTTAGAGAGAAGCTGAGAATCAAACAAGTGAGCTTCATTCTCTACTTCTGGGAGTTGGATAATATGTATGTTAGTTCTGTTTACTCCATTCCCTAGGTTTCCTTAGTCTTCTTCTGTATTTGTCTTTCTCTGATGTCTCAGCATTTCACATGATAGTTTCTAACCTGATATTTACTCATCCTTAATCTCAATTATTGTATTTTTCAGTTTTGAAATTTTAAAATTTTTTATAAAGTTTTTGGTTCCCTCTCAAACTTCTCAAGCTTGCCATGTATTTTAGACATGTATGAATACTTTTATTTTAAAATATTTGAGAACATCATTATCTGGATATACTATATGTTTATCTCTACATTTTTTCTCTCAATTTTAAAATATCATAAACAAAAACTATAGAGATAAATTGAGGCATAGACCTAACATGACCATTATTGAGCCAAAAATTTAATAAGCATTACAAACCACAAGTATGAGAAATACAACCTAGGCACATTATATTAAGACTAATAAAAACTAATAACAAAGAAAAATCTTAAGGTCAGACTGACAAAAAGAAAACAAAACACATAACATTTTAACCTTGTGTAAACCTAAGAAGCTAATCCTTCATGAAACAAAAATTTGCAGAGCTAAAAGAGTAGGAGATTTTAATAGACCACTCTCATTTGCTCATAAAGCCAGCAGGCATAAAAATCAGTAAGAATACAGATGACTTGAATAATATGCTGAAGCAATTAGATCCAGTAACCATTGTCTATCACAATAATCCACTGAAGTAGGTACTAGTATTTATATCCCCTTATGTAGATGAAAAAAGTATGGCTTAGAGAGATTAATGTGCTAGATTGATCAGCTAGTGAGTAGCAGAACTAAAATGCAAACTTAAAGCTCATGCTCTTACATGCTGCACAATCCTGCCTCCCACAGAGACATGAGTAAATAGTCACAAGGATGTAGATTTACTTTATACTGCTTCAGAATGAAGAAATATGAGACTGCTTTTTTTCCTAAGTACAGCCTTGACTTTGAACTCCCTCATAGCATGAAAGGAAGGTGCCTGCTTTTTCTACTCCCATTTATCCTTGAGATAACCACATACAAGGTCCTCCACAGAATGGAAGAAAGGTTTTACTTGGGGAAGTAAAAGAATATTTCACTAATATGGTGAAGCTGGTGTGTTGATCTGATTTCTGCTACTGTAACAGAACACCACAGACTAGGCAATTTATAAAGAAAAGTTCATTTGGCCCACAGTTCTGAAGTCTGGAAAGTCCAAAGGTATGACAAAGGCTTCTTGCAAGGGTTTTCATTCTGTATCATAACATGGCAGAAAAGCAAAAGAATTAAAGAGACCACAAAAGCAAGCTGAGCTCACTGTTATAACATCCCTCTCTTGCAAAAAAAACAAACTCCCATAATAAAGGCATTAATCCATTTATGAGGGCTCCACCCTCATGAACCTATCACCTCTTAAAGACCCAACTTCTTAATCACGTTACATTGGCAATTGAGTTTCCAACACTTGAGCTCATGGGGGACACATTCAAATCATAGCAGATGTATTAAATGTCTGTTTTATTAAAAGGTATTGCAGGAAACTAGAATTAACAAGCAAAAATCCAGAAGGCAGCAAAAACCAGGCAGTGTGGCTGAATCATTAGACCAGTGAGAGATGAGAAGAAACATATGAAGAAGGAAAAAAGAGAAAAGACTGGAAACATTAATTGGGGTCATACTGATATCATACTGAGAAGTTTGAACATTTTCCTATAAACATTGGTTCCCAAATTATTCATAAATTAGGAGCCCTTTTTTTCCCTTCAGAAATAATTGTGAGCTTAGTGTGCCTATATTGCTTGGGCAGCATCCTCTCCTTTGGGGAGCTAACCTTTCCACTTTCCACTGGAAAAACCAAGCAGACTTCATTCCTCCCATCCCCAGCTCCCAACCCCAATATACATTCCATGAGTAAACAAATAAGCCAGACCCTTCTCTAGGCCTTTTCTTTTTTCTTTTTCTTTCTTTCTTTTTCTTTTTTTTTTTTTTAAGCTGGAGCAGTAGTGAAGAAAAGTGCTCTCTTAAACTTGAATTAGAAGCTGTGAGGACAATGTAAGCTGGAACTCTTTGCAACCATATTTCCAACCATATAAAGAAAGTCTTCTCCACTAGGCCAGTGAAGACTGAGAAGCAGAGCTCATATAAGGCAAGAGAGAGGCCTAAAGACCAAACCTGAAGGTTTAAGCCTCTAAATTCAGCCATTATATAGAAGTCCTTTCTTACCTATATTTGTGACAAAGTTTGGAAAATATATATGAGACATGTTGTTTTTCTGGTATAAATACAATGCTTGATACGCTTTCAAATGTCTGATATCCTTATAATAAAATTATTATTCTTCATGGAATCAGTAGTCCATGTTTTGAAACAGAATAAATGGGAAGCTAACAAAATTATAAAGTCAAATAAAATGGCTAGCTCTATTTCTAAGGCCAATATGTATTTTAACAAAGTAATTATGGTCCTTTTTATCTGAATTCAGTATTATCTGACTTCACTCCTTTCCTCTCAATTTTTGTCAGAAAGATATTTATATATTTAACTTATTTATTGGCACAGAGCTGTAAGGGATGTTTAACATAATTCTCAATTATCCTGTCAAAAAAGAACTGATTTAGTTCAACTGCATAGACACATATCTTAATACAATTATTTTCAGTATGTTAAAAACTGAGAAGTTTTTTCAATAAAGCTAAAATCTATAGAGATGTGGTTGTAATTCACCCAGACCATTGCAAAATCATTTGTTTCATGTCAGTGTTTCATCTCCCTGCTATTCTAAGCAATTTTTTAAATTCAAAGTCAACATTCTGTGAAATTATTCATTTTGAGAATCAAAAGTCATCCCTTGTAAGATGCTTGGTTTCTCAGGAAACAAAATGTTCAAGTTCTTTGATTTTGCCATCTTTAATTTTCTAAAGTGGAGCAGATGTTCTCTGGATATAATAGATATGTGTCTAAGTGAATCTTTCCTTTCTAAATATAAACTTCCAGAAGTGTTTGTCTTTATGTGAAAAAAATAATTTTGCCATAATTGTTTATCATAAGTATGAGCATGAAACTTTGTCAAGAAAGAGAAATTTGATTAAATAAAGATTTAAAGTGTTACTGTTGTTACTGTTGACGTTGTATTTGTGATTACTTTGAGCCTATACCTTTAAATAATCGTTATTATATCAAAGAGCTGATGCTTAATTTTCTACGTTATTTATAAGAAGCCCTTGAAGACAATAACCAAGATGACAAAAGATACAAGATCAAGTCTCTGAGAAACCTGTTTCTTCAAAGATATCTATTTTGTCACCAAGTGCTATCAATTATCTTTACATCATTCACAATTCCCCTTTCATATTTTGCTCCCTATCTGATTAAACTACCACTCCTATAGGTTTTCAGACATTTTCTATTTCACTGTCATCACTGCCACAGCATCCTCATTACTCATCCTGCCTCTTCTCAACTTACTACATACCACAGCTAGATTCATCTTTCCCAACTACTGTTTTAACTGAATAAACTTTGCCACCACACAACCTATTTCTAAAAATACAAATGATTGGCCAGACACAGTGGCTCACGCCTGTAATCCTAGCAATTTGGGAGGCCGAGGTGGGCGGATCACCTGATGTCAGGAGTTTGAGACCAGTCTGGCCAACACGGTAAAACTCCCTCTCTACTAAAAACAAAAACAAAAACAAACAAACAAAAAAAACAATTAGCCTGGTGTGGTGGCATAAGCCTGTAATCCCAGCTTCTCGGAAGGCTGAGGCAGGAGAATCGCTTGAAACTCGGAGGCAGAGGTGGCAGTGAGCTGAGATCTCACCACTGCACTCCAGCCTGGGCAACAGAGCAAGATACTGTCTCAAAAAAAATAATAATAATAAAACAAAACAAAACAAAAGCAAATTTCCTCCTACTCTCTTATTTGAAGACTTCCTCTAAATCATGTCAGTTTGTCACTTCTAAAAGATACATGTCTTTTTCCAGTGCTTTCTTCTTTCTTATTCCCTTCTTTTGCCACCCAATTGCTATCATCTCCACATATTGCATATCCAGTTATACTTTAGGGTTTGGAAATATTAACATTCTGTAGGACATTTAATCTCACTCTCTCCAGCTTTTATTGGCCATAGCTTTCTCATTACAGACTTAAAAAAAATATTTTGTAAATATTTGTGTAAATATCTCTTATCATGTGGTAAGCTTTAAAATAATTCATTATAATTCTCATGGTGTTAACACTTGTGTTCTATAAATATATCGAATTATTGAAACATTAAGAATAGATGATCTTTTAATCTATGCATTAAGCCACTAGGAGAAAATAAGGTTTCCAAGCCAAATGTCACAACTTAAACCTTAATTAATTAGCTTCAAAATTTTGCTTTCAGTAATTTCCAGAAGATACATGTATAATTTATCTTTAAAAAATATTATCAGAATGAATAGGTTTGTACAGATGTGCCAGACAAAATTATTTTCATGGTCACAGACATATCTTGAATATTTCATTCCATTTATATGTTCCCATTTCAACTGTGTGACTCAGAGAATTTGTTAAATCTATTTGCTATTTCTCTTACTTCTTTTAGTTCAGATGTAAATTACCAGATACCTTACAAAGCCCTGACTGGCATTATCCAAATAATGTAAAACAGGAAATTTGAGTTTCATATTCAAAACAGTGTCCTTTAGACCCCAATTCAATTATACCTCCTCTCACCTTGGTAACTTAGAATTCCAGGTTTCCATTATCAAAATTCCTTTAGTTTACCTGTCACTGCAGATTCTGTCAACTGGCTGCAACTAAGGAACATTGGCAATACTGACAAAAATGGTTTCCAACAGCTAATACTAAAGGCATAGTTTTAAAAAATCTTTTTAAAGTCATTACAAAGCTGCCTTAATCCTTCTGGAGCAAGGTAGAATATAAATGAAGTCGTCTTATTTGTTTCCTTAGGGAAGGAATATATGCAGATCATTTTCCCATAATTTGGAAAATATATTACTTATTTATTTTCTCTTGAAGGGCTTTATCTTTCTTTGCTGGCAAAAATAGTTGAAGATACAACTTTCTCTGTAGCATACAAATTATGAAATCTGTATTCCTTCCTACAAACAGTAAAATATGGTTCGATATCATGATAACACAAAAATAAAAATACATATCAGTGAGATGGCAAAGAGTGTGAAATTCCTAGAGAGGTACTAAGAGCCTTTAGGAGTCCCCAATTCTATTGATTGAACCGTTTTCCAACCCTCACCAACGTTTTCTCCCGTGAATTAATTATGATGACTGGGCAACCGCAGCCCCATAGAGTACTCACGTCCAGCAAAATGCATCCAGGCTACAAAGCAGACAAGATCTCTTAACTTTCCTCCAGACAGAAAAGTCTGCCTTCTCAGTCATTTTCTCCAATTAGAAGAAGTAGAAAAGCCTTTGGCTTAGGAGAGATTTATTCTAGAGTTCCTGAAGGATCACATGTGAAATGAATATTTTTTTAAAAGACCAAAAAAATTAATTTTGAGGAGTCTTAATAAATTTGATTGATATCTGAGACCTAACATCTTACAATTCAGCTCTCTGACAGGAACCAATAACTACCCATTTATCTATTCAATAAATATTTATTAAATGCCTAAAATGTTTCAGGTAATGTTCAGTGAAGAAAGCAGAGGATGGTTCCTGCTGACACAGAACTCAGTATTTAGCGGGAAAGATATTTCCCCATATTAACACATAATCCCCTCCATTATCTGGGACTCTTTCTCACATCTCAGATATTGACTTTTTTTACTGCCTGACACCTGTGTTAATTACATATCTCCCTCTTTCTCCTACTCTTACACCTTCTTAGTAATCAGCTTTTGTTGATCCTAACTCCTAAAGCTTCCGCTGACAATTGGGAGACTCCATATCCCCACATGAGATTGGCGGTACCTAGAACTAAATTTTAAAACAATACATACTCCTGTAGTCCCAGCTACTCGGGAGCCTGAGGCAGGAAAATCACTGAACCCGCGATGCGGAGGTTGCAGTGAGCCGAGATCGCGCCATTGCATTCCAGCCTGGTGACAGAGAGAGACTGACTTAAAAAAAAGAAAAAAGAAAAAAGACAATACGTAATCTGTTTTCTGACTACATACACACATTTTAACTTGCGCTCTTGCCAAGGCAGGGCAACATAAGATGAGTTTAACTTTCAGTAGACCTTGTACCAATAGTTCTGCATTTTTCTTGTCGCCTCCGTTTCTCTTTTTACTAAGGTCTCATTTATTTTCTATAAATGACTCAAGATTCTTTCCATTTTCCTTTGATGACAGAAGTCTTCTTTTCTCTGCCCTATCAGCCACTCTACTTTACACAAAGAGAAGAAATAATTTCCAGATGGAAACTGTGGCAGATTATGTTTTGTGCTTGTATGCCAATCACACCACTTTGGTAACTAAATATATCCAAAGCCTATCAGCTTTCCTGAAAATTTAAAGCTAAAAAAAATAGACTCAACTCTAAAGTGAAGTTTGAGATTATGTACCAACGTATTGAAGAACTTTCAGCTCTCAGCCGAAGAACTCCCCAAACTATGAAGGGAAACAGAGCTCACTAGAGGGAAACCTAAGAATGGCGTAACTATACTGGGAAGTAGGCACTGTTTTTTATTACACAAATGCTTTATTGATTTGGTGTACCGGTGCATGCCAGGCACTGACAAAATAGAGGTAAAGAGTTCTAGTAGTTTCATGTTCTAGTCTTGGAAACAACTGATAAATGTGTAAACATATACAAATGCCTATATTCTCTGTTTCCAACTTTAAAGTGCATTGAGTTTGAAATGTTTAAATAACCTATGAACTGTGTTTCCAGATAAGGACATAAAGAAAATTTTACCAACAAAAGGAGAAAAAATTAACACTACGTATCTACTCTGTATCTGCATTAAGTGTTTCATTTAATCTTCCCATCAATAACAAAAATAATGATACCTGCTGATTAAAAAATTGTATGTTGGTTCTTTGAACTTTGTTGAAACTTACGTCAAGATCTAGAACCTGAACAATTTTTATAAATGTTTGTTTTCTAGGTTCACTTTACCTTAATGTTTTTGCTCAATGATTTGTACTTTTGATAATATTTATATTTATTATATTATAAATTTAACATATATAGAAAAACATTTTTAATGGTTACTTATAGGATGATCTATCAATGGGAATAATACGTAAGAGTTATTAAACATCAAGTGAATTGGTCAGCTTCTCTTATAGTTTTGTTAATACTTGCTTTGTGTATTTCGTGGTTATCTCATTAAGTTCACGTAAGTTTAGACTTTTCACCTGTGATCTTGGTTAAGGGAATTTAATTCCTTTGTCTCAGTTTCCTCCCCTATAAATTTGAGGTATTTGATTCTGCCAGGTGCCCAGAGCTACTATCATCCTAGATTCACTTTAAATTTTCTATTGGAGGTAGCTGAGGTCATGTAAATTAAGACCCAAAATCCAAATAAATGCTGTCTAATTATGGCTAAGAAATCTCCAAGTACACGTCTCCTCTGCCTTCAAGATCCTGTTCCACCAAGGACTCATGATCAGACGTATATATCTTCATAGTCTCTTGCTCTGCTTTTTTATCAGATTCACCCACTGAAGGTATGATATTTGAGAAATGTGGAAATGTTTCCAATCTGAGTTTCCACTCTGCTCAGTTCCTAGGACTTTTTACACTGTCCTCTTCCTGGGAGACTATCAATAGCCCATCTCTATGCCCCCTGATATTTGAAACTCACTAGCTCAGCTATTGACTAAAGCTGCTTTTTTTTTTTTAATTGTGACATATTTGTGTATAGACACACACACATATATATGTGAAGTTATTTTTTGCATTTCCCAAAAACTTCTTGGTGTGTGCTATACAAGGAGAGATTTTTTTCTGAACAGCTAAGCTTCTATTGCCAAAAATGGAAGTTTTTTTACATTGTGCCCTGCTATCTTCTTACTCTTATCGGTTGCACTGTAGGAAATGATTGATTGAAATTGATATAACTATACCTAAGTAGTAATTTATAGATTAGAATCTTATACGTGCTTCACATTGTCTTCACATATAACTTTCACATTGTCTTTTGTTCTCTAACAAGTTATAATAACTTTTCTGTAATATTTTCTTTAGAAATAAAACATAACTACATGATCTCATTGGTATAGTATTTCCTTGCCTTATGTAAGTTCCAATATAAAGTGAGCCTCTAACCAGATATTGTCTTTGACAAATATTTTGCTTATGCCATAAGTTTCCTAGTCACTAAAGTATGTGTATGTGTGTGTGCATGTGTGTGTATAAGGGACTTGTGGTACAATGGGGTGAAGAAGCTTGGAGATTTGTAATCTATGGAATCTCTACTTCATTTACATCTATACAAACACACATGCATACATATATACATAGATGGTGATGATAATGATGAAAATCATGGCACATTGGATGGAAATAATGCAAATGAAGAAAAAAATTGTTTTGCCCATAACACTTTGATAAATCAATAAAAAAATTTTCAAATGTCAGCAGAACTTCCCAATGGAATAAATAATAAATGTCCATTATGGCTATTTGAGTCTTTCAGTAGGCCCATATAACTAAACACCAAAATGACATCTAATAATTTTTATTAGAATAATTTATAATGAATTATACATTATACAGTGAAGTCCTCCAGGTCTTTAAAGTTCACATATCTAATTTTCTGCATTTTTAATATCTCCAAATTTGTGTATATGTATAGCTAGATAGATATGTGTATACTGTATTTAAGTGCATATATACACACATAAATACATATGCATATGTTTTTAATTATATATTACTCTTTACATATATGTATCTTAATTGTTTTTATTTTATTATTTCTCTTGTTGCCACATCGTTGACAATCATTTTATTTTATTATTGGTACGCCAGATCATAATCCTACAGTTTTAATTAAGAACAACCAGTAACCATGATTTTTAGAATTCTAAATAAGCCAGATTAAACAAGGTATTTAGTGAGAAAATGCAAGGGCAGTATCTGAGTTTTATTGTGTGAAATAGGTGAACATATCTTTGGTTATATGGAAGCCTCTATCACTTAAATTTTAGTTTTTGGAAAAACCTAAAAGTGTATTTTAATTCAATAGTAGCTTTAAAACACTGTGTTTCTGCAAGTAGCAAATGACACACAAGAAAAGAAACAGAACAGCAAAAACCTTTTAATCAGCAAAATTTTCTGTTTACTGATAATTCATTGCCAGAAAGTAAAATGTCCCTTGAAGATTAAGATAATAGTTTTACATTGATAGATGTCAGTGGATAATGGAATTGTGTCTCTCATTACCATTGCTCAAGCTGCTAAACCTTCAGCCCAAAATAAACAAAATGACCTTTTGGTCATTTGTTAAATTGTAATGAAGGAAAAATTCTGTGAGAATTGTCTAAGACATTTCTTGGAATGGGGACATTTTCCCATTTTTCATTCCAAGATGTCAAAGCAATTAATCATTATTTTCCACAGCTGAGACATGTTTTAATACATTAAAGAGTTTTCTATAGCAACAATTGATTGAAAAGTACTGAGGATATAAATAAAATTTAATTAATTTGGCAAAAAAAAAAAAAAAAAAAAAAAAAAAAGCCTGAAAATGTTTGGAGATGTTGGAGATATGACTTTTACCAGTTTAGAAGAACAGTGTAATTCTGGAGAGCAGAATGTTTGCTTATGAATTCCAGGCTCTAACTTCTTACGCATTTCTATCCAAGAAAATGTCAACAAAAGAAAACCCAAGATTTATGTACGTTTCATTTTTGATATCACAAATTTTATCCATTTTTATGAGGTATGCCTCATAAAGTTTATCTTTTCATAACATTTAAAGCTCTCAATATGACTTTTCGCCAACTCATACAGATAAAATAAAATTCTACTTAGAAATATTTCCTCCTTGCCTCACTCCAGAAAGCCATGCTGGTGAGAGAGGAAAAGAGTTTACAGATTTTCCAGGGATTGTGTTTAAAGTCACAGTTGAAAGGAAACAAACCTATTTTCCCTGCAGCATTCTTCCAAGACATCCTAATTATTAACGTATCTTATGCATTGTCACTGATAAATGAGGCTAACTGCTCAAAAGGCTAATTTTTAGACCTCCTCTCATATTAAGATTTAAGGCAATAAATTATACATGTTATTTTAGCTTTAAACAAATGTTACATGGTACTAACTACATATAGTTCAAAATTGCTATTAATACAAATTTAAATTTTTTTTCTAAAACCATTGGATGTATTTGATTACTCTGCACCATGTCTTATCAGAAAGAAAATAGCAAACGTATAAAGGCATTCACCTTAAAATCCTACATTTTATCCCATGAAATGTTCAACTAATATTGGAGTCTCGAAAATACTTGACTAGCTGTGATGGTTAATACTGTGGCAACTTGATTGGATTGAAGGATGCAAAGTATTGTTTCTGGGTGTGTCTGTGAGGGTGTTGCCAGAGGAGATTAACATTTGAGTCAGTGGACTGGAAGAGTCAGACCCATCCTCAATTTGAGTGGGCACTATACAATTGGCCGCCAGTGCAGCTGGAAAAAGCAGGCAGAAGAAGGTGGAATGAGCTGATTTGCCGGTCTGGCTTTCATCTTTTCCCTGTGCTGGATGCTTCCTGCCCTTGAACATCAGACTCCAGGTTCTTGGGCTTTTGGACTCTTAGACTTACACCAGGGGTTTTCCAGGGGCTCTCAGGCCTTAGGCCACAGACTGCAGGCTGCACTGTGGGCTTCCCTACTTCTGAGGTTTTGGGACTCAGACTGAGCCAATCCTGGCTTCCTTGCTCCTCAGCTTGTAGATGGCCTATCATGGGACTTTACCTTGTGATCCTGTAGTCAATTCTCCTTAGTAAACTCCCTTTCATATATCCATATATCCTATTAGTTCCTTCCCTCTAGAGAACCTTGATTAACACACTGGTAAACTGCAAATGAACAGTAGGACAATTGAGGCAAATATTTAAAGTAGAGTTACTTAAGGAATTCCTCATCAAGTAATTGCAGAGCTTGCAATTTAATCTAGAAGCAATGACTCAAAAACCATAATTTGCCAGTCTACCACAATTCCACTTTAATTAGGTTAAAGAATGAAGGATCTCATTTTGCACACAATATTTCTCATATTATTATGTTTTACTAGATTCTGTCTATATTTTTATCAATATTATTTTTTTAGAACAGACTATTAATCTGAGATAACTTTGTTTAAGAGTTTTAATTTATACAATAAGCCAATCTAGGAAAGAGCTGCCAGGCCAACATTTGAATTTTTAGATAACTGGGGACTGAGATAAGCAAGAATCAGAACATGATTAAACAATGTGAAAGCTAATGCTTTCCTAAGTCACATATAATACCTTTCTTCTAGCTTTTCCAAGTCTGTTCTAAGGAATCCATAAATACAGAACTTGTTCTGAATGTCAAGTAACTAAAACGAGGAGTCTTTTATCACTGAAGGGTTTGTAGAATTTAGAGGAGAGAAATAAGTAGGCTGGATAAGTCAGGAATATTCTTGAAGATAATGAAGCTCTAGGAAAAAAAGAGTGAAATTAAATTTGGTGGACAAGGAGAATTCAGGACCACAATTCTGCATAGAACCCAATAGACTAAGAATATGGTGAGTAGACCTCTGTGGGTTGACTGGGTTAATCAAATGATATCCCAGATCCCAGAATGACACTTTTTCATCTAATATATTCCATGAGTATATGTCAGTGGCCTTACATTTACTAGTCCTGATAATTAATTAAGTAATATCAAATATATTCTTATAAATTCTACCCTTAAATGAGGTGGAACAAGATAAAGCAGGATTTCTACTTATTGTTTTTGAAAATTGCTTTTTAGTCACAAATTTCATATGCTCAAATCTTCTTATCTATTGCCCTACCCAAATAATTATCATTGTCATCAACTAGAAATATTAATAATTTATTAGGTTCTTTCAAAAAATAAGTATGAAGAATTTAAGAAAGAAAAGATAATAGATTGACTTTGTTTGAAGAGGTTACTTCATTTTCTTTATTTCTGAATCAATGTTTTAAATGTTTTCTTAAGTAGAAAGGAAAATAACAGCAGGAGTTGGGCATACAAATTGTTCAGATATGCATTAAAATTAACAAAACTTATATGAACTACATTAAAAATATGAAGCAATCACTCATTTGTGAATCCTTCATACAACAATTGTTTAATGAGTATCAACCATGTGTCAGTCACTATACTGAGCGTCAGTGATAGAACAAGAGTAGTTTCAGCCCTCCTCTGAGACCAGAAGCTCAGAGTCTAGTTCTGTGAGACAGAATAAATTTTCATGTAAGTAATTAAAATTTCACTAACTGGCTGAAGCAATAAAATCATTAATCATGTCATACAGCAAAAGCTTCAAGATATACAGTTAATCCTTTGGTCCTGTGGTCCATCAATTCAATGCTTTCACCAGCTTTTCCATTCTGCTCCACTATCCTTATGGTATTGGCTTTGGGACTTTTTTCTTTTTTTTTTTTTTTTGAGACGGAGTCTCGCATTGTCACCAGAGCTGGAGTGCAGTGGCATGATCTCGGCTCACTGCAACCTCCATCTCCCGAGTTCAAGCAGTTCTCCTGCCTCAGAGCAGCTGGGATTACAGGTGCCTGCCACCACACCCAGCTAATTTTTTGTATTTTTAGTAGAGATGAAGTTTCAGCATGTTGGCCAGGCTGGTTTTGAACTCCTGACCTCGTGATCTGCCCGCCTCAGCCTCCCAAAGTGCTGGGATTACAGGCACGAGCCATGGTGCCTGGCCATGGGACTTCTTGCCATATTGTTGTATGGCTGTTGCAGAGGAGTAGCATGAGCTGGTTTTTCTCATTCGCCGAATCTTTCATCTGATAGCAAAAAATTTTTCTTATTTTCATCTAATTTCCTAGAACTTGTCCTGTATTAGTACAGGGCAATTGGTAAAGCAAGTACCTTAACATGTAAGATGACTGGTTTTAACCTGTCATGATTACTCTCTTGGGACTGTGCAAAATATTTTGTTGACAAAATCCTGGTTGTCTTAGAAAGGAAGAAAAAGGATAATGCCCATCCCCTACTCTACCTTAATTAACTTCTTGAAGAGAAATTTCTCATTTTAATGGTAGAAATTCATGGTGTTCTAAAATGGGGTGTTCCAAAGCTTCCAGAAAGTTAAGGAGAATTGAGAAGCTGTGGTCTTATTTTAAAATTATATTCATTTATTTATTTTAAAATGTGCATAAAACTAAGACTATATATGAAAAAAAATCTATCCCCTTTCTCAAAGTTTGAAAAGTACTTCATGTAATAAATTACATACTTGTGTTAATCTACTAAGCAAATCAATTGCAAAAAATCCCAAAGCCAATTCCTCTTGCTTTATCAGGAACACATTTTCATAGCTGGTTAGAAAAAAGAGTGAGGCACCGTAGAAATATGCAGAACATTGGCTATAACACACACACAAAAAAAAAAATCCAAGAGAACACAATAGAAATACGTGGTATCAAAAGTGTATCTTTTTATTTTAATCTGTGTGAATAAATGGGTTAGCATTTGTCGTTAAAAAGTATATATAAGGCCATGTGCAACCATTCTTTAAGGATTTTCTGAAACTACATTCTTGTTTATTATATTACATGGGAGAATCTAATCATGCTAGAGTAAGAAGCAATGCTAATGTCCCAGTAGTTTAGCAAAATAAAACTTTATTTCTCATGCATATGAATTCTGCATTAGGTCCAACCAACTTTTCAGGGCCTCTGTGTTCTAAATGGATACTCAGCATTAAAAGCTGTTTCAAGCTTATGGCACCTCTGTGTGAACTCGTGCTACCCAGATGATGGTAGCACAGGAAGATAGCATAAAGAAATGACCACCAGCACTTAAGAAATGACCACCAGCACTTAAACACTTCTTCCCAGAAGTTTACAAACATCCAATTCATTGAAGCAAATCATATGGCTTTGCTAGATTTCAAAGGGTTATGAACTCAAAAGAAATGGAAAACAGGAAAAAAAAAAAAAAAAAAAAAATCTTCATGAACTTTTGTATTATCGAGGACATTTAATTTAAAAAATTGTACAATCCCATTTCCGAAGTTTCTATGACTTTTTTTTTCCATCTGACATTATTGAGTTGAACCCAATGCATGCCATATTTG
Source organism: Rhinopithecus roxellana (assembly GCF_007565055.1). Classification (NCBI taxonomy): domain Eukaryota; kingdom Metazoa; phylum Chordata; class Mammalia; order Primates; family Cercopithecidae; genus Rhinopithecus; species Rhinopithecus roxellana. The sequence goes on along the minus strand of NC_044549.1, from coordinate 111,351,380 downwards.
AATATAGAACTATGTATTAATTTAATTCAGTGCACTTTGATTGAATACTTTTTAAGGGCCAGCCAGTGGGAAATCATATGTAGATTAACATCTCTGTAAAGTCTTCTCATTCCATTTTCCTAAATTTTACTCATCTTTCAAGTCTCTTTTTGGGTCTTGTATACCTGAAGCATATCATAGCACAATAATAAAAGCACAGATTCCGGATTCAGAAAAGCCTGGGTATGAATTCAAGTGCATTTATTAACTTAGTAACTGAATCATCTTTTAAAACATCTAAATCTGCTGGACCTCAATGTGCAGAATTATAGTATCTACCTCAGGAGATTGTTCTCAGGATTGAACAACATAAATAGAACCTCAGAGACCATATTTATTTAATGTGTCCTTTCTTTCAGGTACTGTACAAGAAGAATGCCGTAAGTATCAGTGTCCAACAATTGTTAGCTATTATTTTCAATAAGATTTTTTTTTATGATTTTCACTTTCTTAGCAGGCCTGCTGCTACTATGATCCAAAATTGTTTTCTTTTCTCATTGTCAGAATTCTAGAAATTGAAGATATGAAAAAAAATAACCTCAATAGATTCTGTCCTCACTAATTTTGTCATTTATAAACTAAAATATTGTTTCAAGTTTAAAATAAAGGGTATGAAGCTTTTGTAAGACATCTAAAGTTAACCAGGTGATAAACGTTTGTGTGCAAATGTATGGTGGGATTTCATCTACACAATAGTAACAATTGTTCTTTAGATGCTTATTCATAAACTGTCTTGTGGTTTTCAAATATGCCCAAGTTTGTGAATATCATCATTAAAATTTAGATAAAGTTACTAAAAGATGGGTATCCTGTTTTGTTTATTATATATCTTACAGCACCATATAAGAGGTGCACACATATTTGACTAAGGATTTATTCTATGTTCTAGTCAATAGCAGACTTTCAGGGCTACTCTGTCAGTATGACCCTCCTACCATCAGGCTGTGCTGGCTCTGTAGGGCTAGCCAATATCCTTAAAATCCATATTTGGTGAAATCTAGTAAAATAATTGATCTAGATATGAATAATATTCCCCACAGTATTTCATTGGCTGATTCCAGCCAATTCCAGTTATCAATAGAGGCTCCAAAGGCTGAAGAGAGTTCTGTGGCCCCAGAAATGGGAAGAAGGGGTGTAATCTTCACCCTCCCAAGCTCAAAGAGATCACTGAACAAAATGGGAACTGAAAAACTTTACAATATCAAAAAAGGATGTCATGAAACTTTACAATATCAAAAAAGGATATCAAACTACTTCAGCCTATTTGTTTCTTGTATCTTGATTCAAATCTTAGAACAGAATAAAAAAAATGATATAGTCAGTGCCATTTGTACATGCTGTGGCCAGGGAAAGTGAAATCCTAGTTTTGTCCCAATAATCAGTGATGATGAAGTGGTCAACTCATGGGGGAAAGTGAGAGTGCTGTTTAAAAGGCCAAATGAATGTGAGGCAGCCAACAACCAGGCAATGTCTACCTCTGTCTGATTTGCTTTTAGATTTCTTCTTGTATAGCCATCAAACTAAAAGTATGTAAAAAAAAAAAAAAAAAAATTACCATTCTAACATAGTTGTTATTACTTCTTTTCAAATCATTTTGCTACCTTTGCCTTGGACTCTCCAGAACCGTCATTATGGGTAAAATAAATACAGTCCTTAATATTTCAATATCTCTAGCCTATCTATGCTATGTCTGTGAGGAAAGCTGTATCCTGATGATACGGTTCAGACATTAAAATGCACACTGACTTATAATCCCAAGCCATTCACCAGGATTTGAAACGAACACAAAACCTTTTCAGTCAACCTTTCCCTAAGAGCAAGATCTAACTTCCTAATTCCAGAAGCATTTAAAAATTACACTGAAGAGGATAGAAATGTAAGTATGTGGAGAATGTGCAGATTCATTCAAATACAACAAGAATGTTTTCAAGCATATTTTAAATTTAATAGAGTTCCTATTCAAACTCAATAAAATCATTTATGACTATTACGCTGAATGCTAACATTATTGCTTCTACAAACAAATCCAATCCAATTTAGCAAAGAAACCTTACAGCAGAAGGGAAAAGGACTTACTGGGAAAATTTTAAATAGGTCAGTTTTACTGGAAAAATACTGAATAGAATAATCTGCTTTTTCCCAGTAGGAAATAGGTCTTATAAATAGCCTAAATGGCTTTATGAAGGATAGAATATTCAGACTAATGTATCTCCTTATACTTGCCCAAGAAACTAGCAAATCTTCAGTATAAACAGACCCAACAGAAAACATCCAATAGGTGCATTGTATCATTTTAACTGTCTCCCTAAACCACAGACACGTAACTGTTCACAAACAGAGTAACTGAGAGCATTATTTCATATTTGTTTTACATTGAAAATGAACTGTTATAGTGGGCTTATTCATAAACATTGTTCCTATTAAATACATACATATATACTTAGTATTTGGCAAAGTTAGCTTGTCTAATATATAAATGCAAACTTAATAAAGACCAAAATAACTGCTTTGTTTAATTTGTACTTTGTTATATATTTACTTATCTTTGCAAATTAAATATATCAAAAGTTACTTTACATTACCTTGAAGACATAGGATATGGAACATTAACAATGGTTATACTGAACTCTCACCCCAAATCATATCGTTTAATTAAATGCATTACTTTTCATTCATTTCTCTCAAAATACCTGTGAACAATTTATATAGCTATCTAACAATTCACATAAATAACATGTCAGCCTTCATACAAAATTACTTATTGAATCAGTGGATGTTTTGACTTTCACACCACTTTCTGGTTCCTGAGATTATTACACCTGTCTTTGTTTTATTTGCATTCTTCCTCTAATTATCTCCTCATCACTGGGACCCTCTTTGCTCCATCCTCTGCTCTTTTCTCAGTCTATGTAGATTCTGTGACAGCTGTCACGTTTTGGCTGTGGAATGATGACTTTTACACCAGTCTTCTGATCTCCACACCTCAAGAGCCAGCTGCATTGTAGATGTTTCCATTTAGGTGCCCCCCAAACACCTTTGGTCTCCACACATCCACAAAGAAGTCCTCATCTGCTTTCCCCACCCTACTCCCATTTGCCACCAGCATCATCACCCAATCAGGAATTCAACCCATATTTCATCCTTCCTTATTTTATCCCCACATTCAATTCATAACAAAGTCCATCTCTCTATCCTCCTAACATCTTTTGATCTCCTCTCCTACCCCATTTTCATCCTCAATACCTCCTTCATTTACGCATCATTATCGTAACCTTGAATATTGTCCTGCCATGATTAAAATCAATAAACAGTTCCCCAAAGCCTTTTAAAAATAGCATGCACCTAATAAATCACAGGAGTAATACATCCATTCAAGTGGCACAGCCCACTCTATTTGGAAACATCATTGCCTTATATACCTTTGGAATATGGTCACTCATGCCAAGTTGCTCTTTCAAAACTACAACATCAATAAAATATATATTTTTTGTCAGAATACAAGACCTGCAAGGGACATGCAAAATGGAACTTCCAAGGCCTTGTTTGATGAAGAAATAAGGGCACATATTTATTAGTTAGTTTGTCTTCTTTAACTGAGCTAGTTCATTAAGCTTCTATACCAGTCCTCGATGTCTGATCTTTGAATAGTGCTGGCAAGTTTTATTGCACACAGAGAGAACACTGGCCTTCTGATACATACCAGACCATCATTGCACATAGGAAAGTGCTAGCCTTCTGGTGTCCATCAAACAATCATAGGTAATGCTGACCTTCCACTGGGCACCAGACCAATATAGCACAAAGGGAGAAAGGCCAATAGAGGGAAGTAGTTAAAAGCACAAAGCCTTGGCAACTCACCAAGTTCTCTGTGCCCACATTTCTTCTTCATACGGAGGATATCAGAAGTGTGGAACCAATAGCTTGTGGGAGTTAAAATAAACTAATATGAATAATAATACATATAAAGACTTTGAACTGCACTCTGCATGTAGTAGCAGTATTAAACTTTTCCTTGCTATTATTGTAAACACGTAGAGCTATATGAGCATTACTAAAATTTATTTGTTATTACTTCAGTGTCACCACAGCATATCTTGTACTAAAATTCAAAATACCTCCTACCTTTCTTGAAGAACCATAGAAACTAGGAACTGATGCCCTTTCTACTCTAAATAATTTTAAAATAAGTCTTATCATATTCATTCCTTATAAAAATGAAGATTAGTTTTACCTAGGTAGTTCATCTGCCTTAAGATTCTGGAAGGCAGTAAGTCATTTATCACATTTATCAAGGTAGTAGTACCAGAAATAAAATCACCATGAAGCTAATGAAGCTTAAATTTCTGAACCCTTCAATTTTACAGGCTCCTCTGAAATGTGGGAGAGTTTAAAAATACGTTCACTGAATACCTTTTTTATAATTTTCAAGAGTTGTATATTCTATGTTCTCTTTTTTTAAAAATATATACAAAATTATATATGGTGCGTATCCCAGAAAACATGGATTTATTCTTAGATAATACTGACATCACTGGCATATCTCTACACAAGTGGGATATGAAAAACTTCTATAGCAGTGATCCTTCCACATTGAGAATATGGGAAGATTTTCATTTTTTCGTTTGAAGCCACAGCTATCATTTCAAGAAAATTCTTATCCTAGTACCTCAGATGGAGCCTCATCGTCCCTGACATAATCACAAGCCTTGTGCTTTGTGCATTGTTTTCCTGCAACCTATAGATTTGGTAGACCAATTGAAGATGTACTTTAGGTCAACTGCATTGTAGTTATTTTGTGCATCCTGCCACCAATAGCCTACTATAGCTGCTGTTTGATTACCCTGTTTTCATGATGATTTTAGAGTCCTCAGATAAGCACCTGTCCCTGTGGGCATTTTCACAAGACAGTATTGATCCTGAAGCCAAGAATTACATTTTGCACAAGCATGTGCAGACATACACATACATAGAGAATTCACTGCATTTTTCGTTGCCTTCCTTTGAATTCTTTGTACTATGTAGAAAATATCCATCTACCCAAGATATTTCTATTATCACTTCTGACACTGACACTACAATCTTTGAGCTGTTAAATTAGAGACATCCATCATGAAACATTCTATGCATTTGCAATGAAAAGTATGAGACGTCTTAGTCCACAAACTGTTATGTATTAAATTGGAGCTCCACCTGTTATCCGCTTGCCTGTATCAGGCATTAGAAAATTCAGAACTAGATGCAGGCTACTATTGCATTGTGAAGTATTATTCTTTTCTGGTTATTATTACTCAGATACTGTCGATCACACCATTAAAACAATCTTGCATCTGCAAAATTTGCTCCAGGGAAGCATCAGCAATTCCATTACTGTGAAAGGTATTGGAAGATTGTGGTTAGCTACCGGCTCCTGTTCAGCTGGTTATGTACTCAGATTATACAGGCCTCGCAGAAAAAGTGTTTATTGCTGAATAAGAAACAAGGAATTTGTCATAACATAAGAAACAGAGGAGAAAGAGAATCTTCTCGACTGAAAATTCTATTTCTTTAATGCTAGCCTATAGGCAGTGTTATCATATGGAATCAATCCCTGAAACTTCATCTTGCCCTTATGGAGCATTTCATTATTGTTGAACTGAATGCTGTTACATGGTTTCTCCAAATTCAAGTAGCTGCAAGTTAGAAAACACATTACTATCAATGTATCAAGAATGGTCTGTAAAATAATTATTTCCATGGTTCTGCTTAATCTAAAGAATTAGAGAATCAAGAAATATTTTTAGAAGTAAATTTTCCCAGCCAGGCACAGTGGCTCATGCCTATAATCCCAGGACTTTGGGAGGCCAAGGTAGGTGGATCATGAGGTCAGGAGTTTGAGACCAGCCTGACCAACATAGTAAAACCCCATCTCTACTAAAAATACAAAAATTAGCCAGGCATGTTGGTGCATGCTTGTAATCCCAGCTACTCAGGAGGCTGAAGCAGGAGAATTGCTTGAACTTGGGAGGTGGAGGTTGCGGTGAGCCCAGGATCACGCCACTGCACTCCAGCCTGGGCAATAGAGCAAGACTCTGTCTCAAAAAAAAAAAAAAAGGAAATTTCCCCATATATTAGTATTCATTGTAACTGTTAATTTTAAGTGTCAACTTGACGGAGCTACAGCAAACCCAGATATTTGGTCTAGCATTATTATCAGCATGTCTGATGATGGTGTTTCTGGATGAGATCAACATTTGAATCAGTAGACCGAGTAAAGCCTTCCTTAATGTAAGAAATCCTCATTCAGTGAGCTGAGGGCCTAAAGAGAAAAAAAGGCTGACTTTCCGTCTGGTAAGAAGAAATTCCTCCTGCCTGATTGCCTTGAACTGGAACATCAGTTCTTGCCTGCTTTTGGACTCAAACGGAAACGTCAGCTTTTTCTGAGTCTCAAGCCTGTTGGCATTTGAAATGTAACTACATCATCAGCTCTCCTGGATCCCCAGCTATCTGAATGAATATCTTAGGTCTTCTCAGCTTCCCTAACTACATTAGCTAATTCCATAAAATAAATCTCCTTACACACACATATACACACACACATATTCATAAATTCTGTTTCTCTGGTGAACCCTAACACGCTCATATTTTCATAATTATCAGACGTTGCTAATTCTTTGCAACAGAAGAAACCTTCTAGACATACAAAGAGAGAGACTAATGTGATAGATCAGCATGTTCAAGCTTGTCTAATTTCCTTTGTATGTTCCCATGTATACCTTTTTTTGGTCTAAATATCTAGAAGCCTCATTGTTGCTACATGCATGCTCTACTATGGTGGCCCCTTGGAATTGCTAGGTATACATCTTTGTAACTTCAAAGAGCTATGAGAACACACTTAAGTTTGAGTTATTTCTGAATCTGCGGGGTCAAAGGTGTCCTTTACATATTAAAACACCATACAGTAGTGACTTGCCTTTTAAACTTTTAATGAAGTTTTCTCCTCTGATTTGAAGAACATTTTTACAATTAAAAAATTGTACCTCTACATAAGTCATATGCCTGGGAGTATATGATGTGCATATATATAATGCATATTGTATATATAAAATATGTATTTAAATGTATTTATATTATACATATATTTAAATGCATTTATGAGAAATTAAAAAACTATATATTCATATCAAATTTTATTGTTTATGTTATATTATTCTATATTTATTATATATTATTTATATTATTAATATATGATGTATATTAACATATAATATGTAGTATATTATATATTACTAATGTACTATGTCAATACATGAATATGACCACTTTTCCCAGAGCCTGAGACTTGGTCAACCCAAATGACACCATCACAACCAATCCCCACCCACACGAGCTTATAGGTGGAGCCCCCTGCTTACACAAAGCAGCAGTGCTACAACATTCAAGAACAAGAGAGATACAAAGCTATCCATGGTGGGCTGAGTGATGAGGCTCTGCCCTGAAAACATTCCCACAGAAAGCTGCAAAACCGTTTCCCACAGCTCTCAATCACATTGTGGTCTGGAGAGAGACTACAGTGTGTGCCTGAACTAGAAATCATGAGCCTCTGGAACAGGGATGAGATAGAGAAACACATCACATTCCTGCCTGTCTAGAATGAAGGGCCAGTGCAGTTCACCTCCACCTCTGTCCATCCCTGCACCCTTCTCCTCTCCACACACACACACACACAGACCTTCATCAGGGCTGGTGCCTGTACTCACCATTGAGGTATTCATGAGCAAATCAGGGGCTCCAGCTCTCACTAGCTGTGTCTCCTCACCCCTGTAGAACAGGAAGATCAGGATACCAGTTAGTCCACTGTGCCACCAATCACTAGAAACCAAAAAGAGCACTTCATAGTAAACAAAGATCAGGCACATATATATCTGCTGGTCTCACAGATGGCTTTTACCCATAATCACCATATACTGGCCTGTAGATTGAACTGCAATATAAAACTGGACAAAAGTGTATAGGGCTATAGAAGCAAAGCCAAAAATTCCTACCCAATGTACGCTATAGTCACATCCCCTCAGGAGGGAGAGAAGGAAAAGAAAAAGTAACTCCTATCACATTAAATAATTACAAAACTTAAAAGTGCCAGCCTCTCAAGATGAGAAGAAACCAGCATAAGAACCCTGGCACCACCAAAAATCTGCATGTTGTGATGCCACCAGAGAATCATACTCGCTCTTTAGCCATGGACCCTAAATGAAATGAAACGCAGAAATAACAGATAAAGAATTCAAAGTATGGATGGCAAGGAAGTTCAAAGAGATCCAAGTCAAAGTTGAAAATCAATATAAAGAAACTACTAAAGCAATCCAGGAAATAAACAAAGAGATAAACATTTTTTAAAAGTCAGTCAAAACTATTGGAATTAAAAAACTCATTTAAGGATGCAAAAATACAATTGAAAGATTTATCAATAGACTAGACCAAGCAGAAGAAAGAATTCCAGAGTATGAAGACTGCTCATTTGACCTAATCCAAACATAAAAAATAATTTTAAAAAATAATAATCTTTAAGAAAATGAGATTATGTAAAGCAACCAAACCTACAAATTATTAGAATTTCTGAGGGAAAAAGAGAATGGAAAAACAACGTGGAAAACATATTTGAGGAAATAATTCAAAAAAAATGTCCCTAATCTCACAGAGATATAGACATCTAGGTATAAGAAATCCATAGTACATGTGTGAGATAATTTGCATCAAGATGAACATCAGTAAGGCATATAGTCACCAGGCTGTCCAAGATCAAACAAAACAAAACAAAACAAAACAAAACAAAACCTTGAGGGCTGCTAGAGAAAAGGGTCAGATTACACAAAAAGGGAACAACTTCAGACTGAGAGTGGAGTTCTCAGGAGAAATCTTTCAAGCCAGAAGAGACTGGGAGACTATTTTCAGCATTCCTAAAAAGAAAAATTTCCAGCCAAGAATTGAGTGTCTCATCAAACCAAGCTTCATAAGCAAAGCAGGAATAAAATCTTTTCCAGATAAACAACTGCTAGGGAAATCCATTTCCATTAGGTCAGTCCTACAAGAGATCCTTAAGGGAGTTATAAACATGGAAGTCAAAGAATGACAACTACTTCTACCAAAACACTCTTAAGGACGTAACCCACGTACCCTAAAAAGCAACTACACAATCTAGACTATAAAGCAACCAGCTAACAACATCACGATATGATCAGAATCCCACATATCAATATTAACCTTTAATATAATGGTTTATACAATGCACTTAATAGGCACAGAGTGGAAAGTTAAATAAAACAACAATAACTAACCAACTGCTGTTGAGGGGACCCCTCTCACAAGAAATGACACCCATAGGCTCAAATTAAGTTTTGGAGTAATATCTATCACACACAGAGAGAACAAAAAAGAGCAGGGGTCACTATCTGTATATTAGATAAGATGAACTTTAAATCAACAACAGTAAAAAAGTACAAACAAGGACATTATGTAATGATAAAGGATTCAATTCAACAAGACTTAACTATCCTAATATATATACCCAACATGAGAGCACCCAGAATCATAAAACCAAAAGACTTACACAGTCACACAATAAGAGTAAGGAACTTTAACACACCAATAACAGTTTTAGCTAGACCATCAGGGCGGAAAACCAACAAAGAAATTCTGGACTTAAAATTAACATTTGACCTAATAGACATCTACAGAACACCCCAACAAATAAACACAGAATATACATTCTTCTTACCTGCACATGGAACTTACTCTATGATCAACCACATGCTCAGACACAAAGCAAGTCTCAGCAAATTTTAAAACACTGAAATTATACCAAGTATACTCTCAGACAACAGTGAAATACAAACATAAATTAACACCAAGAAGAGCTCTCAAATCCACACAATTACATGAAAATTAAGCAACTTGTTTTTGAAGGACTTTTGCATAAACAATGAAATTGAGGCAACAATCAAAAAAGTATTTGGAACCAATTAAACAAAGACACAACACACCAAAATCTCTGGGATGCGGCAAAAGCAGTGTTAAGAGGAAAGTTTATGATAAAAGCATTGTTAAGAGGAAAGTTTATAGCACTAAACACCTAAAGAAGTTAAAAAGATCTCAGATTAGCAATAAGGAATCATACCTAGAGGAACCAGAGACACAAGAAAAAGTGAACTCCAAAGCTAGGAGAAGAAAATAAATAACTAAAATTGGAGCAAAACTTAATATAACTGGCCAGGCACAGGGGCTCACACCTGTAATCCCAGCACTTTGGGAGGTCGAGGCTGGTGGATCACCTGAGGTCAGGAGTTTGAGATGAGACTGGCTAACATGGTGAAACCTTGCCTCTACTTAAAAAAAAAAAAAAAAAAAAAAAAAATTAACCAGGTGTGGTGGTGCATGCCTATAATCCCAGCTATTCAGGAGGCTGAGGCAGGAGAATTGCTTGAACCTGGGAGGAGGAGGTTGCAGTGAGCCTAGATCGTGCCACTGCACTCCAGCCTAGTCAACAGAGGAGCGAAACTCCGTCTCAAACAAACAAACAAAAACACTGAATATAATGGAGACCCAAAAATCCATATAAAGTTCAATAAAGCCAAAAGTTGGTGTTTTGAAAGGATAAACAAGATAAATAGACCACTGGTGAGATTAGCAAAGAAAAAGAGAAAATTCAAATAAGCTCAATCAGAAAAAAAAAAAAAGTGACATTACAACTGATATGAAAAAAATATTAAAGATCTTCAGAGACTATGATGAACTCATCTATGCACACAAAATTGAAAATATAAAGAAAAAGTATAAATTCCTGAAAACACAGAACCACTTAAGACTGAATTAAGAAGAAACTGAAATCCTGAATAGACCAATAAGTTCCAAAATGGAATCAGTAATTAAAAACCTACCAACCAGAAAAAAAGCCTTGGACCAAGTGGATTAACAGCTGAATTCTGTCAGATGCACAAAGAAGAGCTAATACCAATGCTAGTAAAACTATTCCAATAAATCAAAGAGGAAGGACTCCTCCCTCAGTCATTTTATGAAGCCAGCATCATTCTGATATCAAAATCTGGTAGCCACTATACAGAAAATTTCAGGCCAATGCCTCTGATGAGCATAGATGCCAAAAATCCTCAACAACATATTAGCAAACAAAATTTAGTAGCATATTGAAATGTCAATTAATCATGATCAAGTAGACTTCATTCCTGAAACGAAGGTTGGTTCAACAAATGCAAATCAATAAGTATGATTCACCACATAAACAGAATAAAAAGCAAAAACAGTTGATAATCCTAATAGATGCAGAAAAAGTTTTCAATAAAATTCAATATCTCTTCATGATAAAAACCCTCAACAAGCCAATCATCAAAGGAACAAATCCACAAATCTACAGTCAACATCATACTGAATGGGCAAAAGCTAGAAATATTCCCCTTAAAATATGGAACAAGACAAAGATGCCCACTCTCACCACTCCCAGTCAACATAGTAATAAAAGCTCTAGCCAAAGCAATCAGGCAAGGGGATGAACTAAAAGGCAACTAAACAGGAAGAAAACAACTTATCTCTCTTTACTGATGACATAATTCTTTATTTAGAAAACCCTAAAGACTCCATCAAAGGCCTCCTAGAGCTAATAAATGACTTCAGTAAAGTTTTAGGGTACAAAATCAATGTACAAAATTCAGTAGCATTTCTTTCTTTCTTTCTTTCTTTCTTTCTTTTTTTTTTTTTTTTAAGTCTCGCTCTATCACCCAGGCTGGAGTGCAGTGGCATGATCTCGGCTCACTGCAGGGTCTGCCTTTCGAGTTCCAGCGATTCTCCTGGCTCAGCCACCCATGTGGCTAGGATTACAGGCATGCACCGCCACACCTGGCTAATTTTTGTATTTTCAGTAGAGACATGGTTTCACCATGTTGGCCAGGCAGGTCTCGAACTCCTGACCTCAGGTGATCTGCCCACCTTGACCTCCCAAAGTGCTGGGAATACAGACGTGAGCCACTGTGCCCAGTCATAATTCAGTGGCATTTCTATATACCAATAATGTCCAAGTTGACAGCCAAATCAGGAACACAATATCATTTACAATAGCCACACATGAAAATAAAATACCTAGACACATCTAACTGAGATAGATCTAACCACGGAGGTCAAACATCTCTACAAGGAAAGTTACAAAACCCTGCTGGAAAAAAAATCATACCTGGCACAAACAAATGGAAAAACATTACCTGCTCATGGATTAAAAGAATCAATATTATTAAAATGGTCTTATGGCCCAATCTATACATTTGATGCTATTCCTGTCAAACTACAAATGTCATTTTTTTTACAGAGTTAGAAAAAAATCTCTTCTAAAATTCATATGGAACCAAAGAAGAACCTGAAGAACAAAACAATCCTAAACAAATAAAAGAAAAAAAAAAAAAGCTAGAGATATCACATTACCCAAATTCAAACTATATCACAAGGCTACAGTAACCAAAACAGCATTGCAGTGGTATGAAAACAGACACATAGACCAATGGAACAGAATACAGACCTCAAAAGTAACTCCATACCTCAACAAAGTCAACAAAAATAAGCAATGGGGAACTTATTTAGTTTTGATGTGTGTCGCCTCCAAATCTTATGTTCAAATGTGATCCTCTATGTTGAAGGTGGGGCCTACCTTTCATCAAATGCTGAAAACTAGCTCAAGATGGATTAAAGACTTAGATGTTAGATGTCAAACTATAAAATTACTAGAATAAAAGTTAGGAAATACCTTTCTTGACCTCTGCCTTAGCAAAGAATTTATAATTAAGTTCTCAAAAGCAATGCAACAAGAAATTTGGCAATTGGGACCTAATTAAACCAAAGATATTCTACACAGCAAAAGAAACTATCAGCAGAGTAAACAGACAACCTACAGAATGAGAGAAAATATTTGCAAACTATGCATCCAATAGAGGTCTAATTTCCAGAATCTAAGGAACTTAAACAGATCAGCAAGCAAAAACCAAATCAACCCACTAAAAAGTGAGCAAAGAACAGGAATAGATATTTCTCAAAAGGAGACGTATAAGCAGCTAACATAAGAAAAAATGCTCATCACTAATCATCACAGAAATGCAGATCAAAACCACAATGAGATATCATCTCACACCAATCAGAATGGCTGTTATTAAAACATCAAAATGTAACAAATGCTAGTAAGGTTGTGGAGAAAAGGAAATGCTATACACTGTTGGTGAGAATGTAAGTTGTTAAGCCACTGTGGAAAGTGGTTCAGAGATATCTTTAAAAACCAAAAAGAGAGCAACTACTCAAATCAGCAATCCCATTACTGGGTATATATCCAAAGGACAATAAAGCATTCTACCAAAAACACACATGAATTCTTATATGTTCATCTCAGCACTATTTACAATAGCAAAGGCATGGGATCAACTTAGGTGCCCAACGAAGGAGGATTGGAGAAAGAAAAATTGCTACATATACACCATGGAATACTATTCAGCAATAAAAAAAGAATGAAATCATGTCCCTGGCAGCAACATAGATGGAGCTGGAGGCCATTATCCTATTCAAATTAATGCAGAAACAGAAAACCCAAATAGTACATGTTCTCTCTTGAGTGTGGGAGCTAAACATTGCGCACTTGTGGACATAAAACAATAGTGTCTATGAAAACAATAGACACTGGGGACTATAAGAATAGGGAGGGAGAAAAGGGTCCAAAACCTAACTGCTGAGTACTATGCTCACTACCTGGGTAGCAAGATACCTTTGTAACAAACATATTCATATATCCCTGAATTCAAAATGAAAGTTGAAGAGAAAAAGAAAACCCTTTTTAAAATCCCAATATATTAATAATATATCAAATATCATTATCTATTTGGTATATTATTTACATTGAATGGTTTAAATTTTATATATTTATTATGTTATACATATTTATATCAATTATAGTTCATATATTATTTATGTATTACATATAATACATATTTATCATTACATACTAATATATATTATTATGTAATATATAAAATAATAGACTGTATATGCCATATTATAATGTTTATGAGAAAACACTGAAACTTTGAAAACAAGCAATTATCTCTGTTGTGTGCCATCTTAGTGAGCAGGAGATCTTGTACCAAATGAAGGAAGTTAAAAGTCTAGTTGGGGTTTTATCATGAGAACCTGTAAGATGAAAAAAGAAGGAAGCTGTGTTTATGGGCCTAATTCCTGGTTATAAAGCTGGAAAAAGACAGAAAAGCTATTTCTTCTTATTTCCTATCTTTCTTTCCCTTTACTCTATCTGAAATAGTTCCCCAAGACACTTGTTTCTTTCTATCTTAATACTTCGTTTTCTTTTTCTTTCTGATACAACTATCTAATCCACTTCATATTTTTGTTCATTCTTTGTTTGTTTGCCTCTCTATCTTTGTTCCCTGGAGAACAAGCACTCTGAGAACAATGACTTCATTTTTATTTACTGCCAAATCTGTAGTGCTTTGCAGGGTGTTGGACACAGGTGATGAATGAATGAATGAATGAATGAATGAATGAATGAATGAATGAAATCCCTTACTCAGGTTGACTTAGCTGTAGCTTTCCTCCTATTTGGTTTTAGGTCCCGTGTTTGAAGAAATTGTGGTACACTTCCCAAAAGACGAACGTGAAATCTTTAAACTCTCTCATTCCACTGATAGGTCAATGGTGTAAAATTCCCTCAGGTTTACCTTTTATGTCACCTTTGGAAAATTTGATTATTGGTGCTGGATCTGTTATATAAAATGATGTTATTGCCTTAGGGAGTTTTTCAAGGAAGTACTGAGTCACTAGATATTTATTTGATTTTAGGCCAATCACTTAGCTATTTGCTTCAGATATTTTGTTAAGGTAGTACAAAATGAACTAAGACACCTGCTACTGTCCTTAAAATTCTTAACACAATTATTTTAGAGAACTTGGCCCTGTAGCTTAGACATTTCCCTCAAACCAGGTCACTATGACTACAAAACAATGGAAAACACACTAATTTCTCTGTCAAAAGAAAAAGAAGGAAAACTCTATTTACTTTATAAATGCTTAATTATAGAAGCCTTGAGCTAGTCAAAGAATGTTGGTTTCTATATTAAACATAGCCCTCTTTGCGTTTTTCATTTATAAAATAAAGATGCATTAGAATTTGCAAATGTAGAAAGATTTACAGGTCATTTTTTCTTTACCTTACCAATGTCATAATAAATTAAAAATTAATTTTTAAATGCTAAGAATAAGCACTCTTTCATTTACTTTTAGCTTTATTGTGCTAGAAGCTTGACTTTATCACAAACTACTTAATAATAATATTATTTTCATTTGGATTTTTTTTACTAAAGACAAGTCAATGAATTTAGCTACCCAGACCTAAACCAACCTTTTAAGGAAACCCCAATATGCTCTCCAATAGGTGATGTCACCTTCTTTGCAACAAATAATTGGCTACGACCGCTAATGGCCTATAACAGGGTATGCCCAAGAGGGACACAACATATTAGAAAGAAAGTTACCACCCTATTGGAACCACTTCTTGAGAGGCTTGAAGTAAGTGTGTGTGTGTGTGTGTGTGTGTGTGTGTGTAGAAAGAGAGAGAGAGGTGTCAATCTTTATCAACAGAGAGAGAAGATTAGCTTTGTTACCACAGGGAAGGCATGACAAAGCAAGAAGTGATGAGAATTTGTGTTAGTCTGTTTTCTCCAGAGAAACAGAACTAATGGGAGATCTATACATGTGTTTGTGTGTGTGTACTGTAAGGTATGGGTTCTCCAGAGAAACAGAATAAGACACGTGTGTGTGTGTGTATACATAAGTGTATATACACAGACACTCATATATATGAGTCCTCATATGTATCTTAATATATATGAGTGTCTGTGTATATACATGCCAATCACTATACATATAGATTTATTATAAAGAATTTGCTCATATATGTAAAAAGATTTATTGTAAGAAATTTTCTCATATGGTTATGCAGGCTGAAAATTCTCAAGATTTGTAGTTGGTGAGCTAAAATCCCCAGAAAGTCAATGGTTTAGTTTCTGAGTCCAAGTGCCTAAGAACCAAGAGACCAGGTGGTCCTAGGTCCAGTTTGTGTTCAAGTCCAAAGGCAGGAGGAGACCAATGTCCCAGGCAAACGGAGAGAATTATCTCTTAGTCTTTGTTTTATTCAGGCCTTAATGGATTAAATGAGGCCCATCCATGCTGGGGAGGGCAATCTATTTTACTCAGTCTACTCATTCAAATGTTAATCTCATATAGAAATACCCTCACAGACACAGTCAGAATAATGATTAACCAAATATCTAGGCATCCCATGGCACAGCAAAGTTGACATGTAAAACTAACCATCACAACATCTAATGTTTTGAACAAAGATTATGACTAGGTGACAGAGCAGAAGCACCATTATATTGGACAAATACCGCTATTTTAAGTTAAAGCTTCTTTTTAGCCTTATGCATTTTAAGAAAATTATTTTTTTAACTATAAGCAACCAGAAAAAGCAAACAGTAAACATAAATAAAACAGCTTGGGCACAAAGGAAGATAGGGTAAAAGTTTTTTGTGTAATTGTCAAACATTACCTTTATACAATGGGCCCCAGTAAAACAGTGGGCCTTAATAAGCACATTCTTTCCCTTCAGGAGCACTAAAATAGGAAAGCTAAAAGCAAACTCGGGGGGTATGCCTGCAGCTGCAGAAAAATGTATGGGAACAAACACATAACTCTCCCTCCCAAATAAGCACAACAAAAAACACAAAAGCAGTCCAAGTTTCTAATAAACTCTCCCACCCTAAATCCTTAAAAACTCTTAGTCTGTAAAATATTGTGCCTCTAATCTAACTCAGCTAAAAGTTCCTCTCAGGTTGTTTTCTCTAAAATAAACCTGTCAGTTAAGACAAGCCACCTTTTGTGTTTCTTTCCTCTTTCTTGAATTCTTACACTAGGTACCTGCGACCCTTGCTAGGTCATTCTACTCTCCATGTGTCCTAGTTGTGTGACTGGGTTAAATTATGTTTGTTAAGCTCATTTTCTCTCCATTTATCAATTCAACTGATAGCTATCAAGCAAATACTACATGCCATGTGTATTATGGATGATGCAATAGTGATCAATAAAGATAAGTTCTCTACCCATATGAATTTGAATGGAGTGAAGGAAACAGTAAAACAGGAAATAATCTTTTTAATTGCCGTATTAGGGGAAATGACATACCTCTGAGATAATATTATCCAGGAAGAAAATCTAGGTTAGGGTCCTTTATTAAGGGAGTAAGTTGCTTATACTTTTTATATTACATTTCCTATTAACTTTTTTTAAAAATTGTACATTTTTGTTTATTTTAGTGTGAAAAAGTTTACCTTTTAGGTGAGTGTGTGAGTACAGTTCATATCTGTGGGTTCCACATCTGTAGATTCAACCAACCACGGATTAAAAATATTTTATAGAAATGATGGTTGCGTCTGCACTAAACATGTACCGACTTTTTGTCTTGTCATTATTCCCTAAACAAAACAGTATAACCACTATTTTACACAGCATTTTCATTGTATTAGGTATTATAAGTAACCAGAGATGATTTGAAGTATATGGGAAAATGTACATAGGTTATAAGGAAATACTACATCATTTTATATGAGGGACTTAACTTGCACATCCATGGATTTTGGCATTCACTGGAGTTCCTGGAATCAATCCCTCATGGATACCAAGAGACAACTGAATACACACATACACACACACACACACACATATGTGTGTGTGTGAATGCACATATATAGATAGATGTGTATATATATACACATCTAAAATACAATGCTTGAGTAGCAATCTTTCCTCTCTCATTTTCAAATTCCCATTGTGTGGTGGGTTTATGTACTAATAAAAACTTTGATGATTTAAAATTTCACACACACACACACACACACACATATATATACACATACACATGTAGCTTAAAACACAAATTTATTATATTCCAATTTAGATATCCAGGATAGGTCCTCAACAGGCCAAATCTAGTACGTTGGCCACTTTTGTTCTATTCTGGATGTTCTAAGAGAGAATCCTTTTTTTTTCTCTCTCTCTCTCATTCAGGTTGTTGGCAGAATTTAGAATGTAGTTCCCTGTGGCTGTAGGACAGAGGTCCCCGTTTTTGTACTGGCTATCAGCTAAGAATCCTTCCCAGTTTCTAGATGCCACCTACATTCCTTGGCTCATGGACCCCTTCCTCCATCTTCATATCCAGCAAAGGCAGATTAAGTCCTTCTCACGTCATACTTGTATGAGCTACACTCTGCCTACCTTTTCCACTTTTAAGAGACCATATGATTATATTAGGCCCACCCAGAAAATCCAGGATAATATTCCCATCACAGGATCAGCTGATTAACAGCCTTAATTCTATCTGCAATCTGATTTCCCTTTTTCCATGTAACGTATATATTCACAGCCATAACACCAAGATGCAAAGACCACGGGAGCCCAAATCCTGCCCACCACATGGGAAAGAAGGATCTTGGCAGGTCTGTCAGACACCTTCCTGGAAAGTTATATCTTTACAAGAAACAGTAACATTATGATTTTTCTGACAGGGCTATATTTCAGTGGATAAGAATGACTTAGCCTCCTTTTCTGAGAAGCACTTTATAAAATCATTTGACTTCTGTTGTGTTTCCCACTTATCAAGCTGCCTTCCAATAGGTCAGCTATCTGTAACTTTCTGTACTACAAAGGAATTTGCAGGGCATGACCATCAATTTTCCTCTGTAAGCTTATATTGTTCATTGTGAATTAATAGACTGTCATGCACCTAGGTGAGCAAGTCTACCCTCTGAGATATAGATAAAGTCTTACCGTACTGACCAATGAAAAGTGAGGTTGCAAATAATACAATGCTTAATATTCACTAACCTCTAGAGAAAGACTTCTCAAGCTTTAAATGTATACGGATATCACCATACAGTGCTACTGCTGCTGCTCCATAAGCCATGCAAGACTTGAGAGATTCTTGACAAAGTGCAATCTTCAGTTGAGTAGCATCATCTGAGAACTTGTTAGAAATGCAGAAGCTTAGCCCTTACTCCAGATCTACTGATCAGTACAGCTACAAGTGAGAAGCACTGCTCTAAGATCAGTACTTTTTAAAGGACCAGCAGTATTGGCATCATCTGGGAACTTGTTGGAAATGTAAATTCTCAAACCCCACTCCAGATCTGTTGAATCAGAATCCCTGGAAGATTCTGATTCAATAGAATCAGTGGTCTGTGTTGTCACAGCCCTACAAATGATGCTGATGCAGGCTAAGTCAAGGAACTGCTGGTCTAGAGTAATGGTTCTCAAACTTTGCTGCACATTGGAATCAGCAGGACAGTTTTTAAAATTGCTGATAGCCATATCATGTCTTACAAATTAACTCAAAATGCCTGAGGGTAGAAGACAGACATCAGTACTTTTAAAAGATCCCAGGTGTTTTCAAAGACCAGTCAAGCTTTGGAACCATTACTTAAATTTACCAATGTAAATGGCAACTCTGGCAGCTGTTCTCTGTTATCTCCATGTCAGAATCACCTAGTTGATGCCATGATCCCATTTCCAGAGATGTTGACTGAATAAGTCTGGGATATCAACATTATTTTTCCTCTTAATTTTTTTTTATTTCACAAAAAGAAAAACTCACTATTTTTGATACACTGTTCTATGAGTCTTTATAAATGCACTGAGTCATGTTTCCACTTCCAGAGTCATGATGAAGAGAAGTTCCATCATTCACAAAACTTTCTCCTCACAAAGCCTTTTTAGGTTAACGCTTCTCCCACCATCAGCCCATGCAACCCCTAATTTTTCTTTTTATATGTGATTTAGAATAATTTATATTGATTTATTGTCTAATTAACAGATTATTTCCTCATTTGCATAGGGTCCACTGAAGAGCCAAAGGCATTCTTTATCTCTGTTACTGTCTCATATCTAGTGCTTCCATTTTGCTTCATTTCTATACTTCCCATCTCTCTGCTGAAAGCTCACATCTCATCTTGCATGTCATCCAAATTTAATATATTACACGTTGTCATTTCAGATTCTGTGTCAGATAGTTTCAGTGTCTGTGGCATACCTAACAATCACTGTGTTGACTGTTTTATTTCTTGACAGTGTGTTTATTCTTCTTGCATTCTGTATTGTGAAAGTAAGTAATTCAAAATTTAAGCTGCTTGGAAATTTAAAATATATTGAGCCTAAAAGGTGCCAGGGAAGACCTCTTTTCATTATTGATCTTCATTACAGATCTTCATTATAACTTTCCTCTTACCTTTCTCACATAAAGGCTTCATGATTATCACATTGCCTACAACGGAATGTTAAATACACTCATTTAAATTAGAAAGGAATGAAAATAAGCTGTAAAGAAAACAAGCTGTAGAGAAAAGAAAAGAAGCTCTAATTAATTAAATTGTAAGTCACTGACCAGCCTTGTATAGAATTTCTTTTTTCTGCCTATAGAAGCAAGACCCTAACTTTTCATTTCAGAGCACTAACCTATTTCTCTGAAGTCCGTGTTTCCAGGATGGCCACAACCAGCTTTTTACCTGAATAAACACTTTAAAACTGGATTCTGATCCTTTTGATTATTTTAGTTAGACAGTATGCATCATTTTTTTGTTTAAAATGGCCAGTTGTGTATTATAGTGTAAGTACAGTAGACCCTTGAACAACATGGGTTTGAATATCATGGGTCCCCTTATAGTCAGATTTTCCTCTACCTCTGCTACCCCTGAGACAACAAAACCAATTCTTCCTCTTCCTCTTCCTCCTCAGTTTTTTCAACATGAAGATGACAAAGATGAAGACCTTTATGATGATTCATTACCACTTACGAAATAGTAAATATATTTTCTCTTCTTTATGATTTTCTTAATAACATTGTCTTTCCTCTAGCATACTTTATTATACAAATACACTATATAACACATATAACATATATGTATTAGTTTATGCTATCAGTAAGTCTTTCTGACAACAGTGGGCTATTGGTAATTTAGTTTTGGTGAAGTCAATGTTCAAGGGTCAATTGTACAGGCTCAGGTAAATAGGTTTTACACCTGGAAATGAGCACTCTTTTCCTTCTGTTATACCTTTAGTGTGGGGATTGTGTTAATCCAATCAGAGGTTAGTCTGAGTTTAAGGTTTGTTGTAGCTATGGTTACAACCCTCAGTGAACCTGTGATATTGTGATTTATAATACAAAATATATATTCGGTTTTTGTTCTTGTTTCCTGGTACACAGCTCCTGAAGCACTTGGAATCTTCGAAGTGATGACTGGTGGCTTATGGGTTTCTGGATAGCCCCAAGATGGGGGGAACTGGTTGCCGTGAGAATGAATCCTGTGATTACAGAGTTGTAGTATTCAACCCCACCCCTTGATCTCCAGGGAGGGAAGAGGAAGTAAAGGTTGAGTAAATCATCAATAGTCAGTGATTCCATCAATCATGTCTACATGAAAAAACCTCCATAAATAAACAAAAACACAGGGTTTAGAGAGCTTCTAGGTTGCTGAACACATGGAGGTTCTGGAAGGATGGTTCAGCCAGAGAAGACATGGAAGCTCCATGCCTGTTTTCCCATACCGTACACTCTGCATCTCTTCCATCTGGCTGTGAATCTTTATCCTTTGTAACATCCTTTACAATAAATGGGCAAACGTATGTGTTTCCTTGAGTTTTATAAGCCACTCTAGCAAATTAACCTGAGGAGGGGGGTGCAGTAGTCTCTGATTTATGGCCATTTAGAAGAACAGATCACAACCTGGGACTTGTGACTGGCATTTAAAGTGGGGGAGTCTTGAAAGACTGAGCTCTATGAGATCTGACACTATCCAAGTAGATCGTGTCAGAGTTGAGTTAATACCAACGTGGTATCTGTCAGAGAATTGCTGGGCTTATGGGGAAAAATTTCCACAAATATGATATCAAAAGCGTTCTGGAAGCTTCAAGAATGTTAAGTGGTGTGTGACAATGGAAAAAACACTGTTTTATCTTCCTATTTTCACAGAACCATATACTTTAAATTTCTCTAGCAATAACTTAAGAGTAAGATCTGGTTTCCTAGAGGGTTTTCTCAGATCTTCTCCACCATCAGCTTTAAGTCTTCGCTTTATATTATGCCTTAGAGTGACTGTATTTTCAAATTCTTGTCTCACTCCCAGCAGTACTGCAGTCTTACATGCTACACGACCTTCTTAATCTAATTGTGCAGGACATGTAGAGAGTGTTTTGTTTTGTTCTAATTAAAAACAAAATAAAATGTCTTAGAATGGCACCATGTCCCTGAGTTTTGAGGACGTGGTCTTCTCAGTGCTTCCACCTCACTCCCAGCTGTGGTTTGGGGTCAAGTTGGAATTCCTGCCTCCTTGACCAGTGGCATGTTATTTTCTAATCTTCAACCCCCATCTTCAATGGGTTGTCACCAATTGTTCTGAGTAGATTAAACCCTTGTTCTATGAGGGATACGGAGCGGCAAGAGTCCAGGTGAAATTTTCACCATCACACAATGGCTGTTTCTCCCTTCCTCCAGGCTTGCACTGTCAGAGATGCTTTATCAGAACCCTTAGCAAGCTTTATTGATACATACTGAGATCCCTGGAGAAGAATATGCAAGGGAATAAGATTGTTCCTCCCTCTGTGACCTCCAGGGGCTTCATAATATTTTACCAACCCACATTTATGCTGCGCCAATTTGTTATCTGTTTTAGCTAAATTATTCTTACTAGTATCTTTTTATAACATCTACCCAAAGAAAGTAGATGCTCAGGTCTGGCTATCCCGACAGATGCCTGACTCTTTTTTTTATTTTTTTATTTTTTTTTATTATTTTATTTTTTTATTTATTTTATCCTTGTTAACCACCCTACAAACTCAGCTCTCTGAAGGGTTCAAGAAAAGCCATGAACTTGTAGTTTGTTCATTTCTTTTTGCTCTAAAGGGTGTGTGTGGGACACTAATTCCAGCTCTCTACATTCCAAAGCAGAAACCGGAAGTCTTGATTTTTAAAAGCATTTCAGGTGATTTTAATGTGCATCCAAGTTTGAAAACCATTGTCTTTTAGGAATAATCTTTGAAGGCAATGATATTCCTCAAGTCAGAAAATGTGTGCCTTGCCTTTTGCTGTTCGTGTTATATGACTCAAAATATAAATGGGAGATCCTACTGCTAGTAGGTTAATTAATGGCACTAAGTTAATTTGCTTTTCAGTGTTTTCTTCCCATTTTACCTGTTTGGTTCAGGACTTTTTATGAGGCTATTAGCTTGATTTTATCACATTGACATTCCTGGATTTATTGCCAAACTAAGTGTATAGTTTCTAGCTCCAAAGCAAACAAACAAACATACAAAAGACAAAGAAAGGGAAAGATGAAGAAAAGATAATAACTCGAATGTACTCATACATTTTTCAAACCAGAGAATGATCAAACAAAAAAATTAGTGGAAACTGAAGAAACAAATGAGAAGGGAATGTGTAGCACATATGTTCTGTAATCAGCTTGTCATATACACATTTGAAGAAGGAATATGTCGGGTATGTATTTTTCCAAATCAATATACTAGACATAAAATGAGAAATGGCCAACTTCATAAAATTGCACATTTCTTTTCCATTATAAGAATACTGGAATAAAAATTAAAAGTCAGAATTGCCTTACTTGAAACAACAAAAAAAAAGAGACCCAAAATGAATGATCACATAAAATATTCCTTATATTGTTCTACACTGTGTTTCACAAATAGAACTTCCAGTGTTAGCGATTCTTGTTTCTTTGAAAATTGAGACCTAGGCTGGGCACGGTGGCTCATGCTTGTAATCCCAGCACTTTGGGAGGCCAAGGCGGGAGGATGATTTGAGGTCAAGAGTTCAAGACCAGCTTGGCCAACATGGCAAAACCCAGTCTCTACTAAAAATACAAAAATTAGCTGAGTATGGTGGCATGCACCTTTAATCCCAGCTACTCGGGAGGCTGAGGCAGGAAAATCGCTTGAACCCGGGAGGCAGAGGTGGCAGTGAGCCAAGATCACACCACTGCACTCCAGCCTGGGTGACAGAGTAAAGCTCAGTCTCAAAAACAAAAAGAAAAGAAAAGAAAGAAAGAAAGAAAGAAAGAAAGAAAGAAAGAAAGAAAGAAAGAAAGAAAGAAAGAAAGAAAAGAAGGAAAGAAAGAGAAAATTGAAAATTGAGACCTTTTGGTTAATTTCCTAGAGAAATTATTTTTGAGAAATTACTAAAATTTCCCTTATTATTCTCCTTTCAGTGTTTATATTACTATATCAGAGGTACCATTTCTTAATATACTAACATTCTCAGGTTTAGAAACTTCCCAGATTCTTCCATCTTCACATATATAATGTGAACTCAGAAAAGATAATTATCTGACAAATGTCTAACCAGTATTGTAGGAGCATCTAAAGACACTAAAGAAGAATTACAAAACAAAAATCATTAGGATTTTTCTGACTGTTGAATTATTTTGCTTCTACCTCTATTCCTTGTCAATGTAACACAGAAACACACACACACACACACATGCGCACACACAATCACACAGATGGCTACCCACATTTATTTACAGATAACTGATTTATATCCCTGGAAATACTTAATCGTGAAATGTAACCTCTCATTTTATATACAATGCACTTTCTTCCTCCTGGATACTATTCTATTTCACATTCCAGGTACACACCTAATCATGGTTGTATATGGAAAATTCACAACAAAGGGAAAGTATTAAAAATTCTGAAACATGTTTCTTTAGTTCCAATTTCAACAAACCTCCATTTTCACCTAGCTGTCTCGTCATATGCTTACTATTTCAAATTTGGGCAATTGCTATAAAGTGTAATCTAGCCTGGCTTAATTCCAGGAGTCATTGATGTTGTAAACACAGCTCAAAATAACATCCCAAATTAGCAAAACACTGCTTAAATTACATTTGTTAAAAGTAGTACCTTTGGTAGGCTTATGCTTTAACTGATATCAACAATTGCCCGAGAATGTGGAAGTCAATGAACCAAAAAAGGAGCATTACCAATTAGTGCTTTTACAATCTGTGAGCAATTTCGAAACAGGTTTCCAAATGTAGACAAGAACACTAAAAACATTCAAGAAACTGCTGATGAACAAACCCTGGGGTGTGTAGCTACAGTTGGGAATTTACCATCACCGTCTGGTCACACTAGGTCCTCTCAGCCACGGAGAATTGATATATCATGTCAAGATGTACACATTTTATTTTTGTTGATTAAAATTTCACTAGTTATTAAGGTGGATTTATTAGGTGAAAATAAATAAAACTATATTTATCCAAAAGATGTACACATGACACACATAGTTCTCTTTCTTTGTGCAAGCCAGACAGTTGCATCTGGCTGACTGCATTCTAGAGATCAGAGTGCATCCAAAAGTTCACAGGCCTCCATGGAAGTATGGGTTAAAAAGGCAATTCAATCTAGCTTCAAGTTGGCAGAGTCAGATCAGTCCAAAGTTTTCTCAGCAATCCACATAGGTGAGAGATTGCAATAATATTGAGCTCTGAACAAAGATAGTAAGAATACAGAGAATAATTTTCTGTAGCCCACTTATACTGGTTCCAGATAACCATTGTGTACTTCTTCCTGACTGCATTGGGAGCTTGAATTCAACTACGAAAGGAGAATTTACAACATGAAAAATAACAAATCAGGTTTGTTTATTTGTTTCTCCCAGAGAGCTAGTTTATTAGCATGCTTTTAGAATGCATGTTTACAATAAAAATGACACGAATGTCAGTCAATAAAACTTTTAGAGACATGCTGTACATTTGTGTTCAAATTTTGGAGAAGCGTATGCTATGAAAAACTCAAGCCCCTTACTGAAGAAGAAATACATTAGAAGGTCTGTTTAAGGTGATATCCACAGACCAAAGCTTATTCTTATTTGCTCAATATAACATGGTTTCTATGGATAAAGATGCTCTATAAAATAGCTGTATTTGCTAATTAACAGGTTGGTAACAATTTTCAATAAGAAGTAGAAAAGTACCTGAAATGATAGTGAAATTCAGTCCTTTTTAATTATCTTTTTTTCTACATCCTGAAGCACATTTTCTCCTTTCAAAATAAATGTGCTGCTCTTTGCCTGGAAGTACCAAGCTATAAACCTGAAGGCCAGAAAATTTGTGGTTCAGATGAGAAAGTCTGGAAAAGCTGCCTAAGTGAACACTGTGTATTTTCTTTGCATGCGATGATAGAAACTTCATGTTTATCCTCTGATTTTCACTTTCTAGGCCAACACAATCTTGCAGCCTCTATTTTTCTTGATTCTTGTCCTGAGCTAACCTCAAGGTGACTAAAAAAATCTTGGAATCTTGTAATTGAAGTTATACATGATGTTCAGAACTGGGAAATACTCTGGTAACATTTGTGAGGGTTACCCTGAGTTCAAGCTTTCCATTAATGTATCAGATGCGATACTAGAAAATGAATTCAGCCATTACAAAAACCTGCTGGAAAAAGTCAGCTTTAATCTTGGAGAAAATCACTAGCATTTCAAGCAAGCAGCAGTTGAAGTTAAAAGTGCACTGGAAATAAGAGACACCAGAATTTCTTTTTAAGGACTCTGGAAATTTTTAATATCCAGATAATAATCCACATTTTTAATATTTAGAATGTTAAAATTAATCAAAATTAAATTAGATGATTTGAGTTTAGTAAGGCTGTAAACAAATGAAAATCATCAAAAACAAAAATTAGAAAGCTTTTAGATGTTTAAAGTTTGTCCTTAGGGTGTAATTAACAATGTTATTTATTAAATATTATGTCACAATTTTTCAAAGCAAATCATTCAGAATATTATTTTACACATTCTACATCTTTGCTACACCTGAAGTTATGATATGAAAACATCGCTCTTTGATAACACTTGTGTGTACCATACATAAAACATTTTAGATAAATTATGAAGTGATAAATTACTCTTGATTCCTACTATTAAACACATATATTAAAGTACTAGAAATGAAATAAATTGTTAACTTTGTAAATGTATGTGTAAAGTTTTTAGTTTTTGTAATTTTAAAAAATACATAATATTTCAAGTCAGTTACTAGACTTGAGCATGCTGTATATAGCAGGAGTAGAGAAAGACAAAGGAGGGCTCCATCATACACCCACAATGTGCGTCTCTTACTCCTTAAAATCCTTGTTTGTTGATGCCCAAATTTGGGGGAAAAAAATCTATGCAAAGTTTAAAAAAAAATTCAATGAACTCCACTAGTGAACCAATATCCCCACTGAACCATTCTAGATGTCCACATGCTTAGTTCTCGTAGACATACCTAAGTCCAGAAATGCTAGAAGCTGCAAGAATTCTAGTCTAGGCATTGATAAAGAAAAGACTGCAAAATATATTGTGGATTCCCTAAGGCCTACATTTGAATGGACTTAGCCACAAACAAAGCTCTAGGTTTCTCTTTTAGCTTTTCCATATTGACTCCTGGGTTAGGGATAGTGAAAACTTACATCATAGAATTTGTTTTAGAGAAATAAAATTAGCAAAATTGGTGGAGTAAGACCTCCGAATATTCTCTCCTTTGTAAAAGCTTTGAGCAACTGGCAAAAATTAGCTTTGTCAGAAATCTGGAAAGTAACCAAAGACTTGCAGTAATCTGGAGAGTATTTGGTGAGAAATATGGTTTAATCTCAATAAAAAGAGCAAGCTTTGTGACATTTTAACTTGCCCTATTTTCAGCCCACCCTCCAGCTCCATCTTTGCCTCAAAAATCAATAGCCCACAATTACAATGAACATCAGCAGTTATGCAGCCCTCAGAAGAGGAAGAATGGGATTGGAGCTCTGTCAGAGTCTCATTCTCATAGGACTGTGGTACATTGGAAGATCTGATTTGCAATGTTGTGTTTATTTGATCTGTCTATGAACTCACTCACGAAAAGACGAAAATAACAGGATTCCAAATCTAAAGCAGTCAAACCATACTACTATGAATATATCTAAAGTATTGAAATCCATAGAAAGTAGACAAATTCATAAAAACAAGGTATATAATAGTGGCTGTCAAGGGCTGGTGACATGAGGAAAAGGGAAATTGTTTAATTGGTACAGAATTTCAGATTTGCAAGACGACAAGTTCTGAAGACTTGTTTTATAACAGTGTGAATATCCTTAACGCTATTGAAATATGTACTTAAAATGGTTAACATGGTAAATTTTATGTAAATTTTTTCCCCACAATAATAAAAAAAAGATAGGAAAAAGTAATCCCCACGGTTTTTTTTTTTTTTTTTTTCAAAATTAACAAGGTAATCCTTAAGAAAATGTGAAATAACAAGAGACTCCAAAAAATCAAAACAATATTGATAAAAAACAAAGAGAACCTACATATCCTGATTTCAAAACTTACTATGAGACTTTTGTAGTAAAGATAGCGTGATACTGGCATAAAGACAGACATACATATCAATCAAACAGAAATAAGGTTCCAGAAATGAACACCTATTTTTACTGGCAGCTGACTTCAACAGTAGTGCTGAGACAATTCAATGTAGAAGGAACAATCTTTTCAATAACTACCACTAAGACAACGAGATATTCACATGCCAAAGAATGAAGTTGTATATCAACCTCATCTTTGTATAAAATTTAACCCAAAATGAATTAATAAATAAAAAGTCCTAAAACTATAACAATCTTAAAAGAAAACAGATATGTAAATCTTTGTGACCTTGGATTAGCTAAAAGTATTTTAGATATGACACTTAAAACACAGAAACAAAAGAAAAAAAGAGACAAATTGGACTCCAACAAAACTAAAAACCTTTAAGCATGAAAGGACGCTATTGAGAAATGGAAAAAACAATCCACAGAATGGGGAAAAGCATTTGCAAATATACGTATATATTTTTGATGTGATTCATGTTTTTTCCTCTCCCTATGTGAGAAATATTAATTCCTTCATTAAAATTTTTGACCATTTTTGTTGACTATATGTCAACATAAATAATATGTCAATAAAAATGGTTCTATCAAGAACAACTAATTCTGTAATCCCAGCACTTTGGGAAGCCGAGGTGGGTGGATAACAAGGTCAGGAGATTGAGACCATCCTGACCAACATGGTGAAACCATGTATCTACTAAAAATACAAAAATTAGCTGAGTGTGGTGGCATGCATCTGTAGTCCCAGCTACTCAGGAGGCTGAGGCAGGAGAATTGCTAGAAGCTGGGAGGCAGAGGTTGCACTGAGCCAAAACTGTGCCATTGCACTCCAGCCTGGGCAACAGAGTAAGACTGTCTCAAACAAAAACAAACAAAAAAAAATTAATTAATTAATTCCCAGAGGAAGGGAAGAAGTTCATGTAGTTCATATACTATTAAATTCACCCATTTAAAGCATGCAATGCAATGTATTTTTAGTACATTCACAGAATTGTGAAACCATAACAAAACTCTAATTTTAGACAGTTTTTTTCCTAAAAGAAGCACTTGTATTTATTATCATTTATTCCCCAACTGCCCACCCAACTTACCCAACCCTAGTAATCTACTTTCTGTCTTTTTTCCTGAATATAAATATGTGTATATATTTGACAAGAGTTTAGTACAGGGAATATACAAATAACAAATCATCAATTAAAAAAATCCAATTTTAAAATGAGTAAATGATTTGAACAGACATTTCTACAAAGAAATATACAAAGGGACAATAAGCACATGAAATACACTCAACATCATTAGTCATTAGGGAAATGCAAATTCACACCACAATGAGATTCCAATTCACCCTCATTGGGGTGACTGTAATTTTTTAAAAAGAAAAACAAGAAGGTTTGTTAGTGACATGGAGAAATTGGGACTCTTACACATTGCTGGTTCCTACAACATTGGAAAAATGAGGCAGTCGCTTTGGAAAATAGTTTGGCAGTTCCTCTGAAAGTTAAACACAGTTGTCACATGATCCAGCAATTCCACCTTAAGGTATTTACCTGAAAACTGAAAACATATGTTCACACACAAAAAAATATGCAAGTGTTCACAGTAGCATTATTCATAAAAGCCTGAATGTGGAAACAACCCAAATGTCCATCAGCTGATAAATGCATAAATAAAATATGGTATATTTGTACAATGGAATAATATTCAGCCACAGAAAGAATGAAGTACTGAAACATACTACAATGAGAATGAACATCGAAAATTTCAATTAAGTGAAAGGAGCCCATCACAAAAGGCCATGTAGTATATTAGTCCATTTATGTAAAATTCCTAGAATAGAGAAATCGGGAAAAAAGACAGAAAGTAGATTAATAAGGTTAGGTAAGTTGGGTGGGGAGTTGAGGAATGACTGATAACGGATACAAGTGCTTCTTTTAGGAAAAATGAGAATTTTCTAAAATCAGAGTTTTGTTATGGTTCCACAGTTCTGTGAATATACTAAAAACCATTGAGTTGTATGCTTTAAATGGGTGAATTTCATAGTATACGAAATATATGAACTTACTCCCGTCTTCCATGAATTAATCATTTTTGATAGAAGCATTTTTACTGACATATTATGTATACTGAAATATAGTCAATAAAAGTGACCAAAAATGTTAATGAAGAAATTAGTATTTCTCAAGTGGGGAGAGGAAAAAACATGAATAAGAAACAAAAAATAAGTTGTTAGAAAGAATTGCAAAACTTAGCCTAAAGAAGAATAATGAAGGGGTGGCCTACCCCTCCACATCTGTGGGTGTTTCTCGTTAGGTGGAACGAAAGACTAGAGAAAATAAATGAGACACAGAGACAAAGTATAGAGAAAGAAAAAAATGGGCCCAGGGGACCAGCGCTCAGCATACAGAGGACCCACACGGGCACCGTTCTCTGAGTTCCCTCAGTATTTATTGATCATTATCTTTACCATCTTATAAAAAGGGAAGTGGCAGGATAATAGGATCATCATAGGGAGAAGGTCAGCAGTAAGACATACGAATAAAGATCTCTGTGACATGAATAAGTTTTAGGAAAAGTGCTG
Source organism: Rhinopithecus roxellana (assembly GCF_007565055.1). Lineage (NCBI taxonomy): Eukaryota > Metazoa > Chordata > Mammalia > Primates > Cercopithecidae > Rhinopithecus > Rhinopithecus roxellana. The sequence continues at coordinate 111,320,236 of NC_044549.1, read as the reverse complement.
TGCCTTGATATGCATATGTAAACATCTCCATAATCCTTTTTAGTGCATAAAGAGCAGCATTGTGCTAACAAGTCCCACCTTTCGCCCTAAGGCGGTTTTTTCCCATCTTAGTAAATAGAACATACAATAGGGTTTTACACCAAGATGTTCCATTGCCCAAGGAAAGGCAGGAGACAGATGCTTTTCTCTATCTCAACTGCCAAGAGGTCTTCTTTCCTGTTATACTAGTCCTCCTCAGCACAGACCCTTCACGGGTGTCGGGCTGGGGGACAATCAGGTCTTTCCCTTCCCACGAGGTCATATTTCAGACTATCACATGGGGAGAAACCTTGGACAATACCTAGCTTTCCTAGGCAGAGATCCCTGCGACCTTTGGCAGTGAACGTGTCCCTGGGTACTTGAGATTAAGAGAATGGTGATGACTTTTCACAAGCATGCTGCCTTCAGGCACTTGTTTAACAAAGCCCACCCTGCACAGCCCAAAATCCGTTAAACCTTGAGTCACCACAGCACATGTCTCTTGGAAGGACAAGGTTGGGGGTAGGGTCACAGATCAACAGCATCTCAAATACAGAACAAAATGGAGTCTCTTATGTCTACTTCTTTCTATATAGACACAGTAATAGTCTGATCTTTCTTTTCGCCACATTGAATCCATACCTGACCCTAATATTTTGGTTGAACAAGTTATTCAAGATCAGATATGAATCTCTCACTATTTTCAGGAGATAAATTTAGCTTTTGTAACTCTTTTTCCAAAAACTGATTCTGCAATTTATCAATATTGATCTCCTTTGGCAGCCTGGAGTGAATAACAAGGAAAATCAGGAAAGCTGTCCAATCAAATACCAAAATGTACTGCAGGACTGCAAGAGTTAAAACCCTATGGTTTTGGTCAACATGTTTATCAATGAAAATAATAGAAAGAATGGACCTATGCGTTTATTCTATTCCAATTCATGATAAAAAATTATAGTAAATTGGCCAGGCGCAGTGGCTCACACCTGTAATCCCAGCACTTTGGGAGGCGAGGCGGGCAGATCACGAGATCGAGACCAGCCTGGCTAACACGGTGAAACCCCATCTCCATTAAAAATACAAAAAAAAATTAGCCGAGCTTGGTGGCGGGCCCTTGCAGTCCCAGCTAATCGAGAGACTGAGGCAGGAGAATGGTGTGAACCCGGGAGGTGGAGCTTGCAATGAGCCAAGACAGAGCAAGATCCCATCTCAAAAAAAAAAAAAAAATTATAAGTAAATTAATCAACAAAGGAGAAGCTATTATATAAAGAAATTAGGACAACTGGCTCTTCATTAAAAGAGAAAATATGCTTGATTTCTACCTTAGAGAAACACAAAAGTAATTCTAGCTGGCTTAGTAATAAAGATTTTTTTTTTAAAAAAAACTTGTTAAATTTAAATTTGCCTATTTCTGCATTGCTCTGAGAAGTAGCTCTGGGAAGGAAGTAATCAGAAGATTTATGACAATTTCCTTCTACTCCATACTTTTTCATAAGCCCTGAAATACACATTTATAGTGAAGACTTATTGAATAAATCAAGTCCCTTGGGTTCGCTCAAAACAATTAATTCATAGAAGATTTCAAAATTTAAAAGTTAAGATAAATAATATGCTAGTGTTTCTTACAGAACTTAATATTAATATTAATATATATTAATCTGTAATTTAAATAATATTTTAGACTCCCCCACCCACCAAAAAAAAAATAGCCTTTGCAAGGGATGTAACTCTCTCCTGAGCTTTTGCGTAAGCATCAATCTACATGGCTTTTTTAAAACTTTTATGTTATGTTCAGGGGTACATGAGATTTGTTATATAGCTAAATTGCATATCATGAGGGTTTAGTGTACAAATTATTTCATCAGCAAGGTAATAAGCTTAGTAATCAATAGGGAACTTTATATGATTTGGCTCTGTGTCCTCACCCAAATCTCACCTCTAATTGTAATCCCCACATGTTGAGGGAGGGACCTGGTGGCAAGTGATTGGCTCTTGGTGGCAGTTTTCCCCATGCTGTGCTCATGATAGTTGTAGGGAGTGGTCTTATTCTGGACATAGGAATGGACAAAGATTTTATGACGAAGACATCAAAAGTAATCGCAACAAAAGCAAAAATTGACAAACGGGATTTAATTACATTAAAGAGCTTCTGCACAGCAAGAGAAACTATCGTCAGAGTGAATAGACAACCTACAGAATGGGAAAACAATTTTGCAATCTATTTGTCTGACAAAGGTCTAATATCCAGAGTCTCTAAGAAACTTAAACAAATTTACAAGAAAAAAATTATTACAAAATGGGCAAAGGACATGAACAGACACTTCTCAAAAGACATTCATGTGGCCAACAAATACTTAAAGAAAAGCTCAAAATCACTGATAGTTAGAGAAATGCAAATCAAAACCACAATGAGATACTATCTCATGCCAATCAGAATGGTGATTATTAAAAAGTCAAGAAACAGCAGATACTGGAGAGGTTGAGGAGAAAAAGGAATTCTTTGACACTGTTGGGAGTATAAATTAGTTCAATCATTATAGAAGACAGTGTGGTGATTCCTCAAAGATCTAGAGGCAGAAATACCATTTGACCTAGCAATCTTATTATTGGGTATATACCCAAAGGAATATGAATTATTCTATCATAAAAACACAGTCGTTGTAGCAATATTCATAATAGCAAAGATATGAAATCAACCTATATTTCCATCATTGGTAGACTGGATAAAGAAAATGTGGTACATATACGTCATAGAAGGTTATTCAGCCATAAAAAAAAGAATAAAATCACTTCCTGTGCAGCAACATGGATGGAACCAGAGGCCATTTAGCAAACTATCACACTAATAAAAAACCAAATTCTGCATTTTCTCACTCATAAGTGGGAAATAAATGATGAGAACACACGGACACAAAGAGGGGAACAACAGACACTGAGGTGTATCAGATGGTGGAGGTTGGGAGGAGAGAGAGGATCAGGAAAAAATAACTGATGGGTACTAGGCTTAATATTTGGGTGATCTAATAATCTGTACAATAAACCCCCATGACACACGTTTACACATATAACATACCTGCATATGCATCCTGAACTAAAAATAAAAGTTAAATAAATTTTTGAAGTTCTGTTTTTATTGATATACAATTCATATACCATAAAATTCACTATTTTAAACTGTAAGAATCTGTGCATTTTAGTATATTTACAATATTGTGCAACCATCACCACCATTAATTCTAGAATGTTTCCACCAGCCAATAAAGGAACTTCATACCAGCCAGTAATCACTCAATTATCTCCTCACCCTGCCCCCCTAGCATGTACCAACCACTATCAACTTTCTTTCTCTACAGATGTGTCTATTCTGGACATTTCATATGAATGGAATCATGGACTATGTGATATTTTGTGTGTGACTTTTTTCACATAGTGTAATATTTTCGGGTTCAACAATGTTTTAGCATGTGTTCATACTTCATTTCTTATTCTGGATCACCAATATTTTATTTCCTCATAATGAATACACATTTTGTTCATTCATTTATCAGTTTATGGACTTTTGAGTTATTTTTACTTTTTCACTGTTATGAAAACTGTTACTGTGGAGAACTGCATAGAAGTTCTTATTTGAATTCATGTTTTCAATTCTTTGGGTATATACCTCAGTGGGATTTTTCTGGGTCACATGGCAAATCCATGTTTAACATTTTGAGGAGCTGTCAAACTGTTTTTCAAAGCAGCTGCATCATTTTACGTTTCCATTAGCAATATATGAGGATTCCAATTGCTCCACATCCTCATTAACACTTGTTAATTTCCTTTTTCTTTTTAATAGGTATTAGTGGGTGTAAAGTGTTGTAACATGGTTTTGGTATATATTTTCCTAATGATTAGTGGTGCTGACCATCATAATATGACCTTAATGAATTTTCAATATTTATGTGATCTGTAATGATATTACTTTTTTCATATCTTAAATAGGTACCTTGTGTTTTTCTCCCACTTTTCCATTATCAGTCTTGCTAGAGTGTTATCAACTTTTAAATCTTTTCAAAGAACGCACTTTTAGCTTTCTCAATTTTTGGCTATGTATATTATACATATTTGCTTTAACTTTCATTATTTACTGCATTATCTTAATTCTTTTAGTTCAATTTACTGATTTTATAGCTTCTTGAAATGTAAACCTAGGCCATTTATTTTTAATTTTTCCTACATTCTAATACATGCATCATAACTATAATTTTTCTCCCAAAGAACTGCTTCAACTGCATCTTCTGCCCCAACTGATATATTGTATTATTAGCATTCAGTCAAAAATGTTTTTTATTTCTATTTTGATTTTTGTTTTGACCCATGGCTATCTGGAAGTTCATTGCTTAATCTAAATGTTTAACTATTATCTAATATTTTTCTGTTGTCTATTTCTAGTACATTTTCACTGCAGTCAGAAAACATACTGCATATGATTCAAATATTTGGAGATTTATTGAGACTTAAAGTAAGTTCCAAGTATAAATAGGTCTGCAAAATATCTAGAAGGAGTCACACCTTTCCATTTCAAGGTTTGGACTTAAAGAGGAATATTCTATTTTTTTGTTCTTCACTGCTTTCATATATATTTTAATGACAAATATTGCTTAAAAGTATAACCTTAATGAAAACTGTTCATGAACTCTTCATGAACTCTATGTATGCATATACATTATTATTATATAACAGGTACTACAGTGTATAATGTTTATATCATTTGGGAAAAATAAAATTATTAAAAAGATGAATGCAGGTTATGCTTATTTAACAATGTGATAAACACATTGGACTTTTGGAAAGTAAGTGGAAATTTCTCCCATATGATGTAGCACTGCTTCAGATGCTGTCTCTGAGCTTCTTAGAGTTAAACACTGACAGTGAATTGGAATACAGATTTCTCATTGTACTTTGAAATTCCATTATATTTATAGCCATCTCTTCACTCACAAAATGTATCTTCAGGTCCTCTGACTTGTCCTTCTTGTCAACAATTATTTTACTTGTTGATAACACACCACAACTTCAAATAACACAAGGCAATAATGGGGTACAAATAAAAGAGAAAGTCATCCACACTCACTAATTTTTATGACTCTGAAGAAGTTAACCAACACTCTAACCTTCAGATTCCTCATTTGAATGACAAAAATTTACATTGCCAGGACATCAAGACTTCAAAGGAATAACTTAAGTCAAGTATTAAATAGATTGTCTTTCACATGAGTAGTACTTACAAAACCTAAATTATTTCCTTTCAATCCATTCTGACATGTCTTTTATGTTAAACTGAGTTTATTTGTAGCTAAAGTGTACCCTAATGGGGCAAGCAATATTTAGAACTAACTTCCACATTTCAGATTAGGTTAGGTCCTGCTACAATAACAAATGACACAAAAACCTCAAAGGCTCGAGATAATAAAGGTTATTTTTCTCTCTCACTACATGGTCAGCACAGATCGGCAGGTGGGATTTTGCTTAATGTATTTGCTCATATCTAAACTGATGGATATATGCTTCTAAATTTACACCAGCCATAGAAAAGAAATGTGGCGAATCATATGGGGGTTTTAAATTCCTTCTCAGAAATGACACACATCATTTACACCTACATGTTATCGCTAAAGTAAGTCACATGGCCACATCCAATATCCAAGTGTAGAGACAGAGAAGTGCACTCCTATAATGTGTCCAAAGGAGAAGAGATCTGAAATATCTGTGGTAGGCTAATAACCAGCAGAGCATCTTTCATAGCCTATATTTCAGCTCTCTTGAGAGTATTTAAGAGCACACCCCTGTATAGCCACAAGTATGCGTAAAATAGAAAAGACAAACAACATCAAATGTTGGAGAGGATTTGAAACAATGAGAATTCTCTTACGCTGTGCTTATGGGAGTATAAGATGTCATAATCACTTTGGAAAGCTGTTGGACAATTGCTTAAAAAGTTGAATCCACATCTACCCTTTGACACTGTCATTCCATTCCAAGAGAATTGAAAATATATTATCCACAAAAGTGCTGGTGAAGAATGTTCAACTAGTTTTACTCATAATGGCCAAAATCAGCCTACATATCCATCAATAGGAAAATAGATAAACATGCTACCATCTATTTATAAGATGAAAGTTACTCCTAAAAAGGAACAAACTACTGTTTTATCGAACAATGTGGAGGCCTATCAAAACATTTTGCTGAATGAAAGAAATCATGAAACAAACATTCTGTATAATCCATTTATATACAGGTTTAGAATGGGCAAAACTAACACTTATATAAATAATTTGGAGGACATTTCAGTCATATAATTTTTATAACACTTCATTTAACTAACACTATTCATTAACCATGTCAGGACATTCAGGGCTCTGTTCAATTTTTAAGAAGAATTTTAATTTTTAAAAAAAGTTTTGTGGGTACATGGTGTATATATTTATAGGGTCTGCAAAATGTGCTACAAAGGAATGAGATCTAGTCATTGGCCACAATATGGATGGAACTGGAGATCATTATGTTAAGTGAAATGAGCCAGACACAGAAAGATAAGCATTGCATGACATTCAGATTTTTAAGGTAATGCTTTACTTTACTTAAGAAGCTTTGGAACACAACTATACTGTAACAAACTGAATATTATCAAAAATACCAATGTTACTTTGATGCTATTCCAAGACAGTCACATTTTTATATGCCATATCTTAAAGTCTATAAAACTCAATGAGTTTTAAGACTTTGGATAAGTTTGGTCAAATTTTAAAAATAAGAAAACTATATTGAAAAAAAGAGCATTGAATCACCTAGATCCTGTCATCTGGTGGGCATTTCCATCCCGAATTTCACTAGTTACACAGCTATTTAACTATTTACCAGTATCATTTAAGACAAAGCTTGTGCTTGAGAGGACAGGTATGGGTTCTTATTTGGATATGCTATCTAACTGTTAAACAAAATACAAAATTACCTTCAGCCCTTTTCTCACTTGCTAAACAATAATAAAAGCATCTAGAATAGTGCCTGGCACATGATATAAAGCTAATAAATGTCAGTTTCATTCTTGCATATGGAGAATGGTGAATAAATGTGTTTTATTCCTCCTCCTTCCTCTCCTCCCTCTTTTCTTCCTCCTTCTATTCCTCATCTCCTCTACCTCTCTCCCTTCCCTATCCTCACTCTACTCCTCTTCCTCTCCCCTCTGTCTTCTCCTTTCCCTCCTTCTCTCTCTCCTCTCTCCCCTCCTCTCTTCCCCCTCTGTTCCTTCATCTCTTCCTTTCTCTCCTCACCTCCTTATATTTCTTCTCCCTCTCCTCTTCCCTCTCATCTATTTTCTCCGTCTCTCTCCTTCTCTTTCCTCCCTCTCCTCCTATCTCTTCTCTCTCTCCTTCTCCATCCCCTCCTTCTCTCTCCTCCTTCACCTTCTCTTTCCTTCCTCTCCTCCTCTCTTTTTGCTTCTTCCCCTCTCTCTCCATCTTCTCCTTTTCCTCTTTCTCCTCCTCCTCTGCCTCTTCCGCTCCTCTTACTCTCCCTCTCATCTTGCTTCCCTTTGCTCTTCTCTTGTTTTTGCTTCTGCTCCCTCCTTTCTTATTTTCTGGCCCTTTTTAAATACATGCCATGACAAGTAGTGGGGAAATAAAAGGAAGACTTATTCATAAGACTTTGAAGACTGTCTTTTCTGATTGTCTTTAAATCTGTTACCTGTGGTATTTAGTATTAAAAATAGCAAAAAAAAAAAAAAAAAAAAAAAAAAGCAAAAATAATGAAAAATACATTTCTGTTACATAAATCAATTCTTTTTTTTTTTTTTTTTTTTTTTTATTATACTTTAAGTTCTAGGGTACATGTGCATAACGTGCAGGTTTGTTACATATGTATACTTATGCCATGTTGGTATGCTGCACCCATCAACTCGTCAGCACCCATCAATTCATCATTTATATCATGTATAACTCCCCAATGCAATCCCTCCCTCCTCCCCCCTCCCCATGATAGACCCCAGTGTGTGATGTTCCCCTTCCCGAGTCCAAGTGATCTCATTGTTCAGTTCCCACCTATGAGTGAGAACATGCGGTGTTTGGTTTTCTCTTCTTGTGATAGTTTGCTAAGAATGATGGTTTCCAGCTGCATCCATGTCCCTACAAAGGACGCAAACTCATCCTTTTTTATGGCTGCATAGTATTCCATGGTGTATATGTGCCACATTTTCTTAATCCAGTCTGTCACAGATGGACATTTGGGTTGATTCCAAGTCTTTGCTATTGTGAATAGTGCCGCAATAAACATACGTGTGCATGTGTCTTTGTAGTAGACTAATTTATAATCCTTTGGGTATATACCCAGTAGTGGGATGGCTGGGTCATATGGTACATCTAGTTCTAGATCCTTGAGGAATTGCCATACTGTTTTCCATAATGGTTGAACTAGTTTACAATCCCACCAACAGTGTAAAAGTGTTCCTATTTCTCCACATCCTCTCCAACACCTGTTGTTTCCTGACTTCTTAATGATTGCCATTCTAACTGGTGTGAGATGGTATCTCATTGTGGTTTTGATTTGCATTTCTCTGATGGCCAGTGATGATGAGCATTTTTTCATGTGTCTGTTGGCTGTATGAATATCTTCTTTTGAGAAATGTCTGTTCATATCCTTTCCCCACTTTTTGATGGGGTTGTTTGCTTTTTTCTCGTATATTTGTTTGAGTTCTTTGTAGATTCTGGATATTAGCCCTTTGTCAGATGAGTAGGTTGCAAAAATTTTCTCCCATTCTGTAGGTTGCCTGTTCACTCTGATGGTAGTTTCTTTTGCTGTGCAAAAGCTCTTTAGTTTAATTAGATCCCATTTGTCAATTTTGGCTTTTGCTGCCGTTGCTTTTGGTGTTTTAGACATGAAGTCCTTGCCCATGCCTATGTCCTGAATGGTACTACCTAGATTTTCTTCTAGGGTTTTTATGGTATTAGGTCTAACATTTAAGTCTCTAATCCATCTTGAATTAATCTTCGTATAAGGGGTAAGGAAAGGATCCAGTTTCAGCTTTCTACTTATGGCTAGCCAATTTTCCCAGCACCATTTATTAAATAGGGAATCCTTTCCCCATTTCTTGTTTCTCTCAGGTTTGTCAAAGATCAGATGGCTGTAGATGTGCGGTATTATTTCTGAGGACTCTGTTCTGTTCCATTGGTCTATATCTCTGTTTTGGTACCAGTACCATGCTGTTTTGGTTACTGTAGCCTTGTAGTATAGTTTGAAGTCAGGTAGCGTGACGCCTCCAGCTTTGTCCTTTTGACTTAGGATTGTCTTGGCAATGCGGGCTCTTTTTTGGTTCCATATGAACTTTAAAGCAGTTTTTTCCAATTCTGTGAAGAAAGTCATTGGTAGCTTGATGGGGATGGCATTGAATCTATAAATAACCTTGGGGAGTATGGCCATTTTCACGATATTGATTCTTCCTATCCATGAGCATGGTATGTTCTTCCATTTGTTTGTGTCCTCTTTGATTTCACTGAGCAGTGGTTTGTAGTTCTCCTTGAAGAGGTCCTTTACATCCCTTGTAAGCTGGATTCCTAGGTATTTTATTCTCTTTGAGGCAATTGTGAATGGAAGTTCATTCCTGATTTGGCTCTCTGCTTGTCTGTTGCTGGTGTATAAGAATGCTTGTGATTTTTGCACATTAATTTTGTATCCTGAGACTTTGCTGAAGTTGCTTATCAGCTTAAGGAGATTTTGGGCTGAGACGATGGGGTTTTCTAAATATACAATCATGTCATCTGCAAACAGGGACAATTTGACTTCTTCTTTTCCTAACTGGATACCCTTGATTTCTTTCTCTTGCCTGATTGCCCTAGCCAGAACTTCCAACACTATGTTGAATAGGAGTGGTGAGAGAGGGCATCCCTGTCTTGTGCCAGTTTTCAAAGGGAATTTTTCCAGTTTTTGCCCATTCAGTATGATATTAGCTGTGGGTTTGTCATAAATAGCTCTTATTATTTTGAGGTACGTTCCATCAATACCGAATTTATTGAGCGTTTTTAGCATGAAGGGCTGTTGAATTTTGTCAAAAGCCTTTTCTGCATCTATTGAGACAATCATGTGGTTCTTGTCTTTGGTTCTGTTTATATGCTGGATTACGTTTATTGATTTGCGAATGTTGAACCAGCCTTGCATCCCAGGGATGAAGCCCACTTGATCATGGTGGATAAGCTTTTTGATGTGCTGCTGAATCCGGTTTGCCAGTATTTTATTGAGGATTTTTGCATCAATGTTCATCAGGGATATTGGTCTAAAATTCTCTTTTTTTGTTGTGTCTCTGCCAGGCTTTGGTATGAGGATGATGTTGGCCTCATAAAATGAGTTAGGGAGGATTCCCTCTTTTTCTATTGATTGGAATAGTTTCAGAAGGAATGGTACCAGCTCCTCCTTGTACCTCTGGTAGAATTCAGCTGTGAATCCATCTGGTCCTGGACTTTTTTTGGTGGGTAGGCTATTAATTGTTGCCTCAATTTCAGAGCCTGCTATTGGTCTATTCAGGGATTCAACTTCTTCCTGGTTTAGCCTTGGGAGAGTGTAAGTGTCCAGGAAATTATCCATTTCTTCTAGATTTTCTAGTTGATTTGCGTAGAGGCGTTTATAGTATTCTCTGATGGTAGTTTGTATTTCTGTGGGGTCAGTGGTGATATCCCCTTTATCATTTTTTATTGCATCTATTTGATTCCTCTCTCTTTTTTTCTTTATTAGCCTTGCTAGCGGTCTGTCAATTTTGTTGATCTTTTCAAAAAACCAACTCCTGGATTCATTGATTTTTTGGAGGGTTTTTTGTGTCTCTATCTCCTTCAGTTCTGCTCTGATCTTAGTTATTTCTTGCCTTCTGCTAGCTTTTGAATGTGATTGCTCTTGCCTCTCTAGTTCTTTTAATTGTGATGTTAGAGTGTCAATTTTAGATCTTTCCTGCTTTCTCTTGTGGGCATTTAGTGCTATAAATTTCCCTCTACACACTGCTTTAAATGTGTCCCAGAGATTCTGGTATGTTGTATCTTTGTTCTCATTGGTTTCAAAGAACATCTTTATTTCCGCTTTCATTTCGTTATGTACCCAGTAGTCATTCAGGAGCAGGTTGTTCAGTTTCCATGTAGTTGAGCGGTTTTGATTGAGTTTCTTAGTCCTGAGTTCTAGTTTGATTGCACTGTGGTCTGAGAGACAGTTTGTTATAATTTCTGTTCTTTTACATTTGCTGAGGAGTACTTTACTTCCAATTATGTGGTCAATTTTGGAATAAGTGCGATGTGGTGCTGAGAAGAATGTATATTCTGTTGATTTGGGGTGGAGAGTTCTATAGTTGTCTATTAGGTCCGCTTGGTGCAGAGATGAGTTCAATTCCTGGATATCCTTGTTAACTTTCTGTCTCGTTGATCTGTCTAATGTTGACAGCGGAGTGTTGAAGTCTCCCATTATTATTGTATGGGAGTCTAAGTCTCTTTGTAAGTCTCTAAGGACTTGCTTTATGAATCTGGGTGCTCCTGTATTGGGTGCATATATATTTAGGAGAGTTAGCTCTTCCTGTTGAATTGATCCCTTTACCATTATGTAATGGCCTTCTTTGTCTCTTTTGATCTTTGATGGTTTAAAGTCTGTTTTATCAGAGACTAGGATTGCAACCCCTGCTTTTTTTTGTTCTCCATTTGCTTGGTAGATCTTCCTCCATCCCTTTATTTTGAGCCTATGTATGTCTCTGCATGTGAGATGGGTCTCCTGAATACAGCAGACTGATGGGTCTTGACTCTTTATCCAGTTTGCCAGTCTGTGTCTTTTAATTGGAGCATTTAGTCCATTAACATTTAAGGTTAATATTGTTATGTGTGAACTTGATCCTGCCATTATGATATTAACTGGTTATTTTGCTCGTTAGTTGATGCAGTTTCTTCCTAGCCTCGATGGTCTTTACATTTTGCCAAGTTTTTGCGATGGCTGGTACCGGTTGTTCCTTTCCATGTTTAGGGCTTCCTTCAGGGTCTCTTGTAAGGCAGGCCTGGTGGTGACAAAATCTCTAAGCATTTGCTTATCTGTAAAGGATTTTATTTCTCCTTCACTTATGAAACTTAGTTTGGCTGGATATGAAATTCTGGGTTGAAAATTCTTTTCTTTAAGAACGTTGAATATTGGCCCCCACTCTCTTCTGGCTTGTAGAGTTTCTGCCGAGAGATCTGCTGTTAGTCTGATGGGCTTCCCTTTGTGGGTGACCCGACCTTTCTCTCTGGCTGCCCTTAAGATTTTTTCCTTCATTTCAACTTTGGTGAATCTGGCAATTATGTGTCTTGGAGTTGCTCTTCTGGAGGAGTATCTTTGTGGCGTTCTCTGTATTTCCTGAATTTGAATGTTGGCCTGCCCTACTAGGTTGGGGAAGTTCTCCTGGATGATATCCTGAAGAGTGTTTTCCAACTTGGTTCCATTTTCCCCCTCACTTTCAGGCACCCCAATCAGACGTAGATTTGGTCTTTTTACGTAATCCCATACTTCTTGCAGGCTTTGCTCATTTCTTTTTCTTCTTTTTTCTTTTGGTTTCTCTTCTCGCTTCATTTCATTCATTTGATCTTCAATCGCTGATACTCTTTCTTCCAGTTGATCGAGTCGGTTACTGAAGCTTGTGCATTTGTCACGTATTTCTCGTGTCATGGTTTTCATCTCTGTCATTTCGTTTATGATCTTCTCTGCATTAATGAGTCTAGCTGTCAATTCTTCCACTCTTTTTTCAAGATTTTTAGTTTCTTTGCGCTGGGTACGTAATTCCTCCTTTAGCTCTGATAAGTTTGATGGACTGAAGCCTTCTTCTCTCCTCTCGTCCAAGTCATTCTCTGACCAGCTTTGATCCGTTGCTGGTGATGGGCTGCGCTCCTTTGCAGGGGGAGATGCGCTCTTATTTTTTGAATTTCCAGCTTTTCTGCCCTGCTTCTTCCCCATCTTTGTGGTTTTATCTGTCTCTGGTCTTTGATGGTGGTGACGAACTGATGGGGTTTTGGTATAGGTGTCCTTCCTGTTTGATAGTTTTCCTTCTGACAGTCAGAAGGACTCTCTGTTGGTCTGTTGGAGATTGCTTAAGGTCCACTCCAGACCCTGTTTGCCTGGGTATCAGCAGCAGAGGTTGCCGAAGATAGAATATTGCTGAACAGCGAGTGTACCTGTCTGATTCTTCCTTTGGAAGTGTCCTCTCAGGGGTGTACTCCACCCTGTGAGGTGTGGGGTGTCAGACTGCCCCTAGTGGGGGATTTCTCCCAGCTAGGCTACTCAGGGGTCAGGGACACACCTGAGCAGGCAGTCTGTCCATTCTCAGATCTCAACCTCCGCGTTGGGAGATCCGCGGCTCTCCCCAAAGCTGTCAGACAGAGTCGTTCGCGTCTGCACCGGCTCCCGCTACTTCCCCTGTTGGTCTTCAGCTGTGCGCTGTCCCCAGAGGTGGAGACTACAGAGACAGGCAGGCTTCCTTGAGCTGCTGTGAGCTCCACCCAGTTCGAGCTTCCCAGCGGCTTTGTTTACCTACTTAAGCCTCAGCAATGGCGGGCGCCCCTCCCCCAGCCTCGCTGCTGCCTTGCGGATAGATCGCGGCAGACTGCTGTGTTAGCAGTGAGGGAGGCTTCGTGGGCGTGGGACCCTCCCGGCCAGGTGTGGGATATATTCTCCTGGAATGCCTGTATGCTTACAGCGCAGTATTGGGGTGGGAGTTACCCGATTTTCCAGGTGTTGTGTGTCTCAGTTCCCCTGGCTAGGAAAACGGATCCCCTTCCCCCTTGCGCTTCCAGGTGAGGCGATGCCTCGCCCTGCTTCAGCTCTCGCTGGTCAGGCTGCAGCAGCTGACCAGCACCGATTGTCCGGCACTCCCTAGTGAGATGACCCCAGTACCTCAGTTGAAAATGCAGAAATCACCGGTCTTCTGTGTCGCTCGCGCTGGGAGTTGGAGACTGGAGTTGTTCCTATTCGGCCATCTTGCTCCGCCCCCCTACATAAATCAATTCTAAATAAATTTTAATCATTTAAATTTAAACCCAGAAGGCTTATTCAGATACAGTTTGAATATTTTCTATAAATATGCAAGAATCTCAGATATTAACTTCTTGACTGGGGAAGAAACAAGAATCTCTGGAGAGCTGCAAACACTACCATGGGGAAAATCTATCAGCTCCAACATATTGAATCTAATCTGACATATGCACTTGCTCTTTTTTTCATAGCAAATGCAAAAGTCAGGTTATTGAGTAAATTTCCCTTACACCTGTCTTCTATTTTCGGTATTCTTTCAAGCTGTTTAATCTGAAGAAAATTACAACTGGGATCTAATCTGTTCTATGTATTTTTCATGCACCTCCATTTGAGATTTCTCTGACGTTGGCTCATAAGGAGAGCAAGGTTAGACATCTTGGGGAGCAATTTCACAAAAAGATGCTATGTTCTCATAATTATATTAAGGCATACATGTCTTTGAATTTTCCCATTATTGGAGTTCTTAACTTTGATCATTTGATTCAACAAGGTTCCTGCCAGGAAGTTTTACTCAGTGGTTGTTCTTTCGTCCTTTATCAGTAAGCATTCTGTGAGGAAATACTTAGAGACTTGTAAATATTTTGTTCCTCTTTAAATTTGCACCCAGTTTTAGCATCCACTGATATTTCTTGGCTGAATTTATTACTGTTACAATTGCTATCCAATTGTGATTTTCCTACTTCTATTATTCTTCCACATTTGTTGACATTATATGAAGGAAAACTATCTCTTCTTTGTTGCTTTCTTTATGGTAGTAGGACAGATGGATTATTTCATTTCATTTATTAAAATTTATTATTATGAATCTTTCATGAAATTGTCCCAAATTTGGTCAGTGGGAATCTCTTCAGGCTGGCTTTTGTGTCTTTTTGACTTTGAGAGGAGGTGTCAGCTGGGCTTCCTGGGTCTAGCAGGTGCTCAGAAAGCTGTGAAACTCACTCCTTTCCTGCATCAGGACTTACTTTTGTCCTGGATGAATAATATTGAAGTAATATGCTTAAAATATTCCTAACATCAGAATTTTTGCATGTGTTTTCTTCCTCCAAGAAGGCTATAAACAGGAAAACTTTTACTGTAAGCTTCCCTGTGTCCTCTCTGCCTCTCTCCTTTCCCCCTCCCCTGAAACTAAAAGGAATGTTAAAAGCCCATTTTTCTGTGACCAGCAGACCTTATCTATGCTCCCAATTCCAATTCCTTGTAAACACAATTTGTAAAATCCTGTGAGTTCCTGTCTCCTTTTCCATGCCTCTGCAGGTTCATAAAGAAGATACAACTTGAGTTACAATTCTGGTTTTCCTCAAGATCTGACACATGTTAATTGTCATTGTTTCTCACTCTGGTAACATCTTCCTGCTGCACTGATGGAAAAATCTAACACTGGCTACCCGCTCAGGACCCTTTTCACTCTGTGGAAGCTTTGTACTGTCACTCTGCTCAATAAAGCCTACAGCTTTTTTTCTCTCGGTCTGATCCGTGTCTCTCTCTCTCACCACAGGCTGCCGCCACACCAAATTTTTGGCGTGGCTAAGGCGAGAACCTTTAGCGTTAAAACATGACCCTAACATTTTTTGATACCTCCATACTTTCTGATGCAAAATAATGGTCCAAGCTGCTTTCCCTTCCCCAGTCCTGGAAGCAGCCATTTATTTCCTTAGTTCCTTTAAGGAAGAATGCTGGAGAGAAACCAGCATCTGCATATTAGGCATGCTCATTATTATTTAAGAATTGTTATTCTCAGACAGTGTTGAGGAATATGTATTGTAAATGTACACACATTTTTAACCACATTTCCACATTGAAAACTGCCAGTTTAGATACAACTCAAATCCAATACCACAGGTTGTTTTTTTGATTTTTTGAGATGGAGTCTCTCTCTGCTGCCCAGGCTGGAGCTCAGTGGTGCAATCTTGGCTCACTGCAACCTCCGCCTCCTGGGTTCAAGAAATTTCTTCTGCCTCAGCCTCCCGAGTAGCTGGAATTACAGGCGCCCACCACCATGCCCAGCTAATTTTTGTAATTTTAGTAGACACAGGGTTTCATCATGTTGGCCAGGCAAGTCTCAAGGATCCTGACCTCAGGTGATCCACCTGCCTCCGTCTCCCAAAGTGTTGGAATTACAGGCGTCAGCCACCGTGCCCGGCCTCAGGTTTTCTATAATACTTTCCCTTTCCATATTTGTAAGTTCCACCACTGAGAGTGAGAATTGCAGCTGTCATTATACTAAATTAATTTTTTGTTTCAATCCTCCCAAATGCTATGAATCTACTATTGTCACCACTGTCCCTCTTCCCCAGTATCCCTCTTCTCCCATGCTGAACCATTGCAAACACCACTGCCCTCCTCTCCTAGTGCTCTTCTCACCCTGCTCTGTCTCCAGGTCCCTGCACCAGGCTGAGGCCACCAGCACCCACAGCACACCTTCCTCACACTGCTTCACACCCTGCTTTGATAAGATGACTCTCTCATTCAAAAATAAATTAAAAAAAAAAAAAAGCCAAGGAATTGCAAATCACTTATATTAGCTCAGGTCCTGCAAGAAGCAGGTGTTGAGGGTAGATAAAATATATATATATATATGGATTTTATTCAAGGAAACATCCATGTGAGACAAAATAGGGAAGGGACCAGACAAGCCTGGGAGAATTGTCCAAGTGTAAACAAGTCTAACTCCAAGTGGAAAAAAGAAGATGAGAGAGGTTGCATGGAAGGAACGTTTAAGAAAGAGTTCAGGGGTCCTCAAGCCAAAGCAGGCTACCAGAAGTGTCTTATGACTCCCACAAACCTTTCTGCTTCAGTATCCATCCCTGCCATGCTCAATCATTGGTAGAACAGCTTGTGGGAAGCATGGGATGACTGCAAAAGACTATGAAACAGCCTAGGTCTCTCAGTAATTACACTCCCTGTAGTTGGAGGAGTGTCATCTACATTCCAATGGCTGTCCAAAATTAATGTTATTTTTCCCTGATTACAGGTGTTTAATATCATAACTCAGAATAAAGTCAGCACCACATTAAAATAAACTTTCTTATGTAAATAACACTTAAGATTATAACAAGAAATGACTTTGCAAACCACTGGCTCTTTATTTTTTTCATCACAACTCAGAAACAAAGACAGTACCATATTAAGTTAAACCCTTTTCACATAAGAAGATTTTTGTTATCAAATTGCTAGACTGCTGGTCTGGTGTTACAAGATGATGCTGAACATGGTAAATGAGCAGGTCTTTCTAAAATGGATATATATGTATATATATATTTTTTGGCAAGTGTATCTCTTATTTGTGGCCCATAGCATTTGAGAGAATCTTGATTTTTTATTTAGCATGTTTGTGCTTCTTTATGATGTATCCAACTTTCTCAAATAAACAGGTATACAGAACAGGCAGATTTTTCATATTTTGGGAAACGCTAGATAAAAGTGTGGAAGTCATGGCAATATAGAGCTATTTTACATTACAGAGCTTTATTGAGCAGTTGTAGACATAACTCCTGCCCTTAGAGCTACAATTCAGCATTTTATAGTCTCCTGGATATTACCTTTGAATTTAATCCTAAAATTTTAGCATCAATTTGGGTGGAGGCCATATGTTTAAGCTTCACAAACTCAGCTTAAATTTGGCATAATGCTGAAAAGCCCTGTGGTCCCTAAATATACAAAAATGTTGTACAGTGAATACAGCAAGAAGTTTTAGATATAGATATAAAACTAGACATCTGCAGCAAGCAGATAAATATATGAAAAAATAAGACATTTGTAATGATTTTCTGATAGAAGTTTTGAAATCTAATTTTCACAAATATCTGAAATTTAGGTTAGATCTAAAGAAGTGGGAGAAATACACAGGAGGAAAGAATTAGGGAAGAAACAAAACATGATCCAAGCAGTATCAGTATGATAAAAGAGTTCAACTGTTTCAAAAACATTTATGGTTTATAGTTATTTAACATTTGACACACAATGTCGAATGCTTACTATGTGGCAGACACTGTCTTTACATGAGCTGTTCAGAATGGCAACCTCTAGTCACATATATCTATGAAATACTTGAAATATGACTGGTTCACATGAGGATGTACTTTAACTGTAAAATACACACCCAATCTAAAAGACATAGAATGAAAATATCTTACTAATAATTTACACTGATTATATGTTAAAATGATAATATTTTGGATACAATTGGGTTAAATAAAATATACATTGAACATTAATTTAACCTACTTCTTTATGCTTGCTTAATGTGGACACTAGATAATTTGAAATAACATAAATGTAAATTTCATTATATTTCCATTGGGAAAAATTGTGACAAGTACTATTGCAGTAGATATTCATGATTTTGGTTAAATACATCTGTCTTTTCATCTTCCTTGGTACCTGGTAGGATAGCACAGCCTCACTCACTTTGAAGTGAGATGTGGCCACCAGGTTTCCTTTAATCACAGAAATATAAGGAGAAGTGTCACTTCCCTATAAAAGCGCTTTAAAAGCCAATGTGGTATTTACTCCTAGCTGCTGTTACCACAGAAACAGATGTTGCAAAGAGGCCTCCATCTTCCTGATTGCCAAATGACTAAGATTAGAGCCTTTCCACCTGGATTGTGGGTATGTAGTTTGAGGCAGATATAAAGTTTTAATGAAAGTTTCTCCAAAAATGTCTAACAGAAAATAATCAGCCACATACAAGCAAAAAAAAAATAATTATTTTAAAATAATTGTAGATTTGTAGGGGGCGGAGCAAGATGGCCGAATAGGAACAACTCCAGTCTCCAACTCCCAGCGCGAGCGACACAGAAGACCGGTGATTTCTGCATTTTCAACTGAGGTACTGGGGTCATCTCACTAGGGAGTGCCGGACAATCGGTGCTGGTCAGCTGCTGCAGCCTGACCAGCGAGAGCTGAAGCAGGGCGAGGCATCGCCTCACCTGGAAGCGCAAGGGGGAAGGGGATCCGTTTTCCTAGCCAGGGGAACTGAGACACACAACACCTGGAAAATCGGGTAACTCCCACCCCAATACTGCGCTGTAAGCATACAGGCATTCCAGGAGAATATATCCCACACCTGGCCGGGAGGGTCCCATGCCCACGAAGCCTCCCTCACTGCTAACACAGCAGTCTGCCGCGATCTATCCGCAAGGCAGCAGCGAGGCTGGGGGAGGGGCGCCCGCCATTGCTGAGGCTTAAGTAGGTAAACAAAGCCGCTGGGAAGCTCGAACTGGGTGGAGCTCACAGCAGCTCAAGGAAGCCTGCCTGTCTCTGTAGTCTCCACCTCTGGGGACAGCGCACAGCTGAAGACCAACAGGGGAAGTAGCGGGAGCCGGTGCAGACGCGAACGACTCTGTCTGACAGCTTTGGGGAGAGCCGCGGATCTCCCAACGCGGAGGTTGAGATCTGAGAACGGACAGACTGCCTGCTCAGGTGTGTCCCTGACCCCTGAGTAGCCTAGCTGGGAGAAATCCCCCACTAGGGGCAGTCTGACACCCCACACCTCACAGGGTGGAGTACACCCCTGAGAGGACACTTCCAAAGGAAGAATCAGACAGGTACACTCGCTGTTCAGCAATATTCTATCTTCGGCAACCTCTGCTGCTGATACCCAGGCAAACAGGGTCTGGAGTGGACCTCAAGCAATCTCCAACAGACCAACAGAGAGTCCTTCTGACTGTCAGAAGGAAAACTATCAAACAGGAAGGACACCTATACCAAAACCCCATCAGTTCGTCACCACCATCAAAGACCAGAGACAGATAAAACCACAAAGATGGGGAAGAAGCAGGGCAGAAAAGCTGGAAATTCAAAAAATAAGAGCGCATCTCCCCCTGCAAAGGAGCGCAGCCCATCACCAGCAACGGATCAAAGCTGGTCAGAGAATGACTTGGACGAGAGGAGAGAAGAAGGCTTCAGTCCATCAAACTTATCAGAGCTAAAGGAGGAATTACGTACCCAGCGCAAAGAAACTAAAAATCTTGAAAAAAGAGTGGAAGAATTGACAGCTAGACTCATTAATGCAGAGAAGATCATAAACGAAATGACAGAGATGAAAACCATGACACGAGAAATACGTGACAAATGCACAAGCTTCAGTAACCGACTCGATCAACTGGAAGAAAGAGTATCAGCGATTGAAGATCAAATGAATGAAATGAAGCGAGAAGAGAAACCAAAAGAAAAAAGAAGAAAAAGAAATGAGCAAAGCCTGCAAGAAGTATGGGATTACGTAAAAAGACCAAATCTACGTCTGATTGGGGTGCCTGAAAGTGAGGGGGAAAATGGAACCAAGTTGGAAAACACTCTTCAGGATATCATCCAGGAGAACTTCCCCAACCTAGTAGGGCAGGCCAACATTCAAATTCAGGAAATACAGAGAACGCCACAAAGATACTCCTCCAGAAGAGCAACTCCAAGACACATAATTGCCAGATTCACCAAAGTTGAAATGAAGGAAAAAATCTTAAGGGCAGCCAGAGAGAAAGGTCGGGTCACCCACAAAGGGAAGCCCATCAGACTAACAGCAGATCTCTCGGCAGAAACTCTACAAGCCAGAAGAGAGTGGGGGCCAATATTCAACGTTCTTAAAGAAAAGAATTTTCAACCCAGAATTTCATATCCAGCCAAACTAAGTTTCATAAGTGAAGGAGAAATAAAATCCTTTACAGATAAGCAAATGCTTAGAGATTTTGTCACCACCAGGCCTGCCTTACAAGAGACCCTGAAGGAAGCCCTAAACATGGAAAGGAACAACCGGTACCAGCCATCGCAAAAACTTGGCAAAATGTAAAGACCATCGAGGCTAGGAAGAAACTGCATCAACTAACGAGCAAAATAACCAGTTAATATCATAATGGCAGGATCAAGTTCACACATAACAATATTAACCTTAAATGTTAATGGACTAAATGCTCCAATTAAAAGACACAGACTGGCAAACTGGATAAAGAGTCAAGACCCATCAGTCTGCTGTATTCAGGAGACCCATCTCACATGCAGAGACATACATAGGCTCAAAATAAAGGGATGGAGGAAGATCTACCAAGCAAATGGAGAACAAAAAAAAGCAGGGGTTGCAATCCTAGTCTCTGATAAAACAGACTTTAAACCATCAAAGATCAAAAGAGACAAAGAAGGCCATTACATAATGGTAAAGGGATCAATTCAACAGGAAGAGCTAACTCTCCTAAATATATATGCACCCAATACAGGAGCACCCAGATTCATAAAGCAAGTCCTTAGAGACTTACAAAGAGACTTAGACTCCCATACAATAATAATGGGGGACTTCAACACTCCGCTGTCAACATTAGACAGATCAACGAGACAGAAAGTTAACAAGGATATCCAGGAATTGAACTCATCTCTGCACCAAGCGGACCTAATAGACATCTATAGAACTCTCCACCCCAAATCAACAGAATATACATTCTTCTCAGCACCACATCGCACTTATTCCAAAATTGACCACATAATTGGAAGTAAAGTACTCCTCAGCAAATGTAAAAGAACAGAAATTATAACAAACTGTCTCTCAGACCACAGTGCAATCAAACTAGAACTCAGGACTAAGAAACTCAATCAAAACCGCTCAACTACATGGAAACTGAACAACCTGCTCCTGAATGACTACTGGGTACATAACGAAATGAAAGCGGAAATAAAGATGTTCTTTGAAACCAATGAGAACAAAGATACAACATACCAGAATCTCTGGGACACATTTAAAGCAGTGTGTAGAGGGAAATTTATAGCACTAAATGCCCACAAGAGAAAGCAGGAAAGATCTAAAATTGACACTCTAACATCACAATTAAAAGAACTAGAGAGGCAAGAGCAATCACATTCAAAAGCTAGCAGAAGGCAAGAAATAACTAAGATCAGAGCAGAACTGAAGGAGATAGAGACACAAAAAACCCTCCAAAAAATCAATGAATCCAGGAGTTGGTTTTTTGAAAAGATCAACAAAATTGACAGACCGCTAGCAAGGCTAATAAAGAAAAAAAGAGAGAGGAATCAAATAGATGCAATAAAAAATGATAAAGGGGATATCACCACTGACCCCACAGAAATACAAACTACCATCAGAGAATACTATAAACGCCTCTACGCAAATCAACTAGAAAATCTAGAAGAAATGGATAATTTCCTGGACACTTACACTCTCCCAAGGCTAAACCAGGAAGAAGTTGAATCCCTGAATAGACCAATAGCAGGCTCTGAAATTGAGGCAACAATTAATAGCCTACCCACCAAAAAAAGTCCAGGACCAGATGGATTCACAGCTGAATTCTACCAGAGGTACAAGGAGGAGCTGGTACCATTCCTTCTGAAACTATTCCAATCAATAGAAAAAGAGGGAATCCTCCCTAACTCATTTTATGAGGCCAACATCATCCTCATACCAAAGCCTGGCAGAGACACAACAAAAAAAGAGAATTTTAGACCAATATCCCTGATGAACATTGATGCAAAAATCCTCAATAAAATACTGGCAAACCGGATTCAGCAGCACATCAAAAAGCTTATCCACCATGATCAAGTGGGCTTCATCCCTGGGATGCAAGGCTGGTTCAACATTCACAAATCAATAAACGTAATCCAGCATATAAACAGAACCAAAGACAAGAACCACATGATTGTCTCAATAGATGCAGAAAAGGCTTTTGACAAAATTCAACAGCCCTTCATGCTAAAAACGCTCAATAAATTCGGTATTGATGGAACGTACCTCAAAATAATAAGAGCTATTTATGACAAACCCACAGCCAATATCATACTGAATGGGCAAAAACTGGAAAAATTCCCTTTGAAAACTGGCACAAGACAGGGATGCCCTCTCTCACCACTCCTATTCAACATAGTGTTGGAAGTTCTGGCTAGGGCAATCAGGCAAGAGAAAGAAATCAAGGGTATCCAGTTAGGAAAAGAAGAAGTCAAATTGTCCCTGTTTGCAGATGACATGATTGTATATTTAGAAAACCCCATCGTCTCAGCCCAAAATCTCCTTAAGCTGATAAGCAACTTCAGCAAAGTCTCAGGATACAAAATTAATGTGCAAAAATCACAAGCATTCTTATACACCAGCAACAGACAAGCAGAGAGCCAAATCAGGAATGAACTTCCATTCACAATTGCTTCAAAGAGAATAAAATACCTAGGAATCCAGCTTACAAGGGATGTAAAGGACCTCTTCAAGGAGAACTACAAACCACTGCTCAGTGAAATCAAAGAGGACACAAACAAATGGAAGAACATACCATGCTCATGGATAGGAAGAATCAATATCGTGAAAATGGCCATACTCCCCAAGGTTATTTATAGATTCAATGCCATCCCCATCAAGCTACCAATGACTTTCTTCACGGAATTGGAAAAAACTGCTTTAAAGTTCATATGGAACCAAAAAAGAGCCCGCATTGCCAAGACAATCCTAAGTCAAAAGGACAAAGCTGGAGGCGTCACGCTACCTGACTTCAAACTATACTACAAGGCTACAGTAACCAAAACAGCATGGTACTGGTACCAAAACAGAGATATAGACCAATGGAACAGAACAGAGTCCTCAGAAATAATACCGCACATCTACAGCCATCTGATCTTTGACAAACCTGAGAGAAACAAGAAATGGGGAAAGGATTCCCTATTTAATAAATGGTGCTGGGAAAATTGGCTAGCCATAAGTAGAAAGCTGAAACTGGATCCTTTCCTTACCCCTTATACGAAGATTAATTCAAGATGGATTAGAGACTTAAATGTTAGACCTAATACCATAAAAACCCTAGAAGAAAATCTAGGTAGTACCATTCAGGACATAGGCATGGGCAAGGACTTCATGTCTAAAACACCAAAAGCAACGGCAGCAAAAGCCAAAATTGACAAATGGGATCTAATTAAACTAAAGAGCTTTTGCACAGCAAAAGAAACTACCATCAGAGTGAACAGGCAACCTACAGAATGGGAGAAAATTTTTGCAACCTACTCATCTGACAAAGGGCTAATATCCAGAATCTACAAAGAACTCAAACAAATATACGAGAAAAAAGCAAACAACCCCATCAAAAAGTGGGGAAAGGATATGAACAGACATTTCTCAAAAGAAGATATTCATACAGCCAACAGACACATGAAAAAATGCTCATCATCACTGGCCATCAGAGAAATGCAAATCAAAACCACAATGAGATACCATCTCACACCAGTTAGAATGGCAATCATTAAGAAGTCAGGAAACAACAGGTGTTGGAGAGGATGTGGAGAAATAGGAACACTTTTACACTGTTGGTGGGATTGTAAACTAGTTCAACCATTATGGAAAACAGTATGGCAATTCCTCAAGGATCTAGAACTAGATGTACCATATGACCCAGCCATCCCACTACTGGGTATATACCCAAAGGATTATAAATTAGTCTACTACAAAGACACATGTACACGTATGTTTATTGCGGCACTATTCACAATAGCAAAGACTTGGAATCAACCCAAATGTCCATCTGTGACAGACTGGATTAAGAAAATGTGGCACATATACACCATGGAATACTATGCAGCCATAAAAAAGGATGAGTTTGCGTCCTTTGTAGGGACATGGATGCAGCTGGAAACCATCATTCTTAGCAAACTATCACAAGAAGAGAAAACCAAACACCGCATGTTCTCACTCATAGGTGGGAACTGAACAATGAGATCACTTGGACTCGGGAAGGGGAACATCACACACTGGGGTCTATCATGGGGAGGGGGGAGGGGGGAGGAGGGAGGGATTGCATTGGGGAGTTATACATGATATAAATGATGAATTGATGGGTGCTGACGAGTTGATGGGTGCAGCACACCAACATGGCATAAGTATACATATGTAACAAACCTGCACGTTATGCACATGTACCCTAGAACTTAAAGTATAATAAAAAAAAAAATAAATAAAATAAAATAAAATAATTGTATACCTTGTGCCAAGATCATGGTCTCTCACACCATGCTCCAATTTCTCTTTGAAGAAATGACTGATTCTATGGCTAGTGCAGGATGCAGCTCATCTTGTGTAGTGCCAGAAAGTAAGAAAACATGCAGAAGACAAAACAACAGTAGTATGTCAAAAGGACACAGGAGCCAATTGAAAGAGCTCTGAATAGCCAAATTTGGAACAATTGGAGCAAAAAATAGAATAAAATAAAATAACATAGCACTTCATTATGTTTCTAAATATGAAATAAATATCCATGGGCCTATACTGATAAAAATAAATTATTGAAAAAATAAATAAATTGGAGATAAAAGACAGATTTCCTCAACAGAAAAATTTTAAATCATTTGTTCAGACACTACTCTCTAGCTGAGGAGGTGAAACTTAACTCTCTATCCCTTAAGTGTGGGCTTAGTGATTCGTTTCCAAATAGCACAGTAGGGAGAGGCAAGTGGTAGGAACAGGCAACTTCGCAGTGGAGAAACCCGGGAAACACTATGTTTTCTGGGTGACCAATTTCAAAATCATCAGTGACAAGTCACATAGATTGCATGTACCATTAATATATAATGTTGAGAGTGGCACAAAATCTCTGTGGTTTTCCTCCCCAAACCATAACTCACTGATATGGTTTGGCTGTGTCCCCACCCAAATCTCATCTTGAATTGTAACTCCCACAATTCCCATGTGTCATGGGAGGAACCAAGCAGGAGGTGATCGAATTACGGGGGCAGGTCTTTCCTGTGCTGTTCTCATGACAGTGAATGAGTGCCATGAGATCTGATGGTTTTAAAAATGGGAGGTTCCCTGTACAAGCTCTCTCTTTGCCTGCAGCCATCCACAAAAGATGTGACTTACTCTTCCTTGCCTTCTGTCATGATTGCAGGCCTCCCCAGCCAACTAGAATTGTAAGTCCATTAAACCTCTTTTTCTTCCCAGTCCCAGGGATGTCTTTATCAGCAACATGAAAATGGACTAATACACGTACCTACCTGAGGAAAACATCAGACAAAACCAAATTGGGGAACATTGTACAAAACACCTGGCCAGTAGCCCCCCAAACTGTAAAGGTCATGAATAAGCAAGGAAAGTCTGAAAGGGGGCATAGCCCAGAGGAGCCTAAGGAGACACAATAGCTAAATATAATCTACTGTCCTAGACAGGATCTGGAAACAGAAAAAGCCCATTAGAGGAAAGCTAATACAATTTAAATAAAGTTCTGTTAATAAGCAATATAACAATACTGATTGGTGAGTTGTGACCAATGTGCTATAGTAATAATACAAGATGTTAATGAGGGAAACTGATTGTGGTGTGTATGCAAATTGTATGTACTGTCTTTGAAAGTTTTCAGTAATTATAAAACTATTCTAAAATAAATATTTTATTTAGATTTTTAAAATATTGTAGCTACATTAAAAATGTTCTTATTCCTTAACTAAGACATAGCTAAGCCAAGATTCAAGTCTCTCCCTTTCTGAATAACCTCCTAGGAACTTTTCCTGACCTCAGAGTGCAGGCGTGTCAATTAAAGAAGCTTTCTTCATAAAGACACGACAGGAACCTTCACTGTGGTGACATTTTTTTGTGATCATATTGATATTGGTTGCTTTTTAACTTAGATTTGAAAATCGCTGAGATTCTGAGTTATAAGAAATAAGACCAAAATCAGTAAAAAGTAAACATATGAATTTATGTTTGCTGCTATTCGCCCTTCAGTTGGACTAATTCCTTCAGCTTTGAGTAGTCCAGCATCTCATCAAATCCGAAGAGAAATTTGTTGATTTCTACCTAGAAAGTTTTGTTTCAGTTTATGCCTCTGGGAATCAATTGGATGATGAAAATGGCTCCACTCAAAGGCATTAATTAGTATAAACATATATGGAGTGTGGAGGCCATGAATGGAAATTATGTTACAGGCTTAGTATTATATATACTTTGGAATCCACAGCCGTTATCCACTTGATGTTAGCCCAAAGGCTGAGAAGCAATTCCACAGCCAGCCTCATGTACCAAATTCAAATTTCAGTCTAGTAACCTTTGAATGATGACCCACCATCTTTCCTTCTTCGTCCAATTATCTTCTTCCTCTGACTATCTCTTATTCTCAAATGTTGGTCTTTTTTTCATATTTCTCCATGTCCTGGAAAGAAACCTGAAGATGAGAGGTACTCAAGAAAATAGGGTGCCAATAGCTGAGTGGAACATTAAGTCATGCAGGTAGATGTAAATAGTAAATTCTATAATGATGTTTATCATTGGAACTCTTAACAATTCCCATCCACCTGCATCCACCCAGAAGCATCACATTAAGCAGAAGATACTGAGTAAATATTCAGGGTTATGCATCAGCTATCCTAGTCTTTGATGCACTCCGCTTTTAACCTAGAAGTGGTGGTGAGAAGCAAGGCCTCTGGAGTGTGGCTTTTTCTGTCACTTAGAAAGTTTTGTGAGCTCAAACACACTGTTTAAACTTAAACTCATTCTGAAGCGCATTTCGTCATATAGAAAATTAAGTTAACAATAGAATTTATGCTACCGTTGTGAAGTTTAAAATAGACCAACAACAATATTTAGATTATGGTGTTTGACATATAGTATGCATCTAATAAACATTAGCTATTCTTATTACTGACCCAGTCGTTAACTGCTTCCTTGGACTCAGGAACAACCCTGAGATGAGACACATCATGCTCCTATGGCCAGAATGTGCCTTAGCACGGCAACAAACATTTATCACTATGTTCTGGTAAATGGAGACATATAAGTTCAGAGGAACGACAAATTACTTTTTCAATCTAGGAAATTCTGATGTCTTCCCAACACTACAGAATGTGCTGCTTTCCCATAAAAACACATAATTATATTTAAATTATATTTATAATACTTGCTTCAATTATTCAAAATAGACTTCCTTCAGATACAGGTTAAAATGACAGCGTGCTATATTGGTCTAAGACTCCTTTTATAGAAACAGTTCTGACATATGAACCACTTTGATATCTTACAATTTGGCTGAAATTAATTTTGTCTTGTTCTTAATGTTAATAATTCACTTTAAACATAGCATTTAGTTAACTCTTTGGTCTAAGAGCTTTATGATGGCATTTGGCTAAGGGCCACCTCACATTCTGATCCAAAGAGAGGTATCACAGAAGATGGGAAATCCGAACTGTAGGAATTCTTACCTTTTAAGCAGAGCTATCATCAGCAGATCATGCATAAACATATCAGAGTACTAATCTATCTGTAAATAATTTAAGCTCTTCCAGCATCCAACATAAAGAAAGCTGCACAGATGAGAATGCAGCCTTCTCAAATGAGACAGCAGTGGTTTGGCTTCAAGTGACAAGGATAATTTACATCAGTTCACAAATTAACTGTCAGTATGACAAACATGAAGCCAGTCAGTATGCGACATGGGATATTATTAAATAACTGTCATCTTGTAATATATTTAAATTAGTTAATTTGTTTCAATTCATTAATTTTTAAATTAATCAGTTCTATACATTCTTTTGAAAAAAAAAATCTGGAAGGATTTTCCTGCAGCGCAACATTGCCCTCCTATGGATTAAAAGCCATCATATGGTATTTCCAATGTTTATAAAAGAAACAGGAAAATTGTACTTCTATGGTATAGGTTTTAAAAGATGTAACTAGCTCTCAGGATTCTGAATAGTACTTACAACTGTCCCCAGTATCCCTAATATGACCATATCATATTTGATTTTCTCTTTCCATAGGTCAGTTCTGCCCTGAAGACAGTTCGCAACTTCAGACTACCTTTTGGTCTTGTGAGGCACAATAATTACAGAAAAATTAGCAACATCTTGATGTGTCTGTAGTTATTTCATTGAGTCTGGCCGATACTTAACATACTTACTGGGCATTGGGCATTAATTAAGTTAAAAATTTATAAAGTCTGATAGATATCTGGGAGTTATGTTGAGTTTAGAAATAAAGGAAATTTTCCATTCGTTAAGAGAAGAATAAAAGTGTTTGTCAGCTTTATAGCCAAGGCTGCCAGATAGAAATAAGCCCAATTCTGCAAGGAATCCAGCTGGAGCTCCTGACAGAGCTTGTGTTAAGCGGTAGCCAAGCAGCTGGACAGAGTAGGAGTAACTGGTGAGTCTTAAGATTCTACTTGTCCTGCTAGATTAAGCAGAGATAAAACGGAAAGGGGTTGGGAAATTAGTTTTTTAAGCTATTTGAGGATTTCACCGAACTTTTTGAAATGACCATATTAAGAAAATGTGTTGTGTTTTGGCAAATGCGGTGAAAAATAAGTGATCCAATAGCAGTCATTTTCATACAATGTGTATAAAAAGAATATTCCTTAATCATTATAAAATAAATTGCAACTAAGTCTGGGATAAGTTATTTTAACCTCTCTGAGTCTCAGTTTCCTCATCTGAAAAACCGTATTATTATTCCTGTTTTGCAAGTTTGAGCATATGGATGAGAACTAACACAGGCAAAGTCCCTCACTTAGCATATCTTGAAAGAGAGTGGCGGCTCTACAAAGGGTGGATTACTAAAAAAAAAAAAAAAAAAAAAAAAAAAAAAAGCCGTAATTGTCAGTGTAGATTTTAGGGTCTGACATGCCTTTTCTCATATATTACTTAAGTTCGTTTTTTAAAATATAGTACCATTATTAGGGTTACTTCTTCATAGTATGGCATCCCTGGAGTCATCAAAGTAAAGACGAAAGACACCAATGTAGTTTGGAAAATCTTAAGGAACTTAATAGTTGTAGGAAACAAACATCTCGAGACCAACTTCCAAGAGCAGAAGCTTTCACCAAGATTTTCTGATAAAAATCCACATCCATAACTGAAGATAATTTCACTTGTCTCCCACTTTAGTTCCTTCTAATCACCATTTTAGAAATCTGCACTTAAAAATGGTTGAGATAGACATTTATAGGAGAAACTGGAGAAGTGATTCTAAGAACTTCATTACAGGTCAAAGTGTTTGTTCTTAGGGATGTTTTCCAGAAATCTTATCTTTCTCCTGTGGATTCTTAGTATGCTTGGGTATGTAGCTCCAGGTTTTCCTTGTTTTACCAGGTTTCAATCACCTTGACCCCAAATATATTGTTTATGTCATATCTATCCTCTTCAAGATACAGCATGTTTAGGTCAGTCCAACACCAGCTTCAAGTGAAAATGGGGAAAGTATTTCAATTACCTAATTATGTTCCAATCACAGAAAGGAGATAAGCAAGTCTTCTGGGGAAGAAGAGAATGAAGCATGTTACCTGCAGCATTTACCATAGATAAATTAAAAATGTTATGGGTAGTCTTAACCTTCTTAATGGACACTATACAAGAAAATAGAAAGAGAATGTAAGCCAAACTATGAGGTGGTTTGATATAATGAAAGTTGATTTAATGAATCATAAGGCACTGTTCTAATCCTTCACATGAATTAACACATTTGTTTTTGTTTTGTTATGTTTTGTTTTGTTTTATTCAACTTTTAAGTTCCAGGGTACATGTGTAGGATGTGTAAGTTTGTTGCGTAAGTAAATGTGTGCCATGGTGGTTTGCTGCACAGATCAACACATCACCTAAGTATTAAGGCCAGCATCCATTAGCTATTCTCCCTGATATTCTCCCTTCCAAGGGCCTCTGACAGGCACCAGTGTGTGTTGCTCCCACCAATGTGTCCATGTGTTCTCATCGTCCAGCTCCCACTTATAAGTGAGAACATGCGGTGTTTGGTTTTCTGTTCCTGCATTTGTTTGCTGAGGATAATGGCTTCCAGCTCAATCCATGTCCCTGCAAAAGACATAATCTTGTTTTTGTTTTGTTTTGCTTTTTGTTGTTACTTTTATGGTTGCACAATATTCTTGGTGTAAATGTACCACATTTTCTTTATTCAGTCTATCATTAATGGGCATTTGGGTTGATTTCTAATCTCTGTTATTGTCAATAGTGCTTCAGTGAACATACATGTACATGTATCTTTATAATGGAATGATTCATATTCCTTTGGGTATATACCCAGTAATAAGATTGCTGGGTCAAATGGTATTTCTGCCTGTAGGTCTCTGAGGAATTGCCACACTGTCTTCCACAATGGGTGAACTAGTTTAGACTTCTAACCTTGCCTTCTTTACTTTGTAACAATCACCATTCTGACTGATGGTAACTTATTGTGGTTTTGATTTGCATTTATCTAATGATCAGTGATATTGAGTTTTTTTCATATGGTTGTGGCCAAATGAATGTCTTCTTTTGAGAAGTGTCTGTTCATGCCCTTTGCCCACTTTTTAATGGGGTTGTTTGTTTTATTCTTGTAAATTTGTTTAAGTCCCTTGTAGACTCTGGATATTAAACCTTTGTCAGACGGACAGATTGCAAAACTGTTCCCCCATTCTGTAGGTTGTCTGTTCACCCTGATGATAGTTTCTTTTGCTGTGCAGAAGTTCTTTAGTTATTAGATCCTGTCTGACAATTTTTGATTATATTACAATTGCTTTTGGCATTTTCATCATGAAATCTCTGCCTGTGTCTATGTTTTGAATGATATTGCCTAGATTTTCTTCTAGGGTTTTTACAGTTTTGGGATTTATGCTTAAGTCTTGATCCATCTTGAGTTCATTTTTGTATAAGGTGTAAGAAGGGGTCAAGCTTCAATTTTCCACATATGACTAGCCAGTTTTCCCAGCACAATTTATTAAATAGGGAATTCTTTTTTCATTGCTTGTTTTTGTCAAGTATGTGGAAGAATAGATGGTTGCAGGTGTGAGGTCTTATTTCTGAGTTCTCTATTCCATTCTATTGGTCCATGTGTCTGTTTTTGTACCAGTATCATGCTGTTTTGGTTACTGTAGCTTTGTTGTATAGTTGGAAGTTAGGTAGCTTGATGCCTCCAGCTTTGTTCTTTTTGCTCAGGATTATCTTGGCTATACAGGCTCTCTTTTGGTTCCATATCAATTTTAAAATAGTTTTTTTCTAATTATATGGAGAATGCCCGTGGTAGTTTATTGGGAATAGCATTGAATCTATAAATTACTTTGGACAATATGGCCATTTTCATGATACTGATTCTAACCATGAGTTTAGAATGTTTTCCCATTTGTATGAGTCCTCTCTAATTTTTGGGGGCAGTGGTTTGTAGTTCTCCTTGAAGATGTCCTTCACTTCCCATGTAATCTATATTCCTAAGTATTTTATTTTATTTGTAGCCATTGTGAATAAGAGTTTGTTCATGATTTGGCTCTCTGTTCACCTGTTGCTGGTATATATGAATGCTAGTGATTTTTGCACACTGATTTTGTATCCTCAGACTTTGCTGACGATGTTTCTCAGCTTAAGAAGCTTTGGGGCTGAGAAAATAGGATTTTCTAGATATAGGATCATGCCATCTGCAAATAAAGATAATTTAACTTCCTGTCTTCCTATTTGAATATTCTTTATTCCTTTCTCTTCCCTGATTGCTCTGGTCAGAACTTCCAATATTACGTTGAATAAGAATGGTGAGAGAGGGCATCTTTGTCTTTTGCTGGTTTTCAAGGGGAATGCTTCCAGATTTTCCCCATTCAGTATGATATTGGCTGTGGGTTTGTCATATATGGCCCCTATTATTTTAAGGTATGTTCCTTCAATACGTAGCTTATTGAGAGTTTTTAACATGAAGGAATGTTGAGTTTTATCGAATGCCTTTTCTGTGTATACTGAGATAATCATGTATTTTTTGTCTTTAGCTCTGTTAATGTGATGAATTACATTTATTGATTTGTGTGTGTTGAGCTAACCTTGCATCCCAGGGATGAAGCCAACTTGACCGTAGTGAATAAGCTTTTTGATGTGCTGCTGGATTTGGTTTGCCAGTATTTTATTGAAGATTTTTGCATCAATATTCATTAGGGATATTGGCCTGAAGTTTTCTTTTTCTGTTGTTGTATCTCTGCCAGGTATCAGGATGATGCTGGCCTCATCGAATGAGTTAGGGAGGAATTCCTCCTTTTTATTTGTTTGGAATAGTTTTGATAGAAATGGTACCAGCTCTTCTTCCTACCTCTGGTAGATTTCAGCTATAAATTTGTATGGTCTTGAGCTTTTTTTGGCTGGTAGCCTATTTATTACTGCCTCAATTTCAGAACTCATTATTGGTCTATTCAGGGATTTAATTTCTTCCTGGTTCAATCCTGGGAGGGTGTACGTGTCCAGGAAGTTATCCATTTCTTCTAGATTTTCTAGCTTTTGTGCATAGAGTTGTTTATAGTATTCTATTATGGTTGTTTGTATTTCTCTGGTGTCAGTAGTGATGTCCCCCTTATCATTTCTGATTGCATCTATTTGATTCTTCTCTCTTTTCTTCTTTATTAGTCTAGCTAGTGGTCTCTTTCATTAATTTTTTCCATAAAACAGCCCTTAGATTCATTCATCCTTTGCAGAGTTTTTCATCTCTCTCTCTCCTTCAGTTCCACTCTAATCTTGGTTATTTATTGTCTTCTACTAGCTTTGTGGTTTGTTTGCTCTTGGTTCTCTAGTTCTTTTAGCTGAGATGTTAGGTTATTGATTTGAGACCTTTCTAGCTTTTTGATGTGAGCATTTAATGCTATAAATTTCTCTCTTAACACTGCTTTAACTGTGTCCCAGAGATTCTGGCACATCGTCTCTTAGTCTCTTAGTTTCAAAGAACTTCTTGATTTCTGCCTTAATTTCACTATTTACCCAGAATTCATTCAAGCACAGGTTGTTAAATTTCCACGTAATTGTGTGGTTTTGAGTGAGTTTCTTAATCTTGAGTTCTAATTTCATTGTGCTGTGGTCTGAGACTGTTTATTAAAATTTGAGTTGTTTTGCATTTGCTAAGGAGTGTTTTACTATGAACTATGTGATCAACTTTAGAGTAAGTGTCATGTGGCAATGAGAAGAATGTATATACCTTTTTTTTTTTTTTTTGGTGGTCTGCTTTATCCAAAGCTGAGTTCCAATCCTGAATATCTTTGTTAATTTTGTCTCAATAATCTATTTAATTTAAGCACATTTAATCATTACAGCAAACCTATGAAATATCAATGTAGTATTATCCATATTTTACAAGTTAGAAAGCTGAAACCCACAGAGGACAGGTTCCTTACTCAAGATTACACATTTCGTAAGTGACTGGACCATATTAAAACCAAAAATGATCCCAATATTCAAATCAAAGTCATCTGGCTCTAGAATCTAGGCCTTTACTACTTCATGATAGTGCCTTTCCCAATTTTTAAAAATATGCAAGTATTTTTTTTCTCTTGACACACCACAAATTAATTTTCTGTGCACTGGTTGGGAGACCTAGTAAGGTTTGTTAAATTTATCTCTCTATATAAGGTAAAGCTATAAGTCAATATAATTAGACTTGTAACTTACCAGAAAACCAGCCAATGAAAAATAACATCTTCTTCTGCTTGGAGGAGAGAGGCTTGTAAAAATGGTTTTGTTTTTGCATTTGTTTTGTCTGATGGGTAGAATTTGCATGAGAGCAAAATGGAAGTCCTGATTCTCATTGCAAACCAGAATTGCTGCAGACAGTCTTACATCATTCCAGATTAAATGCTGCCTGGAGACTCACATCTGCTTTGTTATCCCTTTGAGCTATGAAAACGTAACCCTTTCCCACTGAGTCATGGCACTGGGGACCCACTATCAGCACCTACAGAAATCAACACTTGTTCCAAGGAAAAGAACGTCTGCACCCTAGAATTAACCTCTGCTAACATCAAAGAAGAAACAATAAGATCTGCATTCATCTTGCGTTTTTTTTCATAAACCCAAATAGTCTTCTTTTCCTTTGCAGAAAATAGTCTTTTCCTAATGCCTAAGTCCGATGCATTAAAATAAAGAGCAACATAGAAAATAGTAATTTATCTGACAAGGGGAAATGGTTGGTTTTTACAATGCTTCAAAGAATCACTATTCAAAAACAAAGGAACGTCAGTCAATTAGAGAATGTGAGCCTAGATGCAATTAAACAAACTAGAAGCTCCCATAAGATTCTCAGTCCTAAACACTAAGAAAATCTTTTCATCATAGTTTCCCAGATTCCTTCCATAAGGTGTATTTGAAAAATGTTAACAGAAAACTTCTTACCTTCAACAACACTTTTTGTAGCTTCAATTTCACATAAATCTATCATGTTGCAGAGTGCATTGTTTGGTTAAAACACATACACACAAAAAAAATTTAAAACAAGATAAATATCCCTGTGACACTGAACTTAACATAAAAAAACTATTTGAAAGCAGGTTCCATGTAAATGTTTTTTTGTTTCCTTTCTATCCTCTGTCATTAAGGGAGATGAGAAGGCAAAATGGACTGAGTAGAAGCAGACAGGCCACAGTCATGGAGAAGGGGAGGTGTGTAGGGGTAAGAGGAAGGAAAATAAGG
Source organism: Rhinopithecus roxellana (assembly GCF_007565055.1). Lineage (NCBI taxonomy): Eukaryota > Metazoa > Chordata > Mammalia > Primates > Cercopithecidae > Rhinopithecus > Rhinopithecus roxellana. Next base: position 111,284,821 of record NC_044549.1, on the reverse strand, counting down.
AAAAGGAAGGAGAGCAAGTGCATTGAGATGAAAACTGGGGGAGGATGTACAGTAATACACGGGAAGTGGAATGAGGAAAAAAGAAAATCCTATTGATCTCTTTATTTTTTTTTTTTCCCTAAAGGATTAGGAGATCATTTTAGGACTTACGTGAACTGGAGTTGGTTAAATTTTTAAGCAATGGCATTGTGAGTTTTAAAGTTGCATATGTTGACAGTTCAAAAGAAGAACCAGTTTTAAGGGAGGGCAGGAGGCCAGTTTTTTAAAGTACATCATCTGGTTACGAGGATACGATAGTTAAAAGGGAAAGCTAGCATTTCCAAAGAAGGATGTAGAAAGATACATGGTATAGAAATTCTGCCACCTACAAGGAAAATCTGGGGAAGAAATAATTTCTGGTTATGTTAATTAAGTCTGGTCTTGTTCTAAGGTTTTCCAGCTTATTTGCCTGGCTGCTGAAATGGTAATATACATAAGATGTAATTATTGGTTTGCCCACTGAGAATTACAGGCTTACTGAGATGAAAGGAAAGCATCATAAAGATCACAAAGCTTAAAATCCCTTAGGTCACAAAACCAAGTGCTTACTGAGGTCAGAGTCATGAATGTTGTAGGGGACCCAGTGGGTACTGTGTGGCAATCAAGGGAGTTTCTGTCCCATGTCAAAGGGATAGCAACACTGAGTTTCAGTTGCTTTTGCCATGTAAGCACCCAGACACTGAATCGGCAGATCTAATTTCTCATGAGGGGCTGGTTTAATGTTCAAGATTATTTGATTCAAAACAAGAAGGAAAGAAGGCAAGTAACATGTGAATCAAATAAATCACATCTATGGGCTACCAGAGCTCTGATTCCATACATTTTAGAGGTGAGAAGCTTGGCTCAGGAAATGAAAGGAGCTTGGCCAAGGTCACACAGCTAGTTACTGGTAGAGCCAAGAACATGTTAGGAGGCAGGTTTCCTCATTCTCACATCAGTTGCCTGCCTGGCTTGTGAAGATTCTGACATACTCACAGACACACTGATTTCTTCCTTTTCACCAGAGTTTGGCAGTGGCCTTGCTTGTGTGCTTCCCTCTCCTTAGCAGCTTGGTTGAAAAGTCTCCAATAAACTCAAAAGAAAAAGAAAATCCAAATCCAGTGTTGCTCTGGTCCATTAAGTAAATCTTTTCTCGATCTGGGAAGCAAGTTGGAAAAGGTTAAACACATTGGTGTTTCATGGAGTTTCTAAGAGTTGGAGTCAGCGCAACTAAAATATTCACTGTGCCCTGGGCCTAATGTTTTGAAATCTGTCTTTTCTTTCCAATTAAACATTTCCAAAGTGTTGGTGCTGCACTGAATATAAAAGCAGCTCTAAAACTATAAATGTATTAAATATCTTTATTTTTTTAAAAGTACTCTGACTTAACTTGTGTAGGTAAAATTTAGAATCAAAGATGCCCTGAAAGTAGCAAAGTTCTAAATAATCAGTAGCATAAGGATGCTGCATAAAATGATTATAAAAGGTAAAAGGGACAGAAAGTTTATTAAACATGAGAGAGAAAAGTCATATGCCAGAAATAAAGGAGGATATTCAGACTATTAAGGAGTCACATTATTTTATTACACAATCAGGCACCCTTTAAAGACATTTCAGTCAACCAAGGATTGCATATACATGGTGGTCCCATAAGATTACAACGGAGCAGCTGTGTAATAAATCATGTTTATTAAGCACGGGTGCGTTGGCTGCACCTGTAATTCCAGCACTTTGGGAGGCCGAGGCGGGCAGATCACGAAGTCAGGAGTTCGAGACCAGCCTGGCCAATATGGTGACACCCCTCTCTACTAAAAATACAAAAATTAGCCCGGTGTGGTGGCACGTGCCTGTAGTCCCTGCTACTTGGGAAGTTAAGGCAGAAAAATCGCTTGATCCCAGGAGGTGGAGGTTGCAGTGAGCCGAGATCATGCTGCTGCACTCCAGCCTGGGCGATACAGTGAGACTCCATCTAAAAAAAAAAAAAAAGATTACAATGGAGCTGAAAAACTTCTACTGCCTAGTGTCTTAGTAGCCATCGTAACATCATATTTGCTCAGGTATTTGTGATGATGCTGGTCTAAACAAACCTACTACCTGCCAGTCATTTAAAGTATAACATATACAAATGGGTACAGTATACTTGATGATGATAATAAATGACTGTTACTGGCTTGTGTATTTACTATGCTATATTTTATCATTATTTTAGAGTGTACTCCTTTTACTTAGTAAAAGAAACTAATTGTAAAGCGGCTTCAGGTAGGTCATTCAGAAGATATTCCAGAAGAAGTCATTGTTATCATACGAGAGGGCAGACTCATGCATATTATTGACCCTGAAGACCTTCCAGTGGGACAAGATGTGGAGGTGGAAGACAGTGATATTCATGAATATGACCCTGTGTAGGCCTAAACTAATGTGTGTGTTTGTGTCTTACTTTAGTTTTTAATAAAAATTCAAAAAGTAAAATTTAAATTAATTAATTAAATAAAAGTTAAAAAACAGCTTCTAGATTAAGAATATAAAGAAAGAAAATATTTTTGTACAGCTGTCCAATGTGTTTGAGTTTTAAGCTACGTGTGATTACAAAAGCATCAAAAGATTTTTAAAAATTAAAAGTTTATAAAGTAAAAACGTTAGAGTAACCTATGTTTAATTTATTATTGAGGAAAAAACTTTTAAATTTAGTGTAGCCTAAGTGCACAGTGTTTACTAAGTCTACAACAGTGTACAATAATGTTTTGGCTTTCACAGTCACTCACCACTCACTCACTGGCTCACCCAAATCAACTTCTAGCACTGTAAACTTCATTCATGGGAGGTACCTTATGCAGGTGTACCTTTTGTTTTTTTATCTTTTATACCATATTTTTACTGTATCTTTTCTATGTTTAGATATGCAAATACTTACCACTGTAATACATTTTCCCATAGTATTCAGTACAGTAATATGCTGAACAGGTCTGCAGCCTAGACATAATAGACCACACCACATATTCTGAGTGTGTAGTAGGATATACTATCTAGGTTTATGTATGATGTCCACACACAAATGAGTCACCCAACAACACATTTCTAAGAAGGTATCACTGTCATTGAGACACCTGACCGTACTGTAAATATGGCTTGAAAGGTATTTTGTAATAAAGACATCCCTCAAAACGCCTTCAATCATACAGAGGAAAAGGAAGTTTTAACACAGTATTTGAAAAGTAGTTATGTAATCATATAAAAAAAAGAAGTTTTAAGACAGTATTTGAAAATAGTTATGTAAAATCAGTTTGCAGCTTCTTCAGTGTCAAAGCTCACTTATAATCACCCAACACCATATAAGTCTATTTTATACCCTAAAATTGGCTTCATGAATTTCTAGAGAAATCTCACACAATCATGATTATTGTGTGAATCATTACTAATCTAAACTATAAATATTGAAATTATGTCTGCTTTCATACCAAAGATGTTTACTATTTACATACAAGAGGGAGTTGGTAGGAAAATATTTGTTAATACTCCAACAGAATTGGTGATCCCTGGAAACCAGAGGCCTAGTTTCCTCTTGGGAGCTGATGTGATTATTGTCACCAGCAGTCTCCTCCGAAGGCTAAGAGGTTTTGGTAAAGGCAATAATCAGCTATGCATACATGGGAAATTCTTTCATGAGCTTTCAACCAACAGAATTTAATTAAATATGGCTCATATGTTTTGTATTTTTAAGCCAAATCTTCAGAGTTGTCTAAGGTTATTGACAGCATCAGCAGACAAGACACAAAAGTTTTGGGAACAGGAAGTGTAGTAATTATAGTTAAAATTGAGAAATAAAAAGAAAAGTCAAAGTAACAAGAAAATGGGGTTGAATTATTTTTCTCTACTAGTGTTACTTATTGAAGGTTCTGCTTTTCAATAATCAAATTCATTTCTAGAAGTGTTATTACCATAGAAGAAATAATACATTATTGTATTTCAAAATGCAGAATATCTTACACCTCCCTAGAGAAATCCTTTCCTTCTCCTTCTCCTTCTCCTTCTCCTTCTCCTTCTCCTTCTTCTTCTTGACAACAGTCCTGCTCTGTTTCCCAGGCTGTAGTGCAGTGGCACAATCTCGGCTCACCACAACTTCTAGGCAGAAGGCTTTCCAGGTTCAAGCCATTCTTCTGCCTCAGCCTCCCAAGTAACTGGGATTACAGGTGCACACCACCATGCCTGACTAATTTTTGCATTTTTAATAGAGATGGGGTTTCAACATGTTTGCCAGGCTGGTATCAAACTCCTGACCTCAAGTGATCTGCCTGCCTCAACCTCCCAAAATGCTGGGATTACAGGCATGAGCCATCGCACCTGGCAAGTCCTTTCCTTTTGCCTTGCATTCCTGTAAGACAGTCTAAGCCTCAGCCTGTGTAGGAGCACAGAACTTCTTAAGATGACTCATACACATGAGGCCCTCCCCTCAGCTGTTCCATCATTGAGAAACTTGTTTCTCCATCCTACATTTTCTCAGCTTCTGTTATTAACCCTGATCCCATGGAGATGGAGATAGCTTCAGTTCATTTCAGGCTCTAAAAGTCTTCCTGAGCTAGGGGGTCTCATCTAAGCCCATGGTAGTAAATACCACCTTTACACTAACAATCCCTACATCTATCTCTTTTTAGGTATAACCTCTCTCTTGACCTTAAGCCTCACACATCTAACTGCCTCTAAGGCCATCAAATTCACTATACCTAGATAAGCTTATCATCTTCCAGTGAACACAAACATGCTTTTTACCACAGTAGTAGAACTACTATTCATCCAGTTTCCCAAGACAGAAACCTAGTAAGTGTTGGCTCATCTCTCTCCCTCTCCATCTTCTCCCTATATTCAATCAATTGTGCATTTCAGTTTTATTCAGCAATCTCATTTGCCTAAAATTTACCAGATTTTCTTCATGCTCAAATTGGATGACACCATATGTTTCCTGGATTGTTGTCGTATCTTCTTAACTGAGATAGCATCTCCATTTTCAACCCTATACAACAAATTTGTTTCTTAGGGAGACTGATCCTTAAAAAATGTAATGCTGACCACACTCATCTGGTAAAGCACTTCAATAACTCCCCATTGCTCTTAAGGTGAAGTCTAAGCCCCACATGGTTTCCCCAGTCTAAGTGTTTCTACTGAGCTTTCAGCTACGGCTTCCCATGGACTACTTCCTCATTTCACTCCATTTATTCCCTTCTCCCACCTTTAATTGTCTAATATATTCATCAGAACTCAGCTTAGATATCACTTCCCTTGAAAGCTTTCTTTGACATTTCCTAAGTGCTTCACTGGCATAAAGTATTTTCCCTGTCTTGGCACTTACAGCACTCTAATGCAATTACATGTTTCTTTATTCAGCAAAAATTTACTGCGTGTCTATTATATATGCCAAGTGTTGTTTTAGATGCTGGAAGTATGGCGGTGAACAAAACAGACAAGTTATCACTTTCATGGGCTTATACTTCAACAAACACTATTTAATTAAGAAAGAAATACATGTTGGAGAGTAAGTGTCATGAAGTATGGAGAGGGTAATGTGATAGAGTGTGACTGGGGCAAGAAGAAATCTTTAGTTCAAAGTAATCAGGGAAGGCTTCTTTGACAAACCAACAGGGGAGTTGAGACATGAAAGTGAGAAAACAAGTCATGTGAGTTTCTGAGGAAGAGGATTCCAGGCAGTGTAATACACACAAATGTACTAAGATAGAAATGATCTTGGCATAATCCCAGACATGGAAAGGACAAGCAAGAGAAAGAATGACAGAATGAGGGCAAAGTGAAGTGAGTGGCACAGTGGCACTATCATGGGGGACATGGATGCTCTGATGTAGACTTGGGTTTAATTTTGCCTGGAATAGAAGCCATGGAGAGATGTGAATAGAGCTGTGATATGAACCAGTTTAGAAGGATCACTCTGTCTGTGGTGTGGATAAAAGACTGTAAGAAATAAGGTGGGGAAAAAGACCATTTATAAGACTGTAGCAGTCAGTAGTTCTGGCAAGAGATGATAGTGCCCGGGACTACTGTGCAGTATTAGATACTGTAGGAAGTAGATGTTTTGGAACATATTTTAAAAGTAAAGTGCAGATGAACTGAATATAGGATGTGAGAGAAAGAACGTAGTCAAGGATCATACCACATTTTTTGTCTGAGCAGGTAGCAAGGTACGGTGATCATTATAACAATCCTCCCTTATCCAAAGGTGATATGTTCCAAGAAATCCCAGTGACTATCTGAAAACGAATAGTACCAAAATCTATACTATGTTTTCTCCTGTACATACATATGTATGATAAAGTTTAACTTATAAATTAGGTAAAGTAAGATATTAATAATAACTAATAATAAAAGAGAACAATTATAATAATATAGTTTAATGAAAGTTATATCAATGTGCTTTCTCCCTCTCTCTCAACATATCTTATTTTGCTGTACTAACCCTTCTTATGGTGATGATGATGATGGAGATGATACAATGCCTATGTATATGATGAGCTGAAGTGAGGTGAATGACAGGCATTATGATGGAGCATTAGGCTGCCATCAAGCTTCTAATAAGTGAGAAAGATCATCTGCTTCTGGTGATCTTGGACCATGATCATTGAACCATGATTGGATGCCTGGAGCAGACAATGTGATGGTAGAGGATTCTATAATTGCACTTTTTTGCCAAAATCTTTTGGAAGAACATTATAACCATAATAAAAATGTGTTGTCTCCTTCTTTTTAACTCATCAAAGTGTTGCTGCTGAGGTTGTAATCCCTTGGTAATCATAATCATATGGGTGACTTTAATGCTGCATTTGATCCAAGGATTGCATTCCATAATTTTGTCCTTTAATGTCTTTGCAGCTGAAAACATGTCAGCAAATTTTGGTAATGTCCACATTGTTGATTCTGCTTCTGTCCTTTATTCTTCTTCATCTCCCTCTTCCTCTGTAGATGATTCAATTAGAACTTCTTCCAATTCTTTATTTGTTAATACTTCCTGATGGCCTTCAAAATGTTCTTCCACTTGAGCAAGTATGTTGGCAAATCCTTCTCCTTTGCTGCAGGAATTGTTTTCCTAACTTCGCCATCAGTCTTCAGGAAGCTTTTAAAATCATTCACAATTTCATTCCATATGTTCTTTCAGCAGACATTTGCAGTTTTTGGTTTTAATTCACCAATTACAACTTGATTAATATTATGGTGACAGCAATAGTGAGTCATTTCCAGCACTGCATAATGTCCAGATTAGGGTCTGCATCAATTGCTAATTGAATTCAATCAAATACTAAGCAGGTTTATGTGGCCTTAACAGACTAGATGATACCCCGGTCAAGGGACTGAAGCAATTAGTTTGTATTTGGAGGTAAAAATGCAACCTCAACATTTTCATTTTTGTAGCAAATATTCAGGATGTTTCAGTGCATTCCCTATTAATAAAAAGACTTTAAATTCCAATCCCTTATCTTCCAAGTATTTTTCACTTCCAGGATGAAGCATTGGTGGAACCATTTCATAAACAAAGTGGCTATCACTCATGCTTTCTGGCCAAAACAAAGGGGTTACAGGCCCCATGGAAACCAAAAATCCAGTGGGACAGTCAAATATTAAAGCTCCAAAATGATCTCCTTTGACTCCATGTCTCATGTCCAGGTCACGCTGATGCAAGAGGTGAGTTCCCATGGTCTTGGGCAGCTCTGTCCCTGTAGCTTTCCAGGGTAAAGTCTCCCTCCCAGTTGCCTTCATGGGTTGGAGTTGAGAGTGTGTGGCTTCTCCAGGCGCATAGTGCAAGCTATCAGTGGATCTACAATTCTGGGGTCTGTAGGATAGTGGCCCTTCTCTCACAGCTCCACTAAGCAGTGCCCCAGTAGGGACTCTATGTGGAGGCTCCAACCACACATTTTCCTTCCACACTGCCCTAGCAGAGGTTCTCCAGTAGAGCCCTGCCTCTGCAGCAACCTTCTGTCTTTAAATTCAGGCATTTCTATATAGTCTCTGAAATTTAGACAGAGGTTCCCAAACCTCAATTCTTGACCTCTGTCCACCCAGAGGCTCAACACCATGTGAAAGCTGCCAAGGCTTGAGACTTGCAGCCTCTGAAGCCATGGCAAAAGCTCTACATTGGCCCCTTTCAGCCACGGTCAGAGTGACTGGGACGCAGGACACAAAGTCCCTAGGCTGCACACAGCCTGGGGACTCTGGGCCTGGCCCACCAAACCACTTTTTCCTCTTAGGCCTCTGGGCCTATGATGTGAGGGGCTGCTGTGAAGACCTCTGACATACCCTGGAGACATTTCCTCTTTTGTTTCTTTGGGATTATCATTTGGCTCCTCATTACTTCTTCAAATTTCTGCAGCTGGCTTAAATTTCTCCTCAGAAAATGGAATTTTCTCTTCTATTGCATTATGAGGCTACAAATTTTCCAAATTTTTATGCTCTGTTTCCCTTTTAAAACCGAATTTCTTTAACAGCACCCAAGTAATATTTTGAATATGTTGCTGCTTAGAAACTTCTTCCACCCAGACACTCTAAATCATCTTTCTCAAGCTCAAAGTTCCACAAATCTCTAGGGTAGGGGCAAAATGCTGCCAATCTCTTTGCTAAAACATAATGAGAATCACCTTTGCTCCAGTTCCCAACAAGTTCCTCATTTCTATCTGAGACCACCTTAGCCTGGACTTTATTGTACATATTGCTATCAGCATTTTGGACAAAGCCATTCAACAAGTCTCTAGGAAGTTCCAAACTTTCTCACTTTTTCCTGTCTTTTTCTGAGCCCTCAAAACTCTTCCAACCTCTATCTGTTACCCAGTTCCAAAGTCACTTCCACATTTTCAGGTATCTTTACAGGAATGTCCCACTCTACTGGTACCAATTTACTGTATTAGTCTGTTCTCATGCTGCTGATAAAGACATTCCCAAGACTGGGAAGGAAAAGAGTTTTAATGGACTTAGAGTTCCACATGGCTGAGGAGGCTGCACAATCATGGGGGAAAGCAAGGAGGAGCAAGTCACATCTTACATGGATGGCAGCAGACAAAGAGAGAGCTTGTGTGGGGAAACTCCAGTATTTAAAACCATCAAATCTCATGAGACTTATTGACTTTCATGAGAACAGCACAGGAAAGACCCACTCTCATAATTCAATCACCTCCCACTGGGTTCCTCCCGTAACATGTGAGAATTGTGGGAGTTACAATTCAAGATGAGATTTGGGTGGAGACACAGCCAAACCATGTCAATTTCCTTAGATCTTACCAACCTCAGCATACAACTTTTTTCTTTTTTATTTCTTTTTTGCTTTCCTTAATTCAAGAGACTTCACCTTTTTACTTAAAGGAAGCACATTACAGTTTCTCTTTAGTGTAACCAAGTTGTCAGCATCATTACTCTTGTGCTTCGAGGCCATTATTAATTAAAATAAGGGCTACTTGAACAGAGCACAGTGATACAGTGATACTCAACAAGCTGGCTAGTAAGTGACTAATAGGCAGGTGGTGTGCACAGCAAAAATATGCTGAACAAAGCAATGATTCATATTCCAGTTAGGAGAGAGCAGGATGGTGTGAGATTTTATCACACTATTCTGAACAGTGTGCAATTTAAAACTTATGAATTGGTATTATTAGCATTTTCCATTTAATATTTTCAGACCACAATTTGCTGAAGGTATCTGAAACCACTGAAAGTGAGGCTATGGATAAGGGATACTACTGTATTATGAGACAAGGATGATTATCAAAAGACCAGATTTAGAAGCAGAATATCAATAATTCAATTCAGAATATGGCAGGTTTGAGATGCCCATTGCAGATCTAAGTGGAGATGTGGAGTAATAGCTGAGTACATAAATTGAGCTAGGTGTAATCTCTTGCATTACTCCATTCTCAAATTGCTATAAAGAAATACCTGAGACTGGGTAGTTTATAAAGAAAAGAGGTTTAATTGACTCACACTTCTGCAGATTGTAAAGGAGACATGGCTGGGAGACCTCAGGAAACTTAACAGTTATAGCAGGACACAGGACAAAGGAGAGGCAAGCATGTCTTACAATGGCAAAGCAGGAGAGAGAACAAAGGCGGAAAGGCCACATAGTTTTAAACCAGAAGACCTTGTGAAAACTCACTCAGTATCTTGAGAGCAACAAGAAGAAAATCTGCCCCCATGATTCAATCACCTCCCATGAGGCCCCTCCTCCAAAACTTGGGAATGACAATTTAACACAAGATTTGTGTGGGGACACACAACAAAACCATATCATTCCACCCATGGCTCCTCCCAAATCTCATGTCCTTTTCACATTTCAAAACAGAATCATGCCTTCCCAATAGTCCCCCATGTCTTAACTCATTTCAGCATTAACTCAAAATCCAAGTCCAAAGTCTCATCTGAGACAAAGCAAGTCTCTTTTGCCTATGAGCCTGTAAAATCAAAAACAAGTTAGTTACTTCAAAGATGCAATGGGGGACAGGCACTGGGTAAATACCCCCATTCCAAAAGGGAGAAAGTGGCCAAAACAAAGGGGCTAAAGGCCCCATACAAGTCCAAAACCAAGCAGGAAATTCATTAAATCTTAAAGCTCCAAAATAATCTCCTTTCATTTCATGTCTTACATCCAGGGCATGCTTATGTAAGGGGTGGGCTCCTATGGCCTTGGGCAGCTCTTGCCCTATGGTTCTGCAGGATACAGCCTCCACAGTTGCTTTCACAAGATGGTGTTCAGTGCCTATGGCTTTTCCAGACACATAGTGCAAGCCATTGGTTGAACTATTGTTCAGGAACCTGAAGGACAGTGGCCCCCTTCTCACAGCTCTACTAGGCAGTGCCCCAGTGGGGAGTCTGCATGGAGGTTCCAACCTCACATTTCCCCTCTGCACTGCCCTAGTAGAGGTTCTTCATGAGGTTTCCACCCTTGAGGCACACTTCTTCCTGGATATGCTGGTTTATCTGTACATCCTGTGAAATCTAAGCAAAGGCTCCTAAACTCCAACTCTTGCCTTCTGCACACCCACAGGCCCAACACCATGTGGAAGCTGCCAAGGTTTGGGACTTGCACCTTCTGAAGTCATGACCCAAACTGTACCTTGGTCCCTATTAGCTGTGGCTGGAGTTGGAGTGGTTGGGACACAGGGTTACATGTCCCAAGGCTGCACAGATCAACGGGGCCTTGGGCTTGACCCCGGAAAATGGGATTTTCTTTTCTACCACAGGGTCAGGCTGCAAATTTTCCATAGTTTTATACTCTACTTCCCCTTTAAACATAAGTTCCAATTTCAAACTGTTTGTGAGCACATATAACTGAATGCTTTCAGCATCAACCAGGTCAACTCTTGAATGCTTTGCTGCTTAGAAATGTCTTCTATCAGATACCCTAAATCATCTCTTTCAAGTTCAAAGTTCCATAGATCCCTAAAACAGGGACACAATGCTGCCAGTCTCTTTGCTAAAACGTAGCAAGAGTGACATTTACTCCAGTTCCCAATAAGTTCCCCATCTCCACCTAAGACCACCTCAGCCTAGACTTCACTGTCCATATCACTATTAGCATTTTGGTCACAGCCATTCAACAAGACTCCAGGAAGTTCCTTTTCCTCATCTTCCTGTCTTTTTCTGATCCCTCTGAATAGTTCCAACATTTCCCCATTACCCAGTTCCAAAGTCACTTCTACATTTTCAGGTATCTTTATAGCAATACCCCACTCTCAGTACCAACTTTCTGTATTAGTTCATTCTCATCTTGCTAAAAGAACTGCCTGAGACTGCATAGTTTACAAAGAAAAGAGGTTTAATTGATTCACAGTTCTGCAGGCTGTGCAAGAAGCATGGCTGGGAGGCCTCAGAAAACTTACAAGAAAGGAGAAGGGAAAGCAAGCATGTCTTCTCATTTCAGAGCAGGAGAGAGCAAAGGGGAAAGTGCAACACATTATTTATTTATTTATTTATTTATTTATTTATTTATTTATTTGAGATGGAGTTTCACTCTTGTTGCCCAGGCTGGAGTGCAATGGCATGATCTCAGCTCACCACAACCTTTGCCTCCCGGGTTCAAGCAATTCTCCTGCTTCAGTCTCCTGAGTAGCTGGGATTACAGGCATGCATCACCACACCCTGCTAACTTTGTCTTTTTAGTAGAGACAGGATGTCTCCATGTTGGTCAGGCTGGTCTCGATCTCTCAACCTCAGGTGATCCGCCAGCCTCAGCCTCCCAACGTGCTGGGATTACAGGCATGAGCCATCATGCCCGGTGTGTAACACACTTTTAAACAAGCAGATCTCATGAGAACTCACTCACTATCTCAAGAATAGCGAGGGGGAAATCAGCCACCATGATTCAATCACCTCTCATCAGACCCCTCCTCCAACATATGGGAATTACAATTTTACATGAGATTTGGGTGGGGACATAGAGTCAAACCATATCATCTCTTAATCACAACTTAAAATCAATCTGTGTGATCACAGATCCTGTTTTTTGTTTGGTTTTGCTTAACTGTTAAATGTCTATGCCTAGCATGTGCCTGACACAGAGAAGATAATCAATAATTGATATTTGGTGAATGAATGTACAAATGAATTTCTAGTTTAATGGTTTCAACAGGGCCTTGGGTATCTCTGGTGATTTCTGAATCACCACCAATGACTCTATAATTTAAATTTTCAAACACAAAACAATGTGAATAGGGAATATGAGGAAATGCTGACTCTGGCCAAGTTACCTCTACAACAACAAACCAAAAACAGTTATTTTCCACTGGAAACACCATTTGGATAACTGTTTAATTCAACAAATTTTGTGTCCAGCTAAGACGTGGGTGTCTATAACCTTATATCCAAGACATACTTAATAGGCTTTGTTTCTACAGTCCACCTTATGGTGGCCTAATCATTTCTTCTTTGTAACCATTAAGAAATAGTGACATTTACCTTGAGTCAATAGTCTAAGCAGAAATTTGAAAATTGCCCTCATAATATAAATCGAGTTTCTTCAGTGTTGACCTGAAGAAAGAAAAGTAACTGTCAGCAAATAATGAAATAATTTTACTTGTATTTGAATTTCTGCTTCTTTAAAAATAATAAAATTACATAATATTAAGCAACACTGCACCAGCCTTCAGGCAAGGCCCCAACTGACTGACACTGAGGTGCTGTTGTGACCTTAGGGTAACTGTGTACTCCCTACCATCATTGTTAAGTAATCTAATTAGTATTATGTTAGGCAAAGATTGTAGATAACCAAGAAATTCCTTCAGTAGTTAAAAAAAATCAGTATTATATGAGGAAAAATATTTGCCTCCACCCATCCCTCACACCATACAGAAAAATTAATTTGAGATAGATTATAGACTTAAATGTAAAAAAAAAAAAACTACAGAGTTGCTAGTAGAAAGCATAACAGAATATCTTCATAAACTTTGTGTAGGCAAAGATTTCTAAGACAAGATCTAGAATTAATTATCCTAAACTATTAAAAATTAACATTTTTAACTGTTGACTATTAAGTATTTAAAAAATTGATACAATCGATGTCATCAAGGTTCACATTTCTGCTCATGAAACGATACTACTGAGAAATTGAATGGGAAAGCCATAGACTATAAGAAAACATTTACAATACAGTCAGACCTCTTTATTCATAGGTTCTACATTCATGGAATCAACCAACCACAAGCCAAAAGCATTTTTTAATTGTATGTTTACTAAACATGTACAGATTTTTTCTTATCATTATTTCCTGTAAAATATGGTATAACAACTATTTCACAGCATTTACTCTCTATTATATATTGTAAGTAATCCTGAGATGATTTAAAGTATACATGAAGATGTACATAGGTTATATGCAAATACTATGCTATTTTATTTGAAGGACTTGGGCATTTGTGGATTTTGGTCTTTGTGGGAAGTCCTGGATCTATTCGTCCATGGATACTTAGAGACGACTATATATATAAGCAATTTCAACAACTCAATAATAAGAAAAAACACCTAAGATAAAAATTGGCAAGAGACTTACATAGGCACTTCACTGAGGAAGAAATACAAATGACTAATGAACACAGTAAAGATGTTCAATACCATTTGTTTCCTGGTAAATGCCAATTAAAGTCACAATTAAACGCCATTACATACCCACTAGCATGGCTAAAAATAAAAAAATAAAAAAGACTGACAGCACCGAATGTTGGCAAGAATGTGGAACAACTGGAAAACTCACACATTACTGAAATATAAATTGGTAAAGTTAGTTTGAAAATTGGTTTTGAAATGTTTTATAAAATTCAAGATGTTCTGACTTTATAACCCACAAAATTCATCCCTAGCTATTTACTAAAGAGAAATGAAAAATACATGTTAACAAAAAAGTATGCAAGAATGTTCATAGTCACTTTATTCATAGTAGCCAAAAACTAAAATTAATCAAATGTTCATCAACTGTGAATGGATAAATTGTGTTTTATACAATGAAATAGTATTAGTAGTAAACAAACAGACAAATAAAAAACCTGCTTATACACAGTAGCAGCATGGAAGAATCTTAAAAATATTATTCTGCAAAAGAAAACAGGCACAAAGGAGTATATCTTGTATGATTTTACTTATATGAAGTTCTAGAGCAAGATAATTAAGCAATGGAGAAATAAATCATGAGTGGTTGCTAGAGGTAAGGGCAGTGACAAGGATTAATCTAAGAATTTCTAGGATGCTGAGAATGTTTTATATCTTGATAGATTATGGATTATTTGGATGTGTGCAAATATTCAAACTCTACAAATTTTGCATTTAAAATGTATGCATTTTACTGCATATTAGTTATTCCTTTATTAAAATATTTCTTTTTTATTGCCTAAAATATGCTATTAAATTGTTAAATGCAATTACCTTTACCATGCACTAAATAAAACATAAAAATAATGCAGGTTTTTTTTCACTTTTTATCATTGCCTTGGTTAGCAATTTATTTTGGTAAACTTCAGCAAATTTCCATTAACCCATTATGTTGTTTTAATGAGCTTATACTTCGTACATTTTAGCTGTGTGAGAAAATCAAACTCTGACAGGTGAGGTATATAAGCCAGCAATGCCAGACTTCAAAGAAGCCCCAAGACACAAGCGATATCACATACTTCTGCTAAACATCAGAAATTCTTCTTCATTATTATTTCCAGTTTTCAACTCCCATACCCTTTCTTCCCAATTGGCAGAAAATGACAGAGCAGATTAGAATCACTCAGTGGCCCTCTGTATAAAAAGCCAACAAAGTAAACTTCCCCCAGGTAGAGATTTCCCTGAGGTTTTGCTGTGTATTTTTTTGTTTGATTTCTTGTTTTTTGTTTGTTTGTTTTTGTTGTGTTGTTGCTGCTGTTGTTGTTTTCAGTGCCTAGGCTACCATGGCCTCAGATCTGATTTCTTAGGAAGCTTCTGAAATAAACTAAAACTGAAGTGCAACAACACTTTGGATCTACTGCCATGCAAAGTGAATTTAACAACCTGCAACTCTTAACAGCTTGCTTTCTGATGCAGCCACTTTCTGAAACAGCTTGTGTCTCTTATCACAGATGATTACCTTTGAACAACAGTTTCAAACTAAAACTGAATTAGATTTTAAAAACAGAAAAAAGTGGCTTTATGGCAAAATTTTTTGTTATATTTTTTATCTAAAAAATACAACTTTTTCTTGATTGCTTTAATCATGAGAATTAAAAACATTATATTCTCTTTTTTTCATAGCACATAATCTAGGACATCTCCACAATCTTTTAAAATTCCATTTTACAAAAATATAGACTTTAAATTCAGGACTGATATGATGTCTTCCCCAGGGAAGATTGGAAATTGAGTATTTTCACTTTTCGGCCTCAGTAGTGGAAGTAGGTGAGAAATTTAAATGGCTTATAGGCAGCCAGAGGCCTACATCTGCCCATAAACTTTGACATTTAGATGACTTGATGAGGAGAAAAACAATACACCACAACTTATTATCTAGAAATGAAAATATTCTTTACAAATAGGGAGACTATTAGCCTTTTCTAATGCAGCTTTTCATAAATGTTTTGACCCCTGCTTACAATAAAAGGAAAAAAAACTGAAATATGTAAACTGTTTAAATTAGGGAAAAAATCCTGGAGTGTTTGCACAGTGCCTTAACATACTGTCCATAAAATGTTATATTTCAGAAAGTACAGCTGATATCTCAATAATACGGGACAGATGTTGGTCAGATGCTAGATATATACAGACTTGACCCCAAATGTGACATGTTACTGTGGTTAAGCTTGAATTACCACTCTTTATGCTTTATTTAACCAAAATCTGTAAATTTGCAAGAAATGGTAGTCTGTACTCTCAAAATATGCATGAATGGAAAACCCCAGGACTGTCTGCGTGGCATAAGACCACAAGCATTTAGGGGCTGATAAGTTTTTCCAGGAAGAAGTAGTTGCAAATAAAGGTCACAATTAGAACTGGATTATAATGTCACTAAATTCATAATAATTATGTTTAAGTTGATTCTTGGTCAAAGTCCAGGACTTTTGTGAATGTAAATTCCTCTCTTTGCTTACCACCTTTTAGAGCATACAGATAGATCAACATGTTGACAATTCAGTGACTCTTTTCCAGAATTATTTGTCTTACATGGTGAAGTTGAAATTTTAAACCGATTTATGAGATAATGTCAATACTTAATCTTCAAGATGTTAAATTCATTGTCTAAAATTATATTTTTTTCATTTCTTTGTCTAAGAAGTATAAATTCTACTTGCAGTTTGCTTAGTACAAACTTATTTACACAAATGTCTAGAAGAGATAAATTATTTTAAATGTTTCCAATTTTAACTCTTAAAGATACGAGATAATTAGAAGTCCAATGAAGAAAGTGAGGTTACATTCATGAAACTTGTTATGTTATGTTTCTAAATTCTAAAAAATATTTTTAACTGAAAGAAGCAGGAAGTACAAATATATTAGATTTAGATAAAACTTTTCTAAAGACATAAGCTTTATCTCTAGCATAAGAAATATACTGCAGTACAAGTGTGTGGCCTGGATTTTTATTGTAGTACCAAATTTTAAGAATATCCCTTAACTACTACCACATTAATAGGCCATGGTTTGAAAAATGAAGCCACGGAACATATTTATTTGAATGAAACATCAGGAAGATATGCAGATATATAATATTTTGCTTTGCATCTATGTGTTTCATTAAAACCCTGTGTCACCCCTGAAATACCTTTTCTTTCTTTAGCCATATTTCTATCTATGAGCAAGGCTTGAAAGGTGACTTAAAGGGGGAGTAAAGGTTCTGCCAAAGCTTACAACACTCTTATTGATGTTAAATATGAAGAATTTTCTAGAATGTTTACAAAATAATCATTCTGCATGTATTTCAGTTTAAGAGACCAATAGGAGATAAAACAGCTGAGAGATAAATTTTTAAATACATTGAATTATATCTTGGGAATTCAAAATATGCATTAATCTATCAGAGACTTCAGGAAGTCTTGCAGTAAGTAAATCTGTTTAGCTTTGTTTATCGTAGGGTTTCCCAACTTTTCGGACAACATAATGGCAGTTACATAACATGGCAGTTTCTATCTGGGAAATTGCCAAGAATGATAAAGATGAAATGGAAAAAATATATTCAAAGTATGTGTATATATATTAAAATATCAATATATTACTATCACAATCAATTTATGAGATACTTCCAAATATGCCATTTTATTTTACTTCTATAAATATGTTGTGAGATAGAAAGGGCAAGTATTAATCACATTCATTTTGAAGATGAAGTAACTTCGACTTAATCGATGGTTTCAGATCCAATGGAGATACAGTAAGTGAACTCTGTCTCAGCTGAATGGAATCAAGAGCCCTTCACAGAATGCATGAAGCAGCTACTTGAGAACTCGGAAAAGTAAATGATAGCAGGTGGATTGAGGAAGACATCCAGAACCCAAAGTACAAGCAATCCAGTGGGGAGTTTTCTTGTTTTCCTCTTTTTCCACCCATTATCTCCTTGCCTTAGAGGATAATATCCCAGAATAGATAATATAGCAGGCATAGAAGAGCTCTATGATACACTTTTTCAAAATTATGATTTTATTTATTTTGGTTTTGTGCATGGGAAGTAGAGTCTCTATGAAGTAGAAAAAGTTGGGGGAATTCCCTGACCTTTTCTTGTTTCCTCCACTTTGCCTACAGCAACCCTTCTGAATCTCCAACTTTGTGGTGGGAGTTAGTCATGGCAACCAGGCAGGTATGGAAAACTCTAAAGAGGAGAGAGTTTGTCTCTCTAACCAAAAAAAAAAAAAAAAAAAAAGATATTGAAAAGAAAACCCTTCGTTTTTTCACTTCTTCCTGCCACTTGGATCTGGAGGCAGAATGAGTCAAATAATGTACAAAGCAGGATGAGGAGACTTAGCCAGGCAACCAAGAAGGAAGGACTCTGGGAGTGAGGCAGTCTGGGGTTTGGGGGAGACTGTGGAGAAAAGGAGATTCAAGAAAGACATCCCAAAAGTTTTATATGAACCCTTGTTCTCACCTCTGAGTTGAATGGTGGATCTGATCTTAAATGGTATGCCTAAACTGCTTTGAGAACAAAAAATATGAGGGAGACTACCACACACATCTGAGGCCTGCCCCATTGGTGGCACACACGCAGAAGAGCTGAACAACATTGAAAAGATTTTGAAAATATACTGATATTTGAACTACAGTACACATAAAGTGTGTAAGAAATTGCAGTCAGCACCCAACTGGATCAACTATCTACTAAAACAAACCTAACAACAATGAAACATTATCCATATGATTTAATGTAGATCCAGACCCTCATAATTTAATACTCCTAATGTCCAGCATCCAATCCAAAATTACTCAACATATAAAAGAACTAGAAAAGTCTGACAAATTACCAAGAGAAATGAAAACCAACAGACACCAACCTGATAGGAAACACATGGAGAATTATCAAAGTTTTTTTTTTTTTTTTTTTTTTGAGACGGAGTCTCGCTCTGTCGCCCGGGCTGGAGTGCAGTGGCCGGATCTCAGCTCACTACAAGCTCCGCCTCCCGGGTTCCCGCCATTCTCCTGCCTCAGCCTCCCGAGTAGCTGGGACTACAGGCGCCCGCCACCTCACCGGCTAGTTTTTTGTATTTTTTAGTAGAGACGGGGTTTCACCATGTTAGCCAGGATGGTCTCGATCTTCTGACCTCGTGATCCGCCCGTCTCGGCCTCCCAAAGCGCTGGGATTACAGGCTTGAGCCACCGCGCCCGGCCTATCAAAAGCTTTTGTAGCATGCTCAAGTAAGTCACAACAAATATTCTTTAAAAAATGGAAAGAAAAAAAATGTCTCATCAGAGAGATGAACTTATAAAGGAGAACCAAATGGAATAAAACCACTAATGTTCTTTTAAATCCGTTAATTAAAAAAAAAAATCAGTAGATGCGTTCAATAGCAGAAGGAAGACAATAGAGGAAAGAGTTTGTAAATTTGTAGATAAATCAATAGAAACTATTTAATTTGAATAAGGGAATAAAAAAATGAAAAAAAAGGACAGTCTTAGGAACTTGAGGACAATATCAGAAGGTCTAACATTTGTATCATCAGAATTCCAGAAAGATAAGAGAAAGATGGTGGTACAGAAAAAATTTTGAAGAAATAATGCTGGAAAACTGCCCAAATTTGTGTAAAGACATAAACTTACAAATTAAAGTTCATCAAACCCAAAAGAGAATGAACTCAAAGAAATGCACGCCCATACACATTGTAATCAAACTGATGGAAACCAAAAATAAAGAAAAAATGTTAAAAGGAGCCAAAGCAAAATAATACATTCCATATAGGAGGATAACTATTCAGATTTTTGTACATTTCTCATCAGAAAGAACACAGTGGAGTGAAAATTTTACTGTATTGAAAGAAAAGAGTTGTCAGCCTAGAATTATTATTCTGTAAAAATAACCTTCATTTACAAATGAAGATAAAAAATAAAGAGTACTCAAATTAGAAAGGAAGAAGTCATATTATCCTTGTTTGCTGATGATATGATCTTACATTTGGAAAAACCTAAAAACTCTACCAAAAATTATTAGAACTGATGAACAAATTCAGTAAAGTTGCAGGATACAAAATCAACATACAAAAATCAGTAGTATTTCTATATCCTAACATTAAACAATCTGAAAAAGAAAGAAAAAAGTAATCCAATTTACAATAGATAAAATTAAGATAAAGGAATTAATTAAAGACCTAACGATCTTTACAATGAAATCTATAAAATACTGAAAGAAATTAAAGAGGACACCAAAAATGGAAAATGTTTTCATGTTCACGGATTGGAACAATCAATATTGTTAAAATTTTTGTATTAAAAGCAATCTACAGATTCAATGTAATCCCTGACAAAATACCAATAACATTCTTCACAGAAAAAAAAAGAATCTTAAAATATATATGGAACCATAAAAGACCCAGAACAACCAAAGTTTTCCTGAGCAAGAAGTATAAAACTGGAGGAACTACATCACTTGTCTTCAAGTTATTGTACAGAGTTGTAGTAACTAAAACAGCATGGTCATGGCATGTAAACAGATACACAGACCAATAGAATGCAATAGAGAAACCAGAAACAAATCCATACATCTACAGTGAGCTCAGTTCCAACAAAGGTGCCAAGGACATAAGTTGAGGAAGAACAACATCTTCTATAAATGGTACTGGGAAAACTGGATATCCATATGCAGAAGAATGAAAATAGATCCTTATATCTTGCCATATACAACAATCAAATCAAACTGAATGAAATACTTTAACTTAAGATCTTGTACTATGAAACTACTACAAGGAAACATTGGGGAAACTCTCCAGGACACTGACCTGGACAAAGATTTCTTGAGTAATATTTCACAAACACAGGTAACCAAAGCAAAAATGTACAAATGGGATCACGTAAAGTTAAAACACTTCTACACAGTGAAGAGAACAATCAACAGAAGAAACAGCACACAGAATGGGAGAAAATATTTGTGAGCTATCTACCTGAAAAGGGATTAGTAACCAGAATATATAAAGAGCTCAAACAAATCAATAGAAATAATCTAATAATCTGATTTTAAAATGGGCAAAAGATCTACGTAGACGTTTCTTAAAAGAAGACATACAAATAGAAAAAAAGTAATACAAAAAAGTGTTCAACATCACTGATCATCAGAAAAATGCAAATCAAATCTACAATGAGCTATCATCTCACCCCAGTTAAAATGGCTTTTATCCAAAAGGCAGGCAGTAACAAAATGCTGATGAGGATGTGGAGAAAAGGAAACACTTGCACACCATTGGTAGAAATGTAAGTTAGTACAACCACCATGGAGAACAGTTTGGAGGTTCCTCAAAAAACTTAAAATAAAGCTACCATATGACCCAGCCATCTCACTACTAGAAATATATCCAAAAGAAAGGAAATCAGTATATTGAAGCAATATCTGCACTTCCACATTTATTGCAGCACTATTCACAATTGCCAAGATTTGGAAGCAACCTAAGTGTCCATCAGCAGATGAATGGATAAAGAAAATGTGGTACATATGCACAATAAAACACTATTACACTATTCAGCCATAAAAAAGAATGAGATCCTGTCATTAGCGGCAATACAGATGGAAGTATAGGTGATTATGTTAAGTGAAATAAGCCAGACACACAAAAAATTCACATATTCTCATTTATTTTGTAGTAGCTAAACATTAAAACAATTGAATTCATAGACAAAGGGAGTAGAATCATGGTTACCAGAGGCTAGGAAGGGTCATGGGAGCTCAGGGAGATTAGTCGATGGAAACAAAAATACAGATGCGTACAATAAATAAGATCCAGTGTTTTATACCACAACAGCATAACTACAGTCAACAAGAATTTACACAAATTTGTGCACTTTAAAATAACTAAGAGTATAATTGGATTGTTTGTCACACAAATAAAGGATAAATGTTTGAGGTGATATATACTCCATTTATCCTGATGCGATTATTATGCATTGTATGTCTGTATCAAAAATATCTCACATAACCCATAAATATATACATCTACTATGTACCCACAAAAATTAAAACAATAGCAACAATAAAAAACAAAGATGAAATAAAGACGGTTTTGGATGAATGAAAACTAATAGAATTCATTACCAGCAAATCTGCTATGAAAGAAATGCGTAATTTTTTCAGGTGGAAGGGAAAAGGTACCAGAGGGAAACTTGAAAGAAGAGCAACACAAATGGGAGCATCCACATGAATATTACAGACTGTTTTATGCCTAAGTTTCAAAAAGATGTATAATTGTTAAAAGCAAAAATTATAACATTTTGGAGGGTTGTTTAATATACAGAGTTAATAAGTATTACAATTAAAACATGAAGGGGAATATTAATTCTAAGTAAACTGTGAAAAGTTAAATATATATATACATATATAGTAATCTCTAGAGTAGCCACTGGGAAGATATACAATAAGGTATTCAAAAATCTAATAGATAAAATGGAATTCTGAAAACATTTGAATAACCCAAAAAGGCACAAACAGTAGAATGAAAAACAGAAGCTACTTACCATAGGATACTATAATATCATTCTTAGCTATCGATTTTAGAGTAATGAAAATCTATAGACACAATAGGCATGTAAATGAATGTTTCTGAAAGTTTTGTTTGTATTTACTCACAACTGGAAACAACTCAAATGTCCTTTAGTAGGTAAATGGGTTAAATCTGTAATTTAACCATATAATGGATTACTACACTGCAATAAAGAGGAAAAATTTATCCATGCAATAGCACTGTTGATTTCCAAAGGTATTATACTGAGTGAAAGAATCATTTTCAAAAGGTTACATACTGTATGATTTCATTTATATGCCAATCTAGAAAATGCAAAACTATATACAAAATCAGTTTAGTAGGTGCTATGAGGAAGGGGAAGTTTTAACTACAAAGGGGCAACAAAAAAATGGTTTGGTGTGATTTGGCTGTTTATATTCTGATTATAATGATTGTTACACAAATCTACCTTTATGTTAAAACTATGTTGAAACTGTACACCAAAAAAACAGTTTTGTTGAGAAAAAAATCTTAATTGAATTGCCCAAGATTATGTGAGTTTTATGTCAGAAGTAAAGATAAATAGTCTTCTGACTGGACCCTCAAGCATTTCTTGAAAGACATGAATTGATAAAGGAAAAATCATTTTCCTGGTAGATGTCACAATGGTAATTTGATAATATATTAACACATTAATTTTTATTATTTATTTATTTTTTTGAAACAGAGTCTTGCTCTGTCGTCAGGCTGGATTGCAGTAGTATGATCTTGGCTCATTGCAACCTCTGCCTTCCAGGTTCAAGCGAATCTCCTGCCTCAGCTTCCCAAGTAGCTGGGACTACAGGCGTGAGCCACCATGCCCAGCTAATTTTTGTATTTTTAGTAGAGACAGGGTTTCACCATGTTGGTCAGGATGGTCTCAATCTCTTGACCTCATGATCCACCCAACTCGGCCTCCCAGAATGTTGGGATTACAGGTGTGAGCCACCGCACCCGGCCAACACATTAAGTTTTAAATTGAAATCACAAATTTTAATGTATTTAAATAACACTTTATATCTTCCAAAAACATTCCTAGGTTCAGTATTTTCTGCCATATGATGTTACAGTTTCTCCTAGTAAAAGTTCCAAGAGTATTTCTCCATCACGCAATTTGGGTTCAGCTATATAATTTGTTTTAGCAAAAGAGTAAAGTAGAAGTGATCATGTGCCAGTTTCAAGCCCAGACCTTTAGAGGCCTTGTATGTTTGCATTTGCCATCTTTTACCTCTGAGGTTGCTATGATGAAAACCTTGCTGGGGTTAGCCCACTTGCCCTGGGAGGGAGATGAGAGATGTGTAGTGGAGAAAATCCTGCTAAACTAAACCTAACCAACCCACAGATCAATAAGATTAATTATCAGCATGTTCAAGCACTGTGTTTGGAGGTGGTTTGTTATGTAATCTTTTGCGTGTCAAAGGCTAATGGAAATCTTCATAAACAAAAACTGACCTCTTATCCCTAATAGGACTTCAGTCTTATGGTAACAGCTATGAGAATCAAGATATCTAGGAAGATGTTCCAACAAAAGGAACAAAACAAATCCAGTTCTAGTAAGTGGAGTACATAGTTTATCCATTGGCTCAAAATAGATGTTAACAGATTTGAACGAAAAAGTCGAAGCAAAGCAGGCATCAGTGTTAACGTGATACGTGACAAGTTATTTGCGGCCCGTAAGCACAGATAAGATTAGAACTCAGCTGAAAGCGAGCCTGAATCTCTTGGTGAAGTTCTAATGTATACATACAAAAGATGATGGTTAAGAGGAATGCCTTTATGACAATATAAGAAGGTCTAATATAATAACTCATTGTGTTTCTTTTGAGTTGGCATCAAAAGAGCTTAATGTTAGCTTTTTTTGTGTTTGTGCAATTACAATAAGCCTCTCACTGCTTTGTCTCCGTGTTTTCTGACCTTTCTTGTCTTCATTTTAATAGTATTTACATTATTCCTTTGGACTACCTCTAATTCATTGTGAGTGTGACAGATAGTATAAATATCAATGTATGATACTTTAGCCTATGAACCAGTGCCTTTAGAATTATACATCATGATCTCACCAACAATGTATGCAGTATTTCAAGAATAATGGAGGATACCACAAAGGTTGCTATTTGCCTTTTATGTAAATGGCTAATAACACTGATTTTTATAAAATTCTATTCACTATACTGAAATACTTAGGCAATCTTAAAAACTTTGGGGAAAAAATGCCTTTGCCAAATGATCCAGGGTCACCATAAATCATTGCACTTGTTCCGGGTAACTCTTATTCAATACTGTGATTAATTTCAGATGAGAGAGACTGAAAGTTTTCTGCCAGGCTTTATGAAACAGCAAAAGTCAAAGGAATAAAAAGTAGTTTATTTTGGTTATGTCTTAAAACCCAATACTTTAAATAAAAAGAGGAGCAATTAGCATAGCATTAAAATTTGTTCTACTTGGAAAGTCCTTAAATTTGGAAAAGCAATTTTGGATCCCATGCTTATGAGCTATGTCATTTGCTATCAATGGTGATAAAAGTTCATGATGCAATCTTAAAATACTTTTATTTATGATACATATTAACCAAATTATATTATGCATAAACCCAGCAATATAAGAAGTATTAACACTAAGTTAATCTTTACTTTTTCAAAATCCTTTTCAAACTTTTCTAAACATTTTTGGACATAAACAGTAACATAAGTGTTCTAACTTTACCGCAATCTTAAAGCATTGCATTTGAAAATTCTGGGACTGCTATTATCAGAAAATTAAACTAAAACAGATCAAAAGCCTGATATTTACATTCAAACAACAACAACATACTGTATTTACCTACAAGTTGAGAGAAACCACATTTAAGAATAGAACTTACTGAGATGCCTATTAGGGTCATTGAAGTACTTTTAAAAATCACCGTACCTGGGCCTTATCCCCAGAGATTCTGATTTAATTGATCAAGGGTAGAACAGGGTATGGCTACATTTTTTCAAAGCTCTCCCAAGTGATTTTAATGTCCAGCCTGGCTTGAAAATCATTGATCTTTTAAATCAATGTGGTATGACGGTGGTAAAAATTGATAAAACCTTGGGCTTCATTTCTAGAATACGATGACCAGATCAAAGGAGGCTATCGGAACCACTATTACAGCCAGGTTGTTCTATCTGCTACCCAGGTGACATATTGTGAAAGGTGTTGTTGACAAAGGAGAGAAACAGGTGTCACCGAGGACAGGATGATGATATGGTTTTGAAAACCTGAAATCTTTTCTTGAAGAGCAGATTTAGGAAAATTACAATCCATCTGCATTGCTAACACAGGGAAAAGACAATCAACATAGTCTGTGTTCCTCCAGGAGGCAGAGCCAGAACCAATGGGTAGAAGTTAGGATGGCAACTTTATCAGCTCAATAAAAGTAAGAGCATTTTGATAAGAGCTTTTCAGCCACAGATGAACAATCTATAAAATACTCAAGCACAGGCCAGGTGATCTGTCATGGACATGGGAAAGAAGTTGAACTATAGATATTTTCTTCCCCATTATACAAATAACCTGAAAGAACACCTCGAAGCTTCATGAAATTTCTCAAATCACGTCCTAGTGGTTTAGAGGCTAAAACAGAATGACTGAGGGGACTCAGCCTATTGGACAGAACCAAGCATGAGCTGCTTGTTCTTTGTATGACCTCAGGAAGTCTACCATGCCCTCCTTAGCCCTAGCCAAGCCTCTGGGTATAGCATACCCTCAAAGAGAAGTTGGTGGTTTTTTTTGTCTTTCAAAATACTAATTTTAGTTATAGATTTCACCTAGATTGCTATTTAATAATTGATCAGACATTTTCCACTTAAGATAGTTCCATTAATACACTGCAGTAAACTCAGTATAGAAGTGTTATGTAGTGGTAGAAATAATCACCATAACCTTTAAGTGCTAAGCTAGATCAGATTCTCCCAACCTGTGCTGCAAATCAGAAGCACTTGGAGAACTTTTAAAATAACTGATGGCCTGGCTTCACCCCCAGAGAATGGAATTTAATAGGTCTAGGTAGGGTCACAACATTAAATGCTTTTAATAGTTCCCAGATGATTTTAATAGGAGGCTAAGGCCAACAACCACTAAAAATTTCTAAGGTCATTCTCTAAAACTTCAGAATTCAATGCTTTATTTTCATTTAATTGTAAATAAGTATATTGTTTGTTGAAAAACAGAACAAGTTAAAAAAACCTGTAGCCATGATCAGACTTTTGATTATAAATTTATACAGAACACAGCAAGTCATTCAAATTTTGATTAGTCTTTCTGAATAGTTTTGTAAATTACCAAGACTCAGCTGTCGAAAGCTAGCTCATCATTTTGGGTGGCGTGAGCCCAAGAGGAGAATAACTAAATTATGTTGAGTGATAGAATTAGCTTTCACAAAGATCGGAATAGGCTAAAACTATAATTTAAAATCAATAAAATTTAATGTAATAGCATTCTATACTTGGCTCAAGAAAAATGTGAAAGTAAGTACTATAAACTGAAGTCATGGCTTAACAGTGTTGTTATGAGAAGGAAAACAAAATTTTTCCTGACTGCAAATTATCAGCAGTATAATACAGTTGCCCATCCCTCATCAAAAGTAATTTGATACTTAATTTTATTAACAAAAATACAAAATATGAATGAGTCTTTTCTTTGCTTCTATACCACTTATACCTAGTACTACCCAGCGTATTAAGTTCAGATCTGGCCACCACCCTTCCACGGCTATATTGATAAACCATTCCAAATGTAGAGGAGAGTGATACTGATACTAGGACTTTGTAAAATCAGCAAGCCCATCAGCTGGGAGGAGCAGTGAGGGTGGTCAGAGAAAGACTAGTGAAGAATCTGCTATATTTAAATGTGGAAATGGTAGTAAGGTGAGGCATAGAGGGGTGGTAGGTGGGAAGCAACTACTGTGATTACAGCTGTTAAATATTTTATAAACCCACATTAAAAGGTATTAGGTTTTTCATATAATTTCCAACTAAGTGTACCCATATAAACTTTACTTACAAAAGACAGTCTTCATTACAGTTATGGAAAACGCTTTGCTGTTTCTATGTTAGAATGCAGTAAACTGCCTGTTACCAGATTGTAACGCAGGGTTGATATCTAACTCATGTTTGTAATTTCAGGTACATCGATGGGCTTGTAACTGATACCCACAAACATTGACTAAATGAAGTTTTCAAGTAAATCTGAGTGTTCAACAACTAGGGAGGCTTAAAGATGATTTGTTTAGCGTCGAGGTAGGACAGACCTTGGACTATATAGCTTTTAACACTACTCCCAATCCTCAGATTCTATTGTTAGATGACACAAATTCAATCACAAAATCCTAAGATAACTCTAGATTTTTATTATTTGTAAACCAACATAAACCTAAATCCATCTTCTCCAAATAAAGTATCTATCTTTTTCTCACACTTGTGATTATTGTTTTCATCAGATTAAAATAGCGGTCTTGCAAGCTTCGAAACTTCAGTGGCTCAGCATAGGAAACTTTATTTCTCTCTCGCACAAATCTGTTGTGGTCCTGGCAGCTATTAAGGACAACTTACTCCCAAATAGTGATTCAGAGATCCAGGTATCTCAATACCTATGCTTCAAGGGTCTCTAAAATGGGCTCATAAATGTGTAGCTTTGCAAGTAATCCACATAACTGCCATTCATTGGCCACTGGCCAAAAGCAGTTCCATAATCCCACCTAACTATCAGTGTCTAGGAAATCTGGGAAGCCCATATATATTCAGCTAGCTATACATGCAACTGTCACAAAAGTAAACCATCAATGAAGATTAAGATTCAGGGCTACCAGCATCTGAGAGAGGACACAAATTAATTATGTCATACAGACAAGTACACATTATGTCATACAGACAAGTATACGTTCTGTAATTCTTGTTCTGTCTTCATTTTAGAACTTAAAAAAATACTGTAACATTGGATTAAAAATCTGCAAGAAAATCTATCGGAGGATGAAATTGTCTAGAATACAGTGTAGATGATATTCTGTCCAAAATTAATAGATCAGAAAATTTAATGTCAAAACAAATGTCCCAAATTATTAGATGAAACCCCTCTAATCAATGGTAAATTGGATGTGTTTATGTTCATTCCCTACATACCTACTTGAAATATAATTAGATTAATCATAACTCCTGAATCTCGTTGCTCCCTCTTAATTCTTATTACTTCATGCACTTAAATTTGCTCTTTGGTACCTTTTAAATGTCTCAGATTTGGCAATTCACTTACCAATTTTAAAAATAGCTCATCTATATCAATTAAAAAACAACTTCACAAGAACCTCAAGAGATGTTCTAAGTTCTATTTTTTCTGACATCACCCCAGTTATAACTTTCCTAAATAATTCATATTTTGAACAGAGTCCTACAGGTTCATAATTCTGAAATTATAAAGTTTTCATTCCATTATTTATCACATTTGTAAGACCAGACTGAATAGATGTTAAAATGACATTTGGTCAAAACCAAGAGAGGCCATACCCAATGGGCAATCGAATCCAGGACTGGGGTAACACCACTAGTTCCAGTGTCAGTAACTATCAAAGCTACTCTCTCCTTGGCATTTGAAAAATCCACTATCTTCACATATTTCTCTTTTAGAACTATTTTCTAGTTTAAAGTTGGAGGATAATATATAGAGTTTGTAGTCACTACATAAAATAACACTTTTCAAAGCACCTTTCAGAAAACTGCTTTAAGATGTATAAAAGCAAATTCAATTTGAAACACTTACTGAATGTTTAATACAAACACACATAGTAAGCACATACTAATACACATACTAAGCAAATTACTCATAAACTGAACTCTCCCTCTCTCAGTCCTTTGGCCCAGAATGCTGAGGATAACAGTGACAGCAGTTTCCTTTTATACTGTCTTAGTGCGTCACTCTATCCAACTTGAGGCCGCCTACATATTCTTTTATTTAGGGACAAACTACAATCTTTCACACATCTTTACTTCACACCATTAAAGTACACGTAAGTTTATTTCTTGGCTACCTCTTAAATTCAAAACACCTATTCCCCCTCTGGGATCATTTTGATTCAAATACAATAAAATTTCAGACATAAAACCAACTTCCAGTTAACACACAAATACCTGATATGTGACAGACTGTATGCTAGAGTCTAAAACTGAAAAGATGGAATAAGACCCAGTCCTTGCCCTCAAGGAGCCCATGGCCTTATTGAGGAGAATGAAAGGTAAGTAAACAATCCAGTATGCAAAGTGCTCTGAGAAGGAAAGCCTATTAGAGATACACTATAGGCAGTTAACCCTGTTTCAGTTATGCATTTCTGTGTAACAAATCATGTGGAAACGTAGTGACTTAATACATTGCCATCTTTTATAGCTCTGTATGGGTTTGCTTAGCTCAGGTGGGTGTTTCTTGGCTGAGGGGTCTCACATGTGGTCGCAGGCAGACGTTGACAAGAGCTATATTTGTCTGGGATTGATATCCAAATAATTCACTTATGTGGTAGAAGTTGATGCAGGAGCTTGGTTTCAGATGTTGGCCAGAGTGCTTGCACATGGCCTTGCCATGTGGCATGGGCACAGCATGGCACCTGGATTCTACAGAGAATGTCCTAACAGTAAATGTTCCAAGAGCTCAAAACCACAAAGCTTCTCATAACTCAATTTGGAAATTAGGCAGTCACTTCTACTGCATTCTGTTGGTTACAGAGGACCCACCTGGGTTCACAATGGTATGAGTACTGGGAAGCATGGTTCATTGAGGACCATCTTTGTCGACTTGCTATCACGGGCACAAAATCATTTCAAAAATACATATTTTTAAAATGCCCTCTCCTCTTGGCTCATAGAAGGTCAATGGGAAAGCTGTCTGAGACAATATGAAAATCAATGATACTACTCCAGCATTAGCTGAGGATCCCCTTGATTTCATCCAGCAGCCAAGACACTAAGTGACCCAAAGGAGGAAAAGGGTGGTCAAGGAGGCTGTGTGGTCAATAAGTAAATGTGCAGCAGCTGGAGTAAATTAGAACCTACTTTAGTGCATAACTTCAGCAGGAATAAATTTTGTTAATCTTCAAAAAGTCAAAACAAAGATTATAATTTTCACAGTATCTGAATCGTCCAATTTTGAGTACCACAAGACTCTTGTCCTCATTGTTGCACTTACCAGTTCTGTACCGGTAATAAAGAAAAATTATGATTTACCTTTTCCTAACAAACAGACATTTTTAACATTTTGTTTTTACAATAAGATCCTATGGAACTGTTTTAATATTATGTAAATTAAGTAATTTTATCTACTCTAAACAAATTATTTTATCAGTTGTAGTCGAATCTGACTACTGTTATGCTTATTTTATTATTAATCCAAGTAAATATTCTCTATTGAACATAGATTAAAGCAGTTTACAAATTAGATAAAAATAGAAAACAAATCATCAGTATTAACTGGAAATATGCTAGCTACCCCTTATTTCAGAATAATGTGTCATAATTCTTCCTTTTAAAATGTTGTATTGTATCATACTTAAAAACACATAAATAATTCCTGAATAAAAGCATCCAATATTTATCATTTTATTAGTATTAGCCTTTGGGAAAAAAATTGATAGCATGATTTTATAAAGCTCTTGCATTTGCTTTAAATTTAGATTCCGTTAGCTATTTTGACCACAAGGTGGAGCTGTGATGTCACAATTTGGCAAGATTTGTAAGATACAAAAACCATGTATATACAGACGAAAATAATGCAATAAAACAAAGTATAATAGGATAGTCTCATCTTGCAAATATGCACTATTTAAAATTAATCAATTCTCCAGACATTATCAGAAGAAAACTATCATTTAATTTGTCCACTTCTCACTTAGCCGTTATTGAGCTTTATCATATATAAAATTGTCTTCGGTAGGTGCAGAATTATTTTGTCATTTCACATCACGATCCCAAACAGTTTTAGTGGCTTTAAACCAGTGTTAAAATAATGTCTTTTAAAATTATTTTATAATTAATCACAGACTAGTTCATTAACCATCATAAAACGTATTTTTTTTTTCTCTTCCATCGCTTAATTTATTTTGAACTCTAATACTGACTTCAGGGTCTGCAATTGATTGTTTGTGTTTTGTATCGTTGAAAAGGCAGAAATTTCTAATTTTCAAAAGAGAATATTCAGATTTTGAGTCACCCAAGTTTCAGTGAAGATAGAATAGCATGCTAAGCTCATCAGTCTCTTGATTTATTAAACAAACATTACCACCACTTCATTAATACCTGTCAGGAATGAAACCACTTTTCCAAATGAATGTTTCCTAATTTATTTTAATATATTAAGAATAAAACTAAAATATATCCATTTATCTGTTGATGGACACTTAGGCTGTCTCCAAATCTTACCTATTGTGAACAGTGCTGCAACCAATATGGGCATGCAGATACTGCTTCGATATACTGATTTCTTTTTCTTCTGGGTATATACCAAGCACTGGAATTGCTGTATCATATGGCAGCTCTATTTTCAGTTGTTTTTTTGAGAAACCTCCAAACTGTCCACAGTGTTTGTAATTAATTACATTCTCAATAGCAGTGTGTGAGGAGTCCCTTTTCTCCACATCCTCTCAAGCATTTGTTATTGCCTGTCTTTGGATATAAGCCATTCTAACTGGGGTGAGATAATATCTCATTGTAGTTTTGATTGGCATTGCTCTGATGAACAATGATGTTGAGTACGTTTTTAAATGCTATTAGAAAGATTTAAGATTTACAAAGTTCACAAATCCCTAACCTGTTCTAATTTCTTTTATCAAAATAATGTAATTATGTGACACTTCACATTTTTAAAGCATTTCTACATGCACAATTTTCTCATTATTTTTCAGTGTACTTCTCTTCCATTTTAATCCAAAACTCATGGCATTAAAAAGTTTTATACATTTCCCTATTTTTCTTCCTAATGGCTTTTTCTTAATAATTATTCTTAAATAATGCTGTAGCTTGCTACTCTAAAAGACTACAAAATGAACAGTTCTGTTTGATACACTACTTCATGAAGTCTTGAAGACCTCAGTATTCCACAACAGTTAACATCTAGTCAGAGGGAGTTATTTACACAGACTCAATTAGGACTAAAAATTCTACTGGGCTCTTCTGCAACTTTAAGAGATCTGTTGAATAATCATTCCAAATTCCAAATGAATGACAAGTTACCAGCATGTCATGTAAAATGGGCTTTAGGGCATAAAAAGCAGATAAATCAAGACATACATGTGTCATACAGGAAAATAGAAGCGAGTGTATAACGAGATTCTGTGACAAGAATGGACCACTCAACTCATATATTCATTGTTTTCCACATTTCTATTCCATAGAAGGATATTTGACCTCTTAGTTACCAATACAGATGAATTACTGGTGTTTTCAAAGACGAAGCAGAATGAAGATGAACGCACTGGACTACTACTGAAGTATCTATATTAAAGAAAATATTCATATTGATTCCTATGCACATTAAGAATTAGAAAAAATTCTACCACGGTGAGCATTTAAAGCACTTTGGTAATGTATGTATATACATACACACACATGCACACTTGTGCACGCACATGTGCAGTTACTATTGACATCCACATACTTTCATTTATTCAAATTAGTTACATGAATGTCTCCTTTCTAGTCTTTTTTTCTTTAATCAATACACAAATATATTTCTATAATATTTCAAAAACACAAGTGCAAAAGGTAAAAGGCATAAATCCCACTTACTCCTCCATGATCTCATACCACTCTACAGAGTTGTTCCTCTCTCGGAAATTTGCTGTAGGTTTATGCACACATATATAGTTTTTTTTGTTGTTTTGTTTTTAACATAAATGGTATCATACTCTAAATAGTGTGACTTTATCAGGTTCATCTGTCAGAGATATCTGATTGTTGGAGATACACAATAAGCCCTTTGACTACATGTGTTTGAACTATGCAGGCTCATGTATATGCGGGTTTTTTCTGTCTCTGCCACCCCTGAGACACCCTTCCTCTTCCACTTCCTTCTCAGCCTACTCAGCGCAAAGACAAGAAGAATGAAACCTTTCTGATGATCCACTTCCACTTAATGAATATATTTTATCTTCTTTATAATTTTTTAAATAACGTTTTCTCTAGCTTATTGTAACAATACAGTGTATAATGCATATAACATATAAAATAAATGTTAATCAGCTGTTTGTTATCAGTAAGGCTTCCAGTCAACAGTAGGTTATTAGTTGATAAGTTTTGAGGCAGTCAAAAGGTACATGTGGATTTTTGACTGCACGGGATCAGTGCCCCTAACACCCACATTATTCAGGGGATAATTGTTTATATATATGGGTATATGTATATTTTTCTTTTAAAATTCTTTATAATATTGCATAAAATAAATGACTCAAACAATAGATATACTTTCTGCATCTTCTGCTCTGTGTGTTTCAAGCTGTATTTTTATCCATGCTTCCGATTCTACTTGTTTTCCATTTTTCAAATTTTTTAATTTACTTATGGGAATTTTTCTAATTTTCCCTCACTAATTATGAATCGTGTTTTTAAAGCTACATCTTATATTATTTCATGGAATGTAGGATAAGAGAAAAGACAAAACAATGTGCTCAATAGCCTACCTGGATCCCATTTCTGAAAACATGGCATGAGACTGAAATAGTTATGCTAGGTAACCACCCGTAGATACCAAAATGGAAAAGAACTAGTATCTGGGAGATGTCTTTGAACTGTACCACAAGAGATATTAAGCTGGCTTGCACTGGTAGGAACTGATCTGCTTTTATAACCAGAGTTTGTTCCGATGAGTTGGCATCTACGTCATACCAGGTGTTACATATTTTGAAAACCATTCCTGATGTATAGTAACATAATTCACAAATCATTACTAAAATGTCTCCTCATCCTAGTTGATGGATAGTAGACATTTTCTTTGGGTATTAAGTGTTGCCAAAGAAGAGAAAGGGGTAGAACCCAACTTTCTTATCTTTTAAAGTCCATCTCCCAGTGACTATAATGTCTTGTTCATCAACATATCCTTGGTGCCTGGAACAGTGCCTGGACCATAATAGAGACTCGGAAAACATTAATAAACAAATAAACCTATATTGAATAACGTTTGGCTTCTATTTTCTCACTTGTAAAACGAGTTAGATCAAATCCCTAGTCATCTTAAAATTGAAGATTTTATAATTTCATTTATAATTCAATAGTTTCACATATCATTAAATCTACTAAGCAAAATGAAAAATCATAGGTTTCATTCTTTCAGACAATTCCATCACGTATTCACTTCTGAAGACAAACACCAACAATAAAGATAACAACAAAACTTTCTAAAATTATTTTATTTTTTATAATTTTCTAACACACAGTGTTAGAAAATGAATTTTGGCACCATGATTAAGAACTTCTTTTCAAGTTTAACCTTTACATTAAAAACAGTAGCTACAATAGGGATATTTCAACCTTACTCAGAGAAATGATAAAACATCAAGTCAACAAATATTTTTGTTGGAGAATTTCTTTATAAGTGGGATAAAGGGAAGTTAATATAGACACTTAGAAGAATAAAATGGAAATTATGTCAGGAAGATAAAAAAAGCAAATAACCTTCCCCCCAAAAAAAGAATAAGGAGAGAGACAAAGGGCAAAAGGAAGAAGCAAGGCTCAACAACTTTGTTTTCCTGATATAAAATTCAAGTACTTAAAAAGTGTTTTTTAAAAAATAATTAAATGCACCACTCATCTCAATGAAATTTTTATTTTTCCTCACTATTTTCTAGAACTTTCTAAAAAAGGAAACAAAGAAAAAAAATCCTGTTTTGGATTTAAGGGCACTTGCTGATCTTGACACTTGATAATACTTTAAGAAATGGAAAGGTTTTCCTAAATCTAATACCTGCTTAATATAATCCACTTTGGAAGATTCATCTGAAGAAACATAGGGTTTGATTTTTAACACAAAGGTAAAATAATCTGCCTTACAATCAAAACAAAAATGCAACTATATACGCTCCTCGGTTGTGTTTTGTACTAATTTTCCTTTTTTGTTTTTTGTTTTTTTTGAGACGGAGTCTCGCTCTGTCGCCCAGGTTGGAGTGCAGTGGCGCAATCTTGGTTCACTGCAAGCTCCGCTTCCCAGGTTCACGCCATTCTCCCGCCTCAGCCTCCGGAGTAGCTGGGACTACAGGCGCCCGCCACCACGCCCGGCTAATTTCTTTTTTTTGTATAAGTAGAGACAGGGTTTCACCGTGTTAGCCAGGATGGTCTCGATCTCCTGACTTCGTGATCCACCTGCCTAGGCCTCCCAAAGTGCTAGGATTACAGGCTTGAGCCACCGCACCCGGCCCCTGTACTAATTTTCTTGAGGAAGACGTGTAATTTTTTGTGTGTTCCCTTAGTAACTACTGTAAATAAGACCTGCATAGGTGTTCAAAAAAATACTTAGTTGCACACAAATCCAGTTAGAATCTGATTTTCAAGGTTTTAAAACATGGTAATTCATTTATACCCATTTTATCTATATTTCCTCTATATTTTGATAAATAAAAATCTTCCCATGTTTTTAAATAAGAAAATATTAGTCTTGTCATTTGTACCTAAATATTTTATCAACTTGAAACACAAATTCATAAATTGTCATTATTCTCAGAGGCAACAAAGCATACAAATAAATATTTAAGTTTTTTCTTTCTTTTCTTCTTCAACCTGTGTTTTAAGGCTCAGAGCAGACATTAAGAAATATCAAACAATTTTTATAAAAAGTTTTTCAAATGTTTGGCCCAAAGTGAAGTTGTTCTGTTGACGCTATTTAAATATTCCTCTCATATTCTCAGACACAACTTCAAAGATGTGTTCATGCCAGTCATTCGTCCAAAAGAAATTTCAGTTCAATGAAAAGTAAATAACTTAGGGATCTATAAAAGACACTGCAATGTATCTTGTTCCATTTTTAACAGGAAGTCCTTCATGCAAATGTGTGAGTCTCCCAGGATGCATGAAGCTCCAGCCTTTTCGTGGTGATTCAATAGAACAATTGTATCTTAGAAATTTGCAACCACCTCCCTAAAAAAGTTAAAATGAAGGAATATATCAGATTATATTTAACCAGCAGCAAAATTCAAATCATGTCATTTGAGCAAAATTTAAAAAAGAAAGTAAGGCCTAAGGCAAAGTCCTTTTCATAATGACATATTTCTTTTGAAAAATCTAAAAACACAAAAGTCATAATTACCTGAAAGTCTTCTCCCACATTATTAAGCGCAATGTTTATGGTAAATGTAGAAGCATCATGATGAGGACGAAGAGAACGCTGTCT
The DNA here is from genome assembly GCF_007565055.1 of Rhinopithecus roxellana. Taxonomy (NCBI): domain Eukaryota; kingdom Metazoa; phylum Chordata; class Mammalia; order Primates; family Cercopithecidae; genus Rhinopithecus; species Rhinopithecus roxellana. Next base: position 111,247,793 of record NC_044549.1, on the reverse strand, counting down.
TTCAGGGGAATATTTTACTACAAAATTCAGTAGTGCAAATCCCTGAAAAAGCAAAGTAAGCCAGTGGATTTGCTTATTAATACAAACATTAAAAAGAATGCCTGTGTAAAAGTTGCTAAGAAACAGGCTGGAGGGGGAGGAGGATAACTACCTTCGTATAGTAGCCTGCAAAGACCTTCAGTGTAACTGGTGCAATGAACTCCCGGATAAAATGAAGCCATACATTCTCCAGATCAACTTGCTTCATGTGGATATCATCAGTTGGGACATTTTCATAACCACCAGATATACGGCTATCCTAGAAACAACATTAATGACATCGTAAGGTGTTGTCCACGTGCAATTCCCATTTATATTATAGTATTTTTTTCAACCACAGATCATAATAGACAATAAAAATAACAGTTATTCCAACGTGGCATATCATCTGCTTTAACTGTAAAATTATCAAAAAACTTAGGGAACATCTTTGTCAATGATACAATGATGAAACAAAGTAAATAAGGTCAGTAGACTCCTTTCTTACTTCTTAAATGTATATGTGAAATTTAACTATAAAGTAAATAAAATTGACTTCCTAAGCCCTCACATCCCCTCTTAAAAATGAGTCTTTTTTTACAGTGACCCTTTAGGCAGTCTTAGCTGCTTGAAGAGCATACTGATGGCATATCTGCTTTCTGTATTACCAAATACTGAAAACAAGCTTTCCCTGCCCTTCCTCACTTCTATTTGTAACACTCAAAGTCTCTGAACGATTGTTTTTCATTATTTCACCACCTACCAACTTTAAGTTTTTCCTTATACTTTTAGCTTCCCTCTCCCTTATCAGCTCATTAGCTGGGGGACATAATCATGCAGAGGCAGTAATATTCCAGAGTATTCTACTAAAATGGCATGTGATTCTCAGAGGAAAAGAAACACATCTAACCACTGGCAGTGGTATTTCCTGCCAAGTCTTTGACATTGAAAGCAAATGCAAAACTGAATTACACCTAAGGCACTCAGATCCCTCCTTCCTATCTTTACACACAAAAACACAGTTTTGACAGTCAGATAAAGTTTGCCTTAGAATTTTCACCACAGCTCACTGTGAAAATGCAAGAATAAAAGGTGGCCTTGGAAGGGAGTGGTATCACTCTGTAAAGACATGTGTTACCTAACATTAACTCTGGCCTGAGGACACCGACCCTTAGGGAACATCCAGTGTAATCAAATGCATAAATGAGAAACCTACCCAGACTGACGAAATTACTTAAGTGTTAAATAATTGATTGGTGGGAGAAGTAGACTGAAATCAGAGCCTTGGCTAGCCATTTTTTCTAGGTCTAGAACTCAGAGACATATGAGAAAAAGTATATAACCCCTCCGAATTATCTGAGTATCTACTTAACCCACACACACATTTTAGCTCTTGGTGTGAAATTACAACTTACATGATGTTTTCCCCCAGACCATTTGCCGTAATGTTCCATTTCTTCTACCAATTCATCACAGGCTTTTTCAGAAAATATGGGGAACCAAAAGACATCTGGACAGGGCTATAAAATATGCATCATCGTTAGAAGACATAATAACTTCAGTGTCTTAATAGTCTAAAATGGTTATTTTAATATGTACAAAATAAAAAATCCTATATGACTAGGAAACAGTTTTCTTTCATGGTTTATTGACAGTATTTTTTTTCTCATGGTACATAAATAATGGTGCACCTCAGAATTGATGACATCTTACATTCTCAAAAATTAGGTATTAACAATAGTTTTGAACAATAAGCTAAAAGAGAATTCATGTTTTGAAGATGTCTCTGAGAAAAGACTCAGAAAGAGAGCCAAGTCTCTTCCAAAGATACGCTTTCACTGTAAGAGTTCTACATCAGAGATCTGTCAACAGTTCCTATTTTTAGTGGTTTCAGAAAGCTATGACACTTAGGAGCATGCTTTTTAAAAAGGCATGCTTTTAAAATGTTAATTTCTATGTTCTATATTTTTCAAGTGTATGTTCCTTAAGGCTATGTAATCGGTAATTGAGTCACATAAATTTTACCTAAAAGGTAGTTTCTCCACTTTCACATCTTCTGTGAAAGTAGTATTGTATTAATAATATTTCTTCTGGAAAATAACAGCAAAATTTTCTTTACTTTGTAATCATTAATACAAACCTGTTCAACTATATTTTCAGTGAAAATCTTTGAATAATCACGGTTTATATACTTTTCCTTCCAGTCCTATAAAAAGAAGTACATATTAAAACAAATATCTTTATAAATACTTTACTGAAAAGTATAAAGCATATGCATTTTAGAAATTATTCAACTTATAAATGATTACATATAGTGGACAAAATAGTAATTTTCAGAAGCCACAGTATATGGTTTAATCTTTGCCTGGTTCTGAATATGCTTATGTCATTCTATGAAATACAAAATTTTTATTTATGAAATACTGTACCTCAGGATTTTTTAACTTAAGCAATCTTATGGTGAATAGATTTACACATTTTTACAGATGCTCCTTGACTCACGATGACGTTATGTCCCAATAAACCCGTGGGAGGTTATAAACACACAATACCCTGATAAATCCATCATAAAGTTGAAAATTCCTAAGTCAAGCCACCATAAGTTGGGGGACCATCAGTATTTTAATATATACACAGAGTAGGTAAACAAATGCGTGCTTAAAAGTAAAAGACAAGGAGCAAAATTCTATCAAAAATATTTGTAAAAATGAATTAGTAAATTCATTAACTAGGGTCTGTCTTATATGTCTATAGTATATTTTTTTTGATTTTTTTAATGAATTTTAAAAATTTCTGCCGTCACTTCAATCATTAATATTTTCAAGGAATAAACATGAGTTTACTAGCACTTTCACTTCTTTCAGTTACTAAAATAAGGGCTAGGGCTCTATACTGAAAAACAGTTCCTCTTTATTCTAATTCATGAATTTGATTCTTTTTGACCAATCTCTGGCATAAAATCCACACATAAAGGTATCTAAACTTTTTTCAACAGAAGCTAAATAATTATTTTACTGGGTCAAGTTCTTTATTCAAATATGGGTATTTACTAAAACGTGAACATATTAATATATGGAGTGATACAAGTATCCAAAAAGATCTCTTCTTAAATTTAGAATATTTCTAGAAATTGTTAATTTTCTCTTTACAAAGTGCAAATACAAAGAGCCAGCAGGGAGGAAGTGAGACACAGATTCAAAATAATTCCAATCAAAAGATTTTTCAAAAGATATTTGTCTTAAATACATCTTTTGAGGCTCCATTTTAGGGGCTGAATATTTATAACGTAATTTATGTCATTAGTTTTGTATATCTGTTTATATGGAACTCAAACATTTTTCATGTGGAGGAAACAAAGGTATCTTCAAAATTTCAATAAATTTCATGTTTATATGGTATATATGGATCAGATTTCTATATTATCTCATTATTCCCTCTAATATTAATTAGCTTTCTGATTCTAAAATATGGGAAGAAACTGAATAATTATCCATAAGATTTAAGAATTTTTACCTATAGCATTTTTACCTGTGCATCAATACTGATTTTTCTTCAAGTAAAAAAAATCCCTCAAGATTTTATTTGAGGGCATTAGTATTAACATTTCATTTTAGATCACCTTTTAAATCATTGAGTAAACCGTGACTTTATTAATTTCTTAGATATTCTGATAATGGGATAATCAATATGCATTTAGCTACGGGGTATCCCTCACGAGGCATATTAATCAGGTTGATTTAACACAGAACAAAGAAAGCCATGGAAAGAAAAGTTGTTCCTACTCAGTTCTGATGTTTTCATTGCTTACTTTCCACAGACTTGAATTCTTGCACAAATATCTACAATTCAGGATATAATTCAGGACATCCTACCAGGAACCTAATGACATCCAAGAAATCAAATAATTCTATCCCTCAAGAACACCAAGAGATTCAACGGTGAAGTGAAATACGGCATTCTACCCTCACGACTAGAAAACACCTCTTTTCAACTTCTGTGAAAGAGGAAGGTATGTGGCTAAAATGGTACAAAAGTACTTTTAAAATAACAAAATGTCAAAAGATGTTATATTCCTATTCAGAATATTCAGAGATTACTACACTTACTATCCCCATTTCTTAACTATTCCTACAAAACAAAGGACAACTCTCCTCAAGTGGATTTAGTCTGCAATTTAAAACTTTTACTATTGGCAAGGGGAAAATCATTACAGCAGTGTTACAGGTCTGATTGTTGAAGAGAGTATTTTCCCTTGAATAAGTGTGCCACTTGCCTAACAAAAAGATGTCCCTGTAAAACACAAAAGGAGCTAATTACTGTAGATTCAACTCTGTTAAAAAAAAAAAAAAAAGAAAGAAAGAAGAAAACAGATTTTAAAAGAAAATCGTTTCTTCAAGTTAAGACTCTCTTCATATGCTGAATCAGTGTTCTCTGCAATTCTCTCTGGCTTTGATGTACATTCACAAAATTGACAAAAAATAATTTTAAAAATGTATTTTCCTAAACAAAATTCTTGAATTTTCTTCTAAAAAATCAAACTATTATAATATGTGAGCTATTTGTAGACATGTTTCTAAAATTATGATTAAAACTGGATGCTGCTTTTGAATACACACAAAAATATTAGAATATTGGAAGACAACAAATTGATAATTCCCTTCCCCAAACCTAATAACTGTTCTAATAAAAAAAAAAGTTATTGGTCAAGTTTAGATCTACTGTACAGATCATGAAATACAATTAATTATGTCGTTTTAATTTTTTTCTTTTTATTTACTTTTAAAAAATAATTTCAGCTTTTGGATTCAGGCAGTATATGTGCAAGTTTGTTACAAGTGTATATTGCATGATGCTAAGGTTTAGGGTTTGACTGATCCCACCACCAAGGTAGTGACGCATAGTACCCATTAGTTGATTTTTCAGCCCTTGTCCCCCCCCTCCTCCCTCACTCCTCTAGTGATCCCCCTCATCTATTGTCCCTATATTTATGTTCACAAGTACCCAATGTTTGGCTCCCACTCATAAGTGAGAACATGCAGTATCTGGTTTTCTGTTCCATTAATTCACTTAGGGTAATGGCCTCCAGCTCTATCCATGTTGCTGAAAATGACATAATATTATTCTTTTTTATGGCTGTATAGTATTCTATGGCGTGTATGTACCACATTTTATTTACCCAATCCACCATTAACGAACACCTAGTTTGAGTCCATGTCTTTGCTACTGTGAATAGTGCTGCAATGAACAGATACAGATGCATGTGTCTTTTGGTCAAATGACTTATTTTCTTTTGGCTATATACCCAGTAATGGAATTGCTGGGTCAAATGGTAGCTCTGTTTTAAGATCTTTGAGAAATCTTCAAACTGCTTTTCAAATTGCTAATTTACATCGTGACCAACAATGTATAAGCATTCCCTTTTCTCCGTGTAGCCTCATCCATATTTGTTTTTGACTTTTTAATAATAGGCACTCTGACTGGTGTGAGACAGTATCTCATTGTGGTTTTGATGTGCATTTCACATTATGTCATTTTTTTAAAGCCTTTAACCACATTTCATATTATTAGACAACTGATTTATAACCACTTAGAGTTACAGAAAAATAATAAAGTTGAGTATGAAATACATACCACAGGATTTTCAAAAATCTGCCAGAGGTCATTGTTATAATGAGAAGTATTGTAATTAGCAGTGGATAATAGCCTTCCAAATTCATGTCTATTAGAAATGTACATAAACACACCCTATATGCCAGAAAATAACAGTATTAATCTCAGAGGTAGGTACAAAAGTAAATTTAATCATATGAAAAATATATAGAAGATATTAATTTCAATTTTTGTATTTCATTTATGAACATGCATTTTTAGTATTCATATAAAATGTGCCTGGTTTAAAATAAAAAACTCAAATTTTGATTATGAATTCAGACACCACACAAAACTAGTAGATAGCACTGACACTCAACTGAAAAAAAGAATGAACTGTTTTTGTCCCTTTCTCATTGATCCTAGATGCAGACATCAGGGAAAAAAATTCCTGTTTGAAAGCAGAAATATGTTTGAGACACAGCGCAATGAATTATACCTCTTTTGGTTTCTTTCTATTTCAAAGAAAGCATCACATTTTTAAACAAGAATTCACTGCCAGTCATATTTCACCAGTCTGTTTCATTCCTTTCTTTTTCTGATGTTTAAAGGCTAACACGCAAATGAGTTATGCATTATAAAGGCAGATAAAGAAAACCAGTCTCATATTCTTGCCCCAAACCAGACAAATGTGGAAAACACCACGAGGTAATGTTTCTTTTTGGACCTGTTTTAATGGTAAAAGAGTTAGTGATTAATAACTCAATGAGGTGCACCTAAGCCTTACTGTAATCAAATTCTATTTTATACCTCCTTCTATCCCCTTCTCTCCCTTTAAAAAGAAATAAAAACCCTAAAAAAGAATGAAAGGGACTTAGGTTTAACTTTCTCACCTGTCAACCATAAAATATAAATCAGCTCAGAGTCAAGAGTTGACTATCGCACAAGACCCATGCCCAAGTCACACAAAACACACACACACATAAACAGATGACTGAAGAATATCAACATTTTACCAAGCTAAATGCAAATAAGGCCCTTAAAGAAACTTTAGTACTAGGCAATATACTATATCAAATATTAAATAAACAAAAATAAATAAAATAAGTAAAAATAACACCTTTGGGGGGCTGAGCATTTGGAATGTTTCCGGAGTAGGGGAGTCTTTTTCCCTTTGTAAAGTCTAAAATGAAGAGAAGCATTGGGTAAGTTGACCTGTACACCCGCTCTCTCAGGTATTCTTTGGTAAATAAAAATAATAGCAGCTGTTGATCAAAAGCTAACATTCTGAAATGTCCTTCATAGACAACATGCAGAACAAGCAAAGCTTATAGCGCACACAAAGAAACATCTCCAGCTCTTTCAGCCCTTTCTTTTCTTTTCTTTTTGGGAGGTGTTGGGGGGTCAAACGTAAGTCTAAGCTCATTCCTTAGCAGAATTTTCATTAGACACATAAGACAATGGAAAAAATGAGTAAGAGAGGCCATTCCATGATGCGCTGTTGAGTCAAATTAGCCAAACATGAGCACAAAATACAATCACAAGTACTGAGGATATTCAATAATAATGCACATAGGTTTGTAGAGAAAACAAACATATTCAAACAACACATGCTTTGTTAAACTAAGAAAAAAATACTTGCCAACTTTTCTGATTTTTCATCAAATCACAATTGCATATATAAATTTGGAAATCAGAAATAAAATAGCCCTATCATTTCCAAACCAAAAATCATATCAATATATTCTAAACCATATTTATACATTTTGAATTTTCTAGTCATTTTAAGTTTATTTGTAGTGCAGCAAGGTATCATTAGTATTTTATTTAGAGTAAATATACTACGTATCTCAACTTTTCTACTACTTTGGTGGTAATAATCCTGCTTTTTAAGAATGTGAAGTTAATAATAACTTTAAAATTTCACCTGGTTAGAGAAAATGTAGACATTAATTTTAGAACAAAAACATCCTTAAATCTGGAACTATTGTTTCATCAAAGCTTATCTAATTAATTTTAATTAGGTCAAGTGTTCACTACAGAATTTCAAATTAAAATAAAGATGTATTCTTAAAAGAGCAAAGCCGATTTGTAACAAACACATCTTTATTTTTGAAATCCAACTCTGTTGCCTATGAATTAGCCTGAGCACAAAAACTAACATTTTTCATGCTATTTCTACAAGCAAATGTTAAATTATCTCCAAAATTGCTCCCAAATTTTTAATACAGAACCAAAAAAATTGGCTAGTACTTACAAATTAGCAAGACAAAGGGCATCAAAACATAGTGACACACCAACTGGTAAAGCAAGCCATCTTATAAGAACATTCAAGCAAGCCATCATTGCACATCTTACCATTTCTCTAGCATTTCGGCAAAGAGCCATATCAGGATCCAGTTTATCACGAACAAAATAATTCCTTTCATTCATCTCTAATCGGAGTGTTTTTCCTTTAATTAAGTACACATTAGCCATGTATGGTACATTCCATACTCCTCTGAAAGTAAAGAGAAGACATTCTTAAATACCACAAATAGAAACAATTTTAAGTTTCATTTTTACTTTTTTAAAATAAATGCTTTGTGTTTAGATTTTGTATACACACATTATTGAATCAATATACAAATGTATTCCATGATATTTGCCCTATATATATGATTCCATTGTTTATAGTATATTTAATGAGATTCAGGAGATAAACCACTGTCCCTTTGAATACATTTCAATTTTGGGTTGGTGTTTGCTTGGCGTTTTTATTATAGCTACCATATCTCAATCAGTTGTTACAATTAGACTGCTATAATCTGTTATATAGAAGACGTTTCTATTTAAAATTAAAGAATTTGATAGCATGAATCATAACATACAACCAGTGGTACACCAGACAGAGCTCATACTGGATCCCCAAAGTTAACATTTACTGACAAGTACGTGTTCAGTAATTTCACATTGGAAACTTAAAATCAGCCATGGTAGAAATATTTACTCCAAACAAATGGGCAAGCTCTTTAAATCAGGGAATCCTCCACTTCCGAAAGCCAGTTGTTACACATTGACCAGCATACCACTGAATATAGCCTAAAATTCTCCAAAACTACATTCTCTTACCATTCATTAAGCCATCTTAAATATTTTATAGAAAAAGGAAAACATGAAGAAATACAGCTGCTAGCACACGAATGTTGGAAGGTTCTTTTGTAATTCATCCTTTCCCACATCTATATTCTCCCTCTGAAAACGACTCATTTCATAAAAACTGCAAAACAAGTTTTGCCTCTAAGACTGTGTGCCTTGCTTTTAGAGAACATGAAGGCAAGATCTTGACCAAGAAATGTAGTTAGATACTAAAAGAAATATGATATTGTATCTTACTAGAACAGCCTCAAAGAAAAATGCCTTAAGGAGTTACAGCAGTCCCTGCCTTATGTGAGGGTGATACATTCCATGACCCCATTGGATACTTGAAAGCACATAGTATCAAACCCTACAAATATACTACTATGTTTTTTCCTACATATACAGACTTATAATAAAGTTTAATTTATAAATAAAGTACAGTAAGACAAGAGAACTATAACAATATGCTGTAATAAAAGTTACATGAATGTTTACAATTTCTCTATCTCAACATATCTTCGTATTTTCAATCCACAGTTGACTTGAAACCATGGAAAGCAAAACCATAGATAAGGTCGAATTACTGTATAGAACGTATCAGCTAAATTCAGAAATCAATCTCTGGGGAATTATTCAGTGCTTCACCTTACACACACACACACACATACACACACACACAAAGTTGCTCCTTCGTGTAGCTTTTGGACATGAAGTGTATTCCAGTTCAAAAGCCTCTGCCATATTTTTTTCCTTATACTTTAGACAAAATGACAGGAGGTTGGACAGAAAACCACCAATGCCTAAAGCAATTTGAAACTAATTTTCCATTCTTCTTTCACAAATCCTCATTTCTGATGTGCCCAAAGATACAATCAGGTATACTGTCTATACAACTCACCCAGAGTCAATACAACTGCATAGAAACAACAGAACACAATCTTAATAGCATTTTCTCCTCTACCATGCATTTTAATTGCAGCTAACAAAAACCTTTATTGTACTTACATCATTCAGATTGAAGCTTTCCACACCAATTACTATTTCAACAAGCAACACATCTTTTTACCACTCAACTGTTTGAACAGAAACATGTGCCTTTTTTTTCTTCTAAATTTAAGGGCACATCCTTTTAGTCCTGAGAGTGTACTGCCCCTTTGTAATCAGGCTGACATGTTTGAGAACTAAGGCAAAGCATGTAACGTCTTAGTCACTCTGGTCCATCATATGTATGAAAACAAGAATGACATTCTTCCCCAGTATTACCTTAGCAAAACTATTTCAATTGTGATTATTTTTAGTAATCAACCATTGTCTCTGAAATAAATATAAATCATGCACACACTTTTCAGCAAATATATTCTTTTCAATCTCTAGAAGTAAAAATCTAATATTTGTGAAAAAAACTTATATTTAAAGCAGAATAATAGCTATTTCACACACAAAAAAAATCATGCAATCAGGGAATACTGGAATGTTCTGGCTGTTAGTGTTATTGTCGGCTTAATCATAAATTTTAAAACCTATCAAAACAACCCTTAATTATAACCATTAAAAAGTCAGTAAACTAAATCCCCTTTCCAAACTTTAAAATAAAGAGTATTACTCTTCTATCAACCATACTGTGAGTATGGTAACCATATATTATCTCTTAGTATTCCCCACAGCAATGAGCTTGTTCCTTTGAAGATTTGGGACTTTAAAACATTTTTTTAAATATTAGTTTTATACTAGTATTTCAGGATTCCAAGTGGTCTTGGGTTCTCAAATTCCCATTAACTATAAAGAAAAGAGATGAATTAAAAAAAAATTCAAGTAATACTAATAAGACTACATCTTTAGATTATGATATTTCACATTAAAACATTAAATCAAGTAACTTACACTCTATTCCCTTGAACAATATCCACATAATCTTCAGATCGTGCATAGTATCCATCAGGACTCAATGCTCCCCAGAAATTGGACCACAGCTTTCCATGACGAGTTACAAGAGGAGCAATGATCTTTCTGAAGACAGAGAGAGAGTGAGAGAGAGAGAGAAACCTATATAATTATTTATTTTGAAATTACCACAGAATTATGTATTTTGGGCTTAGCATGACATATAACACAATAAAGCTCATTTAACAAACCTGCAGTTAATAAAAATAAAATAAGGATCTTCTTTCCCAACATCTTTGACATCTTTGCTTAAGTAAGTATATTGCTAATTTTCAACCATATTTCTTAAAAAGAGTAACAAAGAAGGAAAAAGTAATTGAAAATGCTAATGAATACATAAAAATGACTTTTAAAAATGCCTTGCTTACATCCAACAGAGGGAAACTACTTTGGATATTTAATTATATTTAAGTTTAATTAAAGTATTTTGGAACCTATACTAAATGAACACAAATGTTTTTATTGTCACTTGGCAAACAGCAGCCCCAATGCATTTAAGATATTCAATTAATATTTGTTGAATTTTTTAAAAATGAATGAAAATGAACTGAGACGTTTGTAAATAGGCACAATTTCCTGTAATTAAGTCTCAAAGTACTTAAGTATGTTTCCAGTTTTCCAAGACTTTAAAAAATGACTTGTGATCACAGTAAGCTAGTCCCGGCAACACTAAACTTTATTTTAGAAAGCAAATTTATGGAACAACTACTCTTTATAAGAAAAAAACAACAACCCTATTTCACAATAACTCTATCTTGTGAAGACCAGCTGGGCCCTTTCTATTACATGCACAAAAGTGAAATAAAATAAACACACATCGGGCCAGGCATGGTGGCTTATGCCTGTAATCCCAGCACTTTGGGAAGCCAAGGTGGGAGGATCACAGGGTCAGGAGGTTGAGACCATCCCGACCAACACGGTGGAATCCCATCTCTACTAAAAATACCAAAAAAGTTAGCCAGGCATGGTGGCGCACACCTGTAATCCCAGCTACTCAGGAGGCTGACATAGGAGAATCGCTTGAACTGGGGAAGTGGAGGTTGCAGTGAGCCAAGATCGTGCCAGTGAACTCCAGCCTGGGTGACAGAGCTAGACTCCGTCTCAAAAAATAAATAAAAATAAACACACATCATGCAAAATAATAAATTTTGGTTTATTCTTCCAAATTCCTACTAAATTATTAATCAGAAACACATATATTGTTTTGTTTTGAATACCTACAATATTGGAAATAATAACATGAATTAGAATCTACATACATTAATTTGGGAAATAATTCAATATGAATAACTATCAAATATTTAATTTAAAAAGAACTTGTAATTTATAACCCCAGCTGCCTCCTGAAAAGGTTTAAACCAACAAATTTGGGAAACCAAAATCCATCTGCTGTATATCTTGATGTTTTTGTGAATGAAAAGTAAGGATGGCAGCCGAGGAACAATTCATATTATTATACAATTTAAGGAGTAAAATTTAGAGCAAGGGAGCAAATAGAGATAGGAAGAGGATAGGAAAAAAGAGAGCCGATGAGAAGCTAGAAAGCCACATGCCCAAGATGTGTCACATCTCTTTCTCTACCCTTCAGTCAAATCTACTAAATCTTGCAACATTCCTGGCATATGTGAATAGCTTATAGAAACCACATGTCCAGATACAGAAGCAAGAACTATAGGTATTGCATAAACCTAAACCTTTGACTAACAGAATTCCATGGAGACATGGCCTGAGCTTTACTCTTTCAGGGGCAAGGACCCAGATGGCAGGTAAGTTCCTTATGGGGGAATTTTTTTTTTCTTTTAGAAGGTTTAAAATGTTTAATATTAAGGGGGATATATGCCAAATACATGGTGTAAATTCATTAAATAGTTCACCAAGAGAATAATTAATATCTAAATTGTAGTCATAAAATGAAAATATCTAAATATTATTAAATACCTCTATCTTGTGAAGACCAGCCGGGCCCTTTCTATTACATGCACAAAAGTGAAATAAAATAAACACACGTTGGGCCACATAATAATAACATCTAAATATTATTCAAAAGCATATGTGCATTACACACTATAGCATTTCAATCAAATTAAGAGAAAGCAATGCAAATTCAAGAAAATAGTACTGAATTAAACTAGGTTTCAAGAGTTACAAATCATACACTATTTCATATCTCTAGGGTATCACAACTGCTTTTCCTTGCCAAATGATCAAAACCTCATTCATATGCTTTGGAAAATTACCTACAATGTATAGATAGTTAACTTAGATATTGAGTATCTATAACACAGCTATACAGTTGTGTTGCATATACAGATTGCTACAGAGAGGTCTTAGATTTTTTGAAGTAAAAACTAAATTCTCAAATTTACAAATTCTAGTGATATATCTATATAGATATAGATATAGATATTATATATAGGGTTGGTTAATAAAGCATACTAGATTTCCCATGTATCTTATTTAACAAAATAAAAACAGTCATTCTAACATTTCATCTGCTAAACACTCTACTTATTATGAGAAATAATTGTGTTAATACATGTACTTACAACAACACCTGGCACTTAATAAGCACTTGTTAATGGTGAGTTCTTAGCAAGAGTAGTAAAAATGGTATTAGTAGTATTAGCGATAGTATTGACAAACAAACATTAATATCATTATAAACTGATATATGTAGTGTCTTTTTCCCATTTCAATTGAGTTAAATGAGCAAACAGGCGCTGTAAAGTGTTAATTAGTTTAATGGCAAATAAAGCTACAAATATGACTGTGGGATGATTTGTACCTCTGAAATTTCTTTCTGATACTAAGGACTACAACTCTGTATGCAACAACTATTTTGGTCAGAAGTTATGTGAAATTCTACTTTAAAAATATCCATAGAGAATAAAACAACTCTAAATTTTAATATCAGATATATCACAATTTCACCTAGCTTTAAACAGAAAAATGGGAAGTAATTATATTTGTGATTATAACTAATATTAAATACTTCTAGATGTATTCAGGTTGTTTTCTAAGACTCTTAAAATGAAAAGTAATTAACTTGAAAGTTTATAAGCTGCAGAATATAACTAAGTTCCCTCAATTTACTAAACACGCAATAACTACACTATGTTCACATCAATATGAAAAATGATCATTTTAACCATAAACTGATATTGAATTTTAGACAGTACCTGTTTTGTTCAATCAAAATTTTTAAAGTCCTTGGATTTGTCAAAACAACATCTGCATCCACACTAAAGTAATAATCACACTTTTCATCCTGACGGCAAAAGTCCCTAACATTGAAAAAGAAAATGAAATGGGCATGAGATAAAACAAATATCTGCTGACTGAAAAATGTTAACATAAATATTCTTATATGTAAAATATGGTTCTCTAGCATACTTTTCTGATCAAAATAGAAAGACAATAGCTGAAAGGATATATATATTGTCTTAAATTTCAAAATGTTCAATTTAACACAGATATTCATAAGGAGATCACCTCTAAAATTTTAGGCCAGTTAAAATGTACTTTCAAGCCACTAAATATTTTAAGGCATAAAACATCCACAAATCAAAATGTTTTTGCACACATACATACACATGCACACAAATGCAACTTGTATATCCCACAACTGTTTTAAAAGAATGTTGGAGATATAAGTATATGATTTTTCAGGTATTAATATTTTAAGAACTTGATTTGCATCAAGTTTTCTAAGATAGTTATTCCCCTGCCTTCTCACCAGGGGCAGTGACTATGTTTGCTTTCCCTGGTACAGTTTGTAACACTATCATCAGGAATATCAAGGAATGAACAACTGAAGATACCGGATGACATTTGGGTTATCAACTTCCTACCTCTGAGCTCCCCTCCCTCACTGCCAGTCCCAGGCAGCACTTTTTGCTGTTGTCAGTGTGTGTCTCCACACCACATTTGTTCCAAGCAACTGTCAGACAAAATACCAGACAGAACACTTGGTACAATCATGAAAAAAAATTAAAGAAAATATGTTCTGAATGTGGACCCAGAGGATTCTCTAAAGAATAAATTATGGAATCATTAGTAATAACATCAGTTCGGTTTTTCAGAGGCCTCTTTTCTGTCTCTCCCTACACCCCCAACCTAGTCAGAATCCAACCCTCTGGGACCTCAGCTTCTGCAGCACAGGCATTAGGGTTCGTAGTAGATAAGACTAATTCCTGATGAGAATGGATTATGTCTTCACCTTTTTATCAGCTGCTCTTAACACACTTCCTGGCATATTCAATTAACATTCATTGAATACACGATTGTTTTTACTATTACTAGAGTTTTATTAGTAGAATGAAGTATTAACAGGGCTAAACAAAAGGCCTACAAGACCCCTTCTTGGGATTACAGTATTATCTAGATCAGTGAGCAACTGGAGACTAAGAGCACCTGTTTCCCCCACAGTCTAAAAACACACTTTTACTACACACAACTTTCAGAGCGTACATTTAACATTAAGTCACTGCTATGAAAGTCATACTATTCATTTATCTGCAGTTTAAAAAATCTTGATCTTACTTTGACTCATCATTTGATTAAACATACTGACTCGTAGCCATTAAAAGAAAAACATAAGTAACTTCTACAGCCCTTTATGTATAAATACGTACAAACATAAACGCAGTCTAAGTTGGCTACTGCATACACAAAAAGACAAATAGTTTGAGACACCCAAATTCAGCATAACAATTTTAATTTAAAAGTTTATTTTTTCTTAAAGTTTCCTTAGCATAATTTAATTTTAATTTATTAAAACATACATTCCCATGTTTCTGGCTTCTGCTTGACTTAGATTTTCTTCTGGTCCTACTATTTTTATAGTTTTGATTTCATGCTTAGCTTTATCAAAAAATACCTTGATGTCCTTTTCATGATAAACTTCCTGTAACATATTTTAAAAATCAAAAATTAGAGAATAAGACAATAAGATGACTGAAGTATTCATATGTAGAGAGTGCTTCACATTCAAAGTCGTGAATTCTACAATTCATATATTCAATTACATATAAAATAATAACCACATTAAACATGTTATATTTAGATATCACTTAAATGTCACATGAATAATCTTAAATACATATATATCAATATTCTTAAAGATGCTTCAAAATTCTGTCAACATCTACTGCTAGACAAGTCTTTGTATAAATACTTAAATCTTTAATAGGTGTTTGCATAAATACTTAAATCCTGAGTAATATAAAATGTTTCCAATTGGAGAAGAAAAATATGGCCTAGAGCCTAGAAATCTTAGATATATGTTGTAAAATATCTACAAAACTATGTCTTCCAAGCATAATAGTCATCAATCTGAGTTATAAATTTAAATAATCACATTTTACAAAATACTCTTTGAAACCAGAGAGCAAAATAAATGGTCATATACAATAAAATGTTTTATTTACCAAAAAAAGGAAAAATTTAACAAAATTCTATGGACAGATTAATGGGAAAACCATCAACATAAAAGTTACCAATTTTAGTGTGATTCAACTGTGCTAAAATTCACATAAGATTATCTGTCTCCGTCATTAGAGTATTTCAGAGATTTCTGTCAAGTCTCTCAGTTTTCTGAAAAGCTGTTGCTGTTTGCAGATTTTTAAAATAACTTATCACATAAAAGCAACATAGAGTTAATACTAAATAACTGAAGATAAGATAAAAACTTCCGCCATCAAGGATTTTAAGGCCCTATGAAAGCAGGGAAAATATAAATAAAAGATAATACATAAAACCAAAATACTTTAGTGAAAGTATATACATTACAACATATTTTACAACACAAATGCTCAATTTTTCACTATTTTAAATCCATTTAAGCTAGTTTCCTGCAGTTAAAATATTCCCTGGACAATGTGAATGGTCAGCTGACATTTACATTAGGAAAAAAGAACAATGGTAAACAAACAGTATTAGGACAGAAGAGAGAAAATCGCACACTTCACAGCTATTGAGTTTTTCTAGACAATGTTAAACACCAACTGTTTTAGTAGATGAAAAATAACTGAAAAAATATTGAGGAAAAATATCTTCAAGTTTAGAAATATGTGGGAGGTATGTAGGAGGCTCGGAATATTTTTGAAGAAAATGACAGTATCAAAATCCTTTGAGGAATGGCATGCACTTGTGTGATTCATCAAAACAGTTCTCTATCTGCAAATTGTTTCAAGTTTTGATGATATGTTATTGTCTTAAATTGCAAACAATTTAATGACCAATTCTATAGAAGAAAGTACCATAACTAAGCCAAAGGCAAAGGGATTTAAGGTCCTTTGAATCTCCTTCACTGTATATTAATTTAAGCTATATGATGATGGCTAATATTCAGTCATTTTTGATCTACAGAAACTGGCAGTTTCATGTGGCTCCTATCAATATTGTGGTGCTAGTCTCTAGACTCTAAAATCCTTAGGTCCTAAAAAGGCAGGGCTGTAATTACTCCAAAAATCCTCCACTGAACTTAACCCAATGAATTTTATTAGACATAAATAACAAATAGTTCCAAAAGAGACCAGAAATAGTTTTGACATAAAATATTCATTTCTCAAATACTTACTTTGTTATGAATAAAAAGTTTAAGTGCTTCTTTTGGGTAATCCAGTGTCAACAATATGTCCAGAAACCGAGGTAGAAAAGGTGTTGGTTGCTCAATAAAAACACCTATTGTTACGTTTGGATGGACCTTTGTTTTACACCAAACATAAAAAATTATCATTAGTATGGTTTTATTTTAAATTTTATTCAAATCTTAATCACCATGACACAAAAAATACTAGAATACCAATTCAACATAATCTGCTAAATTTGAATTGCCCCATGGCAGTTCTCTAACACTTGAAACCAATTTTTGTGGCCCTCTCATCAAAGTGATTTTACTAAATCCCATCTTGGTTATGAGTTAGGTTTAAAAGTGAAATTATCATATTTCTGAATCCCATCTTGGTTATGGGTTAGGTTTAAAGATGAAATTATCATATTTATTACATGAATGTAATTCATGGTACTGCTTACACTACTAGTCAATGCTTCCTTTAAAATAGCCCTTACCAAAACTTCTTCACATCTGAAAGCTATTTTGAAAGCTTCATCTAAGAAACAAAATACTAATTGTGTTTCTCTTTTTGTTTCCATGGCTTAAAGTTCAGGGCTTAATTTAGAGCACAAAAAAAGCAATCGTGGGAGACCTGAGACCTTATCCTTTTATTTCCTTTCGTTATTATATTATGTATAAGGAGAGCTATCTTCTTTCACTAATATTATCTCATCTTTTTTTTTTTTTTTTTTTTTTTTTTTTTTGAGGCGGAGTCTCGCTCTGTCGCCCGGACTGGAGTGCAGTGGCCAGATCTCAGCTCACTGCAAGCTCCGCCTCCCGGGTTTACGCCATTCTCCTGCCTCAGCCTCCCGAGTAGCTGGGACTACAGGCGCCCGCCACTTCGCCCGGCTAGTTTTTGTATTTTTAGTAGAGACGGGATTTCACCGTCTTATCTTAATGTATATGTTTTAATAAATTTTCTTAAGTTCTCTTTAGATATGTTTTGGTGTGGAGTTTATCCTTCATTAATTGCACAAACAATTCTGAAACAGCAATTATACATTCCAATCCACATGATGGGCAATATTTAGCAAAAGGAATGAAAGTTCCTGGCTTGAAAGACTTACAAGTAGATGGGGAAGACAGAAACACAAGTAAATGCCCACGTAACAGTGTCATGACCAGAAATCTATGGAAGATTTGTTTATGTCTTACCAAAGCCATGTCTTAAAGTCTGAACAAAAGAACTACACATTTTTTTAAATACCTTATACGTTAAGTGCTGAATTAGCAACCTTCTTCCATTTTTTCATACACAGTACCTCACACATTCCTCCATTATCTGTATAATAACATATGCTCGCATAAAAGTACACCTTGTACACTATCATACTTCTTCATTCATTCACTTGCCCAAATATTTATTAAATGAATAAGCAAATACAAAGAATACAAAATATCCACTCTCTAGTAGTTCTCAATTTAATAGGAAAAATACTTTAAAAAGTAGGTCACAACTGTCCTTTATCAAATGAGATGATGCATTTCATTTGATTTTCATAAAAGCCTTAGAGGTCTTTTCCCAAATTTGCACATGAGGAAAATGAGATTTAGAGAAATTTAAGTAACCTAGAACACACATATTTGAGGGTAAAGTGCTGGGTTTCAATCCACTACATCACCATTATCAACCTAAGTTCATGTTTATATAATAACAACAATATAACAGTTAACATTTATTGAAGGCTGACCACTTCGTATATGTATATTAAATTTATACAAATAAAATATCATTTATATATTTGTTACATATATTCATTATATACATGTGTGTAACATTTCATTTAACATTCCTACCAACACTCTGAGAAAGTCACTATGACTTTACATATAAAGAAACTTGCCTATGGCCCACATCTAACATTATGATAGGCTTGGGATTTAACCACCAACACAATTTTAATTTTTATATCCCTATTGAAAAATAGGTGTATGTAGCAAATAATTTTATTGTGCATAATGGAATGAACAGTTTTCCTTTCTAGCACATTTTAACAAGCTGTAAGACAAAATAGCTTAAGTATTAAATCACATACTCCTAATATGCAAAAAGAAAAATGTTAATATAAATATTTTTCTATCTTTGCACCAGAAAGTTTATATAAAAAGAAACAAAACAGATAAAAAGTATTAACTCGCCCTCCAGAAGACAATACTGCTTTCAGCAAAAAAGATCAGGATAATTTTTTTTTTTTTTTTTTTTTTTTTTTTTTGAGGTGGAGTCTCGCTCTGTCGCCCAGGCTGGAGTGCTGTGGCCGGATCTCGGCTCACTGCAAACTCCGCCTCCCGGGTTCACACCATTCTCCTGCCTCAGCATCCCGAGTAGCTGGGACTACAGGCAGGCACCCGCCACCTCATCCGGCTAGTTTTTTGTATTTTTTTAGTAGAGACGGGGTTTCACTGTGTTAGCCAGGATGGTCTCGATCTCCTGACCTCGTGATCCGCCCATCTCGGCCTCCCAAAGTGCTGGGATTACAGGCTTGAGCCACCGCGCCCGGCCAGGATAAATTTTTAAATATCTTCATGATGCAGCTTAATTCAGAAATATTCTGGTATTCTTTCCAGATAGCAAACAGTTTGTTATTTGAGAGACTGGTCAAAAACCTTACTTTCAGTAAAACAGGGCTCTATTCATAAGCTCCTACATGTACACGAGTTACTCTTTATACTCCTTTCAGACAATGGTAAGAATAGAAACTATTTAATTCAGGAGCCTGAACATATTACAGTAAAAGTATTTTGCATTTGGATGGGTTCCGGAGTTAGTAGTACTATATTCCTAAGAGCTTTATTTTTGCCTATATAGCTTCTACGTTTCTGGCTGCTATAGGTACTCAATGAAACTATGGTGAATGAAGGAAAAAAATCAGTCTTAATGACAAAATAACTCCCTATAATCAACGCTTCGTACATATAATCTTCCAAGTTATGAGAGCAATTTTTTGGAAGAAAAATGTTACTGTAGGATATCAGCTCTGGCTGATGCTAGAACAAAGATACATAAAAATGTTTCATAGATTAATAATAAATATTTTCAACTCTTTGTTCACCCTCAAAACACAAACGATAAAATGTAACTATAACTATCTATGAAATACATACAAGTAACACCATGCCTAGAATATACACATCACACAGGTAAAAATGCACAGTGTCAAGAACATACAGTCTGGAGCCAGACTCCCTATATTCAAATCCCAACTCCAATACTTAAAACTGTGTGCTCTTAAACATGTTACTTACATTTATGCACCTCAGTTTTCTCATCTGCAAAACTGAGTCAATTGTACTACTTACTTTAGGAGTTTTGTGAAGTTTAAATGAGTTATTATACGTAAAGTAGTTAGAACACTACTGTGTTATATAATCAGGTAATATTAATTTTTACATATCAATTTTGAAAATCCAGCACAGATAAAATTAGTCAATAAAAATACTGAAGCCTTGTAATGATTTTTTTCTCAATGCTTTGCCTAAGCTAACAGACTAAACATAAGAGCACTCAATCGTAGTAAGCTATTAAATATTAACCATAGGACTCTTTCATTGGGTTCAATTATTAGCTGGTTTTTCTTTCAAAAACAGTTCCGAAACACAAATCTATCAATTGGCTGAATCACCATGTTTTAAAACTATGCACCTGTTATCTATCACAAAATCAAAACTATAAAATAATTTGCTTTTTTTCCTATAAATCACAGTATTTCATGACAAGGTACTTTCTATTACTACATTTCACACATAATCAATTCCACTTACATCTACTGCAGACAAGTCGATCGTATCCAATTCACAAAGAGTGCAGCCATTATCCTGTGTCCATGAATTGGGTACATAGTTTCCAAAATAATTCAGGAGAATCTTGTAAATGAAGGAAAAGGTTATTAACGAAAGTAGGCTTTTCATCAATGTGGTTTCATTCTATAATCATCTATTTTAAAAGTATGTTTTCTGCAGTAGGCATATTCCTTTAGTAATTCTACTAATATATCATCTGTAGTGCACACTGAATAGTTTTCTCCAGAATATGAATTGTAAAGCAGGAAAAAGTATGTCTAGAAATGCCAAAAAAGTCTTCTAAATCATAAAGGTCATTTTATTTCATATTATATTAGATATAATACTGGAAAGGATGATCAAAAAGAAAAAGCAAACAATGAAATGGTGTTTTAACTAGGCTAGTGAGACTTAATTAGGAAAAATACAAATAAGAGTCAAATGAATAGTAATTTCGTAATAAGATAAACCTGTTTAAAGCTGAGCACAGATACCTACAGTAAATGGGGCAGTAGTAATGTGACCTCTAACTAACACAATGCCACACAAAATAAATACTAAGTAAGCTTTGTTACCAAAAGACACTAAGCTCTTCCAGGAAACTATGCTACTATAAGCTAAGCTTTTGCGCAGTGATTCAGGGATACTGATTCAGGAAAAGACAGCCTGCAGATCAAAATAGATCCAGGGCAACCCCTAATAACAGTCACCTGCCAAATTCTATTGAAAGTAAGCTAAAGTACAATATTATTTCCTAACCCATCTTCTTTCAAATCTCTCTGAGGATCCCCTTTGTGAAGTATCTGTCCTTAAACAGCTACTGGTATTCATTTTAACTGCTAAAAAAAATCTGTGCTCTTCTGTGTGTTTTGGGGAGGGATGGTGTGAGGGAAGAAGGGTAAGTGACGGAGGTAGACACATTTAGATTTGCTCTGAATCCTCAAAATCTTTAATGTCCCTAGAATTTGAACACGTTAGGGAAAATCCTGCTGAGTAAATAATAAGTGAAATTACTACATCGCAATTTTAACACTCAGTAGAGGTTTGAGCATTTATATTAATAGGTTTTTCAAATTTTCTTTCCACAAACTATAATTTTGCCTCATGCTATTAAAAAGAAGTACCTAAAATCCCTATTATGATTATATGGTCAATAATTTTTTATTGGAAAGGTAAAATGAAATCAAAAGAAAGGAAGCCCATGTTAAACATGGGGATCAAAAAAATGGACAAAAGTGTCAACTATAGTTTTGTAGCTTCTCAAAGTTCTAAAGGAGATGTTAAAGTGAGGAATACATGAAGTAGTTGGGTACCATTTTGCCAGATTCTTTTCAAATATTTAGGATCCTGTTCAAATACTCTTATCGTACTGAAACACTGAAACAAATACTGCTGAAACAAGAACTTTAAAATGGGAAAAACTTTGTGTTGTACAGATATTATAGATATAGCTACATTTAATCTCTACAGCAAAATTAGAAGACATGGACAAGTAAGCCATTTACATTTCTTCTGGACTACAGGATAATTCAGGAAACAAATTACAAGGCAGGAAATATGTAGTCATGATATTAATGACATTTCAAGAGTCGATGTGGTCATTTTAATGTGTCTTGATAATAAAAACAGAAATAAATATTTTACTGTTGTCAAATGACAAAGGCAAACATTAATCATTTGTGTTCTACAAAATATCATGGTGTTGAAGGAAAAATATCTGTGGAAATGTATTCCTGTTTAGCACTATTTTTTAAAAAGATGAAGAATATGCAAGGGTGGAAAGCATAGTTTTGTTTAAAATATCCTGAGAAAAAGTTTTTTTTTTAGGACAGAAAAAATTTTCCAAATATTTGGCCATATCTAAAATCTCCATTATATATGAAGAATGGTATTTCCACCACCTCAGAAATCCTATTAAAAATGTAAAATTTATTTCATGAATTATTGATCAGTCTACTAGTATCCCTATATGAATATTAAAATGATCACTAGTTTTAAAATGTTAGAGCATAAAAGACAGCACTTTCAGTTTCCAGAATTAAACCTGTCACTTTCCTACCTTCTGCTTTTTATCTCAATTTGTTTCCTAGATAACTAATATCTTTTAGAAACATTACTTTTGACTAGAAACTTCCCTCTTTTGGATCCCTCACCACACAGGCAGAGGTTATCCACCATCACCAGCCCCCATTCACATCTGTTTTCCTCATGAAAACTGCAGACATTTTTGCTGGCAGCTCTAGACGGCGCAGAAGGCTGTTTATGCAGTTAGGCTGCTCTGGGCACTCCTGGGCTACTAGGTGGCAGTATTTTCCTGATTCTTCTTTCACAATATCAAAATGTTTCCAAGTATGATGTCATTTTCATTGACAGAGAAACTTTTCCACCCAAATCCTTTCCTCTTTCTTCCTTTTAAGAATTATATCCAATTATTCAAGGTCACAGTGACCGAAGTACTACAGTTTTTATGCACAAAATTAACATCTCTATTTTTATTACAAATCAAATTAGTTTTAGAAATGAGTTATGTTCACGTGCAGATCAGGTTATTGGCTCTTCCCCCGTTTACTTTCTCTTTTGTAATCAATGTGCAAAAATTGCAAGCATTCCTATATACTAATAATAGCCAAATTATGAGTGAACTCCCATTCACAACTGTTACAAAGAAAATAAAACACCTAGGAATACAACTTACAAGGGACGTGAAGGACCTCTTGAAGGAGAATTACAAACCCCTGCTCAATGAAATAAAAGAGGACACAAACAAATGGAAGAACATTCCATGCTCAAGGATAGGAAGAATCAGTATCGTGAAAATGGCCAAACTGTCCAAAGTAATTTATCGATTCAACACTATTCCCATCAAGCTACCATCGACTATATTCGCAGAACTAGAAAAAACTAATTTAAATTTCATATAGAAGCAAAAAAGAGCCCGTATAGCCAAGACAATCCTAAGCAAAAAGAACAAAGCTGGAGGCATCATGTTACCTGACTTCAAACTATACTACAAGGCTAGAGTAACCAAAACAGCATGGTACTGGCAACAAAACGTATATATATATACCAATGGAACAGAACATAGGCCTCAGAAATGACACCACACATGTACATCCATCTGATCTTCAACAAACCTGACAAAAACAAGCAATGGGGAAAGGATTCCCTATTTAATAAATAGTGCTGGGAAAACTGGCGAGCCACATGCAGAAAACAGAAACTGGACC
Organism: Rhinopithecus roxellana; assembly: GCF_007565055.1. Lineage (NCBI taxonomy): Eukaryota > Metazoa > Chordata > Mammalia > Primates > Cercopithecidae > Rhinopithecus > Rhinopithecus roxellana. The sequence goes on along the minus strand of NC_044549.1, from coordinate 111,223,505 downwards.
TCTTCCTTACACCTTATAAAAATTCAACTCAAGATGGATTAAAGGCAAACCTAAAACTGTAAAAACCCTAGAAGAAAACCTAGGCAATACCATTCAGCCCACAGGCATGGGCAAAGACTTCATGACTAAAACTCCAACAGCAACAGCAACAAAAGTCAAAATTGACAAATGGGATCTAATTAAACTAAAGAACTTCTGCTCTGTAAAAGAAACTATCATCAGAGTGAACAGGCAACCTACAGAATAGGAGAAAATTTTTGCAATCTATCCATCCAATATCCAGAATCTACAAGGAACTTAAACCAATTCACAAGAAAAAAAACAACCCCATCAAAAAGTGGGCGAACGATATGAACAGATACTTCTCAAAAGAAGACATTTATGTGGCCAACAAACATATGAAAAAAAGCTCATCATCACTGGTCATTAGAGAAATGCAAATCAAAACCACAGTGAGATACCATCTCATGCTAGTTAGAATGGCAATCACTAAAGTCTGGAAATAACAGATGCTGGTGAGGATGCAGAGAAATAGTAACGCTTTTATGCTGCTGGTGGCAGTGTAAATTAGTTCAACCATTGTGGAAGACATTGTGGTGATTCCTCAAGGATCTAGAACCAGAAATACCATTTGACCCAGTAATCTCATTACAGGGTACATATCAAAAGGATTATAAGTCATTCTACTATAAAGACATATGCACACGTATGTTTATTGCAGCACTATTTACAATAGCAAAGACTTGGAACCAACCCAAATGCCCATCAGTGATAGACTGGATAAAGAAAATGTGGCACATATACACCATGAAATACTATGTAGCCATAAAAAAAGAATGAGTTCACGTCCTCTGCAGGGACAAGGATGAAGTTGGAAACCATCATCCTCACCAAACTAACACAGAAACAGGAAACCAAACACTGCATGTTCTCGCTTATAAGTGGGAGCTGAACAATGAGAACTCATGGACACAGGGAGGGGAACATGACACACTGGGGCCTGTTGTGGGGTGGAGGGAAAGGGGAGGGAGAACATTAGGACAACTACGTAATGCATGCGAAGTTAAAAACCTAGATGACAGACTGACAGGTGCAGCAAACCACCATAGCACATGTATACCTATGTACAACAAACCTGCACGTTCAGCACATGTATCCAAGAACTTAGAGTAAAATTTTAAAAAGCAACCAAATTCACGATAATTAAGATGTATATCGTTTGATATTTAAAAGGTTGAACATTAAAATGTGCATCTTATACATTACTAACAATAAATGAGTTTCAAGAATAAAAAGTAAAGAAGTAAAGCTTCAAACTAGAAACCAGTTTCTATCTAAAAATTGATTCATGTTAGATTTATACAGACAAGTATGAAAATAATTATTTAAAATACCTAAACACGTTGTAAATAAAATGTTAATTCAGAAACACAAAATTGTTTATATACTACTATGAAAACAAATGAAAACATAATGTTCAAAGATATATACTGGGGAGACATAAAAACTGAAAGCAGCTATGAATTAAAACCATATGGGAGGGCAGTATAAATTATTTAAAATTATTAAAATTATTTTTTCTGATGGCATAAAATTTGGAGAAAGTAGGAAACAAGCTCATTTTACATAGTTTAGTATTATCAACACACTATAATCACTTCACCACTTATAGATTGTATATATTTTTAATGAAAAAAATTGCTTAAATATTTAGTTCAATATTATGGTTCAAAACCCCTGTCATTATAAACATCCATTATTAAACAAAATAATAAGTAAAACTAACTTACAAAAAATCATACCAAAAATCCTTCCACCTTTTATAAAGGTTAAAAAATGTTTGTAGTAATCAGTTTTCTTTCCCCATCAGCCTGGATAAGAAGAATATGCAGCATACTCATTTGAATTTATTTAATTTTAACCTAATATTATAAAGTATTAGTGTTAAACGTTTACATATTCAAATTTTCTCAAGTTTTTGTATTATACCAATATTTATAATAAAACTTCATATTTTATTGTCTAATAGAATAACAAAATGAACTAGATATGATCATATCGGAGAAAACATAATACGAGCATCACATAGCTTGAAATGCCAGAAACACTGATAGTGCAAACTGAAAATGTTTCCAAGAAGACTTAATATTTCTTAGTACACCTAGGTCTTTCTAAATGATTAAGGATTCGTGCTCCTTTTCTTGTGATATGTCCTTTAGTTACTTTTTAAAGCTCCAGTCAGCATCATCCTGGAAATTTGGAAGGAACTGGTGATCACATTGAAATCACTGAACATAAGGCCTTATCCATAATCACTAAATTCTCAGGACCAAAATCACTCCTCAAAGACATTTACATTTTTGAGACACGGTCTTGCTTTGTCGCCAAGGCTGGAGTGCAGTGGCCCAATCTTGGCTGACTGCAACCTCTGCCTCCCAGGTTTAAGCGATTCTTGTGCCTCAGCCTGCCAAGTAGCTGAGATTACAAGCACCTGCCTAATTTTTTGTTGTTGTTGTTTTGTTTTTGTATTTTTAGTAGAGACAGGGTTTCACCATGTTGGCCAGGCTGTGACATGAGGCGTGAACCACTGCACTGGCCTAAACTTGATTAAAACATTGTATTACCAAGGAGGAACAGAACACTATGTAGTTATGGGAAAAGTGGGATTCTACCAACTCTTGACTAACTGGCACTGACAGTATCACAGAAAGCTAAAACAGTGACTACACACACATAGTAAAGGGATTCATTTATCAGATTTGCCTAGGGAAAGTTACAGTGACCAAGAGTAGTTTTTTTTTTTGTTCGTTTGTTTTTGTTTTTTTTTTTTTTGAGACAGAGCTTTGCTCTTGCTGCCCAGGCTGGAGTGTAATGGCATGATCTTGGCTCACTGCAACCTCTGTCTCCCAGGTTCCAGCGATTCTCCTGCCTCAGCCCTCTCAAGTAGATGGGATTAAAGACATGTGCCACCACCTCCCGCTAACTTTGTATTTTTAGTAGAGACAGGGTTTCACCCTGTCTTGGTCAGGCTGCTCTTGAACTCCTGCCCTCAAATGATCCAACCCACCTAAGCCTTTCAAAGTACTGGGATTACAGGCATGAGTCACCGTGCCCAGACAACCAACAGTAATTTGATAACGCGTTTGCCCTGCCAGAAAATAATCTGCCTTACTACTCCCAAGAATAATGCTAGGTCATTAGATTATTGACTCTAACATTCAATTAAGATTTGTTGAAAGCCTAGTATTTGCCTCACATGTGCTGGACCTTGGGGAAACAAAAGTAAACAAGACAGTAAGATTTCTGTAATTCCTAGACCAAAGGCCTAATAAGTAAGAGAGACCAGAAAACAGGCAAATACCATTCCTGTCCAGTGTGTGATATGTACTGTAACAGAAGTAGTTCCAGATATTACAAAAGCATACAAGGGACCCGAAAAGTAAAGACTACACTGTCACCTAAAAGATAAGGAGGACTTAGCAGGTAGAGATACAGCAGGTGGGAATTGGGGCAGAGGATTCCAGGATATATAAAAACCATGTACAGAAGACTTGCAGACACAGTAACATGAAACTTCTGCAAAGTTGAAAGTAATGTAGTATTGCTGAGCAGAGAGGGAGAAAGGAAGAGAAAATGAATGTGAAGAGGGTGTGAATATGAGTAGTGTTGGGAGTGGGAGAGTGAATGGGGTGGTAGATTGGTAGCCACTAAAGCAGGAGCAAAATAAAGAGCCTTGTAAGACAAGTTGAGGATTTTCAACTTTATAACTAAGTTCACAGAAAGTCATTATATAGTTGAGTAGAGTGACAGGGTTTCTGCTTTGGCAGAATACTCTAGTTTTAGGCTCCTAGGGGTGTGATTGCTACTAGTGGGAGGCTGCAGGTGGCCTGAACTAAGAAAGTTGCTATGGCCACTGAGAAAATCAGATAAAACCAGCAAGCACAGGAGTTAGAACAGAGGGCTTTTGGAGTGGGAAGTGCCTAGAGCCAAAACAAAACAGAGCTTCTGGTTAACCACTGGGTTATAAGGGACGGTAAGGCTGTAAGTCTTAATCTCTGGATATATGTAACACAGAAATCTACCACTTGAGTATTCTGACCTGGAGTTTAGGAGAGACACAGGAGTTAGAGCAAGGATTTGAAAACCACCAGCATTTAGAGAATTCACTGATGACCCAAATTACCCAACAATGTATATGGAAACAAAAAGGAAGAGGCCTCAGACACGCCCCTGTGAACATTTACTAAAACAGTAAGGATGAGGGTCACTACATGCACACAAACTGAGTTGTAAAATTTTAAAAATAAGTATTTTAAAGAACAATAGAGATTGAAGAGGAAAGCCCAGAAAATTAATAGACAAAGCAGCAGAGCATCGTGGAAGCAAAGGGAAGGAGCATTCAACTAGGACCAAATGAGATCAACAAATTGTCAAATGCTGTCTTTAAGTGAAATAAAAATAAGGGCTGAAGAATGTCCACTACTCACCAAAGATTTCAAAACAGACCTTAACAAGAGCATTTCTTAGTGTGATGGGAAGAGGTGGAATAGTGACAGCGAGTTATCTATATTTTAAGAAAGTTTGGCTGTGAAGGGGAATAAAAAAGTCAGGTGCAGCCTGGAAGGCAGTGTGGGTTGAAGAGGATGTTTTACCTTGTGTTGGCTTGGTTTGGTTTGGTTTGCAAGATGGAAGAGACTTAAGGGTCTTCAAAATGCTAATAAGGAGATGACAGAGCTGGGGAAACTGATTATAAGATAGAGACTGAAGGAGGGCACAAGATAGAGATTGCTTTGTAGGAAGGCTGGAATGGGATAAAAACCAAAGGGGAAAGATTAAGTAGAAGAGATAAGAATCTACTTCTTTCAGTTTGATGGAGCAGAAGTTGCCAGCACAGGTTTTCCTTGCGTTTCTTTCCATTCACATATCTTTTCCTGGAATTCAGATCACTCATTCCATTTTCAAATTTTAAAACAGAAGCCCATATCCCCCAATATTTTCTTCCCACAACGAAAATCTGTTAATCCCTTTTCTAGGTACTTAAACCAGGCATTTCAGCATGTCAGAAGGTTGTTTTAAGCACAGTATTACTATATTTTTTCAATGCAATTTACGTTTCAGCTTGATTGGACCCACGCAAAACAAACTTTTCATCTATAAATTTTGCAGTCAATAACATTTTTGGCAAGCTCAATTATATACATTTGAAACAGAAAGGATCCAAAGTTTTATTGGTCAAATTATGTCAGTTTCATTACTGTAGTTAATGAAATAAGAAAAAGAGGAAGCTTTCTGGACATATTGTAATACCCCAATCTTAACAGTGTTGTTAACTTAGAAAACGGCAAGTCAGGTGAAACAAATGATCTCTTAACGTCCTGAGCAATTCCTAATGAGAAAGGATACCCAGTATAGAGAAATGTGGCTCACTCCCAAGTTAGGTGTTATTATTTAATGAAACACTAAACGTGCTATAAATACAATAAAAGGCTATCACTCTGCTGAGGAAAAATCATCAGTTTGATTAATTAATTAGTATAAAACCAGATGATATACTGTGTAAAAGATGAAGCCTTTATTTTAGCACCAAAATAAAGTCTTTGAAAGAAATTTTTAAAAATAAAATAGATGAAATTCCACATATCAATCCATAGTCTATCTCCAAGAAAGAGCCAAATGAAAGTAACGTTACTTACTTTGGTGGGTCCATTTCCATTAATTGCTACTGGTAATGTCTCATAAAATGTATTCTTAGCTCTGGCTTTGCCATTTTCAAATTTTAAAACAACTTCATCTGGGTTAAAAAGAGAAAATAGGCTTTAGTAATTTAAAATGTGTGTGTATGTGTGCGTGTGTGTCTGTATTCGTGTGTCTGTGTGTGTATGTGTGTGTGTCATCATTAAAAAATTTCTCATGGATGTAATATTCCAAGGGCTACAACACTACTAGTAACTTCATCTACTCCAAGTCAGCAGATACCCAAAATGAGGGATGACAGTGACAACAGATACTGACACCAAACTCACTCCAACCTGGCACCAGTAAAATGACTGAGGTGCAAAGCCACTGAGTTGTCTGTTAGAATAATTCATCTTGCAACCCTGCCTTTGCCCCTTCATAGTAATGTTATTCTTGCCAAGTTTAGTCATCTATCAAATGGTATCCATGCCTGCCTTTTAGGGTTATTATGAAGATAATAACAATATATGCATGGTGAGTAGAATATTGTCTGGCATAAGCAAGGTTTCTGCAATTGGCTACCAATGACAATATTTCCTGTTCTTAAACATCAGACCTAGCACATTAATTAAGATAAAACTCAAGTCAGAGGGAAGCACAGCCATCTTTTTAAAATTTACTGAGCAATCCAAACTAAACATTTTGCATTGTGAGAATCTCTCTTTTTTTTCCCCCCCCCCCAGAGACTGGGTCTCACTTTCTGGCCCAGGCTGGAGTACAAGGGCATGATCACAACTCATTGCAGCCTCGAACTCCTGGGATCAAGCAATCCTCAGCCTCTCAAATGGCTGGGACTATAGGCATGCACCACTATGCCTGACTAGACTGACTAGATTTTTTTTTTTTTTTTTTTTTTTTTTTTTTTTTTTTTGAGGCGGAGTCTCGCTCTGTCGCCCGGTCTGGAGTGCAGTGGCCAGATCTCAGCTCACTGCAAGCTCCGCCTCCCGAGTTTACGCCATTCTCCTGCCTCAGCCTCCCGAGTAGCTGGGACTACAGGCGCCCGCCACTTCGCCCGGCTAGTTTTTTTTGTATTTTTAGTAGAGACGGGGTTTCACCGTGTTAGCCAGGATGGTCTCGATCTCCTGACCTCGTGATCCGCCCGTCTCGGCCTCCCAAAGTGCTGGGATTACAGGCTTGAGCCACCGCGCCCGGCCTAGACTGACTAGATTTTAAGAATCTTTTTACTAAATGAACTGACTTGAAGTACTGATTGAATTACAATATATTCTCAACTTTATGCATATATTTTAAAGTATTTATGTGTTAATTATAATATTTTAAATTTAAAACTGTATTGATTAGTTTTAATGTATTATCAAGATATATGTAGCTATAATACACAGGCACATATGTATATCCACACATGAGCATGTACACACACACACACACACACACTCACACTCTTCCCTGGTCTACCTGTCTAGTTGTCACCAGTTATCTTTCAGTTGGGTCAAAAGGATCTACCCTAATACTCTGGGCAATACGTGATACAAAGAATTTCACTGGAAAATGTGTAATGATAAAGTGTAATCAATTCATAAACTTATCTAAAGTTCCCAAATGGTGAGACACTAAATTTTAAGTTACCTAAAGCCAGAAGCTTATCTTTTTCACCCTAGTCATAGGAAATGATTTTAATGTACCAAAGTTAAGTTCAAGTCCAGTATTTTTTTTAAGTTACACTAATTACAATATTTACACTGTCAACCTTAGTCACAGCCCCCAAATGGACATAACAAAGGAAAGATAGTTGAAAACACAGGTGTTTGTATACTTAAGCAATCCGGTATTTAGGAACCATACCTACAGCTCCATTTAAGGTCTGGAAAATTTTGCATTTGTGATCCAATGTGATGTTAATAGCTTCCTGAAACATAAGAATAGAAATGATACTGAAAATGACAGCAAAAGCAGCAAACACTATTAATACAGTTTGTTCTTTGTGGGAATTTAAAGTTAAATATTCTTATATCTTAAGTGTCTAATCAAAATATTTAGATGACTAAAGTATTTAGCTAAAACACAGAAACTGCTATAGTTGTAACTCATTGCAAAATACACTTAAAGAAAATCTTGTTTCCTAATGACAGCAACTACAAACACACAATTAAGTAACTTTTATATCTGTATCCAGTATATATAGCAAGTTTATTAAATATCAACTTATATTGGTAAATATTATAAAAGTATTCTCAAATTAGAAAATCTTGCTTTACTGTTCTCCAAAGTTTCAGTTACATCAATTTCAGGAATATTCTATCTAGGGCCTATGGGAGACTGCTTATTGTACCCAACATTCCCTCAACTCCCCAATAGGGGAACTCAGATTTCAGTAGCACACATCTGCTTAAAAAAAAAGAGATTTTCTTTTGGGTATTATGAGCAGGCACATAAATATGTTCTTATCAAAGTATGAGAAACTATTCGGTAAGACTTCTAGAAAGGCTACTTAAAGAGAGTGATGAAACTGAGATGGCCTGTTTTTATTACTGTGACTCTCTGTGCCCAGAATATGAATGCAATAACTGAAACTCAAGTAGTCATTTTGGACAAGGAAGTAAGATTAAAACTGGGAGCTATGGGCCAATGATAGAGCAACAAAAGAGCTATCCCTCTTGACAGCATAAAGTCTCCCTAACAGCCTTGTGCTCCCTACCTCTTAATTACTTTTAATGTGGCAGAAGGAAAAATAAATAAATAAAATATCTTTCTTATTTAGACCACTGCTATTTTGCATTGTTTTATTTACTACAGTTTAAGTATTCTTATGAATAAAAAGCAAAAGCCTGTGTCTATAGCACAGTCCCATGGATCCTCAGGCTCTAACTTCTTAGGGATTTCATTATCATCTCTTTAAATCTTCAGGCTCCATATTCTCAAATATCTGAAATCCACAAATTGGCTATAAAGTCTCCTAAAAAGGATCACACCCATCCTTACAGGCTCTATCCACTCTGGGCCACCAAACACTTGAACAAGGACCAGGGCTTTTGGCCTCAGTGTTTTCTCAACACCCATGATATCCAGGCTCCAAATCTCAGAGGAAGGTCTCTGTCTTCAGGGGTATTACAGGTAATTTTCAAATTAAAAACTGTCTTTTGAGTGGCTTTAGTCACACGTCATTTCAAAATATCAGAAAAGGTGTTATTTTACAATTGTAGCCAATTAAACACATAAAGTCTACGTTATTATCGTATGAAATAGAAAATTAAGTCCAGATTTTGGTTTTCAGAGAACCAAGGATCCAGTCCCTACAATGTCACTGACTATGTGGTCTCAGTTTCTCTATGGATAAAGTGTGGATACAGAGTCTAGCATCTAGCCTATCTAGGATCAAAGAAGCTCAGAGAGGTATAAAGGGCTTTGCAAGGCTAAAGGACTACAAGTGAGAATACATTGCATTTTTTAAACCGCAGAAGTTCACTCTGGTATCAAATGGCTTGGTGCAGTTTTTGAGAAAACAGTTATAGCTGCAAGATCGAGTGAATACAAGAATACACATTTATAATGCTCTACGTTAATAAATGACAGCTATTTACTCAAGATTATGAAAGAAGACATTCTCCAGAATCTTTAGGATTTCATTATTGTTTCTTTAAATCTCCAAGCTCAGAAGTTTTGATAATGTAATTTATTCTGTTATTCTAAGGCAGCCTAAGTGAGTATGCAGTGGAGGCAGGGCCATGACAACGGTGTGAGGGCTGCCATTTCATTTTAGTATCAAGTCATTTCAATATGTGTTTCAATACATATAGCACTGCATTACATAGTTCTTCTTTCCTTCTACCTCATCCAACCAAGTTTGGCGAGTGTGCCAACTTGGCCACAAAAGAGAAGCCATAAAGACACATTAAGCTAGTGCTGATATCCAGTCAGGTGACATAAACCAATCTCACCTACTAAAAATATGTTATCACCAAGAACATTTTGAAATTCAATTTACCAGTTGCCACACTATCATAAAATCCTTTGTTTCTGACCACTCCACATTAACACAATACAACACACAAAACCAAATCAATAAAAGAAAAAAATTACAGCTGTTACACACCCTTTTCAGTGGATCAATGTAAATTTTCGTGTAAAAGAGTTGATCATCATCATTATCCTGGAGATTCCATTGTTGAACTATACGGTTGATATATGGAGCATAGCCAATAAATCCTGCAACACAGCAGAGAGAAAGTAGATAATTTAGGATTCAAAGACCAAAACTGGTGTCATGTTAATTTCACTGACCAGCTGAAAAGAGTTGTGAAGTCATGAAGTCTAATTCTTAGGTTGGAATTTCACACCTCATCATGAAAGAAATATGAATTATTGAGTGCCGCTTGTTTTATATATAAACTCCAATAAAGTGTTTGCTACCAACTGCAAAACAGAAAATAACCAAACTCTTTTTAAATAAATGTGTCTCCAAAATTAATTGACAAAGGAGGGAGATCTAATGTTTTCCTAGGCTCCAAAGGGAAACAGATTTACTAGGAAAAGAATAGATTGAGACAAGAATTTTTTCTCTGACCTTCTACAAAGCTCTTCTTGGATTCTCTGCAGAAAACTCACTCTCTTACAGAATAAAATCTCTACTACAATAGTTTTACTGTCAGTGCCAGAGATGCTAATGCAATCAAAGGAATGCTGGATTTGTCACTAACTGCAAACATCCCAAAGAAATTTTATATCTAAGACATTTTGGAAATGTTTCCATTACTTTGGCCAGTCATTATTGTGCCTGCTAAACCATTTTCTGGCTAGGTTTTTTGTGTCATAGTCTGGAAAAAGGAAGTCTAAAATTGGATGGTTCTCCTTGGCCTTAGAGCATAAGCATTAAGACTGCCAATAACATTTGTCTATTAAAGACACAAACGGAATCATTTTTCCTGTCTGAATCTTCCTCTGAATTATGGAAATGCAGCCAAGCTGCTATGTTTCATTGACATTCAGTACTTTGAAAAAGGAACCAGTGTTACTCCTGTAAGTTGAAGAAAAACCTTTTTAACTGTCAAAATTAAAATTTTCTTAAAAGAATTTAAAAAATAGGTGCAGGGAAATTACTGTTACCAAAAAAAAAAAAAAAAAAAAAAAAGACAAAATGAAAACATGACCAAAACCAATCACTGGTTGCTCATTTTTTGGTTCTTGCCATATAAAAAAAATTTTCTTTTTTTTTTTTTTTGGAGACAGAGTCTCCCTCTGTCGCCCAGGCTGGAGTGCAAAGGCACAATCTTGGCTCACTGCAACCTCTGCCTCCCGAGTTCCTCTCCATTTTCCACCTCCTGCCTCAGCCTCTCGAGTAGCTGGGATTACAGGTGTCCACCACCATGCCTGGCTAATTTTTGTATTTTTAGTAGACATGGGGTTTCACCATGTTGGTCAGGCTGGGCTCGAACTCCTGACCTCAGGTGATCTGCCCGCCTCGGCCTCCCAAAGCACTGGGATTACAGGCGTGAGCCACCAGGCCCGGCATCAAATAAAAAAATTCTGTAACACTAGAAGATCATAGATTTTTTAAATCCCATGGCCAAACTTCTGTGATGAAAAATGTACCACACAGAGACATGCAACATTTTCCAATGGTTTATATTACTGCTCTTCAAAAATTGTTTCCTTATTTGACAGATCCTAAATGTCCTCAATAAATGAAAAAAAATACATCTATTTTCACATTACATTATTTTATGTGACTTATATTTTTCTATTAAAAACTTTTTTTGTTGTTATTTTTGGAGATGGGGCTCTCACTCTGCCACCTAGGCTAGAGGGCAATGGGGCGCTCATGGCTCACTGCAGCCTCGAACTCCTGGGCTCAAACAATCTCCTCACTTCAGTCTCCAAAGGAGATAGGAACACAGGCATGTGCCACCGTGCCCAGATAATTTAAAAACAATTTTTTTAGTAGGGATAGGATTTCCTTATGTTGCATAGGCTGGCCTGAACTCCTGGGCTCAAGTCACCTTCCTGTCTAGGCCTCCCAAAGTGCTGGGATTACAGGTTTGAGACATGGTGCCTGGCCTAAAACTATTTTTAAAAACTAAATAGTATGCCCACAAACAACTCATGTTCCTTAAATAACTGTAAATATGTGATCTGTGAAATTATTCAAATTTTTATTAAACAGTTATATTTTCTGCCGTTCTCTAATTATTTTGACTACAGAAAGCATAAGGATGATGCTTTGATATCCTTTTATGATTACCTTCCCACTTGTAAACACCTTTTCCTTAATTAAACTGGCTTACAACTGTACTTGCTTGCTAATTTCTTGCTGTTTCCAAAGCACTGTGAGTCTGTCTGAAACCTAATCACCTGAGTACATACATCACTATTTGAGATACATTTACATGAGATTTCACTTGCAAGTCATCTTCAGAAAATGTTCAACAAGTATAAAATAAAACATGTCTCAGAATCCCATAGCTACGTATTTCCTTTAAAAAAAATTGATTTTAAACAATGGAGGACTTAGAATAAGTTGCAAGATTAGCCATATGTTACTGAAGTCTTGACGGTATGGAGGCCATGATGTGGAAGCAGCACTCATCCATGAGCCGAATGCTCAAGCAGAGAAGTGAGGGTGGGTACCCGTATTAGGGAGAGGCTTTGACGGTTCACGAACTGGAAGTCCAACAGAGAAAGACTGCTAAGGCAAGAAGCACAGAGTAACCAATATGATAAACCGTAGGTGCTCACTTGAATATGGAAGTTAAATCCAAGGTGGTAGATAGATTTGGAGAAAAGAAAATGGTCAAGAGATCCCAGAAAGCATTACCTGTAGAAATATTGAGATGAAGAGGAAAAGAGATTTGAAGCCAGGCAGTACAAATTGGAATTTAAAGTTTCAAAAAGTACAAAATCTACATGAGCTATCACAGTTCCAAGATACAACTGTGGGAATAGGTTGATAAAATAAAGTGCAGGTGCAACGAGCTGAAATTGAGGCGTTACCAAGAAACTAAATCACTTCCTAGTGGCTAAGCAAAGCCTAGAGCCTGGAGCAGCACTTATTTTAATTAGCCTGTATAGTATTGGTTATATATACATAGACCACCCCCAAAATCCATTTTTCCAATGTGGTTTGCAATTTGTACCCAATTTGTTTCTCTAACATGTCCTTCATCCTATTTGGTTATGTCTTTTGTCCCTATGTTTACATTAATCTCAAACTAGTAAAAATAAATTTGTAGCCATCACAATGCCCAAAGTCAAATTTTGTTTAATTTCCAAAAGGCTGGACTAAGGAATGTGGTAGTTCGTTCCTTTAATCCATAGTAGCACAGCTAATGCAATATTAAGTATACCCGGAAACCCAATGTTAGATATTTTTCACTACTGAGTTCAAGACAAATCATTTATTTACTCCCAAAATGTTTAAAATCAGATAATATTAAGTAATACCTATTCTTAAAAGCTACTTGATTGAAGACTGATAATAATTTTTTTTCAAGTAAGGAGCTTACTAATCTTATCCTATAGCAAAAAAATTCTCAATGTGTCATAATTAAAGGAACTGGATCTGTATTTTTCTTTTTTTAACAACAGAATATCTCTAGAAGTCACTTAAATTTGAAAAACATGAGTTTCCTTACTTATAATGTGGAAATTATAACATTTATACTACCTAGTGTTTTTAGGAACACCAACTCACATAATAAAAGGGAAAATGCTTTGTCAATAATAGTAATAGTAAGATAAGGATTATTTAAAACTTCATATCTAAAGTTACTACATCTACAAAAATGGTTGTTTCATTAGTCTTTATAACTTGCATTAAACTTTTCTTCCAGTATCTAACTCACCTCCTGAATTCAGATAGCGTTTCCCAATGTGCACAACAGGATATCTGTCTGCTAGTCTTTTATCTGGCCACAGAATTCCATCTGCTGCAAAGACCACTTTGTGGTTTGCCTTTTGGAATTTTTTTAGAACTTCTTCTGGACCACCAGCAAATATGACATCAAAGCTGTTCAATAAGGAAAAAAGGTGTTTTAAAATATAATTGTCAGAATCTAGGCACATAAACCATGAAAAGTTCCCTAGCAAAAGTCAGAATCTAGGATACAATGCAAGATTAATACTTGTGCCAACTATTTACACAGAACACCAAACAAAATTTCTCTCAAATTATATGAATTGTATTGAATTATTAGTGTTTACATTACATTAGCAAATGAAGTCCAAATGAAAGATAGCTTTTTTAGTGTAGCCTTAATTTTTTTTTTCAATAATCACTTATTCCCAAATTGAAATTCTAAAACAGGATTGAATGGTAGAAATGCAATTACTTGTTGTATAACTTAATAATACAGATACAGTCATTTACAGAAGTTGCCATAACTGCCTAATATTTCAAGTGAATTTGTACCAGTCCATTACACTTTCTGAAGAATTATCTTTGACAAAATGTGTTTAACTGCTAAATGTCATCAATATATGCTGAATATCTGAATGACTGTTTAGCACAGAATCTTAAAATAAGTGTGTTCAGAAAACTGCAGGTTTTTAAAGCTCAATATACTCAGGGGAAATTTTTGTAAAAACTGACACTACCATTTAATATCTATAATTTCATTGATTTTTCTGATGACTTTCTTCCTCATAGTCCATTCACAGAATCACAATGACTTAACAAAATGTGAAACATAAAAGCCACTATCTAAAATTGTTCTGCTTTGCAGTAAGTTCTTTATTCATTACGATCACAAATTATTTTACATTTTTTTACCTCAGTGAACCTTAAGACCAAAGGTTTCCAGTGATGATAAATTAACGACTTCCCATCCCAGGTAGCTAATAGCATAATTATAAAGCCACTCACATCACACAATTTGAAGTCTGCCAGGTGGATTTCTAATCCCAGCTCTGCCACTTGATATGCAAATAACCTTAGGACAAGTCACTTAACCTCTTTACACTTAAGTGTAAAGTATAAAATGGAGGGAAAAGTAGTATCTATATCCTCAAGTTATAATTTTAAGAAATTAAAAATAACTCCTGGCACACTGTAAACACTGAACAAAGTTAAAAATTAACATGAAAGGGACTAGAGTGGAGGGAGAGACAGAGGAAAACTCACTTCAAAGCTTTTACAAATCTGTAGGTTAAAATAATTTTATTTTTAACCAAATACTTGTACTTTTGAAACTGAACTTGAAGTTACAATAAAATTTTTCTGACTGAAACCTCAAACTTTGCCGTGTATTTTTAAAAAAACTGATTAATCTGACATTACAAAACATAACACTGTACTTTTTCTGCTAAGTACAACTGATTTCCTCAACCCGATTTAATGGTAGTATTTTCCTCAAGACTGTAAGTTGCTGATAATTGTTTTTTTTTTTTAATAACAAAGACTGGGAAATAAGACCAGTTTTATGGGTAATTGGGCCGTGAGAAGTGAGGCAAATAAACCAGTCTCTGAAACAGAGACTACCATGCGAGTGATAAACAGAACCTTTGTGCATTGCCTGGAGATGGGGAAAAATAGCTTGTGATGTCAGAGCATCTTATGATTGGAGACTCTGACCAAACTGAATATGAAATTTTGCAGGTAGCAGCATGCATACAGTGTGGCAATTCCTTAAGGATCTAGAATTAGAAATGCCATTTGACAGAGCAATCCCATTGCTGCGTATACACCCAAACAATTACAAATCATTCTTCTATAAAGATAAATGCACACATATGTTTATTGCAACCTTATTTACAATAGCAAAGACTTAGAACCAACCCAAACGCCCATCAATGATAAACTGGAAAAAGAAAACGTGGCACATACACTACATGGAATACTATTCAGCCATGAAAAGAATGAGTTCATGTCCTTTGCAGGGACCTGGATGAAGGTGGAAACCCATAATTCTCAGCAAACTAACACAGGAACAGAAAACAAACACCGCGTGTTCTCACTCATAAGTGGAAGTTGAACAATGAGAATACATGACACAGACAGGGGAACATCACACATGTTCGTGTGGTGTTGTCGGTGGGTGGCAGGCGGGGGGGAAAGGAGAGGGAGAGCATTAGGACAAATACCTAATTCATGCAGGGCTTAAAACCTAGATGAGGCCAGGCACAATGGATCACGCCTGTAATCCCAGCACTTTGGGAGGTCAAGGCGGGTGGATCACGAGGTCAAGAGATCAAGACCATCCTGGCCAACATGGTGAAAACCCATCTCTACTAAAAACACAAAACTTAGCTGGGCGTGGTGGTGAGCACCTGTAATCCCAGCTACTTGGGAGGCTGAGGCAGGAGAATTGCTTGATCCCAGGAGGTGGAGGTTGCAGTGAGCTGAGATCGTGCCACTGCACTCCAGCCTGGCGACAGAGCAAAACTTGGTCTCAAAAAAAAAAACCCTAGATGATAGGGTAATAGGTGCGGCAAACCATGATGGCACATGTGTACCTATGTAACAAACTTGCACGTTCTGCACATATATCCCAGAACTTAAAGTAAAATAAAAATAAAATTTAAAAATTAAAAAAAGTTATAAATGCACTTTGGCATGTGAGTGAATATTTTTTGTCTTTGAAACCCTAATGATGGATACAGATTATATAAATAGTACAGCTCAAACTATTAATAAATGTCAGTTGTTTGAAAAGGAGTTATGGCAACTTTTATAATTCAGCGTTTTATAAGCCTGCATTATCTTTATAACAAAACACAATTATTTTAAGGCAAAAAGTCAAGACAAAAGTTATCACATAATTCAATTAATTTGCCTTTGAAGAAAAATTTCACATTGCTGAAACTTTTCCTATCTCATTCTAGTAGCACTGCTATTTCTGTGTTTAAATACTTTGGAAAAGTTATTTGAACTTATTTAAAACTTCTCAAAAGGCAAGAAAGGTTTCATACTTAAATTTATTTTGGCTACAAAAAGTCAAATTGTCAAATTTTTAAAAATGCACACAGGTCATAAAAATATTCTCACAGAAACTGAGTCCATTTACATATGAAGGAAATAAAACTTGCCACATAAAACTGTGGTAAGTATGCCTGGGTCCTGCAAAAACCATAAGACTCTACGTGATGTGGTCATACTGAGTCCCCTGCCAGACATGTCAGTGCTCTATCTCAATAGATGATTGAGATTTTCCTAAGTGTTTTTCCGTTTTGTCCTTCTGTGTTCCCTACTTCTGTGACACCATCAACCACATAGTTAACTAGGTTGAAAATCTTTCATTCAGCCTTCACTCCTCTCCTTCCATGGCCTATCTCATGGAATCTTTTCCCTAATCCTATTGATTCCATCTACTTAATTTATTTTGCATTCAAATCCTCTCCACTCCCACTAGAAGGCACAAGGCTAGATTAATTTTAAAACCCTAGAGACCTCCACATTACCCATCTCTTCCCCACTCATAATTAAGACTGTCTGACAAACTCTTTTAAAAATGATTCTGTGCCAGTTCCCAGACCATATCAATGGTTCTCAACTATGGCCTAAAGCGGGAGTCAGTAAATATTTATTCTCTGGCCTTTTACAGAAAATAGTTTAGGTCTTGATGACCATATTGTCTGTCACAGTGACAACTCTGTCACTGTGTTGCAAAAGCCACCACAGACACTATGTAAACAAATGAGCACAGCTGCATTTCAACAAAACTTTTTGCAAAAACAGGCAGTGTTACAAGCCACAGAATCTATCATGTTGAGTCTCAACAAGAAGCAAAAGCTCCCATATAGCCAAAAAAGAAAGCAACAGAAGTGTTCCCTGACCTTGTCATTGAGCCCCAATCCTTTATCATTATAGGCATAAACTTCAGCAAAAAATTATAATCATCCAAACTATCAGCAGCACAGAAGTAGTTTCACACCTGATAATTCTTTCACCATATCTTCACCTGAAACATATGTCTATATTTCCAGAGATAATTATACACCATAAACCAATACTATGGATCCACTCCTAACCACCCACCATTAAAACACACACACACACACACACACACACACACACACACAGTTAAAAGTACTCACTTACCCAGTTGACCTTGCAGAACAGATTATGATAAAAATCACAGTGAAATGATTAAAATTATTTTATAAATTTTGGAGGGAGGGAAAGGGAGTTAGTTGGCATAAAATGAATACTATTTTAACAGCTAAATATTGAACCATCCTGGCATTGCTGGGATAAATCCCACTTGATCATGGGGTATTTTTGTTGTGCTGTTGGAAAGAAAATAAGTGTATCAACGGGATACCTATACTTCCATGTTTACTGCAACACTATTTATAATAGCAAATATATGGAACAAATCTAAGTATATATCAACAGATGAATGGCTAAAGGAAATATACAGTACATACATAATGGAATATTATTCATCCATAAAAAAGGAAATCCTGTTATTTGCAACAACAAAATGGTTAGAACTGGAGGTTATTAGGTTAATGACATAAGCCATGCACAAAAAGACAGTATCAGATGGTCTCACTCATATACGGGAGCTAAAAAGGTTAAAGGTGCCAGGCGCGGGGGCTCACACCTGTAATGCCAGCATTTTGGGAGGCTGAGGCAGGTGGATCAGGAGGTCAGGAGCTCAAGACCAGCATGGCCAAGATGGTAAAACCTGGTCTCTACTAAAAATACAAAAATTTGTGGGGCCTAGTGGTAGGTGCCTGTAATCCCAGCTACTCAGGAGGCTGAGGCAGCAGAATCGCTTGAACCCGCATGGCAGAGGTTGCAGTGAGCTGATATTGCACCACTGCACTCTAGCCTGGGCAACAGAGCGAGACTCCATCAAAAAAAAAAAAAAAAAAGTTAAAGGTAGAGAGCACAATGATAGTTATCAGAGGCTGGGAAGGGTGTGTGGGGGCCAAGTGGGATGAAAAGAAGTTGGTTAATGGATACAAAAACACAGTTAGATAGAAAGAATAAGTTCTAACACTCTATAGCAGAGTAAGGTGACTATAGTTAACACACTGTGATATGGTTAGACTTTGTGTCCCCACCCAAATCTCATCTTGAATTGTAATCCACATAATCTCCAAAATCCTCACATGTCAAGCGAGACCAGGAGGAGGTAACTGAATCATGGTGGCAGTTTCCCTCATGCTGTTCTCATGATAGTGAGTTTTCATGAGATCTTACGGTTTTATAAGGGGCTCTTCCAGCTTTGCTCAGCACTTCTCCTTCCTGACACCTTGTGAAGACGGTGCCTTGTTTGCCCGTCGCCTTCCACTATGATGATAAGGTTCCTGAGGCTTCCCCAGTCATGCTGAACTGTGAGTCGATTAAACCTCTTTTCTTTATGTATTACCCAGTTTCAGGCAGTTCTTTACAGCAATATAAAAATGGACAAATACATATTCTATATTTCAAAACAGCTGAAAGATAGGTATTGAAAGGTTTCTAACACATACAAATGATAAATATTTGAGGTGATGGATATCCTAAATACTCTGACTTGATCATTACCATTCTATGCATGTAACAAAATATCATATGTACCACATACATACGTATAAATATTATGCATCAATAAAAAAGCTAAATATTACATGGGGGATGTTCCTCGGAATAGTATATAATTTCATTTGCTGAATATGAAATCCTGGCTGAAATTGGGCAGAGGTGGAAGTCAATGAGGACACTGTCTAGCTGGAGGGTTACTTCCTCCAAAATGACTTCTGAGAGTGGTCCAAGAGCTATAACACCACCTAAGATAAAGAGCAGCCAAAGAGAAAATGGTGGCAAAGACTGCAAGCTGCTCAAGCTGCTATCTACCTGTAGGACCATAAGCAATATCTACTTGTTTCGTGGTCAGTCTTTTTACTTGTGAAATGACAGAATAAATTAAATGAAAAATTCCCTCTAGTTAAGAAATGACAGTTAAGTTTATTTCTGCAATATTAGAACTCTCAAATATCATACATATTTAAAGCACAATAAGTGTTCATTAAATCAATGAATAAATAATGAAGAAATAAATATTTAAGAAAAAAATTGAAATTCCTATCATCTATTATGATGTAGCCACCACATGCCAGATACAACAAATACCAAGTTGCTGAGAAAGAAATATATCCAGAGATGAGAATTTCTGCCCCAGTCAGTCCTCCAGCCATCGCAGCTAGGAGCATATTTTACAGATCCAGCCACAGCAGCCAGCATCATATTTTGAACATGAGTGATGCCTAGTACATTTTCCTAAGAAGAATAAAATTCAAGCAGACAATCCATTTTGGGAATACACACCTACATACATATAATAGTCAGACAAAATAATCAGATATAAGAATACCCAGGAGCAATCTACACATACGTGAACACCTAACATTTTTTTGTATGTTACCTTCTTTTCCCTCATTTCAATCTACTTCCGAATATGCTCGTCCATACTCAGTAAACATTAAGATCATTTGAACAATTTAAGAAAAGAAACGCCACTCATTTTCTACTTAATTCCTAAACACATTTCACACTATTCTAGATGAACCAGAAGGCAGTGCAATATATTTAAGTACAGCTAATAATTTCAATCTTTCCTTCAAAAAAAAAAAAAAGAGGAAGAAGAAAGAAGCAGTATAGAAACTGGGATCCATGATGTGGTTTGGCTTTCCTTTACACTAATATAATGAAATGCTGTCCATCACTAATGACTAAGTTCCTTGCATCTGCACACTTAAAATGACATCACCACCAAGAAAGAGTCAAATAAATCTGCCGCTGTTAGTTAAAATTATAGATATTGTATTTTACAAGTTTTTCTTTCAAAAAACTTTGTCTTTTCTATAAATTATGTAAGACAATGCAAAAGTCAAGTATGTTAGGAATGCAATCTGAATTATGAGAGGTATAAAATGTATCCTAAATACAAATAAGATCTGGTCACCTTTAGAATAACACATATAAATTATTCTTCAACATAACCACAAAATCATAAAAATGCTATTTTCAAAATAATATCTAAGTGACTCAATAAAACACAATCTTTCACAACTTTCCCAAAAATAAATGATTCTAAAGAGATTATGCCAACATTCAGGTTTTTTAAAAGCTATGCATTCTTTTTCCACAATGTTTGTTCTGTTTTGTCTGCAGAATTAGTATAATATACATGAGAATTCCTTGAGGGTGGCATCTATTTATATCTCTTTTTCTATAGTATTAACTTTAATGCCTGGATTACATTTTGTGCTCAACATATGTATCCTGAATGCAAAGTGGAAAACCTGTTCACTGATGCCACTTTTTCAGCAAAATAATGATCAATGAGAAGCCAAAAGGAAAACAAAAGTTGGCTGACATATGAAATCAGAAACAATATCCTCATATTCATATTTTCTAATCAAAATTCAACTTTTAAATAATTTCCATCCTTTGGTATTTAAAAAGTTCAGATGCCTTCTTACCTTTAGAAGTCATCTTATTTCTTCAAATGAACAACAAAAAAATCTCAAAAAAACCAGTTTCAAAGCATTCACCATTATTTCCCCTTCTTAAGAGTACTGTTTCTTCTTGTAATGCAATTTGCCATTACCCAACTGATTTCTTGCTATTGCACCCTGAATGTATGTAATTGAGGAACAGGCCCCAGCTTCACTGTGTGAAACACACAATTACAATTCAGCATAACTGAATAGAAACTATGCATATACAATCAAAGTGATAAGGTACACTGGTGAACGGCAGGGATTTGTGTGATTGAAATTATCCCTCCATTTTAACCAGTGTTTATTTATCTTGGATCAACTTTGCAGATCAGAGCCACCTAGGAAACTGCTCAAATAATGACTACGCTTTATATTCATTTTAATTATATATATCAACTTGTATACTATACCATTGACTACCATTCCAATTTTTTTTTTTCTGTTTAGTCTTTCCTACTGGTAACTTTAATTCGCAACAGCCAATTCTTTTATCTTACCTCAAACTCATAATCATCTTTAAACAAATACTTCAAAGAATTGGGAGGTTTCTATATATCAATATCTTTGAGTAGATATTTCCATAAAAGAAATACTCCTTTTTTGTAAGGCCGGTAACCACCACCAAATGTCTTTCAAATATTTCATATACTGGGAGTCTTCAACATGGTGCACAGCTACATTCTAATCAGTTGAGTTACATAAAGTGCCACCAATGAAAGTGTAAATGTCTGTCCTGTCCCAAATTCAAACTCAAGTATTAATTATGCCAACATTATTTCTAACTGGTTTGCTTCTAAATTTCCTTAAGTCTAGAAGAAATTTTTAGTCAAAAAGAAAAAAGAACAGTCAAAATTTTTATTAGGTGACTTTATTTGATGCCCCCAAATCTGGAAAACTTACTTCACCATAGGCTTATTTTAGGGCCTGAGCCTCTGCTAGTTTATATTTCACTGTAAGCAACACAGCAAAAGTTGTGTGAGGATATTCAGTATGTATCAAATTTACTCCCAAGAACACAAATAATTTGTTATATTTTGGTTTATATATTATCCTTACAAAAATAATAAGAAAGCACTAGCCAACATATAATAATTAGGTCTGATCATTTCTCTTCAATATGACTATAATAGAAGAAATACAAACTTTGTAACTTAATTCTAAAACAAATGTAAAGTACTCAGTTATAAAACTCAACATGCTCATTCACTTTGATTAAGGCATACTATAAAATATTTATGACATCATTTTTCTCCATAAAGGAGTCGATAGCTACCAAATTGTAATATTTGTCCCCAAAATTTTCATTAGCCTATTTCAAAAAAAAAATCACCAAATTCATATTTTTTGGTGTTCTAATCAAGGAGAGATTATCAAACTTTATAAGCCATATTAATTGCAAGGAAACACACACACACTGAAGCATGAAATAACTTGCAAAAAAGACTGAATTTATTATATGGATATCTTCAGTTTTCCTTTTGTTCTGAGAATAACCTAAAACCTTGCCAAATATTTATTTTTATCTAAATCAAGTATAATAAATCTTACCCTACAGATTATACTTATAAAGAGCCAGTTTCTAATTTTAAATGTTCATCCAAAAGTAATTTTAGTATACATATTCCATGGAAGGAATGTGACAAAATTGTTTCTAAATTAATTCGGGCTTTTTAGCATGTCTAAATGGCATATGGGATAATTATGGGGTATTGGAAACGTTCTAAAATTGAATAATGGCGATGACTGCACAACTGTAAATTTAATTAAATTCACTGAATTTTACACTTACAAATGTTTATGGCATGTTATATAAATTATACCATAACAAAGCTGTGTTTCTTAAAAGGCTCATCTAAACCATTAAGTTTATAAATCTCTGTATATTTTCATATAATAGTGACCTATGCTTCCATAAAACTAATTATTACAGTTGAATTGTCCTTAAAAATACCACGTAAAAAATAAGAATGTGTTTGCTTCATTGAAATGCATATATCCTGAATTCCAGTCTTTTGCCAGAGCTAACCTTAATGAAGCATTTAGGAATTGTGTTACAGAATGGGCATCATATTTCAAACCATTTACAAACAGCTTAATTCACTTAATTCATTCTCCTGGGCCCTAGATTACCCACAATTTTCAACTAGATTCATCACTCTGTATATACTTTTTAAAATGCGTGTTGTTTTTAAAAAATAAGTGGGGTTAAAAAAAAGTTCTTACGTGGCTTCAAGTGCTCATCCCTCTTTACTCTCCTGGCTACTTTCTCACGACCTCTAGGTTTTTTCCACAGGATAGTCATGGTAGGTAATGATGGAGAAAATGTTAATGACTCTTCTTAGACAATGATTTGGCTGAGTGGGCACCCGTGTTTTCAGTTAGCTGGCTGTTCTCACAGGAGTTGTAAGAAATTTTATCTGTTTGTTTCCATGATATATCCCAAACACTAACAGTGCCTGGAAGACACTGTGTCTTCCATTAAAATTTTATTATCTTTTCTCTCAAGCTAAGTCTTAAAGTATCATCTAAATCAACAAACTCAAACTCAAGCAGGCTTTAAGTACCTCACAGTGTCCTACTTCTCATGAGAAAAAAACAGGTCCCTCACTATATCAGTTGTCCACAAGGATAAATGTTAGATAGGGGGCAAGAGGTGGCAGATGGTGATGTGAGAGTAATGGTAGAGAAAAGGAGTTCTTCCTAAAACCCAAAAGGAAGCTTGGGGATCTAAAATCATTACTGACTCATAAGTAGTAACTCTTACAAGAAGAATCTGCCTCAGAGCCAAAGTGAAAATGTACATGTGACAAGTTTAAGCTGACTAATATGGTTATTTGAAATTCATGGTAATTTCAAACCAAAACATACTCAGTATTTATTCTACAGAGCTATTTTAATGAACTTGGTATTCTTTTTCTAAGTGTAAAAAAACGACAAATGCTATAGAAAAATTGCCAGTACACTATGGCTAATACTTGCCTTACCATACTTCATCTTACAAAATAAGTAACCACAAGTAGAACTTAATTTTTTGCATAAAATATAACAGGAAAATTTTACAGATGCAAGTGTTATGTACCTTTTGAAAATTTTTAAGTGTGTATGGCACACTTCATTATATTAATATCTATTTTCATTTCATAATTTACAACTTTCTTACGTATATTAATGCATAAAAATATTACTCTTTTCATCTGCAAATAATTTGTGTCTTTACATTTTCAAGTTGAGAAGAAACATGTAAAACGACTTTCCTAAGTTCGAGGGGAAAATTCACGAGGAGTTAAAATGAGCAATCAATAGCAAAAACAAATAAAATACAGAGAATAAAAGACAGGAAGTAGTAACTAATAACTCATGACAATTTGATGTTATTATAAAATTATAAGAAGATGGCAAAAAGAGACAGTGGATATTTTAATTAGGAGAAGGAAATACTACACAAAATACATTTACATTAAAAAGGGTCTTCTTTCTTAGTAACACAGACTTTCTTACGTCTCACTTGTATTTATAACTTTGCGTGGTCTTTTTTCTTCTGTTTAACCAGAATCCATTAAGTCACCCTTCTCAAGAGTAAAGTTCAACATGATATTTATTCTTAACTCAAGACTAAAGTATGAATTTCACAAAAATGTTAGTTAGCTCTTGCCATGTTGTCTCATTACTATTCATGGTAATTCATCATCTTTGATGGCATTATGTCATGTCAGACCATGGTTGATGTAATTTGAATCTACGTCCCCAACCAAATCTCATGTTGAAATGTAACCCTCAGTGCTGGAGGTGGGGCCAGGTGGGAGGTGACTAGATCATGAGGGCAGTTTCTAATGGTTTAGCACCATCCCCCTAGTGATGTTCTCATTATAGCGTTCTCATGAGATCTGATTGTTTAAAAGTATGTAGCACCTCCCCTCACTTCCTCCTGCTCTAACCATGTGAGACCTTCATTCCTCCTTTGCCTTCTGCCATGATCCTAAGTTTCCTGAGGCCTCCCCAGAAGCCAAGCAGTTGGCCAGCATCATGTTTCCTATACAGCCTGTGAAATTGTGAGCCAATTAAACTTCTTTTCTTTATAAATTATACAGTCTCAGGAATTTATAGTAGCATAAGAACTAATTAATGCAGTAGTTTTATAACTGAGTAACATCTACTTTTTAAAACAATGATTCCTTGTCAATAATTTTTTTTTAAATGGAGTCTCACTCTGTTGCTAGGATGGAGTGCAGTGGCACAACCTTGGCTCACTGCAACCTCGCATCCTGGGTTCAAGAAATTCTCTGCCTCAGCCTCCCAAGTAGCTGGGATTACAGGCGCCCGCTACCATGCCTGGCTAATTTTTTGTATTTTTACTAGAGATGGGGTTTCACGATCTTGGCCAGGCTGGTCTTGAACTCCTGACCTTGTGATCCACCTGCCTAGGCCTCCCAAAGTGCTGGGATTACAAACGTGAGCTACCCGCCCAACCATATTTTAATACATCATCTACAAATACAAATCTCAGCTCTTTAAAAAGTAATTTAATATAGATTTTAAAATTCACAGGTGTTTCTCTTACCATTCAGTAAACATGACAACCAGATCATCTTGATCAGCATAGTGTTCCATGACTTCTTTCATTAATCTCACTTTCTGGCCCCCTCCAATACTATTAATTCCATCACCACCTCTCCATTCTTCTCCTTGACCAAGGACCTATGAACAAAATCAACATTTCATTCCTGAGCAAAACTCAATTTATGAAAGTACTATGAAAACTTAAAGACATCATCAACTTGAACAGTACTGTACAATAACCACTCTTCTAATGTTTCATGAAATCATGATGCTAGAAAAAAAAAATCTAGATGCCTAAGTGAGATCATAATTCTTTAATGTTACCATCCACAAAATGCCCTTCTCAATTTTACCATCTCAAAACTTGTGAGTCTAACCCAAGGACGTAGACCCAGAAAGTATTTCTCACATTGTATCATTTTATTCCTATTTGTTTAGACCAAAAAGAAAAACGAATAAATTTCCCATATAGCTTTTTTTCAATCTGGCAAGAAATCTTTATGATCAATATTGGAGCTCAGTGACTCCTTGATGAGAGGCCTTTAAGTGATTTT
Organism: Rhinopithecus roxellana; assembly: GCF_007565055.1. Taxonomy (NCBI): domain Eukaryota; kingdom Metazoa; phylum Chordata; class Mammalia; order Primates; family Cercopithecidae; genus Rhinopithecus; species Rhinopithecus roxellana. The sequence continues at coordinate 111,197,271 of NC_044549.1, read as the reverse complement.
CCTACTGAACCCAAATGGGTTTTTCAGGGAATTACAGAGGGCATCAAGAAAAAAAATCACCTTCTTTACCTTATACATCTTAAACTTATGTAATTGTCTAAAGCTTCACAAGGATTTTTCAATGCAAAAAACTGCCTAAGTACAATTACTTTAAATTTCATTTTAATTATCCTGTACCCTTTCTCTTTACTATTTGCTTGAGCCTCAGCAGCTGCTCCCTGAATTGGAAATGCATTATGACACACTGACTCTAAGGGAGCAAAAAGAACAATACATGTCCCTTCCCCCACACAACACACACCTTTTCTCTTCGTTTCATCAAAACAAAGTCTGAAGTTGCCATTATAATAATCTACTAAAAGATCTGGGAAATTAATGGAGAATGAAATTAAAAATAAACACACAAGAAAGGGATAAAATAAAATTTAATAAAAATACCATTAGTTCTAACTTTACTTAATACTGAGTCAGAGATAAGTCTTTCCGGGAAAGCCTGTGGGGCTCCCAGCCTCAAATGTCTTGTTAAAACTTATCACTTCTATGCGGAAGGTTGAGGGAAAAACACAACCTAAGAAAACTCAAGCTGTTTTGGATCTGGATTCAAACTAGGCTAATCTAGAAGCATTAATAGTACTTGCTCTAAAAACTGGCCTCCGCTGGCCCTGAGATTTGTTTCACAACCCATCTGGAATCCCTAATTCTGAAGCAATATTGGACCCAATGACATCTGAGAGTCTGCTCTGTGCAATACACCATGTTAAGCACCACCCTCTATGTTCTTTCCACTACACTAGTGGTTGTCAAATTTCAGTGTGCATCTGAATCTCATGGAAGCCTTGTTCAAACACAGACTTCAGGGTATCAGTCCCAGAATTTGTAATTCAGTCGGTCTGAGGTGGAGCCTGACTATTTTTTCTTTCTAACCAGCAGCCAGGTGATGCAGATGTTGGTGGTCTGAGGTCCACACTTTGGGAACCACTGCATTACATGAGGAGACAGCAAAAGGATCATAAATTCCAGTAAGTTAAGTGGGGATGGGGTCCAAGATCTGATATTATACTCTATAGTTATTTGCATTGCGACAAGTTTTCCTCATCCAGAACTAAAGTAGTATCCACCTTACATGGTTCATATAGTGACTTAATAGCATATCATATATAAATTTCCCAACAAGGCGCCTTGCACATAAGAAACATTCCATTCTCTCTCCAGTCTGAACCCTAATGATTCCCCAACTAGATTTCAGCACTATTTTATCCTAATTTTAATTTTATTTCCCCAGTGTCTCCTATTGGTGCATACATTTTTCTTCTACCATAGTAACATATTTCTAACATGTTTTTCATTTATCCTATATTAAACATCTACTTATTACCACTACATCTCCTTTTCAGCAAAGTTTAGCTGTTTATTAGCTATTCTATATTAACATAAAGCTGGTCTGTATTTACATCTATATTTAGTATTCCAGTGGTTATTTAATAAAAACTACCTTTTTAATGCATTACATCCTCAAATGGATCAGTTTTTCTCCAAAAAGTAATCTTTCTTCTTTTTTAAAAAAAAAGTTGTTTTGCTTTTTGTGTTCCTACCTAGGTATCTCCTTGTTCTCCTCTTATTGGTAGAAAAGACTTGGCTGACAGATCCTTCTTTCTATTAAAAAAAACAAGTAAGTAAATAAAATGTCAGGCCTCTCATAGCTAAGTTTAATAGTTCTATCAGTTTCCCCAAGTTTCCTCTGATCACTTGTCAATGAGATGTTCACCTGGAGATAAATTTTCTAAAACACTTTTGTTAAAAATACAGTAACAATGCTCCCAAATTCCTCTAAATGAAAACAAATGAACCAAAAAAAAAAAAAAAAAGCAATTCTCAACAGACAGAAAAGGCACCCTCTTCAGATTTATGTTTCTAATTCTCTGTAAACAAAGAATCATCCTATGACAGCAAAGCCCATTACAGAAAAAATTATTCAGTGAAAAAAAATCCCTGCCAAATCTTACTTACATTGTATTTGTATATGACCTGCCAGAAAGAAATTATATATGCAAATACATATTAACATGTTTTTGCTGTTTTATAGAACATATTTATGCAAAGCATTGGCAAAAATTAAGAAATTATTATTTAAGCGGCACAGTATTATTTTATTTTAATTATTACAGGTGCATAATAGTTGCACACTTATGGGGTACATGTGGTATTTTGGTACAGGCATACAATGTGTAATGACCAAATCCGAATACTTTGGCTATCCCCTCACCTCAAGCATTTACCATTTATTTGTGTTAGGAAATATTAATAAGGCCAAAAACTATACGAACTAACAGCAATTATGTAACCAAACGCTATCTTCCTTGTGAGGATTACAGATTGTAGTGCTGTTATTATGAAAACTGTACTTTAGGCATACATTATAGGATCTTCAAAGGTTAAAGGATATACCATACCTTCACAGTATAATTGAAATATTTGGCTGACTGCATAAATCGATGGAATCCATCACTTTCTTTTGTTGCTACAGTTATGACTAATAATTTATCTGCAAAGACAAAAGGAAACACAAGAAGATTTACCAAGAGATCAAATGCTCACATTTTACAACTCAGTACAATAATGAGAGACCTCACTAAACCCATGGGAATATTCTGGTTTGTTGATCTATACAAGACTAAACAAAGAGCTGCTGAAACAACAGATGATTCAAATTGGTTGTATTACTGACAAATGATGAACCTTCAAATGGCAGTTATTTCAATGCAAAAAAGTACACCGATGATTAAGAAAAAGCATGCCATCAATAGAGTATTTCAACATTGAGAAAAACTTCCATAAAATGAATTTTTAATAATCCACAATGATTAAGATTCTCTGACATGATCTAATTAACAAACTTCACCATCATCTATAAATCATTCCTGATTTATGACATCAGTGGATATCAGCAAATTATATTCATCAAAATAATGACATATACAAAAAACAATACAATCATTAAATCTGATCCCAATTTTCTAAAATAAATTGTGACAACTGGGAGCAAATATTTAAAAACAAAATCTTAATTTTTTCTACTATCCGGGATTGCTTTTTTATGAAAATTCTTATAAGTGACATTATTTATTGTGTTTTGATTTATCTTTAAAGAATAAATGAAATCAAAATAGCCACTGCCCTAGTAAATACACAACTGTTAACGACCATTTTATAATGAATTATTATTTTCAGTCCCACATAACACTTTTTAGTAGAAATAGACAGAGTTAAGGAATTGTCTCAAAACACCTACAATAAGCTACTACAGATAATGATTATTATTAATAGGAAAAGGCATGTTGGAAAATGTACAAAACAAACAAGTGCATCAACAAATGCCAAAAGGGCTGGAACAGTTTTGTTGTTGTTGTTGTTGTTGTTGTTGTTGTTGTTGTTGTTTTTAACTAAAGATTTAGAAGGACCCACACACTAAGAAAGCAAAACTAACATCTTTTCAATATTCTCTGAGTAACATCATTTGTTTCTCACTTGCACTCTATTTATAAGAAAACAATACAGGTTTTGACTATCCCCTAAGCAATAATCACCAAACATGGCAAAAATGTATTATAAAAATTATAGCAGATGAACCAATGTATTTTATCCATCAAATTTTGAAAATAACTACAATAAAATATAAATCAGTACAATATACAAAGAAATACTAAATTCAAACATTCGTCAACTGAAAAAAAAAAAAAAAAACAATATTTCCATGAAGATAAACATCAACAGTCTTAGATTTTTTTCTAAGAAAAGGTATTTCCTGGCCAGCCGCAGTAGCTCATGACTGTAATCGCAGCACTTTGGGAGGCCAAGGTGAGCAGATCACTTGAGGACAGCAGTTTGAGACCAGCCTGGCCAACATGGTGAAACCTCGTCTCTACCAAAAACACAAAAATTAGTCGGGTATGGTGGCACACGCTTGTAATCCCAGCTACTCAAGAGGCTGAGACAGGAGAATCGCTCGAACTCAGGAGGCAGAGACGGCAGTGAGCCAAGATCACATGGCTGCACTCCAGCCTGGGTGATCAGGCCCTAGTAAATATATTTTAAGAATATTTTTTAAAATTAACTACTTAAAAAAATTTTCATTTATAAAGTTTCAAACAGAGCTTAACTGATTATGAAAATTTAACATTATTCAGAATAAATTTCAAAATAGGGAAGACCACATTTTATTTTATAAGAACAAAAAGGCTTTTAAAGTCTATCTGTAATAAAGTTACTCTATTTAAAGTTACATTTCTTACTTAAATTCTTCTATATAAATCATAAGAATTAACTATAAGTTTCGGGTTTTACTGGATGTATTTTCACACTTACAATTCCAGCATAAAGTTAACAGCAAGGATTTCATCATCCTTAGTAGGAAAAGTAAAGTTGGCCAGACCCTTGAGTAGACAAAAATGTTACCAAATCCAATGACTCAGAAGGCAAAGCTTACTCATGTGTAGTCTCACCATGTCTAGCAATCTTATGCCAAATAAGAACTCCTACTGTTTCAGTACTGTTGCTCTTTATAAATAACCTAAACCAAATCACAAATACGTAATTTTGTTAAAGAAAGGTCAGGTTAGTAACATTACACATGAACAGCTGTTTCCTCTAACTTGCTATTCAGTATCATGACTGCAATAACAAATAAATCTTAGTTGGAGAAAAAAAAAAAAAAAAAAAAAAAAACAATAGTGTTGACATGTATCACCCACATGCTTTTATCAGCCAATTCAAAAATTCAACTATCTCACCATTTATGAAGTATTACTGTTAGAAAATGTAACCTAAAGTGGATACATACTTTTCAGATTTCACTACCATTTACACTACAAATTTACCAGAAATAAAGAGACAAAGATATGGTGACAGGAAAGAGATGTCAGCAATAAAATTCAGAACATGAAAAATTCTATAGGACAAATGACTTATATAATCAATGGCAAAAGGCACAAAAGGGAAGGGAAATATATAGAATATTAACATAAGAGACATTTCAAACAAATGTTAGTCATGGACCTGAGTTCGGACTTGATTTGTAAAAACTATAAAAAATCATTTGTGAGAAAATCAGAGAAATTTGAATACTAATTAGATATTTGGTGATATTGAGAAATTAGTTAATTTTTTAGCATGCTAATTTCATTTACTTTTTTAAAAAAAAGAGTCCTTATAATTTAGAGACATATACTGAAGTAATATCCAATCAAATGATATCATGTCTACAATCTGTTTTAAAGTTAATTGGGGTAGACAGATTAAAACAAGACTGGTCATATGTGATAAATACTGAAACTGCATTTTTTGTATGTTTAAAAATCCCTATAATTATTATTTTTCCATCTATTCATTCATTTACTTATTGAGTCAACACATATTTTCCAAGTCCCTTGTTCAGTTACTCACTGCTGCACACAAACACAAAATTCAGTGTTAAAAAATATAAAACTTTATTTTCGTATGGTTCTACAATATGAGCTCAGCTGAATAGTTCTTGTTTTTATTATTTCTTTAAATTTCATTTTAGATTCAGAGGATACAGGTGCATGTTTGTTACATGGGTACATTGCATATTGGTGGGGATCTGGCTTCTAGTATAACCATTACCCACATAGTGAACACTGTACCCAACAGGTAACTTTTCAACCCTTTTCAACCCTCTCCCAACCTCCCCTTTTTGGAGTCCCCCGTGTCTATTTCTTCCATCTTTATGTCCATGTGTACCCATTGTTTAGCTCCCACTTATAAGTGAGAACATGTGGTATTTGGTTTTCTAAGTTAGCTCACATAGGATAATGGCCTCCAGCTCCATTCATCCTGCTACAAAGGACATGATTTTATTCTTTCTTGTAGCTGTGTCATATCCCATGGTCTATATATATCACATTTCACATTTTCTTTACCCAGTCAACCACTGACGGACTTTTAGGTTGGCTCCATGACTTTGTTGTTGTGAACAGTGCTGCAATAAGCTTATGAGTATAGGTGTCTTTTTTATATAATGACTTCTTTCCCTTCGAGTAGATACCCAGTACCAGGATGGCTGAAGAGATATTTCTCAAAAGAAGAAATACAAGTGGCCAAGAAATACATGAACAAATGTTCAACATCACTAATTAGCAGAGAAGTGAAAATCAAAACCACAAGGAGATACCATTTCACAACAGTCAGAATGGCTATTGTTAACAGGTCAAAAAACAACAGAGGTCGGCACGGATGCAAAGAAAAGAGAACACTTACACATTGTTTGTAGGAATGTAAATTAGTTCAACCTCTATGGAAAATAGTATGGAAAGTTATCAAATAACTAAAAATACAGAATTCCTATAAAGACGGAGTACAATTTTATGCAAAATCTCTAAACTTCCAATCAAAAAAAATGTTAGAAAATTCTGCAATGTGAATCTTTTAGCAGACTGAATCATCTAAGGATAATGAAAGATACAATATACAGAGTTCTTTAACCAAACAATATTATAATTTAAATAACTATAATAATACCTTTTCCAATCCACCCTCCACAAGCCAAATGAATGATGAATTGAGATGACTGAGGAATGGTGCTTCAATAACAGGCACCCACCAACCACTGCTATCACCAATCTATAACAGCAACAGTTATCTCATTTTCTTGGTTTCAGCAAGATACCTGGCACCATGATGTTAAAAAAACAAGCAAATGGAAGCTCATCAGTAGCCAAATGTAACCTCTATTGCCACCTTTAGACTCTATTAGACAACAGATCAATACAGTTTCCATGAATAAGAAACAGGTGATGCATCTATACAGTGTGGTAGATTTGAACAAACACTTACCAAATGAAAACCAGTGGCAGACTACGTAATCATCTTTACATAATCCTCCAAAATGCCTAATACTACAGTAAGATTTAATAAGTATTTGTTAAATGGCTATTTTGCTCTGTCTGAAAATTTAGATGAATTTCATAATTTCTCCAAAAATCAAGAGGTCAATTTGCTTAGAAAGGCCAAAACATGCTATGTCCTCAAAGGTCTGGAAGAAAAAAAAAATGCAGTTGGAGTCTTTTTTTTCTCCAAATAGCTGTTGATATCAAAACAGAATTTACCAATATTCAGTAGTGACACAATTTTTCTATTTAAAAACAAACCATGGTTTCAAAACAGAAACTGTTTTTGCTAATATATCATGTCACCAAATGCTAAAGCAGTTTATAAAGTCCATCTGAAATCCACTTTATTTTTTTTTTTTTTTTTGAGATGGAGTCTCAGTGGCGCTGAAATCCATTTTCTTAATGAAGGCATCACAGTTAAGTAACTCAGCACTAGCCCAGCTGCCTTTTATCCGTATCTTCTCAAGTAACTTTAAACACAGTTCTTAATTTTAAACTGGCAACAATAAAAAACAAATTATTGCGCCACAGAAGTAACAGGGAGTACACTGTTCTCGTTCTACTACTAACCGATTTTACGACTGGACACATCTTTTATCTGTAAAGTAGAAAGTTTCTCAACTTTCTAATAAAGAAAAATGTTTTCGTAGTAAAAGTTAGCATAACAGAGATGTTGAGAAACTTCTTCTGCAACAGGTCAAATAGTAAACATTTCAGGCCTTGTGGGCCACATACACTCTTTAACAAAATTTTATTTTTTCCTTATATTTTACAACCCTTTAAAAATTTAAAAAACATTTGTAGTTGTCTGGCTGCCTGTGCAAAAACAGCCATGGATCAGAATTGGCCTAAGGGTCATAAGTTTGCTACTTATCCATATAGTTGGCCATATGGATCTGAATGCAAACTAGTTAGCTTAAATCCCAGCTCTACAATTTCTTGTTTTGATTTGGTCAGTTACTTAAACGCTGTGTGTCAACTGTAATATGTCTGTCATAATAGCATCTACCTGACAGGATTTCCGTGAAAGTAAAATGAGTTACTATATATGAAGCAGTAGATACAAACTCCTACATATGTGTTAGACAGTATCTTATACATATTCAAAGAAAGCATGGGTAAGATAGATTGTAGCTGATGTGCAAAACTCAGCAAGTTATAACTCCCATCCCTTTCTCTACCAGAGATGCTATCCAGATTGTTTAAAAATTATGGAAAAACAGTCGTGAAACTGTTTATTTAAACAGTTTAGCTAGTAACTCTAGATACGCCTTCTCAAATCTTTACATTCCTCTCCATCTCCCAGCAAGCTATAGTAACTCTAACTCAAGTTATAATCAGCACTAGCTCAGGCTTCTCCAATCGCCTCTTAAGCCAACTTTGTACATTCTAAACCTTTGTTTACAAAGCAGCCAGGGTGATCATTTCAAAATAGTTAGATATCTGATCATGTCACTTCATTGGTAAATACCCTCTTAGGATAGTGGAGAAACTCCATTACTACAATGTGGCCCTAGGTTACTTCTCTCCAGTCTCATCCACTTTCTCTCACCCCTTTGTTCTCTCTTCTTCAACCACATTGGCCTGTGTTTTATTTTCTAATAATCTGCACCCTCCCATTCAAAGAGAAGAGCCTTTTCAAGACCATTATCTAATACTCCTCCCTGACATCTTGATGTGGCCACTGCCTAGGTAAACTTGAGATTCTTACACATATACTATTTCCTTAGAGAGACCCTCTCTGACCTACTGGAATAGGTCAGTACCCATAAAATGTTTTCACTGCACCTTCTAACTCTCTTTCAGGACAATCAACACAAATTGTAATTACATATTAATTTGCATAATCTCAAATTATGAATACTCTCAAATTAGGTGAGATTAAAGTCTCTCTCTCCAACGAGACTATAAGTTACAGAAAGGCAGAGAACATTCTTTTGCTCACAGTTTGACCCCCAGAGCTTATCACAATATTAAGCACACAGTAGGTTCTTAAAAAACATTTCAGAATGAGTGGACTCAGGGGCAAGTAATATCATATGTCTTGCACGTACGTGTGCATAAAATAATTTAACAAAATCCCTATGTAGTTGGCATAATCATCTCAAATTCACAGGTGAAGAAGGTACAGCTCCTCTCAACTTAGCCAAAGTCACCTAACAAATTACTAGTAGGGCCAGAAGTAGAACTTCAGAGTTACTCCTCAATGTCATGTGGCTTCCCTTGGTGACAACAGGTTAAGGGCTGAAGCAATCTTTGAGTTTTACTATGTTCAGAAAAGAGATAGCAACTTAAGACTTCTATCCTTAGAAAGATCTGCTTGTAAGGTTGGTCCTTGGCAGGCATCTGAAAAGTTGGATTCCATATGGTTTCCAGATGGTTTTCCAATGGGAAGGGTTCCCATCATTCCTAGATAAGATGGCTCACTATGGCTAAATTATACAAACAATGTGGTTTATGCTGAACATCTGCCTTCCTTCTGGGTGCTTGAAATTTTGGTACAGAGGCTGCCTATGTGACCATTCCCCAGGAAAGCTACGGGCACTGAATCTCTAATGAGCTTTCATAGTAGGTAAACATTTCAACATTTCACACATGTTGTCACAACTAGTTAGCTGCTTGGAGAATTAAGCACATCTTGTGTGACTTAACTGGAAAATAACCGTTAGAAGCTTATTCCTGTTTTCCCTGGACCTCACCCATGTGCTTTTTCTCATTGCTGATTTTGCTTTGTATCCTTTCACAGTAATAAGTCATAGACATGAGTACAACTATATGCTGAATCCTGTAGGTCCTCCTGGTGAATCACTGAACCTGCAGGATAAGTCTTGGGGATGTCTGACATATTATCCTAGCTACAGTCAGGAAGTCTTATCTGTAAGAGGTACTATGGGGACAATGTGTTACACTGTGTTCTGTACTCAGAGGACAAGCTAGAGAGACACAAAAATGACTCAAAATGGACTCCAGAAAATAAGTATTTGGTACATAAAGCAATTATACCCTGCTCTTCCACTGACTGAAAGTCATTTCCTTTAATGTGAATTATGACCTCAGGGTCAGTCTAGCAAAGCCCGCTTCTTTCATGAAGGAGGAAACCATAATCTAAAGAGAAACCAAGACTTGTCCAGGATCCTGCAGTTAAGTGGTAACCAATCTAAGATAATTTGGGATTCACAATTACTAAAAAACTTGGTTTTCCTAGATTTTATTGCACAATTTTGTTGCTTTGTTAAATATTGAGTCACCAAAAACTATGACAAACTGAAGCCATGCAGTCTAATTTTATTTTGTGGAATTGTTGAAGATAATTAATTTTATTTTGCAGAATTGTTGAAACAAATTCAAGACAAAAATTCCTCAAGGGTAATTTATGTCACAATTTCAACAAGAAAAAAAAAGAAACCTAAAAAGGATGTGTTAAGAGACATCCAATGATTTCCTACCATTTTTGTAGAAAAAGAGGGTCAATGGAATGCTTAAAGAAAAAAGTCACTTTCAACCTCTAATGCTACATACAGGGCATCTTCACACACATAGCTTTCAGATGGATGCCTGGGCTTCCACAGCCCACTCTGGACAATGAACAGACAAACCACAACTTAAGAGAAGTGCTGAAAAGTAGAGGGTAGTATGCAGAATGACTCACCATCCCAGTATGCCCAGGGCTGAGGAGATTCCAGAAATACAGGGCTTTCAGTTTTAAAACTGGAAAAACCTAGGCAAACTGGAATGAGTTGGTCACCATAGCAGTATGTGCAGTGGGATGGAGAGGGCAAGTATTGCCAGTTATTTACAGAAAGGCTGTAAGACAAATGGTCCTGGATAGGAATCATGAAGTTAAAAATAAACTCTTCTAGAACCATAAGGTCCAACACTAACTAGATACCAAATGAAGAAGAATAGATCAAGACTTCCAGAGATAACAGGTATGTGAAAGACCAAGTGCACCGAGACCATCCCCATCCTTTATAAATACTTCAAACCAAGCCATGAAATATCTTTATCATTTTTTGAAATAAAAATGTTATACATGCAAACATTAAGAACTTTGTATTTAGGTTTCCTGACCGTCCTTTAGGATACTCATGGTTTCCAGTGATATACCCACATGTGAGCTTTTGTCTGTTAGGTAACCTAACAGTGAATGGACACCAAATTTCAAGACAGAACTCACAGGAATATTACGATCAAGAATTTCTAGTAGTAGTTACTTTCAAAATGCTATCAAAGCTTCAAGACATTTTTTTAAAACATACAGATTATACTGCAAAAAATATCAAAATTAGTATATCTATGGTCAATAAAACTTGAATAAATATTAGACGAAGATCTGAATCTTAAAATAAAAGCCTGGCCGGGTCCAGTGGCTCACGCCTGCAATCCCAGCACTTTGGGAGGCCAAGGCAAGTGGATCACGAGGTCAGGAGATTGAGACCATCCTGGCTACGGTGAAACCTGGTCTCTACTAAAAATACAAAAAAATTAGCTGGGTGTGGTGGCTGGCACCTGTAGTCCCAGCTACTTGGGAAGCTGAGGCAGGAGAATAGCATGAACTCGGGAGGCGGAGCTTACAATGAGCGGAGAACGTGCCACTGCACTCCAGCCTGGGCGACAGAGCAAGACTCCATCTCAAAAAAATAAAAATATAAGGCTCCAGTTTCCTAATATGAGGTGTAACTTTTAATATAAAATATTGTGGTCTGCTCTATAGCCATATTATAGCAACAACTGATCAAGAAAATTAAGAGAAAATCTTGAAATAAATAGTGACATTTAAATAAATTTACATTCTCACAATCTCGACAGTATCCATATACCTTAGAAAGTCATTAATATATACATATGAACCATATAATTTTTCCAACCTGTACAAAAAACCACTTTACGTAGAACTGCTTGCAATAACTCCCTTCAGTAAATCCCACAGGCCCTCATCACCCCTGTACCTCTCTACTTCTGCCTCTCAACAATTGTCCATGACCTAAAAGTTAAGAACTCAACCTAAACATGATAAGCAATTAAAAAAAGGGGGAGCTGCTCCTCCACATGTATACCAATCCCTTCCCAGAAACACAGACGAAATGACTGGATTGCAGCCAAGGACTATACACTGAGTTTCAGCAAATTCTTTCCAGAGTTCAGAAGGGAAAAGTAAAATTCAAACAGCAAAGAATGATCACACACGGCGGGGAGGAGGTTCAATCAGAGTAAAACTTGATTTTAAAAAGTTGGAGAAAAAAGTGTGCTATGGGCCTTACTTGAATACAAACTCAAAAATGGGCCAATATGTGAGATGGCTGACCAAACAAAACAAAAATAACAAAAGCTATCTTAACAGAAGTGATGATTACACTGCAATCTGTATAGCCCATCTGTGGAAACTGTAAGAACTTGGGATGCTAAATTAAGGTGAATTTTGACAAATAAGGAGTTTAACCAGTAGGTTCAGGGGTCTAGCAATCATATCATTATTGAATAGTTGAGGGACTGAGAATTTTTCTACATGAAAAAAAAAATAGATTCACTACCTCCCCACCAACTCATTACATTTTAAGAGAAAACAATACTAGATTTTCTCTATATGATTTTAGTGGAAAAAACTGGCTGGGGTGGAAAGAAAGAAAGGAATTAATTGAGGAGTGCGGATTACATATCAATACAAAGTATAATAAACAACATCCAAAATGAAAAGATTATCTTGGAAAAGCAGTATGTTTCCTATCTTTATAAAAATTAAAACAAAGAGTATAGGACCATTTTCCAAAATTTATGACTTGGAAAGCACATTTGATCCCTTCAAATGTTATAAAAATGTATACACTAGATATAATTTTAATATCAAAGGAAAATGGATCTGCTCCTTCACAAATACAGTACTTTAATCTGTTGAATTCCAAGGGTTTAAAGGTTTCAGCAACCTCCACAAATGAAAGAGAAATCTTCTTTGAGTGGGATAGGGTAACCCATCTGCTGGCCAAATGCTTTACTAGATAATATGAACTGCCTGCCAGAAATCTGGTACCAAGGTTACGTAGCTTGTTGAAACACATATGATCTGTTACTGTTTATTTCATATTTTACACAGACACTAAAAATATTTCCAATGCTTATATGAAAAGGGGATCAATAGTAAAGTTAGGAACCAGGACAAACAAGCACAGGCTGAGGTAATATATTCCTGCCAATTCGCATATGAATAAGGAGAGTTGCCCTGGAACAGAAAGCTTGAGTTACACTTACGCTTAGGCAAGCCATGCTCTAAGAGAAAGTTGTAAGGGTGAGGTGCCTGAATCAAGATAACATTTTATTCTTCATAACGGAAAAAGAACATGCTTTATGTACAAGTCTGCCGAAACGAAAGCAATGAAAATAAATGAATCAGGTACACAAAATTAAATGCAGACCTGAAGAAGTGCGGTGTGATTGAAACAGGAACAAAAATGGAAAGAAGACATTAACTTTCATTTACCATCTTTAATTATAGTGAAATATTTGCTTACTTTACTCCACATGGCCATGAACACATTATGATTTTTATAAGGAGATATCATCCATTGTTATCTACCTTGCATAAAATAAGTACATTTAACTTGAGGAGCAGCTCATCCTCATACTGTCTTGAAAGTTTTATGGCATCAGTTTTGGCAGCTCAGAATCCTCCCCCAACAAGTTGCTAGTTCTCCACATTGTTCCACGAGTTGAAGTTGCCATATAAGAGATTATTAGAAAATTGAATCTGTATATTATATATTTTCAGTACATAAAATTAAATGATGATTTGATGAAGACAACTACAAATATCATCTTCTATAGAATTACCACAAGAGTCCAAAAAAGTTTATTATTCACTCTGTGTTGAAAACTGCCATAAATTCTCATCTTTATGTAAGGAGATATCTTTTTTTGGAGTATATCCCAGAAAATACAAAAAACATTCTAGCATCCACTGTGCCAAGCTGGAGATCTAAAACATGTATTTATATATGTGGCTGATCTTTACTTATTTGTAATTTAATTTTTGGACTAGGTGAAGTAGAAAGTGATAATCTTTACCAGACATTTAACTGACTTTCCCTCAGAAAATATCAATAATACTGGTTCTGATGTATGGTTTAAGAGATATTTTAATGCATGCACAAGTGAATACTTCTCATAAATGTGCATACTCTCTATTCCACTCTGCATCTTTTAAAAATTTTGTATTTCTTTGAGATATTTCCAAATAGAGTACAGACATATAATATTCTGTTGTATGAATGAACCATAATCTGACCAGCATATGCTGGTAAAAATTTAGGCTGTTTCCATTCCACTGCTGTGCTAAAAAAATAAAAATTAAATATTAAAATGCTGCAATTGATAATGATGTTCACAAGTAATTTTCTTACATATAAGACTGTATCTCTACAATAAATTCCAAGTAAACCTTGTGGGTTGAACATTTTCTCCTCATTTACCACTTATCTTTCAACTTTGTTTTGACTGTATGATTTTTTTTCCAGACAGAATTTTTATTTTTATGACTTTTTAAAATCAGCCATTAATTCTTACATCTTCTGGGTTTTGTTTCTCATGCTTCAGAAATGCCTTCTACATGCTGCAATTATAAAATAATTACTCATATTTTCCTCCAGTACTTTTATAGTTTTATTTTTTACACTGATACTTTGTCATATGCTTAATGCTGAATAAATGAAATACTGAACCTGATAAGACTTTACTAATTCATATTACAGGTTGAGCATTCTTAGTCCAGAAATCCAAAATTCAAACTAAAACTTTTTGAGTGCTGAAAGACCACAAGTATAAAATTCCACACCTGACCTAATGTGAGGAGGACAGTGAAAACTTTATTTCTTGCATAAAATTATTTAAAATATTATATAATATTGTCTTATATGTAAAAGGTATATATGAAACATACACGAATTTCATGTTGAGACTTGGGTCCCATCCCCAAGATATCTCATTATGTGTATATAAATACAGTAATGTGCCACATGATGTTCCCATCAATGATGAGCCACATATACAACACTGGTCCCATAATATTACAATAGAACTGAAAAATTCCTATCATCTAGTGATATAGTAGCAGTCATAGCACAATGGGCTGCCTTTTTCATGTTTCGATATATTTAGATACACAAATACCACTGTGTGACAACTACCTAAATATTCAGTACAGTAACACTCCTTACAAGTTTGTAGTGTAGAAAGAGTATATACTATATTGTCTAGGTGTGGTAAGCTATACCATCTAGGTTTATATAGGTACACTCTATGATGTTTCTATAATGATAAAATCGCCTAATGACTCAATTCTCAGAAGATTTCTGTGTCATTATGCAAGATGATTATATTCCAAAATCTGTAAAAATTGGAAATCTGAAACACTTCTGGTCCCAAGCATTTTGGATAAGGGATATCCAACCTGTATTCCAAACAATGAAGTTCTTTGGTTCCATTCTGAATTACCAAACTTATGATGAACTGACATGTTAATGCTTTAATGAGAAATACTATTTATTTCAACTATGATTCCAAGATGACCTGTGAGTTTTTAAAAAAGATGGAATTGACTAAAAGGTATTTTCTATATATCAAAGCATAAAAATTCTGAAAATAACAGGAAGATAATACAGCTCCATAATGTTGTTTCCAAATAATTGGCTTTATAGCACCATTTTGATTCAGTAAGAAGCTCTATCTGCCACATTCACAAAAACTCTCCTAAGACATAACGACCTCTGATTCAATTAGCTCCCACTGTTTAAGTGTGATACTCCCACCTCAGCCTCCTGAGTAGCTGGGACTACAGGTGCTCACCACTAAACCCCACTAATAAATTTGTATTTCTGGTAGACACAGGGTTTTACTATGTTGGTCAGGCTGGTCTAGAACTCCTGGTCTCAAGTGATCTGCCTACCTTGGGCTCCCAAAGTGCTGGGATTACAGACATGAGCCACAGTGCTGGCCCCAACTGGACCTTTAATCTCAGATATTCCCAGTCTGGAAACTGGCCTATCATGCCAATGTCCTTGCTCAGTGCTTTTCAAACATTAGTATAGACTAGAACAACTACCCAAAGCCTTGTAAAAACAAAGACTGCTGGGTCACACCCCAAGAGTTTCTGATTCAGTATACATGGGGAGCTCCTGGGTAATAAATTCCGAGTACCAGGCATCATCATGAAGAGATGCAGACGACGCTCAACAGGAATCACACTAAAAAAAATACCATCCTAGGTACGCCAAATAATAAAAAAATTGGTATTTCTGATTCTAGGTAACAGCCCAATGAGGAGGTTAAACAATGAAGGGCAACAATAAATCAGAGGAGGAAGAAATCAAGACAAGTTCAGGTAAAACCACAGGGGAAAGAAACAGTTAAGTAGGTCTCAAAGACATGAGAAACACTGCTAGTCAGAAATGTAGAGGGATTCGTGTTTTCATTATTCAAAAGACAGGAAATGGTTAATTGCAAATTACCATTTAGAATTAAGAGCAGATGGCTGGAAGCCAAGATGGAGCAGATCACAGACCACAGAGGGCACAGCTGAAAGAATACTGGGTATATATGGGAAAGATGATACCACATGAGGTTTTGAGAAGAGAATTAACCAGGTGCCATAAGTTCACTAGTTCCTTCAATGTTACCGTGTGCCTACTACATGCCACTGTTCTAGAGACTCAGCATTCACGACTGGACAAGAGACCAAAAATAAGCTTCTGCCATCATGGAGTTCATATTCCAATACAGGGAGACAAAAAAAAAAAAAAAAAAAAAAAAAAAAAAACTGCATTTAACTTTCAGGGCTAAACAGAAAGAACAAAGTGTCATAGAGTGTCATAGGGAGTCCTGAATGGGTTGCTATCTTGGATAACATAACCAAGTTTCACTGAGAGGGTGACCTGAAGCAAAGGAAGTGAGCTATGCAGATATCTGAGGGACATCTTTCCAGTAAAAGGAAACAAATACAGAGAATCTGACTGAGCTGGGTTCAGGCTTCATATATTAGCAGTGGAAGAAAAGGGAGGACAGTAGGCATCCAGAATGGCCAGAAGAGACTACGCAAGGGAAAATCAGATGAGTTTGGAAGTCAGAATGAATAGATTGTGCAGGGTCTAGGAGGTCATTGTAAAGATTCTGGTTTTTATTTCAAATGTAATAGCAAGCTAGTAGAGGATTCTGAGTAAAGAGATGACATAATAGCTACTAAAATAATAGTAATAACAATGTCTACTATATAGATACTATTAACTCATTTAATCCAAGTACTACTGCTCTTCCAATATTACATTTAACTGTGTTGCCCAAAATTAAATACATGGTAAGTGGCAGAGCCCATATTTGAACCGAGAAAGACTAGCACCAGAGGCTGTGCTCTTAACTGCTATGCACTACTGCATCTCATAATCTGACTCAAGTTTAACAGGATTACCCTGGTTGCTATCACAGAAAGAGGCCAAGGACAAAATTAGGAAGTCTGTTGAAGAGTGTTTCAAACAGTGTTCTATGTTAGAGACCAGGTGACACAGACAAGGAACAGTAGTAAAGGAGGTAAAAAGTCATCCATTTGAATATGTTTCTAAGGCAGACTAAACAACATTGATTGACAGATTAAATGGGGTTTGTGAAAAAGAGCAGTGAAAAAGGATTCCAAATTATTTCTTTTTTTTTTTTTTTTTTTTTTTTTGAGGCGGAGTCGCGCTCTGTCGCCCAGGCCGGAGTGCAGTGGCCGGATCTCAGCTCACTGCAAGCTCCGCCTCCCAGGTTTACGCCATTCTCCTGCCTCAGCCTCCCGAGTAGCTGGGACTACAGGCGCCGCCACCTCGCCAGGCTAGTTTTTTGTATTTTTTAGTAGAGACGGGGTTTCAGCGTGTTAGCCAGGATGGTCTCGATCTCCTGACCTTGTGATCCGCCCGTCTCAGCCTCCCAAAGTGCTGGGATTACAGGCTTGAGCCACCGCGCCCGGCCTCCAAATTATTTATTAAGACTAATCTTAAAAGATGAGTCTCCTGCATCAATAAAATTTTAAGAAAATGTTTAAAGTAGTGAAGGACTCCAAATTATCTCATAAAACTAACCTGAAAAGATGAGTCTGTTACATAAATAAAATTTTAAGAAAATGCTGGCCGGGCGCAGTGGCTCAAGCCTGTAATCCCAGCACTTTGGGAGGCCGAGACGGGCGGATCACGAGGTCCGGAGATCGAGACCATCCTGGCTAACACGGTGAAACCCCGTCTCTACTAAAAAATACACAAAAAAAAAACTAGCCGGGCGAGGCGGCGGGAGCCTGTGGTCCCAGCTACTCGGGAGGCTGAGGCGGGAGAATGGCGTGAACCCGGGAGGCGGAGCTTGCAGTGTGCTGAGATCTGGCCACAGCACTCCAGCCCGGGCGACAGAGCGAGACTCCGTCTCAAAAAAAAAAAAAAAAAAAAAAAAAAAGGGAAATGTTTCAAGTATCTTCTGTGACTTTCTAAACAATAAGAATTCTAAATTCCACATTCCCTATCCTGAAGGAACACAAATCTCTACAATTTATCTTGCTAAATGCTCACCCCGGTAGTGTTATAAACACCAACTATCAAACAACCTTAATGTTGGATTAAGGGTTTTATTATGACGCAGGAAAAAGATAATAACGCAGCTCATCCTAAAGTGTAAAGCTTTTCTGCACATCCAATATTTTACTGAGATTTCCACTGGACTTAATCTGAAATGAATATTCAGAGGATTTTCTCTCTTTTTCAAACCAGTTTGTAAAACAAAATCAAGCCAACAGTTACACATTCCTGTACAAATGCCATCACTTTAAGTCATTAGCAAGAAATTTATTACAAGGCTTAGTATATGTGCACTGAAACAGCACTAGGGAAGAAATATCAGCTGCTGGCAAAAAAAAAAAAAAAAAAAAAATGGTTGAAGAATGTCACTGTGTAAAAACTGGTCCTTCCTTCCCTTCCTCCCTTTCTCTTTCCCCATCTCATATACAGTCATATTCAACTAATTCCTAGCTAAACACATTAGAAATGAATGGCTCACCACCTGGTTCTTCAAGACTGCTCCACAAAAACACAGCAAGGCATTAATTAGTCATAAACAAGATGTATATTTAAAGTAGATGTTCATAAAATAGCTCTCTTTTGAATGCAATTTATTCTCAGCAGTATAAATCCATACAGGGTCAGGATGCTCCAGTGCACTGGGTCAGGTTGTATCTGAAAGAGTCAATGGTTCATTTGGGGAATCTGTGTAGCAGGGAATAAGAATCCCCTTGCTGGAAAGCTAAGCCAGTGTTATATGGGGCCAGTTCTTATGACAATTTGTCAAAAGTGCAGCCCCTCGAGATGCCTCTACATTACAGAGACAAACATAGAGATATTCCCATTTCTGAAAGGATTCATGACATTCCTCATCAGATAACTGCTCCCCAGTGAAGTCTGATTTCACTGTGACCTAGAAACAAGGGTAAGCATTCAGTGTTCTGTCAGCTTCAACAACCTCTCCCCAACAATCCTCACTTATTCTTAATTCCAGAATTTCTCAAAGTAGAAGGAACTCATAAACTAGTATATAATTGGAAGTATATACAGCTCAAAGAGTCTGAATTAAACTATACTATGTGTGCTTTTTCAGAAATACACAATACGCTTTAATAAAGAATAGGATCAGTTTCTAAAAATTCACAAACTACTCTCTGCATTTTTAGTCATAAAGCATTCCAGTCAATTAAACCATGGTGCCTTTCAACTTTCTCTAAACATTTTCTATTAGTGATGCTAACAATGCAAATCATTCTGTAAAATGTGATAATTAAGCAAAGAATACCAAACAAATATAACCTCTTCTTGAGGACTCATGATCACTTTCCATACTTTCCAATGATAGGGTACTTCCCCAGAACATCCAAATCTACAGAGCTGTTTATTCCTATAGTAAGTGGCCCCAGACACAATGTTTTCCACATGCTGCTTCTGACCTTTAATTTCCTGGCCTCCATTTTAATGTCTGAGTGTCTACGTACCTGCTCTGTCAAAAACACAACATGTTTCTTCATTTACTGCCCCCTAATAAGTTTTATTATGAGGTTTTATTAAGTTTTATTATGTACTCTCTGTACATAATAAACTAGATAAATAATAAATTAGATAATTTAATACACAGTATGAACAAATGAGGTATCTAATGGCTTTCCTACCTTTAATTATAAGTAACATAAATGGCTGGATTAATTACAGCCAAAAAAGTACAAAGTTAACTACATTAAAATTTAAACTGCTGTATTTTATTAATGTGGACTGCTAATAAAATGATCACTACTGCATTAACTCTTCTGTGATTTATCTTGTAAACTGCATACATTCCCCACATGCAGTTTACAAAATGGATCTAAACACTTAGAAAGTTCTCATTTTTATTGAAAGAAAAGTTAGAACAGGGGCAGTTGGAAATTTCAGATTGAGATGGGGAAAGACATCCCCAATCTCGGGAGAAGTTCGTGTTCCTCAACCACAGATTTAACCCCTGACTCCACACCACATTTGAGCCCTGCAAATACTCCTCAATGGGATTTCATCTTTATTCTTTCAACAGGTATTGACATTCACAGTTCATCACGCACTGTGCTACATGGTGGAGATATAATGGTAAACAAAGTAAATGCTGGAATTGAAGAGAATGTAAACCTCATGTATCCCCGAATCCTACTTGATACATAGTAGGCACTCAATAAATATGTTTGGAAGGAAGGAAGTCACTCAATAAACATTTTTGGAAAAATCAATCCCTGTCTTCATGGGTCTTACAATACAGTTGTGACGGGAGATAGTAGCAAATAATTCCACAAACAATTTCAAGTGGAAACTGCAGTAAATACTAAGAATAAGTTCAAAAACAGGAAGAGGGTGAAAGGTTTTAACAGAAGAAGTTATTTTAAATTGGAGGTTTATGAAAAAAATTGTGAGGAATTCACACTAAAACTGAGGACACGAGTTCACCAGGTGAAGAAACGTGTGTAACAGGGGAATGGGATTCAACATTCTCCATTTCTGTTCCCAGAGAGTTAGAATATTGGCAAAAACATCATCTACTGTATCATTAACCAAAGGTTCCTGTCAGAAAACAATTGCCAAATTATAACTTTCAAAAAGATGAGGAAAGTATTTATCCCTTGAAAGTACCTCTAAATAAACTACAAGTAAAACTACTATCTACTGATATTTAATGTTCTTTATTAAAAGAAACTAATTTTTTTCTATTCAGATTTTTGTCATCGAGAAAAATACTGCCTAAATTAATATGAATGCAGTTTTCTTTTTTAATAGAAATTTATGTAATCCAACAAGTTTTAAGTTAGTAAAACGGATCAGTGCCAAATTCACCATCCAGCTGTATGAATCTACCCCTCCTGGTACTTCTCTCTACTGTTTTTTTTTCCATCTCTCTGCCTATTCATTCTCAGTCTGTCAGTTTTTCTTCCTTTACCTATTTCCAAAAACTAAGGGTGGTACATAGAAAAGTCATCAGGGATCTTTTTCCGGTTACATGGTAGGCGTACTTTTATGTAAAGGTTGGTCAATAAAAACACTACAAACCTGAAACCTTTCTTATTACAAGATTAATTGCCCACTGAACTGAATGGAAATCAGAGGCAGAGCAGGGTCTGTTCCAGGCAAATAAATCTCTAGCTCTTGCCCTTAAACAAAGTTTAAGCACACAAATATCCCAGTGCTTGCTTTTAACCACAATTTAAGTACAATAAACAACAAACAATAAAAGCTACATTGAAAATAAAGCTTTGTAATATACTGCCTAAGATTATAAGAAAGGGGCATTGTCAGCACATTCCAATCTCTTGTCAAACCAAATACACTTGATGCCTTGGTACAAACCAAAGCTGACTCAGGGACTCTTTGCAGCAGCACTGATCTTAGAGTCATGCAGCCAGATTTCCCCTGCTATTTATTCCCATTTCCCATGCTTTGGTTATAACACAATTTCCGTAAACTGAAAAATCTGCTCTGAGCAGCTCTGTTATTTTTCAACGCTATCAGCTAACATTTTGCAGAATGCTTTTTCCCAAACTCACGGCTCAGTGAATCACAGCAGCTATTTTGGCCTACTTCCTAGAGTTAAACACTCCGACCGCCCTTGTAAAAATATTTTTAGGGTCCTGTTTTCCACCACTAGCATTCTACTGAATAAACATTTAGATAACATTATAGACACAAAGAAGACTAAAAATTTTAATAGTAATTATTAAAATAAAACAGTCACCAGAGTCCCTCAAAGTTGTTCCAGTCTATGTAAACACGAGTGAGAATATTAAAAAAAAAAACAGCATGTAGAGTATATACCCAATTTGTGTAAGACTTAAACAAATTAAAACTTCTACGATGCAAAATTTTAAGAATAAAATTTGGAGTCATCCTTAACTCCTGTTTTTCTCTCACATTCTCCATCTAAGTTGACCACAAATTCTATCAGCATTACAGGATCCAGCCTCTCTCCTAACCATCTTTTCTGTGACTAGTCTAAACCTGGGCACTATCCTCTTCTCCCTAGACTACTGAAATCTTCTCTTAGAGAATCTCCCTGTATCTACCCTGGCCACTGTCAATCTCTCCTTTCTACTGGTCAGAATGATAAAGCTACAACTCTATCAATTCAGGGTCACAATGTATACAGTTTAGCAACTATATAATAGAGCCACTCTTTAGAGAGGCTAAAGGGGAAAATGGGACTGAAATCAGCATATATTACATTCACCAACCACAAGTCCAGATAAGATCACCTTTTCTAATTCACACACATATCTTGCGTTTCGCCCCAAGTTTTTTTTAAGGGTTTACCTCTTGTTCTCAATAAAATCCAAACTCTTTACCCTACTCCAAACTCCAAGTAACTAAGCGATCTGGTCTTGACTGACAATCTGATCTCTTCCATCACTATACCCTCCTTGTCCCTACTGCAGGCACACTGTTCTCCTGGCTGCTCTGCAGACACATCAAATACATCCTCAGCCAAGAGCATTTATATCGTGGTCCCTGCTGCCTGTAACCCTCCTCTCTCAGAAAGCCTCCACCCTTCTATGCTCAAATTAATCAAAGATAAGAAGTCTCTCCTGAAAACAGTACCTATAATGGTATTCTTCAACCTAATCACTCTAATCTCATTTTATTTTTCTTTTTAAGATTTATACCTTCCCAATACATTTGTTTACTGTCCTTTCTAACTCCACTAGAATGTACACACCACTGACATGAATATGCAACTCACAGAGGAAACAGAAGTAAATATTTTAGCAAGTAAATAAATCACTATAAATTTAAGAAATAAAAAAGGAGGATAAAGAGAATCAGACACAATTTTCCCTTAAAACCCTGAAGAAAGTATTTTGAAAAGTAATGCTTGCCAAGATTTCCATACCCTTTTGTACACTGCTCATGGAAGTGAAAATTTATAAAACCTTCTGGAAATCAACTCCACAGTATGTAATAAGAGACAAAGAGAGTACATATCTTTTGATTTAAATATTTTGTTTCTTGAACTTTTCCTATAAAAATAGGTAAAAATGGAAACCAAAACCTATTTTCAATAATACCCCAACAATATTATTTCTATTAGCGTCAAATGGCAAACAAGCTATATATTGAATAATAAGGTAATGGTTATAAAAATTATGGTATAATCCCACGACAGATATAAAAATGTTACTTAAAAATCATTGCTTGAAGAGTATTCAATGCCATGGGAAATGCTTAAAATATACTATTTTGTAAATAAGACAAATACAAAACTGTGTCAGTATGCTTATAAGTATGTATGTATATCCTGATTTTATAAAGAAAATATATGAAGATATACAAACAGAAAAAAATGAATACTATCACAGTGTTTTACATTGTTTACTAATTGATAGTGAGTTCATGGACAAATTTAAATTTATTCTTAACTATCTTTGTTTTCAGTTACAAGCATTACTGTCATTGTAACCGAAAATACAACTCTTACACAAAGTTATGCCATCTTCACTAGATCTACTATATCCTAGTTCTTACTGATTTCTACTGGCGCTTCAACATTTCTTATAGGAGCTGTCATTTCTTACCAGAGCTTTCACAACAATTTAGATGAAAAATGTCACTTAAAGGGCTAAACAGACTACATCCCAGGCATATCATCAAAATAAATCCAGATTTCCCAAATATTTTTCTCTTCATCAAAATAAAAGCAAATGTTTTTAGCTGTATCATTTTAAATACACACACACAAAACCGAAAACTAAACTGCCATGGTGGCATTATAAACCCAGACAGACATGTATTAATTCTATTCCAGCCATTCCCAATCTAGTTTTGTCTGTGTGTTAATTTGAACACTAAGGTACCTCTACTTACCACCTGAAATTGTCACCATGAGCAAAACAAATGAAATTTTAAAATAAATAAATACCACATTAGTTGGGGTGTCCCAACTCCAAATAATGTGAGGAAGATCAACATTCTAATTTGAATGTAAGATACTCCTCTGTAGATTTGTTCAGCAGGAGTTTCAGCCATAAGCTTAACTACCGTTACTGTTATGAGCAAAGAAACTACAAAAGTAAAAAACAATTACATAAAAAGTAAACTTTCAAATAAAAATCGTGAAACATAAATTTACAATTAGAAAGTACAATTACGGTAATTCACAAAGTTTTCTTTTGTACTTTTGTTATCATGAACTTTTAAAAGGCTGAGTCAAATTAAATCCTTCCTTCCTTAATGAGCCAGAATTATTATTGACATTCTCAAAATCCAGAAGCTGTGAGGAAGCCCCACTGTCTTTATCTCAGAAAAGTGACATTAGTCAGCCAAGAATTTACTGAAAGTTATAGGGTGCTGTATAAAATAAAAGCACTACTGAATAAGAGATGAATAAATAACTATAAGTCAAATATCATAAAATTGTAATTAGGATTAAGTTGTACCATGCTGTCTCTTCCATAAAAGTTATGATCCACTGGCCTTAAAACAATAAGGATGGTGAGGGCACAATAAATTTTGATTACTTAGTTGCCTCTATTTCATAGTTTAGTTTATTTTTTCCCATGACTTTCTTAGAAATTGCTCCTCTTAAAAGCTGAGAACGTATTCAACATGCTTAGAACTTTACAATAGCGCTCCATGTTAAAAAAGCATGTATTTCATGTAATGCTAAGCCCTTACTGGGTCCCTATTGTCAAAAACATCCATAAAATTTTAAAATAATTTAAAGCTTTGCCAAGCTTCAAGAACAATTACTGAAGAAAGTCATGAGAAAAATCAAATATTAAAGGTGCATTTCTCCAAGTTCTTTGGAGCTGAACATTTGGATGTAAATTATACCCTTCCTCTAAGATGTGTTCCTATGAGATCAGAAAAACAGATGGTCCTCTCTCTATCACTTTTGGATGTTTCCATTGGTAAGCATGGTCAGAAGGATATGGTTTACCCTACACCAGTGTTCTAGGGTCAATCTCACACTTTGTGGGAACTGGGAAGGAGGGTGGGTAGAGGGAGAGGGAGGGAGAGAGAAGGAGGGGGGAGAGGGAGAGGGAGAGGGAGAGAGAGAGAGAGAGAGAGAGAGAGAGAGAGAGAGACAGACAGACAGACAGACAGACATATTGACAGCAGCAAAGGCTGTGGCTGAATTCTGCATTGTTGGTATAGTCACCAGCCTCAAGGGCATCAGGAATCAATGGAGACAGCTTCTCCATCCCTGGGTTACATCTATGGAAGCCTATTTCTGAATTCAATACTTCCAATGGTGGGCTACTGATTCCCAGCTGGGACAGAGGTAGGAGCCTCCTAGTATGGTCAGCTATTTCTGCTATTCTAGAAGTCACAGTTGGAAGCTTTGCTAAAGCCCATTCTTCCAGGCTTTCCAATAATTGTATAAGCTTGTAATTACTTTGTTAAATCTACTTTTGTTCAAGATATCTAAAATGGGTTCTTCATTTGAATAGAACCCAGACCAACATAGGGTGCCCACTTATATCTTGTTAGTTGTGACTAGGGCAAGCCAAGGGTTAATGGACTGTCCCTCTGTAAGGCCTATAGGCAGAGAAGCTTCAGAGGCTGGGAGTTCTAAGGCACAGCAATTCAAGAGATAGAATCTCTATCCTCTTGCAGGTTAAAATCCAATTAAGAATGTAAAGTCAGTTCATATGAAAAGACTGAGGATAACATACTAAATACTAATTTAAATCACAGATTATATATTTGCAGAGAATACTGTAGAAGCTCAACACTGAAGGGACAATAAAAATCTACAAAAAAAAACTAGAATATAAGATTTAATATATCTATATTCAGTTTCTTAGACTGGAGAAGCAGAGACTGTAATGAGGGAGAGTTCAAATAGATTTTCAAGGAATTTTCCAGTTATAACAAAATGATTTTTTGAGAACATTGCAATAAAGTGTCATCAGAAACAGCTAGCTAAATGAGCCAGATAGAGGCCTTAAAAAATGACAAACAGTATTTTGACAGTCAAGGAACCTGGAAATATAATCCCCCCTCCCCCAAAAGATGGGTAAAAGCATGATCTCTTGACTGGATAGTGAGGAATCCAGTATGAATAGGGAGTGCAAACTGGGAAATGATAATAAATACATTTGGAAATAGAGAAGGCACTAGAAGCAGGGCAGTGAAATCAGAAGTGTGCCATCAGACCGTAGCAGAGTTTCTCAACTTCAGCACTACTGACATTTGGGGCCAGATAATTCTTTCTTGGGGTGGGGGTGGGAGAGAGTGATGGGGTCATGCTGTGTAATGCAGGACGTTTTAGCAGCGTCCCTGGACTCTACCCACAGGATGCCAGGAGCACCCACTGCTCACAACAAAATGTCTCTAGATGTTACCAAATATTCCAGGGGGGACAAAACCACCCCTGGTTAAGAGTCACT
The DNA here is from genome assembly GCF_007565055.1 of Rhinopithecus roxellana. Lineage (NCBI taxonomy): Eukaryota > Metazoa > Chordata > Mammalia > Primates > Cercopithecidae > Rhinopithecus > Rhinopithecus roxellana. The sequence goes on along the minus strand of NC_044549.1, from coordinate 111,170,427 downwards.
GAACTCAAGAAAGATGAGACAAGAAAAATAATTTCAGAAACAATGATAATTATCTAATTCAGTGATGTATACTGAGAGGGGGCTGCAAACACATCAGTGAAGAGGCCAGGCCTCTGCTATGGTGACTGGAGTGCACAAGCACCCCATACAAGGAGAGGACTCTTCAGAGCCAGTTAACTATTGTTGCCACATGGGAAGGAAAACCCAGGGTTTCCAGGCCTTCTTTTCCTTTGTTTTCCTCCAAGGCAAGAAAAATTCTGATTTTTAAGTAAAATTGCCAGAAACATAGAACTTAATTTGAGACTTTGGAAAACAATATGCAGGCTAGATATGACCCTGAGGCTACCAGAGTCCTGCACTGTAGACTAAGATAGTGACAGCTTGGAAGGTGTTTAGGAAGATACATTTATGGATCCAGATCAAATAAATCAACTATAAAAAGACATTTGAGAAAAAGAGGCAAAGGTGAATTTCGATAGGTATTAAATAACATTAAGGAATCACTGCTGAATGCAATAACAATATTAAAATCATGTTAAAAATAATCTTTACCTGTTTCAGATATCTAATTATTTATACAGGCAGGCAGGGAGTCACATACACACACACACATACACGCACACACACACATTTTCCACTACAGATGAAACAAACAAAAAAAGATGGAGACAAAATAATGAGCAAAGCAATATACCTGAATACCAAGAATAAATCAGAGGAATGAGAAAAAATGACTTCAAAGTTTGAAGTTCAAAGTTAGAGGTCTCTAGTCTCCTTGTATAGTGAGCACCCTCTGGCTATATCAAGAAAGCAAGCACTCCTCTGCACTGTTTCTGCATTTGCCCTAATATTTTAAAAACATCATCCCAAATTCTTTGTAATATACTTAATCATAATAAAAGAGGAAATAACACAACTTTCCAATAATTCAAAGCACAACAGACTTGTACCTCAATTTATCAGAAATATGAAGTGATATGAAATACACCCATGGCTGCATCAAAATATTACAGCATCTATATTTCTGAATCTCTGCTGATTACTGAAGTAACCAGCTGACTTCCTGAAACCAAATAAAAAACTTCAGCACTATACACTGTCTCAGTGTATATGCTGCATCGGGGTCCATGCACACTGGACCACAGGCTGAAAGTCATAGCATGCAAACAATGGCTGAGATATTCCATTTGTTACAGTTAATATGAAATGCTACAACCACAATAAGCATAATCCAGATAAATAAATCCCAAGGATGAAACTACCCAAACCATCTTTCTGTTCAGGGAAGAATTCAGTGCCACATTTTACATAAGCAAAATTTCCCTTGCCAGCACCCAGCAGTGGCTTCTAGTTCAGATTTTTCTGAATTATTTGTGAACTCATTCAAGTCACATATTTTGTAATTCTGTACCACACTTAAAAGCAACTTCCCTTCCTCTGTTTCACTTACCCTCTCACTCCCATCACCTCTTCAAACTGAATAGGACTCTTTCTCGAAAGAATTTTCTACAAACCAAATATGCTTCGAAACTAATGTAAGTGTGGGATATTCTGAGAATTATTAAGAAAAATTCATGCCTTGCATCAATAAAGAATTTAAATCTGGTTACAGAAAATGAGATATAATTATCAATCACAGTTATTTTTTAACTTTGTGTCTATGGTTCAAAAGTAGACTTCTTAGTTTATCTTTTATCAAAACATGAAAAAAAAATCTCACTTATCCACTCTGCCACAACTCATGGAGCTGATGGTACTGGTGCAATACAGCCACTCAGGGAGGAGGAGCTCGGTTTTTTAGGATATTACACTAGTTGTTTAAAATGTAATACTTCATTTAAAAAAAAAAAACATGTTTATGCCTGAGGAACATAAAATATCAAGTGATACTAAACAATAAGATAAAACTTAGTTATCATTTTAATAAACCAAATTTTTCTTCAACCTAATATACTGTACAAAAGAAACAGCTACTGGTTTTTATTTGCTTATTCAATAAATACTTGTTAATTTCCAAAAACCAACACCCAGGCTAAATACTTCTGTAATACTTGCTAATTTTACACTTAGAAAACAACTGTGTAGGTAACTATATACGTTTTTAAAACTAAGTTACCTTCTTTCCCTTCCAATTGTTCTGTTTGAACTGCTTCCTTCAATTTACATCAAATCCATCTGAAAACAGTAGGAAAAATAGCCAGAAAAAAAACCACTGCATACCACCATCTTCTCCAAAGATTAAGTTGCAGAGTGTACCACTCACTAGATATGCTCCATTCAAAGATGCAAACACATGTAGAACAAATGCTGCTGTGACAATAACAATAGCAATACATCGAAGAAGAAAAGTCCAGATTAAAAGGTACTCATACTTTCTATTCCTTTCTCAAGGCTCAACAATAATCTCCATGGCTAGTAAAAACAAATGTGTACATACTCATACACACGTATACATATGCACATAAGTACTTTTCTCCCACAAACTGATTTTGTTTTTATTTACCATGTTTTCAGTTCACTAAATGCAATCATATTTTAAAGATAATGAATGAATCTAAAAGTTGAATCTAGGTATTCTGATGACTATTTACGTAACAAGTTAGACAAGGGTCCCCAATTTTTAAGTAGCACATATCATAAAACTTCACTTTAATTTCTATGTAGCCTTTTAAAAAAAATGAGATCATGTTTTTTTTCGAGAATATGGATGGAGCTGGAGGCTATTATCCTTAGCAAACTAACACAGGAACAGAAATCCAAATACTGAATATTTTCACTTATATGTGGACGCTAAATGATGAGAACTCATGAACATAAAGAAAGGAAAAACAGACACTGGGCTCAACTTAAGGGTGATGGTGGGAGCAGAGAGAGGAGCAGAGAAGATAACTACTGGGTACTGGGCTTAATACATGGGAGATGAAATAATCGATACAACAAACTCCCATCACATGAGTTCACCTGTGTAACAAAACTTCACATGTACCCCTGAACCCAAACTAACAGTTAAAAAAAAGTTACCAGCATAATTGTTATTAATTTATTTGACTTAAAGTTCAGAACTAAAACAGATGAATATAAGTTTATTTTTTTAACAGCTTACAATATTTAAATGTACTGAAGAGGATATGGTTCCTCTCTGAAAACAGAAAATAGCTTCATAAAAACACCAGACTGTTTTCTCTTCTCATATAAAAACACTTGGAATATTTTTAAATGTCAATTTAATTCTAGTTATTCTTGGCCTACTGTCCTGCATCTAAATCAAATCTAATTAGAGAAAAAAGCAACACCAAGTCCTGGCCAACTCCAGATCTTGATACAATAACCAGTAGAAAAAGTAGAATTTAAAACACAAAACAACCTTATATCTATGCCTTCTTGAGACCTCTTTTCTGATTCCTGCAGCACTCTGTCTCTACCACCATTCTGACACTTAAAAGTCAAGAGCCATTAGCCAAGCACAGTGGCTCAGGCCTGTAATCTCAGCACTTTTAGAAGCTGAGGTGGGCAGTTCACCTGAGGTCAGGAGTTCAAGACCAGCCTGACAAGCATGGAGAAACCCTGTCTCTTCTAAAAATACAAAATTAGCTGGTCATGGTAGTGCATGCCTGTAATCCCAGCTACTCAGGAGGCTGAGGCAGGAGAATCACTTGAACCCCAGAGGTGGAGGTTGCAGTGAGCCGAGATCTCACGCCATTGCACTCCAGCCTGGAGGAGAAGAATGAAACTCCAGCTCAAAAAAAAAAAGAGTCAAGAGACATCAAATCACAACACTATAAGGATCACAAATTACAAGTGAAAACTGAAGAGGCTCAAGAATTGGCTCAAGGTTGGTGAGTGGAAGGAGGAAGGATGAGAACTTAGATGTAGGTTTCCTGATGCCAGATGTGTATGTTCTTCCCTGTAGCCCAGGTTGCTTACCCCTAAGTGCTTCTTTGATTTGCTCAGTTTTACATATACATTATTTTCCCTGTAAGAATCTTAGAATTTCAATACAGAACAGGAACTGAGCCTTGTGTGGTTTTTGTTTGTTCATTCTGTTTTTTTTTTTTTTTTTTCTCTTTTTCCTTCACACAAAGCAACAAAACACAGACTAGCCAGTCAATAAATACTCCAATTATATTTTAAAATATTAATTATCGGCCGGGAGCGGTGGCTCAAGCCTGTAATCCCAGCACTTTGGGGGGCCGACATGGGAGGATCACGAGGTCAGGAGATCGAGACCATCCTGGCTAACACGGTGAAACCTCGTCTCTACTAAAAAATACAAAAAAATTAGCCGGGCGAGGTGGTGGGCGCCTGTAGTCCCAGCTACTTGGGAGGCTGAGGCAGGAGAATGGCGTAAACCCGGGAGGCGGAGCTTACAGTGAGCTGAGATCCGGCCACTGCACTCCAGCCTGGGCGACACAGCGAGACTCCGTCTCAAAAATATATATATATATATATATATATATATATATATATATATAAATTACCAAATTTTCACAGTATTACACAATGGGAATTATTGTTGGCATACATTTGCATCTAAAAAGTTAAAATGCTGTTAGTTACCTCTAAAAAAATTGTATTATGAGAGAATTTGTAAAGCTTAACTAAATTAATGTAGATTTACTAAATTGCGTAGGCTTATAAAAGCATACACAACTTGCTACTAAAATCAAGAATTAATGCAATACAAAAATTGTTATGGGCAACAGCACAAAAATTTTCTACTTATTGGCCGGGCGCGATGCCTCACACCTGTAATCCCAGCACTTTGGGAGGCCAAGGCGGGCGGATCATCTGAGGTCAGGAGTTTGAGACCAGCCTGACCAACATGGTGAAACCCGTCTCTACTAAAAATACAAAAATTAGCTGGGCATGGTGGCACACGCCTATAACCCAGCTACTCAGGAGGCTGAGGCAGGAGAACCACGTGAACCCAGGAGACAGAGGTTGCAGTGAGCTGAGATCACACCACTCCACTCTAGTCTGGATGACAGAGCAAGCCTCTGTTCCCCCTCACCAAAAAAAAAAAAAAAAAAAAAATTCTACCTATTGAAGAAAATAAAGTGCCCAATGGCTAGAGTTATGTTAATATGCAATGTGATATATCCTTAAGAAATGACAAATATACCTAGACCATCTATTAGCACTTGTCTACCCATGGATCTCATGGACTCCAACCATGGAGAAGAGTTGTCTGTGTAAAAGAAAGTGGTAGGAAGAAGTGAGGAATGAGAGTGAAGAGGGGAGAAAGAAATGCTGGGCAAGGGCACAGAACTCATGAACCCTCAAAATGTGCCAGGTGTGCAGGTATATAACTATACCAAAGTCAGAGGAGAGTAAGAACTCTGAATCTCTACTTGGTAAATCTGTTCATTTCTTTGCCTCGGTGATTTTCCAGTGTGGGGTTTTGTTTTGTTTTGCCCTTGGTTACTTAGTAAAGTCACTGTTTAAAAAATTCCAACCTTGTCTAAACCAAACTAAGAAGAAAAGGAGGATTGTCCTTCTCTAGACGTGGCCGGCAGGAATTCCAGAGGCCCTGGACCAGCAGGACATTCTGGTCACCACTGTGGTGCCAGCTGGAGGCCAGGAAAGAACCAGTACAGCCAGAGCAGGAGAAGAGGCCTCTGAAGACAAGGAGCCTCAGATCTGGCTTGGACGAGACTGGAAAATCCCATCAAAGAACCTATCCGCCCTCTTCACAACAACAGTGCTCTAAGACTTCCCCAGGTGATCAAATTAAGGAGAACATTTTAGTCTACCAGTAAACTGTTAGCTGGTTCCCTTTTTAAGAAAGAAATAATTTAAATTCTATATTTGCCAAATTTTTAAAGATGAAATAGCTGTTGGTATCAGTACATTGCTAGAAACAGGAAGGAAAGATTTAAATGCTTAAAGAATCTGTTAGAGAATGCATTTAAAAAGACCTAAATGTTATGGGCTCCCTTCTTAGCCCTGTGTGCAGCATCTCTAAGTATTTTGCATCTGAAACCCCACAAAAGCTGTGGCTCCAAATCATTTAAAACAGAATAGTCAATGACAGAGTAGCCTTGCCTATGAGACACTGTGTGCTGGGTCTCCAGAATAAAGTATAGCTTCTGGATCTTTTCTTCTCCCAGGCCAGATCGATGCCCTAGCATCAGAAAGCCAAGACTGCCAAAATCCACATTATCTATTCTGCTTGTTGCTGTGCCTGTGGGAGGGTCAAGTTGTGGAGCATGATGCATATTCAGTATCTCCTTACTGCACTTGAGTGTTCAAGACTGACCAGGAGTACTGTCAAGAACAATAAAAATTATGTGTACTTAAAAATTCCTTTGTCCCATATAGAATTTTTACCTGTCCACAGCAAAAAATAAAAATTAAAAAAAAAATTTAAAAAGTAGAAAAACAGCATTTAAATCAGAGGAAATTCCTGTCTCTCACTACCCTAAGGAAGGAACCCTAAAACAGGTTAGCAGTAACTAGAAAGCAAATGAGAAAGTTCTTTGCAAAAATTTGAGAATATAACCCCAAATTAAATGAGCAGATGATTAGTTAATGCACCAGGATGTCTTATGCACACAAGATAATAAAAGCAATATTAAAATCAATAAACTATCAGTATAACAAATGATATTTAATTTCAACTCTGGCCTATTTTTGCAAATTCACCAATGTTTATATGAAACACATTTTCTGACCACTCCCCTGCCTCAAGTAGCCCCTCATTTTAGCCGTATGTTCACCAAGACTTTTATTTATATTAAAAGTCTATTGAGTATATTTACAGTAATAATCATGTTCTTTATCGTATACAAACTTGAAATAAGATTTTTACTTTAAACTTCTGGTGTAGACTTTTATTATAAATACAGTTCTTCAGCCAAAAAAGGAAAGGACACTCCAATGTAGTATACCTTGTCACTTCTATATTGATAATGCCTGGGGAGTATCTCCATCACTCACAAACTTGCACAGAAACTGATACTCTCTTGCGAGAAGACTAATAATAAAAAAGAACAGCAAAAAATAATAATAATAATTAGTGTTAAGGGCTCTTGAAATGAAGAGCAAAGGTTATCCAGTTGCTATTTACAGATTTTTCCCTGGTTAAAATTTAATTACAAACCTATACAAACTAAACTTTAAACCTAATTTCTTATTTATTTATTTACTTATTTATTATTATACTTTAAGTTCTAGGGTACATGTGCACAATGTGCAGGTCTGTTACATATGTATACATGTGCCATGTTAGTGTGCTGCACCCATTAACTTGTCATTTACATTAGGTATATCTCCTAATGTCATCCCTCCCCCCTACCCCAACCCCAGCACAGGCCTTGATGTGTGATGTTCCCCTTCCTGTGTCCAAGTGTTCTCATTTAAACCTAATTTCTTATAACAGAAAACAAATTCTAAACATGAAGCATATTTCAACACTAACAAATTAAGTATTTCCTCACTTAATCACATCTCATTTAAGAAATAAATGCAAGAAAGGGGAAGTATATCCATATTTTATTATAAATTTTAAAATATTATTATTTCCCTAAATCTGCCACAATATGCTACTAAAACAAGGCCTGAAAAAAATGCATGAGTCAATCAGTAACTAAGTATGTAAATGCATAAACCTGATTGTATTGTTTTGAAGAAAACCAAATTAAAATTAACAAAAGTACATTTCCCTCTTTTAATACACAAAAGAAAATCTGTAATGAAAATCTTCCTTCTGTGTAAAAAAAAACAATATATCTTTGCTCTTTGAATAGCTTGAAAGTTACTCTGAAAACAAAAACTTATTTGAGGTTACTATATTTTTAAATTACAAACAGTAGTTTTTGAAGAGGTATCTTTGTGACACAGTCGGGCAGTAATCAATTCTGTACTGCTACACCATCTTTAGTAGTGTAATTACCAAATATGGGTTGCAACACGTAGGCTTTAAGGTGGTAAGCAGAATAAAGATAACAAATAACAACAGAGTTGCAGTCCCAGCTACTTGGGAGGCTGAGGTGATGAACAGGATCACTGAGCCCACGGCTGTAGTGAGCTATGACAGCATCACTGCATTCTAGCCTGACCCACAGCATGAGACCCTATCTATAAATAAATAAATAAAATAACACAGTCTCTATAATTCTACTATTCTAGATAACCATTTTTAACTGCAATCTCAATAGCTTTGAAAATTAGTTTTGTTGGCCAGGCGCGGTGGCTCACGCCTGTAATCCCAGCACTTTGGGAAGCCGAGGGGTTGGATCACGAGGTCAGGAGTTCAAGACCAGCCTAACCAAGATGGTGAAACTACATCTCTACTTAAAAAAAAAATACAAAAATTGGCCGGGCGCGGTGGCTCAAGCCTGTAATTCCAGCACTTTGGGAGGCCGAGGCAGGCGGATCACGAGGTCAGGAGGTCAGGAGATCAAGACCCTCCTGGCTAACACGGTGAAACCCCGTCTCTACTAAAAATACAAAAAACTAGCCGGGCGCGGTGGCAGGCGCCTGTAGTCCCAGCTACTCGGAGGCTGAGGCGGAAGAATGGCGGGAACCCGGGAGGCGGAGCTTGCAGTGAGCCGAGATCGCGCCACTGCACTCCAGCCTGGGCGACAGAGCGAGACTCCGTCTCAAAAAAAAAAAAAAAGAAAGAAAGAAAGAAAGAAAATTAGTTCTGTTCAGTTTAGTTTGGTGAGGCAAGCATTCTACAGCAAATGCAAATGAGTAAAATGTAAATTAAAGAGAATATGTCACTTTAAAAGCTACCAAATTCTCAGTTAAGCCTAATTTATAGCAATGATTAAAGAAAAATAAAAATACTCTTTGATCAACCTGCTAACTATTTCCTCCCAGGAGCTCAGCCACAAATTCATAACCAGGTTTCAAGAACAAATTTCTAGAATATACTCAAGCTCTGAAGAAGAAATTTGCATCTTCTTTCCAGCTAGCAATCAGTATTTCAACCATTTTTGACCATGAGGGCACTATTTACACCAAAGAGCATGTCTTGTTAGCTTCAAGTGCTGTATTTAAAAAGATGTAACAGAGAAGCTCTATGTTTGAATGCAAAACACCATAGGAATCACTGGCAAATTCTAAAATGAAAAACAGGTCTCTGAAATGCCCAGAGCCAGCTGCTACTGTCCAGAAGCCAGCTCCTTCCCACAGAGCAGCAGATTGGCATGAAGCACAGCTTAAGTGGGAATGTCATCTCCTAAGGCAAGGTTCGGCAAAGTTTTCTGTATAGGACCAGCTAGTAAATACTTCAGACTTTGCAGGCCTCATAGTCTCTGTAACTACTATTCAGCTCTGCCTTGTAGCACCAAAGCAGCCAGACAGTATGTAAACGAATGAATTTGGCTGAGAGACAATAAAACTTTAATTTCTATAATTTTCATGTTTCATAGTATATTATTCTCCTTTTGATATTTTTCAACCATTTAAAAATGTAAACATCACTGTTAGTTCACAGACCACACAAACACAGGTAGCTGTTTGGGGTCTGCTAGATTTGGCCTATGGGCCATAATTTGCCACTCTTGCCTAGGGCCCAGTTTTCCTTCAGCCTGTGCCTACTCTTCCTCCTCCTTTTATGTCACCTGCAAACTACGTCTTTTCCCTTTTAGCAAAGCTTTCCTTTTCGTTCTCTAAGTCACTGATGGCCAGTTTCTGTTTCTTTCCCATAGGTCCCAAAAGTCCAAGAGAATAATTAGGAGGTCAGGAAAGACAAGCACAGCCTGAAGGAGCACAGCCTCCTCTTCTAGTGCTTTCCAGCTATGTGAGCTTGTGCAAGTTACGCAAGCATTCCAAATCTCCATTTCACCACCAATAAAAAAAATTATGGCACCCAACTACCTGAAAGTAATAGTGCAGTTGCCACTTTGTATTGAGTAAAGCAGGTAGAGGGAGAAATATAACCTGTGGAGAAGGGTTGCCAAACATGGTTCAGAAACAAGGCAGCAGATATTGCACTTTTAAGCTGTTACATCATGTAGCGTATGGGTTCCCAAGCAGAGAAAGGAACCTCAGTGAATTCGGATCAAGTTCTGGGGGAAGGAGAAACTAGCAACCTCATTGACTGCATGCTACTTTTCATAATTCTCAGAACAGGCCAGAAACTCAGTAAACAAAACCTGAGAATGTCTGTGGCAAAAGAACAGTGTAGACCCTGAAGAGCATAAAAATGAATAAAACTCAGCCCTTCATTTTAAAGAGTTTATAATTTATTAAGCATAAGAACCTACAGTGAAAGTAAATATGATATGTATAAACCAACCACATTAAGTTAAAAACAAAAAGAACCAAACAAAAACAGCAAGGGGAAGAATTTCCTAGGAGCTAGACTTAAACAATAAACAGGATTTCAAAAAACTAAAAAGGAACAGAAATTTGAGAGAACTATTCATCTACATATCTAGGATTACAGGACATGTGGATTCTCAACTCCAGTAGACATTATTAAATTGTTCTCCAAAAACACTGTGCTTCCACCAACGGTCAATTCCCATCCTGACATTTGGTACAATCAGAGTTTATTTTAAGATGCTTTGTCCCATGTGATGGATAGAAAAGTGTAGCTCAATTTAATTTTAATTTCTTGTCTTCACATTCTCTAGAGTTGTTTTATATGCTTGCTTTCATATGAAATAAAAGGCACAGTCTGTTTATGGATGATATGTCATTCTGTGTGGCTGAAGCACAGAATACAGAAAGTACAGAGGACAAGACCCTCTCTCTTCCAGAGGTTTCTCCAGGCCCTTGCTCTTTTCCTCTCCACCCCGTAAATTGCTGGTTTGCATCAGTAGATAGGGATAAATCTTTCCTTTTTTCCTTGAATGTACCACAGTAAATTAGAGAGTTTATAAATGAATGAATGTGGTAGAAAAATACTGGTCTTGACAGAAACATTTGAAACCATTTCCTTTATTTTTGCCCAAAACTTGGTTTCTGCCCAATTTGGATCATAGAATAGTAAGGTGCCTCAGAAAACACACACAAATTTGATTCACGTCTAGAGACCTGACGGCAAAGACTTGGCAGGAATACGTCCACCTTCTCCTTATTCCATCTAGAAGGCAGAAAAGACAGGAAAGATAAATCAGGGTATGAACCTGATTTACTGGCACTGATTAGGAAGGTTCTGCCTCTGAAAGTTCCCATAAGAATATGATTTTCAGGTAACAATTCCTATACATTATTTTCAGAGAAAATGATTATTTTAACCAAAATCTTATTTAGTCTTTCCCTGCTAAGAATAAAGTGGCAACCAAAAGGAACCAACACAGCACAGAGAACTCTCAAAAATGTAACAAAAAGCTAAGTTCTCAACTCTGGTCAACAAAGCACCAGAGCTAGGAAAAATTACACTCCAAAAATTGATGAATGTGTGTCACATTCCCAACTACAGTGGGTAAACTGAAAATCACTATAAATATTTGTTTTCAAAAATGATTTGCTGTTATCATTTCAGTAACGCTATAATGCCACACTGCCTCAAATACAAACAGATTTGTCTAATCCCATGATTCTTAACCCTGGGCAAAATTTTGTCCCCCTGGGGACATTTGGCCTTTTTTTTTTTTTTTTTTTTTTCTGGTGCTTAGATTAGAAAAGGAATACTACTGGCACCTAGTGCACAGAGGTTAAGGATACTGCTAAACGTCGATGTACAGCATAGTTCCCCAAAGCAAAGAAGTGTCTGGCTCAAAATGTCAATAGGGCCAAGAAATTGTGATCTAAACCATTTCTTCTTGATTAGTTGGGACATGTTGACAGATATACAGGGTTAGAGATGAAAAGCACTCTTCTTAAAGAACTATTAAGCTAGACAATTTAGGGTCCTATAGAAGATCTTGATATTTATGTCAACAAATAGGTTTCTATTCAGTAATTTTCAGTTGAAATATTTAAAGAATAATATAGACCACAGTCCATGATTCTGCCCACCTTATCAAGCAGTTCTCCTCTACGTTTATTAGTTTATCATATAACCTATAAGAACATCTACCTACACCGAAATTTGTAACCAAACTGACTAGTGCTGGCTTCACCTATCACAAATTAGTATTTCCCCACATTTCGATCCTAACCGAATTCCCGCCTGCTTACCAAAAGTGACCAGTCCTCAGATTTAAACAGTGGGTTTCATGTGGTCTTCTCCTGAGGAAACTTTCATATCTAAAATTCTCTTTCTCTGATATCACAATCCATTAAAAGTTTACTGTCCAGTTCCATGAAATTTAAAATCCAGAGTGAGAAGGGAAGTTGATTTTGACTATAAACATAAAGGCAGCTACAAAGGGAGGTCCTCTATTAAAAAGTAAGGGGTAGTGGCAATCAAGTGGAATAAAACATACAAAGGCCATAGAGGCCTCTTTAAATATAACAAAGTCCTTAGAGATTGTTTTATTTCCCAATTAAAGTTTCCTTGGATGTTTCAACAAAGAAAGACATTTTTCTGGGGAAGTCTTTTCGTTTTGTTTTGTTTTTCCTTTTTAAATGTCTCTACTTTCAAATTTGCTGAAGGCACTTACTTTCCACTTTCTAGATATTATGCTAGTAGAAATATTTTTAAATTATGCAAAAGTGTAGTTCAAATTTAGAGGAATCACACGGGTTCAGAAATCCATTTTAAATGGTCACATATACCTAACAGAAAGAAAAGCATCCTGTAACTGATAGAAATCCATCTGAATGCTGAAGGTTCTCAAGCTAACAAAGCAAGCACTGTTTTGTAGAAAGATGGGCAGTTCAGCCTGCTGACGTTATCTGAAACACTTAAAGATGAAAACAAAACTATTGCTACATGGATGAGCTGGACTGCAGACCAAATGTCACTTTCTGAATGTAATTCTGAAATAGAAATTTCTGTCCTTAGGCTTAAGAAAAGTTCAAGTAGAAAAGCACTCTATTAACTTGGGAGAAAAAAAAGATGCCAAAATGCCTTAACAACAACAACAAAAAAGGACATTAGAAGGTCATTCAAATGCAAGATCTAATTTCAGAGAGTTGAGCACAAAGAGCACAAATGTGGAAAACTGCAAGGATTTTTCATGTGCCACAAAAGGCAGCAAAGCACGTTTAGACAAACGTTGTGAAACTCTCTTTAATCTGGCTAAATGTAAAAAGTTTTGTTTTACAAGAACTTGACTAGACTCTCGCTGCAGTTCCAGCTTCTGAAAACAAGAAACAGCACCGGGCTCAAGAAAAGGGTAGGTAAGGGGAGCAGCCGTGTATCCGAACAGCTTCCCCTTCAGATCCCAAAGGAGGAAAGCTGCCGCCTGGAGGTATTGGGTAACCAGGCAGCCTTACTAAAAACAACTAAGGTTTTTGAGCGAGCGTTGTTTTTGGCAAGAGGGAGGTGTTACCGGCTGCTTCCTGGGGTGCTGGAAGGAATGTGTCACCATCAATTAGAAAGTACACTAAGCCCCGTGTTTAGGTCACAGAAGGAGTACTGCCTCGTCCATCACGGATAAATCCATGCCAACTCTCAGAAACGAGGGAAGAGAAAGGAGAGCTGCAGGAAAGGTGTTGTGCCCATGACCTGCAAGTCCAAAAGGAAACTCCAACTTGTTCTGCAGGGAAATTGGGGCAAGCTGAGTTCACCGAGAACTTCAAGGAGTCAACAAGGGCGGGTGCCCCTACACTTCCCCTGGGACCAGCGCCGCCCGACCGCAATTCTGGGGAAGACCCTGGCGGTCCTGGAGAGGAGGGACAGGCCCCCACTACTCACCTGGCCAGCCCCGCGGAAGGGTTGGTGGATGAATGAACTGCCCCCCCGCCGACCGAGCCTCGCGGGACAGCGGGACACCGCAGGGTGCTCACCTGTGGGGATGCTCGAGGGCTTCTCCGAGTCTGCACCCAGATAGGGATTCCAGAGGTGGAGGACGAGCGCCAGGAGCAGCAGCTGAGGCTTCACCGTGCGCACCCCCATGTTCGGCCCTCGAGGGCCGCGCGGGCTCAGGCGCCCACGGCCCCGCAGCGCTGCACTTCTCGCGAGAGCGCAGAGACCCGGGTCCGCCCTGGGCTAGCGATTGCGGGCGGGAGCGGGTGGGCAAGGCGCGGGGCCGGCAGCGTGAGCTGCGCGTAACGCAGCAGAGTCAGGTCGTCGGCTGAGGCGCGGAGCAGCAGGCGCCCGGGGCGCTGCGGTGGCCTTATAGGCTCCCCGAGGGGAGGCGACGGGGCGGGCCGCGCCCTGGCTATTGGCCGCCCGCTGACCCGCCGCCGCTGCGCGCCCGGTGCGGTCGCCTCCGCTCGCCCTCCTGGGCCCCACGTCTGGACTGTTTGCTCAGCTCGGACGCTATTTAAGGAGCTGCCTGCGGCTACGTGTGGAGACTCACGCAGCGCTTCTGCCTGGAACGGGGAAGACTGCCCTTACGTTTGGGAGTGGGTTTGGGAGAGAGAGGAGGAGCCGCTGGGAATCTGGCGGGAGGGCGGTGCTCCCGTCTGGGTTCTTCTCTGCTGTCCCAGCCCCAGTAGCTTCCACAGCAGCCGCTAAGGGTGAGAATTTGCACTTCTGTGGACTTGGATGCCCCACCCAGTCTGAAGTGACTGCAGATCTGCCGCAATCTGGTCTGAATGGAACCTTGCCAGACCCTAAGCCATGGAAATGGATCGCCCCTCATTAATTCAGGGGCAGGTTCATCACCCTGTAAAAGGAAGGCCGTGCTTTTATTTTACTCCGTAAACCGAAAGTTTTATTGTCCAGTGAACATTTCTTGCTCCGCTGCTTGTGCCAAGAGAGCCTTAGACGCTTTCCAGTAATGAGGCTTGTAAATCCTGCGGAATCAGAGCCCAACGTGTGTAATGCCAGGGCTGTGCTTACAAGATCTTCCTCCAGTCCGCATGGAAAATTACTCCTAAAGACGTGGTCGGAGTGGTCGAGGTCTCTGAGCCTTGGCCGCCACTCCTTCCATTTTTGACTGATGTCTAAGAAAATTCCCTTTTTTATGTTCTCACATTTTAACTAGCCAAGGTTTTAATTTGTTGGAATGAGTGGGAGCAAATGAATAATTAAGAAAAAAGTTTGACAGTTTTGCCTCATACATTTAATGACATACGCTATCTTATAGGAGAAAGAGTACCAAACTGCTACCATTCTGGAATCTCGTGCCTCAATTTTCGTGAAATGAGAAAAAAACAGAATTGAGACAACACCCGCTATAACTCTGGGCCTTTGAAATTAAAACAAAATTGTGGAAAAATGTATTCCATTATGATGACATTTTGTCTAAAATTCATATACCAGGATAACATGAACTTAATGCTTTCATCTTATCTTGGTAGCATTAGAAACAGGTGGAAAACTTGCAAAGAAATGTTGCCTGGGATGTGACATTTTAGAAAAGAATCACTTCCTGTGCCCACAACTAAGCCAGTTATTACTCTGTTTTGAAGGTTTGGTCTCAGTTTTTTAAAAGAAGAGGAAAACTGGAGAAAGTTCTGAGAAGAGTAACAAATAATTAAAGAAATGGAAACTATGACCTGTGAGAAGAATAAAATAAGGTTTATTTAGTCTGAAGGGGGAAAAAAAAAGCTAAAAGATGGATTCCTTAATGACAGCCTTTCATGTGTGGCAAGTACAGCTTCATAAAACTAGGCACAAAGCAAACAGCATCAGTCCTCTGAGTCCAAGGACTCCGCTATGAGTGGCTGGTGTTTTGGCCAAATCTGTCTCCAGAAAGCCAAACCTGCAATTGCCAAACTCCTTGAACTTGACTTCTTGCTTCCTTGGTTCTCCAGTATCTTTAAGAACTTGCAGAGCTACAACCTGGTTTCCTGCTCTCGCAAACCCCCGTTCCCCTCATGAATGCTTAACGGCTTCTCTGCAACACAGGGGTGTGTGTGTGTGTGTGTGTTTAAACTCCAAAAGTCCACTAATAATTTCAGGTTACTTTGACATTCTTCCTTCTCTGTTAAGAGTCACAACGTCTGTACTGTGAGACTCATATAAAACAAGTGTTTCTTTGGGATTTTCAAAATACCTAGACACTTCTAACACAGTCTGAAAGAGCCCCAATTCTGAAACCAAATCCTTCCTGCTTTCTTATATTTCCAGCCATCTGCTGAACATTTCTACTTGGATGTTCCATTGGCACCAACTCGGTATGTCTTTTTTTTTTTTTTTTTTTGAAACAGAGTCATGCTCTGTCACCCCGGCTGGAGTGCAGTGGTGCAATCTCAGCTCACTGCAAGCTTCCTCGGCCTCCCTGATTCACACCATTCTCCTGCCTCAACCTCTGGAGTAACTGGGACTACAGGCGCCTGCCACTAGGCCTGGCTAATTTTTTTTGTATTTTTAGTAGAGATGGGCTTTCACCGTGTTAGCCAGGATGGTCTTGATCTCCTGACCTCGTGATCCACCCACCTCGGCCTCCGAAAGTGTTGGGATTACAGGCGTGAGCCACCACACCTGGCCCGATATTATCTTTTAACTCATCAAATCCAGATTCTACTCAGCTCCCTCATCTCTGTTGGTACTACTGCTCTCTAACTCATATGTCCTCAGACATTTTTACTTCGCTATTCCTATCCCCTACACCCGCCAGCTCACAGAGCTGGACTCCAAAACTTGTCATTTTTTCCGCTTTATGTTCTCTCTTCATCTATTCCTTTCCATTCTCACTACTACCTCACTAACTAATGCACTCTTGAGTGTATCCTATGCCATTTCCTGTAGACTTTCCCTACCACCAGTATAATACCACTTATACCACAACTAAATGAATCATACTCCTATCCTTTTGATTGCTTCATCCCCAAACAGGTTTCATAAGAGATTTGGAAACAATACAAATTCCCTAACATAGTATTCAGATTCCTTCATGCCAAACTAAACCCAACCAATGTAGTTTGCTTTATTATCTCCTAAAGCAGACCAAATACTATGTCGCTTTAATTCTCTAAAGTTTAGGGAGGAATCATTTGGGTTCCTCCGAATCCCGAGCATGAGCCCAAATTCAGTGACTAGCAGTTTGTGGAGGGTTTCGAGAAAACAAGATAGGTGAGACTAAAATGACACAGGAAGGGGAAAATATCCAATTAAATCAACCACAGTGGGTAACTGGAGCTTAATCCCACAAAATTGATGTACTATATATCACTCAAAAATATCCTGGTCAATGGGTCAGAGAACTGGGATATATATTCCCAATACCTATCAGTCATTGACTTAAGGGCTGAGGGACGCTCATTAATTCCCAGGCATTCCCAATCTGCTGTGGTAGTAGCTACTCCAATGATGTAACTCTTGATCATAAGAAGTCAGGGTGACATGCTCAGAAATGGTAAGGAAATTTGAGGAGAAACGAGAGAAGCAGCATTTGCTCAGCAACCATACCTTTGTTCATGTTATCCCTATATCTAAAAAAAAAAAAAACAAGGATGACAAAACCTGTCCTCCTTCCTTCATCGGGCTAAAACTGGGGTACCTTGCACTACCTCAGGCTGGATAGAGTTGTCCCTGTTCCATGATTTCTAACTTCTGAAGCAAACCTCTCTCATTTGTGACAGGGTCTTTTCTTAGCATTATTATTAGACAGTCTATCTATTAAGGTCAGGATTCAATTATTTTTCATCATTGAAGAGTAAGTACCATAGTAGCACATTTGTTTATTCATTGAGTCATTCAAAAAATATTCCGTGACTACTATATCTCAGGCATTGTTCTAGATAGATGTTGGTAAAAACAAATTTATTAGTGACACAAAAAAACAAAAATCTATTGTGCTTTAGTTTCAGGTGAAACAGAGATAAACATGTCATGGTAATAAGTGGTAGAAGGAAAGTAAATCAGGAAACGTAACTAGGAAGGATCAATAAGGAGGGAGGTATACTGAAACCTTAGTAAGGGATCCTGGGAAAGCCCCATTGAGAAGACGATTCTTAAGCAAAGATCTGAAAATGGTGAGGAAAAGAGGGGGCCATGCTGTACAGGGGACCTGCGTTCCAGGCAGAAGAAACAGGAAGTACAAGGACCGTGAGACCAGAAATATCTGGAGTGTTGTGAGGAGACAAGAGGGCAATTGAGTGTTCAGTGACTATGGGTAAGAATAGTAGGAGATGAAGCCTGAGAGGTAATAAGCAGGGCGGAGACAGGCAGATAAACAGTGTGATAAGGGTAGAGCCTGGCAACAGCTTTGTCCTTTACCCTGGATGAATTGAAATGCGTTTTGGATGGTTGTAAGCAGAGCAGTGACATGATCTGAAGTAGGATTTAAAAAGGATCACAGAGTCCACAGAGTCCACAGTCCACATGAGGAAGATAAGGGAGGGTGAGTGGAGAAATGAAGCGGGAAGCCTGTAGACCTGTAGACCAACTTGAAGGATAATGCAGTATTCCAGGAGAGAGATGACGGAGGCTTTAAGCAAGTCAGTAGCAGTAAATGAAGGTCAATTTCCAGATAGATTTGAATGTAGAGCCAACAAAATTTGATGTTTGAATGTGGGCGTAAGAGAGAAAAAGGAGTCAATGAATATTTAGTCAATGAATATTTGTGGAATGAATAAGAAGTAAAGCTTCGGGAATTCGTGTAATAACCCTGGAGGTACGGATGAAGGGGGATGTTAAATGAATTAGAGGACAAAGAAAAACCACCAGGCATCCAAGAGCTGAAACTCAGAGAAGGCGGACCCTTTTGACGAAACAGGAAAAAAGAAATCGGCAAAAGAGACTGTTAAACTCAGATAAATAGGAGAAGTCTTACAGAAGAGAGACTGGGCAATAGGAGGAAGCCTCAGAGAAGTCATTGATTATAGCGTCGGGAAATATAGTTTAAGATCAGAACTTAGATGGAAGCAGAAACAAAAGCAAATATAACATACAAACTGGAGATGAGGGCTTAGAGAACACCATGAAGCAGAGCTTTTTTGCTGTGACTCTTCATTCTAAGTCATTCCTCTGCTGCAGATGTCAGGGGATGACCTCTCTAATTTTAGGATGATTGAGTTGCCACAAATCTGAAGCTGCCCTTTACATATGAGAGGTTTGCAGTATAGTCTGTGGGCCCCAGCAGTTTTCCCTTTAAATTCTTTAAGCTGTAATTTGACTTGAATGATTTACCAGGTGACGTTTTCAAGGTTGAACATCCTTTCAAACAAAGCCTGTATGAGACCAACTACATTAAGAAATTAGAAATAAAAAGAACCAAACACAAAGAGTAAGGGGAAGAATTTCCTAGGAGCTAGACTTAAACATTAAAATGACCTGCTTAACCATAAGTAAAACAGGTTTCCTGGTGCAACAAAAACAGTGATTTATCCCAGGAAAAATGAGCATGGTTTATTTTCTGAGGTGTTTTATTTCTTTCGTTTCCTATTTGTCTTCAAGAGAGGATAAGGACACTTTTCAGTGTATTTTTTAAATAACACTAATTCTATGTTTTAGTCATCTTAGTGTGCTTATCTGGAATCTTCTTTAGGTGGATATGAGTTGTGAAACCCTTGTACCTAGCAAAATGATGTCAGATGTAAAACGAAACTCAGTCAAGTTCAAAGTAAGAAGAGCATGCCAGGATAGGAAAGAATGCCAGCAAACACAAGTATTTTGAAGATGATTTTAGCAGATGTTTGTGACTAGTCAAAACGATTGGGCAGAACTGTCTAGGCCGTGAGTCATCCAACAGGGTCAGCAATCATTGTGGCATTCACATTCAGTCTTCCAAATATGTTTGACCAAAGTTCCACACGATGACATACTTGCTGGCATAGCTAACACCAGATTAGCATTAATTATGATTAATCACCATGTATCGTCAACATTTTCTTGTTCAACGGTAGTTTCTAATGACTTTTTTGAAAGACTCTCTGCCTTTATTATCTCTCATTCTCCTGCTTCTTGGGACCATTTAGCTCCTTTCTCTGACATCTGCTCTGCCCAGAGGTAGATTTACCCTGGAATTGAAGCTTAAATGTCAATGCCCCTCATTTGCAAAGGCCCCTGTGAGAGTTAGGAGTGTCTGGGAGTTGTACAATGTGCTAGGCTGGAAGGGAAGCCAGGCTGTAATCAGGAACAATCACTAAGAAAACACTTCTCAGAAACTGCCTGGGGAAATCTTAGAAAAAAGGGGCCTGAGCTCCAAGGATTCTCTAAATTATTAGGTTTTCTTTTCTTATTCTAAATGAGGACTCGCTTCTTTGTTTTATTTTATATTTGTAACTCATATAATTTTTTTAAAAAGATCTCTGATGCTTTAGACCCCCATAAATTTTGACTGGCTTCTTTTCCTACCCCTAGAATCTAAAACCAATCCTTTCCGTAAGTATTGAGAATACAAGGAGTCTATGAGCAATAATTCTTGGGCTCAGGATGGAATTGAATCTTTCTGAGTCAGTTCTGATTGTATGCTCTGCTCAATTTCCGATAATGGTGGTGTTACTTTATTCCTCTATAATTAAGCATGTCCTTATATACCTTGGTTCAAGTATTTTAGTCAGTATCTTCGATCCCTGTCTGATTGCCTAATTCATCTCAGACTGAGATCTTTCCTGATCTTCTTCTAAGTTTTCCAGAAAATGGAGTTCTGTCACTTAATTGAACCTCTGAACCTCCTCAAGGCCTCCTGCCTGCATTTTTTGTCTTACCATCTGCTATTAGGTATTTCTTTACCTGTCCTGCCCATGGCTCTTAGACTGCTGGTTCTGGTCCTCCCTATTCTGGCAGAGCTTTTTATGACAGACATGAGATTAACATACATTGATCACAGGTGTTTGATTCAAACAGAAACTTTCAGTTAAACAATTGTATTATAATTCTACTTGGTGAAATCTCTAAGGATGCTCTCTTGAAATGAAGTATAGTCTACCTAAGAAAATACTGAGATCTATTATGTAATAGAAACAGTTGTAAAACTCTAATATTAGATGTTATTTTGTTAAAGATGTAAATAACTCTGATATTAGATGTTATGGAAAGAACAGAGAGGATAAAATCATAGAAAATTATAAAACTTTGGTCTTAGGGAAGTGGATATTCTTCAGAAATATGGCATAAAGGTACAAATGGTATTCTTAATCTACATTCTTAAAATCTGGGTAATGCATTCTGTGGCTTTTTTTTTTTTTTTTTCCAAAAAAGGAAACATTTTTGCAATAGAACTGAAAGTAAGGAGAATTTGCTTTAAAGCATATACCAATAGAGAAAAGCATGGCATTGGCCAGTGTGCCACACCATGACCAGTCTGACTGCAGCACCTTAGAATTATAAGTGTTGTCTTCTTTAGCGTATTTTTTCATAACAGGTTTCTAAAAGGGATGGTTTCTATCAGGTATAATTTTCTGTATTATAGGCACAGATCACAATGCACAGAGCCACTTCATCCTTTTTGAAGATCACTATAATGATCATGCAGCCCATTTGCTGAATGCATGTGAAATGGTGGGTGAACTCCCTGCAGACATCTTATTTTGCAAAGTTCTCTAACATTACATTATGCCACTCTGGTATTGAAAGGTAACCATTTGGTTACTGCCCTCTAATTTATCTTTTACTTCAACCACAGTATTTTTCTTAATTACTGTTGCAGTGTTACTTTGTTAATGTCTATGGGCACTCTTTTTTTTTTTTTTCAGCTGTTAATATGGTTCTTAAAAATTGGAATTCAGAGACTATTGACACCAATTATATCCTAATAACATTATTTAAGTGCAAAGGATTATCAGTATTTACCAAAAAAGGTTTTAGCTATAATAAAAGATAAATACTTATATGAACAACAGGTTATTAAATAAAAATTTTTTCCCTAAACATTTTAAATTTCAAGAAATGAGAAATATTATCAAATCAACTACTTTAATGCCTTCTTTGAATGCTTCAGTTTTTCAATAATTATAACTTATTTTCTAAATCAAAATAAATAAATGATACAACTAGTATCCACACAGCAAGATTGGCCAAAATCAATCCCAAAAGTCAAAAATCTCTTTTTATCTTTATTCCACTCTTGGTTTTCTTAAAGTAGATGCACAGTTTTTCATTCAACAAATAGTTTTAGTGCAGGGACCACATTCCAGACACTGTTCTTTGTCTTTCGGCTTTCAAAATGAATTAGATCCTGCTTTCTCTTTGAATATGTACATACAAAAGCAAATCACTGTGCTAAATAATAAATTAAATTGTTATAACTTGATTTAGTCTGTAATATATTTAAATTAAAACATATTAAAGAAAAAATAAACTTTCTGAATTTGGGAAACTGGATTATTTTGAATATATTACAATGTCCCAGATAAAATAATAATTTGAATTACCTTTTTATGGCAATAGTTTGTTGTTATTTGTTGTTGATACTGCTAAAGTGTATTTGACATTGGTCTATAATTAAGTAATTAAAGTTATATAATTATTTCATAGTCAAGAAAATAATTAGTTTTGATACTGCAACCACCTAAAACCAAAAATGCCACTTTTTATTGTGAGAATAAATCAGTAGAAGGTAAGTTATTAGAGTTTATTTGTAGTCTTTATTGTTGACAATAGGGCACATCCCCCCCACTTTCACATGCACTAATTTCTTTCTCTATCACAAATTTGATTTCTATTTTTAAGAGGATACTTTAAAGATTGCTCAACAACGACAGTATGACATTATGTTGACCTCAGGTCTTTGACTCAGGCCAATCTGGGTTCCAATCCTGATTTTGCCACTTATCATCTTTGAAACCCTGGGCTGTTTCTTAGCCTCTTGATTTGGCTGAAATTAAATAAAACTTACTAGTGCACATATGAAGTTGTCCAGAGACAGGGAAGTCCCCAGGCACAGTCTGTTAGGTCTCTGCCTCTATTTCTCTCCAATGTTATTGACCCTGCTCTCCTATGGTTCTTGTACTGGTAGCAACATGTTTACAGAAGTCCTGGGCATTATGTTGACAGGAAGTTACCCAGAAAAAGAAGAAGTGCTTTTATTTCTGTCTCTACCCAGAAACTGCCCAGAAGACATCCCCTTGTGTCACTGGCCAGAATTAGGTCATGTGGCCATTTTTAAACCAACCATGCCAGAAGAAAATGATTGCCATTCATGTTTAGTTTCATATCTATCCCTAGAGCTATAGATGATGTCAGCTTTCTCTGAATCACACAAGAGACAGTTTGATTTGGAAACTTAATAAAATTTAGGCCCCATGAGGAAGAATTATGAATGGTTGGGTAACCAATATAGTCCATTACCTATTAGTTGACTGCCTGCCAAGGAAGATGGTAGATTGGTAGAAGTCTGTCTTCTCTCTCTGTCTCTTTCTGTTTCTCTCTCTCTCTCTTTGTGTCTTCCTCTCCCCCTCACATACACACACACAAACATACACACATTCACACTCACACACATACCATTGCCAATCTTCTGCACGTGTGTCACAATTTTAGTTAGATTAATATGTAGTGTTTGCATGATTGTGGTTGTATAAATAATATTTATTGGTAAGCTAAGTAATTTACCATAATTTAATTTCCTTTCTTATATGTTTTCTGTTTTTCCTGAAATTAATAATTGCCTTTTAATTTTATTTATTGTGTAATAAATTATCATTAAATTATTTATTCAGTTACTTAGTTTTCTATGTGCCATCACTACATTTTAATTCTTTGGGATAAGCTGTAAAACTTCAACCAACGTGGTCAATCACATCAAGCAATTTCTTTTTCTTTTTTCTTAGAGATGACGCTCCTAGAGGAAACTTTCATCCTTCTCCTACCTGGATTAATGGAGCTGAAATTCCCATGGGATTTCTCATCATTGTAATCATTGGAATCCCTTAGCCTCTCTCCTTTAGTAGATCCTCATTCCTGTGATTCGTTCCATTGTTTTGGTGGAACATATCCTCCAGTAACTTTCTGAGAAAAACGTTCATGAAATGTACATATTTTGAAACTTTTCATGCCTAAAAATCTCCTCATTCCACTCTTATAAGTTAAATGCTAGTTTCAGTGAATATAAGACTTTAGATTGGTTTTCACTTTCCTTCAGAATTTCAGATTGTTTCATTGTTACAATGACTTCTCATCAAGGTTGTGTTTACAACCTGTATCTCTTGTCTCTCTGTCTCCCTCCCTCTAAAATATTTTGTATTCACAGTGTTCTAAAATTCACAGTGACATAATGATGCATTTTGGGGTAAATCTTCTGTTATTCATTGTTCTGTGTGTACAGTGAACCATTTTTTGAAAAAATTTCCAGTCCATTTTCTCTATTCTCTCTCCTATATTGATCCTCTAATTTCCTTACCTTCTCTGATTTTTCATTTATTTGCCTTTTTATTCTATTTAGAATATTATTTAAATTTATATACCACTTTCAAATTTTTATTTCATAATTTAAACTTTAGAAGTTGTTTCTTATTTTCTGAATGTTCATCTTTAAATGTCAGTCCATTATTGTTTTATGAATACACTGTCTTTTAATTCTTCAAATATAATAGAGTGGTTTTTTTTATAGTTTTCTTCAATTTCATGCCTGCGCTCTGTTTTCTTCAGTTCATTTGTTTTGGCCACTATATTTATGTGAAAGCTTGTCTCATATGGTCTGCTTATCCTTGACTTTCTAGTCAGAAGAAGTGTTTAAAAGATGACAGATAGCTCTATGTGCAAAGGTGGGGTTTGTCAACTGGCATACATTCTGTAAGGTGATGAGAGAAGAGAACATCTGGCCGGGAGCGGTGGCTCAAGCCTGTAATCCCAGCACTTTGGGAGGCCGAGACGGGCGGATCACGAGGTCAGGAGATCGAGACCATCCTGGCTAACACGGTGAAACCCCGTCTCTACTAAAAAAAACTACAAAAAACTAGCCGGGCGAGGTGGCGGCGCCTGTAGTCCCAGCTACTCGGGAGGCTGAGGCAGGAGAATGGCGTGAACCTGGGAGGCGGAGCTTGCAGTGAGCTGAGATCCGGCCACAGCACTCCAGCCTGGGTTGACAGAGCGAGACTCCGTCTCAAAAAAGAAAAAAAAAAGAAAGAGAGAAGAGAACATCTATTTTTTTTGTATGTTTACACATGTATATATTTTTATTTTACTATATATATATTTAAATTTTGAGAATAGCCTATGTTGATTGAATAAAAATTTAAACACTCCAAAGATGTGAAGTGTCAAAATCTCCGTTTTCTTTCTTTCTTTTTTTTTTTTATTATACTTTAAGTTCTAGGGTATATGTACATAACGTGCAGGTTTGTTACATATGTATACTTATGCCATGTTGGTGTGCTGCACCCATCAACTCGTCAGCACCCATCAATTCATCATTTATATCATGTATAACTCCCCAATGCAATCCCTCCCTCCTCCCCGCTCCCCATGATAGGCCCCAGTGTGTGATGTTCCCCTTCCCGAGTCCAAGTGATCTCATTGTTCAGTTCCCACCTATGAGTGAGAACATGCGGTGTTTGGTTTTATCTTCTAAACATTTTGTTTGGGGAAGGCTCCCGATGTCAGTATCTGTCTTTTCTTTTGATGCAACTTTTTTTTTTTTTTTTTTGAGTCAGTCTTTCTCTGTCACTCAGGCCAGTGGCGTGATCTCAGCTCACTGCAACCTCTGCTTCCTGGGTTCAACAAGCGATCCTCCTGTCTCAGCCTCCTTAGTAGCTGGGACTACAAGCATGCACCACCACACCCAGCTAATTGTTGTATTTATAGTAGAGGGAGGGGTCACACCATGTTGGCCAGGCTGGTCTTGAACTCCTGACTTCAGGTGATCTGCCTGCTTTGGCCTCCCAAAATGCTGAGATTACAGGCATCAGCCACTGTGCCCGGCCTTGATGCAACTTCTCTATAGAAGAAACCTTCAATTTCCTGAATGTAGGGGAGGTATGGCCTTTAAGTTTGGCTGTTATATTTTAGTTCTTGAATAGGGTGGGCTAAAATAATCTTGTGGATCTTACTACTCAGAATGTAGAGATTCATTTAGCTGCCATATTTTTAGTGTGTTACTTTATGTTATATTCATCTTAGGTGAGTTCCATAGTCAATTCCCTCTATTAATTCCCCATTTCACTGAAGAGTTGGAGTCAAAGGAGGAGTCGTTTTCTGTCTATGCCAGGAGAGACAGAAGATCTGAGGGGCAGAGACTTTCTATAAAGACTTTATATTTGGCTTGTGGCCCTATCACATAATTTCACATTCCAACATACGTAGTAGCTCCAAATTACGAGTCTTTTTCTAGCAAGAACTGCTTTGTTTCTTACTGAAATTTTCATCTGCAGGAATATGCATTTCAGCTTCTTGAAACTTATATATAAAGTCTGAATGGTCAACATATTAAACATATATTCTTTAAAAACTGTATCATCAAAATGAACTTAGTCACTAAAGAGTGAGCTTGATGGTGTCAACATTCCATAGCATATATTTATTTTACTGTATCTGTATAATTACACCTCAATAAAATTTGAACTTGACCTGTGGGAATGAGGTGATCTGGAGGAAAATGTTTTAAGGGTTCTTTGTAGAAAGTCTGTGTTTGTTTTATCTGCTGATAAGGACATACTTGTGGTTCCAACTAAACTACTCTGCTTTATTCATGCCTCTGTTTGAAGAAATAAAATGTGCTAAGGGTGCTTTAAATCAATAGATGCAGTTCTCAGGGACTGGATGAAAATGTCTTTTATGAAACTATTTTGATGCTTTATTAAATAAAAAATGTATTGATTCATCTGTAGAGCTTTGGGCACCGTGTATATCGTGTGTACTGGGAATAGACTGTGTTGGGAACAGAAGCATTTCTAGTCCTTTGGGAACTTGTAATCTATCATAGGGGATGATGATGAAAAAGTAATAAAAGCATTGTAAATGTGATGAAAGGAAGAAGTACGAAGTGTGTGGATGTGGGCTGGTATGGAGGGTTAACATAGTCAGGGAAGGGTTTGATAAGAAAATGTTTAAATGAAGACTGAAATTGTAAGACTCATTAGATGAAGGAGGAGTTAGGGAGAGAGTATTCCAGGGATTTGAAAATCATAAAGCATGAGGACAGACTCAAATTGCTCACCAGTAGTGAGCAAGGTGTGTGAGAGGAGGTAGAACTAAAAGGCAGGGTGGAGTTGGAAGGACGTTTGGTGGAGGAGAGTTGGCTTTTATGGAAAAGTCAATTGGAAGTCGTTGAGTTCGAAATGCAAGAGAAACATAATCAGATTTGCTGTTCAAAAATATTCTACCAACTGCCATATAAACAATTTATTGGAGGCAACTCTACCTCCTGGATATGGTCAAAGACAGCTCAATTTCATCCTTTTTTTTTCCCGCATAAAGTGAATAGAATTAAAATAAGATTTTATTTGTTTTCCTTATAGTAAACAATATTTTTAAGAAATGATCTTTTTTCTCCCAATAGGTGCTAAAAACCTCCTTCATGGGAGGAAGGTTTAACTCGTAGGTAGGACAGGAAATGAAACAGAACCAACTTTAGACACCCTAAGCTGGGCACTAGTCCAATGCATGTTGTCTAAATATGTTCAGAAACAGCTACTTAATTATGTAAGTCTAATAATATAACTTTCCTGAGGATTCAATTATCATAATTGGCCAGAATTAAAATGGATATAAATATTATAAATAAATTATGTGTATAATATTTAAAAATCTATTACGAATAATACAATGAAGCATCTAACTTAGAAAATAAAACATTACCAAGTGGCATTTGTTTTCAATGAAAATTTTAAATTTAATATTGAGGCACTGATTCCTTAATTTTTATTTAAATGGGAATGCATCCCATATTTACTTAATTTTGCAAAAACTTCTTTACTAAAAAGTATTTTATAGCATGAAAATATTTTTATTCATATTTAAAATAATTTACACAGATAGTATCAGGAAGATTTACAAGCAATAAAGCAACACAGAGTATACATTATGAAAAATCCTCCCAGACACAAAAGTAGAAGATTTTGTGCATGCATTAAAAATAATTAAGTCTTGAGTTGGGTGTGGTGGCTCATGCCTGTAATTCTAGCACTTTTGGAGGCCAAGGTCGGTGGATCACCTGAAGTCAGGAGTTCGAGACCAGCCTGGCCAACATGGCAAAACCCTGTCTCTACTAAAAATACAAAATTAGCAGGGTGTGGTTGCAGGCACCTATAATCCCAGCTACTCCAGAGGCTGAGACAGGAGAATCACTTGAATTCAGAAGGCGGAGGTTGCAGTGAGCCAAGATCGTGCCATTTCACTTCAGCCTGGTCGACAGAGCCATACTCTATCTCAAAAAACCAAAAGAAAAAAAAATTAAGTATCATACACATAAAAACTAGAAAGATTTTAAATCGAACTATAGCCTAGTTAAGATTGCTTTTAATAAGATTTTGCATAAAGTAAAATTTAAAAGCTTGATTATGAAATAATTTAAATCCTTTCAAAAACTTTCATAAATAAACTGGAACCTCCAATTGTTCATGTAAAGCATGAACAATATATAAACATGTAAAACAATATGCCTAGCATGCTTTCTAGACAGCATATAATTTGTAACTGCATTTGTATACTCTGAAACCTTTGTAGTATATTTAAATTATTTTAAATGAAATTCAGTTTAGCATTAAGTCAAAAAAATTTAAACAAAAGGTAAAACTATCAAAGTAGTTCAAATTCAATATCAGTTTTAATAAAAGCTTTCAAAACATATAATCTTTACAACCAAGAGAAATTAGTTTTTCATTTTTCTAAACTCAATCCTGTGTTTTTCCTATAATGATTTTAAGCACTAATGCAAGAGAGAAGGTCCACAAAACATCTGCTACTTTATTTTGCATTAATTTGTTCTTTGCAGTAATTTGAGAAAATACATTTAGAAATTGAACAAAGTTCAGTTTTCAACGTAACTAAGAAACCAATTGTATTCAAATTGTAAAATAAATCTGTGGATGATCTGCAGTACTAGAGTGACATAACTCTGAGAATCAAGTACTCATAGATACTAAGATCAGCATCAAGATAATCTAAATCAATATTGTTCCCTTCATATCAAATATTGCTGAGGCTTTCATATGACCACCTACAATTATGTGACTTTTTTAGTGCATCATTTGAAGAAAGTTTGGTCTTGGTCTCATGACAGTGTGAAGAGGTAGCTATGGAACATGAGGCATAGGTTTTACATTTCCCCGAGTTGCCACAAGGATCTGCTAATACAATTTGGCATCATTCATAGTGCCAATAATCGCTGTGTGCATTTCAGAGATAAAACATTTAGCCTCTCTTAAAGGAATGTAGTAATTGTAAAAAGGAAGATGTTGTGTAAGGTCACTATGCATGGAGATCTTCTGCTTCTCCAATGAGTTCTCATCAGAAAGTACCTTCTCTTACCTCCTGGGCCCCTGACAGATAGCAGGTCCAGAGCTACACCAAGGCTTTCTATCTACCTCATAGTGTGAACTCCCAGGAAAACCTGTCTTAACCTGCATTATGAGTTAAGTTGATACAGCATTGTTTGATATTTTCATTGAATTGCTTGAGAGGGTTATGTCTTCCTTGGTTGAATCAGAAACAGGTTAAAGCCCAATATTTATTTTTAAAGTTACATCGGTGAGATTCTGTTTTAGGGAACTTTGGAAGTTAGTTTGATGAATGATTTTTGATCAAGTGTTAGTTTCCAACCTCACAAATGTAATAACTCTTGTTCTGTACTTGTAAGCCATATACTACATTAGAAATAGTCGCATTGTTTTTACTCTGTAGTGGACATAAAGAAGAATATAACAACCGTTCCTAAAATAAAATTTTAAAAACTGTTTAATTTGCTGTTCAATTTAATGAGATTTACCTAAGATGCCTAACTCCAAGTTGTTATCTTTTTTATAAGATAACCTTTTTCTCATTTTTTTGCTCTTTGCAAGAGCTAAGTACAATCTGAATAAACAATATTAAATAACAACAAAAAACCATTATGTTTTTCCATGAGATGTTCAGGAATGCAAGAATTCATTTTTGATCATTTGCCAGCATAGGGCTATCTGATCCTCGGAAGCTTTCTCTGTTAATTGAATGGCTTGTACAGCTACCTACCTCTTTCCTCAACATCCAACCCACAGCGTCAATCTTAAAGTAATTGTTATCGTTTACTTTATAGAAAAAGCAGAAGCCATCAGTATAAAGGTTTTGCACTAAATTCCCCTCCTACTTCTGTTGCTCCAACCATAGATGGACTTGCATTTATTGTCGTCACTGACTCTCCCAGGAAAGTCTCTCCAATTTTGCTCTGGATCCACTCACTTGGAACTTCCTCACACACGGCACCGTATCAATGGCCCTCTCTCCTATACACTCAACTCTCTCTCTTTATACTTAAAAAGCACTTAAATACAATACAGACTCTATTATAAAAGAGTCTCTTATAAAAAACTCTTATTATAAAAGCAAAAGGCTCATATCTTTGGCCCTACATATTCATTTACCAAATTTCTAGGCCAGAGATTCTCAAACATTTGGTCTCAGAAATACTTTCCCTCCCTAAAAATTATTAAAGGCCCCAAAGACCTTTTATTTGTAAGGGTTATATTCATTGATATTTACTGTATTCAAAGTTACTGTATTCAAAGTACTGTATTCAAAGTTAAAACAGATATTTAAATAATATTTGTTCATTTTAAAATAACAATGTTAACTAGGTAACATCAATAACATATCAAAAATAACTATTTTATAACAAAACATTTAGTTAAAAGAATGGCAAATTTCTTTAGTATTTGGGTTAAGAAGACACAGCTACACTCATATCTTCTGCATTTAATTCCTCATGGGGTTTTTGAAGTACATGAAGAAATCTAGCCTTACACAAATATGTGGCAAAAAAAAAAAAAAAAAAAAAAAAAGACAAGATTATCTTAACAGCCTTTTCAGATAAGTGTGGATAGTCTTCTTTGATGACATACCAAAATTTGAAAAGTGGCAATTTCTGAAAGGTTGGTTGTGATGTGAAATCTGTGTTTGGTATTCTGTTACATTAAAATTAAAATCGATTCGTGCATCTTGCACTTTGAATGGATCTTTTACCCATGTATGATTTTGTAACTTTGTGCATCAAATGTTTCCAATATATTGGCTCACTTAGTTATACAGAGCTTCTAAATATACATTAGAAAATTCCCCTACATACTCATGAGATAATGAAAGTGAAAAAAGGCAAATACCACTTAAATATTAGTATAAAAATAATTTTGATTATTTGTAGACTATAGGGCCTAGTGATTAAGAGAACAGGATCTGGTCTCAGACTAATATGTACAACTATAAGCTCTGCCCACCTTAAGAAAGATACATGCCTCCATTTATCATGGGTATAATAAAATACCTGCATCATTAGAACTGTTGTTATGTTGAGATGACATAATACATGTAACATAATGGCACACAGTAAATGACCAAGAATGACAGTTTTGTTTTGTTTTGTTTTGTTTTTTAACATTTCCTTTTAGTTCTGATTTTCTCCTGTGCTTTCAATTTATATTCATGTTCTCTCTACCTTCACTTTGTTCTTTCTTCTGGGATCTGACATTCAGGGTATATGTGTCCTTAGGTCCTGACTGAAGAAAACGTTCAGGTCACAATCTTCAGCTAAATCCAAATTGGACCAGGAGACAAATTCATTCACGCTTGTTAAGAAGTGAGACAATTTCTAAAACATGGAAAGCAAAGCAAATTGAGTCCTTTAATCCCAGGATCCAGAAGTTTCACAGGTGAAAGATATGACTTATTAAGGGAAGGATATGACTTATTAAGAGAAAGCTCTAACTATGTATAGGGGTTCCTTGAGCATATCTGTGATAGGAAGCAGAGTTTCTCCTTCAGGCTGTTTGAGTTAATGGAACATTTGTGAAGGGCATGATGTTAGCCTGGGAGAATAGTTGATTTAGCTCCTGGGCCATAGAAAGAAAATAGCTGACTTCAGTCCTTTGTAAGAAGTCTGGCTCAAGTTGGATTCAAATTTCCCGTTCTGGTTACAACTGCTGTGTAACAAATCACCCCAAAATCTGGCAGTGCCACTTACATTAAGTGCCACTTTTATTAAGCTCACAGATTCTGGCCTCAGAAATGCAGAAAATGCACAGGAAAAACAGCTTCACCCTGCTTCTCCTCGTCTGTGGTGTCAGCCAGGAAAATTCAAAGGCTAAGAGAAAACTGAAAGAGCTGGAATCATCTGAAGGCTCACTCACTCACTGTCGGGCTCAGTGCCTACGCATAGTCTCTCCAGGGAGCCTGAGCTAATTCACAGCAGACAGCTTCAAGGTAGTCAGACTTTGTATGGTGGCTTAGAGCTCCAAGAGTGAGTGTTCCAGAAACGAGCTTGAAACTGCACTGCCCTTCATGTCCCAGCTTCATAAGCCACACAGTGTCATTCCCACCACACTCACCTGGTTGAAACATTCACAATCACAAGACTACCCATATTAAAGGGGAGGGGACAAAGACCCCATCTCTCGCTAGGAGTTGTGTCAAATAATTTTTGGCCATGTTTTAAAACTACCTGAGTGCCAGACAAGGAAACTATTAATTGGAGTTTAATGTAAAGAACAATTTAATCCTGTGAGCGTGGACCCAGGGACGGGAAACAAACAGAAGCAACAAAACATTTCTGAGCCCAGGGAGTCAGAGGTTAACTTGGATACTTCAGGACTTGGCTGGCTTGGGCTGGAAAAGCATCAGAGTTTCTTTGGTAGTAGAGCTGGATATGAAGAGACTGAATGCAGAAGCTTGGCAAGAAAAATGGGAGAACAGAGAATAAAGAAAACAAAATCACTCATAATCCAACTCCCCAGAAGTAACCAGTCTTTACATTCTGATGTGTTTCTTTTAGTGTTGTGTCTGCATATATGTATATTTGTGATTTATGTTGTGTGTATATGTACGTAAGCAAGAAAGAATATGCATGTGAAGCAACATTGCAATCATACAATATAATCAATTTTATGTCCCATCTTTCAACTCAAGAATTGGCTTACTTCTCATTGGCATCCCACCCTGAACAGATTTACATTTCAGTTCTGTTCACTTCTGCTAAATCAGCTAAGTTAGTCTTGATAGACTTCCTGTGTGCCTAAGTTTCTCTGTCCATTGCCAACAACTTGCCACTGAGTTTTTGTTATTGTTGTTTTAAGTATTTACCAACTTGAAAAAGACTTTCCAACCAAGAAAGAAACAAAGTCATTAATTACTCCCGACCGTAAACCTAAGGGCCAAAGCCTCTAATATATTAAACAACAAAGTTTCTGCCCTGTAAAGCAGACTCTGCCATCTTGCACCAATGCACCATTCTTGGTGCAGAAGCAACAGCAACAGCAATGATTACAAACAAATCAACAAAAAACAAACTGCTACTGCAACCATTGCTGATTGCTTCCAGAAATATTGAGAAGGCCCCAGATTACATATTTGGCCACCTAAGGTCCTAGCTGGTTTGCTCCTTGTAACAAATGCCTAAAACAACATAATTGACTCCCATCTCCTCAACTGGTACCCTCATTTACCAGCAACCAGTTGTTATGAGATAGAAAAGTGACCAATTAACAGCTCCTAAGCTTCCTGTGCTGACTTCTGAGACACACTTGCTTCATTCCTAACCTTCTAACCCCTTGCTCCATTCCTAATGCTTGCTCCTTTCCTAACACTTGCTCCATTCCTAACCTCCTAACCCCTTCTGAAAGCATGAACTGCAGGACAATTTGGTTAGGAGAAAAATTATTCCTAGATTTTTATCAGAGGACAAAACTTTAGCTAGGTGTTAAACGTCTCCTGCTAAAAGGCTTAGAAGAGCATAAGAGGGAGTCAAGCTGAATATAGAAAGTGTTGCATTTTTAAACAAAAATGGCTTTTTTTTTTTCTTTTGGCCAATGAATATTTCCAAATAACTAGTGTCTGCTTTAAAGTGACTATCATGACTGGGAACACAATAATTCTAACGATGCTATTCTTATCCACACCCTTTAAAATGTGTCATTTGAAGTTATCTTTATAGAGACTATCATATTAGTTTGCTTATACTCAATGACATTTATTCAACATTTATTTAGTCCCTACTTCTTGTTAGTTACTGTTATAGGCAGTGAGGATATAGGTAAACATAACACACAATATCTCTGCCTTTTCAGAACGCATAAACAAGCAAACAAATTATATTTCTTTTTTTCCATAAGTTATTGGTACAGGTGGTATTTGGTTACATGAGTAAGTTCTTTATTGGTGATTTGTGAGATTTTGGTGCACCCATCACCAGAGCAATGTACAGCGTACCATAATTGTGGTCTTTTATCCCTCGCCCCCCTCCCACTCTTCCCCCACCAAGTCCCTAAAGTCCATTGTATCATTCTTATGCCTTTGTGTCCTTATAGCTTAGCTCCCACATATCAGTGAGAATATATGATATTTGGCTTTCCATTCCTGAGTTACATCACTTAGAATAGTAGTCTCCAATCTTATCCAGGTCACCACAAATGCTGTTAATTCATTCCTTTTTATGACTGTGTAGTATTCCATCATATATACGTACCATGGTTTCTTTATCCACTCGTTGACTGATGGGTATTTGGGTTGGTGTCACAAGTTTGCAATTGTGAATTGTGCTGCTATAGACATGCATGTGCAAGTATCTTTTTTGAATAATGACTTATTTTCCTCTGGGTAGATACCCAGTAGTGGGATTGCTGGATCAAACAAATCAGTAAGAAAGAAACAAACAATCCCATCAAAAAGTGGGTTAAGGACATGAATAGACAATTCTCAAAAGAAGATATACAAATGGCCAACAAACATATGAAAAAATGCTCAGCATCACTAATGATCAGGGAAATGCAAATCAAACCCACAATGTGATACCACCTTACTCTTGCAAGAATGGCCATAATCAAAAAATAAAGAACAGTAGATATTGGCATGGAGACGGCCAACAGGGAACATGTCACTACTGGTGGGAATGTAAACTGGTACAGCCACTGTGGAAAACCATTTGGCGATTCCTTAAAGAACTAAAAGTATAACAAATTCTATTTCTGATGGTGTTACGTGCTAAGAAGAAAGAGAGAATGACGTGAGGGACTGGATGGATCTGGGCATGCTTTTCTGAGGTGGTGACATGAAGAAAAGGAGTAAGCTACCTTAAGACATAAGAATGATCTAGGACCCTTCTGGGAAACAAAGCTTTGTGAGTAAATGGAAAGCCACTGGTGGTTTTCAGAAGGGAGTAATTTAATTTGGTAAAGATGGGTTTAACGTAAGTGAGTGAATATGATGAGTGTTTCAACTGAAGCATAGAGTTTATGACACAAATTCAGTTTTGTAGTTTGCAGGATACGGAGTCATTTCTAAAAGATGATTTCCAAAACTGTATTAACAAAAGAAACCTTAGGAAATTATGCTCACTGGGCTCTCACCACAACTAAATCCTGACAAAGAATAAATATTTTGTTAAACACACACACACACACACACACACACACACACACACACACACACACACACACGAGAGAGCAGTTAGGTTTGCAAATAATTTAGTGTGTTTAAAAACCAAACAGATGAGCTGTCTGTAGCTAGGTAACTTGGCTACTCACATTGCTTTTCTTTTCTTTCTTGGAGGGTTAAATATGATGTTTGATTTTTTTAAAAATTCTTCATGAAAACTTTAATGGTATAGTCTAGACTATATAGTCTAGAGTCTATATATAGTCTATATATATAGACTCTATAGTCTAGAGTCTATATATAGTCTATATATATAGACTCTATAGTCTAGAGTCTGTCTAAATGATCACATTCAAACATAAAGGGGCCCAAGGTAAAGGCAGTCACCTGAACTCTAAAAACAGAAATGGGTCATGGTTCACTAGGGGAACTCTCGCTAACAAGGACATACGGAAACATGGAATCCATACACATTTTTTTTTACCATTTCGTTTACTTTACCACTCAGACTTTGAGTATCTTCCCGTAAGTTTGTCTGTGACTCAGTTTTAGTTTCAGATGACCTAATGCTTCCATCTAATCAAGGAAAGGGAACATGATTATTTAACATATCCATGATCCCTGGTTAGGATGCCAGGAGCCTCTAAGAGGGCTAATCTTGTGGCTTGGCATTTTTCATCTTTTCTTTTTACTTAAAAAAAAAAAAAAAAAAATCATTGCTTACATGTGGCCTGCTATCCAAACATTTCTTTTATTCCTTGAGAATATTTCTGGGTCCATTTGCCTTGATAGCTCATAAAAGACTATCCAAGAGCCTAAGTTAACCTTGTATAGAACAAAACTAGAGCAGTTCCTACACTTCCTTCTTTGCTTTTACTTAGTAAAAATGCTAATGTTTCCAAGGGCCAGCCTTATCCACATATATTATCTCATTTTAGATCTCACAATCACACTGTTATCAAAACAATTCAGGCATTATGACTTTAATTTACAGATGCAAAAGTGGAAGAGCACAGAGCTTCGTGTCCCACCTAAGGTTACTTAGTAAGGCTGGCTGCTGGACTCAAGCCACCGTCTGGGCCCCACAAAATTTAATACACTCTAATACATCACAATGTTTCTGTAGAACACATCCAAAACTTAACATATATACTCTTTCCTACCCCCAAAATGAGCATTAGACACTTATACTTCAAGTGCTTGTTGTGCTCTTATTGTATATTTGTTATCTATCATCACAGTTTGTGTGGTTGATGGAGAATTCCAGAAAATGAAGTGTAATAGTTGGCAGAGATAATAGTCCTTCATTCTCTCTCTAGACCATTATGGAAAGAGACTCTCTGGTTTATATTCAAAAATGGCACTGAAAACATCAGTCAGGAGATAAATTTACTTGAATTTCACTGTCCTCTTAAGCTTACATTTCCACATCAATAAAAGTGGTATGATACATGGAAAAGGGGTCCCAATAATTCTGCAAACACGCCAGCTAGCCTATATGTGCATTTTCTTGATCTGCAACTTTTTTGTGTGGTTCAGGAAAAAAAATATTAGCAAAAACTGTAATAGGTTGAATTGATCAAAAGGAGGAAGGTATGAGGGTAGGGATGGAAGTAATAGGAGTAGAGTTTGGGAGTTGCCTAATTACTGAGTTGAGTGAGGGCATATAGCAAAGAAACTAAGCCATTTGTTATAAAGTTTAGCATTATTCAGGAAGGGAGATGAATGAAGACTTCTTGGAGGTATTACTGGGCATTAGCAAGGTGATTTCTCTTTGCTTTCTCCTCAGTGTTCGGTCTCCTTAACACTCCTTTACATACAGAGAAAATTTGCATTGCTTTTTAGTGATTTTTAGAGTACTGTTGTGTTTTGTTTGTAGGGTTGTCAGATTTGACAAATCAAAATATTGAGAAATACAGGAAGTACCCACCCCAATTAAATTTGATTGCATTCAAGGACATTCAGATAAGCAATGAATAATTTTTCTGTGTGTCTTAAATATTGCATGTGACATTCTTTTATTAAAAATTGATGTCTAAAATTCACATTTAATAGGACCTGTATTTCATCTAGCAACTTGGCTAAAAACAGATAAAAGCAAGACAGTTTATTTTTTTGGCTTACATGCAAATTGAGGGAAAGTTTCCTGGAGGCTTTCAGGCAGTAACAGCTGTTGCCAAACTTGTCTCAACATTAGAATCACCTGAAAAACTCCAGATGCCAGTGCAGTGGCTTTGGAATTCTGCCAGGGTGTGGGATTTTTCAAAGTATTCCAGGTGACTCATGTACAACAGTGAGGAGCTGGTGACTGATGTCCAGTGTTCCTTAATTTGCCCTACATGTAACAAACATTTAGGGAACTTTTAAGTATACCCATGTCCAGATCCCACCAAGAACAATTAAATCAATGTCTACAGGCAAGACCCCTGTATTGGTATTACTAAAAAGTTTTCAGGAAATGTTAATGTTTCTTCATTAGAAAGCCCTAAATTATAGTCTAAAAATGGCATCCCCTGGCCTTTCCAGGTATAGGATTTCTAGTTATAATATATCTCAAAAGAAATTAATTTTTTTCTTATATTTTTGAAATTAATATTAATATTTTGAATTTAATATTTTTCTTATAAATTCAAGTAATGCAGAAAAATCTAAAATAAATATGAACTCCCAAAATCTACTTTCCAGAGGTAACTGCTGTTAAAATCTTGATCTATTTCTAACTTTTTAATCATTTTTAATCATTTACCAAAATTTTTAATCATTTACCAAAATATGGAGAATTATATGCTTATACTCTGAAAAGAATGTGTCCTTGATAGAAAAATTGTAACCATCAATTAGGTTAAATGTATCAACCCTTAGATATATTTTTAAAAATGAACATCTGACTTAGGGCTTACATATTTTATTTATTCTTTTTTTATTATTATCATTATACTTTAAGTTCTAGGGTACATGTGCACAACGTGCAGGTTTGTTACATATGTATACATGTGCCATATTGGTGTGCTGCACCCATTAACTCATCATTTACATTAGGTATATCTCCTAATGCTATCCCTCCCCACTCCCCTCACCACACGACAGGCCTTGGTGTGTGATGTTCCCCATCCTGTGTCCAAGTGTTCTCATTGTTCAATTCCCACCTATGAGTGAGAACATGCGGTGTTTGGTTTTCTGTCCTTGCGATAGTTTGCTGAGAATGATGGTTTCCAGCTTCATCCATGTCCCTACAAAAGACATGAACTCATCCTTTTTCATGGCTGCATAGTATTCCATGGTGTATATGTGCCACATTTTCTTAATCCAGTCTATCATTGATGGACATTTGGGTTGGTTCCAAGTCTTTGCTATTGTGAATAGTGCCACAATAAACACATGTCTGCATGTGTCTTTATAGGAGCATGATTTATAATCCTTTGGGTATATACCCAGTAATGGGATGGCAGGGTCAAATGGTATTTCTAGTTCTAGATCCTTGAGGAATCATCACACTGTCTTCCACAATGGTTGAATTAGTTTACAGTCTCACCAACAGTGTAAAAATGTTCTTATTTCTCTACATCCTCTCCAGCACCTGCTGTTTCCTGACTTTTTAATGATCAACATTCTAACTGGTGTGAGACGGTATCTCATTGTGGTTTTGATTTGCATTTCTCTGATGGCCAGTGATGATGAGCA
The DNA here is from genome assembly GCF_007565055.1 of Rhinopithecus roxellana. Lineage (NCBI taxonomy): Eukaryota > Metazoa > Chordata > Mammalia > Primates > Cercopithecidae > Rhinopithecus > Rhinopithecus roxellana. Next base: position 111,131,411 of record NC_044549.1, on the reverse strand, counting down.
TTTTTTCATGTGTGTGTTGGCTGCATAAATGTCTTCTTTTGAGAAGTGTCTGTTCATATCCTTCACCCACTTTTTGATGGGGTTGTTTGATTTTTTGTTGTAAATTTGTTTAAGTTCTTTGTAGATTCTGGATATTCGCCCTTTGTCAGATGGGCAGATTGCAAAAATTTTATCCCATTCTGTAGGTTGCCTGCTCACTCTGATGGTAGTTTCTTTTGCTGTGCAGAAGCTCTTTAGTTTAATTAGATCCCATTTGTTCAATTTTGGCTTTTGTTGCCGTTGCTTTTGGTGTTTTAGACATGAAGTCCTTGCCCATGCCTATGTCCTGAATTGTATTGCCTAGGTTTTCTTCTAGGATTTTTATGGTTTTAGGTCTAACATTTAAGTCTCTAATCCATCTTGAATTAGTTTCTGTGTAAGGGGTAAGGAAGGGATCCAGTTTCAGCTTTCTACATATGGCTAGCCAGTTTATCCAGCACCATTTATTAAATAGGGAATCCTTTCCCCATTTCTTGTTTTTGTCAGGTTTGTCAAAGATCAGATGGCTGTAGATGTGTGGTATTACTTCTGAGGGCTCTGTTCTCTTCCATTGGTCTGTATCTCTGTTATGGTACCAGTACCATGCTCTTTTGGTTACTGTAGCCTTGTAGAATAGTTTGAAGTCAGGTAGCGTGATGCCTCCAGCTTTGTTCTTTTGGCTTAGGATTATCTTGGCAATGCGGGCTCTTTTTTGGCTCCGTATGAACTTTCAAGTAGTTTTTTTCCCAATTCTGTGAAGAAACTCATTGGTAGCTTGATGGGGATGGCATTGAATCTATAAATTACCTTGGGCAGTATGGCCATTTTCACGATATTGATTCTTCCTATCCATGAGCATGGTATGTTCTTCCATTTGTTTGTGTCCTCTTTTATTTCATTGAGCAGTGGTTTGTAGTTCTCCTTGAAGAGGTCCTTCACATCCCTTTTAAGTTGGATTCCTAGGTATTTTATTCTCTTTGAAGCAATTGTGAATGTGAGTTCACTCATGATTTGGCTCTCTGTTTGTCTGTAATTGTTGTATAGAAATGCTTATAATTTTTGCACATCGATTTTGTATCCTGAGACTTTGCTGAAGTTGCTTATCAGCTTAAGGAGATTTTGGGCTGCGAAGATGTGGTTTTCTAAATATACAATCATGTCATCTGCAAACAGGGACAATTTGACTTCTTCTTTTCTTAATTGAATAGCCTTTATTTCTTTCTCCTGCCTGATTGCCCTGGCCAGAACTTCCAACACTATGTTGAATAGGAGTGGTGAGACGGCATCACTGTCTTGTAGGGCTTACATATTTTAAAAGCTTGTATGTTGGGAGATAAGTATTTCGTTATGGGGTTTAGATGCAGATAAGAGGCCCCTCCAAAAGATTTTATTTAAACATTTTATTTCTTAAGTGAAAACAGTCTAGGAATCATACGGCAGCCCTGTGGTGGCATTACTTTATCGAAGAAATCCTCAGCAATCCAAGTTTCTTCTAACTTGTTTTACTATTCATGGTTTACATTCCCAAGATCAGCTCATGGTCCAGGAAAGGTATTCTGCTGTCAGCCTTTACATTGACACTGGAGTCCACAAGAAGCAGGAAAGAATAAATAGAAGCAAAAGATATACGCCACTTAACTTTTAAAGAAGTTGCCACATTTCACTTTTAATGGGCCAGAACTTTGCCATGTTTCCACACCTAGCTGCAAGGAAATACTGTGTTTATTCCAGGCTTCAATGTGAATCAATGAAATCAGAAGCTATAACATTAGGGGAGACTTCAACAGACAAGCACACCTCTCCCACAATCATTCCTCACTCCTGACATTCCCATGTGAGATAGTGGCATTACAGAACACTCCTGACCATTCTCTGCCCTCTGAAAGAAAAAACAGCATGAGTAGTTCAATTCCTTCTTTGTGCCTCTCTTTGGGGAGGCAGCCTATCTGAAGGGCACACACAGTCCTACCTCCTCCAGGGGGTAATATTACAGAGCTAAGCCTCTACCAGGAACCCCTCTGCTTTTCCGTCTCTGCCTGAGACAGGGAGGGCAACTGATTCTATGCCATTCTGCAAACCTATTGTTGCCGGAATATATGGCATATCCTTAAAACAGCCTTATCAGGATAAAAATGATTTCTGTTCTCCTCTGATATCTATTTCTCAATGGATTTCATTGACAAAGTAATCTCTCAAAATACCAGCAATATAAACATAGCTTCCTTTTGAAATTTACAGAGCTATCATTGAAGTAAATGACATAATCTCTCCCTGATTTCTATGTCCAGGGAGGCCCTCTGATTTTAACTCAAACAGGTGGCATGAACACTTTGTAAACAGAAATGCATAAAGCCATATAGAATTAAGAGAGATACACAAACACAATAAACAGAAAACAAAACAGAAATGTTATAAATATTAGAAAAAATAATAATATCTAAGTAATTCAAAGGAATAAAACAGACCCTGAGCATGGCCAGGAAAAATCTTCATAGCTGTCATCTGATTTACCAGACTTTTGAAAAAAATATCCCCACATCCCCAGCTATATTGTCCATTCGATGTCATCTGTCAGGCCACTAGGTAGGCTGGGTCATATCTGGGCAGATTGCATTCCATACCCATTCGCCATATTTTCCTTTTCCTATTCAAATAATGGCTTGATTCTGTCTGTGCCCATCTGACATTCTCATTTTAAGTAACAATTACATCTCCTCAAAGCAGGAAAATCTATCAATTAATAGTTTTTAACAAAAAAAGTAAAAATACATATTTGAATAAAGAAATTGAACTCAGATGTGCGTGGTGACTATGGAAGAAGAGAAAGGTTTATCAGTGTATGAGTGGAGGAATAAATAAAAAATTATGTTACCTGGGACACACACATTTTAAATGTTTTGTTGCTGTTTTTATAACACAGTAATTTCGTTTCTCCTTTATAGTTAGAAAACCTCTGAAATTAAAATGATTTATGGAGGTAGACACCATGAGTATGTGCTTAAAAAAGATTTTGAACATTAGAATAATTTGAAACTGGGTTTTAATTTTTTCATGCTTAAAATCTCAATGTTATGAAAGATGTTGCTTTAAAATGCTTTAAATCTCTGCTAAATTTTTGCTGTGGCAGCACGGAAACTGGAATCAAAATAGCGATCTGTATTTTTAGTTCTGGTTTGATTGCTAGTTAATTCTCAATGTAATTTTAGACATATCACCTGGGCCTCTCCCTTCCTTCACGTGTGTATTAGAATGTAGAGCAGACGGCCCTTAATACTACTTCTGATTTTAAAATTCATTGATTCTATTCATTAAAATTTATAGATTGGTACTGATACATTCTTGGATTTAAAAATGAGCATAGTTTAACAAAAAAATCCACGAGCTGGTGCTGCCCCCTATTGTAGCTTGTTTTATTCAGCTTTCTGACATGGAGCAAGGAGTAGCAAAGCGAAATAAATATTTTGTTACTCTACTTGCTTCTCTCTAGCACTCTCTACTCGTTTATTTCTGTAAAATCAAGAGGTTTTAAAATGGTCTGATTTCTAACTATATTATCTTTTATCTGTCATAATGAAAAAAGCTAAAACTCATGTAAATTATGTTAGTGATTGTTAGCTAAGGCAATTTGAGCATCATGTTTTCAAAACTATTTAAGGAAAAGATTGCTCCTATAATTTCCTAAAATAAATTTGCCTAAGCCCGGGTCATAGAAGAGCTGACACAATTTTAAATAAATGTCTTTTACTTAACAGTAGTACTAGAAATATTAAACATTTTAAGAGAATCTGGAACTCAATAATATGATAGATAATTCTACTCAAAGAGAAAAATAAAGATTTAGCTGTAAGTTAGGTATAACAAATAGTAATAAGCTGCAAGTTTCCATATTATACGATTTTGTGTTAAAGAACTTTCCTCTGAATATTTCACTGTAAAAATCACGTGCAGTTTAAAAAAATAGGTCACTCACATTGCTAGCAATGTTGCAGACTAGATAATCTTAAAACCCTCTTTCCATAGAACACCTAAATTTGGGCTGAAATATAACCAAAGGGCATTTAGATGCAAAGTGTAGATTTTGGGGGAGTACAAGATTTTAGCAGAAGTCAAAAATAAAGAATGGGAAATTTCTTACTATTAAGCTTAGTTTGACGTTTTCTTTGGCTTCTCAAATGGAAGGAGTCACCATGTGACTTACATGACTTGGGAAACACCCAATCGGAAGAAATAATACAAAAAAATGGTCATCAGCTGGTAACACCACTGAGGCACCAGTAGGAGCAAAGGTAAGCCTCTCTGGAGAGAACTACCCTCAGACAAGACTTCTGAGTCTCTTGGCCGGGCGCGGTGGCTCAAGCCTGTAATCCCAGCACTTTGGGAGGCCGAGACGGGCGGATCACGAGGTCAGGAGATCGAGACCATCCTGGCTAACACGGTGAAACCCCGTCTCTACTAAAAAAATACAAAAAACTAGCCGGGCGCAGTGGCGGGCGCCTGTAGTCCCAGCTACTTGGGAGGCTGAGGCAGGAGAATGGCGTGAACCTGGGAGGCGGAGCTTGCAGTGAGCTGAGATCCGGCCACTGTACTCCAGCCTGGGCGACAGAGCAAGACTCTGTCTCCAAAAAAAAAAAAAAAAAAAAAAAAAAAAGACTTCTGAGTCTCTTAGATTTCCCGGGCACAGTCCTAAATTTTAAAACACATGAAGTAGCATGCCACCTTTCTCCTCTATTTCTGTTTCCCTGTATTTCTGGGTTATCAGACAAGAAATAAAAGATTACAGAGATGAAAGAAAAACAAGGCATAAAAATTTGGAGTGTAGCCTCTGGATATTTATACCAGTATTATGCTGTTTTGGTTACTACAGCTTTGTAATATAATTTGAAGTCAGGTAATGTAATGCCTCCAGCTTTATTCTTTTTGCTTCTCAGTGCTTTGGGCAGTCAAATAACAGCTTTGTGGATATACAGCTAGCTGAGTGGCTTTGTGCAAGATACCTAAAACTTCATTTTCTATTTTGTAAAATGGGAATCATTATAGTAATGTATCTCATAGGGTTATGAGAATTAAATGAGTTAATATATGGAAAGTCTTTAGAACTGGAACAGTGTCTGGCTTATAGGAAGCATTAAATAGAGCTGGCTGGTTTTATAGTCTTCGTCATTTTCACTAGTTATTATAGGTAGATTAGGTTGTTTTTTCTCCATATGTGCCCCAGATGCACATCCAACATCTGGCCTAGAATTCAATCTTTGGGTAAAGATAGCAGTTATATATCCCCAAATTACATGATTTCACAACTGGCTTCTTTGCTGAAGAGCAGTACAAGTAAGAACAGCAAGAAATGTAATGGGCAAGTATTAAGCCAGCTAATGGCAGCACATGTTTTTAGAATTTGCAATTTATTTTTTTGTTTAGATATATGCAAAGGCATCACCATCTCCCCAGCTCTAGCACCTTCCCCACCATCATTACACACACTAGTGAACACTCACCACGAACCTACTCTGGGCAGCTGGGACACAGGATTAGGACAATTGGCCTCATCAGATTTCTGGTTGGAACCTTGAGACTGGGCAGCTCTACAAAGTATTGCATTAACTAAGTTCCACCTCTAGGTGGAAGTAGCTCCTCTAGCTCTAGGAACTTTCATGTGTCTCACCTTTTATCCAACCCTTTGGTTTTCCTTCATTACAATTACAGCAGGGACTCCTTATAGCACTTCTGTCTTCTTGGTACTATCACCTGTTGATGAGGTTTGCTCTTCCTCTGAAAAATGAGATTGATGTTTACCTCATGATATAGTTGCGAGAATCCAGTAATACACATAAAAGAAAAACCACTGTATTTATTTTATGTAATAATTACTTAGCTTTGTGCTACAATTATTTATCTACTTGCTTTATCCTTGCTGAGGGATAGACTACATGTTCCTTTCTATCTTCTTGAACACCTAGCACCGTGTCATACACATATTTGAAATTTCCATTTACTCACCAATGTTTATTGAGCATCTTAGATATTTCAGACACTGTCCTGTACTCACAGTTTACCATAATAAACAATCAATCCCTGCTTTGCTTGATGAAATTAGAAAAACTGACATTTTCAGTTACACCCGCCATGCGTTCAGCTTGCAGATATAGCTATAAAGTGCATCTTACTTACCTCCAGCAGGAACAGGAAGTTTCTCTGGGCATATGACACAAACAGCCTGCCTTAACTGTTTCATTAATTGGGACAAAAATATATTATGCAACACTTGAGATGGTGCTAATGACATGGCCTTTATTGAGTGTGCCAACATTCCACTGAGCATGTGTTCATTGTTGTCCTCAAAAATGTGTGTTTTGTTTGTTTAAAATCTGTCTTGGCTTGGCGCGGTGGCTCACGCCTGTAATCTCAGCACTTTTGGAGGCCAAATCGGGTGGATCACTTGAGGTCAGGAGTTCGAGACCAGCCTGGCCAACATGGTGAAATCCCATCTGTATTAAAAATACAAAAATTAGCCAGGCGTGATGGTGGGCCCCTGTAATCCCAGCTACTCGGGAGGCTGAGGCAGGAGAATCGCTTGAACCCGGGAGGCGGAGGTTGCAGTGAACTGAGATCACACCATTGCACTCCAGCCTGGTAGACAGGAGCGAGACTTCGTCTAAAAAAAAAAAAAAAAAAAAAAAGTTTAAAAGTCTATCTTGTCCACTAGCCCGTGAGCCCCTGAGAGTAGTAATTACATATTTTAACTTTTGTATTTCTCTCTGCCTTAAGAAATAGCTCAGTGTCTGAATTTAGTAAATGTTCAGTAAAGTATTGATGGAATGAAATAGTGGAAAGGATATCAAAAAGTTTTACTGACAACTATAGCAAATATTTCAAATATATATCAACTTACTATATTTTTATTCATTTAGCAGACACTGAGTAAATACCTACCATGTGCTATTATTAACTATGCCACATGTTATCACATAGTATATTATTCTGCCTTACTTTGACTACTTTGGAGTGTATCACTCTGCTTTTCTCTTTTTGAGATTTACAATTTAAGAGCCCTAGAAGAAAATGGGAAATGCATTCTGTGAAGTTATGGAAAAAGATCAATTTTTAACATTAGCTATCACTAGCCAAACAGCTGAATTTGATATTAGTTTATTAAATCCAGACTTCTTAGGCGTTTCTAAGCTTGCTTCTTTCAATATAAATTAAATCCAACCTTGAACATTGGGGGAAAAAAAGACTGAAAAGTAGCCAGCTGCTCCAACAGGAGCAACATACCATACTCTAGAATCACTCTGATTATTCTATACCTGAATTTGATTTAATATCTAGTTGCTCAGAAAAGTAGGCTATTAAATACGTCTTATAACCTGATCTTTGTATAATTTCTGGAAAATCTGGTCATTTAGAAAAAATGTTTTAAAATGCATCCTTCACTGACAGTTACAAATTCTAGTAACTTTTTTCTTCATGATATACTGACACTGAAATCACACTTGAAATTTAAATGTATCTTAGGAGGATTAGAAATAAGCATTTACCTGGCCGGGGACGGTGGCTCAAGCCTGTAATCCCAGCACTTTGGGAGGCCGAGACGGGCGGATCACGAGGTCAGGAGATCGAGACCATCCTGGCTAACACGCTGAAACCCCGTCTCTACTAAAAAATACAAAAAACTAGCCGGGCGCAGTGGCGGGCGCCTGTAGTCCCAGCTACTCGGGAGGCTGAGGCAGGAGAATGGCGTGAACCTGGGAGGCGGAGCTTGCAGTGAGCTGAGATCCGGCCACTGCACTCCAGCCTGGGAGACAGAGCAAGACTCCGTCTCAAAAAAAAAAAAAGAAATAAGCATTTACAAATAACTTGGTCATATAAGAAAGCTAGTTACTACTAAGCAACACTACAGAAATAACTTTAATAATATTACATTTATATTAGAAAGCAAAGGCCTTGAATAAACCTAATAATCAATAAAAATTACTTCAAAATCCATGTGAAAAAAGTATGTGAAGATTCAAAGTCAAAAAATAAAACAGTGTTTTACTATTAAGCATTGTATATTTATTTAAAAGCCATAAACAATATGAAAAAGCATGAAAGCATAAATTCCAGAGAATTTTTTTAATCAACCTGATCAATTTTACACAATAAAATATCATTAAGAAATATAGAAATTATGTGAATTGTATTAAAACTATGACATATGACAATATTTTATAAAGAAAGAAAGTTTTAACTCTAAGAGACACAAATATAACTTTTTCAAAAAGAAATTTAAAATATCACATCTTATGCTAAATATATATAGATGTATTTATTATGATGCAGCAGGTTTTGGAATATAGGGATTCAGGCAAGTTAAAAATAAAAAGTTTATATGGTTAAACTTTGTGAATATTGTTTGTCAGATTTCCTATTTAAATATCAGACATCATTATAGGAAATACATAGTCTACTTACGATTACAATGGCACTTTCAAATATAAGGCAATTAATATTTTAGAAAGCAGCAACTTTTACTTTTTTTAAAAAAAGCTAGTAGCAGCATGTAAAAATGAGCATTACAAGAAACTCAGCAAAACAAATTTACCCTGAAAAGATGAATATAATTAAAAAACAAAGCACCTTTCTTTCATTTCAAAAAGAACTGTAGGCTAAGACCCTCATCTCAGAATAACCCCATCTAAGAACACTCAGGCTTTATTTAATAGGCAGCAGCAGCAGAATACATCCCATTCTACATACTGACTGTGTTGAAAAAATGCAGTCCATATGCAGGTAGAAAACTAAAGTGCAACAGAAGCAAGTTAATTAAAGTGTACTCACTTATACACTATGCTTTTAATTAGTTAACACAAAAATGTGTAATTGATAATTTATTATTGGTCCTACATATTATTTACTGGCATGCTGTAGACCATAAAGAAATAGAATGTTTGCTGTGTTTTATTATTATTACTCTGTGTATATACATATTTATCTATCATGTCAATAAAAAGAAGTAAAGCAGTATTAAGCAGCAGTGGAATTTGTCGCTTTCACTTTTTATAAAGTGCTACATAAAATGTCATATTTCCAAATTTAAAATTGTAACTCCAGTTCTTACCATGAGAACAGCATGGCGATCACCAAGTATCTTCTTGGAAAAAAAAAAAAAAAAAAAAAAAAAAAGATCTCTTCTGGGTATCATATCAAATGAGATAAAAAGGTGTACCAGGCAATCTTAGAGATTTGGGAACTTATTTTATATATAAGGTGTCTGTGACCAAGAGAGGTTATGAATTTACAAATGTATTAAATGCAAGCTTCATATAATGACACCAAAGTCTCTAAGTTGCTCAGAGATCTCGATTGCCTGAGGCCCTGGCCAGCTCCTTTCCTGATAGTCTGATTCTGCCTTCATGCATAGGCAGCTCCTGATCATCCATGCCAGTAATTGAGAAAACAGGTGTGGAATATATAAACCTTAACACTAATGAAATGTTTTATTTTGTAATAAAATCAAATTTCCCACTGAAACCTTCAAAAACTTTGCAGAATGAGGTTTTGATACATTTGTATAAGTAGTACCTTCTTAGTACAAGAAAACATCATTATTTCTGTCTGCTTGCCTTTTTGTTTTTAAAGATGAAGACTATCATTGAAACAAGTTTGTCTTCAGTAGGAGGACATGTTGACGGAGAGGGAAGGTAGGAAAGGGTTAGGGACAGAAGCCAGGTTGTTTTATCCCAACAAAGTTTGCTCTAAAAAGCTTTATTATTTCACTATCTATTAATATGAGAACTCTGGATTCATTTTCCCTTATCTCAGGTTTATAGTGTTTTAAGCTTACTTTGTGTATGTTTACTGGGCTAATGAGTCACAGCTTTTTAGGATGGACTCCTATTCTACTAGAGAGACACTCAGTTGAAACACACTTTTAGATTGTGTTCTTGCAAGCACACTCTCAGCTGTCAAAATTAACACCCAATAAAAATACTCTACAAAGCAAAGAAATACACTTGCAAATAACTGAGTATTGACTGTAAGCCCAATCCAACTTTTCCATTTTTCAAAATCAACCATAGTTGATGGCTTTGCTGTGTCTCTCTATCTTGAACGTTGTGGTGGAGATCTTTCAAAATACATGAAGTCCTGAAATTGGAAAAAGAATTATATGTAGATATATAGACAATTAGGTATAATGCATGCAGTATTAGCCTTTGTAATTTATTAGGGGATTCCCCCATTCCAGTTAAAATAAATCAATTTAGGGAAATATTTATGAAGAGGACCTGCTGTGAAGAGCAACAGTTACAGATTTGGAACTGTTAGTTTTCCATTTTAAGTGCCAATTAACTGAATCTCATCATTAAAAAGAGGAAAAACTTCATAATCTAAGGATTGGACAACCCCAAGGAGAACCCTGACAGGCAGAAAGGAAGGAGCTATGAGACATCTTCTTTAGAGTTATTTCATTAAGAAATCATAGGCTAGGCATTTTTAAGTACTGAGAATGACAAATAACATGCAATGATGACAATTATAACCATTGGATACCTAGTGTTAACCAAGTACTCTCCTGGTCATTTTACTCATGATAGCTACTATTCATAACCCTGAAAATTGTAAGTATTTTAATCTCCATTTTACAGAAGAGGAAACTGAGGCTTGCAAGTGTTAAACACTTTCTAAAACATGTAACTAGTCAGTGGCACAGCGATAAGTTGGCTTGGTTTCAAGGCTTCTTTACACTACACTACACTGTTTCTTCTCCATCAGAAATAACAATTCTCTCAGGATAACTCAAAAATAGAAGGCTTACAATGAGGAAGCAAGCTCCAAAAATCATGGCTTTCATCTTCACATCCAGATCTAGTGGGAAGTGAATGTCAAAATGGTCAGCATCTGCCATTGCTGACAACAAACCATTCCACTTCCGGATAATACTGCCGATGTTGGATACACCATCAAGGGATTTGACCTGGAATGACAAGAATGTGCCTTTATGATGACTGAAACGCATTGAAGCACAGGTTTTAATGTTCTGCATATCATTGTATTTATGTTGTCAGATAACACAGGAGATAACATTGTATTTATGTTATCACATAACATAAATACAATGCAGAAAAAGACTATGTAATCATATAATTTGAAATGAGAAAATAATGGCCAAAAAGGGTTAAGTGCCTTGCAACTGGTTAATAACTGACCTGGGGTATATCTTAAAAGTCTCAGACTGCTGCTCTTTCTTCATCTTCAAATGAGTTATTAAGAGACTTTTTAAGAAGAGGTATGATTTGAACTGATTATGAAATTATTCTCAATATAGCAAAGCGTGGGAACTGGGAGAGAATCACTTCCAATCTAGGGAAACTTACGAGCAAACACCAGGAAAAAAGTACTGTGCACTTCACATCACTTAAGTTTTTGTGAGACAAATATACCTTGTCTACTTAATATATGGCCAGATACCAAAGAGCTTCAGTTTCTAAAAGGGGAAACCTGGCACTTGTCACAGGAAAAATATCCAAATACTAACTTCTAATGTCACTTGACAACAGGAATGATCACACACACGCTGCCCTAGCAATTTGGCTTATCTACATTGCTCTTTTAATACATAAGCAATGCTTAATGATATAGTGATAGAAAATAAGAACTAAGGAAAGTTTCTTGAGTATCATAGGAAACATAGGAACAACCAGTTTTGAAGACGATGAGTCTTGCCTAATTGTAAGGCATTCAAAAAACATTCTTTAAGAAGCCCAGGAAATATTTCTAGGAATTTCCTTTGTCAGACTTGCAGGGTAATGAACCAACATTTTGTAGCCAGTGAGATAAAGGCAAAACAAAGTAATTTTTCCTTTTATTCAAAAAATGTTATAACTATTATAAGTTTTATACATGTTGTTAGTGTTATCCAATTTCTTGAGGATGCTGACAGACCCGTATCCTGTAAATAAGTATTTCCACAGCCTTAGGAGTACTTGGTATGTTCTGTGACATGCTGGGCACCAGCATTACTTACAGCCTATATTCCCAGCCTAGAAATCTATGGGAAAAAATGGTTAATTACATATAGCTGAGAATAGAATAAATGAATTAGGTCAAGCTATTTACTCTCAGAATATTTAATGTTTTAAATGATTTCCTTTTATTTTTATCAAGCACTGAAGTCATAAAAAAAGCTCTCATTTTGGAAAACCTCAAACAATCCACTAACAATAATTTTAAAATCTTTTGATGTCAACTGGTTAATTAACTCTTTCCTCACACTATGTTACTCATTCACATTAAAAAAAAAATTGTCTACAACCAGACCTTTCCACGGTCTGTTAATATGGGTAGGAAAAATATCAGAAACACTATTTTTACATAGTTTCACCTCAAAAACAGAATCTGAACCACAGCCATAAGTTGAGCATGGGCCACGAACTCTCATCACATTTTCTTTCTTCTCATTTTGGATACTGTACACAGCCCTGCACAGGTTCCAGTGTTCCGCAACAAAGCCAATGGTGATGCCAGGAGGACACTGCACCTCCAGCTGCAAATAAAACAGTGACAGAAGTTAGGATGCTACATGCACACACATACACACACACATATGCACATACACAACTTAGATGTGTCCTCACTCATTCAACGACCAGGGAAATCATTGTTGGGAGTGACAGCCTTCCATTTTACCCAGGCCATTCTTTGGGTTGTATTTCAGCGAAAAGTTTTAATGGATGAGGTCATGTTTGCTTCTGGGACAAACAGCAGGCTTAAATATAGCTTGTTATATAATGGACAGTTGTCCAAGCTCAGTGCTGGCAAGCTGCATAAACAGCTAATATTCATAACCCTGAAAAATATAAGTATTTCAATCTCCATTTTACAGAAGAGGAAACTGAGGCTTGCAAATGTTAAACACTTTCTAAAATACGTAACTACTAAGTGGCACAGTGATAAGTTGGCTTGGTTTCAAGGCTTATTCTTTATACTACACTACACTGCTTCTCCATCAGAAAGAACAATTTTCTCAGGATAACTCAAAAATAAAAGGCTTACAATGAGGAAGCAATGGGCTTCTCCAAGTGAACCTCAGAGCTTGGAGATGAGGGGACCCTACACACTTATGCTGCTTGCTGTGCTGTAAAAGCGTTCTCTGTCTCCTTCCTAGCAGTCTCATTTCCTCTGACTCAGTCTATGAAACAGTAACAAGCTGACTTTTTAGATTTGAAATTGGGTAAAATCAAATCTCAGACACGGAAATTATAACAGAAAACAAAAGACAAAAAATGCATTTTGAAAATTACATATTGTGAAAACAACAAAATGTGTGTATGCGTTTATAAAGCCATTTTTTAAGTTTTAAAATATTGTCCACTACCCTGTTTTTAGCTATTTATCTTCAACAATATTATTTTGTGAAGAATTAAGATCTTCCTGTTTAATAATAATAGATCATAAAGATTAAATTATTTGGTAAAAGCTCAAAGTTAGTTTTACTGACTATTTCTCTGGTGTTACATGGACTTTCATAAGAATCTGGGGAAAGGATTACCCAGGACATGGAATAGGACTGCACAGATTCATAAATTGTTATACTAAGGTATTAGTGTTCATATATATAAATTCACACCTATATACAAATATATAAATTTGAGAGGAGGGGGCAGAGCAAGATGGCCGAATAGGAACAGCTCCAGTCTCCAACTCCCAGCGTGAGCGACACAGAAGACAGGTGATTTCTGCATTTTCAACTGAGGTACTGGGTTCATCTCACTAGGGAGTGCTGGAAAATCGGTGCTGGTCAGCAGCTGCAGCCCGACCAGCCAGAGCTGAAGCAGGGCGAGGCATTGCCTCACCTGGGAAGCGCAAGTGGGAAGGGAATCCCTTTTCCTAGCCAGGGGAACTGAGACACACAACACCTGGAAAATCGGGTAACTCCCACCACAATACTGCGCTTTACCAAGGTCTTAGCGAAACGGGCACACCAAGAGGTTATATCCCACACCTAGCCAGGAGGGTCCCACGCCCACAGAGCCTCCCTCATTGCTAGCATAGCAGTCTGCGATCTAACCACAAGGCAGCAGCGAGGCTGGGGGAGGGGCACCCACCATTGCTGAGGCTTAAGTAGGTAAACAAGACACTGGGAAGCTCGAACTGGGTGGAGCTCAGAGCAGCTCAAGGAAGCCTGCTTGTCTCTGTAGACTCTACCTCTGGGGACAGGGCATAGCTAAACAACAACAACAATAACAACAACAGCAGCAGCAGAAACCTCTGCAGATGCAAACGACTCTGTGACAGCTTTGAAGAGAGCAGTGGATCTCCCAACACGGAGGTTGAGATCTGAGAAGGGACAGACTGCCTGCTCAAGTGGGTCCCTGACCACTGAGTAGCCTAACTGGGAGACATCCCCCACTAGGGGCAGACCGACACCCCACACCTCACACGGTGGAGTGCACTCCTGAGAGGAAGCTTCCAAAGCAAGAATCAGACAGGTACACTCGCTGTTCAGCAATATTCTATCTTCTGCAGCCTCTGCTGCTGATACCCAGGCAAACAGGGTCTGGAGTGGACCTCAAGCAATCTCCAACAGACCTACAGCTGAGGGTCCTGACTGTTAGAAGGAAAACTATCAAACAGGAAGGACATCCACACCAAAACCCCATCAGTACGTCACCATCATCAAAGACCAGAGGCAGATAAAACCACAAAGATGGGGAAAAAGCAGGGCAGAAAAGCTGGAAATTCAAAAAATAAGAGCGCATCTCCCCCTGCAAAGGAGCGCAGCTCATCGCCAGCAACGGATCGAAGCTGGTCAGAGAATGGCTTTGACGAGATGAGAGAAGAAGGCTTCAGTCCATCAAACTTCTCAGAGCTAAAGGAGGAATTACGTACCCAGCGCAAAGATACTAAAAATCTTGAAAAAAGAGTGGAAGAATTGATAGCTAGAATAACTAATGCAGAGAAGGTCATAAATGAACTCACAGAGATGAAATAACTAATAACTAATGCAGAGAAGGTCATAAACAAACTCACAGAGATGAAAACCATGACACAAGAAATACGTGACAAATGCACAAGCTTCAGTAACCGACTCGATCAACTGGAAGAAAGAGTATCAGCGATTGAGGATCAAATGAATGAAATGAAGCAAGAAGAGAAATCAAAAGAAAAACGAAGAAAAAGAAATGAACAAAGCTTGCAAGAAGTATGGGATTATGTAAAAAGACCAAATCTATGTCTGATTGGGGTGCCTGAAAGTGAAGGGGAAAATGGAACCAAGTTGGAAAACACTCTTCAGGATATCATCCAGGAGAACTTCCCCAACCTAGTAGGGCAGGCCAACATTCAAATTCAGGAAATACAGAGAACGCCACAAAGATACTCTTCGAGAAGAGCAACTCCAAGACACATAATTGCCAGATTCACCAAAGTTGAAATGAAGGAAAAAATCTTAAGGGCAGCCAGAGAGAAAGGTGGGGTTACCCACAAAGGGAAGCCATCAGATTAACAGCAGATCTCCCAGCAGAAACTCTACAAGCCAGAAGAGAGTGGGGGCTAATATTCAACATTCCTAAAGAAAAGAATTTTAAACCCAGAATTTCATATCCAGCCAAACTAAGTTTCATAAGTGAAGGAGAAATAAAATCCTTTACAGATAAGCAAATGCTTAGAGATTTTGTCACCACCAGGCCTGCCTTACAAGAGACCCTGAAGGAAGCCCTAAACATGGAAAGGAACAATCGGTACCAGCCATTGCAAAAACATGCCAAAATGTAAAGACCATCGAGGCTAGGAAGAAACTGCATCAACTAACGAGCAAAATAACCAGTTAATATCATAATGGCAGGATCAAGTTCACACATAACAATATTAACCTTAAATGTCAATGGACTAAATGCTCCAATTAAAAGACACAGACTGGCAAACTGGATAAAGAGTCAAGACCCATCAGTCTGCTGTATTCAGGAGACCCATCTCACATGCAGAGACATACATAGGCTCAAAATAAAGGGATGGAGGAAGATCTACCAAGCAAATGAAGAACAAAAAAAAGCAGGGGTTGCAATCCTAGTCTCTGATAAAACAGACTTTAAACCATCAAAGATCAAAAGAGACAAAGAAGGCCATTACATAATGGTAAAGGGATCAATTCAACAGGAAGAGCTAACTATCCTAAATATATATGCACCCAATACAGGAGCACCCAGATTCATAAAGCAAGTCCTTAGAGACTTACAAAGAGACTTAGACTCCCATACAATAACAATGGGAGACTTCAACACCCCACTGTCAACATTAGACAGATCGAGACAGAAAGTTAACAAGGATATCCAGGAATTGAACTCATCTCTGCAGCAAGCGGACCTAACAGACACCTACAGAACTCTCCACCCCAAATCAACAGAATATACATTCTTCTCAGCACCACATCACACTTATTCCAAAATTGACCACATAATTGGAAGTAAAGCACTCCTCAGCAAATGTACAAAAAGAGAAATTATAACAAACTGTCTCTCAGACCACAGTGCAATCAAACTAGAACTCAGGACTAAGAAACTCAATCCAAACTGCTCAACTACATGGAAACTGAACAACCTGCTCCTGAATGAGTACTGGGTACATAACGAAATGAAGGCAGAAATAAAGATGTTCTTTGAAACCAATGAGAACAAAGATACAACATACCAGAATCTCTGGGACACATTTAAAGCAGCGTGTAGAGGGAAATTTATAACACTAAATGCCCACAAGAGAAAGCTGGAAAGATCTAAAATTGACACTCTAACATCACAATTAAAATAACTAGAGAAGCAAGAGCAAACACATCCAAAAGCTAGCAGAAAGCAAGAAATAACTAAGATCAGGGCAGAACTGAAGGAGATAGAGACATAAAAACCCTCCAAAAAATCAATGAATCCAGGAGTTGGTTTTTTGAAAAGATCAACAAAATTGACAGACCGCTAGCAAGACTAATAAAGAAGAAAAGAGAGAAGAATCAAATAGATGCAATAAAAAATGATAAAGGGGATATCACCACTGACCCCACAGAAATGCAAACTGCCATCAGAGAATACTATAAACACCTCTATGCAAATAAACTAGAAAATCTAGAAGAAATGGATAATTTCCCGGTCACTTACACTCTCCCAAGACTAAAACAGGAAAAGGTGAATCCCTGAATAGACCAATAGCAGGCTCTGAAATTGAGGCAATAATTAATAGCCTACCCACCAAAAAAAGTCCAGGACCAGATGGATTCACAGCTTAATTCTACCAGAGGTACAAGGATGAGCTGGTACCATTCCTTCTGAAACTATTCCAATCAACAGAAAAAGAGGGAATCCTCCCTAACTCATTTTATGAGGCCAACATCATCCTGATACCAAAGCCTGGAAGAGACACAACAAAAAAAAGAGAATTTTAGACCAATATCCCTGATGAACATCGATGCGAAAATCCTCAGTAAAATACTGGCAAACTGGATCCAGCAGCACATCAAAAAGCTTATCCACCATGATCAAGTGGGCTTCATCCCTGGGATGCAAGGCTGGTTCAACATACGCAAATCAATAAACGTAATCCAGCATATAAACAGAACCAAAGACAAAAACCACATGATTATCTCAATAGATGCAGAAAAGGCCTTTGACAAAATTCAACAGCCCTTCATGCTAAAAACGCTCAATAAATTCAGTATTGATGGAATGTATCTCAAAATAATAAGAGCTATTTATGACAAACCCACAGCTAATATCATACTGAATGGGCAAAAACTGGAAAAATTCCCTTTGAAAACTGGTACAAGACAGGGATGCCCTCTCTCACCACTCCTATTCAACATAGTGTTGGAAGTTCTGGCTAGGGCAATCAGGCAAGAGAAAGAAATAAAGAGTATTCGGTTAGGAAAAGAAGAAGTCAAATTGTCCCTGTTTGCAGATGACATGATTGTATATTTAGAAAACCCCATTGTCTCAGCCCAAAATCTCCTTAAGCTGATAAGCAACTTCAGCAAAGTCTCAGGATACAAAATTAATGTGCAAAAATCACAAGCATTCTTATATACCAGTAACAGACAAACAGAGAGCCAAATCATGAATGAACTTCCATTCACAATTGCTTCAAAGAGAATAAAATACCTAGGAACCCAACTTACAAGGGATGTCAAGGACCTCTTCAAGGAGAACTACAAACCACTGCTCAATGAAATAAAAGAGGACACAAACAAATGGAAGAACATACCATGCTCATGGATAGGAAGAATCAATATCGTGAAAATGGCCATACTGCCCAAGGTTAGTTATAGATTCAATGCCATCCCCATCAAGCTACCAATGAGTTTCTTCACAGAATAGGAAAAAACTGCTTTAAAGTTCATATGAAACCAAAAAAGAGCCCGCATTGCCAAGACAATCCTAAGTCAAAAGGACAAAGCTGGAGGCATCACACTACCTGACTTCAAACTATACTACAAGGCCACAGTAACCAAAACAGCATGGTACTGGTACCAAAACAGAGCTATAGACCAATGGAACAGAACAGAGTCCTCAGAAATAATACCGCACATCTACAGCCATCTGATCTTTGACAAACCTGAGAGAAACAAGAAATGGGGAAAGGATTCCCTATTTAATAAATGGTGCTGGGAAAATTGGCTAGCCATAAGTAGAAAGCTGAAACTGGATCCTTTCCTTACTCCTTATACGAAAATTAATTCAAGATGGATTAGAGACTTAAATGTTAGACATAATATCATAAAAACCCTAGAAGAAATCCTAGGTCGTACCATTCAGGACATAGGCATGGGCAAGGATTTCATGTCTAAAACACCCAAAGCAACGGCAACAAAAGCCAAAATTGACAAATGGGATCTAGTTAAACTAAAGAGCTTCTGCACAGCAAAAGAAACTACCATCAGAGTGAACAGGCAACCTACAGAATGGGAGAAAATTTTTGCAATCTACTCATCTGACAAAGGGCTGATATCCAGAACCTACAAAGAACTCAAACAAATTTACAAGATAAAAACAAACAACCCCATCAAAAAGTGGGCAAAGGATATGAACAGACATTTCTCAAAAGAAGACATTCATACAGCCAACAGAGACATGAAAAAATGCTCATCATCACTGGCCATCAGAGAAATGCAAATCAAAACCACAATGAGATACCATGTCACACCAGTTAGAATGGCAACCATTAAAAAGTCAGGAAACAACAGGTGCTGGAGAGGATGTGGAGAAATAGGAACACTTTTACACTGTTGGTGGGATTGTAAACTAGTTCAACCATTATGGAAAACAGTATGGCGATTCTTCAAGGATCTAGAACTAGAAGTACCATATGACCCAGCCATCCCATTACTGGGTATATACCCAAAGGATTATAAATCATGCTGTTATAAAGACACATGCACACGTATGTTTATTGCGGCACTATTCACAATAGCAAAGACTTGGAACCAACCCAAATGTCCATCAGTGACAGACTGGATTAAGAAAATGTGGCACATATACACCATGGAATACTATGCAGCCATAAATAAGGATGAGTTTGCGTCCTTTGTAGGGCCATGGATGCAGCTGGAAACCATCATTCTTAGCAAACTATCGCAAGAACAGAAAACCAAACACCGCATGTCTCACTCATAGGTGGGAACTGAACAATTAGATCACTTGGACTCAGGAAGGGGAACATCACACACTGGGGCCTATCATGGGGAGAGGGGAGAGGGGAGGGATTGCATTGGGAGTTATACCTGATGTAAATTACGAGTTGATGGGTGCTGACGAGTTGATGGGTGCAGCACACCAACATGGCACAAGTATACACATGTAACAAACCTGTACGTTATGCACACGTACCCTAGAACTTAAAATACAATAATAATAATAAAAAAAATTGAGACCATCGTAGAACTATCTCATATAAGTTTAAACCTATGAGATAAAAGTCAAAATGTACAAAAATAAATTCCTTAAAAATTCATACCATGGTATACTACTCAGCCATAAAAAGGAATGAACTAGTAATAACAGCTTGTTTCAATCTCCAGGTAATTACTGTGGGTGAAAAAGAGCAATCCTGGAAAGTTACATACTATATTATTCTGTTTAATTAACAGTCTCGAAATGACAAGATTATAAATATAGAGAATAGATTAGTGGTTATTAAGGGTTAGGGACAAAGAGGAGGGAGGAAGGTGGATGTGGTGACAAAAGATTTTAGTGATGATGGAAGTGTTTGGTATTTGCATTGTGCTGATGGAAACAGGAATCTACACAAATGATAAAACTGCATAAACTAAATGTACACACACACACAAATTAATAGAAGAAAAACTGGATAAATCTGAAGAAAAATCCTGGGTAAAGTTATGAGACAAAAGTGTCACAAATTGGACTAGGCTTGTAATTTTTTTTTAGGAGTAAGGGTCTTTCTCTGTCACCCAGGCTGGAGTGAAGTGGTGCAATCATAAGTCACTGCAGTCTCAACATCCTGGGCTCAAGTGATCCTCCTACCTTAGTCACCCAAGTAGCTGGGACCACAGACACACATCACCAGACCTGGCCAATGTTTTTTTATTTTTTATTTTTGTAGAGATGGGGTTTTACTCTGTTGCCCAGGCTGATCTCAACCTCCTGGCCTCAAGTGATCCTCCCACCTCAGCCTCTCAAAGTGTTGGAATTATAGGTGTAAACCATCCTGCCCAGCTGTAATTTTGATTTGCTTTCCTTTATTCTGGCTTCCTATAATTTCAGAAGGCTGTATCTATAGGCTTTGATTTTAAAAATCTAACTCATAAATACAAAGATAAATGCCTACTATATCCAAAAGGATCAAAGATAATAGGTATTCACTTCAGATATAAGGTTGTTATCACAAAGATAATAATAACAAAGGAGTAAGATATCTGAAAGCAACAGAAAATATTCATTGAGTACTATACTATTTGCTAGGAACTGTGCCGAGGAATTGACTTAATCCCTAAAATGATCTCCCTACCTGAAAAGTATTATTAATATTTCTATTTCACAGGTAAATAAGGCCCAGAGAGGGTTATAAAAAATTAATATTTAGTAAAGGATGTTATTTAACAGATCATTTAAGTATTCCTGTTATCCTATGATGTACTGTACTACCCAGTTTATGTATAAGAACACTAAGGCTCAAACAGGTTAATTAAATTTTAGAGATTTAAGTAGCTGACATATCTAGAATTCACACTCCATTTCTCTCCAAAACTGCTTTTCTTTTCCCTACAACAAATAACTTTCTTAGAAATGCACAGATAATGAGTAACCACACTGTAACTCAGCACATCTGTATTCTAGTTCCTGCCCTGTCCTTAGCCAAGTGTAACACCTCAGCCATTTAGTAATTTTGAGCCACTCTTTATCTGTGGCAGGGTATGGGTTGTGATGGGTACTGTAAGTATATTTAAGTCCCTTCCAATTCTAAAAGCATATGTTTATATTTAGCATTAGTTTATCTGGTGATAGGTAGGTACATTTAGATAAATGTGGTAGGTAAATTTCTAATTAAGTAGATGCAACTGATGGAATCATAATTATTGACTACACAATGCCAACTGTGCTTGACCCACTTATTTAAGCACTAAAAAGTAGTAACAAAAAGAAACAATCCTCTATGATTTTCCTTAGGTGAGACAATTTGGTTTTCTCTCTCCCAACTATCTTCTTCTATTCTGGCTGGCAGGGTCAGGGAAAGTCCTCCCTGTGTAGTGGAAGGAGCATACTGTGCCGTGAAGAATTGGATCAGAAGCAAAGTGTGAATCAGACTTCCATTCTCTGACCTCTTGTCTGGCAGAGGGGCAACAGAAGCAACAGCAGGTGCATCTGAAGGGTCTCTGCATTGTCATGATTTCTCGGCCCATACAATCAGTGACCCGGAGGACGAAGGGCCTTAGTGTCCGATAGGCATTCCTGGTAAAGTCATCTGTGTCTTCGGTTACAATGTAAACCATCTGGTCTGAGTTGTTTTTAATATCATATCTATTATTAGTTTCAAAACGTGTCACCACTAAAAAATAAAATGAGAAAGTCATCTTAAATTAGAAACATTTAAAATGGGCCTCAGAAAGTCCTTGTTTAGTATTTCTTAAGGGCTTAAAGCAACATAGCTTTTTTAAAGTTTCAGGTGAAATATGTAGAATTGATTAGAGTACCCCCAAAATCATATTATCTAAAAGTATTTAAGCAATTGTGAAAATTTAAAACATTTCTTTTAAGAAGTTCAGTGTAAACATTAACAAACTTTCTACATAAAACAAAAGATTGAAACAACCCTTTTGTTTGAATTCCTGGAGTATCTGAATTTAGAAAACTTTAATTATAAAACCATTAAAAAGAAATTATACATTTGACCATTAATTAATCAGTTCATAAAACATGCTTTGAGGAGTAGGGTCATTACTAATTACAAACACGAAAACAAACCAAGAAAAGTCAAAGGCCCTATGTGGTGGCCAAATGCATGTGCATAGCTGGTTTAGTGAGGGTCCGTAATCCTGTAGAATGAACTGAGAATAGGCATCATTTTGACAGATCTTTTATTCTTACTTCCAAAGCAAGGGCACTGGACTACGATTCAGCGGTTTTGGATTCTATTTCCAGCTCTGCCACTGATTAGCTGACTGTGGTTTAAATACTATTTCCTGCTCTGGAGGTGATTAGCTGACTGTGGTGTCCCTGGCTAACTCATGTAGTCTCTTGGTTCCTTCTTTTACTCATCTTTGAATGGTAAATGTGGAGTAGGAACAATGAGTAAAGTGTAGGGCAACTGACCAGATAAAATGTAAGCCCTTTTCAAATCTAAGAGCTTATGATTATATGATGTATAGAAGGATACAATTATACAAAATAATTCACTTTATTACTTTCTTGAAGATATGGTAATAGAGCAGTTTTTTTTCTTTGAAACACTAAAACATGATCAATATAAAGAAGGAACTAGATATTAGATAATGCAAATTTCCATCTGATTAAAATACTGCTGAGCACTACAAAAATTATACATACTTTCCAGAGGCTCAAAATGCTGAAGAACATGTATGTTGTCCAACTGTTGGGATAAAACAAAGCAATTAGAAGACAGAAATAACAGAATTAAAATAACCTTGTAAAATAAACTGATGAAATAGATACTAAAATGCATCAATTGATACCAAAATATATTTTTGAAAGTCAATAGAATCAAAAAAATTTTACCAACTGAAATCAGCTTATCTGCATCTGATCAGATGGATATTAGCAGAGCTGTCCATATTAGAAAAACACTTTCTTTCAGTACCACTTTAAAAAAGTTGTCCGCTATATCAGAAAAACAAAACATCTACTTGCTGTAGTAATCACATCAGAAGAAGCTGTACTTACAGATTGTTCCTAGATAAGTCCCTACTCACTGGTCTCTCCACATGTCATCCATAGCCTGCAGTTGTTTAGTTAAGTTCAGAACGATTAACATGGACCAGCCATAGAGAAGGGAAGTCTCTCAGTGGCTTAAGGAGAACAAACAAGCCAGGATGAACCTCACATGAAGTGTCCCATTTTATATTATTTTACAGGTACTTCTAGCAGAGGTTTATACACTGACTTGTGTTCACTTGATCTACAAATACCAGGGTCTTCCCCAAGTGCACACTTTAATAAGGGAAGGGTCTATGACACCAGGAAGCATGTGAATAGGATTAGGGGAAGAGAAAGGAAACATTCTTAGATGGCAACCCATGAAAAGGATGGCTAGGTATATACCATTTGAGAAATATCTACCTTAGGAATCATTCTAAAGATGAGTAGCTTGATGGGCACATTATCTGTTACATGTGAGAACATTCTAGCAGAAGAAAATAAACCTTCTTGAGGATACCCTGATTATATTTGGATAATTTTACATCATTTAGACCATTAGACCATTCCTAATCCCTGAGCCCAGAACACTGCTTGAAGTGCCATATTTCACCAAACATTGGTTAAATACATTAATTAATGAATAATATGCAAATGTAGTAACACATGAAATTAAAATAACGTACCTAAACATGACTGTTTTATGGTGTGATTAATTACAGGAGGGTACAAAGGGCACAATCCATGCTTAATTAAAACCTTTTTCTTTTATAAAAACACAATTACATAAGGAGACCTAAACATGCCACATAAAATACCAAAAGTGGCTACTAAAATGGTTTATAGGTCATTTTCGAAATCTAAGATATTAAAATCTAGAAGTGAAAAGTAAAAATATAAACTACAGGCTTACTCTGAAGATATTAGAAGTTTGGTTCAAGACCAATGCAATAAAGCAATTATTGTAAGAAAGTGAGTCACCTGAATGTTTTATTTTCTTACTGAATATAAAATTATGTTTACACTATACTGTAGTCTACAGTGTACATAAGAGTATTAATTCTAACAGAAGTACATACCTTAATTTAAAAAAAAGTGTATTGCTAAAAACTGCTAACAATCATCTGAGACTTCAGCTAGTCACAATCCTCTTGCTGGTAGAGGGTCTTGTTTCTATGTTAATGACTGCTAACTGGTCAGGGTGGTGATGGCTGAAGCCCAGGTTGGCGGCAGCAATTTCTTAACAAAAAGATAATGAAGTTTGCCATATCAGTTGACTCTTCTCTGCATGAAAGATTTCCCTGTAGCACGTAATTTTCTTTAATAGTATTTTACCACAGTAGAACTTCCTTCAAAATTGGAGTCAATCCACTTAAAACCTGCCACTACTTTATCAATTATATTTGTGTAATATTCTAAAACCGTTGTCATTTCAACAATGTTCACAGAATTCTCACCAGGAGTAAATTCCATCTCAAGGAAGCAGTTTCTTTGCTTATACATAAGAAGCAACTGCTCATCTGTTACAAAGTTGTATCATGAGTTGCGGCAATTCAGTCACATTTGCAGGTTCCACTTTGAATTCCAGTTCTCTTGCTGTTTCCACCATATCTGAAATTACTTCCTCCACCGAAATCTTGAAACCTTCAAAATCATCCATAAAAGCGGCAATCACCTTCTCTCAAACACCTGTCAATGCTGCTATTTTGACCTCTTCCCATGAATCATGAATCTAGAATGGTGACCATCCTTTCCACATGGTTTTCAATTTATTTTGCCCAGATCCATCTGAGAAATGACACCACCTATGACAACTATAGCCTAATGAAATTCATTTTTTTAAACAATAAGACTTGTAAATCGAAATTACACTTTGATCCATGGGCTGCAGAATGGATGTTGTGTTAGCAGGCATTAAAACAACATTAATCTCCTTATACACCTCCATCAGAGCTCTCGGGTGACCAGATGTGTTGTCAGTGAGTAGCACTGTTTTGCAAGAGACCCTATCAAGGGAGTCAGTCTGTCCTTTGAAGTTTTGACATCAGGCGTTGACTTCTACTTTTTAGCTATGAAAGTCCTAGATGACATCTTCTTCCAACAGAAGGCTGCTGCATCTACATTCAAAATCTGTTGTTTAGTATAATCACCTTCATCAATGATCTTATTATAGCTAGGATCTTCTGAAAACCTTACTGCTGCTTCTACATCAGGACTTGCTGCTTCACCTTGCACTTTATGTTATAAAATAATTTAAAAAATAATATAAAATAATATAAAATAATTTTTTTTTTCCCTTAAGCCTTGTGAGCCAACCTCTGCTAGCTTCAAACTTTTTTTTTTTCTGTAGTTTCCTCACCTTTCTCAGCCTACACAGAATTTAAGAGAGATAGGGCTTTGCTCTGAATTATGCTTTGGTTTAAGGAAATGTTGTGACTGGTTTGATCTTCTTTCTAAACCACTAAAACTTTCTCCATATCAGCAATTAGGCTCTTTTACTTTTCACCATTCATATGTTCACTGGAGTAATATCACTTTCAATTTCAAGAACTTTTCCTTTGCATTCACAGCTTGGCTAACTGGTGCTAGAAGACTAGCTTTTGGCCTGTCTCAACTTTCAACATGCCTTCCTCATGAAGCTAAATCATTTCCAGCTTTTTTATTTACAATGAGAGATGTGAAATTGTTTCTTTCACTTGAACACTCAGAAGCCATCACAGCATTATTAACTGGCCTAATTTCAATATTATTATGTCCCTCCCTGGAGCTCAGTAACACGTGTCTGTTAAGGGACAGTTCTTTGACAAATTGGTAAAGTCACTGGCAAAGCCAAGACTCTGGAAATAATACAATCATGCTAATTTGGATGTTTTAGGACTCTTGGTAACCTTGATAAAGATTCATGTAATCTTCATGTGAGAGCTCAAAAAGACTAGGGTAGATAGCAGAAAAAGATTGGCTCTATGTCTTGCATTCACCCATAAGAAGGTATTTAAGCTAATAACAGCCACACAGCTTTCATCCATTGGGACAGCCCTATATGTTCAAAAAATATTAGGCACATTGTGACCCTTATCTCATTAAAAATTCTCTTAACAATCTGATAAGGTGGGTATTGATAATACTATTTTATAGATGACAAAATTCAAGCAGCAAGAGGTTAGA
This sequence comes from Rhinopithecus roxellana, assembly GCF_007565055.1. NCBI lineage: Eukaryota > Metazoa > Chordata > Mammalia > Primates > Cercopithecidae > Rhinopithecus > Rhinopithecus roxellana. The sequence goes on along the minus strand of NC_044549.1, from coordinate 111,104,886 downwards.
AAAGTTTATCAAGGTTTTAGCGTTACTAGAGAGTAGGATAGAATTAAAAACCTGGTTTGTCTGGGTCCAAACCTGTGTTTTGTTTATTTTTTCAGTTATTTCTTTAACTCTAAACATTCCTAAAAGGGACAATTCATAAGAATCATAAAAGAAATTAAGAAACAGGTTTTTAATATTTAAATAAACAAAGCTATACAATTTGAAAAGAGAACTGTAGAAGATGTTAGATTCCCAAGAACAACTTCTGTATTTATCACAAAGTATGGAAATGAGACTTTCTAAACTTGATAAGCTACAAATATTTTATCTTCTGAAATAATGTAGATGTTTACTCTAGCACTTCGCCTGAATGAGTGGCTTTACATTTTGTCAATATTTTGTCCAAATAATAATTTAGGATAAATTTTGGCTTTTGTAAAATCCAAATTTTCCTAATCCAACTATATTGACTTCTATACACCAATGCTATAATATTATACAAATAGTTTTCAGCACAGAAGATTATCAGGGTCCCTGTCAATATACAGAATTGAAAAGAGAAATGACATATCTCCAGGAAATACTTGGCTGTCAACCTGGGGAGGTAAGTATTGAATTGGGAAGTTTCTTCTTTATAATGTATTTCAGCACTCCTTTCTCTAAAAACAACAAAAAAGATTCAGAAGGTTCTATCGGATCTCCAATAAAGTAGTCTCCCTCTTATCCTCAGGGGATACTTTCCAAGCCCCCAGTGGATACCTGAAACCACAGATTGTACCAAATCCTGTATATACTATGCACAAATTTTTCTTTCCTTCTTTACAATTTCATGGACATATTAATTTTACTGTAGATCTTAGTAACCTTAGCATAGGAATTTTTTTATTATTAAGTCAAAAACCTTCACCTTTACATGGAAAGGAAGACCTTATGGCCTCTCTTTGGTCTTTCCTTGGCATATCCAAATTCCCAGCATTCCTACTCTTGTGTTTTGGAGACATAATTAAGTAAAATAAGTTACTTCAATGCAAGCACCGTGATACTGTAAGTCAGTCTCATAACGAAGATGGCTACTATGTGACTCGGTCTGTATACTACAGGTAACATGTATAGCGTGGATACACTGCACAAAGGAATGATACATGTGGCAGTCAGAACAGAGACGGACTGTGCAAGATTTCATCATGCTACTCAGAATAAATTTAAAATTTATGAATGGTCTATTTCTGGAATTTTCCATTTAGTATTTTTAGAACCTGGTTGACCATGCGTAACTGACACCATAGGAATCAATGCCACAAATAAAAGGCAACTACTCTGCCAGCTTTACCTTACTTTCATTAAGCAGGTTTTTTAGTTTCAGACATGGGTTCTTAAACAAAACTAATTGTACACAAACTTTGCATATTACCCAGTTTTTGATCTGGATGCCCTGGTGGCAGCAGAATATCTATATAGAGGTTAATTAGGGAGTTACTATGTTGTACGAAGGGGGTCTCTGGAACTCGGCCCGAAGAAATATTCTTTGTAGGGTTCATTATTTTTATTTATATTGTATGTTTTTTGGGGTGGCAAGAGTAGCTAATGAAAATAATGGATGGTAGTAAAAAGCAATGGACTAAGGCACTCAGCAATTTATCCACTGTGTTGTGTTTTGTTCTATTTTGTGCTGCTTTTGTTGATATTAACTCTGTATTTCTAAGCAAATAACACAACTACCCTCTATGATAGTTTTTGATTTCTACTTGTACACTTCTTTCAAGAAAACATCTTGTATGCCTTGAAGCTCAACATAAACCCTTATGAAACATACTCATCCCACTATAAACATCCTTGTACTTGCTACTTCCCTTTCACATTTCTGAAACTGGTATCACTATTCTTATAGTTTCACAAATGGCATCTGTCATCACTGACCCATCTACCTTTATTCACTCTGTTCTGCTTTTTCTCTCTTTTTATTGGGTCCATATGGTCACATTTCATAAGAAAATAATTTGTATTTTCATGGAGTACCTGAACTAAGTATTCCAGACCAGGAGGACAGTTTGCCATAGGAGTTGGCCCTGGCATCCATGTTATTGGAACAGGCTGATTTGGCACAGGATATTTGCCAGGCTGATACTGGACAGGATGGGTACCACCAACTGGCTGGTACAAAGGGAAGGTACTGGGTTGCTGTGGACTGTAGTATCCCATAGGCAAGCCTCCTGGGTAGCCTGCAGGTGGAGGGACAGCTGTTCCAGGGTGTCCTGTGTTCAAAAGAATTCAAAGTGTTATACATTATTAACACTATAAGTTAACATAACTTTTTACATGAGATGAAATAGATCACACGACATCCACTTAAATATAACAACTTGTTCCATTTTTGATTTGCACTTTATGCAGATCATTGTTGCATATGACCCAACGATGTATTAGGGAGACTTATTTACATATTAATTCATTTAATCCTTTTAAACCTTATAATTATTCCCATTTCAATGGTACAAAAGTAAGTTTTGAAACATTAGAAGACCAACATGTTAGCTTCTTAATAAATTAGGTTCCTCCTTGGAGATAATAAACTTACCTAATGAGGTTGGGATTAATTACTAACATATAATTACTACATATAATTACTCCTGCAAATTTTTGTTATTATGTCTATTGTTATTGTTTATGGTTACATAAATAATGTCTACTTTATTTCAAAGGGGTGCTTTTAATGAATATTTTAGGCTGCCTTGATCCCATCACTTATGCATATCTTCATCATCGAATTCTCAGATTGGTCCCCAATCCTGACCTCTTTTACATTCAATTTCTTAAGGTTATTTTCTTAGCAGTTGGGCTGCTATAACAAAATACCACAAACTGAGTGGCTCAAACAACAAGCATTTCTTTCCTATGGCTCCGGAGGCTGGGAAGTTCAAAGACAAATGTTAGCATGGTCAAACCTGGTGAGAGCCTTTCCTGGTTTGCAGATGTTCACCTTCTTGCTATATGCTCACAGAGTGAAGGGGGAGAGAGAGAGAGAGAGAGGGAAAGAGAGAATCCCTCTCATGTCTCCTCTTATAGGGCATGAGTGCCATCATGAGGGCTCCACCCTTTTGATTTAATTTTTTCTGAAAGGCCCACTTCCAAGTAACATCACATTGGGAAATGGGGCTTCAATATGTGAATTTGGGGGGGATATAAACATTCAGCCCACAGCACTTATCCCTCTACCATTTCTCCTCATTCCACCTTCAATCAGAGATCTGATGAATTATCTTTGTCATTATAAGTCTGTCAAGGAACCTAGATTTCCTTAAATGGATACAGCATTTTATCATGCTTTAAGAGCACAGTCTACATATTCAATGCAATTCCCATCAAAATACTATCATCATTCTTCACAGAACTAGAAAAACAATCTTAAAATTCATATGCAACCAAAAGAGCCTTCATAGTCAAAGCAAAACTAAGTGAAAAGAACAAATCTGGAGGCATCACATATCATTTCAAATGATATTATAAGGACATAGTCACCAAAACAAGATGGTACTGGTACAAAAACAGGCACATAGACCAATGGAACAGAATAGGGAACCCAAAAATAAACCCAAATACAGCCAACTCATCTTTGACAAAGCAACGTGGGGAAAGGACACCCTATTCAATAAATGGTGCTGGGATAATTGGCAAGCTATATGTATGAGAATGAAACTGGATCCTCATCCCTCAAAATGGATAAAGGATCCTCAAAATGGATCAAGGACTTAAATCTAAGACCTGAAACTATAAAAATTCTAGAAGATAATATCAGAAAAACCTTTCTAGATATTGGCTTAGGCAAAGACTTCATGACCAAGAATCCAAAAGCAAATGCAACAAAAACAATGATAAATAGGTGGGACTTAATTAAACTAAAGAGCTTTTGCACAGCAAAAAGAACAGTCAGCAGAGTAAACTGACAACCCAGAGTGGGAAAAAATCTTCACAATTGATATATCTGACAAAGGACTAATATCCAGAATCTACAAGGAACTCAAACAAATTAGCAAGAAAAGACAAACAATCCCATCAAAAAGTGGGCTAAGGACATGAACAGACAATTCTCAAATGAAGATATACAAATGGCCAACAAACGTATGAAAAAAATACTCAGCATCACTAATGATCAGGGAAATGCAAATCAAAACCACACTGCGATAACACCTTACTCCCGCAAGAATGGCCATAATCAAAAAATCAAAAAATAATAGATGTTGACATGGATGCAGTGAACAGGGAACTACACTGCTGGTGGGAATGTTAACTAGTACAACCACTACGGAAAACAGTGTGGAGATTCCTTTAAAAACTAAAAGTAGAACTACCATTTGATCCAACAATTCCACTACTGGGATATCTATCCAGAGGAAAATAAGTCGAAAAAGATACTTGCATATGCATGTTTATAGCAGCACAATTCACTGCTATAATACGGAACTAGCCCAAATGCCCATCAATCAATGAGTGATTAAGAAAAATGTGAGAATATATATATACACACACACACACGCACCCGCGCGTGCGTATACATACACGTATAAAAAGGAATGAATTAATGGCATTCACAGCAACCTGGATGTGATTGGAGACTATTATTCTAAGGAAAGTAATTCAGGAATGGAAAACCAAACATCGTATGTTCTCACTCGTAAGTGAGAGCTAAGTTATGAGGATGCAAAGGCATAGAAATGATACAGTGGACTTTGGGGGAATGATGGGAAGGGGGTGAGGGATAAAAGGCTACAAATTGGATTCAGTGTATACTGGTTGAGTGATGGGTGCACCAGCATCTCACAAATTACCACTAAAGAACTTACACGTCACCAAATACCACCTGTTCCTCAAAAACCTATGGAAATAAAATATTTTTTAAAAAAGAGTACTCATAAAAATGAATTAGTACACAACAGCTAATGTTTGACTTTAGGAATTTTTTTTATCAAGGTCTCTTAAGATAAGCAGTGGTAACTTTGCATTTCACTATTTTAAATTCAAAGAATTGCCAACAATAGGTATGAGAATGCCATTACTGTATATCTATCTAGCTCTGGTTATTAGGAATTTTTTGAATAACTTTGATCATTGTTAATTTACTTTTCACTTTCCAAGTTTTTAAGATTAATTAATTAAAATTTATAAATAACTGGGTCCTGGTTGTTTACCCAGAAATATGCAACAGACCCTAACTTACCACGAAGGTGTTGTAGCCCTAACTGAAATTCTGTGAGTAGCAGAGCCACAGCAGCCCACAAGTGATGTTCTCTGAAATGTTAGGAAGGCCAGGCTCAGATAAAGAAAGGGTTTTCTCCTTTAATAGAGAATTTAAGAAATAATGTCTTGTGGTCGAAAACAAAATAAATTGTGTAAGTCAAGATATTTTATGTTAAGATTTCAGTATAGTCGTCCCTTGATATTCATGGAGGATTGGTTCCAGGACTCCCTTAAATACCAAAACCTACAAAAGCTTAAGTCCCTTATATAAAATGGTGTAGTATTTGCATGTAACCTACTCACAGCCTCCCATATACTTTAATGATGTTTAGATTACTTTGTATAGCTAATACAATGTAAATGCTAATATAAATTCTTTTCATATTTTTATTGTATAATTTTTATTGTTATTTTTAATTGTGATTTCAAAATATTTTTAATCCAAACTTTTTTAAATCCATGGATGAAGAATTCACAAATATAGGGGTCCAACTGTGGATCTATTTTAGTTTAAATTAAATAAAACAACTTTTTATTAGCAGGGAATGCTACCTAAGACTTGAACTGTAAAATCTGAAGCCTTGGTGACAAGACATGAAGGCAATTTTTAAAAATGGAACTAGATTTTTCAGATTTTCAAAGATAGATGTTTAAATTTAGAAAAAAAAAAAATCACCTCAACATATTATTTCTTAAATTGTGGCTCAATATACCAAGTCCTTCAAAATAATCTGGAGTTCTTAGTAAAATTCCAGATTCTGGGCCTCATTCCAATCTATTGCATCAGGATCTCTACAGCAAAACTTAAGATTAACAAAACATTTTATTTCATCAATTCTTTTTTTTTAAATGCAAAATTCAGTGGTTTTAAGTATATTCTCAAAGTTGTACAACCATCACTGCTACCTAAACCCAGAATTTTCATCATACCAGAAAGAACACCCATACCCATTAGCAGCAATTTCCATTTCCTCTTCCCCACAGTCCCTGAAAACCACTACTACCTCTGTGGATTTGCCTAATCCACACATTTCATATAAATGAAAACATACAATAGGCGTCTATGTATTTTTTTTTACACTCAACATGTTTTCAAGGTTCATCCATGTTGTAGCACATATAAGTACTTAATTCCATTTTATGACTGAGTAGTATTCTATTGTATGGAAATATCACATTTTAGGTATTCTTTAATCAGTCAATGGACATTCAGGTTGTTTTCACTCTGGGCTATTATAAATAACACTGCTGTGATCCTCCATGTACAAGTTTTAGTGTGGACATATGTTTTCAGTTCTCTAGCTAAGAGTGAAATGAGCTGAAATATTTGGTAACTCCATTATTTAGCCAAACTGTTTTCCAAAGTGGCTTTACAATTTCACATGCCCACTTGCAAATATGAGCGTTCTACTTTCTCCATATCCTCCACCAATACTTGTTATTGTCTGTTTTTATTTTAGTCATCTTAGTGGGTATGAAATTGTATCTTATTGTGATTTTTATTTGCATTTTTCTGCTTACTAATGATGTTCAGCATCTTTTCATGTGCTTATTGGCCATTTGTATATATTCTCTGGAGAACTATCTATTCAAATATTTTTGCCTACTTCAAAACTGAATCATGGCCGGGCGCCGTGGCTCAAGCCTGTAATCCCAGCACTTTGGGAGGCCGAGACGGGTGGATCACGAGGTCAGGAGATCAAGACCATCCTGGCTAACCGGGTGAAACCCCATCTCTAATAAAAAAAATACAAAAAACTAGCCGGGCAAGGTGGCGGGTGCCTATAGTCCCAGCTACTCGGGAGGCTGAGGCAGGAGAATGGCCTAAACTCGGGAGACGGAGCTTGCAGTGAGCTGAGATCCGGCCACTGCACTCCAGCCTGGGCGACAGAGCAAGATTCCATCTCAAAAAAAAAAAAAACAAAAAAAACAAAACTGAATCATCTGTCTTTGTATTGTTGCGTTATATATGTTCTTTATATATTCAAGATAAAAAGTCTTTTGCCAGATAGTTTGCAAGTGTTTTCTCTCATTTTGTAGGTTGTCTTTTCTCTTTTATAGTGTCCTTAGATGTGCAGAATTCTACAATTAAATTGTTATGAAGTCCAATTTATTTTTTGTTTGTTGGTTGTGCTTTAGAGTGTCATATCATATCTAAGAAACTATTGCCTAATCCAAGGACATAAATACTTACATCTATATCTTATAAAAGTTTTATAGTTTTCACTCTTAGACATAGGTCTTTCAAACACATAGATCTTTGATTCATTTAGAGTTTTTGTGTATAGGGCGAGACACAGTTTCAAATCATTCTTTTGTATGTTGATACTCATTTGTCTCAGATCCTTTGCTGAAAAAAGGATTCTTTCCCCACTGAATTATTTTGACATGCTTGTCAAAAATGTTAGCTGCAGATGTTTGGGTTTACTTCTTAGACTCTCAATTCTATCTCATTGGTCTATATATCTATCTTTATGCCAGTACTATGGTATTGAATTCTGCAGCTTTATAGTAAATTGGAAATTGGGAATTGTGAGTCCTCTAATTCTTTTTTCAAGATTGTTTAGGCTATTCTGAATCCCTTACATTTCCGTATTATTTGAGGAATAGCTTGCCAATTTAAAAAATTCCACTGTGATAAGAATTGTGTTTAATCTGTAGATCAATTTAAGGAGCATTTCCATGTAACAATATTTACTTTTCAAACCTGTAAAATGCCTTTCCACTTACGTAGTCTTCGTTAGTTTCTTTCAGCAATGTTTCATGGTTTTCAATATGAAAGATATTTTACTCCTTTTATTAAAGTTATTTCTGGGTATGTTATTTTTAATGTTATTGTATGTGGAATTATAATTTTAATTTCATTTTTACATTGCTTATTGTTAATATATAGAAATACATTTGGATTTCTGTATAATGATCTTATATCCTAACACAATGCTGAGCTTATTTATTGTGCTGTTTGTGTGTATATATGGTTTTTTTTCTGTTTTGCTTTTTGTTTTTTTTGACAAGGTCTCACTCTGTCACCCAGGCTGAAGCGCAGAAGTATGATCATAGCTCACTGCAGTGTCAAATCCCTGAATTCAATCAATCCTTCTACCCTAACCTCCAAGTAGCTGGGACTACAGGGGTACAGGAGTGTACCACTGCACCCAACTTAGACTTTTTACATATATAGGATCATGTTTTCCACGAATGGAGATAGTTTTGTTTCTTTCTTTTTCTTGCCTAATTGCTCTGGCCAGAACTTCCAGTACAATGCTAAATAGAAGTGGCAAGAAAGATATCCTGTCTCATTCTTGATCTTAGATGAAATGAACGTTTTCAGTCTCTACTCCTAAATACAATGTTTGGTGTGAGTTTTCTTTTTTTTTTTTTTTTTTTTTTTGAGACGGAGTCTTGCTCTGCCACCCAGGCTGGAGTGCAGTGGCCGGATCTCAGCTCACTGCAAGCTCCGCCTCCCGGGTTTACGCCATTCTCCTGCCTCAGCCTCCCAAGTAGCTGGGACTACAGGCGCCCGCCTCGTCGCCCGGCTAGTTTTTTTTTTTTGTATTTTTTAGTAGAGACAGGGTTTCACCGTATTAGCCAGGATGGTCTCGATCTCCTGACCTCGTGATCCGCCCGTCTCGGCCTCCCAAAGTGCTGGGATTACAGGCTTGAGCCACCGCGCCCGGCCTGGTGTGAGTTTTCACAGGTAGTCTTTATCAGATTGAGGGACTTCCTCCTGTTTCTAGTTTCTTAAGTGTTTTTATCATGGAGGATGTTGTATTTTGTCAAGTGTGATTTCTGTGCTTACTGATGTGGTCATGTGGTTTTTGTACTATATTCTATTAAAATAGCACATACATTGATGGGTTTTAATATGATATTTAATATGATAAACCAATCTTACCTTGGGATAAATCCCACTTGGTGATGGCATTTAATCCTTTTTTATGTTCCTAAATCTGGTTTGCTAGTAATCTGTTGCGCAAGTCTGATCCTATATTTATTAGGGATATGATCTTTAGTTTTCTTTTCTTGTGATATCTATGTCAGATTTTGCTAATTGGGTAATACTGGCCTCATGGAATTAGCTAGGAATAATTCACTATTCTTTCATTTTTATGGAAGACATTGTAAATGACTGGTTTTAAAACCTTCATGCAGCATTTAGTAAAATTTCCTTTTTTTTTTTTTGTGACATAGTCTCACTCTGTCGCCCAGGCTGGAGTACAGTGGCACAATCTTCACTCACTGCAACTTCTGCATCCCGGGATCAAGCCATTCTCCCGTCTCAGGCACCCAAGTAGCTGGGATTACAGGTGCGTGTGAGCTAATTTTTGTATTTTTAGTAGAGATGGGGTTTCGCCATGTTTATCAGGCTGGTCTCAAACTCCTGACCTCAGGTGATCCACCTGCTTCGGATTCCCAAAGTACTGGGATTACAGGCATGAGCCACCGTGCCCGGCCAAAATTCACTATTGAAGCCGTCTAGGCCTTAGCTATATTTTGTGGAAAAGTTTTACATGACAAATTCAATCTCTTGACTTGTTATATAAGTCTGTTAAGGGCTTCTGTTTCTTCTTGAGTCAATTTCAATTGTTTGTATCTTTCTAGGAACTTGTCCATTCGTCTAGGTTTCCTAATTTATTGGCATATAATGAATTGTACAAACAATTGTTCATATTATTCCCTTAAGATACTTTCAATTTCTCTGTGGTAACAGCCTCACTTTCATTCCTGATTTTAGCAATTTGAGGTGCTTTTTTTCATTTTTATTTTTGGTCAGTTTGACTTAAGGTTTCTTAATTTTGTTGATCCTCTCAAAGAACATTTTTTTGATTTTGCTGATTTTGTTTCTTTTTCTTTTTTCTATTTATTTCTGCTGTAATCTTTATTATTTCCTACCCCCTGGCTTGGTTTTTCTTTAAGGTGGAAAGTTTGATTGCTGATTTGATATCTTCCTTTTTTTTAATGGAGGTGTTTACAGCTATAAATTTTCCTCTAAGCACTTCTTATCTATATCTCACATGTTTTGGTATACTGTGTTTTGTTTTCATTCATCTCAAAGTACGTTCTAATTTCCCTGTGTGTGATTTTTTTTTGCCCCATTGTCATTTAAAAATATTCTTCTACCACTGTGGTAGAAGAATATATTCTATAGGATTTTAATTGTTTTAAATTTGTTGAGACTTGTTTCATGACCTAACCACAATACTGTAGAATGCCATATGTTTCAAGAAGAATGTGTATTATGTTGTTGTTCGGCAGCGTGTTCTATTATGCTATTATGTCTGGAGTGTCTGTCGTAGACTGTCTGTTGTGCCCGGTTTGGTTTATAGTGTTGCTCACATCTTCTGTTTCCTTTTTGATCTTCTGCTTAGTTGTTCTATCTATTATTGTAAGTGGGGTACTACAGTCTCCAACCATTATTGTATTATCTATTTCACCCTTCAATTCTACCAGTTTTACTTCATACATTTTGAAGCACTGTTTTTATGTGTATACATGTATATACTCATTCTGTCTTCGTGATGATTGACATTTTCATTATTATAAAATGACCATCATCTCTAGTAATAATTTTTTTCTCCAAGTATATTTTGTCTGATATTTCACCAATTCTTATCAACTACTAAGTTTGAGAAACACTGTTTTGATACAGCATTTTGCAAACTGAAGAAATATTCATAGATCATTAAAATCAATTTAATAATTCAAATATTAATTTTGAAAATATAGTCAACTAGAAAAGAATAAAATAGAAAATATGAAACTGTATTATTAGTATGCTATATATTCACTTTATATTCAGTATTGTCTAGTGAAACTTGTGTTACTTATATATAAATATATTGAATATATATATGTATTGTTCACTATGTGTTATATTAGATTATCATCAAGAATATTTGAAAGCCAATGATTTACAGATCTTTTTACTTAACTAATAAAAGGAAAGCAAAGATTCTATTCTGAAATGAAAACGATGGAAACAATGTTGCAACACTGCAATGGATAATCATATAAGTGCTTGTTTTTACTATGGTTGGAGATTTTTCTCTGTAGATTTCCACCTTGAAGAAAAAAAATAAATCTTACCTAAATATAGGTTAAACTGTAGTTTCCTTCTGAAAATTACCGCTTTTCCTTGTAATATGTGTATATGTATGTATACGTGTTTTTTTGTGTATCTGCCCAAAAATTACTGGATTTTCAGTCCAGATGACAGCTGAAAGATGTTAGAAGCTGAGATTCACCTCGTGTCCAGATAAGTGTACAAAAACGAACAAGGCTACAACAGTAGAAGCCCAATTTGGGCTGTATTGTTACAGCTCCACAAATGGTATTACATTTCCCTAAGTAAACTCAGTTTTGGGAACTGTAAGTCTATAGGACTAGCAAATCTTCTGTCTTTTGCAATCAAAGAGCAACGCCACACAGCTTTGTAGGGAAGGGATTGACATCTCCTGAAAAATGTAGACACAGTCCCGGCTGGGCGCCGTGGCTCACGCCTGTAATCCTAGCATTTTAGGAGGCCGAGGTGGGTGGATCACCTGAGGTCAGGAGTCTGAGACCAGCCTGGCCAACATGGTGAAACCCTGTCTCTACTGAAAACACAAAATTATCCGGGTGTGGTGGTCCGTGCCTGTAATCCCAGCTACTCTGAAGGTTGAGGCAGGAGAATATTTTAGAAGCCAGGAGGCGGAGGTTACCGTGAGCCGAGATTGCGCCACTGCACTCCAGCCTGGGCAACAGAGCAACACTCTGTCTCAAAAACAAACAAACAAACAAACAAACAAACAAACAAATGTAGACAGTCCCATAGGCAGCTGGTTTTTGAAAAAGTCACTCTTGCAGAATTAAAAATTCACTTAAATGTGATAAGGTGGAGATTATGGTCTCTCTCAGAGCCCCCAAAGAACTGGGTCCTGGATACCACCCAGATCTGGAAGAAAGTCCTATTAGAGAAACCTATGTTTGTTAAAAAAAGAAAAGAAAAAGAAAGATAATAACTAACACTCATTGAGCTCTCATCATATTCCAGCCCTTATTCTAACAACTTTACAAGTACTACTAAATCTTGTAATCTTTACATCAACCCTATATAGTAGATACTATTATTATCCTTATAGAGAAGAAAACTGAGGCATAGGGAGGTTAAATAACTTGGTGAAAGTCACTAGCTGATGTATAAGGAGGAGAATTAGAATTCCAGCATTCTGACTGCAGAAATGTCCTTAAATGCATCATGTTAATACTCCTCCTAGATCAGAGGCAAGAAAGAAGAGCACGCCAGGCGTGATTCTATGGAAGGCTTTGGCCTATACACTGGATTGGCATCTCTAGCTAGCAGCTATTTTTAAGTCCTTAAGTTCTACCCTTTCACCTCCATGGGACATCATGGGACTATGCAGTAGTCTGGGGTCAACCAAGACTGCGAAAGCCAGTCGTCTTTGAAGGTGAAGTCTAAGACGTTTTGGTTACTCATAAAAATGCCACTCATAATAGTCATGAATCGTGAAATTCTACTAATACTAAAAAACAAGGCCAGGAGATAAATCAAAGATTCTTTTATCTATGAAATATTCCTCAAGCCCATTTCAAGGACCAGCTTCTGTGCTTGCTGCTAGAAATATAAGACAGAAAGACATACAAATGCATGCCTATCTCCAAGGGCAGCAAGTTCTGTGGAGGCTACAAAGATGTATAAAAAAAGGTGAATGGTCACAAAGCAAGTAATTGGCATAATCATAGGTAGATGCATAGTGTGTTAAGGGATTAGACAGGAGGGGTACCTAACCTATGCAGAGAAGGTATACTACGATATAGGTGCTAACCCACTAGACCTAACCAGCATCTCCATGATGGGGAAAGGTTTTACAGGCAAACAGACAAGAACAAGCAGGTGCATAGAGGAGGTTCACTATTACAAGACAAACCGCTGTGTGTGGAGATTTAGTAGACAAGGCTAGAAAGATAGGATGGAATGAAGATTATGAAAGACTTTGAACTTTATGCCAATCAAATGCAAAGTAAAGTGATTAGTTTTACATCTAGAATTATTTATATAGGAGGTCAGATTAGGTAGGAAGTACTTGCAAAGGTCTGGCTAGAAGGCAAGGAAAGCTGATTTTGGTGAAAGGAGCATAGAGTGGAGAAATAGTAATTGACATTTAAGATACAACATTGACTTTGAAGTGGACTGGATATGAGAAAAGATTCTCAACTTTCTGGCTTGGGATCCTACAGGCCTCTAGTGTGTGGGAAGAATGGAGGAAAAAAATAGAGTTTAGAAGCAAGATAACAAAGTTGGGCTGGTTGTCACTGAGTTTGAGATTCAATGGTTTTTCATGAGAAGCAGTCTATAGGCAGTTGGAAGTGCAAGTTTAGAGACTAGCAGACTGACATGATCTGTGGGTATGTAGCTCATAAGTGATGAAGGAAAAGGAAACCTTCAGTATTAACAAGATCACTTAGAAGAGTGTGTAAAAGGAAGGGTGACCGGGAGAGGAGAGAGAAGGAGATGGGGAAGGGCAGGGAAGACCAGGGGAGTAGACCAAATAATTCTGGGAACAACAGCTTTTAAGAGTAGGGACACAGTTTTTGACAGAAACTGAGAGTAAGCAGACTAAAGGAAAAAAAAATGGTAACAGGAAGCAATAGAGTTAAGTGAGAAAAAAGTATAATGTATTTGGAAAAAAGTGAAGGAAAGTATGTATTTAAGTTTGTCATGAAGAATACACTTTAATTCCTTTAAGAATTGTATTTAAGAGTATCCAAGTTGGACTAGAAATCAGATATCCATACCTTCTTTTTTTAACCATTATTAAAAATAACAATGCAACTAAAAATCATATGAATTATCAAGAATATTAATTATATCACTTCAATTAGTTAATGATTAATTTACCATGTACTTTTAATAAAAAAGCAACTCATGTTACAAAACTTGAAGATCAATAAATCAGAAAAAAATTACTATTTAGATTTTGAGGCTATTCGTACGGAGATTATATTTTTTAAAATTAAATTTATATTTATTTTAAAATTAAATACACGTTTATGTAATTGAACGATTTTTGTTATAAGTACGTATTATCCAGAGATAAAAGAAGGAAAAAATATGATCAAGTTATATGTGAGAAATTGGTATATTATACTTTCTTCTAAGCTTTGAAGTTTTCATAAGAGTTCTGATTGCTTCTGCAGGAAAACAAAGCAAAACAAAACAAAGTAAGTTTAACTTTGTGTAATTATAGCATCTCAGACTTATGTAAATAAAGACCTCTGTTATGGAGTGTTATCGTACGAATAATGGTGTAAGAAACACTGCCTGATAGGATTTGAGTTTTCCTAGTTATTTTGAACATCAGGAAATCATGCCATTTTCTCTTTAATACTAAATATAACAAAGGTTTCTTTATTTTTTAAACAAGAATGGTGGATAAAATTATTTTTGGTGGGAACACATATCCAACACTATAATGCAAATTGAAATTATGTAAAGAAATTTAATAAATTCATTAACACTAAATAATTCGAGTACAGATTTCAAGATTCTTAATTTGACTCACAGTGACAATTTTGGTCAGTCTTCGTAAGTTTACAGTCTAGCCACTAGGTGGCGATCAGAGCGAAATTTTGCTATATTTTATAACTGAAAATTCACTAGTTGTGTGGTCTCAACTATAGTATTTTTACGACTTATCTTGTCATTTAATTTGAAGGATGTAGCCTACTCTCTTGCTGAATTATTGATATAGAGAAGAACAGACATATGCTTTATCAGATGAGAACATGATGTATAACCAAAGTTTTTCTCAGAAATGGTGAAGTTTCTGTTCTAGTGGAGTCCAGGTTTCTGGATATAGAGTAATTGGTAAATACAAGATAGATCTTGTATATCATGTTGGAAGTCACTGCAGTGACATATAGAGAAACTATCAGATAAAGCATGATTATAATTTAATAATTTAATTTTTAATACCCTGGATTTAGGAAAGATCAAGCTATTAACGCAGTATGTTATAATGCATTTTATCCTCATAACACACATATATATTAGGAAAAGAGAAAAAAGGAAATCCTGATGCTTTCAGAAAACACTGTAAGTAAAGAAGCCACCTGAGCTGCATGAATCATAGGTCTAGAGCCAAAAAAAAAAAAACCTTCGGCCAGGCGCGGTGGCTCACACCTGTAATCCCAGCACTTTGGGAGGCCAAGGTGGGAGGATCACTTGAGGTCAGGAGTTCAAGACCAGCCTAACCAACATGGAGAAACCCTGTCTCTACTGAAAAAAATAATTAACCGGGTGTGGTGGCGCATGCCTGTAATCCCAGCTACTCCGAAGGCTGATGCAGGAGAATCGCTTGAACCTGGAAGGCGGAGGTTGTGGTGAACCAAGATCGCACCATTGCACTCCAGCCTGGGCAACAAGAGCAAAACTCTGTCTCAAAAAAAAACGAAAAACCTTTTGCCATTATATTGTACATATCACCGTTTCTTTTCCCCCTTCAGGGCATAACGCAATGGTTTCTACTTCTAAATATACACGTAAATATATATTTTAAAAAAATATTACTGCAGTATCTACATCATTATGTAAGTCATAAAAATGTATTTAAAGACAATACTAACTGAAACTATTTTCTTGGCCAAAAGTAAGGGCATTTTTAATGTTTAGAATTTTAAACTTGGCCAAATTGTTTTCTAACGATCGAAATATCTCACATTTACACTAGCACTATATAAGTATTTATTCTCCCAAAACATCACCAGTAGTGCATTCAGACTTATAAAAATATTTGCCAGAAAGATAAACTCCTTAATCAGCACCCATGGCCATTCACTTCCATTTCTCTGCACATCTGCCATGTGTCTCATGCATGCCTCACACCAGACTTTCATGACCCTGTACTTTCGGACATATGATTCTTTCTGCTAAGGATAGTCCTTTCCCCCTTTTCTTTGCTTGTGAAATTTTTATCATGACAGCAAAACCTGACCTCCTTAGTCAGGGCTTTCCTCAAATCCCTGGCAATGTCAGATACTGTCTTCTGTGTCCTTACAACACTCTCTTCATATCTCCATATAGAATGGAGAGAATGTCATCAATATTTGCACAACTTCCTTCTAAAAGTCTGTAACTCCTATGGCTATAGGAATGTATTCTAACTGACAGACAGTAAACTATGTGGCACCATATCGGCATCCAATATTTATTTACTTATTAAATCAGTCAATTAATTTGTTAACTTAAAAAACAATTTTAATCATTAGTATGGTTTTTAGGAAAGGAGAATATTCTTTATGAATATTTAACCCACCTGGTACAAAATGAGAATTGTATTCAGGAGGAGCATCAGGCCTTGGATCTGGTGGTTTTGTTTGATTTTCCATTTCACCTGCAGGCTGTTCAGGGGCTGTGGGTACTACACCTTCAGGAGAAGAGAGGGAACATGACTTACAAAGGAAACAATAATATGATGACAAAATATATTCTTTTTTTTTTTCTTATTGGTATGCATCAAGAAATATAATCAACTGGAAATACACTCCTATATTTCCTATAAGAAGAATTCATCATATATGAGACACTACCTATTAATAAATTTCATGAATTTTCAAACTGAACATATATTTAAAAATAGAACTAAACAATTACATTGTGCTTGTGATCAAAGCAATGAGCTTTTATACCAGTTGTTCAAATGCCCTGATGCTCTTACCTACAAAGTAAATTCCTGGCATAAGAGCAAAAATTATTTTTCCCATTACATAATATGGAGAACACAGGCATTTAGAGAGTGAAATTGATTTTTTTCCTAATTCTTTTTGGAAAGTGCTGTCTAAAAAGATTCACAACATAGCACCATAAACACATAATGGTTTAATAAACAGTGGTGTCACACATAACTGAATTAGCAATAGTTTAGTCTAGATCTCCAGTGACTCACATTTTCACTGTATTCTTTCTAAAAGCAATCTAGGTCACAGTAATTGCTGCAAGGGAAGTACTGAAGTCAGTTTCATGATGTTGCACCTTGTCTTCTTATTGAGATTAGAGACTAATTTCTCTCTGAGCTTACTACAAAAAAAGCTGTTTCCTAAACAACCAGTTGACTTTTATCTCCTAGCAAACAAAAATCCATAAATGTGGTTTTTCTCTCATTATGTAAGCTACTAGAAAATACAAGGCCTACTTTCACCCTCCTCTACCAAGGCAGGGCCTTGCCACAGGCTCTTTATTACTACAACCTCTCTTTGCAGAACTGCTTTCCTAATCTTGCTTTTTTTATTACCTAATTTTCCCCACAAATTCAAAGATTATTCAGTAGATATGTACCCCACTTTAAGTCTCTTTTTAATCTTTTTCTGACAATGATAGGAACATCTATATACATAAATAATAAATATATACATACATATATACACATATATATACACAACACACACACACACACGTATTTATATTTGCCAAATGTTAAACAAAAAAAATCAAAATGAGATAAAGTCCCCCTTAGGGAAAATAATCACAAAATTCACATTTGAAAATAAAGCATGTTCAAATTTATTCACAAAAACTTACCTGACATTTCGAAGAATTCCAATTAATCCTGAAAAATAAAAAATGTTAATGCCTTTAAAATATATACATAATAAATAGTATTACTACTCAGTGACACAGGTAAGGACTTCTGTAATTTTTTTAACCTCTAGCTACTTTACATTTGTCCCTTCATTAATTCAACAAATACTTACTGAGCACCTATTACGTACGAGGCGCTAATACAGATGCTGAGAGTACAGCAGTGGAGCAGACACTCTGCCGCCTACTGTGCTGCAGTTTATATTGTAGTAGGATGAGATTTTAAAAAACATGTCAAGAAATGTTGAAGTTTATAGATAGTACAGTTATGAGGAAAACAATGTAACAGGCTTAAGAGAAACATGGATGGTTAGTTCTAGGAGAGTCAGGGAAAGCCTGTCTCAGGAAGTGACCTTTGAGCTGTTTGAACTATGAAAAATAAACATTACACTACAATTGTGGGAAGAGAGTTCTAGGAAGATAGGAAATTAGTGCAAAGGGTCAGAGATGGCAGTGAGCTTGAGATATTGATGGGATGAAAAAAGAAAGCGGTTAGGAGTGACTGGGCCACAGTGAGTGAAGGGAACTGAGGTAAGACATGGAGACAGAGAGGTCTGATCTCATCTGAAGGCCATGGCAAGGTGGTTGGCATTTTCAGTATTTGGTACTGGGAAGTCTGGAGGATTCAGTCAGTGGAGTGATCAGATCTGATCGACACCATACACCGAGAGAAAGAGTCGAAGCAGGGAGCAGTGAGGGATGGCAGCAGCAATTCAGGTGAGAGCTGACGCCGGCTTAGATAGGGGAGGTGACACTGCAGAGGATTAGGAGTGGACAGGGGCATGACACGGTTTGGAAGCAGGGCCTCCAGAAGTTGCTGATGGACTAAGGTAAAGAGAGGAGTGGAAGAGGATTCTGAGTTTTAGCCCAAGGTAACTGAGTTGATGGTGATGCTATTAACAAAACTAGAGAGGAGGATAGTGGGGATGAAGGAGAGTAAAAATTGAAAGTTTAGACTAGGACATGTTATGTTTAGGAAGAGACCAAAAGAAGTTAAACATTTAAATTAAAAATATGTATAGGAACATTATGAGAATAACTCAGAGAAGGAGACTAGAAGTCGAGATGAGATTTGAAACAAGGAATGAGGGTGAAGGTAAAATTTTCTGAATTCAATCAGGCAAAAAAAAGTGGCTATTATTAGAGAAGGGAATTATAGTATATCTGAATTTCTGAGTTCTGAGTAATGACAAATAACAAAAAGAATATCAACAAAGGCTATACTTTACTGAATGCTTATCAAATGTTAGGCAAAGGGCCCGATGCTTTTCATATATCTCTGATTATAACAACTCTCTAATGTGCAAATGGCCAAATCTGCTAAAGGCAAGTGCTTCTAAATCCTAAGCCTATGTACTTTTCAAGATGTGATCATGTTTATAAGAATGCAGAGTCATTTGTGTCATCCAAGTGCAGTAAAAAAGTTAGAGTAGGTCAAAGAAGCATTCAAACACCATATGAGGGAGTCATCAATATGGGCACTGAGCTGACTCAATGAAAACTGCCCTAGTATGAGCCAGTATGCAGATTTCCAGCTGAAATGATTGTCTTGCCAAGATGGATGAAAGTTTAACCAGTCTTGGACCATCTCCACTCACCTCTGGAGCTGCAGTTTGTTGTACGGTGCCCGATGTGTCTTGAAGCTTAAAAAATATATATTTTTAAAGATATGTATTTATTTTTATATAATACATATTATGTAAAAAGTTTTAACTATATATTTAATATATAATATACATTTTACATTTATATTTTAAATATATTAAATAATATTTAAATATAAAATAATACACATAATATATAATTATAAATAATATAAATGTATGTGTGTGTGTATATATATATATATATTTATTTATTTATTCTGGGACATACCAAAAAGTCAGACCCAATTCTGGGCCAGCCAAGGGAGTTCAAGGAGTTAGTCATATTCCTTAATGATGGTAATCCCTGTTGTTGAGGAAAATGACCACAGCTTTCCAGAACTTTAGACACTCCTAGGTATGTACCTGCAAGTGAATCTTGCACATGTACACAGGATATAGACAAGAATGTTCTTGATAACACTATTCATATTAAAAGGAACGAAAACTTGCCTAATGTCCATCAACAGTAGACTGAATAAATAAATTCTGGTACATTCACATGATATAATAGTATACTGTAGTGAAAACAAATTACAGTTGTGCAGGTGGACAGAGATCAATCTCAAAGTTACAACACAACAGAAAAAGCAAATCACTGGAGAATACATGTAGTATGATCCCATATAAGAATGTTCAGTAGCAGGAATTCTAAACAAAGCACTTTATCTGATAAATATATAGAGGAAAACTTTAACGAAATGCTAGGGAATTAAAAACACCAAATTTCAGAAAAGGGTTATGTGTAAAGAAGTGATGAGGGGTGGCTGTTTAGTTGTGGCCCACAAGGAACCCTAAGTTCCTGCCAATATTAAAGTTCTATTAGGGTGATAAGAACAAGGCTAATGTCTTGTCATTAGTTTTTAAAGGGTATGTATACGTTTAAATATGCATATTTATATGTATGGCATTATTTCACAATAAACAAGAACCATTTGACAGTTATATGTTGAGTGTCAGCTTCTTCCATGTAATGGTCTGTTGTTACACTATAGGTTACAAGCTATCAAGGAGCCACAGTGGAAACTAATTACAAAAGATAATTAAATGTCTTAGTGAAAAGAGGCCAAATTATTATATCTATCTATCTGTCCACCTATCACCTATCTAGCTATCTATAGTGGCAAACTTTTAACAATTGCTGAATCTCAATGAAGAAATAAATTTGAATATTAATTTTTAAATATTTAATTTCAAAATAAAACTTGGAAAAAATATAGAATTCTGGACTCCAAACCTGAAGTAGCACCTCTGGGGTCCAGGCCTGGAAATCTTTACCTTTAACACAGTTCCAGGTGATCCTTATGATCAGGCATGTCTGAGACTAACTCAATGTAAACAAAAATAACAGTTCTCAACAATGCCAGGCATTATTAAGTGTTCAAATCTAGTTCAAGTAACTGAATGATAACTTGAAAAAATAAATTAGTAAAATTTTAGAAATATTTAAAGTATTACAAAGCAACTAATCTCAATGAGTTTAAATAAAAGAAAAATACCTACATATTGCCTCACAAGCTTCAGATACTCGAAGTCTGCTTACCTTCCATCTCGTCTGAGCTGCTAGTATTTTTTTCTCACCACTCTATGTTCTATTCCCTTTCTTATAAAATTTTACAACATAGTTTTAGCCAAAATACTGTGCAAGACAGGGTAATTCCCAGTTGGTAGAAGCATGAATGCTAACTTAATCCTCCTTTAATATTCAGTGAATCGCTTCAGATTTCCCTATCACTTAGCAACAACAAAAAGTGCCTTACCTTGAAAAAACTGATTTTTGGCTTTACATCTGTCAGAAACCAGATTGGAAAAACTGAGCTGTATCTCCATAACAGTTTAGTATTACAAAGTCTGGAGAGCTGTTAATTGCAGAGGCCTTGGTATTTTAGGGGCATGGTATGCATACAGGGGAATCTGGGCTGCCTGCAATGTAATTAAGAGAGAAAGAAGACATGGGCTAGACAGGACAAGGTTGGTGAGATTGAGGTTTGCTGCCTTGCACGGCAGCCCTGATATCTTAAATTGCATCCTATAGCAAGAGTGTTGTATCTTATATGCTATTAAATGGATATCACTTGCAGCACCCAACAAGCGCAGCTGTGTTATATGCTCGCTTGTCAATTTCACCATTGTAAACAGTGACACACTCTCAGAACTCAATAAAACCACAAGTTCTAGAACTCACACCAGGGGTATTTGAAAATTCAATCACAAAACTCAAAAGAGGATTAGATCTTTACAGTAGAGTATTTACTGGAAGCTGTCCTGGCCTCTACACAAGGGAGGCTCTGGGCAGTGAGAATCTCCAGGCACAAGGCTTGGAAATGGCATATGCATTCTAAAACTCTGGGTCCTGTCTGTCTCCAGTGCCTTTAACCCTGCGAGGAGAAAAGAAAGCAGATAAATGAACAATTCCTTCTGCTTCTTAGCAGGGACAAGAAAAATATCTCGCTCCTGCAAAGTCCTATGCCAGCTACTATGATATCCCTTTTGTGTTTATTATGTGTTTATTATGATAGGAGATTATATTCTTTGTCCATCTTAATCTTCCCTTAAGAATACCCGGAGAAAAGCAGAAGACTGTGTGACTACAAATAGTATATTCCAGCACACTTCAGACAGTATGGACAGTGGTCCAGAGTGTGGGTTCAAATCTCAGGTCTTTTTCTGATCGCTGTGTAATCTTGAGTGACTGATCTGTTCTTAGGTTATCCTGTTAATCATGGGGATGACGATGGCTGGATCAACCTCACAGAAATATTGTGAAGACTAAAACAACTACATTTGTATAGCACTTAAAACAGTGCCTATCATATAAAAAAAATCCTCAATAAACTTGCATTATTACTACGATTTCACTAGTAAGACATACTAACTGAGGAAGAGACCAAGAATAAATGTGTGTGTTTAATAGTGGTATTAAAAAAAAAAAAAAAGCTGTCTGCCAGTCAGCAACTCAGCACATATTACTGAGCATCCATATGTAAGATTCTATTCTGGGTTCTGAGCTGACACCATTAATTCCCATCTTCTATATCCAGTAATGTTCTAGCAAATGGGATTTCATGAGCACTGTTTGTAATGAATTTCAAAGTGGAAGGAGTGGGGAGAAAAAAAAACGGAGACATTGCCAAAGGGCTTTTCCTATTTGCAGCTAAATGAAAGACAAATGAGTTAGGGTACACCTTAAGTGGCTACAAAATTTGCTTTCAGTTCAGGATAGTGACATTACTTATATTATGCAGACGATGGATGTATCCCTTAGTAAACTTTAAAAAGATCAGAAAACTAAGATTATGTTAATGGAATATTCCAAAAATTAAAATAATATAGTGTTCATTATATCAACATATAAATATTAAGGTTTTTTTTATAATTATGTACTCTGAAAATTGAATATTTGTTTATATTGGTATAGTACTTCACGGTATTATAAGATGCAACGGAGCTAATATATGTGTAAGTAATTAGAAGTAATAAAACATTTTATTTATAAGAAAGTCTTTATGAAACTAAATAAAAATATAAATATTCTTTAAATGTTTAAATTGTATAAACCCTCTAATATATCACAAGTAACTAGGCTGGGTGAATATAAGTGCTAATAGATCTAAGAAAATGTATACACCTTGCTTTAAAAAGAAGTATCTACTAGACGTTGCTAAATGTCTGATGTATTAATTATTTTCTTCTGTCTCCATAGAAAGTGATAGCTAATCAATTTTAGTTGTTACATGTAACAAAATAATGCATGAAAGAGAATTATTCTGGTCTTTCCCCTGGGTTCTGGGAAAGCAACTTCTAAACTCTCAGAATTTGCAAGTAATAGCAGTGTTTCTGTTTTTCTTGGTGGGTCCTTGGACCATACCTGAGATTTTGCTAAGGTGACAACGTAGTAGGGAGGCCGATCATGCCAGGAAGAATCATGATGTGATTAGAGAACTGGAGCTTTGAGTAATGTCATATTTGCCTGACCTCCAGGGAGGTGGGGGCCTTGAGACTGCGTTCAGTCCATGAAGCCAATAATTCAAGTAATCATGCCAGTGTAATGAAACCCCAATAAAAAACCTGACTCTAGTTAGCTTCCTGGTTGGTAAACACATCAATGTACTGGGAGTATGATGAATCCTAACCCCACAGAGACAAGGCATGAAAGCTTTGTGTTCATGACCCTCCTAGGCCTCACCCCGTGGATCTCCTCAACTGATTGGTCCTGATTTATATCATTTATAATAAAACTTTAATCATAAGTAGAGCACTTTCTTGAGTTCTGTGAGTCATTCTAGGAAATAATCATACCTGAGGGGTTGATGGGAACACCTGAATTTGTAGCTAGTTGGTTAGAAGTGTGGGTGGTCCGGAGATCCTCAAACTTGTCTTAAGTGAAGGCAGTCTTGTTAGGAAGTAGGCCCCAAGCCTGTGGAGTTGCAAACTCTGGGTGTTTAGAGTCAGAATGAATTGCAATACTGTACTTAGATTGCTAATAATAATAATAATAATAGTAATTGTGTAATGGTTACAATGGTACACACACATACATACATATTTCTGATTACAAAAGTAGTATGTTTTCATTTTTAGAAAATCACGAAATAAAAGTATAAAAATGTGACTATACCCTTAATTCAACTTTCTCAAAATAACTATTCTTAAAATTTTGGTGGATTTCCTGTGTGCATGTGTGCAGGTTTATGTTTCTATGTGTATGCATGCAGGGATAATAAAAAAAATTCTTAAAAACATATTGTGAACTGATCACATTCCTCCCTGGAAAGTGGCCCAAGGGGAGATCATATTTAGAAAGGGAGTGCTGAGGTCTTTGCCATCCTACTATGGCCCAACAAAGTCACCGGACCAAAAAGGAAATACTATTGTCTTTTTGTTGCTTGGAGGTGTTACTGTGTAACAGAGAGAGTGAGGAGGTTCAGAAGAGGTGGGACAGTGGAGAGGGAGCCTCCTAGGAAGGACACTGAGAGAGGGAAAGAAGGAGAGGGACAGGAGGAAGAAAATTTGCAGTGGTAAAAGAGTAAATAGTTTTAAAGAGGTAAGAACCTTAAAGAGAATTAAATTGGATTGACGCTTCAGTTAGAAGATAAGCTCCATAAGGGAAGAAATTTAAAACATGTTTTAATGGTGTAGTCCTTTGTTATTATTTTTCCCTTTTTAACTTTTATTTTAGGTTCAGGGTGAATGAGTGCAGGTTTGTTACATGGCTAAATTACGTGTCAATGGGATTTGGTGTACAAATGACTTCATCACCCACATAATGAGCACAGTAACTGACAAGTAGTTTTTCAACTCTTACCCTCCTCCCACCCTCTGCCCTCAAGAAGGCATTGGTGTCAATTGTCCTCCTCATTGTATCCATGTGTACTCAATGTTTAGCTCCTACTATAACTGAGAAGATATAGTATTTGCTTTTCTGTTCTTGTGTTAATTCCCTTAGGATGATGGCCTCCAGCTGCATCCATGTTGCTACACAGGACATGATTCCCTTCTTTTTTAAGGCTGCACAGTATTCCATGGAGTATATGTACCCTATATTCTTTATCCAGTACATCACTGATGGGCAACTGAGTTGATTTCATGTTGTTGCCATTGTGCTGCAATGAATATAGAAGTGTATGTATCTTTTTGGTAGAACAATTTATATTCCTTTTGGTATGTACCCAGTAATGGGACTGCAGGGTCAAGTGCTAGTTCTGTTTTCAGTTCTATTATAATCTCCAAACTGCTTTCCATAGTGGATGAACTAATTGACATTCCCACCAGCAGTGTATAAGCATTCCTTTTTCTCTGTAACTTCACCAACATCTATTATTTTCTGACATTTTAATAATAGCCATTCTGACTGGTATCAGATCGTATATCATTGTGGTTTTGATTTGCATTTATCTGATGATTACTGATGTTGACCCTGTTTTCTTACGCTTGTTGACCACGTTTATGTCTTCTTTTTAAAAATGTCTATTCGTGACCTTTGCTGATTTTTTAATGGGGTTGTTTTTTATTTGTTGATTTGTTTAAATTGCTTATAGATTCTGAATATCTGACCTTTGTCAGATGCTTAGTATGTGAATATTTTCTCCTATTCTGTAGGTGTCTATTTACTCTGTTGATAGGAAATACTATTCTTTTACTCTGCAAAAGCTATTTAGTTTAATTAGGTCCTACCTGTCTATTTTTGTTTTAGTTGCAATTGCTTTTGGAGACTTCATCACAACATATTTGCCAAGGCCTATGTCCAGAATGGTATATCCTACGTTTTCTTCTAGGGCTTTTATAGTTTTAGGTCTTACATTTAAGTCTTTAATCCATCTCGAGTTGATTTTTGTATACAATGAAAGGAAGGTGTCCAGTTACAATCTTCTGCAAATGGCTAGCCAGTTATCCCTGCACCTTTTATTGAACAGGAAGTCTTTCCCCATTGCTTGGTATTGTGGACCTTGTTAAAAATCAGATGGTTGTAAGTGTATAGCTTTATTTCTGTTCTATTGTTCTATATGTCTGTTTTTTGTATTAGTACCATGTTGTTTTGGTTTCTGTGGCTTTATAATATAGTTTGAAGTCAGATAGTGTGACGCCTCTGGTTTTCTTCTTTTTGTTTAGGATCACTTTGACTATTTGAGATCCTTTTGTTCCATATGAATTTCAGAATCATTTCTTTCTAATTCTGTGAAAAATGACATTGGTAGTTTGATAGGAATACAATTTAATCTGTACATTGCTTTGGGCAGTAGAGCCATTTTAATGGTATTGATTCTTCCTATCCATGGGCATGGAATGTTTCTCCATGTTTTTATGTTATCTCTGATTTCTTTCAGCAGTGTTTTTTAATTCTCATTGTAGAAATCTTTCACCTCCCTGGTTAGCTGTATTCCTAGATATTTTGTTCTTTTTGTAGCTATTATGTATGGTATTGCATTCTTGATTTGGTTCCTGGTTTGGCCACTACTGGTGTATAGAAATGATACTGATTGTTGTACACTGATTTTGTACACTGAAACTTTACGAAGTTGTTTGTCAGTTCTAGAAGTCTTTGGGCAGAGACTATGGAAGTTTCTGGGTACAGAATCAGATCATCTGTGAAGATAGTTTGACTTCCTCTCTTCCAATTTGGAATACATAGAGTCATGTCTGCATATGGTAGGTACCCAACAAATAATGCCTAATGAGGTTTTTTTTTTTTTTACTGTTTACAAACTTATGCTACATCTTTTAAGAAAATCTACATTACAAGCTTGAATTATGCTTCCACATCTCTGGACATGCTTTCATTTCCCCGTATTTGACTACCTATAAATTCTGGATGATGATGTACCACAAGATTGATGAAGTTTACATACATCAATTTCTTTGACAAAAACAAGGCTTTATATTTTTAAGTTTCATTTATTTAAAAGCTTTCTTATCATTAGTTAATTTACATGGGAGACAGTTCCTTTGAATTTACAAATTTTGTCACTTTTGTATTTATCTATATTATTTCATTGTGGTGCTGCTCATAATATAGATTACAAAATATAATTCTCATGGCCACATACTATCTTGGGAACCCTGCTATGTAGAAGTAACTTAATATGTTAAATTATTTATAACAGTAAATCACAGCACTAGAAAAGGTAGGTAAAACAGTCATATTTCAAAATTTTTGAACAGATAACTGTTGTTACATTTCAATTTAAAGCTAACTTGAATGGGGCCCAACAGAAAATGGGGATTCTTAAAAATGAAAATTTCTAATATATTTAGAGAAGTTTTAAGGCATTTTTTAAAGGAGCAGCCGGCTATAAAGATGTTAAGGATTACCTACTGATTGTGACTCCAAATGACTTGCTATATTTTAAATTCTCAGTTTCTTTAAGTTTTAGATATGAATTACTAAACATCTATGATGTGCCAGGAACTTCATATATGTTGACAGAGGTGAATTATTATGGTTTCATTATACAGGCCAGGAAACAGAAGTCCACAGAGTTTAAGCAACCCATTCAAGGTTATAACTCTATAACCTGGAAACTACAGGTCAAAAAACCAGCATCAGAAGCCAACTTAGTATTCTACAAAACAAACCCTACTAAAAGTTACCTTCTATGTACTTGCTGCTTTCTCCTTCATACTGCCTCACCCTCATGGTGCTTTCAAACTATCCACGTCTCACTACTATACCCTATAATAGGAAAGTAGGCTGTTCTGCTGTGTTCTTTTTCAAATTCTACTTGGTAAGGGTTTTGAAATATATTTATAATCTGAAGAGAAATTACTCATGAACTAAAAAACCCAAAAAACATAATAGGTCATATGTTCCAGTTATGGATAAGATGCAGTAAACAGATACTAACTTGTCTCTCCCACTAAATACAATTAATTAACCTAAACAGAACGAATGAACAGCTATTTGAAGACCCTGGAAATTAAAAAGTAGCAAGAACATGGGACAGAAGACCAGAAAAAGTACAATCAAACCAG
The DNA here is from genome assembly GCF_007565055.1 of Rhinopithecus roxellana. Taxonomy (NCBI): domain Eukaryota; kingdom Metazoa; phylum Chordata; class Mammalia; order Primates; family Cercopithecidae; genus Rhinopithecus; species Rhinopithecus roxellana. Next base: position 111,076,926 of record NC_044549.1, on the reverse strand, counting down.
AGTAAGCTTCACATTTTTCTCTGGTATCCCTGGCCCAATAGTGGTTCAAGGCATCCTGAAACATAGTAGTAGACACCAGATGCAGAGACAGCTCCAGGAGAAGCCCTCTACTTCTGGCTCGAGCAGGGGAATGAGCATCCCTAAAGTTCAAAAAGAGTTGGAAAATTCACGGTTTTTTTTTTTTTTTTTTTAATTTTTTACTTTCTCCATTCTGTCATGTCCCAGATCCTGGAAGTCTCACTGTGGAGAAAGCAGTAATTTTATCAGAGAAGGCCCGCAGGTGTGGAAAACACTAAAGGAGAGAAATCTTCCACTTAACATAAGGAGCTGTGGCTCCAAAAGAATGGGGTGCACCCTGTCACATTTTTACTCTCTGCCTTCCTGTGATTTGGCCTTGAATGCAAATGAATTTGAGGGACACACAGAGATGAAAAGGGTAAATAAAACCTCATTTTTTCTGGCTGAAAAACAAAATAGAAGAGACCCAGAAAACTGGTAAGTAGCAAGGAGATCATGAAGAAGATGCAGCTTGGGATTGTAAATTATAGTTCAAAAAGAACCAGAAAAACCTCCACTGATGTGGAAAAAGAAAATTGAAAGATGATGATATGGTTCAGCTCTGTGTCCCCACCCAAATCTCATGCTGAAATGTCATCCTCAATGCTGGAGGTTGGGCCTGGTGAGAGGTGATTGGGTCATGGGGGTGGTTTCTAATGGTTTAGCACCATCTCCCTAGCGCTGTTCTTGTGATAAGAGTTCTCATGGTATTTAGTTGTTTAAAAGTGTATGGCATCTCTCCCATCTCTCTTTTCCACCTGCTCCAGCCATGTGAAGTTCTAGCTCCCCATTTGCCTTCTGCCAACATTGTAAGTTTCCTGAGGCCTCCCCAAAAGCCAAGCAGACTGCCAGCACCATGCTTTCTGTACAGCTTGTGGAACTGTGAACCAATTAAACTCTTTTCTTTGTAAATTACCCAATCTCAGGTATTGTTTTACAGCAGTGCAAGAATGGACTAATACAGAAAATTGGCACCGAGGAGTGGGATATTGCTATAAAGATACCTGAAAATGTGTAAGCAACTTTGGAACTGGGTAACAGGCAGAGGCTGGAACAGCTTGGAGGGCGCAGAAGAAAACAGGAAGATGAGGGAAACATTGAAACTTCCTAGAGACTTGTTAAATTGTTGTGACCAAATTGTTGATAGTAATATGAACAATGAAGTCCAGGCTGATGCAGTCTCAGAGGGAAATGACAGACTTCGTATTAGTAACTAGAGCAAAGGTACTTCTGTTCCTTAACAAAGCAATTGGTTACATTGTGCCCTGCGCTAGAGATCTGTGAGACTTTGAACTTGGAAATGATGATTTCGAGTATCTGGCAGCAGAAATTTCTAAGCAGCAAAACATCAAGATGTGTCCTGCTTCTAATAACCTGTGCTCATACGCGTGAGCAAAGAAATGACCTAAAACTGGAATTTATATTTAAAAGGGAAGCAGAGTATAAAAGTTTGGAAAATTTGCAGCCCAGCCATGCAGTAGAAAAGAAAAAGTCATTTTCAGTGGAGGAATTCAAGCAATCTTGAGAAATTTAAATAACTGGAAAGAAAGAAATTGCTCCTAGCCAAGACAATGGGAAAAAATGCCTTGAATGTATTTCAGAGACCTTTGAGGCAGCCCCTCCCATCATAGGACTGGAGGCTTAGGAGCGAAGAATGGTTTCCTGGGCCAGGTGCAGGGCCCTGCCATGTTGCACAACCTCAGGACACTACTCCCTGCGTCCCAGCTGCTCCACTTCTATCCATGGCTAACAGGGCACTGGATGCAGCTCAGGCTGCTGCTTCAGAGGGTGGAAACCATTAAGCATTGGTGGTTTCCATGTGGTGTTAAGCCTGCAGGTACACAGAGTGTAAGAGCTGAGGCTTGGGAACCTCTGCCTAGATTTCAGAGGATGTATGGAAAAACCTGGATGTACAGGCAGAAGCCCGCTAAAGGGGGACAGCCTCATGGAGAACCTCTCCTACAGGACTGTGGAGGGCAAATGTGGGTTGGAGTACCCACACAGAGTCCCCATTGTGGCACTGCCTAGTGTAGCTGTGAGAATAGGGCCACCATCCTTCAGGCTCCAGAATGGTAGAGCCACCGGCAGCTTGCAGCCTTCACCTGGAAGAGCCATAGGCACTCAGTATCAGCCCATGAGAGCAGCCATGGCCACAAAGGTGGAACTGCCCAAGACTTTGAGAGCCTACCACTTCCACCAGTATGCCCTGGATGTGAGACATGAAGTCAAAAGAGATTATGTTGGAGACTTAACATTTAATAACTACTCTGCTGGGTTTTGGACTTGGACTTACATGGGGCCTGCAGCCTTTCTTTTGGCTGACTTCTCCTTTTGGAACAGGAGTATTTACCCAATTGCTGTACCCTCATTGCCCTCATTGTATTTTGGGAATAACTCTTTTTTATTTAAAAAGAAAAAACAAACAAACAGGCTCACAGGCAGAAGAGACTAGCCTTCTCTCAGATGAGACTTTGGACAGTGGACTTTTGAGTTAATGCTGGAATAAGTTAAGACTTTGGGGACTGCTGGGAAGGCACAATTTTATTTTGAAATGTAAGAAGGACATGATTTGGGGGGGTAGCCAGGAACAGAATAATATGGTTGGGATCTGTGTCCCTGCCCAAATGTCATGTTGAAATGTAATCTCCAATGCTGGAGGTGGGGCCTCCTTGTAGGTTATTGGGTCATGGGGGCAATTTCTAATGGTTAAGCACCACCATACCCCCAGTGCTGTTCTTATGATAACAGTTCTCATGAGATCTGGTTGTTTAAATGTTTGTGGCACCTCTCCACTCTCTCTTTTCCTCCTGCTCTGGCCATGCGAAGTGATAGATCCCTGTTTGCCTTTTCCCTGATTGTAAGTTTTCTGAGGTCTCCTTAAAAGCCAGCAAATGGCCAGCATCATGCTCCTATACAGCCAGTAGAACCATCAGCCAATTAAACCTCTTTTCCCAGTCTCAGGTATTTCTTTATAGCAGTGCAAGAACAGACTAATAGAGATGTCAATGCCAAGATAACAAAGATGTTGGAATTATCTGACAACTTAAAGCATCTGTTTTTAAGATGCTCTAAGAAAAACTGGGTTGGCAGTAAAGAGGAAAGATTGAAAGTCTCAGCAAAGAAAGACAAGCAATAAAGGAGCAAATGGAAATTTTAGAACTAAAAAGGAGAGTAACAAAAATTTAAAATTCACTGGATGGATTCAATAAAAATGCAGACTACAAGCACAGTTACTGAGCTTAATAACAGATCAACAGAATTATCCAGTCTGAAGAACAGAGAGGAAAATTATTAAATTAAAAAATGTACTAAACTTTACGGGTCAGTGGGATAATACCAAGGGTTAACATTACTAGTATCAGAGTATCAGAAGAATAGGAAAAAAAAAATAGTGCAGAAAAAAATATTTGAAGAATAATGGCTGAAAACTTCCTTGATTTTGCAAACGATATAAACAAACAAATATGTAAAGCTCAGTGAATCCCTGACAAGATAAACTAAAACTATCCACTCCAAGACTTATCATAATGAAATAGCTATGAACTAAAAAGATAAAGTTAAAATCCTGAAAACAGGCAGAGAAAACTAATACATTAACTAGATAAGGTTTAATAATTAGACTGACCATCGGTTTCTCATCAGAAAATCCAGAAGGGCAGAACAAATAAAATAATATTTTTCTATTTTTAAAGTGCTCAGGGAAAACACCTGTTAATCCAGAACTCTATATGAAGGAAAAACGTCCTTCACAATGAGTATAAAATAAAGACACGCCGGGCGCGGTGGCTCAAGCCTGTAATCCCAGCACTTTGGGAGGCCGAGAGGGGCGGATCACGAGGTCAGGAGATCGAGACCATCCTGGCTAACACGGTGAAACCCCGTCTCTACTAAAAAATACAAAAAAAAAAAAAAAAAAAAAAAAAAAGCTAGCCGGGCGAGGTGGCGGGTGCCTGTAGTCCCAGCTACTCGGGAGGCTGAGGCAGGAGAATGGCGTAAACCCGGGAGGTGGAGGTTGCAGTGAGCTGAGATCTGGCCACTGCACTCCAGCCCGGGCGACAGAGCGAGACTCCGTCTCAAAAAAATAAATAAAAATAAAATAAAATAAAATAAAGACACACTGCCAAAAAGTAAAACTAAGAGAATTTGTTGCCACCAGACCTGCTAAAAAGGAATTCATAATCAAAGTTTTATATATAAGGAAAATAAAATAGCAAAAGAAAACTTGGAACATCAGGAATTTAAAAAAATCAATCAATAAATAAAACATACTATTTTCTGTTAAATTACTTTATTTTTATTTATTTGGAGATGGGTTCTTGCTATCTTGCCTGGGTTTGGAGTACAGTGCTATTATCACAGCTCACTGCAATCTTAAACTCTCAGGTTCAAGTGGACCTCCCACATCAGCCCCCATGGTAGCTGTGACTATAGGCAAATGCCATTGTGCCCAGCTAATTTTTAAATTTTTTTGTAGAGACAAGGGTCTTGTTTTATTGCTCAGTCTGATCACAAATTCTGGACTTCAAGGGACCCTCTGCCTTGGCCTCCCAAAGATCTGGGATTACAGGCATGAGCCGCCATGCTTGGTCTTAAATTCTTCAAAATAGTTTTGATGAAGAAAGCAAAAATTATAACATTGTTCAAGGAGGTTTACAATGTCTGTAGGTGTAATACATAAGACAATAACATAAATTGATGAGTACAAGGGGACCTACATATGATGGTAATACTTCTACATTCTATTTGAAGTGGTAAAATATTAATTATAAGAATGCTGTTAAAAGTTAATTGTACATATATATATATACACACACACACATATGTATACATATGGAGAGAGAGAGAGAGACGTGCCCAGAGTCATCAATAAAATCACTATTCACAAAGATACAGTCTAAAACACAATAAACAAATAAATGCTACAAAAAATTCAAACAGCATTAAAGAGCCCTTATAATGGATGAGATAAAGAAGAACCAAAAGGAGAACAAGCATGCAAAAATTCAAACCTATCAATATTTACATGTAAAATCATGTACTAAGCATATAAACAAAGACTGAGGTTATCAGAATAGTTGAATGCATATTTTTTAATGACCCTGATATCGTTTGGCTGTGTCCCCACCCAAATCTCATCTTGAATTCCTAGGTGTTGTGGGAAGGACCCAGTGGGAGGTAACTAAAACATGGGGGCAAGTCTTTTCTGTGCTGCTTTTCTTATAGTGAGTAAGTCTTATGGGATGTGATGATTTCACAAGGGGAAGTTTCCCCACACAAGTTCTTTCTCTTGGCCTGCTGCCATCCACATAAGATGTGACTTGCTCCTCCTTGCCTTCACTATGATTGTGAGGTCTCCCCTGTCGTGTGGAACTGTAAGTCCCTTAAACCTCTTTCTTTTGTAAATTGCCTGATCTCAAGTATGTCTTTACCAGCAGTGTGAAAATGGACTAATACAGACTCAATTACATGCTCTCTAAAAGAAACTAACTTCAAATGTAAAGATAAGATAGAAAAAGATGAAACAGAAAAGGGTTAAAGAAAAAAGGATAAGAAAGATATACCATGTATATACTAATAAGAATAAAGTTAGAATGTAACACATATAGAAAACAAGTAGCAAAACATCTGACATAATTCCTACCTTACCAGTAATTACCTTAAATGTAAATGGATTAAACAATCCAATCAAAAGGTAGAGACTGGCAGAATGGATTAAAAAAAGAAACAGAAAACATGATCCAACTATATGTTGTAAACAAGAGACACAATTTATAAAGACAAACAGGTCGAAAAAGGAAAGAGGTGTACTTCGTGTTAACCGAAGAAGAGCTGCAGTGGCTATACTAACCTTATACAAATAAACCTTTAAGACAAAAACTATTACTGAAGACTAAGAAGAATATTTCATAAAGAGAAGAAAAAATTAATCTCTCAGGAAAATATAACAATTATACATTTATCTGCACATCACAATACAGCCCCAAAATACACAATCAAAAACTGATAAAACTGATGGGAAATATACATACATTATGAACCAATTAAATCTACAATTATCTATGTAACACTGCAACCAACAATTGTAGAATGCCTTATTTTCAAGTGCATATGAAACATTCTCCAAAATAGAACATTCATTAGGCTATAACATGAGCCAATAAATGTTTAAAAATTGAAATCATATAAAATATTATCTGAATACAATGGAAAATTAAATTATAAATCAACAATAGAAAAAAAGTTGAAGAAATTAAAAATATGTGGATATTAAACAACAGTGTCCTTAATAAGCAACGGGTTGGCCAAAAAATCACAATGAAAATTCACAATGAAAAGGCAAAAGGCCACAAGGTTATGGGGTACAGCCAAAGCAATGTTTTAAGGCAAATTTATAGTTGTAAATAGAAATAATTTTAAAGAATAAAGCTCTTAAATAAATAGCCTAATCTTCCTCTGAAAGAGCAAATTAAAACCAAGCAAGAAATAGGAAAGAAATAAAGATTAGAGTAGGAATAAATAAAATAGAGAATAAAAAAGAAAATCAAAAAAGCTAAAAATTGTTGCTTTGAAAAGATCAAAACTAACAAACTTTTGGATACACTAATAAAGAAAAAGAAAGAGAAAAGATTCAAATTACCAAAATAATGAATGAAAAGATCCATATTAATACTAACCTCACACTGAAAAGAAAAAAGGATTATAGGGGAATAATAACCAGCAAACTACCATATGCCAATTAGATACAGTAGATGAAATGGATGAATTCCTAGAAGACAGACTCTACCAAAATTGACTCAAGAAGAAACAGGAAACCTGAATAGAACTGTATTAAGAGGCTAAATTAGTAATCAAAAAACTTTCCACAAAAAAAAACCCAGGTACAGATGATTTAGTTGTGCGTTCTACCTAATACTTAATAAAGAATAAATACCAACCCTTCGCAAACTCTTCTAAAACTCACTTTATTTCAGTATGACCCTTATATCAAAATCAGGTAAAGACAATACAACAAAACTACACTAATAACCATGAAGAATACTGACACAAAAATTCTCAACAAAATACTTGAAAACTGAATCCACAATATACCACAATATACCATGACCAAGTGGGATTTATTGTAGTAATAAAACGGTTTATCAAACAAAAAACCTCAATCAATGAATATATCAGGGTAATAAAATAAGAGACAAAACCCACATAATCCTAATAGATAACAGAAAAAAAATTCAAAAGAATCCAGTAGTCTTTCTTGATAAAAACAATAAACACTCAACAATCTAGAAATATAGTAGAACTTTCTTAATCTGGTAAGACACTTGTGAAGGACTCCACAGCTAATGTCATACTCAACAGAGAAAGGCTAAATGCTTTCCCTTAAGACCAAAACAAGACAAGAGTGTGTACTGTTACTATTTCTTTTCAACATTGTACTGGAGGTTCTAGCCAGAGTGATTAGGTTAGAAAAAAATAAATAACGCCATCTAAATTAGAAATAAAGAAATATGACGTACATTTTTAAGTCATATCAAAGTTTCTAAGGAATTCATTAAAAACTAAGAATAAACAAGTTAATCAATGAAGCAGGATACAAGACCATACAAAGATCAATTGTATTTCTATACCCTGGCAATGAACAATGCAGGAAATCAATTACACTTATAATAGTATCAAAAAGAATAAAACAACTACAAATAAATTTAATTAAAAAGTACAAGACTTGTGTACTTAAAACCATGAAATGTTGAATTAAAGAAGATCTAAATAATAAGAAAGATATCCCAAGTTCATCTTAATATTGTTAAGATAGCAATACTCCCCAAATTTACCTACAGATGAAACAAAATCACTATCAAAATACAAGTTGCCTTTTTCCAGAAACTAATAAGCTAAACACAGAGTTCATATAGAAAAAAAGGGACCCATAAAGGCCAAAACAATCTTGGAAGCAAATGAAAAATGGAAAATTCAGACTTCCTGATTTCAAAACTTAATACAAATCTACAGCAATCACAACAGTATGGTATTGGTCCAAAGAATAGACATATAGGCCAATGGAACACAAATGAGAATCCAGAAATAAATCTTTGCATTTATGGGTAATTAATTTTTGACAAGGATACCAGGACAGCAAGGAACAGTCTGTTCAACAAATAGTGCTGAAACAACTGTACATCCACATACAAAAAAAAACAAAAACAATCCAAGAACTAAAACAAAACAAACTTGGACCCCTATAATACCCAATACAAATAATTAATAAAAGTATATTATAAACTTAAATGTAGGCCAGACGTGGTGGATCACACCTGTAATCCCAGCACTTTGGAAGGCCGAGGCAGGCAGATCACCTGAAGTTGGGAGTTCAAGACCAGCCTGACCAACATGGAGAAACTCCATTTCTACTAAAAATACAAAAATTGCTGGGCGTGGTGGTGCATGCCTGAAATGCCAGCTACTTGGGAGGGAGAGGCAGGAGAATCGCATGAACCCAGGAGGCAGAGGTTGCTGTGAGCCAAGATTGCACCACTGCGATTCAGCCTGGACAACAAGAGTGAAACTCTATCTCAAACAAACAAAAAAAAAAAAAAAAAAGGGAAAAAGAAAACTTAAATGCAAAAGATAAAGCTAATAAACGTTAGAAGAAAACACAGGAATAAATCTTCATGACATTGGGTTAGGCAATGGTTTCACTGATACGACACCAACAGTAAAAGCAACGAAAATAAATAAATAAATAAATAAATAAATGGGACTCATAAAAATTTAAAAGGTTTGTATTTCAAAGGACATCCACAAGAAAATGAAAACACAACCCACAGAATGAGATAAAATATTTTCAAACCATTTATCTGAGAGACTTTTGTCTAGAATAAAGAATACTCCAACTCAAAAATAAAGACAAATCAATTGAAAAATGGCCAAAGAATTTGCACATTTCTTCAAAGAAGATATATTAAAGCCAATAAGGACATAAAAATATTCTCAATATCACTAGTCATTAAAAAAAATGTGGATCAAAACTAATTAAGGCATTAAGGCTGGGCACAATGGCTCACGCCTGTAATCTCAACACTTTGGGAGGAAAAGGTAGGAGGATTCCTTAAGGTAAGGAGTTAGAAACCCTGGGTAACATCATGAAACCCTGTCTCTACAAAAAATTAAACATTAGCTGGGCATGGTGGCATGCACCTGTAGTCCCAACCACAGGAGAGGCTGAGGTGGGAGGATCTCTTGAGACCAGGAGTTCAAGGCTGCATTGAGCTATGACTGTGTCACTGCACACTAGCCTGGGTGACAGATCAAGATCCTCTCTCTTAAAAAATAACAACAAAACTACAGTTAGATACTTTTCACACCTAGTAGGATGGCTATAATGAAAAACGTAACAACAAGTTTTAGGAAATATATGTAGATATTGAAACCTTCACATGTTGCTGAGGAATGCAAAATGTTACAACTGCTTTGAAAATCAGTCTGGAAGTTCCTCAAAAGGTTAAACACAGAGCTTCATTATGGTTAATACAATTAACCATAGTAATTTCATTTCTAGTAATTTCATTTCTAGGTATATACCTTAGAGAAATGAAAATAAATGCCTTCACAAACACATGTTCATAACAGCATTACACATAATAGCTAACAAGTAGAAACAACTCAAATATCCATCAACTGGTGAACTGATCAATTTTTAAATATCCCTACAATGAAATATGGCTCAGCCGTACAAAGTAATTTAGTATTGATACATGCTACATCCTGGATGAACCTTGAAAACATGACACTACTAGAAAGAAGTCAGTCACCAAAAAAACCATATAGTGCCTGATTCTACTTATGTGAACTATCCAGAATAGGCAAGTTCATAAAGGTAGAAAGTAGATTTGTGGTTTCAAGAAGATGGGAAATGACTGCTATTGAGCATGGGTTTCTTTTTGGAATTATGAAACTATTCTAACATTAGACTGTGGTGATAGCTTCACAACTCTGAATACACTAAAAATCAATGAACGGTATACTTTGAATGGGTGAATTTTATGGTATGTGAATTATATCTCAACAAAGTCATTACAGAGAAAAAGAAAGCTGGAGTGGTTATATTAATATCTCACAAGTAGATTTCAGAGCAAAGAAAATTACCAGAGATAAGAAGGGCTATCACTTAAAAGTAAGAGACAATTTCTTAACAAGAAACAGCAATCCTAAGTGTGACTGATCCTAACAACGGAGCTTCAAAATACATGAAGCTAAAACTGGCAAAATTTAAACAAATAAAGACAAATCCACAGCTATAGTTGAGGACTTTTACACTCCATTCTTAGAAATCTATAAGAACAAGCAGAGGGAAAATTTGCAATGATACTGGCACAACTAGGCAGCATGATCAACCAACAATGACATTTCTAGGACACCCCACCCAACAGCACTCGAATAAGCATTCTTTTCAACATACAGAACATTCACCCAGACAGACCACATTCTGGCTCATAAAACAAATCTTAAAATATTACAAAATTTAAAATCATACAGCTTGTTCTCTGACCATAACATAATGAGCTAGGAATTACTAACTGAAAGATAATAGGAAATTCTCTAACCTTATAAAAATAAAACAACACATTTCTATGTAATCTAAATCATAACCTGATAAATTAAATTGGGCCTAAAGCTGCCTCTGCAAGTAGCAGACTGCAACCTGATTTGAGGGCGTATTCTTGTAACAAGTAGCTGAGTCTCAGCCAATGACGGTAGCAGAGCTTCAGCCAGTCATGGGCTGTCAACTGATCAGACCATGTCCGTTGAAGGCAAATGCCTCATCACACCATGACCAAATAAAGCAAATACTACGCTGGATCCAATCAACTGATTTATATATGTCACTTCTTTCCTCTGTTTATGAATACTGCCTGCCCATGTTGCTGGGTGGAGCTCTCTGAAACTCTTCTGGTTATCAGTGCTGCCTGATTCATGAATCGTTTTTTGCTCAGATAAACTCTGCTGAATTTGTCTAAAGTTTTTCTTTTAAGAGTTTCACATGAGAAGTCAGATCTTGAAGCAAGCTTCCAGTGATCCCAGGAGCACTGAGTGACCAAGGTAAGGTACCCACCATGCCCAATGTGCTCACTGCTCTTTCTCAGCAACTGGGGTCATGGGTGAGATTTTTTTAAATCTGAGCTTCATGAACTTCTGATTTGAGCTGAGTTTGAGTATTTTTGATCTACACTGGTTTCAAAGTCATGACAAAAACATGACTGGGCCCAGTAGGGAGGCCTCAGGTATTTGACTGGGTCAGACATAAAATAAACTCAGTTCAATAGGTAGGAAAGGTTAATAAAAGACATGGAATCATGGGTTTATCTGGTCAAAGGTTGCTAGAACTTCACCACCTGCAATTGTAGGCAACTTCATGTATAAAAACTAGAGACCCAGAACCTGTGCTTTTCGAGACGAAGGGGAGAACCTTACCAAAAGTAACTTAGAATGGCTAGAGTGGGAAAATTCCTTACAAAGGCAAACAAGTTTATGTCTTTACAGTTGTAATGGCTACAGGGCCCAAGAGTACATATTTTCATACATATTTTAAATCCAAACCAATGGATCCCAAAATAAAGAACCCTATGCCTCAAGATATCTGCCTTTATGGTAAACAGTCATGCGACTGGAAAAGACATTGTCCACTTTTATACCAGCCATCTAATGGATCCACTCCCTTTTGTCTGAATTGTTTCTCCACTAGAGGAAGCTCCCAAAGACTTTAATCCCAAAACAATAACCCATCAGTCTCTCAGAAAGGAAAAGCAAATTCTGTGATGGGGGTTTCAAACCTGAAAAGTTCCTAATTGACACTTGGACCATTTTCTGAAAAAAAAAAAATTGTATGAATTCTTCAAATTCAAAAAAATGTGTAAGAATTTGTTCTCTCTGTTATTTGTATTTCATCCTGCTTCTTCCATGGGAATCTTTCAGTTGACTGAAACCCCTCTTCTCAAGTTCCTGCTAACTATATGCTCTGCCAACTGTATACATCTCTTTCTTGTCATCATGACCCTGACTATGCTCGAAAACTGTTGAACAAAAAAAAAAAAAAAAAAGAAGAAGAAAAGAAAGCAAAACAAAAACTGTTATGTGTGTCATTTATTCTTGAAAACAAAGAAATGAACAGAAAGATAAACCAATCTCTATCTTATATAAGACAAGATTAAAATATTCATGCAGAATTCTGGCACATAAAATGCTATATAGACTAAGCATCCCTAATCCAAAAGTCCAAAATCTGAAATGCTCAAAAATCCAAAACTGTGAGCACCAACATGATGTCACAAGTGAAAGATGATGAGGACACTGTTAACACTGCAAAGTGCCTATAGATGACATGGTGAAAATATGTGATGGGTTTATTGAAGGACTAGAAGAGCATTCATTCATCACAGAATAAGAAATTGTGTCAGTTTGTAAAATCAACAGAGACTTCTAAAACAAAACCATTGTTAATGAGACAGATGACTCCAGAGGAAACATTTTGAAAAGTCATCCATCAGAATGCTTTCTCATTTGTAGAGAAAACACTTGCTGGTCACTTGGCTACTTCTGATATTTCTTCTCACTTAAAATAATAAAATACAGTGAACAATAACCTTGTAATCAAAATACAGCATTGTAGGTAAAGAATGAAAGCCTGCCATTGCTTATTGGCGACTTTCTGATACAGGCATTCTGGAGATACTACTGTGCTGCTTAGCTACCCCAAACACATTGTCTTTTCACTGTATTAACGATACATCCTATTTTTTACTGTTAAGCACTTATTTGTGAGTAATATAAGAAAATGATTACTTATCAGTAGCATAATGAATTTAGAGTCAGGAATGATGGCGATGTCACATAACCACAGATTGTCCACACAGGTGATTGAGATACTGATACCTTTGCTTTCCAATGGTTCAATGTACATAAACATTTCATACCCAACATTATCAAAAATATTGTATAAAATTATCTTGAGGCTATGCGTTTAAAACATAATGGGACATAAATTTCATGTTTACTTGGATCCCATCCTCAAGATAGCTCCTTATGTACATGCATGCCTTGTTTTATTGTGCTTTGCTATACTGTGATTCACAGATATTCCATTTTTTTAAACAAATTGAGGGTTTTTTGGCATCCTTGTATTGAGGAGTCTATCAGTACCATTTTGTAGAACAGCATGTTATCAGTTTGTCTCTTTGTCACATTTTGGTAATTCTCACAATATTTCAGACTCTTTCATTACAATTAATCTGTTATGGTGATCTATGATCAGTGTTATTTGATGTTACTATTGTAATTGTTTTGGGACCCCATGAACCATGCCTATATAAGATGGTGAACTTAATAAATGTTGTTGTGACTGCTCCACAGAGCAACTATTCTCCCATCTCTCTCCCTATACTAGGACCTCCCTATTCCCTGAGACACAACAATATTGAAATTAGGCCAGTTAATAAGCCTACAAATGCCTCTAAGTACTCAAGTGAAAAGAAGGTTCGTGCATCTCGCACTTTAAGTCAAAAAGCTGGAAAAGATTAAGTTTAATGAGGAAGGCATGTTGAAAGCAAAGACAGGCCAAAAGCTAGGCCTTGATTCCTCTGATGAATCTAGGCAATGTAAATTGAAAACGTTCTAAGAAAGATTCACCATTTTAGATACCATTAAGAACTTTTGTTATTCATGAGAGGAAGTCAAAATATAAATATTAACAGGAGCTTGGAAGAAGTTGATTCCAACCCTCCTGGATGATTTTGCGTGATTCAAGTCTTCAATGGATGAAGTACCTGCAGATGTGAGAGAAATAGCAAGCGAACTAAGAATTAGAAGTGAAGCATGAAGATGTTACTGAATTGTTGCAGTCTCACGATGAAGCTTTAAAAGATCATTGCTTCTGTGGATAAGGAAGAAAATGGAAGCCATTTCTCAGGTGATTTTAATATATCCCCTCCCCTCCTGGCCCCAACACACACACCTCCAGTTATAGATCTATGAAATTTAACCCCATTCAGATAAAAACCTATCTGCCGTAGGAATCATAATACATTCAATCAGATGTTCAATTTACCAACATAAGACATATCTATTTTTTTCTCAAATCTCATTTGTAAACCCAAGTAAATTTCCTCTATACCAAATTCAAAATAAATTCAAAATATGCCATATAATATTTTTAAGTGATGCATTCTCATTTTCACAGAAGGAATGCACAATGAAAATAGTAGTAATTGTAAACTACATAAATATCAAGCACAATTGTTAAGTAAACATATTATAGTAAAACATTATGATAAAATCATGTTCCTTTAAATATATAGTAACAAACAGTTTTGTAAAAATCATTAAATAGTTACATTCAAATGTTACACATATAATCTGGATAATTATAATGATAGCAATGTTTTTAAAAGTATGGAAAATCTGGAGAAAATATGCTAAGATATCAACATTTCCTCTTTAAATTTTCTACAATAAACGTATAATAGATTATATAAACTGAGTTTTTAAAATAATTGTAAAAGCCTGACAATGTACTCTCTTGTAGTGAATCTGTAACTAAAAAGACATGCATGTTCATCAAAAATAAAATTTTATGCACACCTTTCCAAGTACGATCCTCTTTACAGACTTTAAGCCAAATTTCTTGGCTCCTATGGTGGACTGTGTTGATTACTTTTATGGGTTTCTTGGCTACAGGGAACTGGGTAGTTCAGTGGGCTCAACATCAGTGGATTAAAGTCCAATGACTGAAGGATTCAGTCATTTCTGTAGACATCTTGTAAACTTAATAAGTTGCTGTCACATGGGCTGGAATTAGAGAAACTACTTGCAGGCTTGCACAAAAGATAAACCTAGGTCCATGTTGATAAAATATGCTGCAGCAAGAATATCCCACAACTACACAGTCTCTTCATTATAATTACATGTTAACACATATGTATTTAATTGTATCTTTGCATAAAATCAATTCTAGAAGAAACTTAGGGAGTGATTAATTTTCAACAAATTAAAAGGGCAAAACCTAAGATTTTATAGTGTTTTTATAACCTACATCAATATATTTATTATTTTATTAACATCATGACTCCTTCAAAAGAAAACATGTATGGTAGAATATTTCATTCTCTGTAGCAAATGTGAAGGATCTTGGAGGTTAGCTATTTGGCTTTAATATAAAATAAAAGATGAGATTAAATGAAAGCAAAGTGATAGCCACAGTCCATACATAACCTTTATTAAACATATTAATTTGGTTCAAATTGTTTAAAGAGAATATCAGGTGTCTCCTTTTTAGCTTTCAAGAAGGAAATGTTTTTGTTACTTAGAGTACAAAAATATCCGAACAATATTCTCATGATGTTTATACAAGACATTAAGAAAACATTACCATGCCAACTATGATTACCAATAACGCCTCATTGTGTCACTTTACAGCTAGTCTTTTAGTATTTAAAACTGTAGTAAAACAAGATGTCATGTTGCATACAGTTAAGTCATTTCGATAAGAAACTTTACATTTATGAAAACAGACTTTTAAAAAAATAGATGTTACGTGCAAACAAACACAAATATAATTCAAGGAGCCAGCAGTGCATAAATTTACACAATATATTTATACAAAAAAAACCCCACCTACTCCAATTCCCATTTCCCATTTCAAAAGGCAACCACAGACATTAGATTTTTTTTTGTCTTCCAAGAGATTTTCTAAGCATATATAAAGTAATATACATAGTTTTTATACAAATGGCAATCAACTATATACTTTTCTGTGTCTTTTTATTTTCATTTATTAAAATGTCTTGATGTTAATTACATTTCAGTCCATATAACCTTATTCTTTTAATGGCTGCAACATAATGCATTTAACTGGTTGCTTAATGACAAAAAACTTAAATCGTTTCCAAATTTAGGCTATTATCAAAAATGCTGAAAAAAACATTTTCTTACTGTGTATCTGTGCATTAAATTATTGAAAAGAGAATTGATGGATCAAAGTTTTGTACATTTTTAAAGATACTATCCAATTGCACTCTAAAGAATTTGAATCAATTTAGACCCCAGACACAAAGTTGCATTCCTAACACAGCATTTTATCAACATTTTTGTAGTTGTCAATCTGATATATATATAAAAAAAAAATTGGTTTTATTTTCCATATATCTTATAAGATTATAATGAGGAGGCTGAGCCACTTTTATTATTTGTTTGAAAGCAATTTGCAACTCTATTTCTGTGAACTGCCTGTTTGTCATTTGTTCATTTCTGTTAGCTTTTTATTTCTGTCTTCTTTATATGAAAGGTATTAAAATTTTATATTAAAATTATCCTTTGAAAACTTACCGTTTGTCTTCACTGCATTTTTGCCACGCAATTTTATTTTTGAGACCAGGTCTCTTTCTGTTGCCCATGCTGTAGTGCAGTGGCATGATCATGGCTCACTGCAGCCTTGACCTCTCAGGCTCAATCAATTGTTCTGCCTCAGCCTCCTGAGCAGCTGGGACTACAGGTGAGTGCCACCATGCCTGGCTAATTTTTAAATTTTTTTAGAGGTGGGGTTTCGCCATGTTTCCCAGGCTACTCTCAAACTCCTGGGCTAAAGCAATCTGCCCACTCCTGCCTCTCAAAGTACTGTGATGATGGGCATGAGCCACTGCCACCCAGCCTTATCATGCAATTAAAAACAAATTTTTTTTGCAGTCCATTTTAGATGTTTTCCTTCTTAAGGACTAGCATATCTATTTCTTTCATACTGAAGGACGAGCACTATAAAAATGAATTTTAGTACAATGCTGGTGAACATATGAGTATGAACATTCCTGTATTTTTTTGTTTATGAAAGTTAACTTGTTGTGAAATCTCTCAGGCAAAATTCTTCACTGCTGTGCTTGCAATAAACATCATAAACATCAATACTAGGGAAGGAGAAAAAGGAAGGGGACTTTAAAGGAAGCAGCTGAAAGAGGACACTTATAAAAGAAAAAAATGAGACAATATGAAAGGTTTTGTGAAATATATTTCTTCTGTAGTAAATGACAATTAATATATTCAAGAAGGCAATAGTCTGTATAAATTACCAATCACTATCAATTTTTTCTTATACACATGCATACATTATAGAAGTGTGTAATACAACATCCCTACTCATAATATAATTCAGCCTATATTCCAAATTATTTACAAAAATATTTACTACACACACACACACACACACACACACACACACACACACACACACACACACACAGTGTTTCAACTTGTTCTTTGTTTCATTTTGTGTTTTAAATTTAACTTATGTTTTGGACATATTCCAAGTTAGAACATTTAGAGCTACAATGTTTTAAACTGTATATTATTCTACCTTTGAAGATACCATACATTATGTAACCAATTCCCAATAAATGGCTACAGTTGTATCCATGTTTTCTACATTGTAAATAATCCTACTTTAAACATCTTTGACAGACATTTTTATTTGTACACCTGGGAGCATGTTTTGATGGAAAAATTCCAGTAAGTAAATGAACATTTGTAAATTTGAACAGCTTTAATCCTAAAAACAGTTTCACCAATTCACATTTCCACTAAAAGTTTGTAAAATTATATTTTCCTCATTGCATTTTCAACAACACCTAAAGTTATCAGACTTTCAAAATTTGTAAAATTAATGCAAAAATTGATGTCTTACTTTATATATGTTTTGGATAATTAGTGTGGCTAACAGTATTCACTCTGCTTATTATTTGCTTATTATTTCTTTTGCTTTGAGTTGACTCATTTTATCCTTAACTGGGTCATTGATTTTGAAGGTCATTAATAAATTTTCTAGGTATATTAGCAAAATTATCTTTTTTTTTCTATTAACAACGTCCCTAGTTTGTATCTTTTTTGGGGAATGGAGATGTTAATAAAAATCATGTCCCTAAATGGGTCTAGGTTTTTGTATTATGCTTAGAAATGCTTTTCCCGCATCCAATGTGCACAAATACCTATTCGGGCTTTCTTTTTTCCTTTTTAGATTGCATATATTTAGATTTAAACTAGTAAGCCATCTAGACTACATTTGTCTGTTAATAGTGAGGAAAAGTTCCAGTTTTATTATCAGGTTTCCCAAATAAATTCCTGTTTGTCCAAGCACATTCAATTAAATGTTATTTCTTCTTCCCTCCCACTGATTTAAAATGTAAGCTTATCAAATCCCAGCTTTCCTTTTATTCTTCCATGTCTCTTCAGTTTCATTTACACATCTGGTAGTAGGTCTATTGCAGTGACTTTTAATCACCACAGTTTTATAACACCCTTTATTATATGAAAAAGTCTCCACTATATATATGTGAATATGTATAATATTAAATGTTAAGATTATATATAATATATACAATAATTATATATTTTGTATATTATTATTTGTAATATACATAACATTAATATGTTTGTTCTTTCACATGAGCTAAACAGTACAGTTAAAAACAGTAACAAAAACATTCAGTTAGGATTCTACTTATACGTTGTTTTAGAGAAATGATATCTGTACCCAGAAAAATGTTATGTACTTTATAGGATTCTCATGCATACCTTTTTATATCTTCTTAAAAATAATTTCTCAATTCTGTTATTTCATGCCAAACTGAATTTTACTTTGTTTTACTGTATTATCTAGTTTATGTATAAACATCAATTGATTTCTAGAAATTAAGTATGATGCAGTTGGAAACTTTGATAAATTCACTTATGCTTCCCATCAAATTTCAGTGTTTCCTATGGACATTAAGGTATCCACTCACATCGTGCATAAAGTGATTATACGTCCCCTACCCGTTGTCACTCGCCTACAGAATTCACAACCATGTCACAGAGTGTAATGATTAGCATTCTTGTCTTTTTTACATTTAATGGAAATGCCGCTAGTATTTCACAGCTAACCATGAGGGCAGATAGACAGATGGAGGTTGTCTTGTATTACTATTACAGGAGAATGCAATTAAATTAGGAAATCTACTCCCGTTTAAGTAGTATCAAGTTTGGTGCACTATATCTTCATGTACTTATTTTGGTGGCTCCATTTTAAATGCAATATAAAATTAAAAACTAAATTGCAGATCCTAAGGGAAGATAAACAAGGCCACAAAATAAAAGAAAATTCTGTCTTTAAATATGAACGTTTTATTTCTAAAAACAAATCAACCACAGCCCCAAATCGCCCGTTTGCCCGAATTGACAATATGAGAGACGGATTTTCTCCTGTCACCGCCTCCACTCGCCGAGCACGTAGAGAAGTTACCATAAAGCGTTTTTACCTGCGAGTGGCCTGGCCTGAGTTCGTGAGCGCCAAGCCGTAGAAACGCCCGTTAGAGACCCAAGAGAAACCCAATCAAGCGAGATCTGTCACGCAGACCGAAACGAAAGGGCCGCCCCCGTGAAGTGCTGCCAGGACCCCCATCCCTGGGCAAGAAACTGCTCGTTCCCAAACCTGCTGCGTCTCCACCGCAGATGCACGCCCGACACCACGAAACTTCTGCAACCACCTGAGGATGCGACGCGAGCGCAGTGTCTGGGAACCGCCAGCGCAGTACGCCGCGCGACCCCCGCGCCTGCCCGCAGGCACCGCGATCTCGGGCCTCCCCTTACGACAACCTCGGCCCCGCAGCCCGGGCGCCCGCGCCACCCAGTCCTGCTCTGCGCCCGCCTGTCCAGCCCCACTCACCGCCTGCCCCGCAGAATGCTGGGCACCGGCGACGCCAGACGCGGGGTCTAGTTGTATTGGCAGAGGAAAGGGAAAGAAGAGGAGGCAGGGCAGGGAGACGGAAGAGGATTTTTCAAGTTATAAACAAAGTAAACGCGCGGAGGGGAGGGCAAGGCGCGGGGTCCGGGGGCGGGTCCGGCTCGCCTGGACCCTCCTTCCCCGCGCGCGGCCGCCCCGTCTGGGACCCCGCCCCGCGCTGGGAGAGCCGCCAGCCCGCGGGGGCGTCTTCCTGGAGGGGGTGGGGCACCCTGAAGTCCGCTGAAACCTAAGAGCCGAGGAGGAGGAAGAAATGAGGAAAACAAGTTGTCACTACTCTAATAAGAGGTGAAAGAAAAGATAAAAGCCAGCCCACGGTCACTTGCTATCAGAGGGGCAGGTTGCAGGGCCTGGGAAAAGGAGCTTTGTTCATAGATTACTGCGCCTAGAAAGAAAATGAAGAAACCCCTCTTTCTCAAGAGCCTTTTTGATTTGCATTTGCGCCCATCCCCAGGTCCTCGGCTTGGTGATTTAGCCTTGGCAATGCCGTGCTGGCTGGAAACACTTGGGCATGGGGCCCAGGGATTCTGTTTTCTTTTCCACAGAATTGGGGGAGGCCAATTTGATCTTGGAGGGAAGGTGGGAGAGATGCCAAGAAAGGGGAAAGGGAGCAGGTTGCCCATGTTTTCTGACACTGGGAGAAAAATGTCATTTGTTTATTACTATTAGGCACAAATACTTCTTTCAAACCAATGGGATTCAGTTCTGTGGTGGTGCTTGGAGAGAAGCACAATACACTGACGGGAAGTGGGAGAACCTGAAGGTCGTCTGACCTTATAAAGAATCAGAACTGGACAGAAGTAAGTTTGATTAAGCTCTGAGGAGTACTTGGCAGAACCCCATTGGGGGAGAGGGTTGGATAGGGGAAGGGATGTGGGAGTGGAGTTCTAGCATTTTCCATTTTCCTTTATATGTGTGTTATTTGTTACTATTCCTGTGAGAATAGATTTAAAAATTCATACTGTTTTTCTCAGGAATAATTGCACAGAACATTTCTCAAATGCAGACATAGTATTTTATTGAAAGCATAAAACAAAGAAACTGGTGGTGAAACTAAATTATAACAGCATGTGTTACCTTCGTTTTAAATTTATGAAAGAGGCCAAGTAATTGAGCTTACGAATGTAAACATCCATAGTGGCCACATGAAAGATGCCAAAAATTTCAAGAGCAAAACATGTCTTGTGAAACATTTTGCTTTGAGGCATTAAAATAAAATCAAGTATGTCATACACCCCAAATCACAACTTTCGAGGGGAAGAAGAAGTAATCAATTTCCTGTCTTTCTGAAATTTCCTGATCTGATGACTTTCCAACCTGGACATTTCCAGGGATGACAAATTCTCTACTTTTTATACTAATACCATTTTAGTTGCTCTGTTGCTCCAAGCTGTATTTCTTCATGTTATTTCCTTTTCACTGGTGGTTCTTATGTTACCACAGTCTACTTACAGTTAATAATGTACCACTTCACGTAAAGTTAAGAAATTTACAACTACTTTACAGTTCCTCAATTATATGTGCAAATGCTGTCAGATTTTACATACCCATTAATTATAGACTACACAACACAATGTTTTAAGTTTTGCTTAGTGTGTTGTCTTTTACAGAAATTAAAAGAAGAAGAAAATAGCTTTTCTATATTTCCACATACACACAATTTCCTGGGCTCCTCGTTTTTTTCTTGCAGATCTTAGTTTCACCTATTATCACTTACCTTCAGGCTAGAGACTTCCCTATAGTATTTCTTGTTAGTTTTGAGACAGGGTCTCACTCTGGTTGCCGAGGCTGGAGTACGGTGGCACAACCTCAGTCCACTGCAGGCTTGACCTCCTGGCCTCAGGTGATTCTTCCACCTCAGCATCCCAAGTAGGTGAGATTACAGGCTCACACCACCATGCCCAGCTAATTTTTTTTTTTTTCTTTTTTTGAGAGACAAGATTTGGCTATGTTACCTGGACTGGTCTAAAACTCCTAGATTCAAGCAATCTGCCTGCCTTGACCTCCCAAAATGCTGGGATTACAGGTGTGAGCCACTATACCTAGTCCCTTTAGTATTTCTTGTAGTGCAGAACAGCTACAGACAAATTCTTTTTAGATTTTTTAAATCTAAAAATGTTTTTATTTTGTATGAATTTTGTAATGGTATTTTTACTGGTTATAGAATTCTGGGTGTACAGATTTTTTTATTTTATTCCCCAACAATTTTGACCTCCATTTTTATCTGACAGAATGCATATTATTGATTTTAAGAGTAACTTTTATCATTGGTTTCCTGCAGTTAGTCTATGATGTATGGTTCTTTTTGTATTTATTCTGCTGTGGTTTTCTGAGCTTCATAGATACAGAAGTAGATATTATTCACAAAATCTGAAAAACTTTCAGTCATTATTTCTTTACTGCACCGTCCCCATTTCTCTCTCGTCTCCTTCTGGAAATTCAGTTCAATTAGTTGTATGTTGGATCATATGATATTGACTCACAGCTCACCAATACTTTATTTACATTTTTCTGATTTTTTTCTCTTTAAGTTAAATAATTTCTATGGATCTCTCTCAAAAATATGCTGACCCTTATTTCAATCTACTGTTAAGTACGTTACAGTATTAACACTTTTCAGTGCTAGTATTTCTGTTTGGTTCATTTATGCAGCTTCCATGTCTTTTGATGAGATTTCACATCTGTTCATTCACTAAGACCATGATTTTCTTAACTTTTTAAATTATAATAACTGTTTGATATGGTTTGGATCTGTGTCCCTGCCAAACCTCATGTTGAAATGTAATCCCCAGTGTTAAAGGTGGCCTGTTGGGAGGTATTTGGATTATAAGGGAGAATCTCCGGCTTAGTGCCTTAGTGATGAGTGTGTTCTTGCTCTGGTAGTTCCTATGAGATCTGATTATTTAAAAGAGTGTGTCCCCTCCCGTCTCTCTCTCACTCTTGCCATTAATACAGCTGCTCCCCCTTTGCCTTCTGCCATGATTGTAAGCTGCTTGATGCCTCATCAGAGGCAGATGCTATCACTGTGCTTCCTGTACAGCCTGCAGAACCATGAGCCAATTAAACATCTTTTCTTTATAAATTACCCAGTCTCAAGCATTCCTTTACAGCAATGCAAGAACACCCTAACATACTGTTTTACTACTTTATACCAACATGTGTGTCACCTTGTCATGTATTTGTATGGGCTGGTTTTTTTTTTGGGGGGGGGTGATGAGTCATGATTTTCTTTTTCTTACAATGGATATTACTTTTTTACTATACACAGGGCATTGCAAATAATATATCTGAGTTACATCTTCTTCCTCTAAGGAGAAATCTTTCTCTGGCAGGCATTTGAGGGCTGATCACCTTTAACATCCAGAGCCATTGGTTTATGCTTTAAAGCAGGACTCTTGAATACCTGAAGATTTTACTAGGCTCCTCTATCCTTGGTGTTATTCAGATTCCAAACAGTATTTCATTTGCTATATACAGCAATTGAAATCTCTGTCCAGTCCTTTCAGCTGCAGCCTTCTGCTTTCTACTGGCATCATTGGAGTGCCCCCAATAGACACACAGTTCCACAGTCAGTCAAGGATTTGAGGAATTTTAAATGGCAGGTATTAATGTTATTGTCTCTGTGTCTCCCTACTTTCTGGGATTACTCTTCATTTATAACCACCCTGGTAGCCTGAAATCTCTACACCGATATCCCAACTCAGTAATTCGGATGCATTCTACTTGAGTTCTAGCTGTTACACTTGAGAACTGGGCGTACCCACAGGGAAAGTGTCTATAAATATGGGTCTCACTCAGTCACTGTAATTCCCTTTACTAGTTGAATTAGGACATTTTTGCATCACCACAAAAAAATACCTAAGGCTGGGTAATTTAAAAGAATAATGATTTAGTTGACTTGCAGTTCTGCAGCTTATACAGGAAGCATGACACCTAAATCTGGTCTGCTTCTGGGGAGGACTCAGGGAGTTCTTACTCATGGAAGAAGGCAAAGCAGGAGTAGGCATGTCACATGGGAAGAGAGGGAGCAAGAGGGAGAAGGAAAGGTCCTAGACTCTTTTAAAGTCTTTCAGGTCTCGCATGAACTAACTGAGCAAAAAGTCAGTTATCACCAAGGGGCTCGTCTAAACCATTCATCGGGGATCCATCCTCATCATGTAATCACCTCCAACCAGGAACCACCTCTAATATTGGGAATCACATTTCAACAGGAGATTTTGAGGGGACGAACATCCAAACCATATCATTCTACTCCTGACCCCTCAAAACCTATGTCTTTTTCACATTTTAAAATACAATATCGACTTCACAATAGTTCCCCAAAGTACTGAAAAAATACTTTTTCCAGTATTACTCAAAAGTCCCAAATTCCAAGTCACAAGTCCAGAGTTTCATATGGAGATGAGGTTTTTTTCACCTATGAACCAGTGAGATTAAAAACAAGTTATTTACCTACAATATACTGTGGTGGTACAGGCACTGGGTAAACATTCCCATTCCAAAAGGGAGAAATTGGCCAAAAGAAAGGGGCAATAGGCCCCACACAAGTCTGATCCCAAGAGAGCAGTCATTAAATCTCAAAGCTCCAAAATCTTCTTTGATTCTATGTCCCACATCCAGGGCACAGTGATGCAAGTAGTGAGCTCCCAACACCTTGGGCAGCTCCACCCCTCTGGTGTTCCAGGGTGTAGCCCCCGTGGCTGCTCTCATAGGTTGGAGTTGGTTGCCTGTTTTGGTTCCAGGATGAGGTTGCAAGCTGCCAGTGGCTCTACCATTCTGGAGTCTGGAGGCTGGGAGCCGCCTCCCCACAACTCTGTTAGGTAGTGCCCTGGTGGGGACTCTGTGTGGGGGCTCCAAACCCACATTTCCCCTCTGTGCTGCCCTAGTAGAGATTCTATGTGAGGGCTCTGCCCCTGTAGCAGGCTCCTGCCAGGGCAGCCAAGCTTTCATTTTGTTTTGTTTTTGTTTTTTTTTTGGTTTTTTTTTTTTTTTGAGATGGAATCTGAGGCTGGAGTGCAGTGGCTGGATCTTGGCTCACTGCAAGCTCCGCCTCCCAGGTTCATGCCATTCTCCTGCCTCAGCCTCCTAAGTAGCTGGGACTACAGGCGCCGGCCACCACGCCTGGCTAATTTTTCTATTTTTAGTAGAGAGGGAGTTTCACCATGTTAGCCAGGATGGTCTCGATCTCCTGACCTTGTGATCCTCCCACCTCGACCTCCCAAAGTGCTGGGATTACAGGCTTGAACCACCGCGCCCAGCCTTTGATTTTGTTTTTTTGAGACAGAGGTCGCCAAGGCTGGAGTGCAGTGGTGCAATCTGGGCCCACTGCAAGCTCCGCCTCCCAGGTTCACGCCATTCTCCTGCCTCAGCCTCTTGAGTAGCTGGGACTACAGGTGTCCGCCACCATGCCTGGCTAATTTTTTGTATTTTTAGTAGAAACGGGGTTTCACCATGTTAGCCAGGATGCTCTCTGCTGACCTTGTGATCTGCCCACCTCAGCCTCCCAAAGTACTGGGATTACAGGTGTGAACAGCTGAGCCTGGCCCAAGCTTTCTTATATATCCTCTGAAATTGAGGGGAAAGCTGCCAAGTCTTCTTCAAACTTGCATGCTGTGGGCCTGCATACTTAACACCACATGGATGCTGCCAAAACGTATGGCTTATGCCCTCCAAAGCAATGGCTCCAGCTATGCCAGAGGCTCTTTGATCTCTAGCAGCAGCTGGAGAGGCCAGGATTTGGGGAACAATGTCCAGAGGCTGCACAGGGCAGCAGGGCCATAGGCCTGCCCCACTAAACAATTTTTTCTGCCTAGGCCTCTGGACCTTTGATGGGATGATCCACCTTAAAGATTTCTCAAATGCCTGCTAGATCTTTTCTTATTGTTTTCGGTATTAGCATTTGCTTCCCTTTTTTGTCATGCTAATCTCTCTAACAAGTTGCTGCTCTGCAACCTGCTTATATTTCTCTCCTGAAAATGCCTTTCCCTTGTTAGCCACATAGCCAGGTTCTGAATTTTCCAAATTTTTAAACTTTGCTTCCCTTTTATATTTAAATTCCAACTTTAAGTCATTTCTTTGCTTCAGTACCTGATGGTAAACTGCTAGAAGTAGTCAGACCACATATTGAATGCTTTGCTGCTTAGAAATTTCTTCCACCAGATATCCTAGGTCATCACTCTTGAGTTCAAACTTCCACAGAACCCTAAGTCATGAACACACTGCAGCTAAGTTCTTTGTGAGGGCATAATGGGCTACCTTCACTCCTGTTCCCAATAAATTCCTCATTTCCATGTGAGACCTCCTCAGTCTGGACATATTTCTATCAGCATTTTAATCACAGTCATTTCACCACTTAAGAAATTCCAAACTTCCCCTCATCTTTCTGTCTTGTTCTTAACCCTCTAAACTCTTCCAGCCTCTGCCCATTACCTAGTTCCTAAGCCATTTCCACATTTTCAGGTATCTTTATAGCAACACTCCACTCCTGGTACCAATAGTCTGTATCAACATGATGTTTTTGTGTTGCTACAAAGACATATCTGAATCTGGCAGAATTATAAATAAAAGATATTTAATTGGCTCATAATTCTGCAGTCTGTACAGGAAACATGGTGCCTGCATCTGCTTGGCTTCTGGTGAGGCCTCCAGAGCCTTTTTTCATGGCAAAAGTCAAAGCAGGGGCAGATATATCACATAGTGAATGAGGAAACGAGAGAGAAGGGGGAAGTCCCATACTCTTTTAGACAACCAGAGCTCATGTGAAATAACTGAATAAGTACATACTTATCAAGGAGATGGTGCTAAACCATTCATGAGGAGGTGGGACCCACCCTGGACCCACCCTCATGAGCCAATCACCACCTACCAAACCCTACTATCTTTTTTTTTTTTTTTTGAGACGGAGTCTCGCTCTGTTGCCCAGGCTGGAGTGCAGTGGCCAGATCTCAGCTCACTGCAAGCTCCGCCTCCCAGGTTTACGCCATTCTCCTGCCTCAGCCTCCCGAGTAGCTGGGACCACAGGTGCCCGCCACCTCGCCTGGCTAGTTTTTTTTGTATTTTTTAGTAGAGACGGGGTTTCACCATGTTAGCCAGGATGGTCTCGATCTCCTGACCTTGTGATCCGCACGTCTCGGCCTCCCAAAGTGCTGGGATTACAGGCTTGAGCCACCGCGCCCGGCCCTCCAAACCCTACTTTCAACATTGGGAATCACATTTCAACATGAGAATTGGAGAGGACAAATATCCAAACAATATTACCAGTCAGATGCCTGACAGTTTCTGTCAGCTTTTGATTGTTCTCCAGTGCCTTCAAATAGTTTTTATTTTATATTTTCCCCAGAGTTTATTATTGTTATCCAGGGGAAGATTATTGCAATCCAAGCTATCTTATCATCATTGGAACTCCAACTCTGACAAACTCGTAACTTGAAAGCAGTTTATTTTCAGACGTGCCAAACTGTTAGAAATATTTTTTATTAAACTAAACCTACATATATCCTTTATTCCAAAAGAGAATACTTTTCTTACTTATTTAATAACCCTGTAAATTGTGATAAATAGCTATTAACTTTTCCTTAAGTATTTTCTTCCTAAGACCAAACATCCTTATTTCCTTTTGCTGTTTCTATTTGTCTTTATTGCCGATCCCTTACATTGAGATTACCTTCTTTAGGTTTATTCATTGCCTTCTAATATTTGATCTGATGTTTAGATAATACAATATCAATAGGTATCTATTAATGAGGCCTAATTGCATTAGTTTTATTGGCATATTATTTACTCCTAGTATTATGAGTAATACTATATATGTGGTTCATTAAACCCTAGCATTATTACTCTAGAGTCAGTCTTTTCATTGTGTACTAGAAAGAATATTATCATTGTTGGCCGGGCGCGGTGGCTCAAGCCTGTAATCCCAGCACTTTGGGAGGCCGAGACGGGCGGATCATGAGGTCAGGAGATCGAGACCATCCTGGCTAATATGGTGAAACCCCATCTCTACTAAAAAATACAAAAAAAACTAGCCGGGCGACGAGGCGGGCGCCTGTAGTCCCAGCTACTCGGGAGGCTGAGACAGGAGAATGGCGTGAACCCAGGAGGCGGAGCTTGCAGTGAGCTGAGAGCCAGACACTGCACTCCAGCCTGGGCGGCAGAGCAAGACTCCGTCTCAAAAAAAAAAAAAAAAAAAGAATATTATCATTGTTAATATCTGATAGATGAGCATTTATTTCCTGAGCTCAGTTCTTTAGTCCAATAAGTTCTACATGCAAAGGATAAGAGAAATGGAAACCAAATAATTTTAATAAAAATATACACAAATATATTAAGAAATGATCCCACAGCTGATGTTGTAGGGGGAGGTAGAGGAGTACAGTGAGAGAAAGGCTCTTTCTAGCACCTGAAGTAATGGTTTGGTGGTTTTGCCAGTAAACAATATAAAGCAAATTGTCCACTATTTTCAATACTACCTTCATAATTTTTTGATTCAAAGTACTTCATCGGTTTCACAATTTTTATACATTTTCACATAGGCCAAGATAATAAATTTGCCCTCTGACCAGTGTGAGAAAAATATTTTAAAAATGGGAAACATTTCTATTTATGTGCTGCATTAGATAGGAACAGGACACCAGCAACAATGTGTTTCAGGATATAGTTTCTTATTATCAGATCCTCTTCATAGATGGATTTGACATAAATGTTATGCCAGTTAAGAACACAATCAGGTTGGCCATGTTTAGGAGGCTCTCATGTAACCAGCTTTTTAAAACTGCAGATATGGTTATTGTGTGGACAGCTGATTTTTGGTTTCAGAAATAGAAACTCACACTGTGCCTATATAATTTTATCTACTTTATTAAGCCGATTTGGCTTCTCAGCCTTGTGACTAAAATCAGATGTAGCATATTAAGGTTACTTGAACTGTATTATGTTTACCTATCATGTTAGCCATTTTCTTGGATTTTGTCACATGAAATTTGATAAACTTTTTCTTTATGTCTAAATTTATGTCACTGAAACAAATGTTGGGTTAGATAAATAATTCAATAGGTCATTTCTGAGATTAACCTCTAGGATGACAGAAATTCAGTAATCAATACCTTCTGTAATTGTTCAACCAGCTAAAACTCCATTTAGACTTTCCTTTTACATAATCCACATTTTAAAATTTCTTGCTCACAGCAATGAATATTAAAATCTGTGCTTAATGTGTTAAAAACAATGTTAATTATGTCATGCTCTTGATCTCTCTACTCCACCAGTCAGGAGGGAAGGGGAAATGAGTCCATTTTATAAGATTCGATTGATAACACAATATTGCCTTTGTTAAATGCTCAAGTGCTATTATTTACAACTTCTGTACTATAAATTTGCCTGAAACTGACATTACAATGCGTTGTTAGTTGAGTTATGTCCCCCCAAAAGTTATTTTGATGTGATTTTATTTAGAAATTGTCTTTATAGAGGTAATCAAAATAAAAGAAAACCAATACCATATTAGAGTGCACCCAAATCCAATGACTGTGTCCTTATAAGAAGAGAGAAATTTGGATACAGAGACAAACGCACAGAGAGAACCCATGTGACAATAAAGACAGAGATTAGAGTGGTATGTCTAAATAAGGAGTACCCAGAATTGCCAGCTGCCACTAGAGTCTAGGAGAGGGGCGTGGAAAAAATTCTGAGTCTACAAGAAGGAAATAACCCTACCAACATTTTTTTTTTTTAAGTCTTCTGACCTCCACAACTGAGAGAAAATACAATTCTGTTGTTTTAAGTGATCTCGTATGTGGTAATTTTTTAAGGCAATACTAGGAAACTATTGCAAAGTGTGTGAGTGTTTCTGTGTGTAATTTCTACAAGTCAGTATTTTCTTTTCTTGAAAATTGGGACACAATTTGCCTTTTACTAGTTTTCTGAATCTTCACACGTTCTGTGACGTTGAAAAGAAAATTGAAAGTGATTTCAATATGATATTTTCATGATTTTTGTCCCCATGGGTATAGTTTGTATGATTTTAAAAACTTGAACTCATTTATGCTATCTGGGTCAAATTTCACCTTGATACATGGAGTAGAAAGTGAGTTACTTCTCCAAGAAAACAAGAATAAAGAACATAAAAGAGCAACTGAAGTATTTGGGGAAACATATGGAACTTCTATCAATTATCATTTAAATGCATATTTAGAAATGATTGCTTAAAAATGAGAAAGGATCTTAAATCTTTCTGAAGTAAAATTGCGCTAAAAACACAATAGTTAAATTTGTTGGAAAAAAATATTTATATATACTTACATATATGGATATAGATATATACGCCAGGCTTATATGTATGCATACACTAGATATGCTTATATGTGATTACATAAGCGTGGGGAAAAATGGAAGAACAAACTACTTTTATAAATATGGGTTATCTGGGGTGTGGCAGTAGTGGAAAGAGGAAAAGAATGAGAAAACTGTGACTTGAGAGAGTAAGTAACTTGACCCGATAAGTGATGGAGCTGAGATCTGAACCAAAGTCTACATTGAATCTAAAACTTACTGTCATAAACTTTGTTTAAAATGTTATGATATTCAATTCAACATAGAAAGAGACAGTAAAACAATCTTTTTCAAAAGCATGCTCTATTGCTTGAAATTTAATTATAGTATATCTCCTTTTTCCTTTGACAAACCATATTAACCAACTTTTCTGTCTATTCATAATTGATATATTTAAATCTTTTTAATTTAATATTTTGTTTTATCTTAGGTATACTTCAGACAGATTAATACAAATATATCTGTGAAATGTCTAAAACTATTTTAAATTTAGAGTATTTATATTTGCTTTACTAATGGCTAGGCCATGTGATCATTATATGTTTATACATTTTTGCAAAATCCTAAAATGGTTAATGCAGCTCAACAAAAATTTGAGGAACTAGAAAATTTTTGAGGCTGGCATTCCCAAAAGCAAAAATGAGACAAAGGAAATATTTCTTGAAGTCAAGCAAGTAATTTAACTATATATCAATGAAAAGAGTATTTTAAATTCAAATTTTGTACACAGCAGCCTCATATGTCACAATCTGCATAATTATTATGACATCAGGCATTCAATTCAAGAGTGTGAATGTTTAAGTTGTGATTAAAGACATACAAATTTGCCATTGCCCTTAAATGTCGATAAATAACAGCTTCTTTTTGTATAATGTCTATATGCAAAGTGAATTATTTGCTGATTTAAATAATTTTGGCTGAATCAGAGCTACTGACATTTTATGTATATATTTAGGAATGTGAGTTATCGGAGTATGTTTCAGTGATTCAAAATAATGAACTTTAAAAAATTTACTAAGGTCTTAGACATGGAATGAAAAGAGTCTATTTTTTGTACACAACTGTTCAAGACTTCTAGAATACAAAGCTGATAATGTCACTTCCAGGTTAAAGTCTTTCATTTTTCAAGAACCATTTTTCATTTTAAAGCCTAAGAGAAAACTCTTAATGTATATTGTAGAACATAAAGCCCTAATTTTCTTGCATTTGCTTAATTTTTTTTTTTTTTTTTTTGCTTCACCATGTAGCACTTCCCTGTTTTCCATGTTCTAGTGATACCCTAGATTATATATATATGTATATGTATCAGTTCACCATTGTATTGTATTGGTTCATGACACTGTGAGGTTTATGACTTCATTAATATTTTACCACTGCCTTATCCTCATTTCTCCATCTGGCTACATTCCATTCATTCTCCCAGACTCATTTTAAATATCACCCACTTTGGGAATCCTTCCATGACCTCTCCATTCTGATTTACTAAGTACTTTGAGCTGTGTTCTACAGTAGGTGCTGGAGATTCAGTAGAAAATAAGACAGGGCTTCTGCCCTCCTAGAACTTACATTGGTGTCGGATCAGAGCCAATAAACAAGTAAGTGGATCGCAAAATAATTTTAGAGCATGAAAAGTAGTTTGGAAGTAATAAAGCAAGGTGATACGGAGGATGGTGAGGTGGGACCACATTACAACTAGTGTTCAGGAAAGGCATCTTAGTCACTGGAGAAAGTGACATTCATGCCAAATGATTAGAAAAAAGTGACTATGCAAACATATGATGTTTACTAGTATTCCAGAAATACAGAACAACTAGCATAAAGATCCTGAGGGAGGAATATTGTATACTGACAGAACAAAACAATACAAAACAAAACAAAAATAGGTGGTGCTGGAGCAGGAGAGAGAGTGGTATGAAAATAATGTGTAGTTCATGAATTCATTTTATTTTTTTTGTTCAACCCCTTTTATATGTTTCTCCATGCAACTCCTTGCCTAGCCCTTCCTAATTCTGTTACATTTACTCATAAAACTAATTGCTGGCATAGGAATTCCCAAAGTGATACTACTCTCTGCAGATTACTTTTATAATTGTGGCCTATATATTTAAATTTTAAATTAGATCTGGATATATAATGATTTGTATTCAATATATATTTCAACTAGATATTTTCTGAAATGTTATTATTACACATAATAAGGCCATGATACAATTATAAAAGATGCAAATAATTTCAGCTGTATCCACAGGGTGTTTTGCAAGGAGGAACAATCTAGAACTAGAAACCTAACAAATTTGAATAAGGTTTGAAGCTAAATTTATACAGAGAAGACCATCAGCCAGTTTTCATAATTTGGAAAGCTAATAAATTCTGGCTTTAGAGCTTAACATGATGAGGGGTTTGAAAAACACATAAAAACACCATTATCTTATTTCATTCAACAGATATTTTTAAGGTACTTATTTACCCTGAGCTATCTGTTTGGATTCCTTGGGAATAAAAATAAGGAACAAACTGAAGTACAGCATCCATTTGAAAGCACAAAACAAACCCAAAAATATGTTATTTACTTGCATCTGTAAAAAGCAAAAGGAATAACATAAACTGACTCAGAAGCCTGTGGTCTCTGTCTTATATCTGTGAAGCCATGTGTAAAAGAAACCCTGGGGTGGGTACAGGTGATAGATATTCTCCTTATGACCTTAATGATGTAATTACTGCCTACCTATCACAGGATGGTAGTCCCAACTCATTAGCAGTCCCAGTATCTTATCTCTTCCATATTAATACCTTTTCACCTACCTATTTGGATGCAAAATTGAAAAAATACATTATAACTAGAAACAAAAAGAAATTCTTGACCTGGGAAAGGAAAACTAAAAAAGAATTGTGATTACTCTTACCTGTCATTTCTCAATGATAGCTTAATCTTGCTACACTTTGGGTAGAGAACAAAAGAGGAAGGGCAGGGAGTGGCGAGACAGTGAGACAGGGTAGCCTGAAGAATGTTTAAGTTTTTCCAGCTGTATATAGTTGTTAAGTGTCTACAGGGCTATGTTTACATAGAAATGTAATTATAGAACACAATTTTAAGAAAGCAAGTCTCATTAATGAGACAAGTTAGTGTATGGATATATTCATTGGACTTTGTAAGAAAGACTTTGAAGGGAATAAAGTATGATTTTACAGTGGAGCTGAGATAAGAAATGTATATTAATAGAAAGAATTGAGATATTCCAATGCATAAGAAGCATATTGAACAATGCCACGAAAGCAGAAACACTACAGTTTAATAAAAGTAGATGCAAAATTGCTCATGCTACTCAGCTTAGTTAGGATGGACTTCATCTGTCAGATGCATCAAAAGATAAAAACAAGGGCAGCAGGTTTAATGTAAAGAATAACCAATTGAGCACCAGAAAGTCTGTACTGATTTTTTTTCATTAACTCAGAAGAAGTTCGAGAAAAGCCAAGCGTAGTGCCTGAGATATAACTAGCACTAAATTATTTGCAGAATTAAGGAATGAATCCAAGTAAAGAAGCAAGGAGGAGCAGTCATAGCTACAATGGGATCTCTTGTTTGTGTAGAGTTTGCTATGAAATAAGCAACAAGGTTACATTAATTTCAACTATATAAAGTATTTGAGCTAAAAAGAACAGTACGTGAACGGTACTACCTAAATTATTTTTCTTAAATTTATTTACTGTCTTGATAATACTTTTTTAAAATTACAGTTATTACATGTTTAAAAAAAAAAAAAAAACAGGCAAAAAGGGAATGAGATTCAAGTTTCTGTTTGAACCAAGACAATCCATTGAATCTTAATTCTTATTTACTATTGGCATAATAATACCAACCCCAACCCTAATGCTTCAAAGAATCTTTTTGATGATCAAAAGAGGTAAAACTGAGTTCCGTGAGAGTAGTAGTCTTTACTTCTGAATCCTCAAGGACTAGTACAGTCCTGGCATAGTAGGTGATTAATAAGTACTTACTGTACATTTATCAATTGAATAGTTATTAAAATGAAATTTTCTTAATAACTTTGTAAAGAATACTTCTTTCTTTGATCTTTCTAGTTTGCCAGTTTGATTAATGATTTGTTTTACTTTTTGATACCTGGCCATCATTTCTGAACTGATAGAAACAACAGTTTCTTCAAATTTTCACAAAACATTTCTCCCAATAGGAAAGCACATTAAAACATTCTTTGCTCTAAGCTTTGAATACATTCCTCTTCTAGGCTATTTGTAAACAGTGAATCTAGAATGAAATAATTATTCACCTTTTCAACAATGTGTTATCTATCTATTGAAAAAAAATGAAAGTTTTACAAATAACTATAAAGTTTCTGTAACATTAAATGGCATCAAAAGAAAAATTTCAGCTAATGGAGAGCAAGACAGAGTTAAGAGAGAGGGAAGAGAAGGTGAGATAAATGTGGTGATACAAACAATTAGGTCGAGGTAAATAGACACACTATTGCCAAAACCCAAAGACTAAGGAGGGTACACTCAAAGAACATTTTGGTCAGAGAAGTAAAATTTTATATAACCATACTTGTTTAGTTCTAAACAAATCTTGAGATCTGAGTGAACAAATTTTCATTGCTATAATTTATGGCAGATTACATAGAATTGAAATATAATGTACAAAAACAACCAACCAATCAAGCAAACCAACAAGAAGTGCAAAAGTAACACTTCAAGAGGAAAGCCACCAACTGTGACTCTGATTTCAAGGTATAACAAGTATGTAGGACCACCTGCTAAGTAGGTACTAAGCATGTGTAAGTGCGTATCTTACACCTGCTAAGCTACGCAGGTGGCCAGAAACACAGTCGCAGTGGGCCTCCACGGTGAACCCTGTGTGAATATAAGGAAAATGGACAACAGCATCTCAGAATGGAAGCATGGTGATGTTTTATTATTGTTCAGTTAAAGGAACTATTTGGATTTCCTATACCTATGTTTACTCTATGACCAAGAAAATTTCTGGACATAACAAGCAAAATCTAAACTATGTGAAGATGCTTTTTACAAATATATTTCTTCCTCAACAGTAGATCTAGAAAGACAATAAGGTAACAAAGCTGAGTGATATATCTGCTTTTTCTTAATTTGGACATTGAGAATTAAGTAACAAGTTAAATAAATGTGGTTTACAGAAATAAAATTAAAAATAAATTATGTCAAAACTAGGATGAATATTCTAACATATGAATTATATGTCAAAAATCTGGATCATATGCCAGAAGAAAAATGCAAAAGCTCATCAAGAATGAGAAAAGTGATACAAATTTGGCCCAGGGTTTGAAGGGTATAGGGGAAGGGAGCCAAAGAAGTTTTGCAGAAAATCTGACTAAATCAACGCTTTGAAGATTGTACTTTTGATGAAAAACAGATAAAAATTTCATGAATTCCTCGGGTCTATTTTCCAATATAGAAGATTTACCAGTTTTTCCTACTTAAAATACAGATGGAGACGCTAGAAATATCACTTCATACACATCTGGAAATGCTGATCACATTTAGGAAACAACTGTGGACATTGATCTGTGATGGAAGGAGCCTGGGAAATATTTCAATTTCTTATACTCAATCTTGAAAAGCATGAAACTGACACTGCTATTAAACCCATGCAATTACATATACACTCAGCCTTCTGTATCCATGAGTTTCGCATCTGTGGAATCAACCAATTTTGGGTTGAGAATATTCTTTTTAAAAAATTGCATCTGTACTGAACATGGACAGACTTTCTTCTCTTATCATTATTTTCAAAACCATACAGTATAATAACTATTTACATAGCATTTACATTGTATTTGGTATTGTAAGTAGTTTAGAGATGATTGAAA
Organism: Rhinopithecus roxellana; assembly: GCF_007565055.1. Classification (NCBI taxonomy): domain Eukaryota; kingdom Metazoa; phylum Chordata; class Mammalia; order Primates; family Cercopithecidae; genus Rhinopithecus; species Rhinopithecus roxellana. The sequence continues at coordinate 111,040,875 of NC_044549.1, read as the reverse complement.
GTACACAGGAGGATGTGCGTACATTATGTGCAAATACTATGCCATCGTACATCAAGGACTTAAGCATCTGTGAATTTTGGAGGAGATTCTGGAACCAATTTTCCATGGATACCAAGGGTCAGCTGTATTTCATATTTTACCTTTTTCTCGTCTTTTTAAAGAAGACTCTGGTAAAAAAGAATTGTATTTCAAGAATATGCTATGAATTTCTTTTTGAACTATCTCATCAAAATGTAAAATGGCATGAAACTGGTATATTTCTGCTTTTTAAAATATGATTTGCTTTGCCATGTCTCTGGGTAACACTCCTGATGTGTTCTAAAATTCTGGCAGACAAACTACATTAACCCAGAGTAATTTAATGGATAGATACTGAAATTGTCTTTCAAGCCCCACATTGCAAATGCACTTGGGCCTCAGCAACTGTCTAGAAACATGGTTTTCAAAACTGGCTGTCCTGGAGACTAATGTGGCAAGATTTTGAAAAATACTAGTGTGTGAGTTCCACACAGAAAGATTCTGGTTTAATTGCTACAGTATGGGGCTCAAAAACAAAGGACTGGGTCCAGCTCTAGTATTTCACAACAACCAAGTTAATTATCTCTCTCCATCTCTTACCTTTATATATTACATGTTTTATTGTTGTTGTTTGTTCATTAATTAAAGGCTGTTCTCTGCTTTGGATTTCACATCACAGAAAATAGTCCCTGAACGCATGAACCAATTGACTGTGTATAGAAAAGGTGATCATCTTGTAAAAACATGAATGCTTTTGTAGTAACATGTAGACAAAGATAAAGGGTATGGTAGATCACCAGTTTCCAGAAAAACAGGTTCAGAGAAGGTAATATTAGTGTTCAGTGACAGAAAAACTATCTTGAATCTTTAACTTCTTATGTTGACATGTGAAACAGAGCACTTCAACAGAACTTCTCTAATTACATTTTTGATTTGATAGGTAAACTGAATTTTTACTAACGAAACTCTTATGTTTACTTTAAGCTGACTAAATTGTATTTATTATTTTTAATGAATACATTTGTTTCTTCTGCTGTGCACATACAACCACCATTCTGTGCCAGGCATTATGCTCCTGATCCTGTCTGACTGTTGAATAGCCTGATGAAGGGCATGGGGAGGCAGTAGAGGAGTGGGGAGGAGGGGATATGGGAGTGTTAGGTGATGTTAAAGAGACATGATTTTCCTTTTTGATGACCTGGTACAGCATGGACCAAGCCCACATCTTTTCTAAGGTCAAAGAGTGAACCTGCTGATTTTTAAGCAAGAATTTCATCACCTTTGTTATTGATGTCTCTATGACTCTGAATCTAATCCCCTTCCACCTGATGTTCTTGAAACTAGTTCTTGTTTATTTTTTAACGCATCATTACAAATGCAGTCAAGTTTTTATTTGTAAGGCTTCTGAAGGTACAACTTGTCTAGTTAGAAGAAATTAATAATCTGGGTTTCTTTGCTGCCACAAGAACTTCGTCCTCTATATCTCTTCATTCATCCCTCTGCTAACAGGCTTTGTCAAAGAAGGGAGGGCTCTAGCAGTATCCCCGTCACAATTGCAGCTTCCTGAGAACATTGGGAAAGTGCTCACTTTGGCTTCAGTGTGGCCTATGCTGAGACATGGTAGCTGTAGTCATGTCCCAGGAGATTAGCACCCCCAGCAAGTCCCTGCTTCTCAAAACAACTGGGTTTCGCTATGATGAACAATATGCACTGCTAAAAAGAATCATAGCCCTTTGAAGATAACAACACTTTGAAACTTTGAGCAAGTCTGGCACACCTTCACTCACTCCTCCCTGAAGGGGTGGCCTGCCTCTCCACATTTGTGGGTGTTTCTCGTTAGGTGGAACGAGAGACTTGAGAAAAGGAATAAGACACAGAGACAAAGTATAGAGAAAGAAAAGCGGGGCCCAGGGGACCGGTGCTGTGCTTACAGAGGACCCACACCGGCACCGGCCTCTGAGTTCCCTTAGTATTTATTGGTAATTATCTTTACCATCAAAAAGATAAGGGAGTGGCTGGACAATAGGATCACTGTAGGGAGGAAATCAGCAGTAAGACATATGAACAAAAATCCGTAACATGAATAAGTTTAAAGGAAAATGCTGTGCCCTGAGATGCATATGCGAACATCTCCATAAACCTTTTAGCAGTATTGCACCAGCAAGCCCCACCTTATTCCTAAAGGCGGTTTTCTCCTTGCTCAGTAAACAAAGCACACAATGGGTTTTACCCAGAGATGTTCCATTGCCCAGGGACGGGCAGGATTTTTAACCAGCAAGCTGCCTTCAGGTACTTGTTTAACAAAGACACAGCCTGCACAGCCCAATATCCATTAAACCTTGAGTCACCACAGCGCATATTTCTTGCAAGGACAAGGTTGGGGGGTAGGGTCACAGATTAACAGCATTTCAAATACAGAACTAAATGGAGTCTCTTATGTCTACTTCCTTCTATATAGACACAGTAACAGGCTGATCTCTCTTTCTTTTCCCCACACCTCCCTTCATCAATTTTTACTTAAGAAACGTCAACTGTATTTGGAGCATTTTTGTTTAAAAAGTCAGTGTTACTGACTTAATGTTTGTGTCCTTTCAACCCACCCAAATTCATATGTTGAAATTCTAACTCCTAATACGATGGTGTTAGGATCTGGGACCTTTTGGAGGTGATTAAGTCATGAGGGTGGAGCCGCACAAATGGGATTAGTGTCCTCATAAGAAGAGACAAGAAAACTTCTTCTGCCTCTGTTCTCTGCCACGTGAGGATACAAAAAGAAGACAGGCATCTGTAAACCAGGAAGAGGACCTTCACCAAGAACCTGACCATGTTGGAATCCTGATCTTGGACTTCCAGCCTTAAGAGTTGTGAGAAATAAATGTTGGTTTTTTTTTGTTTTTGTTTTTGTTTTTTTTTTTTTTGAGAAGGAGTCTGGCTCTGTCGCCCAGGCTGGAGTGCAGTGGCCGGATCTCAGCTCACTGCAAGCTCCGCCTCCCAGGTTCCCGCCATTCTCCTGCCTCCGCCTCCCAAGTAGCTGGGACTACAGGCGCCCGCCTCCTCGCCCGGCTAGTTTTTTGTGTTCTTTAGTAGAGACGGGGTTTCACCGTATTAGCCAGGGTGGTCTCGATCTCCTGACCTTGTGATCCGCCCATCTCGGCCTCCCAAAGTGCTAGGATTACAGGCTTGAGCCACCGCGCCCGGCCTTAAATGTTGGTTTTTTAAACCTCTCAGTCTATGGTACTGTATTATAGTAGTCCAGACTAAAACAGGTACCCATCCCATCTTTCCCCTCAAAACAGGATAATTGCTCTCTTCCACAAGCTGAGGAGCAAGGACAGCCAGTCCCAGTCCCAAAACTGAAGAACTTGGAGTCCGATGTTTGAGGGCAGAAAGCATTCAGCACAGGAGAAAGATGTGGACTGGGAGCCTAGGCCAGTCTAGCTTTTTCACGTTTTTCTGAGTGCTTTATATTCGCTGGCAGCTGATTAGATGGTGCCCACCCAGATTAAGGGATGGTTTGCCTTTCCTAGCCCACTGACTCAAATGTTAATCTCCTTTGGCAACACCCTCACAGACACACCCAGGATCAATACTTTGCATCCGTCAATCCAATGAAGTTGACACTCAGTATTAACCATCGCAATCACTTTTAGTAATCAGCACAATTCATATAGTCCAACCATTTGGTATATACACACACATACTGATTTGATATGTCCTAAATTAAATTTCTAACTCTATTTCTTAACAAAAGTATCTTGGCACAGAAATAGTTGGGTAAATCTCACATGTTATTAAAAGGAATTAATGAAAACATTTTCATTTAGGTTTATTTAAAAAACGATAATTAATGATCACACACTGGCCTTTACAACTCCTTTTGACATACTTATCTTTAATATTTATTAAGGCCAAAATGAGTAAACAAATTTTATCAAGTGAAGATGTGTAAACATAAATTGTGAGAGGTTAAATAAGTTTATGAGTTTGTCGAATGTTGTTGAATGACTTTATGAATGTTGTTGTTGAGATTCAACCTACATATTCTGACTTTAAGTCCAATGCCCTTTTCACTACATAATGTGATGTCCACTAAAAAGAACAACACCTTAAATAGGAAACTGCTAATGTTCATGCAAAATAAACATAAATTTAAAAAAATAAAAGAGTCCATTAGCTTCATGCCCAGTATGATTCAGCCATCTCATGCAGCTGTGAAACAAATTGATGCCAACTTAGTCCGTGTTAGTAAATGTCTACTGTCCAAGAAAAGAAGGTCACATCTTTTTACTATATTCTGCAATGCCAACAACGTGTCTGGAATATCATTTAGTTCCTGGGCCTTGTCTTAAATGAAGTTGTAAAAGGTTAAAAAGTGTCTTAAAGAATGGCCATTCTAGCAAGAGAGCTTCATTTGAAAAACAGATGAAACGGGGGATATGGACATGTTTAGCCCAGAAAAATAAAGATTCAGGAAGGAGGATGAGTGGGTTAGTTGTCATGAAGTACTTGAAGAACTATTCGAAAGTAACTTTGCATCTCAAAGTGTCAGAGCTAAGAACAAGGAATGTAATTTTTAGGCGAGGACAACAGTTTCCACTTAATATGCTGCTTTCTAACTATTAGAACTCTTCAGAAGCTTTAAAGGGCTACCTCATGCAGACACAAAGGACTCCTGTGAAATACGTTGTACAGAAGGCTCCAGACTGCATGGTTTCCACCCAGCCTTCAGCAGTTTAACCAGAGAAGGGAAGAATGGAGGGGTTCAGTTTTTGGTGCGAGATCATACCCAATACCATAATCATGGAAAGAACTTGTCCACAAATGGTTATGATGATGTAGGTAAGTTATATCAATCATGAAATTTCACATTTGAGAAGTTGGTTACAGTACATTTACCCTCTTTTTCTTTCTCCCTCTTCTTTTTGAGTAGTTGAAATTAGTATAACACATTTCATTATTTCAAAATACCCTTTGGTGTGCAAGAGACAGACTAAAAGGCAGAGGTTTCAGTTAATGTCCTCAGTTTAGAAGCTACATCTTTAAGGGAGAGAGTGACCTGGAGCTAAAATTGTAATTCTTATCCTGCAGCATTCAGGTAAGAATAGACAGCTGTCCCTTCACGACTCTCTCTGCCGAAACCCTTATGATGCTGACTAAAGCACATCTTCAGTTGCTCAACAGGTCAACTGGAATTGGGATTTTGTAGCACAGCTTTACATCTTTGCAAAGGCTTTATATTATTTAGGTTGGATATTTCCACTCTTTGGGGTGGTTCTGTAAACAGAGAGTAGATGTTAGGTCCCCTGGATTTGGAGTCAGACTAGACGGCTGTGTCCCTTGACATGTGTGTGCCCCTGTGTACGTCCTCTTCTGGAATAGTAAAATATCAGTAATGTTTACTAAACTCAGTTATTCTGAGGATGGAGATAACCATATGTATGAAGAGTTTAGCACAATACATAGTACATATTAAGTGCTGAAAAAATATTGTGTTGATTTTTAAAATCATATGTATGCTGTTCGTTTCAAGCAAGTGTGAACCCACAATCAAGGGCCCTGTGAAGAGCCCATCTACAGCTTCTTTGTACCCAGCCAAGACTTTTGGGATTGCTATTTTGCCAGCTGTCTACATTAAACTATGCTTTATTGAACAATATCATTGTCACACAAAGTTCATTGTTAAAAAAAATGAAATAAATTCTTGTCATGAATGTTATCTATTGGAATATAGAAATAACTTCATTTTAATTGGTGATTTTTTATTTTATTATTTTCTTTGAGATATGAGAAGGTGGAAATGAAGGGAGCACTGTGGAATTAAACCAACTTGTATGTATATATGTCTATACTTATACGTGTGTTGGGGGCAGGAGGAGGTGTATGTGTGTGTGAGAGAGAGAGAGTGTGTGTGTGTGTGTGTGTGTGTGTGTGTGTGTGTGCAGTTTTGGTTTCTGTAGCAGGAGGCTTTAGAAATGTGGTGACTGCAAGGTCACCCTGCCCTTCATCACTAACTCCTACATGTCTGCTAGTCCTAAGTAAAATGGATATTAATGCCCATAGGTGTCTGTGTGCAAGTGAGGCACTGTGTTCTATGGTGGCTATAGTCTGAGCAACTGATGTAGAACCATGGACTCAAACTGGATGAGACCCTGAAAGCCAGGATTCACATATTGAAGCCAAGAAGAAACTGAAGCATGCTGAAGAAACAGATCCTTCCTACAGAGCATAGGTGAATAGGAGTATTTGCATATTTGACTGCGTCATGAGGAGTTTTCTTCAGGTATCTCTGAAAAGAACAGCTGGCTTGCTTGTTTTTATTCTATCATCAGTCTTTTCAGAGTAGAAACCAAAGTCCTCATAATGACCTACGTGATTTGGTGTCTCTGACCTCCTCTCCCATTCCTCTTTTATTCTCTTGCTTTTACTCCAGCCACACTGGCATCTTTCTGTTTCTTAAACTTCAAGACTACTCTCCTATCTCAGGATCTTTGCAATTATTGTACCCTCTTTCTCAAATAATATGCAATTTTCTCATTTAAAATGCACATATTTATGAATGCATTTATTAAATTTATTTTCTGCTCCTCCCAACCAATATTATCTCCAATAGTTATAGAAAATAATAGAGTAAAAAAAGTCTACCCACAATGGAGACAACTTTAGAATTTAAAAAAAAATTTAGTAAAAAATGTATTAGGCCTTCATGGAGACTAAAATATTAATAAATATTGTAAAATCTAGGGCATATAGGCAATGCTTTTAGATGAGAATACCCAAGATTTTAAAAATCAATACATAGTAATTAACATATTATTTTAATCTGCAAAATCCTTAACTTAAAATATTGGCTAAAAGGATCTTCAAATATATGGGGGGAAATCATGCCCAAGAATAGTTAAAAAATATTGGAAGTGTAATTTTACATACAAAATTTTACATTTTACACAGTAACAGGCCACTAAATATTATTTTACAATGACTCAATATAAAAAAATAATTTTGCAAACCATGTCCATTAGCTTTAAAAACTTAATTTCTTTGTCAGCAACTTAGTGCTCTGTACTCACAAATATATGAAAATTATCAAAAGTTTTGCTAATCCACGTTGCTATGACTAGGATATTTCCTGCTGTTACCTCTATTTCACATATAGTCCATAGCTCCATATAAGAATAATGGAGATTTATAGTGAATAAACCTGTAATATTAATGGTATGGAAGAATATCACAAACAAGATATGTTGTTTTGAAATCTCACCCTAAATATTAATTACCGATTTGTACCACACACCTATATTCTTAATTCAAACATTTGTGTAATGAATAGCTACTTAAGGAGTGAAGAAAAACGTTTTGCTAAACTATTTTTTAATTTTTCTGGTCTGACTTTCATAGTATTTCTTCCTTTCCTAATTATACTATGATGAATGTAAAATCTTAGAGAGATAGGACTAGTGGAAATGGGTTGGTCTACAGACCCTAAAAATAAACAATGAAAAATTATAGAGCATTTAAAAAATAAGTCTGTTACTTCCAGCGAATATATATAGTTTGTTTTCAAGGTTTGTATATCTTTTTTTCTGATTAAATGTATATTACCTTCTGAATGTAATGATTACTGGACTAATGTTACAAAAACAACAAAAAACAAAACAAAATCCTCCATACGTTTCCCACTCACTGAATTTAGTCGGCTGTTTCCTAACCTAACCCATTGACCTTGTTATGGTCACAATGAAAATACTCAATATTTTTTCCTAGCCAGGCATAATGGTTCACACCTGTAATCCCAGCACTTTGGGAGGAGGGCGGATCACTTGAAGTCAGGAATTTGAGACCAGTCTGGGTAACATGGTGAAACTCCATCTCTACTAAAACTGCAAAAAAAATTTAGCCAGGTATGGTAGCGTGCGCCTGTAGTCCCAGCTACTGGGGAAAGTGAGGCAAGATAATTCATTGAGCCTGGGAGGCGGAGGTTGCACCGAGCTGAGATCGCGCCACTGCACTCTAGCCTGAGCAACAGAGTGAGTGAGACTCTGTCTCAAAAAACACAACACAACAAACAAAACACTCAATGTATTTCCTGATTGTGAAAATGATTTATGAAAATTCAAACATCACAGAAAAGAGGGACACACTTGAACCTTTCCTTGGATATAGAACATGAGAGAAAGTTCAGTTTATTCTTAATTTCAAGATTGTATTTGTCAAATACAAAACATACAAGCCCATTCTGGCAGTATGTGAAAGTTGGACGTGACAATCTGGTCGAGTAGGCTCCATTTCAATTAACCACCCTGTACCAGCGTATTGTGCCAACCTTTGCGTCCTGGGCAGACAGATGTTGCATTTGTGGATTGAGAACATGCACGAGAAAGTATCTGCTTCCTTCTATGCCCCTTCTCTTTTGTCCTGGCTGTCCCTCCGTCCCTTCTATCCCTTTGAAATGCCTGCCTCCTGTATCCTGAACTTGTTCCCTTTTTTTGTTTTCCTCCCCTTAGCCAAAATTAAGGCCTGTCTCTCCCATCCAAAGTAATTCATCTATTGTATCCACTTTTCTCTACATTCAAAATTTCACCTTATTTCTTCTCTTCTTCCCTACCAAGATTATTATTGTATTTAATTTCCCATTCATTTCTCAGCTATTTACAATCTGGCTTGCTCTCTTCTTTTTCTGTGGAAGTGATTCTGACATAGTTCTCCAGTGACCTCTGAATTTCCAAACTCAGTGGAAACAATTCAGACTTTATTTTACTCTCCCTGGCTCTCTGTTCCCTGACATCATACCCTTCTGGTTCTCATATTTTTGGAATTCTTTGCCTCTTTCATGACATCTTTTCTACACAACCCTTAAATGTTCATGTTCTCCAGGATGCATTACTTGCAAACCCCTACTGGATAATCTCATCTTTTTACAAGTTTTCAGTGATTACCCAGACACTAAGAATTCCCAAACCTCTCGTTCCTACATATATCTCTGTCCTCAGCTACAGACTGACAAATGCAACCAGCTACTGGACATTTCCATCTGGTTATCACATGACATTCTCATCTGGTTATCACATGACATTCTAAATTCAACAGTTTTAAAAGCAAAGTGATTGCATCCCAGATATATTAATGTATGTTCTTTGTCTTGATTGACAGCACTGTAATCCACTTAGCTAGAAACCAGGATTCTTCCCCCAAACTTCTCTGTATTTTACTAACCACTTCTAGTCAATTCTTATATATGTATAGATTTTGTCTCCCAAATATTTCTCAAATTATTTTTCTCTTTTATCATCTTCATACCACTAAGGTATTTAAACTGTCTTCATCTTATAGACAGTCATAATGACGTAATCAAAATACATTCTAATCACTTAGCATCCTGAATAAATCCTTCAGTGTCTCACCGGCACCTACAGGATAAAGCCCAATCTCTTAGAATGTGTATGTGGCCCTTCTGCTTGTCTGTCACCTTCTCTCTCATCATTTCCTAACACTGTGTTCATCAAAACCCAGTTGCTAGCAAATGCCCCATGCCCCATGCTATTTGTCATATCTCTTTCTTTGCTCACGTCATCTCCTCTTTCTGGAATCCCCTTCTACTTGTAGTCCCTATTTCTGCCCTTTACTTGTGTAACTCCTATTACACGACTTGGCTTAGGCCTTGCTGCCAAAGCTTTTCTGGCCCTTTCTTTTTTGCTTTCTGATATGGTTTGGCTGTGTCCCCACCCAAATCTCATTTTGAATTCCCACGTGTTGTGGGAAGGACCTGGTGGGAGGTAATTGAATCATGAAGGCAGTCTTTCCCATGCTTTTCTCGTGATAGTGAATAAGTCTCATAAGGAGGAGTTTTATAACTTTATAAGTAGAGTTTCCCAGGACAAGCACACTCTCTCTTTTTTTAGCCTGCCACCATCCACCTAAGATGTGGCTTGTTCTTCCTTGCCTTCCGCCATGATTGTGAGGCCTTCTCAGCCACGTGGAACTGTGAGTCCAATTAAACCCCTTTCTTTTGTGAAGTGCCCAGTCTCAGTATGTCTTTATCAGCCGCGTGAAAACAGACTAATAAATACACTATCTTTACTTCATCCCATGGGGTTAAATAATATTTCTATGGGTTCACCAGTGGCTCTCCCTATCATCATTCTCACATGGTATGTACAGTCAGCTTTGTGGGTATATGTATGTGTTTATCTTCCCTATAAACTACAGTAAAGACTATATCTATGTTGGCACCTATAAAACCCCAGTTCTCAGCATGGTGGCTGAGATAGAGTGGTTGAATTCAATATATAACTTTTTCTTTTTGAAAATAAAGATAAGGTCTCACTGTGTAGCCCAGGCTGGTCTTGAACTCTTGGCCTCAAGTGATCCTTCTACCTCGGCCTCTCAAAGTGCCGGGATTACAGGCATGAGGAATCATGCCCAGCCTGAATATCTATCTTGGATGGACAAATGCATTGTATCTTTTACTAGAATTCTAGAAGATTCACTCAGTGAGTGTTAATTAAATAAAAAGTAGCAGCACAGACATTGTTGTCAAGGACATATTGTTTGTTCCATTTTTCTAATTTTCACCTTGTTTTAATTATATTAAAATCTAAGAACATTTTTAATTACATCCTGAAAGCCAACAATCACTAAACAGATATTTCTTAAATTAAATCTTTCAATGGCAATTGGTATAGTATTTGTTTTTTCCATTACTCTTATACACATTTGAAGAGGAAGGTAAAACTATTGTTTTATTTAATCATGTTTATACATTCCTATTCTTTGCACTAAGGAGGTTTTCAACCAAATTAGAATGTTTTTGGATATAGGAACAAATAAGTTAAATGTTATTACATCTACCCCTAAATTAGCCATGAGCCAGACATGGTCTAATAATATCCATTAGATGTTTATTTTACATTTTAATATTTATTTTGTTATGCTAGCTATAAGCCAAGCCTTAAGTGATTAATTTAAATGATTGGATAAATCAAGATGTGACTGAGCTTCATATTGGTAAAAGAAAACAAAGATGTATTGTCAACATACATAGAAAAATAATTATAAAACAAGAATACTTTTCAATAAAGATTTAAAGAAAAGCCTGACATGGTGGCTCACGCCTATAATCTCAGTGCTTTGGAAGTCTGAGGCAGAAGTGTCACCTGAGACCAGGAGTCTGAGATCAGCCTAGGCAATGTAGGGAGACCTGTTTCTCTCTAAAACAACAACAACAACAACAACAACAACAACAACAACAACAACAAAAAACAACAGTAAAAATTAGCCAGGCAGAGTTACGCATGTCTGTAGTCCCAGTTACTTGGGATGCTAAGACAGGAAGATTGCTTTAGCCCAGGAGTTTGAGGTTTTAGTGAGCTATGATTGCTATGATTGCACCACTACACTCTGGCTTGAGAGACAGACTGAGACCTTGTCTCTAGAAAAAAAACCAAAAAAAACAAGATTTAAAAAAAATATTTTATATGAATCCTATTAATAAGATCATAAGATACAATACTTTGGAATTGCCTTTTATATTCCTGGCAACTGCAAATACCTCAGAATAGAAAATAAGTTTACATTCGCATACCATAGGGTGCTGTTCATATCAAGTAAACTAATTTAATCCCTCTGTCACTTTCTCAAATCTATGATATCTTAATCTCACAACTTTTGACTGCTAATAGCCATGGCTGAGATTTGTATTCAGCTTCTCTCACTTCTATATATACACAAAGATTTTGAGTTTAAAGGTCTTGAGACTACTAGGGTCACAGATTACTGCCACATTCTGTCTTCTTGATTTATCATTTATCTCAATAACCATATACTTGTGAAAAATAACAGCTTTATTGATACATAATTTAGATAGTATAAAGTTCACCTTTTCACACTGTAAACATAGTGTTTTTTGTTCTATTCACAGAATTGTGCAAGTTTTACCATTGAGTAATAATAACTGGCCCAAGACACACAATAGTCTGGCTGTCATCCCAGACCATTCCAACTCTTACGTTCCTGGCCTGCTAATTCTTAAATTCCATCTCCATCTGTTTCCTGACTTTTGATCCTTTATTTTTCATTTTACACTTGCTTCTGCCCTGGAGACTTGGCGTTTTTCTCTTGTCTCTAATTAATGACAGTCTTTTAAGGACTTTGACTTAGAATTGTTCAACAGAGCTTTCATTTTGGTCACCTCTGAAAGTTCTTCTGCCTTACTTGTTCTCTAAGAATTTACCCATGGATATTGTCACTCTAGCCAGATGATTGTTTTCCTATCAGGAAGTCATTCAAACATTTTGCTTCCAATTTTTGTTTCTTTGGACTCAGTCCTGATGAAGCTATAGACACATGGATGAACTCAGATTCTCTCTTGAAGATGAAGGAAAAGTAGAGGTCTTGTTTAGGAGAAGTTTGGGGCATGTCCTCAGGAATTGGGAATTACTGCAAAGCCGAGTAAATTAAAATATATGGTACATTGCAGCAGGGTACAGATAATTTGCCTGGGACTCCTGATTCTAGATCTCCTGGTGATTCTCAGCGTAGACAAACAAGTCATAGAATTCATATTGGAAATGGGAGAATGCGTGTGATGGAGCATTTGTAGGTGCCACTTTGATACAGACATTGCTAGCATTGAAAGGACAATGTACAGAGATATTAGGCCTCCTGCAATACATAGAACAGTCCTGCACAAAAAGTGTGTTGGTGACTTTCATGATTTTGAATGCCTAATGGATGACATGAAAAAATGTGTCATCAACTGTCATCTGATAGATTTAAGATTATTGGTTTATCCCATCAACTCCCTGCATTTCTGTTGCCTTTGGCCTTATCCTACCCTAGCCAGTGATTTGGGTCACAACCTTGGCTCTGCTTACCTGGAGATACCTTGCACAACAGCCCGGCTCCCAGTGAAGAGATTCTTCCCTTTCCCTGCCTCAGGAAAGAACTGGTCATTTGACCCAGAATGGCTATGTTTGGACGGCATTCTTAGCACTAGGAAAGGGTTCCTGAACCAATATGTGAGTTTCAATACAGCTAGAGGGTAAGAAAATGGACTCTGGCCCCAGGATATCTGGATTTGAACTTGAGCTTTGCAACTCACTAATGGGGAGATGACTTCCAGGAAGTTATCAAACTCCCTTTTGCCTCAGTTTCTTCCACAGTCAAAAGGGGGTAATATTAGTACCTGTCCCAGAGGTTTGTTATGGAATTAAATGTGTCAATAAATAAAAAGCGCTTGTGAGAGGCTCTGTAAGTCATATGTTAGCTTCCCCTCCACCCTCAAGACACCTGCATCACTGATGATTTATCTTGGAATAGGAAAGTCAAATGACAATTAATGCTGATCACTAGATTTGTGATCTTGGTAATTTCACTTCACTCATCTTTATGTTCCTCTCTGGTAAACAAGATCAAGAATTCCTTGAGGACATTGTGCTAAGCGTAATAAGCCAGCGACAGAAGGTCAATGACCTGATTCCACTTATATGAGGTAACTAAAATAGTCAACTCATAGAAGCAGAGATTAGAATGGTTGCCAGGGGCTAGATGGAGGGGGAAATAGGGAGTTGCTATTCAATGGGCATAACGTTTCAATTTTGTAAGATGGATATTAGATCTGCTGTACAAAATTGTGCTTAAAGTTAACAATACTGTATTAAAACTTACAAATTTGTTTAGAAGGTAGATCTCATTAACTATTCTTGCCACAGTTTCTTTTTTTTTTTTAAGCTACAATTTTTCTTCAGTTATTCCACAATGACTTACTAAGATTACTCTTCCAAAGACCGACAGCAGCACACAGCAGCAGGCATCACATAATGTAGGTAAGAACTCACAGGCAGAGGGTCAGCAGGAATGAGGGTCTCTTGTCTTTGTCATATGCTAGAGAGATGTGATTGGACCATGGAGCTGGGTCCTGACAGAGATATTCTGCCCCTCGCTGTTTTTTTTTTTTTTGTTTTTTGTTTTTTGTTTTAATGGAAGAAGCATAACAATGATCCTGCTCAGGGAAATAGACACTTTCAGTTTTGGGGCCAGTTTCTTAATGATGTACTTTAAAAAGCCAGTTCTCCAGCACTGGAAGACAATGAAAAAATTTGCCAAGCCACTCAGAGAGAGAGCTTCACAGTCCAAAATTAGCACTCCTGCTTTTCTATATAAGACTGAAAGACAAAATATAAATAAATGAATCTTTAAAATTATTAAGCATGGTGTAATTTAAATGGATCTACCTATGAGTATCAGAAAGTAATTTTGAATGATTATAATGAAGAATACAATATACAGTATATACAATGCATTATATTGTGTTCTTAATCCTAAATTTATAACTTTTACTTAAATATTAAAAACATCTAAAATATTTTAAATCATAAATCAAACTTTTGATTAGTAGCTCACACTGAGAATGAGATAAAATTGATAGCCAAGGGGGCAAGAAAAAAAACTCCAAAAGACTGTTTTAATTAGTATATGGTTGTCCCTTGGTATCCATGGGTGATTGGTTCCAGAATCCCTACCAAAATCTATGGATGCTCAAGTTCCTCATATAAAAAAGGTGTAGCATAATAAGTTCTCATCATCATTGGTAAGATATTGAAAACTGCAACTTTAAGTAAAACAATATATAACAAAATCAATTTAATCATAGGCTAATTGATATAAATAAGAATTAAGTTATTATGGCATATTTCTTGTCACAAAAACATCACCATACTTCTAACTAAAGACCAAAACACTTCTAATATTCAACAGTGAAATAAATGTGAGCTATATATACCTTTAAGAAATGCTCAAAAAAAAAAAAAAAAAAAAACAAATCAGATAAATGCTTATCCAATTATTCTAGTTCAGGATCCTGAGTAGCTGGAGCGTATCCCAGCAGTCCAGGGCCAAAGATGACACCATTCCATTGCTGGGAGCAATTAGACACACACACCCACACTCACATAGACTGGGACCATTTAGACATGCCAGTTAAACTAACATGCACATCTTTGGAAAGTGAGAGGAAATCAGAATTACCTGGAGAAAACCCACACAGACATGGAGAGAATGTGCAAACTCAACACAGACGTGGTCCAGGCCAAGAATTGATTTTTTTTTCTCTTCAATGTTATAACAAAACAACATTCATGCTGTACTTGCATATAACCTATGCACATCCTCCCATGTACTTTAAATCACCTCTAGATTATTTATAATGCCTAATACAATTTAAATGCCATATAAATAGTTGTATTACTGTATTAATTAGGGAATCATGACAAAAAAATCTACATGTTCAGTACAAACTCAATTATTCATTTTAATTTTTCTGATTATTTTCTATCCATGGTTGGTTGAATCCACAGATGAGGAACCTGTGGATATGAACAGCCATCCGTAGTTACTACTCTAAAATAAATACCAAAATTTTAAAGCCACACACTTTTATACATTCTTATTTTATAATACATAACATTATTTGTAAATTCATAAGAATAGGACTTACAGGTATAATTTATATGTGATGTTGGCATGTGAATGCAAGTTTAATTTGCATGACTACATTTCAGTAATGAAATTCAAAATAACTTGTCCCAAATCCAGTAGCTGATATGTGATAGAGCTAGGATACTGACCTAAATTTGCTATATTCTAATGTCTATGATATCCTGTACTAGACAGAATAGGAGAGATTTAGCTTGCTTCAGTGTTTAAAGTGACATTACCTTCTGGGCAAGGCTGGCTTTGGGGGCCTAGGAGTTGTGCAATTGCATGTGGCTTAATGTGTTACATCTTCATCTTGAAGATATTAATATTTCTTAAAAGGGGCCTAGTTTTTTTAGTCTGCTCTGGGCTCACTGAATTATGTAGTCCTGTTTCTGGAAAAGATCTGGACAACTCTTTAAATAGTCTCCGTGTGTGTAATCAGTGTGATAAAAACATAGAGTAAGCAACTAGCAAAATTGTTCCTGGACAACCCTGGGATCAGCATGCTCACTTGCTGAAGTGTTCTCCATCCATGGTGATGTCTTCTGGAGTTCTCCAAAAGAAGATACCCCACTGGGTCTTTCTGTAGCTGTCTAGAATGCTCTTCATTAGGCTTAAGCACACCTCCTAGCAAGCCACAGGACATGGAACAAATGTGACTTCTAATATCCTAAAAGGATACTTTGAACCTTCTCAGAATTTATCTTCAAAATGAGAGACAAGTGGGAATGATAGAAGAAGGGAAGAAGAGAGAGAGTGAAGAAGGCAGGGAGAAAGAGAGAGAGGGGGAGAGAGAGCGAGAATAACACTGTAGACTTTATTATAGAAAAAGAATGTATTTACATCCTACCTATAAAGATTGTATTGCTCTTTCATTTCGTTTCTATAATGGTGTATATGAAGCTCTTTAATTGCCCCATCACCTGGTAGAGGTTTATGTGTATTGCTCCTCTACTAACCTCTTTAAGTAGTGGAATATTGCCTTGATCATCTTCTTGGACCACCAAAATTTTGGAAAATTTTGATGAAGCGTTCGGTGAAGTTAAATAAAATGAAATGACAGAGCTCTGCCTGTATTCAATGACTTTGGCATTTATACATTTCCATCAAAATTACGTGCTTTTCAGGTGAGTTATGTGAAGCTTCCTAAAACTAAAACTTAATGAATCTCCAAAATAGATGCGTAAGTGCTTCATTACCTGAAAGCAATGTTTCCAATTAGTTTCTGCCTCTGAGCTTTATTTTCCCAATGCAATTTAGCTAATGTTTTAGCTAAAGAGAAAGTGAGCCACTGATTAAATTAATGTTTTAGTAGAAGATTAAGTAAACTACTATTAGCATAAATCCTTCTTCAACAGCATTTGACAAAACTGCTGCTAATTATCTAGCCAACTACAAATGTTCTTGTCAGGTAGTAGAATCATGAGGTTCTTTTTGCCTTTTGATTTTCTTTTTCTTTTTCATTTTAGTTGGATTTTATTTTTTCTGGAATATGTCACATTTTAAATAAGAGTGTCTCTTGAAAGACAATGTGATTGAGGCCATCCTCCTCACAGAAAAAAGACGATTTTTTCTTTTTAGTTGAAGATATATGATTTTCAAGAGCAATAGCACCAGTGTTTAAATCTATCAGTCAAAACCCTGTGAATGCTAAAAGAAAATTTAAAGAGGAAACAGTAATACCAATCTTATGCCAATACTTTCAAAGAATAAATCATGATTCCCAACCTGTTTTATGAGGTCGGAATAAGGGTGTACTGTAGTCAGTTTGCACAGGCTAACAAAAGTCAATTACAAACATCTCTTCCCAACTCTGCATTTCATACGTAAGAACCACCATTGTGTAATAAACAGAACTAAGCAAATTATAATGTCAACAGATATATTTATACTTCAGTGAGACAATATTAAAAATTTGGGAAAAATTTTGAAAAAAAGAAAAAATGGGAAATCTCAAGAAAAATAAAATCTCCTGTGTTCTCTCTGATAAAATTTACTTTGAAGAGTGTGCTCAACTTGACTAATGAAATAAATGTGCAAATCATAACTAATGAGACCAATACACTGACTTTTCCCAAATATACGGAAAAGTTGAAATGCATAGTTAACCTCCATATACCTGTCACCTACAACAAAATATCAATAGTTTTTTAAAGTTCTCAATCTTTTTTTTTTTAAAGCTGGTCCAATGTGCAGCTAAGTTTGAGAATCACTGCATTAAATTATAGTGTTTCTCACACTTCAGTAACAATTTAAATTACACAGATTGGTGTTGATTATTCTTTTTTTTTTTTTTTTTTTTTGAGACGGAGTCTTGCTGGGTCGCCCAGGCTGGAGTGCAGTGGCGCGATCTCGGCTCACTGCAAGCTCCGGACCTCCCGGGTTCACGCCATTCTCCCGCCTCAGCCTCCGAGTAGCTGGGACTACAGGCGCCCGCCACCTCGCCCGGCTAGTTTTTTGTATTTTTAGTGGAGACGGGGTTTCACCTTGTTAACCAGGATGGTCTCGATCTCCTGACCTCGTGATCCACCCGCCTCGGCCTCCCAAAGTGCTGGGATTACAGGCTTGAGCCACCGCGCCCGGCCTTGGTGTTGATTATTCTTTAACTTATCGGAGAGCAGCTGTGGGGAGTGGGCTTAACTAGGAGCCGGCATGTCTGGCCACATTCCAATGCTTCAAAGGAATGTCTTTCTCCTTGAGCACAGTGTTTATAGATAAGAGAGCAGGTCATGTTCTGGTCATGGGAACATGATGGCAATAAGAAGGCTTTCCTACTCAGAGGCTTCCTGTGGCTTTCCACAACTTATTGTCCCATATTTTTATGGCCAATTTATACAGGCACCCTGTAAGCCTTTCCCCTAACACAGACTGCTATGTCCCATTTCCAGAGTTTCTGATCCAGTAGATCTAGAGTAGGGCCCATGAATTTGCCTTTTATATAAGTTCCCAGATTATGTTAATGTCACTGACTCAAAGCCACATTTGAGTAACACTCTGCTCTGGAAAGGGAGTTAAGAGATAAAGGAAAACAAGGGGATAATTGAGTAGGGAGTGTCCTTTGGAAGACTGGAAGCAACCAGTGCACCAGTGGTTTCGTTGTCTTTGTGATGGGAAGAAAGGAAGACACAGTTTTCTTTGTGACAAGTAAAAAAAGAAAGTATGAATGTAAATTCAAATAAGTTTGTTGGTGGAAGATTAAGAGGAAGTTAAAGAATGTCTGCACAGATGATTTCAAACATCTTAAGCTAACACTGGGGATCTAGAATGGTCATGTAAATCTGATACATATATACTCATGAAGTTATAACCTACATTTATTCATGTGTTGGCAAAATTACATTCCATACCACTATATACATTATCACATTGATAATGTATGTAAACAGGACCTATTTGACCAGGGAATGTGTGCAGTTGTGAACACTTTGATTTTAGCATTCTTTTTTTTTTTTTTTTGCTTAAAAACCAAGAAAGCAGTACTCCCTTACTAATGTTCCCAACATCTGCACAATAGCAAAGACGACTCTTTTGCTTAGAAGTAAGAAATAGGTTCGGACAGTCATTCAAGAGACATGTGGGTTATAAACCTATGGAATCTAAATTAAATGAACCTAATCAAAATAAGAAAACTCCTCTATTTATATATCATTTGAGATATTGACAATTTTTCAAAATTATCATGCAAGCTTTGCATGTGAAACAGATGTCGACTGGTTCAATTGCACTGCCCTTTGCACTGGGAGTGATGATCCTTATGAAGCCTGTGGAACATTTTGGAGAACATGTACTGCTATGAAGTGTTGCACTGAATGACATACTGAAGTTTTTAAAAATCCATTGTCCTGTAGAAAAATGAACTATTTGTAGGCTTTTGCCATTATGAATGAAATGGCTATAAACATCCTTCTACAGGTGGTTTTGTGGAAATGTGTTTTCATTTCTCTCGAGTGTAAAATGGCTATAAACATTCTTCTACAAATGATTTTGTGGATATGTGTTTTCATTTCTCTTGAGTGAACACTTAGGAGTTGAATTACTGTGTCAAAAATTAACGCATGCTTGGTCTGATAGGAAATTGACAGAGTTTTTCCAATGTGGTTGTACCATATTATACTCCCTTCAGCAATGTAGGAGAGTTAGAACTGGTCTACATTCTACCCAAAGCTTAGTGATGTCATTGTGTTTCATTTTAGCCATTCTGGTGACATATGTGGGTATCTTCTTCTAACTTTAATTTTTGTGTTGACCAAATGACATTGGGCAGTTTTTCATGTACTTTATTGGCTATTTGTATCTCTTCCTTTGTCAGATATCTGTAAAAATATTTTGCTCACATAATTAATTTTGTCTTTTAACTGTTTGTATATAATAAGTTTTTTATATATATTGAGGATAGCAGTCTTTTGGCAGATATATGTTTGCAAATACTTCTTGCTAGTCTTTGCATTCATTTTTTTGTCTTTCAATGACAAATTTTTAATTTTGTGAAGTCCAATTTATGACTTTTTTCTGTTATGATTATTACTTCCTTAATTCTGTCTAGGAAACTTTTGCTTAGACCCATTACAAAGGTATGTTTGTAATGTTTATGTCTGTATGTTTATTGTGCTGAAAATTTTATAGTTTTAACTACTATATTTTAGTTTGCGACATAACTTGAGCTAATCTTTGTATATGGTATTACATAGTGTTTGAAGTTAATGATTCCTATATGGATATCCAGTTGTTCTCAAACTGTTATTGAAAAACTTTCTATTTCCATTGGATTCCTTTGACATCTTTTTCAAAACTTGATTTACCATCAATGTGTGCTTATATTTCTGGACTTCATTCTATTGTGCTGATCTGTTTATTAATACCTATACCAGTACCATATTGTCTTGATAACTATAGCTTTACAGTAAATATTAGGGTTAGATAATGTAAGTCTTCCAAATTCGTTCTTTTTTTTTTCTTTCAAAATTGCTTTAGATATTCTAGGTCCTTTGTATTTCCATAAAAATGTTAGAATCAAATTTTACAAAATCACCTGCTGGGATTCTGTTTGGGATTGCATTGTATCTACAGAACAATTTGGGGTGGACTGTTATCTTAAAAATATTAGGTCTTGAAACTGATGAACTTTATCAAATGAACCCCATGTATTTAGGCCTTTTTTATTTACTATTTCATCAATACATTGTAATTTTCAATGTGAATGTCTTTTATACCTTTGTGTCAAATTTATTTCAAAATATTTTGTATTTTTAATGCCATTATAAGTAAAATTATTTCTCTAATTTGAGTTTTAAATTTTTCTCTGTCAGTATATGAAAATACAATTGAGTTTTAAATTTAAATCTTGTATCCTGTGAACTTATTTATTATTTTTAGTATCTTTATTGTATTTTCCTTACAATTTTCTGTTAAAAATTATGTCATCTATATATAGATGTAGTTTTATTCATTTCTTTTATAACTTTAGTCTTCTAAATACTTTTAATCCCTTCTTGCAATCAGCAAGGACCTTCAGTAGAACATTCAAAATAAATGGTAGAAGTGGGCATCCCTGGCTTTTTTCAGATCTCAGAGGAACAGTTCTCAGTGTTTCTGCATTAAGTAGGTTTTTCATAGATGCCCTTTGTCAGGTTGAGAAAGTTTCTTACTATTCCTAGTTTGCTGAGAATTGTTATCACGAATAATTTTTTTTAAAGTTATTTTCTTAATTTTTTAAACGATTGCATTGTTTCTGTCTTTTATTGTGTTAATATGGTGACTTACATTGGGTGGCTTGTGAATGTTAAACCAGCCATGCATTCTTAGAATAAGTCCTTTAATCGAGATGTATTCTTCTTAAATATATATGTTGTAAAATTTCTAGTATTGTGTTAAGGTGTTCTTTGTTCCTTTGTTTATATAATTTTCTTTTTTAGTAATATCTTTGTTAGGTTTTGAAATTAAAGTTATACTGTCATCATAAAACCAATTATAAAGTGTATCTTCCTTCTACATTTTGTCAAAGAGTTTTTGTAATATCGGTATTATTTATTTATTTCATTTGTTAGTAAATGAACTTGGCCTGGAGATTTCCTTTTGGATAGGATTTTGATAACAAACTGAATAGTGTGTAAGATACAGGACCATTTAGCTTTCTGTTTTATTTTGCATCAATTTTTGGCAAGTTGTATATTGTGCTTTCAATAAATTTATTTATTTTATCTTATTTGTTCAATTCCTAATAACTGTAATTTATTTTCTCCATTTTTCTTCTTGGTAAGTCTAGCTAGGCTTATTAATTTTATTGATGTTTTCTATAAAGGTTTATATTTCATTGAGTTCTTTGCCTATATTTATTTTCTTTCTTATATATACATTCAGTTTATTTTGATTTTTTAAATAATTTATTAGACGCAACCCTAATGATTCACTTTAGAACATTGTTCTTCTTTGGTTTAAGAAAGAAATTTTCCTTTAAAAACTACTTCAGATGCGGCCACAAATTTTGATATGTTGTGTATTTTTATTATTATTCTTTGCAAATGCTCTTTTGATCTCTTATTTTGTCCACAGATTATTTATTAAATGTGTTGTTTAATTTCCAAATATTTAAAGATGTTTTATTATCACTAATTTATAACTTACTTCCATAGTGACTAGAGAGCATACTCTGTATGATTCAAATTCTTTTAAATTCATCAAAACTTGTTTTAATGCTTAGTATATGGTTTATCTTACTGAACATACCATTTGTAACTGAAAATAACAGATATTCTATAGTTCTTAGATGTGCTATTCTATAAATATCTATTAGCTTAGGTTCATTAATAGCATTAAGATCTTCTAAGAGCTTAGAGGAAATGTTTTCAGTTTTCCTCCATTCAGTATGATACTAGCTGTGGGTCTGTCATACCTGGTTTTTATTATGTTGAGGTATATCACTTCTATACCTAGTTTTTTGAGGGTTTTTATGATGAAGGGATGTTGAATTTTATCAAATGCTTTTCAGCATCTACTTAAATTATCATATGGCTTTTGTCCTTCATTCTGCTGATATGATGTATCACGTTGATTGATTTGTTTTTGTTGAACTATTCTTGCATCACCGGGATAAATCCCACTTGGTCATGTTGAACGATCTTTATAATATATTGTTCAATGTAGTTTGCTAGTATTTTGTTGAGAACTTTTGCATTAATATTCATCAGATATATTAGTCTATAGTTTTATGGTATGTCTTTGTCTGGTTTTAATATTAAGGTAACAATGGCCTTGTAAATGAATTTGGAAGTATCTCCTCATCCTCTAGCTTAAAAAATAGTTTGGGTAGGATTGGTATTAGTTCTTCTTTAAATGTTTGGTAGAATAAAGCAGTGAATCAGTTGGGTCTCAGGCTTTTCTTTACTGAGAGACTTTTTATTCTTTTTATTATAGCTTTAATCTCATGAAATGTTTTTGGTTTGTTCAGGTTTTGGATTTCTTCATGGTCCAATCTTTGTATGTTGTATGTGTCTGGAAATCTATCCATATCTTGCACATTTTCCAATTTACTGGCATATAGTCACTCTTAATAGCCACCAATTATCCTCTGTATTTCTTCAGTATCAAATGTAATGTCTCCCTTTTCATCTCTTATTTTATTTATTTTGATCTTTTCCCTTATTGTCTTCATTAGTCTTATAAAAGGTTTGTGAATTTTTGTATATTTTCAAAAAAACAATTTTTCTTTCACTGATGTTTTGTATCATTTTATTCATTTCAAATTCATTTATTTCTGCTCTAATCTTTATTATTTCTTTTCTTCTACTAATTTTATGATCAGTTTGCTCCTGCTTTTCTAGTTCTTTAACATGCATCATTGTTTATTTGAAGTTTTTCTTCTTTTTTATGTAGTCACTTATAGCTGTAAATTTCCCTCTTAGTACTACTTTTGCTGTATCCCATAGGTTTGGTATATTATGTTTCCATTATCATTTGTTTGAAGAAATTTTTCAATTTTCTTCTTAATTTATTCATTGACCCACTGGTCATTCAGGAGCATATTTAATCTTCTTGTGTTTGTATAGTTTCCAATATTCTTCATTTTTGATTTCTAATTTTATTGTATTGTGTTCAGAGCAGAGGCTTGATATTGCTTTAATTTTTTGAATGTTTTAAGACCTGTTTTGTGACATAACATGTAGTCTATCCTTGAGAATAATCCATGTGCCGAGGAGAAGAATGTGTATTCTGCAGCCTTTGGAAGAAATGTTCTGTAAATATTTATTAAGTCCATTTGTTCTACAGTACTGCTTACATGATTTTTAGTGGTTTTTTCTAGATTATAATACAAATTGTTAACTTTTTACAGCATATTAGAGGTAGTATTGGGCCGATTATTGTAAAAGTAGAAAGACTGAAATATATGGGTCCATTTACTCTATGCACAATCATTGTGTTACAGTTTTGATGTAAGGCACATCTTTATACATTATAAACCCTGTTGTTTATAATTGTGCTATAATTTTTGCTTTAACAGTTAAAAGGAATTAAGATAGAAAAAAGTCTTTATTTCTTCATGGGCATACAAGTTTACAATTGGTCTAATTTTGCTTTAGCCTGAAAGTTTCTTTAGCATTACTTGTAGTCCAGGTATGGTGTAGACAAATTCTTTATTTTAATTTACCTCAGATTATCTTTATATTACCTTCAAAGTTTAAGCACATTTTCATTTGATAAAGAATTCTAGATGCACAGTTGTTCTTTGTTTGGGTATTGAATTTTGACCATTATTTCTGTACTCTGGGTACTTGTTCTTTTTACATGCAATTGGCAATTATTTTCTCCTAATCTGTAGCTTATCTTTTCATTCACATCAGAGGACCTTTTGCAGAGTAAAAAAAAATTTTAAATTTTGTTGAGGTCAAATTATCATTTTTTCATGTTATGTATTGTGATTTTGTTCTCAAGTTTACAGTCTTTGCTTAATCCGAGATCATGAAGATTTCCCCTATTTTTTTCTAAAATTGTTATAATTTTATGTTTTACATTTAAATATTTGACATGTTTGCATATAACTTTTTTGTGTAAAGTGTGAATTTAGGTCATGTATAATTTTGCCTTGGATGTTTGATTACTTCCACACCATTTGTTGAAAAGTCAATTTTTTCCTTCATCAAATTGCTTTTGTACCTTTGTCAAAAATCAGTTGAACAATTTTTTGTGGGTCTATTTTTCTACTTTTTCCCATTGACCTCTATGTCTATGCCTCTATCAGTATCACACAGTGCTCATTATTGTAACTTTTTGAATACTATTGGGTATTTTGAGATCTCTCTTAATTTTTTTTTTCATTTTTAAGCTATTCTAGGGCTTGTGCCCCTAGAATAAATTTTATAATAGTTTTATGATAAGTAAATTTTATGATAAGCTCTAGGTCTACAGAAAACAATTTTGAGGATTTTACAGGAATTACATTAAACTTAGAAATCAATTTGGGAAGAATTGACACCTTTACTATGTTGAATCTTCCAGTACATGAAAACAATGTATTTCGTCATTTATTTCTATCTTCCTTCATTCGTTTAACTAGAATTTTATGATTTTCAGCATATAGATTCGGTACATGTTTCAGTGAATAAATTGAGAGAAACCATTCTACCTAAATTTAAGACTTTTTAATGAACACATAAGTATTTAATTTTCTTTGGAGTGATTATAAATGTTATGGCACTCTAAAATTTGTTTTCTACATGCTCATTGTTAGTAGAAATGCTATTGATTTTCATGCTTTGATATGTGTCATGTGGCCTGGCTAACCTCATTTACTAGTTTTAGAAGTTTTGCTTATTTGGTATGTAGATTTCTTGGGATTTTCCATGTAGACACATGTCAGTGTTTTGAACCTGTGGGCTTATATATTTTGGAAAGTTTTAAACATCATTTTTTTTTAATGCTCTTTCATCCTACCTCTCTTTCTCCTGTCTAATGATACAAATGTTGGATGCTTTATTCTTCTACAGGTCCTTGAGGTTCTATTCATTTGTTTTTTCCATCTATTTTCTGTGTTATTCAGATTGGAATAACTGCTTCCAATCTGTAAATCAGTATTCAGATTGGAACTTAACGATTCTATTCTCTGCCATCTCCATTCTACTACTGAGGCAATCTAGCACGCTTTAAAAATTTATCTTACATTATTTTTCAGATCAATAATTTTGATTTGTTTCCTTTAACTACATTCTATTTCTGTATGGAGTTTTGCTATTTTTCATCGTTTCAAGACAATTTGTAACTGCTTGTTGAATCATTTTTCTGTTGGCTGCTTTAAAATCACTTAACACATAATTAAAAGTGTTTCATGGATGTTAAACCTCCTACATATTTGTATTTACATAATTTTTATTTGGTAAATCTTACCTTTGTAACTGTATAGCAAATTGCATATTATTAATTTTACATACCTTTTAAATAATTACTTTGTATGTGGACACACATACACAGACTAAATTTACTGTTTAAATTTCCAAAATTATTTCCCCAACAAACAGTAGATTTCATTTACTGAGACAATGGTTTTCAAGAGTGGTCCTCTGACCAGCAGCATTAATATTATATTTGAAATACTTAGAAGTACAATATTTTAGGCTCTACCCTAAGCATATTGAATGAGAAACTATGAGGATGGGCCCAGAAATTTGTAGTTGAACAATGCTCCAGGTGATTCTGATGTACAATTAAATTTGACAGTCACTGCTGTGGGAGATCCTTAGCTTAAGGGTTAGTTGTAATGAATATGTTTGTTCTATTTCTGTTAATTCAAAATTGAAATAGAAATTATGTTTTAAGTATTTTTTTTAAAAAAGGCAATGCAATTGAATCGCTTTTCAAATATTGAATCATACAGGTCTGATATGAATCTCAAATATCAAGTTAACAATAGAATTTCACTTTAAAAAGAAAAAGTAATATAATAATAACTAATACATTTGTAGTGCTTGCTCTCTATATGCGAGGTGTGATTCTAAGCACCTTACATATAATAAACATGTAATTCTCAACATTTATATAGGTAAGTAGTTTTTCCATTTTACAGATGGAAAAACTGGGTTATAGGGAAGTTAAACAACTTGCCCAAAACATAGACCTGGTAAGAGAAAGCTGAGTTACAGAGCTAATAATTGGCAGAGCTGGAATGTAATTCTAATTGAGTGTTTTCATAGTTCCCACTTTGATCATGATGTAATACTTCCACATATAATAAATTGTTTTAAGTTCTTAATTTTTATTAATAAGATGTTTGCCTCTAAAAGATAGTGCATAGGGATGACAACAGTATTTATATATGGTTGCAAATGAAAATGGAGACTTTTGCGTCTAATCACGCCAAACTACAAGTTAGGATTTGGCCAGCAAAGTAGTTTGCTTGTTTGTCTGATTGTTTTTGAGAAACATTAGACTGGGTATCGCTGTCAGTTCCTCTGCCTTCCCCCGTCACTTCCTGATGTCTTACACTGCCCCGTGCATTTTTTTTTACTTTCACAGTCTCAGGTGGCAGATAAGTCATGAGCCTGAGTAAACGGGTTCAGTTCACTAATTAATATGAGACCTAAAACAAAGCTCTCAAAGATACACGAGCACACAGATGGGAGATTTAGCATGGGGATTACTTTATTCCAATTTGGCTCCTACCCACATGAAGAGTTTCTCTGTGGGAGCTTGACATTATTTTCTTAAGAAGGCAGAGGGCGATATTGTATACATAATAGCAAATTAAAAAACAAGCAGGAAATCAGCCAGGGCTGCTTGAGTCATGAGATCTCCAGGGTATATACTTACTATTGAGCCTCAAATTGGAAATTGACCCAGTGAACACAATTTATCCAAATCAGAATCAAGTTATTTTTTTCTTTTTAATGACCTGCATTAACTGAGACCCTCTGTTCCCCTTCCACCTAATCTACACGTGTCTGAAGCTCCTGGTAAACAGAAAGGACAAGGAAAGCAATCTAATTAAAGGCTGCTATGGCTGCCTCTAATCACAGTTACCAGGAAATAAACTTCCACCTTTTCCCAGGTCTCCATTTTCCCATTTGGTGGAACAAGCTAGAATGAACATGCATGACATAATTTATTAACTACACTGGTTCTGACCTGAGTTAGCAGCAGGAGAAACAAGAAGCTTACAAACTCTTTTGAGTATGCAGGTCAAAAAACTTTACATATTGCAAATTCCTTCTTTGCTGTTTCTTCCTTAATCCATGGAACAAATTCCTCCCAAGGAGAAACAATTAGTTCATATTTGACTATAACTCTAAATACTCTTGGCCTCAGTTCTCAAAGATTTTCCATAATAACACCAGCAGAGTGTGGTTGATGACTCAATTGCGTGGTCTGTAGGGGCAGGACTTGCATAGATTTAGCTGTAACTGAGACCTTACTCCAGATTGGCCATGCTCTCACTACATTGTTAACCTTGAACTGATACGAAATCTAGGACACACCCTTCTTGGGTTCTGCCCCTGTCTCAGGTCATTTGTACTGCTATAATAAAATACCTGAGACAAGGTAATTTCTAATAATCAGAAATGTGTTTCTTCCATTTCTAAAGGCCGGGAAAATCAAGTCCTTTCAGAATGGCATTAATCCATTCATAAGGGTGGAGCCTTCATTACCCAAACACATTCTACATTCTTGTGGATAATTCATTTAATACTTTTTACTCCTGAGGAAAATGAATAACTTTTAAACAATAGAGATCTCACCCCCATACCAACATTGTTTGTAAAATATTAATGTTTTAGACTCTGTTTATATGGGACATAACTTTAAAATAAAACATGTTCCATAAATCAGACATTTGTTAGGCCTACTTAAATGAAGGATATGTCATCAATTCCTCCAATTTTTTCCCAACATTTTTCTACTAAAAGCTTGAATATTCGATGATACAGAAATATGCCTAAGGAGAGGCAGAACAAGATGGCAAAATAGCAAACTCCACTGATTATCCCCGCTGCAAGGACACCAAGTTAACAACAATTTCATAAGAACCCAAACTCAAGTGAACATTCACAGTATCGGGTTTTAACTTCACATAGCTGAAAGAGGCACTGAAGAGATAGGAAAAAGATCCCCAAGTCTCCAGTGCCACCCTCTTCCCCTACCCATGGCAGCAGTAGTGTGGTGCAGAGAGCGTCTCTGTGCTCCAGGGGAGGGAGAACGTGCTAATGCAAGGCATTGAGCTCAATGTTGTCTTGTTAGAGCAGAAAGGAAAACCAGACTAAACTCAGCTGATGCTGGCCCATGAAGGGAGCGTTTAAACCAGCCTTAGCCAGATGGGAATTACCAATAGCAATGGTCTGAACTTGAGTGCCCACAAACCTCACCACCAAGGACTATAGCACTCTCTGTCTCCAAGTAAACTTGAAAGGTAGTCTAGGCCATAATGACTGCAACTCTTAGGTGAGTCTCAGTGCTGAACTAGTCCCAGAGAGACTGGACTGAGGGGACATGTGACCCACCAGCTTGGGCAGCAAAGGGAGTGCTGGCATCACACCTCCCCTAACCCCAGGCTGCACAGCTCATGGCTCCAAAACAGATCTCTGCCTTCTGCTTGAGGAGAAGAGAGGGGAGAGTGGGGAGGGCTTTGTCTTGCATCTAGGATACCAGCTCAGCCAAAGCAGGATAGGGTATCAGTCAGAGTCGTGAGGCCCCCATTCCAGGTCCTAGCTCCTAGACAACATTTGTAGACACACTCTGGCCAGAAGGGAACCCACTGCCATGAAGGAAAGGACCCAGTCTTGGCAGCATTAATTACCTACTAACTGAAGGGTCCTTGGGTGCTGAATAAGCAGTAGCCATATCCAGGTATTACATCTAGGGCCTTGGGTGAGCCTCTGAGACTTGCTGGCTTCAGGTAAGACTCACACATCAGTAGCTGTGGTGGCTATGAGGAAAAACTTCTTCTACTTGAGAAAAGCAGAAAAAAAAAGTAAAAGTTTTGTTGTTGTTTGCACCTTAGGTGCCAGCACAACCACAGAGGGGTAGAGTGCCAAGTGGGCACTTGGGGTCCCAATTCCAGGACTTGACCTTTGGATGGCATTTCTGGCCGGTGTGGGCCAGAGAGGAGTCCACTGTCCTGAATGGTGAGTCCCAGGCCAGGCAGCATTCAAGACAAGCTGACTTGAGAGCCTTTGGGGTTTAAAAGAATATCAGTGGTAGGCTGGCAGTAGCCCTGTGGCCTGGGGTAGCACAGTGGCTACGGGGTAAAGCTCTTCTGCCTTTGGAGAAGGAAGGGAAGCGTGTGAAGGACTGCGTCTTGTGGTTTGAGTGCCAGCTTGGCTGCAACACAATAGAACACCAGGTAGACTTACTTGTATGGATTTTGACTATAGTCCATGACTCCTGGCCAGCACTTCTGAATTTAACGAGAGCCTGGGGGACCTCACAGCCCTGAAGGGAAGAACACAGACCTGACTGACATTTCCATCAAGTCTGACCCAGCACAGTCATAGTACTGGTGGCCACGGGGGTGCTTGTGTCACTCCATCCCCAGCTTTAGGTGGCTCAGAACAGAAAGAGAGACTCTGTATGTTTGGGAGAAAGTAACAGAAGAGAACAAGAGTCTCTGATATTCCAGGGAATTCTTCCGGATCTCCTAGACCATCAGGATGGTGCTTCCACAAGTCAGCAAGAACTACAACTTTACTGGGCTTGTGGTGTTCCCTAAAGATACAGCTTACATCATAACACCCAAGTTCTTTCAAATATCTGGAAAGCCTTCCCAAGAAAGACAGCTACAAATAAGCCTATACAGAGAAGGCTACAATAAATACCTAATATCAATGCTCAGACACCAAAGAGCATCTACGAGCATCAACATCACCCAGGAAAGCATGACCTCACCAAATGAACTCAATAAGCTGCTAGGGACCAATCTTGGACAAACAGAGATATGATACCTTTTAGACAGAGATTTCAAAATAGCTGTGTTGAGGAAACTCAAAGAAATTCAAAATTACATACAGAAGGAATTCAGAATTCCATCACATAAATTTAACAAAGAGATAGAAATAATTAAATAGAATCAATCATAAATTCTAGATCAGAAAAATGCAGTTGGCATACTGAAAACTGCTTCTGATTCCTTTATTAGCAGAACAGATCAAGCAGAAAAAATAGTGAGCTTGAAGACAGGCTATCTGAAAACACACAGTCAGAGGAGACAAAAGAAAAAATAATGAAAAACAATGAAGTTTGCCTACAGGTTCTAAAAAATAGCCTCGAAAGGGCAAATCTAAGAGGTAATGGACTGAAAGAGGAAGTAGTGAAAGAGACAGGGGTGGAAAGTTTCTTTAAAATGATAATAACAGAGAAATTCCCAAACCTAGAGAAAGATATCAATATCCACGTACAAGGTTATAGAACACCGAGCAGAATAAACCCAAAGAAGACTACCTCAAGGCATTTAGTAATCAAACTTCCAAAGGTAAAGGATAAAGAAAGGGTTCTAAAAGCAGCAAGAGCAAAGAAAAAAATAACATACAATGGTGCTGCAATATGTCTGACAGCAGACTTTTCAGTGGAAACCTTACAGGCCGGGAGAGAGCAGCATGACATATTTAAAGCATTAAAATAAAATAACGTTTACCCCAGAATAGTTTATCCAGTGAAAATGTCCTTCAAACATGAAGGAGAAGCAGACTTTCCCAGACAAAAAAAAAAAGCTGAGAGATTTCATCAATGCCAGACCTGTCCTACAAGAAATGCTAAAGGGAATACTTCAACCAGAAAGAAAAGAATATTAATGAGCAATAAAGAATCACCTGAAGTTACAAAACTCGTTAGTAATAGTAAGTACACAGAAAAATACAGAATATTGTAACACTGTAACTGTGGTGTATAAAATACTGTTATCATAAGTAGAAAAACTAAACCATGAACAAATAGTAATAAAGAACTACAACCATTTTTTCAGGACACAGTCAGTACAATAACATATGAATAGAAACAATGAAAAGTTAAGAAGTTGGGGGATAAAGTTAAGGCATAGAGTTTTTATTAGTTTTCTTTTTATTTGTTTGTTTATGCAAATAATATTAAGTTGTTATCAGATTAAAATAATGGGTTATAAGATAGTATTTGCAAGTCTCATGGTAACCTAAAGCCAAAAACCATACAATGGATATAGAAAAAATAAAGAGGAAGAAACTAAATCATGTTACCAGAGAAATTTACCTTCACTAGAGGAAGACATGAAGGAAAGACAGAAGGAAGAGAACACCATACAACAACCAGAAAACAAATAACAAAATGGCAGGAGTACTTCTTATCAATAATAACTGGAATGTAAATGGACTAAACTCTTTAAACAAAAGATAGAGACTGGCTAAATGCATGGAAAAAACAAGGCCTATTTATTTATTGCCTACAGGAAAAAACACTTCACCTGTAAAGATACACATAGACTGAAAATAAAGGGATAGAAAAAGATATTCCATGTCAATGGAAACCAAAAGAGAGCAAGAGTCACTATACATATATCAGACGGAATAGATTTCAAGACAAAAAATTTAAGAAGCTACAAAGACCGTCACCATATAATGACAAAGGGGTCAATTCAGCAAGAGGATATAACAATTTTAAATATGTATGCACTCAATATGGGAATATCCAGATATATAAAGGAATTATTTTTAGAGCTAAAGAGAAAGATAGGCCCCCAAAACAATAATAACTGAAGACATTTTATGGTTAACATTGAACAGCTCTTCCAGACAGAAAATCAACAAAGAAACATCAGACTTGATCTGCACTGTAGACCAAATGAATCTAATAGACATTTATGGCACATTTCATCCAAGACCTATAGAATACACATTTTTTTCAGCACATGGATCGTTTTCAAGGATAGATGATATACTAGGTCACAAAGCAAGTCTTAAAATATTTTAAAAAATGAAATAATATCAAGCATCTTCTCTGATCACCATGGAATAAAACTAGAAATTAATAGCAAGAGAAATTTTGGAAACTATACAAATACATGGAAATTTAAAAATATGCTTCTGAATGACCAGAGAGTCACTAAAAGTCCAAACTAGAGCATTCAGACAAGAGAAAGACAGGAAGGGCATCCTAAATGGAAAGGAAGATCAAATTATCCTTGTTTGCAGATGATATGATCTTATTTTAGGAAAAAAACCTGTAAGACTTTACAAGAAAATTATTGGAACTGATAAACAAACTGAGAAAAGTTGCAGGATACAAAATCAAAATGTAAAATTCAGTAGCATTTCTATATGCCAACAGGGAACAATGTGAAAAAGAAATCAAAAAAGTAATCCCATATACAATAGCCACATGTAAAATTAAATACCTAAGAGTTAGCCAAAGAAGTAAAAGATTTCAACAATGAAAACTCTAAAACACTGATGAAAGAAACTGAAGAGAAACACCAAAAAATGAGAAAATATTTTATGCTGATGAATTGGAAAAATAAATACTGTCAAAATGTTCTTACTACCCCAATCAATCTACAGATTGAATGTAATCTCTATCAAAATACCAATGACATTCTTCACAGAAAAAAAAAAAAAAAAACTGGAAATTTATAGAAATGACAAAAGACCCAGAATAGCTAAAGCTATCTTGAGCAAAAAGAAAAAAAAAATTGAAAGAATCACATCATCTGACTTCAAATTACGCTACAGAGCTATAGTAACCAAAATAGCACAGTAGAGGCATAAAAACAGATACATAGACTTGTGGAACACAATAAAGAATCCAGAAGCAAATCTTCACACCTGCAGTGAACTAATTTTTGACAAAGGTGCCAAGAATATACACTGGGGAAAAGATAGTCTCTTCAATAAATGGTGCTGGGAAAACTGAATATTCGTATGCAGAAAAATGAAACTAGACCCTCATCCCCCACCATATACAAAAGTAAAGTCAAAATGGAGGAAAGACTTGAATCTAACACCTCAAACTGTGAAACTGCTGCAAGAAAACATTGGGGAAAATCTCCAGGACATTTGTGTTAGTCTGTTCTCATGCTGCTATAAAGAACTACCCAAGACTGGGTAATTTAGAAAGGAAACAAGTTTAATTGACTCACAGTTCTGCATGGCTGGGGATGCCTCAGGAAACTTACAATAATGGCAGAAAGGGAAGCAAACATGTACTTTTTCACATAATGGCAGGAAGGAGAAATGCTGAGCAAAGGTGGGGGAAAGCCACTTATAATGCCATCAGATCTTGTGAGAACTCAGTCACTATCACGAGAACAACATGAGGATAACCACCTCCATGATTAAATTACCTCCCACATCGCTTCTCGGCCTTTTGGCTAAGATCAAGTGTAAATTACCTCCCACCAGGTCCTTCCCAGGACATGTGGGGATTATGGGAAATACAATTCAAGATGAGATTTGGGTGGGGACATAGTCAAACCATATCTTTCAGTCCCTGGACCCTCCCAAACTGCATGTCTTCACATTTCAAAACACAATCATGCCTTTCTCCAAAGCCTTAACTCATTCCAGCATTAACTCAAAAGTCCAAGTCCAAAGTCTCATCTGAGACAAAGCAAGTCCCTTCAGCCTATGAGCCTGTAAAATCAAGAGCAAGTTAATTACTTCCTAGATAAAATGGTTACAGGCATTGGGTAAATACACCTGTTCCAAATGAGAGAGATTGGTAAAAACAAAAAGGCTACAGCCCTATGCAAGTCTGAAATCCAATAGGGCAGTCGTTAAACCTGAAAGTTTCAAAATGATTTCTTTTGACTCCATGTCTCACATCCAGGTCACACTGATCCAAGAGGTGGGCTTTCATGGCCTTGGGCAGCTCCACTCCTGTTGCTTTGCAGGGCACAGCCTTCCTCTCAACTCCTTTCATGGGCTAGCAATGACTGTCTGTAGTTTTTCCAGGTAGGTGCATGGTGTGAGCTATCAGTGGATCTATCATTCTGGGGTCTGGAGGACAGTGGCCCTCTTCTCATAGCTCCAGTAGGCAGCCCCCCAGTAGGAACTCTCTGTGGGGACTCTGATCCTACATTTCCCTTCCACACTGCCATAGCAGAGGTTCTCCACGAGGGTCCTGCCTCTGTGGCAAACTTCTGCCTGGACATTCAGGCATTTCCATACACCCTCTGAAATTGAGGTTACCCAAACCTCAATTCTTGACTTCCGTGTACCTGCAGGCCCAGCACCACATGTACGCCACCAAAGTTTGGGGCTTGCGCCCGCTGAAGCAATGGCCTGAGCTGTATATTGGCCCCTTTTATCCATGACTGGAGCTGAAGCAGCTGGGATGCAGGGAAGCAGGTGCTTAGGCTGTGTAAAGTGGGGGGCCCTGGGCCCAGCCCAAGAAACAATTTTTCACTCCTAGGCCTCTGGGCCTGCGACGGGAGGGGCTGCTGTAAAGGTTTCTTACATGCCCTGGAGACATTTTACCCATTTTCTTGGTGATTAACGTTTGACTCCTTGTTACTTATGTAAATTTCTGCAGCCAGCTTGAATTTCTCTCCAGAAAAGGTTTTTTTTTTTCCTATCACATCATCAGGCTTCAAATTTTCCAAACTTTTGTGCTCTGCTTTATCTTGAATGCTTTGCCACTTAGAAATTTTTTCCACCAGATACCCTAAATCATCTCTCTCAAGTTCAAAGTTCCAAAAATGTCCAAGGCAGGGGAAAAATGTTGCCAGTCTCTTTGCACAGCAAGAGTGACCTTTACTTCAGTTCCCAACAAGTTTCTCATCTCCACCTGAGACCACCTCAGCCTGGACTTCATTATTCATACCACTATCAGCATTTTGGTCAAAGCCATTCAACACTTCTTTTGTATTTGTAATATCTTAAGTTTTAAGCTGAGATGGGGAACCCAGGTGTTTATAAAAACATGTTGTAAACTTGTGAGATATTAAATGTGAGTATAAGAGCTGCTACGAATGCTAGTGTGGAAAGTACACCCCATCTCCCCACCACACACAAATTTTCTTTAGAAAATAATACATTTTATATCAATCAAATATTTTAGGTTGGCATATTAATTTGCTAGGGCTGCCATAACAAAATACCACAGACTGTGTGGCTTAAGTAACAGAATTTCTTCTCTTACAGTGATGGGTGAGATTGGGAGCAAAGATCGAGGATTTGGCAGGTTTGGTTTCTTCTGAAGCCTCTCTCCTCACTTCTGCATCCAAATTTTCTCTTCTTATAAGGACAGCAGTCGGATTGGATTAGAGCCCACTCTATCGACTTCATTTTAAATTAATCACCTCTTTTAAGGCACTGTCTTCAAATGCAGTCACATTCTGAGATACTGGAATTTAGGGCTTCCACATAGGAACTTGGAGCACACAATCAGCCCATTAACAGTTAAGGAATCTAGCAAAGGGTGAGAATAAAGTATAACCCTTAGATAAAGAATGCAGCGTAAATTACTTTTTATCATCACAAAGGATGAAGGATTTATATATTTTCAAGACTTTCAGAGTAAGAACCCCTGGAATAAACAGAGTAGTAAAATATGTTTATCTTTATCATTAGCTATTTTAAAGGCCGAAGAAGGAACTCCAAGTTAAAAATCTTCTGTTATCTCTATACAGCATAATATCTCGGAATATTTTTGATAAAAAATTTAAATATCCCCATACAATTAAATACATTGAAAAGAGCATTTCCGTAACTGTTTCAATTAATCGTGGATATTCTTTAATTCCACACCAAAATTCAATGCTAAATTCTTAAAGATTCATTGTAGTGTGGAATCTGCAACTCTTATCAATGAACTTTTGTGCTTTGTTAACAATAGAATCCATTGGTCTATTTTGCACTTTGAATTCATCTTTTACTCAAGTGTGATTTTGTAACATTGTGCATTGGATATGGGAAATATGTTGGTTCACTGAATTATGTCAACCTTCTAAATATACAGTGAAAAATTCCACTGTATATTTATGAGAATGAAAAAGGCAAATAGCAATGCTAATACTATTATGAATACAGTTCTGACACTGCAGATTCTGCTCTAGACAGTAGTCTAGGGGTTAAGAAAGCAGGATCTCATGTCAAACTTCAGGGTTTGACTCAGGATTCGAGAGCCAGACTGCTAGCTCTGTCCAAGCCTCATCAATAGTACTTTTCTTTCTTTATGCATTGGTGTTTAATCTCTAAAATGGATATAAGAAAAATACCTACATTGTAGACTGTTGATATGTTGAAATAACATAATACATGTAACATACTTAGAACTGTGTTGGCACATAGTAAATGATCAGGAATAATAGCTCTCATTACATTTGCAATTTTTCCTAATTTTATTTGGGCTTTAAATTCTACACCCATGTTCTTGATTTTACTTTGTTTTCTTCTCGCGACCTCTGTCCCTCAAGCCATGTGTAGTCTTACATCCTAACTGAAGGAAAATTTCAGGAATAAGGCTCGTCCCTTATCTAAACTGGAGCACAAGAAACAGTAATGAATGCATTGCAGGAAGTGAGATTGCAAAAATTTGGAAGGCAAAGTATTTGAGTTATTTAATCACAGGAAACCCGAAGTTTTCCTGGAGGAACTCCAAACTTTCTCATGACAACTGCTCTGTTTTGGGGCCAGGGAATGGAGATTTTCCAAAGCTTTTCAGATGATTGTAATGTACAATGAGGAGCTGGTGAATGACAACACAAACCAATGATTCCCAGTCTATGTTCCATGTAAGGAACACCTCCGAGACTTAAAAAAAATACCACGCCTGAGTCCCATCCAGAGCGATTAAATTAATCTTTGAAAGTCGGGGGGCCTTGAACTGCTGTTATATGAAAGTTACCCTTATTAATTTAAATGTGTCCTCAGGGTTAGAAAGCCTTAATTATAGTCTAATAAGTAACATCCTATAGGGAGCCAGCTATTATAGGCAACATTTAAAGTTTATCTTTCATTTTTTGAATTGTAAAATTGATAGTATTTATTGAAATAAATT
The DNA here is from genome assembly GCF_007565055.1 of Rhinopithecus roxellana. Classification (NCBI taxonomy): domain Eukaryota; kingdom Metazoa; phylum Chordata; class Mammalia; order Primates; family Cercopithecidae; genus Rhinopithecus; species Rhinopithecus roxellana. Next base: position 111,003,447 of record NC_044549.1, on the reverse strand, counting down.
CCAGCAATGCATATGCCTCTGAAATGAAGATGAACTTACTCAGTTTTACATCCCAGAAGAGCTATTATTAAAATCTTGGTCTATGCTTTACCTATCCTTAGCAAATCTCCAAACAATCTTTTTATTATGAAAAATGTTAAGCATATACCAAAATCTGGATAATTGTATACTGAACCCCTTTGTACCACTTACCCATTTTAAACAAATACCAACATATAGACCAATAAATCTTTTCTTTTTTTAAAAAAAAGCTCTATAGGGATATCACTGACATATACAAAGTTGTATATATTTAAGGTATACAACTTGATGTTTTGATATACAGATACAATGTGAAATGAACACCAAAATCCAGTTAATTAATGTGTCTGTCACCTCTACAGTTACCATGTGTGTGTGTGTGTGTGTGTGTGTGTGTGTGTGTGCGTGCCAAGATTTAATTTAAGATCTACTCTTTTAGCAAATTTCAAATATACAATACTGTATTAACTATTGCCACCATGCTGTGCTTTAGGTCTCCAGAACTTAATAATATTGCGTAACTGAAACTTTGTACCTTTTGGTCAACACTACCCCATTTCCTGTCCCTGCACCCAGACCCTGGAAACTACTAATCTTCTCTATGCTATTATGAGTTTGACTATTTTAGATGCTACATGCACGTGAGATTTTGCTGTATTTTTTTTGTATCTTGCTTATTTCACTTAGCATAATGTCCTACATGTCCATCCATGCTGTTGCAAATGGCACTATATTCGTCCTTTGAAAGTCTAAATAACATTCCATTGTGCATATTTACCACATTTAGTTATTTATTCATTCATCAAAAGACATTGAGATTGTTTCCGTATCTTGGCTACTCTGAATAATGCTGTAATAAACATGAGAATGCAGATATCTTCCTGCAGTTCTATCTTCCATTTCTTTGGATATATACCAAGAAGTGGAGTTGCTAGATCATATAATAATTTTATTTTTAACTTTTGTAAGTGTGTCCATTTTATTTCTATAATGACTGCACCAATTTACTTTCCTATCAATTGTGTATAAGGTTTTCTTTATTCTACATCTTTGTTTGTACTTTTTCTCTTTTTGATAACAGCCATTCTAACATGTGTGAGACAACATCTCATTGTGGTTTTGATTTTCATTTCTCCATTGATTAGTAATGTTGAGCATTTTACATATACCCATTGGCAATTTGTATGTCTTCTTTTGTGACATGTCTATTCAGGTTACTTGACCATATTTTTATTGGATTATTTATTTTTGTTGCTAATGAGTTGATTGAATTTGTTATATATTCTTCTTATTCGTGACTTGTCAGAAGAATAGTTTGCAGATATTTTCTCCTATTCTGTAGGTTGTCTCTTCATTCTGTTGGTTGTTTCCTTTGCTGTGTAGACATTTTTTGGCTTGATGTAATTCCATTTGTCTATTTTTACTTTTGTTGTCTGTGTTTTTGAAGCCTTACTTACATAGTCTTTTAACAGACCACTGTCCTGAAATACTTTTCTAATGTCTTCTTCTAGGAGTTTCATTTCAAGTCTTGAATCCATTTTGATTTGATTTGTGTAAATGGTGAGAAATAAGGATCTAGTTACATTTTTCTGCATATAGATATCTAGTTAGTTTCCCACCACCATTTATTAAAGAGACTATCTTTTCCCCAATGTATGTTCTCAATGCCTTTGTTTAAAATGAGTTGGCTGTAAATGTGTGGATTTATTTCTGGGTTCTCTATGTTGCTCCATTAGTCAATATGTCTGATTCTGTACCAATACCATGCTGTTTTGGTTACTATAGCTCTGTAGTATATTTCAAGTCTGATAGTGTGATTCCTTCAGCTTTGTTCTTTTTGCTAAGATTTGCTCTGGCTATTTGGGATCTTTTTGTTCCATCAACATTTTAAGATTTGTTTCTTACATCTGTGAAAATACCATTTGTATTTTGATACGAACTGCATGAAACCTGTAAATTGCTTTGGGCACTATGCACATTTAAACAATATTAATTATTTTAAACAATGAGCATAGTTTATCTTTTCACTTTTTTATGTCTTCTTGAATTTTTTTTCATTATTATTTTACAGACTTTTATTGTAGATTTCTTTCACTTCTTTGGTTAAGTTTATTCCTTGGTATTTAATTTTATTTTATTTTTGTAGTATTATAAATGGAATTGCTTTCGTCATTTGTTTTGCAGATTGTTTACTGTTGGGATATAGAAATGCTGTTGATTTTTGTGTGTTGATTTTGTATCCTGAAACTTTACTGAATTTGTTTATCAATTCTAACTTTTTTTTGGTGGAGTCTTTAGGTTTTTCTAAATATAGGATCATGTCATCTGCAAATAAGGATAATTTGACTTCTTTCTTTCCAACTTGGATGCCTCTATCTCTTTCTCTTCCCTAATTTCTCTGGCTAAGACTTCCCATACAATGCTGAATGAAAGTGGTAAGAGTGGGCATCCTTATTTTATTCTGTATCCTAAAGGATTTCAATTTTTCCTCATTCAATATGATGTTAGCTGTGGGTTTGTAATGTGTGGCATTAATTGTTTTGAGGTATGTTCCTTCTATATGCAATCTGTTGAGAGCTTTTATCATAAAAATATGTTGAATTTTATTGGACATATTTTCAACATCTATTGAAATGATCACATAGTTTTTGGGTTTTAATTAGTTAATGTGATGTATCTTATTTATTGATTTGCATTTGTTGAAACATATTGCATCCTTGGGATGTATCCCACTTGATTATGATGAAATGATCTTTTTAATGTATTGTTGAATTCAGTTTGCTAGTATTTTGGTGATGATTTTTGCTTTTATGTTCATCAGAGATTTTTTCCCATAGTTTTATTTTATTTTATTTTTTTTTGTTTTTGTGACCTTGTCTGGTTTTGATATGAGGGTAATATTGGCCTCCTAGAATGAGTTTGCAAATATTCTTTCCGCTTCCTTCAATTTTTTGAAATAGTTTGGGTAGAATTTATATTAGTTCTTTAAATGTTTGATAGCATTCATGAATGACTCTTATATGGTTTGGTTGTCTGTCCCCACCCAAATCTCTTCCTAAATTGTAATCCCCACATATCAAAGGAGGGACCTGGTGGGAGGTGATTAGATTATGATGGCAGTTTTTCTCATGATACTGTCATGATAGTGAGTGAGTTCTCATGAGATCTGATGGTTTAAAAGTGTATGGCAGTTCTCCCCATTTCTTTCTCTCTCCTGTCACCAAGTAAGACGTTACTTGCTTCCCCTATGCCTTCCACCATGATTGTAAGTTTCCTGAGGCATCTCCAGTCATGCAGAACTGTGATTCAATTAAAACTCTTTTCTTTATAAATTACCCAGTCTCAGTTCTTTATAGCTGTGTGAAAACCGACTAATACAGAAATCATCAGTTCCTGTATTTTACTCTGGGAAGAGATGTTTTATTACTATTCCAATCTTATTTTGCACTCTTGGTCTATTCAGATATTCTATATTTTATAATTGAGTCTTGGTAGGTTGTATGTATACAGGAATTTGTCCATTTTTTCTAGATTTTCCAATTCATCATGTGTAGTTGTTCATAGCAGTCTCTAATAATCCTTTTTATTTCTGGGTATCAGTTGTCATATCTCCTTTTTTTGTGTCTAATTTTATTTATTCTTTTTTTCCATAGTCTAGCTAAAAATTTTCAATTTTGTTTCTCTTTAAAAAAAAACTTTGTTTTATTTATCTGTTTTATTGTTTTTTATTCTCTATTTTATTTGTATATCTATCCTGATATCTGTTATTTCTTTCTTTCTACTAGCATTTTTTGTTTGTTTGTTTTTGAGTCAGGTTCTTGCTATTTTGCCTAGGCTTGGCCTGAACTCATAATCTTCCTGCCTCAGGCTCCTGACTAGCTGGGACTACAGATATGTTCCATTTAGCCTTGCTTTTCTTCTGCTAATTTTGGGTTTGGTTTATTCTTGCTTTTCTCATCCTTAGAGGTGCATTGTTATGTTGTTTATTTGAAGTCTTTATACTTTTTTGATATAGGTTTCTGTTTGCTATAAACTTTCCTCTTAGAATCACTTTTGCTGTATCCCATAGATTTTGATATGTTATGTTTTCACTTTCATTTGTCTCAAAGAATTTTTAAATTTCATTTTTAATTTCTTTATTGACACATTTATTGTTTAGGAGCATGTTGTTTAATTTTTATGAATTTGTACAGTTTCCAATGTTCCTTCTGTTATTGATTTCTAGTTTTATTCCATTGTGGTCAGAACAGATACTTGACATAATTTCAATGTTTAAAGGATTTGAGCTGGGTGTGGCAGCTCATGCTTGTAATCGGAGCCCAATAGTTCAGGACTGCCATGAGCCATAATCTCGCCACTGTGCTCCAGCCTGGACCACAAAGTGAGACCTCATCTCAAACAAAACAAAACAAAACAAAACAAAACAAAACAAAACAAAACAAAAAGCAAATGTAATAGGACTTATTTTGTGACTGTGAGATAGAAAGTCCCTAAGGGAAAAATTCTAAACATACATGCATGTGAACACCCCCCGGGCTTACACAAACAACTTATCTGGAAAACCCCCAGCCGTTTGAGGTTGCGAAAAAGGCGGGAACCAACCAGAAACTGCCGAATGTTCAACTTTAAATGTTAACCAATAATAAGCTTGTAACTACTGTTTCTCTGTGACTTGTTTGTACCTCGCTATAAAAGAAATCCTAAAACAGCAGCCAGGGCCTCTCTCTTTACCTGCCATTGTATAAAGTGGAGAGGTCCGGGTTTGAACTCGTAATAAAGCGACGCTGGCTATTTGGCTTTGACTCTGGACTCTGGTGGTCACTTACTGGGGTCTCGCGACTTCGGGCACAACAACTGAACATCTGATCTGTCTTGGAGTATGTTCCATTGTGCTGTTAAAAAAATGTGTATTCTGCAGCTACTGGATGGAACGTTCTGTGAAATTTGGGCTGGGTGCGGTGGTTCATGCTTGTAATCCCAACAGTTTGGGATGCCAAGGTAAGAGAATCACTTGAGGTCAGAAGCTTGAGATCAGTTTGGGCAACAAAGAGAGACCCCATCTGTACAAAAATTTTAAAAGTATATATAATCACATGTAGTACTGCATGCTGCAGTCCCAGCTACTTGGGAACCTGAAGCAAGAAGCTTGCTTGAGTTCAGGAGTTCAGGGCTGCAGTGAATCATAATCAGAGTGAGACCTCATCTCAGGAAAAACAAATTTGATAGGACTTATTTTGTCACTGTACATATGGTCTGTCTAGGAGAATGTTTCACTGTGCTGTTAAGAAAAATGTGTATTCTGTAGCTATTGTGATATTGTCTTGCTGTACTGATCTCTTTACAATTGTGTAATGGAATTCTTTTTCTTTTCTTTTTACTATTCTTGACTTAAAGTCTCTTTTATCTAAGTATAGTTATGCCTGATTATTTTGGTTTGAATTTGCATGCAATATCTTTTCACATCTCTACACTTTCAGCCTATGCATATCATTATTGGTGTTATGAGTTTCTTGAATACAGTATTAATTCGGTCTTTTATTTTCATTCATCCACTCTATGTTAATTGGAAAATTTAATCCAGGCAAACTTTGATTTAGAATCAAGGTTGTTATTGATAAGTAAGGGTGTACTACTGCCACTATGTTACTTTTTTTTTAAATCCTTTCTTTTATTTTTCTCTCTTACTACCTTCCTTAGTGTTATGCAACGCTCTCTAGTCATATGTTTTGATTCCATGTTATTTATTTTAAGTGTATCTGTCAGAAGGTTTTGATTTGTGGTTACCACAAGACTTACAAAAAATATAGTTATAACAGGTTATTTTTAACTGATAACAGCTTAATTTTGATCACAAAGCAAAGTAACAAAATCAAACTGTACATTATAACATTATCTCCCCAACATTTTGATGTATGGCTATTTCAATTTATATTTTTTTATATTGCCTCTCTCTTGACTAATTGGCATAGTTACTACTTTTAGTGGTTTTGTCTTTCAGTCTTCATACTGTAAATATATATGATTTACTTACTCAATGACAATATTAAGGTATTCTAAATTTTTCTTTTTTCTTTCTCTTGTCAGTAAATCTCATACCTTTAGTTATTTTCTTGCTAAATGTTAGTGTCCATTTATTTCAGATTAAAGAACTCCCTTTAGCAGTTCTTCTAAGACATGTCTGGTGTTGATGAATTCCCTCAGCTTTTGTTTATGTGGGAAAGGCTTTATCTCTCTGTGTATGAAGGTTAGCTTTGCTGGCTACAGTGTTTTTGATTAACTTTTTTTCTTTAGTATTTTGAATATAACATTACAGTTTCTTCTCAGCTACTGGGTTTCTGCTGAGAAATCCACTGAAAACTCTATTGAAGCTCCATTAAATGTGATGTTCCTTTGCTTTGTTCCTTTAAGTATTGTTTTTTTCTTCAATTATTTTCTAATTTGATTATAATGTGTCCTGGAGATTTGTCTGTGGGCTGAATTTAACTGGTGACCTCTGAGCCTTCTGTACCTGAATAGTGTCATCTTTATCCAGATTTGGGCAATATTCAACAATTATTTCCTTAAATATGCTTTTCTCTCTCATCTCATTAAGAAATTTGTATTATGTGAAGGTTATTCTGTGTATTGGTCCATTCTTATGCTGTTATAAGGATATACTTGAGACTAGGTAATTTATAAAGGAAACAGTTCTGTACAGCTGGTGAGGCTTCAGAAAACTTGCAATCATGACAGAATGGGAAGCAAATGTGTCCTTCTTCACATGGCAGCAGGAGAGGGAATGAGAGCCGAGTAAAGGGGAAATCCCCTCATAAAACCATCAGATCTCGTGCGAACTTACTCACTATCTTGAGAATAGCATGGGGGAAACTGTCCCCATGATTAAATTGCCTCCTACCAGATCCCTTCCATGACACGTGGGGATTATGCAATTATGAGTCAAGATGAGATTTGGGTGGGGACACAGCCAAACCATATTCCGACCCTGTCCCATCACTAATCTCATGTCTTCACATTTCAAAACACAATCATGCCATTTGTAATAATCCTCCAAAATCTTAGCCCACTCCAGCATTAACCCAAAATTCAAAGTCCAAAGTCTCATCTGAGACAAAGCAAGTCCCTTCTACCTATGAGCCTGTAAAATCAAAAGCAACTGGCTGGGCATGGTGGCACATGACTGTAATCCCAGCACTTTGGGAGGCCAAGGTGGGCGGATCACGAGGTCAGGAGATGGAGACCATCCTGGCCAACATGGTGAAACTTTGTCTCTACTAAAAATACAAAAATTAGCTGGGCATGGTGGTGCATGCCTGGAATCCCAGATACTTGGGAGGGTGAGGCAGGAGAATCACTTGAACGAGGGAGGGGGAAGTTGCAGGGAGCTGAGATCCCACCACTGCACTCCAGCCTGGTGACAGTGAGACTCCTTTAAAAACAAAACAAAACAAACAAACAAAAATCGAAAGCTACTTAGTTACTTCCTAGACACAATGAGGTTACAGGCATTGGGTAAATACACGTGGTCCAAATGGAAAAAATTAGACAAAACAAAGGGTCTAGATGCCCCATGAAAGTTTGAAATCCAATAAGGTAGTCATTAAATCTTAAAGTTCCAAAATGATCTCCTTTGACTCCATGGCTCACATCCAGGTTACACTGATGCAAGAGGTGGGCTCCCACGGCCTTGGGCAGTGCCACTCTTTTGGCTTTACAGAGTACAGCTCCCCTCTCAGCTGCTTTCATGTGCTGGCATTGAGTGTCTGTGGCTTTTCCAGGGGCACGTGCATGAGCCAAAGTAGGAAAATTGGACTGTAAGTTCTGCTGTGGTGGTTGGGCATTTTTGGAGGTTAAGTGTGTGTAACTGAGACTTATCCAGCACACAAAGTGAGTGCGGAGCCCCAATCTGCAGTTCTGTTCTCCTGCAAGGGAAACAGCGGGACATGGACAAACCAATTCTTGGGGTGTGCAAGAAACCTCCAGTAGGGGGGGTTGAGTACACAGGGAACAGCTCAGACACAGAGACTGAAAATGGGAAACAGGAATTCTAGGCCTAGGAGACAAAGGAAGGAGGGAGCCAAAGAGACTCCCTCTCACATTCCCCCGGACAGTCCTTTGGGGAGAATGTTGCAGGTTTGAAGGGACAACCTTCGAACTAGGGACAAGAAATAGCAAAAGATGATAAAGTATTGCTGTTTTATCTGGCCCAAAGATCCCATTCATAAGCCTACAGTCTTTTGGTCTAAGTTTGGCTCAGATGAAGATTGGGTGTGCCAAACTTTAATTCTCTGTGTGAATGATAAAACTCATCCTCACAACAAGAGATAGGTTACACTTTCTGCTGGATCAAGGAATTAACTGCCATGTTGCCCCTCAAAGAAGAAGTAGAAGAAGAAAAAGCCTAGTAAAGAGTCCTCACTCAAAGCCTTGGGACCCCTATCATGCTTGCCCCCTGCCTATGTCTCACAAAATAGGGCATAAAATATCAAGGGGCAACAGAAGGGTTAGAGGAAGGTGACCTGGAGACCATGGGGGAGCTGAACCAATTGCTCCCTTAAATCCTTATCCAAATTTAAGAAAAGAATTAGAACAGTGTAAGAGGGATATTGAGAACTTCCCTATCCCTTCCACACAGCAGACATCTAGCATGTTCCCTCTTAGGGAAGTTCCCATTGAGACAGGGAGGGATTGGCTTTGTAAATGCTCCTCTTACAAGTACTGAAGTTAGGAATTTCAAGAAGGAAATGAAACCACTCCTAGAAGATCCCCTTGGTTTAGCAGACCGACTTTTACACCTGGGCTGAATTGATGTCTATCATGAATATCCTGTTCACAAGGAGAAGAAAGGAGAATGATTAGGAGAGTGGTCATGACTCTCTGTGAGAGGCAACACCATCCTGGGCAAGGAGTGTTGCCAGTCAAACAAAAATTTCCAAATGTAGAATCCAATTGGTATAATAATGATCCCAGGGACAAGGCCCAAATGTAGAACCTCAGGAAACTAACAATTAAAGGGATCAAAGAGTCCACTCTTGAACACAAAATGTCTCAAAGGCATTCAAAATTCAACAAGAAGAAGAGGAAACTCCTTCTGCATTCCTGCAGCGGCTCAGAGATCAGATAGAAAATACTCTGGATTAGACCTGCAGGATTCAGTAGGGCATGGGCTTTTGAAGGCTAACTTTGTTACTAAGAGGTGGCCTTGCAGACCAGGGAGTGCAGCTGCAGGCATAGGGGCAGCAGGAGTCACAGAACTGGAGCAGACAGCCGAGATAAAGGCGGATAATGTGAGAGAGTTGGTGTCAGTAAACCCCTGATGAAAGAACTAATGTCTATATTATACAAAGGGTCACTGGGGACTCCAGGCTCTGTGTAATGCAAAACTTAGAAATTATGTGTGTATAGGAATTTATACCCTCACTAAACAAGTATGTGGAACTTGTGTAACTTGTCAAAAGATGAAGAAAAAGGTGATTAGAAAACAGGCCACGGGAGGAAGACCTCCTGGACTAAGATGATTTCAAAGCATTCAAGTAGATTTCACAGAAATGCCCAAAGTCGGAAGACTGAAGTATTTACTGGTGATCATAGATCTCTTTTCCAGCTGGGTGGAAGACTTCTCCTTCCAATAGCCACTGCCAGAAATGTGGTCGAAATAATATTAGAACAGATTGTACCTAGATTTGGCCTGGTGGAAAATATTGATTCAGACAATGGGAGCACTTTACCTCAAGGGTGTTAAGGGAAATTATGGAAGGTTTACAAATTAAATGGGATTATTACACCCCTCGACATCCCCCTTCCTCTGGAAAGGTAGAAAGAATGAATCAAACTCTCAAAAAGCATATCACCAAACTAATCTTAAAAACTAAAATGCCTTGGACCAAATATCTCCCAGTAGCACTCCTTAGGATTAGGACAGCCACAAGAGAAGACTTGGGATTGTCCCCCTATGACTTACTATATGGACTCCCATATTTGTGCAGGGCTACAGATCTTCCTACTACAGAAACCAAGGACTAATTTTTTTTTTTTTTTTTTTTTGAGACAGAGTCTCATTGTCACCCAAGCTACCAAGGACTAATTTTTAAGAAACTATATACTGGCCATATCCTCCACCCCATCATCCCTTAGGTTAAAAGGACTTCTGACTCAAACTCAAGATCAAGTGTCTGGTAGGCAGGCACACCTAGGGCAGCTACAGCAGGTAAGTTCATGGTTCATTACTTCCAGCCTGACAACTTGGTGCTGATTAAGAGTTGGAAAGAGGACAAGCTCCACCAAAGCTGGGAAGGTCCCTATCAAGGGCTCCTGACCACTGAGACTGCCATGCGAACAGCTGAATGGGGGTGGACTCACTATACTTGAGTCAAGGGACTGGTAAACGAGACCCTTGAAGAGAGGGAAAAAGATCACTGGAAAGTGCATTGGTCACCTAAGGAATCCTTAAAGTTAGCTCTAAGAAAAATCTAAAAAGAAAACACAGACTGGCCCCATTTCTAGAAGTTAATATGGCTAGGATGGAGTACTATATAAACAGCAAAACGTCAAAATGGAAACTGGCAGGGGACTCCTCCCTACACAATCAGGTTGATAATTAATGTGACCAAAACAGTAAAACCCCAGAGTATAAAATTTAATGCTTGCCAGGTTTTACCTTGTGGGAATTTAGAAAATCAGAGACAGCTCTTGCAGGCAAATAAATACCTTTGCCCTGAACCAGATACAGTTTACAGTAAGGCATCATCTTGCCCCAGTGGGGATGATGTATGGTGGACTACCCAATTTCAGGGTTGGACAGTAAACATGAGGTGGGTAACTCTGAGCTGGAGACCCTTACAAAATAAACTACATCTGTCCAAGGGCTCCCAGTCAAATAACTACCAGAATTTAGAATGCAGTCCTACATCCATCACCATTAACAATCCACCCGTTTTAGACCAAGAACCAAAAATAGTGTCTTGGGTATATGGGTTAGGGACAGACATCACAGGGAAAAAAATCCCTCAGGGTGATTTGTTCTCAAACTAATAAAAAACTTAACCATCCATTTGCTTGGGACTGCTCTAACCCCAGGCCCTAAGATACCTGAAAATAAACATGGCCACCCAAACTGGACAGATTTAACAAATTCTTTTGATCCCAACATATATGTTGACTCGATAGGAGTCCCTAGGGGGGTGTCTAATGAATTTAAGGCCCAAAACTAAATAGTTGCTGGGTTTGAGTCACCACTTTTCTGGTGGTCAACTATTAATAAGAATGTGGATTGGATTAACTACATCTATTATAACCAACAGACTCATCAGTTATACTTGGGACACCCTCAAAGGGGGTAGCTAGGCAGTTAGATGCCACCAGCCAAATGGCCTGGGAAAATAGGCTTGCACTAAACATAATTCTAGCAGATGAAGGGGGCATATGTGTTATGCTGGGTGACAAATGTACTTTCATTCCCGACAATACTGTCCAGATGGGACCATCACAAAAGCTTTACAAGGACTGACAACTCTAGCCAACAAACTGGCAGAAAATGCTGGAATTGGTGACCCATTTATGGGTTGGCTAGAAGGTTGATTTGAAAAATGGAAAGGTATGGTGCTTCAATCCTTACATCTCTCATAATTGTGGCAAGAATCTTAACAGAAGTGGGATGATGTATTATCCCTGTGTGAGGGGACTAAAACAGAGATTAATTGAAACACCTATTGATAAACAAACGCCCATGACTTACCAGCAAAATAATTTTCTACTATTAAAATTAAATTAAACTCACTCTCCTATGAAGAAGAAAGTAAATGGCTTCTAGAGTGATTCTAGGACCAGGAGGGTTTAGATGAAAATGAGACCAGAGGAAGTAATAGAAAAGCAGAGAGAATTTGAGAGAAAATATTTTAAATGGTCCATTTTGAAGGCATGATAAATCTAGAACTGGCAGCCAGCTTGCAGATGTAACAAACTGCATGGCTCATGCTATTAGAAAGTCATGATAAGTGAACAGAATGTAGAGGAGGGCTCAGCCCATAAAGGGGAAGAAAGTTTCGTTATTGGGAAATCAAAACTTAAGCGGGGAAGGGGACTGGAGTATAACCTTATAATGGGGATAATAAAACTTATTATTCTTAATCTGGGAAGATTGTAATCTCATAGTAATTGACCAATGAGGAACTGGGGGAGGGACTTGCATGCTAGGAGATAAATTAGTTGCTGTAGTTGCCCCGGATGTGCCTGCCTACCACTCAATCTTGCAAGACCATTATTAAAAAAAAATCTTGCAACTCCATTATACTGGAGTATAACCTTATAATGGGGATAATAAAACTTATTGTTCTTAATCTGGGAAGATTGTAATCTCATAGTAATTGACCAATGAGGAACTGGGGGAGGGACTTGCATGCTAGGAGATAAATTAGTTGCTGTAGTTGCCCCGGATGTGCCTGCCTACCACTCAATCTTGCAAGACCATTATTAAAAGTCTTAGTTTTGCTGTTCTTTGTGCTTCTGGGTCCATTCTTTGGGTTTGGATGAGTGTGTTTCTCACAATAATCAAGTCTTGTCCTCATCATATAGGGGTTCATATTTAAAACACATACAGAGTACAAAAATAAAAAACTAAAAATAAAACATAAAAATAATCTTCAGTTGGTAACACTGCTTGGGCATCAGCAGAAGCAAAATCCAACCTCTGTGAAGAGAGCACACTCTCAGACAAGGCCTGCTTGGAGCCTCATGGGCTTCCAGCAATAATCCCAAACTTGAAAACACATGCATTTTCCTGAATATGATTTCTTCTATATAATTTGTGTATATAATTGTATACAAATCTTGTATACAGAAATCTCTTCTTTTTGATTTCTTGTGTACAATTTTTCGTATTTTCATTCCCCTGTATGTCTGTGTTAATATATATTTTTAAATTTTTAAATTTTTTTGAGATGGAATTTCACCCTTGTTGCCCAGGCTGGAGTGCAATGGCACATTCTTGGCTCACTGCAATTTCTGCCTCTCCGGTTCAAGTAGTTCTCCTGCCTCACAGTCTCCCAAGTAGCTGGGATTACAGGCATGCACCACCATGCCCGGCTAATTTTTGTATTTTTAGTGGAGATGGGGTTTCATCATGTTTGGCAGGCTGGTCTCAAACTCCTGACCTCAGGTGATCCACTCACCTTGGACTCCCAAAGTGCTGGGATTACAGGCATGAGCCACCATGTCTGGCTATCTGTGTTAATATTAATACATAGAGAAACCAAGTATCACATAGAGATAAAAGAGTAACACGGCATAATTGTTTAGGGTGTAGTGTCTAGGGCTGGCTTCAAACAGAAATATAGATAGCTTTGTAAATATATAGATAACTGAGTGGTCTTGTGCAAAATACCTCATCTAGTCTTCTCATCTCTACATTGGGAATTATCACAGCAATATATCTCATAGGCTTGCTATAAGAATTAAACGAGTTAATATACAAAAAGTAGTTAGAAACAGAACCATGCCAGCAATGTAGGAAGCACTAAAAAGGGGACAACTGTTCTTATAATTATCAACATCACCATTATCATTACTATTACATATAACTGGTCATATTAGCTCACCTATCTCATGATTAGGTAGATTTTTCTTCATACATGCCCAGATACATATCCATCTTGCAAGGAGTTAAACCTTCAGGTAAACCAAGCTATGACACATCTCAAAATTACATGATTTCACATGACCAGCTTTTTTGCTGAGAAACAGCAAAACTAAGAACTATGGTAAAAGTTAATGGGCAACCATTAAGCTAACTAATTATAGCATATGTTTTTAGAATTTACTATTTACTCTTTGTTCTTATATGTAGGTTTTCAAAGTAAATTATTTACTTTATATTTATGTTGCTGTATACATATTTTGATTCCTCAGAATTCAGAACATGTCTTTTGAATATATAATCTAACATATCTATATATATATGGTTGAGTGAAGTAAATACAGCTTTTACTTCAGAGATGGTGCATCATGCTTATCCCAGCCCTAGAACATTTCCTACCCCTCACTTAAACACCAGTTGACGCTGGCCACCAGGTCACTCCTGGCAACTAGGAAAACAGGGTTAGTGTTTGGATGAACGGAGGCAAGATGGCGCACTTCCGGGTTCTTCATCCCCCCCCAACTTTTCCCGCGCGCGCGAAAATCCAGCCGGCGACCCGGGAAGGTGCAGACCAACTAGGCATGCGCCAGGTGATGTCAATCTGAAGAGACCAAGATTTACCTGGTCGCACCTGTGGAACGCCCCCTGACACGCCCGTGCCCCGCCTATTGCCCTCCCACTCCTAGAAAAGCCGCTCCAGAGGCACGCCACGCACGGCCTTCCTCAGTCCTCCACTCCTGTCGGGATGTCAGGACTGTGGGAACTCCGTCCGAGAGCTGTACGGGTGACTCTGGGGGCCCCTTTTGTCGGGGGGCCAACAGACCTCTCCCTACCCACCTTCTTCCCTTGAAGCTAGGTGACCAAAATAAACTTGCAGTTTTGCTCCTACCCTTGCCTAGTCGCTGGTTCTTTTGTACCCGCTCTGGTGGTCTTAGAAAAACAAAACAGTTGGTGCCGAAGACCCGGGAGGAGACCCCTCCTCAGGCCTCTAAGGGTTGAGGAACCTCCTCCTGCTCCCACGCAGCAGACGGACCAGGACCTGAGACCCGCTTCCCTCACTCTCACGGCCTCTCTGGGGTAAGTGCCCTTGTCTCCTCTTTACCTCCCTCGGCCAGAAATCCTGCGCAGGTCCGGGGTCCATTTGGAGCCACCACGTGGCTCGGGAGACCCGTTCAGGACGGAGACGTCCGCCTGAAGGTAATCTCCACTTAGGCTTCAAGAGCCTCTCGTCTGTCTCTGCTGGTTCCAAAGGACGCTTTGAAGCCAGGCAGGGATCCATTCCCATGTCCATTGGGTCCATTGTGTCGGTAAAGAGGAAACAAATGGGAAACCCCCAGTCCAAATTTTCAAAGAGCACCCCCTTAGGGTGCCTCCTAGCCAATTTAAAAACCTTACAGCTTGAACAAGACCTTAGGAGGAAGCGGTTAATTTTCCTTTCCACTGTGGCGTGATCGACCTCAGCAATTTCTGCCAGCGGCTAGGCAAGTGGTCTGAAATTAATTACGTACAAGGCTTTTGGGCCTTAAGCTCTCGTCCCTATACTCCTCCTTCTCTCCCTGCTCTCTCCACCCCCTCCCTTCCTGCCCAGACTCCTCCTTCCTCCTCCTTACCTACTAGTAATCCACTCAGTCCCGTGCTTCCTTCGGGGCCCCCAACTGGCTGTCTTGAGTCTCCTGTCTCTGCACACACCCGCTCTAAGTGCCCTGCTGATGCCTCCACTCCTGCCCCACACCCTCCTACAGTGTTAGCGCCTTTGCGAGAGGTGGCTGGGGCGGAGGGGGTAGTCAGAGTACATGTCCCTTTTTCATTGGCCGATCTTTCCAAAATTGAGAAGCGTTTAGGGGATTTCTCAGCTAATCCCACCATCTACATAAAGGAATTTAGATACCTTTGTCAGGCCTATGACTTAACTTGGCATGACCTCCAGGTTATCCTAACCTCCACCCTAAACCCTGAGGAGCAAGAGCGCATCCTAGCGGCCGCCAGGCAGCACGCCAACCAACTACATTTAACTGACGCCACCATCCCACTAGGGGAGCAAGCAGTCCCCTCGGCAGACCCGGACTGGAACTATCAAGCAAACCAGCCTGGGCGCCGTAGGCGAGACATAATGGTTCAGTGTTTGTTGGCTGGTATGCAAACAGCCTCAAACAAAACTGTAAATTTTAACAAATTAAAAGAAATTATTCAAAATCCAGAAGAAAATCCAGCCGCATTCTTAAATAGGCTGACTGAGGTTCTAACCCAATATACCCGGTTAGATCCGGCCTCCCCTACAGGGGCCACCATTTTGGTGTCTTATTTCATTTCTCAATCAGCTCCTGACATTCGTAAGAAACTTCAGAAGGTAGAGGATGGTCCTCAGGCACCAATACAAGACCTGGTTAAATTAGCCTTTAAGGTCTATAACTCCAGAGAGGAGACGGCTGAGGCAGTGCGACAGGCACGCCTCAAACAGAAGGCCCAGCTCCTAGCAGCGGCTTTACGGCCCAGTTGTAACCCCAGACCAGAGAGCACATACTCCGCAGACTCCAAGGCTACAAAAGGAGCCTGCTATAAGTGCGGCAAGGCGGGACACTATGCCAACAGGTGTCCGCAAGGTCCCCGAGCCCCAACGCAGCCTTGCCATAAGTGCAAGGCGTCAGGACATTGGGCCAGTGAATGTCCTAAGCCTCGTCCACCAGCAACCCCCTGCCCTGCTTGCCAGCAGGGAGGACACTGGAAGTCTGATTGCCCCACCCTGAGAACAGGTGCTGCGTCTCCACGTGACCCCCTTTCCCAGGATCCTGGGAGCTCCTTCCAGCTCCTACATCTGGACGATGACGACAACTGAAGGTGCCGAGACTCGGGGACCCCCATCACCCTCGCCGAGCCGCGGGTAACTCTCCTGGTAGCGGGTAAGACAATTTTTTAATAGATAGCGGGGCTACCTATTCTGTTTTGCCGTCCTTCTCTGGACCTAGCCTTCCATCCGATATCTCTGTAGTAGGAGTAGACGGAAAGCCATCCACCCCACGAAAAACTCCACTCCTTAATTGCTGCCTGGCCAACAACTACTTTGCGCACTCGTTCCTCATTATACCCTCATGCCCTACCCCCTTACTAGGCCGAGACATCCTGAGCACCTTAAAGGCCTCCATATACATTCCCACCAACTCATCCACTCCCCTTCAACCCCCTCATGACCTGTTGCTCATGCTTTGTGCAAGTGCACAGCCTCCTCCTATGTCGCCCCCACCCCCCATCTTCCCTATTTCTGTACACCCTCAAGTGTGGAACACTTCCACCCCGGTCATAGCTGCTCACCACCCACCAGTTCTCGTCAAGCTCAAAGATCCCACTCGTTTCCCAAACCGCCCCCAATTCTCTCTCTCTCCGACACATCTACAAGGTTTAAAGCCAATTATCACGCGACTACTTAGCCAACATATTCTTGTCCGCACACATTCCCCCTGTAACACTCCAATACTTCCAGTTAAAAAGGCAGATGGAACGTATAGGTTAGTACAGGATCTTCGGCTAGTCAATGAAGCCACCCGTCCCACGCACCCTGTAGTTCCCAACCCTTACACCCTTCTGTCCCATATCCCCACCAATTCTACTTAGTTTACTGTGCTAGACCTTAAGGATGCTTTCTTTACCATACCCCTACACACAGACTGCCAGTTCCTTTTTGCTTTCACATGGGAGGACCCAGACACATCTCCAGTGGCAAGGGACACTCCG
Source organism: Rhinopithecus roxellana (assembly GCF_007565055.1). Lineage (NCBI taxonomy): Eukaryota > Metazoa > Chordata > Mammalia > Primates > Cercopithecidae > Rhinopithecus > Rhinopithecus roxellana. The sequence continues at coordinate 110,986,073 of NC_044549.1, read as the reverse complement.
TGACTACACTGAAAATGAAGTCTCATTTTATACTTATATTGCTGTTTCACTCATACACTCAGACCTTTGCTAGTCTGCCTACTGTATGGCAATTTTTTTCTCATCACTGAAACTTGGCCATAAGACAGCCGAACACACTCAGTAGTACATGGTTCTGCCAGTTGTCTTCCTTAAGGCTATTTCTCGTGCTACTGCGCAATCCTTCCTTTCCGTTATTCAGTTCCAAATTCATCCTGAGGTAATCATACTCAGGCACCCAATGGAGGCCAAAACGGCCCCCATTGAAGGCTATTTCTCGTGCAACTGCCCAATCCTTCCTTTCTGTTATTCAACTCCAAATTCATCCTGAGGTAATTATACTCAGGCACCCAATGGAGGCCAAAATGGCCCCCATTGAAGGCTATTTCTCGTGCAACTGATCTCTCTCTCTAAAACTCTTAACCATACAGCCACTAACTGATCCCTCTATGTCCCCGTGTCCTTGGTCCCCAGTCTAACTCTATACAGCCAGGCAGAAGTAGCAGAGCTTTTCCAGCAACTTTCCATGCCACTACGCCACTCCCGTCAAAACTGGCTGTTTTTCCGCCCTCTAGTTATTGAAATCAGCTGAAAGCCTGGCCTCCCTGCAGCGCCGAACTACCTCAATAGCCTAAGTAGCTGCCCAAAACAGGCAAGCCCTAGGCTTGTTTACAGCTGAGAAAGGAGGCACTTGTCTCTTCCTTAGAGTGCTGCTATTATGTTAGCAAGTCAGGCCTAGCAGACACTAACATTCAAACCCTCAAATGCTTCCATACCTCGTTCCTATACTAATACTGTGCTTTATTTTATTCTTCATCCGTACGTCCAAGTGCCAACCATGGGCCCCGACCTTAACAGCGCCCCTTAACAGCAGGAAGTAGCCAGACAGACCACGGCGCCCCTTTATCACTATTATCAATAAAAGGTTGGACTGTTTGGATGAACGGAGGCAAGATGGCGCACTTCCGGGTTCTTCATCCCCCCAACTTTTCCCGCGCGCGCGAAAATCCAGCCGGCGACCCGGGAAGGTGCAGACCAACTAGGCATGCGCCAGGTGATGTCAATCTGAAGAGACCAAGATTTACCTGGTCGCACCTGTGGAACGCCCCCTGACACGCCCGTGCCCCGCCTATTGCCCTCCCACTCCTAGAAAAGCCGCTCCAGAGGCACGCCACGCGCGGCCTTCCTCAGTCCTCCACTCCTGTCGGGATGTCAGGACTGTGGGAACTCCGTCCGAGAGCTGTACGGGTGACTCTGGGGGCCCCTTTTGTCGGGGGGCCAACAGACCTCTCCCTACCCACCTTCTTCCCTTGAAGCTAGGTGACCAAAATAAACTTGCAGTTTTGCTCCTACCCTTGCCTAGTCGCTGGTTCTTTTGTACCCGCTCTGGTGGTCTTAGAAAAACAAAACAGTTAGGACATCAGCTTGCCTCACCAGGTTATCTGTGCTGTGGTGGTGGATGCAGAAATCTGAACAGCTGCTGAAATTACACAGAACTAAATAGACACAGTCAAACATGAAAACAAGTAAAACTGAAGAAATAAGAATAAAATCTGAATAATATTTGAGATAAATGTTCTATAAATTGGATAAGTTTGTAATTTTGATTATCTTTTCTACATCATAGCTTTTTTTAATTTGGAAGGCTGCACTAAAAGGCTTTGGGGAGACAATGCAAGTCATGAATATGAAGAAAAATTCCTAGTATAGTTAAAAGAATGAATGACAGAGGTGAAGATTCATCTCAAATGTAAGACTGTTAGGATTAAAACATAACAATAAGGGAACAAGATATCTAAGAACAACAACTAACATTCTTTGAGTAGTAGCCTATCTTCCAGGTGCTGTCCTAAGCATATAACGTTAATTTACCACTTAAATCTCAAAAGCTCCTATGTGATACGTACTATATTATCTCTATTTTACAACTGAGGAAATCAAAGAAAAGAGGGTATTGTAATACATTAAGATTAGTAAATACTGGTACTTAATATATCTTTTAATATCCCAGTAAACCTGTGGAGTATTGTTATGCATATTTTATGTACCAGAAGATTGAAGCCCAAGTAGGTTAAGTAAATTGTACAAATTTAAGTAGGTGTCATGTCTAGAATTTAAACTCTTGTTGGCTGCTCCAAAACTGCTTTTCTTTTTCCTGTAGTAAACAATACTCCTACAATGAGGCAGGTTATATAAGAGTAACCGGATTGTAATGCAGCACACCTCCATTGAGATTCTGGCACAGTCAAGTGTAACACCTTCTCAGGCACTTAATCTTTTTCAGCCACTCTTTCTTTCCTGTAGAAAGGTGTGGTTTGTGGGGCTGGGCAAGGTGGCTCACACTTGTAATCCCAGCACTTTGGGAGGCTGAGGCGGGCGGGCCACAAGGTCAGGAATTCGAGACCAGCCTGATCAATATGATGAAACCCCGTCTCTACTAAAAATACAAAAATTAGCCAGCCGTGGTGGTGTGCGCCTGTAGTCCCAGCTACTCGGGAGACTGAGGCAGGAGAATCACTTGAACCAGGGAGACAGAGGTTGCAGTGAGCTGAGATCGTGCTACTGCACTCCAGTCTGGGTGACAGAGTAAGATTCTGTCTCAAAAGAAACAAAAAACAAAAAACAGAAAAGTGTGGGTTGTGATGAGTAGTATAAAGGAATCTGAAGTCCCTTCCAATTCTAAAAGCATATGTTTATATTTACATTACTTTATCTGGTAATATGTAGGTATATTTAGATAAATGTATGTGACTATGCTACATAATAGGTAAATTTCTAATTGAATAGATGCAGCTGATGGAATCATGATTATTGACTAAACAACCCTAATTGTGCTTGACCCACCGATTAGCACTAAAGAGCAGTAACCTACATAAAAAAGCTCTCTGTGATTTTCCTTAGGTGAGGCAATTTGGTTTCCTCCCTCTCCACTATCCTCTCCCATTCTGATTGGACGGGCCAGGGAAAATCCCTTTTGTGTGGAAGGAGCAAACTGCTGTGAAAAGTTGGATCAGAAGGAAACTGTGGATTGGACATTCATTGTTTAACCTCTTGCCTGGCAGAAGGGCAACAGCAGGTACATTTGAAAGGTCTCTGTATGGTCATGATTTTTCAGCCCATGCATTCAGTGATCGGAGGATGAAGGGCCTTAGTGTCCAATTACACATTCGTAGTAAAGATATGTGTGTCTTCAGTTACAATGAAAACCATCTGGTCTGAGTTGTTTTTAACATCATTTCTATTATTAGTTTCAAAATGTGTCGTCACTAGAAAATGAAATGAGAAAGTCATCTTTAAATTATTAGCAGTTAAGTCTGCCCTGAAGAGGTAGGTCATCATGAATCATTTCACAGGGTGTAAGGCAAAAGAGCCTTTTAAAAATTTCATTTGAAACATAAACAACTGATGGGAACATCAAACTATTTCATCACCTTATAAATGTTAATATGCTTTAGAATTTGAAGTGTTTATTTTAATTTCAGTGCAAGATGACTTAAGAGTTTTCCATGTAAAAGATAAAAGTCATCTTGTATCAGGATGATTATGTCTTGTATATTACCTGCATTCAGAAGACTTTAACTATAAAATATTTTAATTATTTTATACATTAGAGCATAAATTATCCAGCTCAGTAAGATGATCAGGGTCACTACTAATTGCAAATGGAAAAAGTAACCAAGAGGAGTTGAAGATCTTGTGTTGTCAAATGAATGTGTAGAGCTGCTGCTTCAAGAGTCAGCCACACTCTATTGATGAACAGAGGTTAGGCTTCATGTTTACTGTGCTCATTTCTTCCTGCCTCCAAAGCAAAGGCACTGCACTACACTTCAGCAAATCTAGATTCTGCTTGACCCTCACTAAGTCATTTCATTCCTCTGCTCTTTCTTTTCCTCATCTGTGAAAGTTAAATGATGGGTGGATAGAAGGTGTAAGTGTAAGGGGGCATTGACCAGATAATATATAAGATCCTTTTTAATCTAAGAGCTAATGATTATATAATTTGTAAATAAATAAAATTACACAAAATAATTCTCTTTTAATTTTAGAGAACAGTGTTTTCTGTTTGAACCACTGAAAAAATGATTGCTGTAAAAAGTAACTGCCTGTTTAATAATGTCAATTTCCACCTGATTCAAATACTGCTGAACACTACTAAATTATATATACTTTCCAGGGGCTCCAAATGCTGAAAAACATGCATGTTGTCCAACTATTGAGAGAGACAGAAGAGAATTAAGTTAGCACTAAGAAAGAAATTGATGATAGATGTATCACAATGAATCAACTGAGTTCTAAAACAATTTTTGAGTATGAATGAAATTAATTAAAAATATGTGTTATCAAACTGAAATTAGCCTATTTTCACCTGGTCATATAGACATTAAAAGGGCTGTTCAAATAGGAAAAACAGTTTCCTCCAGTTCCACTGTATAAGACTGAAAGTTTTATCTAAAATATGAGAAAAGCATTAACTTGCCAGAGCAATATCTAGAAATAGCTGTGTATACCTAGATTGTTTCTTGCTCAGTTACTACTCACTGGTCTCTCTGACATATCACCTGCCGTTTGGATTTGATCAGGAAGTTCAGGATGGTTTTACATGGACCAATTATAGACAGTGCAATTTTTTTCAATGGCTTGGGGAGAGTAAGTCAGCCAAGGTGAATCTCAAAGAGTGACCAATTTTAAACTATTTCTTGGGTACCTCTGAGAGATTAATGTATTGACTTCCATTCACTTGAGTTAATAATGGCAGTTTTCCCTAGGTGCATGGGATAATAAGGAGAGGTTTGAAGATGGCAGAAGCACGTGAATGAAGCTGGCACAAAGGAGAGAACACATTCTGGGGTGATATTACATGAAAAATGAGTTTGGGAAAAACATTAGGTAAACTTTTAATCCTGGTTTTACTTAGGAATCACTCACAAGTTGAAAGTCTAATGGGCAGTCTGATCGTGCTTTTGTAGAGTAGCTGTGCCCTGCTGGTGTACCACTTCCATCCTCAGGTGGTTTGGACTCTCGTGAGCCCACCGACTGGAACAACTGAGTTGTCTAAACAGCAAAGATGGTTGGCCACCCCTCCCTTCAGGTGCTCCATCCAAGGCAGAAATTAAAACTGTCTGCTGGAGAATATGGGTGGGGGTGGCTGGAGGCCCCAGTTGGAAAGTCCCACCCAGAGATAAGGAGCCGATCATGAACCCACTTAAAGAAGGAGTCTGACAGCATTTTGGTAGAGCAACTGTGCATTGCTGGGGGCTCCCTTCTGCCTCAGACAGTTTGTACTCTCCTAAGCCCACTTCCTGGAACAGCTGAGTTGTCCAAACTGCTCCTGCCCTTGGGCACTCCGTCCAAGGGAGAAATTAAAACTGTCTGCCAGAGAATATGGGTAGCGCTTGCTGGAGGCTCCTGTTGAGAGGCCCTGCCCTGAGATGAGGAATGGATCAGGGTCTCACTTGAAGCAGTCCGGCTGCATTTTGGTAGAGCAGGTATGCTGTGCTAGGAGGGGTCCCTTCCATCCCTGGCTGGTTTGGTTTGGACTTTCCTAAACCCCCAGGCTGGAATGGCTGAGTTGTCCAAACAGCAAAGATGGCAGCCTGCCCCTCTTTCTGGGAACTCTGTCTCATCCCAAGTAGGTACAACACTGTTTCAGGGGGCTGGCTGAAATTCAAAGTCAGTGGGATTAGTCCTGTGAGGCACTGTGGAAGTGGGACCCGTGGACCTGCACTGCTTGGCTTCCTGAATTTAGCTATTTCCCTAGGGATGTGTAGGAACGTCCAACTTCCCTCCTTGACTCAGTTGGAGTCACCTTTGCCAGGTTTCTTGGCGCCAAAGTAAGTAGAGCTCCTAGAACTCTACATGTGCCTGAACAGCTGCTCTGCCAAGACTTCACACAGCCCTGTGTGTCAGACCAAAGGCCCTGATGGAGTGGGTTCAGGAAGAGACCTTAAGACCCAAGGGTTGCAAAGGTCCATGGGAGAAGAATGGTTTCCCAAGATCACATATACACTCACTGCTTCCCTGGGGGTGGAGAGAGGTTCCCTTGGCTTCGTATTTCTTCTGGGTGGGCTGTCACCCTTCCCTGCTTTCCTCCATTCTCCATGGGTCCAGCTGTTTCCCTGATTGGTCTCAATGCAAAAGCATGCCTGGATATTTCAGTTGAAGGTGTTGTATTTACTCGCCCTTTTCCTTCCTGTCTGTGAGAGCCACACTGGAGTTGCTTCTATTTGGCCATCTTGGCCCCACTCCTTTTTGTTATTTTATTAAGAGAGCAGTTTAATAAAATTTTTGGCTCAAGAAAATTCCAATTTTCTAATTCAATTCACACATCAACTCTATAGTATTGCACCAATAGTTTTGAATGCACAGGATTAGTAATATGTGAAATTGCAAAGAGGATCTTGTGAACTCCAAGAAATACTTGATTATGTGGGAAGGCAAGTATTGAATTAGGGAGTTCCTTACATATAACAATTTAAATGTCTCCTCTTTCTTAAACCAAAAGGGTCAAGGGTTACAGAATAGTTTTTAATACTACCTTTAATTTAATTTATTTATTTATACCATTTGGTTTACCAAATATTCCTATTCCCCAAGTTTCTGACCTGAGTGTCACGGTGGTTCCATAATGTTTATAGTGAAGAGAAGTAGGGTATCACCACTTGAGAAAGGACCTCAAGGACTTGGCCTGCTGCTATATGTACTTTGTCAGCACCCTGTTTTTACATGGAAAATAGATATTGGTGGGGGGAGGTCTGGAATAGCTGATGGAAATTATAGGTGGTGAAGGAAGTCAAAGGGCCAAGGCACTTAGTGATTTAGCCACTAATTTTTCTGTTCCTTTCATATGTCTTTTTTGGACGGTCGCTGTTTCAAGTAAATAAAACACAAGCTAGCATCTAAGACAGTTTTTTTTTTTTTTTTTCTATTCCTGTTTCTATTTATCTACTTTTTTTTAAGAGGACATCCTGAATATCTTAATGGTAAACCTGAATCATATAAACTCCATACTCATCCCACTAAAACATCTCTATACTGTTTGCTTCACCTTTACGTTTCTGAAGTTAGTACCACCATTCTTACAGTCTCACAGACTAGACATGTTAACATTGACCCATCTCCTTTATTCACTCTGTCCTGTGTTTTCTCTCTCCTTATTGGATCACTATGGTCATATTTCATAGAAAAATAACTTGGATTTGTATGGGCTAAATATTCCAGACCAGGAGGACACTTTGCCAAAGCATGGAGTACCTGAGCTAAATATTCTAGACCAGGAGGGCAGTTTGCCAAAGAAGTTGGCTTTGGCTTCTGTGTTATTGGAACAGGCTGATTTGGCATAGGATATTTACTGGGCTGATACTGGATAGGATGGGATAGTTGACTGATACAAGGGGAAGGTACTGGGTTGCTGTGGAAGCCTCCAGGTGGAGAGACATCTGACAAATGACATAATTGAAACAATGAAATAATTATGTATATTTAAGTTACAATATTTTAGGACATGGCATGACTTTTTATTTGTAGATGACATGGGTCACATGACAGCTTTTTAGGTATAACAGAAGTCTCCACTTTCTAAGGACATAGCATCCTATATACGAAAAGCCTAGTAGGGAGATTTCCAGATCATGAAGAAATATAATCCTCTTAAACCATATGAAATTATGTATACCAATTTCACAAGTGCAAAAACTAAGATTGAGGAGATTGTCAATATCTCTCTACAACTATCTCATCAGGTGGTTGCAGAGTCAGCACAGGGCATGGCATAAACTCAGCACTATGTAAATTTCTATTATGTTCGTTATTATTATTATTCAAGTTCACGTAGATAGAAAGTGATAACACTGGGATTTGAAATTAGGTCTTAGTCTCAAAATGGTGATTTTAAGACTGTGTTATGTTGCTTCTGACTCAGTCACTTATTTATACGAACATCATCTGGTTCTCAGACAGCTCACCTCCAACATGGGAGCAGTTAACTATTAACTTTGTCAATATAAATAAGATCATAGTCAAGGAAATCAGATTTTGTTAAGAAAACATAACAGTGGCCTGGCGCGGTGGCTCAAGCCTGTAATCCCAGCACTTTGGGAGGCCGAGACGGGCGGATCACAAGGTCAGGAGATCGAGACCATCCTGGCTAACACAGTGAAACCCCGTCTCTACTAAAAATACAAAAACTAGCCGGGCGAGGTGGCGGGCTCCTGTAGTCCCAGCTACTCGGGAGGCTGAGGCAGGAGAATGGCGTAAACCCGGGAGGCGGAGCTTGCAGTGAGCTGAGATCCGGCCACTGCACTCCAGTCCGGGCGACAGAGCGAGACTCCGTCTCAAAAAAAAAAAAAAAAAAAGAAAGAAAACATAACAGTTTAAGAAGAGAAGCACTCATAATCATAATCATATGAATATACCACTAATATATGACTTTAGCTGCGGTTCCTTTATCAAATGTCTCTTAAAAAGAGCAGTGGTATCATTTTTCTCTTATCCCCTTTCCTCCCCCAGCCAAGATGGTGCAAGTGGAGGACCAGTAGGGAGCCTGAACTCCAGCCAAGCAGTAACAATGAGCACCTCCTCATCCCCATTCCTGGGAAAATAGGCTTCCTAGGAAGGTGGCAGGGTCTTTTTCTAGCCACTGGAAAAGCAAGAATAACTTTATTTCACAATAATTGCTAAAAGTTTAGAGAAAGAGTGTACATTATCTCATTTCCAGTTACCTTTCATTCATTTCTTCATTAATACAATAAATATTTACTGAGTATCTATTATATACCAGGCACTATTATAGATGATGAGAATATAGCAATAAGCCAGGCAGATAAAGTGCCACTCTGCTGGAGATGACATGGGGTGAGATTTAAAAAAATGTCAACAAATATTTATGTTTAGATAGTACAGTTATGAGGAAAACAAAGTTATAGTCTTAAGAGAAACATGGATGGTTAGTTCTAAGAGAGTCAGGAAAAGCCATTCTTCGGCGGTGCCCTTTGAGCTATTTGAACTATGAAAAGGAAACATCACACTAAAATTGTGGGAAGAGAGTTCCAGGAAGATGGGAGATTAGTGCAAAGGATCAGAAGTGGCAATGAGTTTGGGATACTCAAGGGAGAGAAAGAAAAAGCAGTTAGAAGTGACTGGATCACAGTGAGTGAAGGGAACTGAGGTAAGACGTGGGGACAGAGAGGTCTGATCTCATCTGAAGGTCATGGCAAGGTGTTTGGCATTTTTGGTATTTGGAACTGGGCAGTCTGGAGGATTCAGTCAGTGGAGTGATCAGATCTGACCGACACCATAGAATGATAGCAAGAATAGAAGCAGGAAGCAGTGAGGGATGGCAGCAGCAATCCAGGTGAGAGCTGACACCAGCTAAGACGGGGGAGGTGACACTACAGAGGATTAGGAGTGGTCAGGGACATGACACGGTTTGGAAGCAGGGCCTCCAGGAGTTGCTGATGGACTAAAGAAAAGAGAGAAGTCAAAGAGAGTTCTAAGTCATAGCCCAAGGTAACTGAGTTGATGGTGATGCTATTAACAAAACTAGAGAGGAAAACAGTAGGGGAAATGGTGGGGATTGAGGAGGGTAAGAATCAAAAGTTTAGACGGGGGCATGTTATGTTTAATGAGAGGCCAAAAGAAGATAAGTTAAACACTTAAATAAAAAATATGTATCTGTAACATTATGGGAATAACTCAAGGGTAGAAAACTAGAAGTTGAGATGAGTTTTGAAAGAAGCACAGGGGGCAGATGTAGTGGATTCCATTAAGCCAAATATATTCACACACACATACACACATACACACACACACATATGTACATAGACATATATACACACACATATATATGCACACATATATATAGAAAATATATGTTATCTTCAAAGAATGAAATTTCAATATTTTAGAAGTTTCATATTTCCAAGTTCTAGGTGATGACAAAGAGGAGCAATGTCAACTAAGGCTATAATTTACTGCCTGTTTATCAAGTGTCAGGCACTCAGCCAAGCAGTTTGCCTACATTGTCTCTAAATATAATATGTCTCCAAGATACATACCATTTGCCCAATTTTATAGATGAGAAAATGAGCTCAGAGAAATATAAATTTAACTGTATAGCTTAGTAAATGATTAAGCCCACTAAAGTCAAGTAACTTTGAATCCAAAGCCCACGTTCCTTTTCGTACATTTTTAAAATTTAAAAAAAATTTTTGTGAGTACATAGTAGTTGTATATATTTATGGGGTACATGAGATGTTTTGATACTGGCATGCCACGTGAAATAAGCATATCATGGAGAATGGGGTATCCATCCCCGCAAACATTTATCCTTTGAGTTACAAACAATCCATTTACATTCTTTAAGTTATTTTAAAATATACAGCTTAATTATTATTGACTATAGTCACCATATTCTTTCTACTATGTTATCCTGTTTATCAGTGTTTAGATTGTGTTCATTTGTGTAGCCCAAGTGAGATGGAAAGCTGCTGAGGTAGAGCAGGTCAAGGAAGCATTAGAACAGCATATTGATACTGATTTGACCTAAGAAATTCACCGAGTCATAAGCCAATATGTAGATTTTTCAGCCCAAATGTGTGTCTTGCTATGTATGGGAGAAAGAGGCCAATTAGGCTTGGACTATTTCCACTCTCTCACTGGAGCTTGAGTTAGTTGTATAGTATGAAGAGGTATAAAAGTATTCTGGGACACATCAAAAAGCATGTCTCGTCTCAATTATTGGACAGCCAAAGTAGTTCGAGGACTGGTCTTAACCTTCAATGATAAAAATATCTGGTATTTTGGAAAACAACAAATATTTATGGAACCTTCAATTCTGGTCATTCTTAGGTATACACCCTTGAACAATTTACACATGTACACAAGGGATACGTATGAGAATATTCTTAACACCATTGTTCATATAAAGAGAAACTGAAAACATTTATAATGTCCATCAACAGTAGACTTGATGTGGTATAATCATATAATAGTACACTAGTGAAAACAAAAATATAGCCACTTGCATCATCGTGAATAAAGCTCAAAAATATTATACTGAGAAACAGATGCAAGTCACTGGAGAAGATAATATTATTTTATTTTTAAATGTTTGAGAGCAGAAAAACTAAATAATATTTTTTTCCAGATGCATGTATGAAGTTAAAACTTAAAAAGAAAGCTGGGGAATGAAGAGAAACAAAAAACACAATGGTTATCTTTGGAGAGGAGTGAAGAGGAACAAGAGACTCTAACTTTCTGCAAATAGTCTTAAGAAATAGAGATGATCAGTCATTATTCTTTAAATGAAATGTGTGTTTATGAATTTTTAGATATATGACATTAGTTCACATATAAAAGAACCATTTGACAGCAAGTAGATTGGTTTGGGAGGTGGAGAATGTGGGGAGATTTTGGTCAAACGATATAAACTTTGAGTTATAAAATGGATTTGAGTTATAAAATGGATTCTGGAGATCTAATGTTTAGCAAAATGACTATGCTTGATAATAATTCATTGTATACTTGAAATTTGCTGAGAACAAAAAAGTATTTTCACCACACACATACACACACAATGGTAACTCAGTGAGACGATGGATATGTTAATTAGCTTGATTGTGGTAATCATTTCACAATATTTATTTATATCAAAAGATTACATTGTATACCTTAAACATATATAATTTTTGTCAATATACCTAAGCTGAAAAAAATAAATAATATAATGCATTTAAGAAAAAGTTTACACTCAATATGTAACTGTCAAACTTAGATATTTAGATAACAGAATTTGGAAAGGTAATAAATTCAGGTTTTGGAACTCTAATAGAACAAGGAAGTTAGAACATATCAAATTATTTTTCTATTATAATGTCATTTACCAGATATTTTAAATATCTTCTATGAGCCATATATTTAGATTTATTTGACATTAAAATCAAGATGAGTAGTCAAATAATGTCTCTTTTGAAAGCACAAAACTTAAAAGTTTTTTCAGTCTCTGAAAAAAATGAAATAATAAAAACTTACCCAGAAGTATATGGTCTCTGTTTTACATCTGTGAAGATCTGAGTAATGGAGGCTCTGAATTGAATATAGGTGATAGACACCCCTTGTATTAGTCCATTCTTGCATTGCTATAATGAAATATCTGGGACTGGGTAATTTATAAAGACAAGAGTTTTAATTGGCTCAATGTTTTGCAGACTGTACAGGAAGCATGAGGCTGGTATCTGTTCAGCTTCTGGGGAGGCCTCAGGAAACTTACAATCATAGCAGAAGGTGAAGGGGAAGCAGGTATGTTATGTGGCCAGTGTAGGAATGAGAGAGCAAGGGGGGAATTGCTACACACTTTTAAACAACCAGATCTCATTAAAACTCACTCACTATCACAAGAATAGTACCAAAGAGGAGGGTGTTAAACCATTCATGAGAAATCCATCCCCAGGATCTAGTCCCTCCCTCCAAGCCCCACCTACAACATTGGGGATTATGTTTCAAAATGAGATATGTGTGGGGAGACACATTCAAACTATATCAGCTCTTGTGACTCTAATGATGCAATAATTACTGCTCGTCTCCCCTCTAGCCACCACTTACTCCCATTGCACCTCAATATTCCTCAGTATTCACTCTCACTATCAGTTCCCAGCTTCAAATCTCTTCCGTATTTATACTTTACTATCCACCTACTGAGAGCTGCTGGGGTTGGATGAATACGCCATATTTAAAAACAGAAAGATAAAAAACAGTGGTCCTGTGAAAGGAAAAGTGAAAGAACTGTGGTTACTATTACCTTCAATTTTTCAGCAACAGCTCAATCTCATCACACTTTGTGGGTAGAGAAGAACAGAGAAAGGTAAGGGAATGGAGAAGCAGTGTGAGACTGGGCAGTCTGAAAATAGTATGGGTTATATTGCAGTGATATGGTTAGGATATGTGTCACCTCCACATCTCATTTTTAAATGTATTCCTCACTGTTGAAGATAGGATCTGGTAGGAGATATTTGGGTTACAGTGGCAGATCCCTTATGAACGGCTTCATGGCATTTCCGTGGTAATAAGTGAGTTTTCACTCTAGCTTCACATGAGATCTGCTTGTTTATAAGAGTGTGACACCTCCCCCTTCTCTCTTGTCTGATCTTGCTGTATAATGTGCCTGCTCTACTTTATCTTTTATCATGATTGTAAGCTTCCTGAGGCCCTCACCAGGAACAGATTCTGACACCAGGCCTTTTGTACAGCCTACAGAATTGTGAGCCAATTAAACTTCTTTTCTTTATAAATTACCCAGGCTCAGGCATTTCTTTATAGCAACACAAGAATGGCCTAATACAGATAATTGGTACCAGGAATGGGGTCTTGCTACAAGTACACTTGAAAATGTGGAAGCAGCTTTGGAACTGGGTAATGGCCAGAGGTTGGAAGAGTTTGGAAGGCTCAGAAGAGGATAGGAAGATAAGGGAAAGTTTGGAACCTCTTGGAGACTGTTTAAATGGTTGTGAACAAAATGCTGGCAGAAATATGGACAGTAAAGTCCAGGCTGATCAGGTCTTAGATGGAAATGAGGAATTTATTAAGAACTAAAGCAAAGGCCACCCGTATTATGCCCTAGCAAATAACTTGGCTGCATTGTGTTTATGCCCAAGGGATCCATGGAAGTTTGAATTCAAGAGTGATGACCTGGTGATATGGTTTGGATTTGTGCCCCTGCCCTAATCTCATGTCAAATTGTAACCTGCAGTGTTGGAGGTCAACTTGTAATCCTGTGTGAAAGTTGATTGGATCATGTGGGTAGAGTTCTCATGAATCATTTAGTATCATCCCCTTAGTGTTTTTCTCTTTTTTTTTTTTTTTTTTTTTTTTTTTTGAGACGGAGTCTTGCTCTGTCACCCAGGCTGGAGTGCAGTGGCTGGATCTCCGCTCACTGCAAGCTCCGCCTCCCGGGTTTACGCCATTCTCCTGCCTCAGCCTCCCGAGTAGCTGGGACTACAGGCGCCCACCACCTCGCCCGGCTAGTTTTTTTTTTATTTTTTAGTAGAGATGGGGTTTCACCGGGTTAGCCAGGATGGTCTCGATCTCCTGACCTTGTGATCCGCCCGTCTCGGCCTCCCAAAGTGCTGGGATTACAGGCTTGAGGCACCGCGCCCGGCCTGTGTTTTTCTCATAATAGTGAGTGAGTGAGTTATTGTGAGACCTAGTTGTTTAAAAGTGTGTAGCACCTCCTCCCTCTCTCTCCTTCTTTTCCGTGTGCTCCAGTCATGATGTGCATGCTTCCCCCTTAACCTTCTGCTGTGATTCCAAGTTTCCTGAGGCCTCACAGACACTAAGCAGAAGCTGGCATGCTTCCTGTACAGCCTGCAGAACCATGAGCCAATTAAATCGTTCTTCTTTATAAATTACCCAGTCTCAAGTATTTCTTTATAGCAGTGCAAGAATAGACTGATAACGCCTAGGGTATCTGGTGAAAGAAATTCCTGAGCAGCAAAGCATTCAAGATGAAGCCTGGGTGCATCTAACAGCCTATCTTCAGGTACCAGAGCAAATAAATGACTTAAAGTTGCAGTTTATATTTGAAAGGGAAGTAGAGTATAAAAATGTGAAAAATTTGCATCCTGGCCATATGATAGAAAAGGAAAAGGCTTTTTCAGGAGAGAAATGCAGTTAGGCTGCAGAACAGCCATTTGCTAGAGAGATTAGCGTGACTAAAAGGGGGTCAAGTGCTAATATCCAAGACAATGGGAAAAAGGCCTAGAAAACGTTTCAGAAATCTCTGAGGCAGTCCCTCCCATCACAGGCGGAGACCTAGGGTGAAAGAATAAGTTTCTGGGCCAGGCCCAGGGCCCCACTGCCCTGCACAGCCTTGAAACACTGCTCCCCAAATCCCAGCTGTTCTTGTTCCAGCCTTGGCTCAAAGGGCCCCAGATATTTCTCAGGCTGTCACTTTTGAGAACGCAAGTTTCTATAAACCTTGGCAGCTTCTATGCAGTGGCAAGGTTGTGGGTGCACAGAATGCAAGAGTCAAGCTTCCACCTAATTTTCTGAGAATGTATGAGAAAGCCTGGGTGCCCAGGCAGAGACCTGTCACAGAGGCAGAGCCCTTACGGAAACCTCTACTGGGTCTGTACGGAGGGAAAATGTGGGGTTGGAGTGTGCTGGTTCTTTCATTATCTTAAGATGGAGTGAAACCAAATATAGTATCTGATACCTATCTCACAAAAGTTGTCTGTAGAAAAAGAATGAATCGAAATAGAAAGCAAGGAATAGTTTGTATTGGGAAGCAGTTCCTGCAATAAGCAACCAATTTACAGTAATTTAGTGTATAAATTATCCAAGTAAAAAAAGCCAAAAACAAATGGTCCTATTTTTAAAATTTTCTTTCTTGGTTTATCCTTAGTATTTTGATACTGAAGATATTTTAAAATTATGATATAATTCCATTTTCATATATTAAAAATACCAAAAAAAGAATATGAAGATATAAGTTCCAGTTTGATCCTGAACAAGCCATTTAATTTTGATTCTTATCTATTATTTACATAATAATGCCAACTCATTTATTACAAAGAATCTTTGTGAAGATTAAATGACATAAGGCTGCATGTTTCAAGAGGGCACCATCTCTATCTCTGTGTCTCCAGGGATTAGCACAGTCCTGAAACAGTAAGCAATTAATAAGTACTTGCTGGACATTTCATAACTGAATAGTTGTTCAAATTAAAGGTTTTTTTCTTCTTTTAGCAAGATTGGAAAGAATCTTTCTCTTTTGAATATTTCTAGCTTTTCACTTTGATTAATTGTGCTTTACTTGTTCAGATTTCCTGGCCATCACTTCTGAGCTTATAGAATCAATAATTTCTGCAAAATTTTAGAACAAACTTTTACTCCAATGGGAGAGTATATTAAAACATCCCTTTTCTACAAACTTTGGACAAGTTCTTCCAGACTTTTTGAAAACAGTGAATCTTTCCACTTATAAAATGATCTAAGAATTTGCCCCCATCCATCAATGTTTTATTTCAGAGCTCTGGAAAATCAGTAAATTAAAGGTCTGCAGAAACCCATAAAATTTCTGACACATTAAATTTGCATCAAAAGACAAATTTCTGCTCTTGCAAAATCAGCACAGAGTTCAGAATGAGAGAAGAAATGTGACATTAATTCTGCGGGATAAACCATTAGAATGAGATAATTAAACAATAGCAAAACAAAAAAGCTAAGGTGATCTACATTAAAGAATTTTTTACTAGAAAAGTAAAATTGGGCATTATCTCACTGTTGAGTTCTAAACAATCTTGAGAACCGAAAGAACAAATTTGCATTGCTGTTTTTCTGGCAGATTCAAGAGAATCAAAATGTACTGCACAAAAACAACCAATTAAACAAGTAAGATGTGAGAACACTGTATTCCAAGAAAGAACTACTAACTCTAATGGAATCTGAATTCAAGGTACATGGGTGTGGTGATAGTTACTAAGCTATACAGATTTACAGATACATGGTTAGAGAGAACCTTGAAGGAGAAGGTACCAAGTGTCTGGGTGAGCATAAGAACAATGGAAAAATCTCATTAAAGCATAGTGGCATGGTGATTATTTTTTTATTGTGTGGGTCAAGAAAATATTTGGATTGACCATGCTAGTATGGTTATTTTCATGACTAAGCAATTTGCTGGATATAAGAGGCAAAATTTGAACTATGTAAAGATGCCCTTTGTATCTATAACTATATTCCTCTTTCAGCAGGAGATGAAGAAAAGCAGTAACATAACAAAACTGAGTGATGAAATGCTGTTCCTTTTTACTTTGGATATTGAGAACTATGAAACAAATTGAAGAGAGGGAGCTGTAAACATGAGAAGAAATTGTGATAAAACTGGATAAATTCTGTATTGTATTTCTAAGAAGCTGGAGCCAATGCCAGAAGAGAAATGTGAAAAGCTCATCAAAGAATGAGAAAGATAAAAATTTGGCCTAAGGCTTGAAAAGAGAAAAAGGAAGCCAAAAGTAGTTTCAGACAAATTTAACAAACAACACTTTGAGAATTGCTCTTTTCAGGAAAAAATGATAAATTCCAAAATGAATTTTTGATATGCATTTTCTCATCGAGTGTACTAATGTGATTTCCATATATTGGCAGGTAAATTGGATGAAAATATCACTTTCATCTACATCTGGGGAAACTAATTACACTTAGGAAGCTCTGTTGGCATTGGTCTCTGGAGGAGGAAGCCAGGGAAATACTGTGTTGTCTTAAATTCATCGTGGAGAAAGCAGAAGTAAATTGTTGGGGGACCAATCTTGAATTCTCTCATCTATGTTGAAATTCCCTGGAGACAGATGTCCTGAGAATAAGAAAAAAAATTGTTTTTCAAAATCAGAAGATAACAACCGGAAAAGGATAATGATAAGGATGGAAGATATAAGGAAAATTAGATTTTGGATTCTACATAACGCTTATATTGGACTTAATTTACCTCTAATTTCTTGAGGTCCAGATTTAAATGACTGATTTGAGACTTTTCTCTTTTGTAACATGAGTATTTAATTTGGTTCTCTCTTCTTGGCTAATTCACTAACAATCTATCAATATTATTTACTTTTTCAAAGAACCAGCTTTTTGTTTCACTTGCCTTTTGTGTGTGTGTGTGTCTGTGTGTGTGTGTGTTTGGTTTGTTTCAGTTTCATTTAATTCTGCTCTGATCTTTGTTATTTCTTTTCTTCTGCTGGGTTTGGGTTTGGATTGTTCTTGTTTCTCCAGTTCCATGAGGTAGGAACTTAGATGGTCTATATGTACTCTTTCAGACTTTTTGATGTAAGCCTTTAACACTACAAACTTTCCTCTTAGCAATGGTTTTGCTGTATACCAGAGGTTTTGACTGGTTGTGTCCCTATTGTTCAGCTCAAATAATTGTTTGATTTCCATCTTGATTTCATTCGTGACCCAATGATCATATAGGAGCAAGCTATTTAATTTCCATGTATTTGTAGGGTTTTGAGGGTTCCTTTTGGAATTGATTTCCAGTTTTATTCCACTGTGGTCTGAGAGAGTACTTGATACAATTTCAATTTTCTTAAATTTACTGAGACTTGTTTTGTGGCCTATCACGTGGTCTATCTTGAATAATGCTCCATGTGCTGATGAATAGAACTATATTCTGCAGTTGTTGGGTAGGATGGTCTGTAAATCTCTGTTAAGTCCATTTGTTGTAGTGTATAGTTTAAGTCCATTGTTTTATTTTTTGTTGTTGTTGACTTTCTGTCTTGATGACCTGTCTAGTGCTGTCAGTGGAATATTAAACCCCCCACTATTATTGTGTTGCTGTCTATCCCATTTCTTGTGTCTAGTAGTAATTGTTTTGTAGATTTCAGAGCTCCAGTATTAGGTGAATATATATTTGGGACTGTGATAGTTTCCTGTTGAACTAGTCTTTTTATCATTTTATAACGACCCCCATGTGTCTTTTTAAACTACTATTGCTTTAAAGTCTGTTTTGTCTTATGTAAAAATAGCTACTGCTGCTTATTTTCGGTGTCCATTTGCATAAAATGTCACAAAATTTACCTTAAGTTTATGTGAGTCCTTATGTGTTAGGTGAGTCTCCTGAAGACAGAAGAAATTTGGTTAGTGAATTCTTATCCATTCTGTCATTCTATATCTTTTAAGTGGAGCATTAGACCATTTACATCCAATGTTAGTATTGAGATGTGAGGTACTATTCTATTAATTGTGCTATTTGGTGCCTGAATACCTTATTTTTGTGTTTTTTTTTTTCTTCATTGTGTTATTGTTATATAAGTCCTGTGAGATTTATGCTTTAAGGGAGTTCTATTTGGGTGTATTTTGAGTATTTGTTTCAAGATTTAGAGTTCTTTTTTAGCAGTTCTCGTAGTGATGACTTGGTAGAGGTAAATTCTTTCAGCATTTGTTTGTCTGGAAAAAACTGTATCTTTCCTTCTATGAAGCTTAGTTTCCCTGGATACAAAATTCTTGGCTGATAATTGTTTTGTTTAAGGGGGCTAAAAATAGGACCCCAATTCCTTTTAGCTTGTAGGGTTTCCACTGAGAAATCTGCTGTTACTTTGATAGGTTTTCCTTTAGAGGTTACCTGATGCTTTTTCCTCATAGCTCTTAGGATTCTTTCCTTCATCTTAACTTCAGATAACCTGATGACTATGTGCCTAGGCTATAATCTTTTTATGATGAATTTTCCAGGTGTTCTTTGAGCTTCTTATATTTGTATGTCTAGATCTCTAGAAAGGCCAGGGAAGTTTTCTTTGATTATTCCCTCAAATATATTTTCCCAACTTTTAGATTTCTCTTCTTCTTTGGGAGCACCAACGATTCTTAGGTTTGGAACACTTAACATAGTCCCAAACTTCTTAGAGGCTTTGTTTATTTGTTTAAAACTGTTTTTTTCTTGTCTTTGATGGATTGAGTGAATTTGAAAGCCTTGTCTTCAAGCTCTGAAGTTTTTTTCTTCTGCTTGTTTGATTCTATTGCTGAGACTTTCTGGTACATTTTCCATTTCTCTAAGTGTGTCCTTGACTTCCAGAAGTTGTGATTTTTTTAATTTATGTGATTTCACTGAGGTTTTTTTTTCCTTTCATATCCTGTATCATGTTTTTGATTTCTTGAAGTTGTACTTCACATTTCTCTGGTGGCTCCTTGATTAGCTTAATAATCGACCTTCTGAATTTTTTTCTGACAATTCAGACATTTCAGCTTGGTTTGAATCAATTGCTGGTAAGCTGGTGTGATACCTTGGGGTGTTAAAAACCTCATTTTGTCATATTGTCAGAATTGGTTTTCTGGTTCCTTCTCATTTGGATAGACTATTCCAGAGGGAAGATCTGAGACTCAAGCTGCCGTTCAGATTCTTTTGTCCTATGGGGTGCTCCCTTGATGTGGTGTTCTCCCTCTTCCCCTAGGAATGGGGCTTCCTGAGAGCCAAAGTGCAGTGATTGTTTTTGCTCTTCTGGGGTCTAGCTACCCAATGGAGCTACCAGCCTTGGGGTTCATACTGGGGACTGTCTGCAAAGAGTCTTGTGATATGATCTGTCTTCAGGTCTTTCAGCCATGGATACCATCACCTGCTCTGGTGGAGGTAGCAAGGGAATGAAGTGAACTCTGTGAGTGTCCTTTGTTGTGTTTTTGTTTAGCATGCTGATTTTGCGTTGGTTAACCTCCAGTCAGGAGGTGGTGTTTTCAACAGCACACCAGCTGCAGTACTATAGAGAAGATGCAAACTTGCCCTAGGTTGCCTGGTTATGTATTTATGTTTCTCAGGTGGTGGGCATGGCCATAGAGCTCCCAAGAGATTATTTCCTTTGTCCCTGGCAACCAGGGTAAGTAGAGAAAGACCACCAGGTGGGGGCAGGTATAGGTATGTCTGAGCTCAGACTTTCTTAAGCGGGGCTTACTGTGGCCGCTGTGGGCAATGGGAGTGTGATTCCCAGACCAGAGGAGTTATGTTCTCAGGGGGATTATGGCTGTCTCTGCTGTGTCATACAGGTTGCCAGGGAAGTGAGGGAAAGCTGGCAGTCCCAGGCCTCACCCCACTCCCACACAGCCTGCAATCCCAAAGGCTGATCTCACTCCCACCTTGCTCCTCCAACAGCATCGAGTCTATTTCCAGGCAGTCAGTGACCAGGGCTGACAACTTGCCCCAGGCCATCAGCCTCCCCACTGAGAAAGCAAGTCCTTCAGCATCTCAGGTAGCCTACAGTGGCGATCCAGTTTCTTCAGAGCATCTTTGGATCCTCTCAGCTTTCCTGGTATGTTCCTGTGGTAGTTCTTAGATGTTCACGATGTGAATCTCCACATGCTGCTCGGTCTGTCCAAGAAGGAGATGCAAGCTAGTCTTGCCTCCTATCCACCATCTTCTTTGGGACTTCAAGTTTTAATGAACAAGACTTGAGTTGCTTCTCTGTCAGTCCAATCAATTTGGTTATTGTATCTTTAATCAAATTGTTACCCTATCTATTTTTGTTTCCAAACAGCTAACTACTACTAGCACTAAAATAATTGGGGGAAACTCATGACATAAAATTAAATTAATAAAAAGTATGACCTTTAGGTTTTAAAAACTAATGACTGCCTTTTGCATAATCACAAAGGGCCTCCTGGCAAGTATATTATACAGAGGATTCCAGATATACATGGTCCCTGCCCAGCCCTGGCAAAATTATCTGAGAAGGGAAGATGAGAGAGCTTCACTTCTTAGTGCAGTAGATCAGACACAATACTTTAATCATGGAATGAACTTATCTACAAATATTGATGATAATGATGATGATGATAATAATAATGTGAATAAATTATGCCAAACCTGATGTTTTCACATTTAGGAAAGTGGAAAATGCATAGATTCTGTTGCTTTTCTCACTTTCTTTTGAGAATTTTAAATTGATATAATACATTGCACCATTTGAAAATACTCTTTGGTTTTCAGGAGACAGAATAAAAAGCAGAGACAGAGTAAAGTGTCCTCTGTACAGAAGCTGCATCTTTAAGGGAGAGAGTGCCCTGCAACTAAAAATGTAATTCTTGCTCTGCAGTATCATTGCAGAGGATGGTTTGAAAATAGAGTAGACAGCTGTTTCTTCACGACTTTCTTTTGTTGAAAGCCGCATCATGCTCACTAAAATAAGCCTTGAACTGCTCTTCTTGTCTATCTGAATAGGTCAACTAGAATGGAGAATTTTGCAATACAGCTTCTTGTAAATGCTATGCATCCTTTTCATTTGGATAACTCCAACTTCTTCAGTGGTTTTGTAAACAATGAACAAGCGTTAAGTATCCTAGATTTGGCGTAAGCCAAGACCAGCTCTGCCACCTGGCGTGTGTTTGCGTCTATATATTTCCTCCTCTGTGGTAGTAAAATATCAGTAATACTTGCCACACTGCATTGTTTTGAGAATTGAGATAACCACATATATAAAATATTTAACAGAATACTTGGCAAACAGAAGGCACTAAAAATATTTGTCATTTTTATTATATTCATGTTCATTATTTCAAACAATGGTGATTCCACAGTCACAAATAGCTCTGTGAGGAAGCTAGAGCTTCTTTGTACACAGCCAAGACTTTTTGGATTGCTGGTTTGCAAGTCATCTAAAGTAAAATACTGTTTGTTGAACAATATCATGTTTTGTACAAAGTTCAGTTTAAAGTACCAAGGTCAAATAAATTACTTGAATGCTGTCTGTTAAAATACAGAAATAATTTTGATTTGTGACTTTTTGTCTTCTCCAGGATAAGGAAAGAGAAATGAAGAGAATTTGTGGAATTGAATTGAGCTAAATATAGTTAGAGATTCTGGAACAGGGGATTCTATGAAGATGGTGACTGCACAGTAGTACCCTTTCCCCCACTACCTACTTATATGCGTCAGTGTCTCCTCCCTGAGTTCCTAAGAACTCTTTCCTGAAATTCTTAGGCCCACTGGTGTCTGTGTGTATGTGAGATGTTGGTTTGGACAACTAATGAAGAGCCATGTATCATTTGGGCTTGATAATCTCTGTAAGCCAGGACTTGCATAGCACAGATCACAAGAACTTGACCTTCATGCTCCTCTGTCTAGGAAAGTCCTAGTAGATTTGGGTGTTGAAAATCTTCTTCCAACTGCCTCAGAAGGGGACAGGTGACTCCCCTGCTTTTATTATACAGTCTTCTCAGAATACATACCAATGTCTTTATAATGACCTGCACAGTTTCGCAGTTCAGACCTCATCTCTCATTGTCTCTAATTTCTTGCTTTTACTCTAGCCACATTGGCCTCTTTTTGTTTTGTGAGCATCTGCAGCATACTCCCACCTCAGGGTCTTTGCAAATGCTACATCCTCTGATTGGGATGCTCTTCCCAGATGCCCACAAGTTTTGCTCTCTGGTCCTCCTCAAATTTTCCGTTAAATGTAAAACTTTTTCCCCATCATTCCACTTAAAATTCAACCCCAAAGTGTACGGGTTTTCCTAGTTTCTTGTTTTTTACCTAATGCACTTATAACTTTTTCAAATACTTTTACAGATTGTTTTGTCAAATGCCATATATCTTATTTCTTTAAAATTTGTTTAGCTTACAAATGTATTTATTAAATTTGTCTTCTGCCTCCCCCAAGGAATACAAGCTTCTACAGTTCTAGAAAAGTAATAATAAAAAAAAAAATAAAAATTTATGCACTGGAAAGACAAATTTAGAATTTAAGAATAAACTTAGAAATGAAGATATTCATGAGAAAGTGAAATTTTAATGAATGTTGAAAATGTAACCAATGCTTTTGAATAGGATCACTAAAGATAAAGTGAACTCATTCAAATTTAATGTATTAATTTAATACATAATAATCCCAACATTTAAAAAATTATCTAAAATGATATTCAAATTATGGGAGAAATAACCTCCCCCACATAGGCAAGGAAAATATTGAAAATATAATTTAAATGATAATTCAAAGTAATGGAATCTGAGTATTTTCCACATTAGTGATTCTGTGCAAGAAGTGATTTTTCCAGTCCATTTCCATGAGTAATTCAGTCCATTTGATTAGCTTTCAAAGTGTAGCTTCTCAATGCTTTAGACTCACAAATACGTGACAAGTGTTAAAAGGGTTTGCTAGTCTCTTCTCTTGTTCAACCCACAGTGTATTTTTTTCATCCTAATTATACAGTGGTGTGTTGTGAATTTGAAGAACAAAGATTCAAAATATTTTGTAGTTTAGAAATTGTCTGCAGGTTATAGAAATAAAGAGTAAAAATAGTGGAATATTTTAAGTTGTTTATTTCCAGTGAAGATGTAGAATTTAATTCTATTTTTAAAGTTTTTTTTTAGAATTACCATGTGTTACATGTGAGTTTATTGCTGTCTGAATTGTTACAAAGAAAGAATCTCTGTCCATTTTCTATTTATTAAATTTAGTCATGTTTTTCTTCAGTATCTCTATCCCATCAATTTTTGTTTTGTTCATAATGTGTATTACTTTGGGTTCTCCAGAGAAACATAACGAATAGTATAAGTAGATAGATAGCTATATAAAGATAGCTACATAAATATATCTACCTTTAGTTTAGTCTATCTTTAGTTTATCTTTAGTCTCTCAGTTTCTAAGTTTTCCATATGCTTAGGAAATCCTCAGAATTAGGGCACATGGTGAGACTTACAGTTATTCTTTTAACATTTTTCTGCGGCAAGCAAAAAGAAAGGAGAAATTTGGGCTTCTGAGAATAGACAAATAAAGGTGGGTACTCAAGGAGATGTGGAATCCAGGTGGCAGCTGTTTCTTCCCCATTCAGGTTATCTTGTTTACTTGAATATACAAATGACAAAACTGGCACTTTGCCACTGAAAGGTTAATTTATCTTGAATGTTAGCATAATTTTAGAATTTATTATACTGAAAGAAAAGAAAAAGCATGTGGGGTGTCTTGTTTTCTTTTCCTATGACCTTCAGGCAGTCAACTACTCTATTATGTAAACTTAGGCTAGACTATCCCATTGCCTCCCACTGCCTGGTAATTTTTGTAAATTTAGAAATAATTACATATTTTTGGAAAAGTTGCAAGAATAGTACAAAAATTTTTCATATAATCCTCACCTACGTTCCCCTATTTTTTCACATTTGCTTTATTACTCTCTTAAATATATACATACATACATATAAAATAATAATTGTAAATTGCAAACATGGTATTGCTGTACTCCTAAATACTTCAGTGTGCATTATCTCCATGCAGGAGCATTCCCTTAATATTACCACAATTAACATATAAGGAAATTAATATTGACACAATATTTTACACAATCAATTGCTCCTTTCTGATTCCTTGTTTTATAATTTACTTTTAAACATTAGGGCACACATACTATGGGCAATTTTTTTGTTGTTTTCACTTTAATAAGTACCAAGTGTTATTTCAATTACATTAAAATAGAACTATGTCATGGTTTTTATTCTTACATAATACTACATTATGAATTCACCAAAATTGGCCAATATGATCTTCAAAATCTTGTGGAAAAAAATCCCTAAGAGTATGCAAGCAAAGTAGTAGAATATAATTAAAATTATAGTTTTTCTTTTTTTGCAGTAGAGTCATATGAGATAGCCCATCTTCATTGGTAAACATTTTTATGAATGTCAATAATCTCTACCTCCCTTGTAAAGCCACTTGTTACACTGTATTGTTACTACACATTTATGCATCTTCAAATCCCACTAGACTGTTAGACTGCAAAATTAGTACAGGCAGAAACTGTGCCTCCTTCATTAACCAATGCATTGTGGATACTGAATCAACTGGTTGAATGAATACGTGAATAGTAAGTATGACACAGAAGAGAATCTAGCTGCCACCTTGTTATGAAACAAATGGCCATCAGGAGTAATCCTCCTTACTCTCCTGGCTGACCCTACCCAAACTGTTATCAACATGTATGTCTATACTCACTTTTCTTCTCATTGCAGAAGATTAGGTATGCCCTCCTCATGTCTCCTGCTTCCTATTCCATCCTTAGGTTCCAGGCTCTTGCTCTGTTGGTCATATGTAGTATTCCTCTCCTATATCTTCAACTATTTTTTTCTTTTTTTTTTTTTTTTTTTGGTTTTCTTCCTTCCCCATATCCAAAATGTAGGCTTCGTTCTTCCCACCAAATAAAGCCATCTCTTGTTTCTACTACCTGTAGCCAGTATCTAGTCTCTTACTTCCCCTTTTCCTGCAGAGCTTCCTAAAAACATAGCTTGTTATGTATTTCTGTTATCTTATCTCCTGTGTATTACTCAAGTACACTTGATCTATATTCATTTCTTAATATTCTAAAGGTAGTTCTGGCTTAAACAATGATATGCATATTTTCATATTTTGTGGACACCATTCCATTTTGATTGACCCTCTGCTCCCTGACATCATTCTTTCTGGTTTCTATACATTGGAATTTAGTTGGATTTGATGTTTCTTGAATGGACAAATGCATCTCCTGCATATATTTTACTAGAATTGAGTAGTCATCTAGAGAATGCCATGTAGATGAAAGCAGAACAGGTCAAGACATATTGCTTGTTCCATTTTTCTTCATTTCATCTTGATATGGCTTGGCTCTGTGTTCCCACCCAAATCTCATCCCAAATCCCCATGTGTTGAAGGAGGGACCTGGTGGGAGGTGATTGGTTCACAGGAGCTGTTTCCTTAATGCTGTTCTCATGATAGTGAGTGAGTTCTCATGAGATCTGATGGTTAAAAGTGTGGCACTTCTCCTAATTCTCTCTCTCTCTCCTGCCACCATGTAATAGGTGCCTTGCTTCCCCTTTGCCTTCTGCCATGATTGTTTCCTGAGGCCTCCTCTGCCATGAGGAGCTGTGAGTTAAACTTCTTTTTTTAATAAATTACTCAGTCTCAGGTAGCTCTTTACAGCAGTATGAAAATGGACTAATACACACCTCATTTTATTTTTATTAAGATAAAGAACATTTTAAAATGCATTCTGAAAACTAACGACACACTGAGTGAATCATTGTTAAATTAAATGTTTCTATGTCAATTTGTCTGATAATTTTCTCTTCATTACTATGATAGCCATCCAAAGATAAGGTTCCTTTTTATTTAACATGAGGAGGACGCTAACAAAATTATTATGCTTTGGGACACAGAAAAATTTATGAGAAATGTTACCATGTATACCACAAAATAAGACTGAGCTTCACCCATGAGCTGATGAAATCCATTATATAATATTTTTGTTTTGAATTATTTCTTATTTTCTGAAGGTCTGAATACATCCTAAATTGTTTGAGTAAATCAGGAGGTGACTAAGCTTCATGCTGGTAAGAAATGAGAGAAGAAATATTTAAGTCTACAAAATGTATGTATTTAAAATAATTATAAATGATATTTTATAGGGAATAATTTGAAGAAAATACAATGATCTTATCACTAAATTTATAAAAATATAAATTGTGGATTATGTTTTTATAGTTTTGATGAGTTTGAATACCCAAGAATAGAAAAATAAAGTCCTTACTTTCAGAAATAGGAGGTGTAGCATGATGCTTTTCAGATTAAGAAAAGTGGTATAATATTTCCGCCTCTCTCTTAGTTCTATTGTGCCTGTATCTCATACTTCTGGCTGTGTTAATATCCCATAATATCTCATACTTCTGGCTGTGTTATAGGTTGGACATGCTACTTTACTGTTAGTCCTATATATCCCCAAGATATTGTGTTAACATTTACGGACCCGTGAGTAATAGGTACACAGTTTAACAACGGAAACATTTGTAGTTTTATTCATATAGTCGATCTCAATTAAAACCAAAAAGAGAGCTTCAATATTACAAAAACTCCCAGTTAATACAGGCATCTTGAATTAGCCTACATGCCAACTTGACCACTGATAAGGAGATTCTTCTCTTTCTTTTTCTCAAAACCAACTGGTTATATGGCTCAGGGATAGCGATGTTTGGGTAGCTCTCTTAGCTCTGAGAAAGGGTTTCTAAGTCGGCATGTGAGTTTCAGCACTCCTACAAAAAAAGAGCATGAACTCTGGATGATTTAACCCCCTACTTTCCAACAGTAAGGTGACTGAGGAAGTCGCCAAACTTTCTTTTGCCTCAGTATTTTCCACTGTAAAAAAGGGATCACATTGTTACCTGTGAGGTTTATTGTAGGCTTAACTGTGTCAATAAATGTGAAGTACTCATGAAAGGAGCTGGTAGAAAGTAAATAATGTGCTAGCTGTTTGGTTTTCAGAGGCCTATATCACTGATAATTTATCTTTGAATAGGAAGTTCAAGTGCCATATCAAGGCTCATCACTAGATTTGTGATCTTGGGCATTTTACATGATCCATGTGACTTTATATTTTTCACTGGTAAAACGAGATCAATAATTCCTGTCCCCATTATCCCACAATGACTTGATAGGTTTTCTCTTGTGAAGGTTCATGGTGGTACAGAATGTTTCTCGGCCTCTTCATCAGGCTCGCAACAGGGGTGCCCCATTTACTTGGCCAACCATGCTCCTCCTTGAAGGAGGGAGCACATAAGCGAGTGTGTGAGGGATCAAGTGAGCCATTCCAGGAGCCAACATGAGCAAGCTCTGTGCAGCAGTGACCAGGTGGGGTGCCTGTGACCCTGAGGCTCCAGAAGAGGTGATACAATGCTCCTTTAGTTCCGCTGGTTATAGATGGCTATGTGTTAACAGCTCAATTTGCCCCTTGTCTCATCGTGTGGGGCAGCTGCCCTCCACCAGAGAGGGCAAAGGGCTGGTGTGACAGCCTGTTTTGGGTACCTGCACTCAGTGACTCCTGAGCTCTTGTCTGGTGTCCAAGCGAATGAGGTCGCATGGATACTTGAAGGATGCTGAACGTGAATAATTTTATTGAGCAATGGGAATGGCTCTCAGTGGAAAGGAGAGCTGCAGAGGGAACGGGAAGGGCAGATAGCTCTCCCTGAAGTCCAGCCGTGTCTTCTTCAAAATCAAGCCATCTCTTCATCGCCAAAGTCCAGCCATTTTGTCTCCAAAGTCAAGCCGTCTTGCTGAAGTCAAACTGCCTCTCTCCCTTTACTGACCAAGTCCAGGGTCCTTATAGGCAAAGGATGGGAATGGGGCGGGCCATAGGTAGTTTTGGAAAAGGCAACATTCAATTGGTAAAACTGGATTATTCAGAAAGTACCAATCAGGAGAGAATAGGCAAACAAGAATAGAAATTCTCACTTTGGGCCACAGGTTTCAGGCTACTTTGGCTTGAATGTGGGATTTCAATGGAGATCTGCCCCTATCTGCCTAGAATTTCTCTGCCTCCTGCCTGTACTAATGGTACACAACAGCAAACATCACACAATGCAGGTAGGAACTCACAGGCTAAGGGTGAGCAGGAACACAGGTCTCTGTTTTTGCAATAGTCTGGAGAGATGTGCTTAGACAATGGGACTGGGTGCTGACAGAGGTCATCTGCCTTCTGCTGCTTTCTATTTTTAATTGAGTAAGTATAACAATGATGTTTCTCAGGGGAACAGATACTTTAACGTTCGGAGCAAGTTTTCTAATGATGTGCTGGCAAAAGCCAGCTCTCTAGCACTTGGAGATGGTGAAGGAATTTGCCCGGCCACCCAGAGAGAATGCTCCAGCATTCCTTTTCTTCATATAATTAAAGGACAAAATGTAAGTAATATATTGTCAAAATGGTAAAGCATTACATAAATTAATTGAGTCTATCTCTGAATATCAAAAAGTAATAATGAAATATTAAAATGAAGAATGTAATTTTCTGTGTGGAGATTATAAAACACACATGAATACTATGTTCTTAATCTTCAATAGATGACTTCTATTTAAGTATTTTATTCATTTATTTATTTTTAGAGATGAGGTCTCACTCTGTTGTGCAGGCTGGAGTACAGTGGTGCAATCATACCTGACTCTAATTTCAAACTCTTGGGCTCACAGGATCCTGCTACCTCCTAAATCACTGGGATTACAAGCATGAGCTACTGCACTTAGCTATTTAAATATTTAAAAATCTAATCTTAAAATAATCTTTTTAATGGTGAATCTTTAGTGCACAACTGGGGTGAGTGGTGGAATCAAAGGCCAAGGAAATTAAAATAATAACTGAAAATGAACAAATTGTTTTGCTTTAATAAAATTATATTTCTAAAATCAGTAGCAATATTTGAAAGCCACTAATTTGGATACATTCTTTTTTAAATAACAAAATCTTTTTTTGTATATTCAGCAGAAGAAAATTTACATGTATATTTGTATATAATATTGGAGCTTAAGTGGAAGTTTTAATTTGCATGGCCAAACTTCAATGAGGAAGTAGAAAGCTTTATAACTTGCTCGATATACAGTAGGTAATATGTGATAGAGGTAGAACTCAGATCTGCATTTGCTGTAGTTCAAAGCTATGGTTTCTCATTCTAGAAATATTTAGCTTGCTACACTATACAAACCGATACTGCCCTGTGACCACTGCCGGCTTCATAGGCCTGATTGCCAGGAAGTCACATGGGGCCCTGTGCTTGCATGAATGTGCTGCTGTTTCCATCCTGAATTCTTAATAATAGTTGAAGAAGGGGCCGGGCACGGTGGCTCAAGCCTGTAATCCCAGCACTTTGGGAGGCCGAGACGGGCGGATCACGAGGTCAAGAGATCGAGACCATCCTGGCGAACACGGTGAAACCCCGTCTCTACTAAAAAATACAAAAAACTAGCCGGGCGAGGTGGCGGGTGCCTGTAGTCCCAGCTACTCGGGAGGCTGAGGCGGCAGAATGGCGTAAACCCGGGAGGCGGAGCTTGCAGTGAGCTGAGATCCGGCCACTGCACTCTAGCCTGGGCGACAGAGCGAGACTCCGTCTCAAAAAAAAAAAAAAAAAAAAAAGTTGAAGAAGGAACATCACGTTTTAGTTTTCACTGAGCTCGACAAATTATGTAGCTAGTCCTGCTTCTGGAAAATATCTTCACATCTCTTTAAATAGTCTCTGTGTTTGTAATGAATGTGATACAACCTATTCTAATTAATGAGAAAAATTGTCACGGGACAACCATGACTGATCCTTTTCTTTTCATTATTAGTAAAACAGCTTCACGTCTCAGATACCAGTTTCTCTTACCTATGACAATTGCACTTAGTGACCCCAAATGTGCTTGCTTGTTGCTGAAGAGCTCTCTACCCATAATGATGCTTCCTGAAAGTTCTTCAAAGGAAAATACTCTACTGAGCCCTTCTGTACCTGCCTAGAATGCTCTTCATTTGGTTTATGCAACCTCTTAGCAAACCACAGGGGCAGTTGTAACTTCCTCTAGTTTACTGAGGGGATACTTTGGCCCTTCCTGCATCTATCTTCAAAATACTAAGTCTATGGGAAAGAGAGACAAAGAGGTGTTAAAACACTATCAATAGACTATATCTCCCACCTAGAAAGAATGTACAATTTTGATCTCATTGTGTTTCTGTAGCACATTATGCAAATGTCTTTAATAGCCCTTATCACCTGCTAGAGTTGTTGTTGGTGTAATTGTGTTTCTCCTCCCCTACTAGGCTCCTTAAGTAGTAGGATACAGCCTTGATCATCTTTTTTTTTTTTTTTTTTTTATCTTTAGAGCCTGAAATTTAGCCCAAACTTTGATAGGTGTTTATTAAAATGAAATGAAATAAAATGTCGAAGTTCCCCCTTTATTCAGTAACTTTGGCAGTATATATTTCAATGACTATTATGCATTTTTTCAGGTGAGTTATGTAGAAACTTCCCCAAACTAAAACTAATGAATCCTCAAAACAGGTATGTAAGTGCTTCATTACCTAAAAGCAATGTTTCCAATTAGTTTCCGCTTCTGGGTTTTATTTTCCCAATGCAATTTAGCTAATGTTTTCGCTAAAGAGAAACTGATCCACTTATTAATGTCCTAGCATAAGGTAAAGTGAATCACTATCAGCATAAATCCTTCTCCAATAGCATTTGACAAAAACCATTGATAATTAGGTAGGCAACCACAAACTGATTTATCAGACAGCAGGATCATAAAATGCCTTTTGCTCTTTTCTCATTTGATTTTCTTTGTCCTGGAATACTGCACTTATATGTGAAATTAGTGTCTCTTGAATGACACAACGTGATTGAGGCCATCTTCATTGTAACAAAATCATTTTTCCACATTAATAAATGTTATATATTATAATATGTAATATATCTAAATTTATAGTTTTAGAACAATTTTTATAACTATATATAGTTTTATAAGTAATAGAATCAATCTTCAAACTCATTAATCAGGTTAATAAAAATCTCAGCAATTGAAAAATATAATTAAATGTATTCAACCTGATAAGAGTATCTATCCCGATGTTTCAATTACACTTATGGGTATGTTATTAGTATGCATATTCCAAATTTGGATAAAACTCTTAGAAACCTAATATGTTATCCATCATAATTGTGGCTATCATATTGTATGCCACAAAAAGAACTAAATTATCTTGTCAAATGCTGATTATAATAAACTTCCACCAGATTTTTAACCATGACTATTGTAAGTTTTTGTCACCCACAGGGATTATTTTGAATTCTTCTCTGAAAGTATTTGCAATCAGATTCAAGGAAAAGACTAACAGGTATTTGTATGTCCTCTTAAATATAGGTTTCCAATATGTTTAAGATCAATGGGCAAAATAAATTTTTTTTTAAACTTTAATGAAGAAACTGATGGGTTTATAAAATTTCTAATCAAGAACAAGCAGAACAAAAATTAATTACATGAGATTGAACAACTAATGAAGATAATGTTTTTATGACATTTAAAATATTGTTGATTCTTTATTAAATGTTATTTTTTTCCAAATTTAAGAAATTTTTGTTCTCTCAAACTATTTGAACTTTACAGAAATTTGGTAAAATATACTTTTGTAAACAAAGATAGAAGAATTTGCTTTTTCTCCCTCTTTGATTCTACCAAAATTCAAAAATGTTCAAGATTATTCTTATGACAATATGGTTACTTGCATAAGTCCAGTAAAAATCTGCTTTCTCTGTATAGCAGGATACAATTTGAAACACTGATTATATTACCAAGTCTTCGACTGAAATATCACATTTGAGAATGCCTGGTTTCAAGGGTTCCTTACAGTACAGCCACCTTCCTAGCAGATAAAAATGGTTACTTCTTGGCAGGCCCAGAAACCTTAAAGAGTATATGTAAAATCTAAAGTCTGCTTTGGTTTGGCTTTCTAGCCTCAAGAGGTTTTCTGAGATTCCTTTATAATCAGCATATGGGAAAAATCATATTTCCAAAGAAAAGCCACAATAATACCTATTATTAAGCTGTAGCCCTGGGCATTGTTTTCAAGTTTTTGTTATCTAACAATAGACTAGACTAGATCCTGAATTCTTTTACATTCTTCCAATCTAACTTTCTTTCATGGAGTTATTAAAATTGGGAACTGCTGTGTTCTTAATGCCTCATATGCTAAAGCTATAATAATTTTAAGGAGCAAGACTTGTACTTAATGTATTGGCCACACAAAAAGTTTACCAAACCCACCTGATGCCATAACTAAGAGACACTCAAATTGCAAACCGGGACAAGAAGTTGACATTTTCATGTAGTAGACAGTTTTCCACAGATGCCAGAGCAAGACTCCATGTCATAATGAGATTCTTACCCCTCTTAATGCCTACCTTTTCCACTTGGCAGGATAATAGATATCTGATTCACTCAATTAGTTGCCTTTAAGTCTAGATTCATGGCTCTAAACCATTATGCAAATGGAGATTGTTATATGACTATTAATTTGACTCTGTATTTTCCATTTTTAAACTTTGTATTTGCCACTTGTTAAAATTCTGCAGAAGTGTAACTCTTAAAATAATACTGGCCCAGTTATTTGAGATGATAGCAAAAGACTACATAAGAGACAAAATTGAACTTAATAATGAACTCTAGGTAGGCTTAGCCTGAGAGCCACTTCCTTCAAACCACCATTGTTATTCAAATGCAGTTAAAAGAGTTCTGACACTGACTCCTACTCACCATTCTCCCAACATGGGACCAGACCAACAAACTGGAATAGGTTCATTCTGGCACTAAGAGATAACACAAACCTAACTATAGGATGATTGATCAATGATGTTTTCAGAGAAATAGCTTGATCAATAGGGGGAAATGAGAAAGTTGTCAGAATAAAAATAGAGTTGCTTGTGTTAAAAATGAAATCTTAAAAATTGAGCCAGGAAAGGCTACGAAAAGAGGGTTCCCATGTATAAATGCCTGATAAAAATGATCACAAAAGACTGCAAATTCTGCAGTCTTGAACAAAGGCTATTACAACTTCACACAAAGAATAATTCTGAAAAGACATGTCTAACAACTGCCTATTCAACATCAAACTAGTGTCACTCTTGTTATTGATTCTTGTAGCTAAAGATACTTATATAAGAATTATGTGATCCTCTTCATTTTTTCTTTAAAGACTTTTGTCTTCCTTTACTTCCCTGAATATGCACACAGTTTACTATGGCACACATATACCCATTACAATGCCCTACTCCCAAATAAATATCTTTTTCTTTTTTTTTAGTTTGTTATTTAGATTGACAAAGGTAACAATATTAGCTAATGTACAAAATCAATTGTATTTCCATATACTGGAAATAAAAAACTAGAAAATATAGTTGAAAGATACCACGTCCAAAAGCATCAAAACATTAGATATCTGGTAATAAAAGTAATAAGAAATATGTAAGGAACTTTTTTTTTGTACTGTGCTAACTACAAAACTTAGATGACAGAGATTAAAGGAGCCCTAAGTAAAAGAGAAATATATCACGTTTTCATATTAGATGTTTCAATATTGTCAAAATATCAGTTCTCCATAAATTTATCTAAAAATTCAATAAAAATCCAAATAGAAGTTCCAGCGGGGTTTTTTGTTTGTAATGTAGAAAGTGGGTAGAGGGGAGTAGCCAGATGCTATTGATTGTGTAATAAGTCTTTCAGCAGTGTTTGGCGTTTTAGATTATTCAAATATTTTACTTTGATAAATAAAAATTAATTTTAAAAGTTTTTAATGTACCTTCAATGTCCCTGCTCCGTGATAAGCTAGATAGTCCAGAAACGATCCAAAGATACAATGTTGAGAAACATCAGTGTTTAATGAATAGGTACACAAGAAGATTTAATAGAGCCTAAAGATGCGTGGCAAGAATAAAAATATCGGCCGGGCGCGGTGGCTCAAGCCTGTAATCCCAGCACTTTGGGAGGCCGAGAAAGGCGGATCACGAGGTCAGGAGATCGAGACCATCCTGGCTAATACGGTGAAACCCCGTCTCTACTAAAAAATACAAAAAACTAGCCGGGCGAGGTGGCGGGCGCCTGTAGTCCCAGCTACTCGGGAGGCTGAGGCAGGAGAATGGCGTAAACCCGGGAGGCGGAGCTTGCAGTGAGCTGAGATCCGGCCACTGCACTCTAGCCCAGGTGACAGAGCGAGACTCCGTCTCAAACAAACAAAAAAAGAATAAAAATATCTCAGAGAATGGGTTTTCTGTAAACCAGTGAAAGAGTTTAGGAAGGAATGGTCAACAATACTAAATGCTGTACAGAATCCAATTAAGGTAAGATTTAAAAGTACCCCTTGGTAAAAAATAAGGTCATCGTAGATATGCAAGAGAAATCACAGTGGACTTGTGGTGAATAAGAGGCGAGGAAGTGGAAAAAGAAAATAGAGAAAGTTGAAGAAGCTTAAAATGAAAACAACAACAACAACAAAAATGTTAAAGGTAAAGGTAGCTATGCGATCAAAGGAAACTTTATTTAAAATAAGGTCCTCAGCATGTTTAAATACTGGTAAGAAAAACGTTCTTGGGATTAGTTCCCAAACTTGGCTGTGCACAAGAATCACCTGGAAAACTTTTTAAAATTTTAGTGCCTGTATGTGGCATGGTGATGGGAATATATATGAAATCTTTGTACATTCCAACCAATTTTGCTGTGAGCCTAAAAGTACTCATTTAAAAATATCAAATGCCCCAATTGTACTTTAGATAAATGAAATCATTCTCTGGGGTTAAGACCAAAGCTTCAATAGTTTTTTAAAGCTTCCAGGTGATTCCAATGTATAGATAAGTCTGAGAAGTGCTGCATTATTCTAACATTTCTCAAAATTAAAATTATCTTGAGAATTTGTTATTAATAAAAAACAGATTGCTGGGTCTCATCATCCTCAGAGTTACTGATTGACTAGGTCTAGGGTAGGACTCATTCGTTTGCCTTTTTGGAAGTTCCCAGATTACGTTAATGTTGCTGACTCAAAGCCACACTTAGAGTGACATTATATTCCAGAGAGGGAGACTGAAGATAAAAGAACGAGGATATACCTGAAGATCCCCAGCCATGCTGCATACAGATGGGGTGATTTGGATGATTCCAGTGGTCCTCTAAAATGTTTCATAAGCCTTCATAATTTTCTCAACTTGTTGCCTTCAGCAAGCAGCTCACAGAATTCTGGCTGAAGTCTGGTAGTTTGCTCGAGTGCCAACATTTTCAAGTGTGGTTCCCATTAGTAGTAGCAGCAGCTCCACCTGGTAACTTGTTAAAATGGAAATTATCAGCACACCCAAGACATGTGGAATCAAATACTCTGGGGATGAGATGCAGCAATCTGTGTTTGGAAAGACCTTCCAGGTGATTTTGATACATGCTAAAGATGAAAATCACTATTTCAGTGAATGGCGTATTTTACGTTTTCAAAAGCCAGTCTGTACATCTAATTCCCCCTACTAGAGGCTGTCTTTGCTTCTTGTGCCCTTGCTTCCACTTAATCATCCCTAATGCCTACCAAGTCATCTGAAGAAACTTCACTTGTGCTATGATTTGTTATGGGAATGTCACTGGCTGTAAGTGCTGTCAAAGCTTCCAATCCTTAGGGTGCTAGATAAGCACCAATTAATCTACAATGTGAGAGGCAAACTTTGTCCCTGAAACAATTTCACCTGTGTCAGGAAGCCTACATGGTCTCTTCTTGAGCAATGTTACCAACTTCTAATCCTCAATACTCAAAACACAAAGGATGAGACTAGACACCACAGTATATACTTTCTTCTCGTCCTCCTGTAACTGTTTTGTTACATGAAATGTATTGGAATAGTTGAGCTGAGGACAACTTTATTTTTTAACACAACCTACATAAATGGTTTAGAACCTTGTTCTGGAACATGAGCAATGAAATTTTATCTTTTGTGCTTAGTGTTTGCAAGCTTGACCAAAAAACAAGCGTAAAATGTTCCATTAAAAAATTCTGTTAACAACTTCAACCAAAGTTTTCTTCCTCTAAAAAAAGTTTGAATCTCTATGAATGGGGGCAAAAAAACAAGATAACAGTATGTGAAAATTTCTAACTTTCATCATGTACAAATGTTCTGTGTGAGCACAGCATATCTGAACTATCAGCATTCAGTTGAACATGACTGTAATAACACTGTCTAATATATACTAAGCATTCAGTATGTATCACACATTGTAATGAAAATTACCTAATTTTATATTCCAAACCTGATTCTGTCAGATCTACACAGAGAGGGAAAAGTTGGTCTGTCTCCAGGGGATGTAGGCAGGGAAGTTTCATAAAAGAAATTGTGAACAAGACACATAATTTGGAAATGAGATTGCTTCCCAAGAATTCTGTAGCAGAAAATATCATGTTATTTATTTTCTTGTTTAAATTAATTTTGTTTCAAGT
The DNA here is from genome assembly GCF_007565055.1 of Rhinopithecus roxellana. Lineage (NCBI taxonomy): Eukaryota > Metazoa > Chordata > Mammalia > Primates > Cercopithecidae > Rhinopithecus > Rhinopithecus roxellana. Next base: position 110,948,831 of record NC_044549.1, on the reverse strand, counting down.
TTCTTTTCATTCATGTATGAGAAATGCCATTTTATGATTGAAAAACTTTTTTTCTTGAGAAAAAGTGGTGTGTGCCATTTTCCCAATAAAATGTCCTAAAAGATTCCTAAGAAATGTTACAAAGCATAGAGAACTGGGGTAAGCTTATAGACTAGGGTCTTGTCCCCTGGAAGACAGGAATTTCCACTTCCTCCTGGCCACCCCACAGTATGAGGTTCTTTATGTGAGTCTACCAGGACAGTGCACCCAACAAACATCTTCAGGCATACATGTGGGTCCATTTGCCTCTGGATCTTTGAAGGGGAGTAAGGGACAGATCCCTGCGCCTTGGCAACATGTGCCTCAAGTCTGTTCCCTCTCCCTTTGAGTGAACCACTTCTGCTGGCTTTAAATTTTTGATCCCAAGTCTTTCTAGAATGTCCTAGACTATACCCTTTTAAGCATAAACTTTTGCAAACAAAAATCTGTTATTTTCTTCTGTGGACAGAAATCCTAACCACAAGGGGAGGATTTATCCAAAACATTAAATAGTAACACTTGTATAATTAGGACTGCTCTATCTAGATACTTTTATAAGAAAGAATAGCTTTTCTGTGGAAGTATCCATGTCTTGCTTTATTATATTTCACTGAGTCTTTATCTCTTTTGATCCCTTTAAGAGAGTGTCTGTGTAGTTCTGATGTAGGATGACCTGGTATTTGGATATTATCATTCATTGAAACCAATAATACTTGTGAATTATCATAAATATTTTAGTTAATTAAATAGTGATATATAATTGAAAATATTCCAAATTCAAAGATATTTCATAGGTAATATGAATAAAAAAATCACCCGTTAAATAGTGTGCTAGATTGTTTAAAAAAAAAAAAATCCACAGTATTTTAGAGCTCTTCCCATCAAGAAGTGGAATCTCTTTCAACATCCCTTGAATGGGGATTTAGCCATGTTACTTGATTTGGTCAATGGGACATTAACAGACATGATGCAAACAGAGGTTTGAAATGTGCTTGTGCATTAAGGATGTGTTCTCTGGCTCCGTTTGCAACCCACCTGTGATATAACGAAGCTAAGCTAGGTGTGAATAAGTCCAGAGAAAGAAGCCTGTCCTAAAAAGAATAACGGATGTGACTTTTTTCCAATGAAGTGGACTAAATCTGATAAGTAGAAATCCACACAGTTTTTAAGGGAGTTGTATAAGCATAAACTAAAAGAGACTAAGACATTCTAAAGTGAAGAGATCTCTGTTTTCAATATTCATAGACAGAAACCTACAAAAGTTACTCAGCTAAAAACATGGTAATTTCATTTAGAAAAGAAAAAAAATGTTTCAGAAGGCAGACACAAAATTCCAGAGATTAGAGTAGAACAATGCACTGGAAAGCCACTCCCAGGGAGCAGAATTTTCTCTGTCACCAGAGTAAGGGGAACTAGAAACATATCCCTTCTGATTTCCATCATTTCTATTGACCAGTGACTACTACATGAATTTTATTTGTTCATTGTGGCTATTTTGACCTTTGCTCAGTATTACATGTAAGGTGGGTCTTTTTTGTTTTCAAGTCTCTGAATCAAGAGAAGCTGCGTCCAAGTATCCTCGCTCACATTTACAGAAGGTAAGAGATCACATCATACTGGACTTGAGCTTAATGCTATAATTGAGAGAGACTTGTTTGGAGTCTTGATGGGGTTAAGGATATTTTGTGTTTGGGGAGAATGTAAATAATTGGAACCAGAGAGAAGACAGTGATAAATTGTGTTGGGGGAAGAAAGGCCTCATTATTTTGCAGCAACTGGCATTAAAAAATTTGAGTCTATTTTTCCACCCCTTGAATGTGGGCTTGGCTATGTGATTTACTTTGGTCAATGGGATATTACTAAGCATAATAGAAGCAGAGGCTTGAAATGAGCTTGAATATTTGAACTTGCTTTCTTGTTGCTTTTGTAACACAGTCATGTGTAAAAGCTTTGGCTAGCCTCCTAGATGATGAAAAATATGTGACCTATTGCCCCCATTCCCTCAGCCAATAGCCTGACATGTGAATGAAGCCATCTGGGATGAGACAGTCCCAACCAATCTGATAATTGACTCAAAATGCATGAGTGAGCCAGGTTCTGAACAGGAGAACTATACAACAGAATCCTAAGCTAAACACAATTATTATTTGAAGTTAAAAAATTTTGATACAGTTTATTATGCAGAAAGAATATACATGAACAGTTTTAGTAAAATAAAATGTATTTAGATATTTTCAGTGAAAGTTGCTTAGTTTTGTGGAGGGCTGGCAAAAATAAATGCCAGTGACCTCTGACATATTCTTTCAGGGTAATTCTTATGGCCACAGTTCAAAATACATGTAGTCCTAGAATGAAAATGAAAAATACAATTAGGTTGGTTTAATCATAGAAACAACTACAGGCATTAGACACGAGAATGCTTTTTAAGGTCCCTATATTATAATATCATGATCACAAAACATATTAAAAAGCAAGTGTCTGAGGAGCAGACCCGTGATGAACCAACTTCCAAGGGCATAAGAATGACTGTTTGCCCTTAAATACATCAAAATAATAGATTTGCACATCTCTAAAGGCCCTTAGAGATCAGCAACTAATACTACCTCATTTTACTTATGTATGTTTTTTCATTCATATACGCATCTTAGAAAACTGGAGGAAAAGAGAAGAAAAACGTTTATATTTTCAATCAATCCCAAAATCTACCATAAGTATTTTGGTACAAATTCCTCCAAGTTGTACATAATTGCTGTTATAATGTGCTCATACCCTGGCTTTTTTCACTGCATAAAATATTCTGAGTATTTGTGTCATTAAAGGTCCTTAAAAGTATTTAGTTTTTTAGTTTATTTTAATATCTGTTTATTACTCTATTCTAGAGATGTCTCATAATGTATGTAGTAAATCTCATACTCACACATTTTATGTTGTTTTCACTTTTGCTGTTTATTTGAGTGAAGTTTGCTACATATAGTGTATATTGCTAGTTACTATAAAGATTGGGCCGGGCGCGGTGGCTCAAGCCTGTAATCCCAGCACTTTGGGAGGCCGAGGCGGGCGGATCACAAGGTCAGGAGATCGAGACCATCCTGGCTAACACGGTGAAACCCTGTCTCTACTAAAACAATACAAAAAACTAGCCGGGCGAGGTGGCGGGCGACTGTAGTCCCAGCTACTCGGGAGGCTGAGGCAGGAGAATGGCGTAAACCCGGGAGGCGGAGTTTGCAGTGAGCTGAGATCTGGCCACTGCACTCCAGCCTGGGTGACAGAGCGAGACTCCTTCTCAAAAAAAAAAAAAAAAAAAAAAAAAAAAAAAAAAAAATTGTACATCATTATTTGTCTGCATCTGAAAGAATATAAACATTACATTTTTGACAAATGTTTTTAATTTATTCCTCTAAAAGTTGTACCTAGAGTTCATGAGCACTTGATTCCTTAAATCTTCATCAGCATTAAGCATACATCATTAAAAATGAAAACATTAATATGATTTAAAAAATGGTATTTTATCCTTTATTTTTTGCTTCTCTTGTGTGTTTTTGGAAATGCTTTCTTAAGTTGAGTGGTTATTTTTATTCCCTCTTTGATAATTATTTGAATTATTTTTCATAATATTTGTACATTTTCATTAAGTATTTGATATTTTTCTTATTTAAATATCATTTTTATTAACATAAGAATATTATTCCTTGGTCATATTTGTTGTGTATTTCCTTAATTTATTATTTTCCTTATTTCCCATATTTTCCTTAATTTATTATTTGCTTTTAAATATTTAATATTATGAGGTTTTATGGGGTACAGAAATTTAAACTATTTAAATGTAGTAGTCTGTTACTTTATGATTTTCTTGCTTTGAAAGACCTATTTGTCTAGAGTCCAAGTATGGGTACTCTTTGTTTATTTTTGTTTGCTTAATTGTTCAATATCTCCTTCATTATGCTTCCTTGGGTTTATTCTTTTTTATTTTATTTCTAACTTTATAGCTTTAGCTAATTAATTTAACTTATTGACTTTTCTCTTTTCTTCAATAATTATTTATAGCTATATATTTTAATATCTTTAGTTGCATACAAGAGTTTTGACATGTAATATTTTATTACATATTTTAAAGTATTTAAAATTTTTTGTTATGGCTTTTTAAAAATAATTGGGTTATTTACATTTCTATATGTATAAAACATTTAAAATATTTACTAACTTCTAATTGAGTCTCGTTTGCTCATATACTAAGGTCTAAATGATAATGATTCTCTGTAATTTGTTGAGATTTGCTTCTTGGCCCACTATTATATCAATTTTGTAAACAATGTTTGAGAAAAATGAGTATTGTCTAATTGTTTGGTAAAAGTTTTGCCGGGCACGGTGGCTCATGCCTGTAATTCCAGCACTTTGGGAGGCCGAGGCAGGCAGATCACGAGGTCAAGAGATTGAGACCATCCTGGCCAACATGGTGAAACCCCTTCTCTACTAAAAATACAAAAATTAGCTGGGCGTGGCGGCACGCGCTTGTAGTCCCAGCTACTCGGGAGACTGAGGCAGGAGAATCGCTTGAACCCAGGAGGCGGAGGTTGCAGTGGGCTGAGATTGTGCCACTGCACTCCAGCCTGGTGACAGAGACTCCGTCTCAAAAAAAAAAAAAAAAAAAAAAAAAAAAAGTTCTAAATAAGACCATTAAATCAAGCGTATTCATTTTGTTGTTCAAATTTTAAATACCTTTACTAATGTTCTGTCTCTTATATCTAGTATAAATGAAGAGATATGAGTAAATTCCCCATTTTTATGATGGGTTTGTCACTCTAATTTTTAACACTTGTCTCTATATTTTGTTTTGTTGTTGTTTTTTTTTTTTTTTTTTTTTTTGAGACGGAGTCTCGCTGTGTCGCCCAGGCTGGAGTGCAGTGGCCAGATCTCAGTTCACTGCAAGCTCCGCCCCCCGGGTTTACGGCATTCTCCTGCCTCAGCATCCCAAGTAGCTGGGACTACAGGCGCCCGCCACCTCGCCCGGCTAGTTTTTTGTATTTTTTAGTAGAGACGGGGTTTCACCGTATTAGCCAGGATGGTCTCGATTTCCTGACCTCGTGATCCGCCCGTCTCGGCCTCCCAAAGTGCTGGGATTACAGGCTTGAGCCACTGCGCCCGGCCTTTTTGGAATCTTAATGTCTTCTTTTTTTTATTTTCCTGGTATTAATTTAGCTTCCCTAGCTTTCTTGTGGTATTTATCCATATTCTCTTTCTTTCAATTTTTTGGTCATTAATTTAGGTTTGTCTTTTTAAAAGAGACTACAGACACTCTAAAAATCCAATTTAACTATTCTTTTTTTTTTTTTTTTTTTTTTTGAGATGGAGTTTCACTCTTGTTGCTTAGGCTGGAGTGCAATGGGCAATGTCAATGTTAGCTCACCGCAACCTCCGCCTCTCAGGTTCAAGCAATTCTCCTGCCTCAACCTCCCGAGTAGTTGGGATTGCAGGCATGTGCCACCTGCTCGACTAATTTTGTATTTTTAGTAGAGACGGGGTTTCTCCATGTTGGTCAGGCTGGTCTCGAACTCCCGACCTCATCCCAAAGTGCTGGGATTACAGGCATGAGCCACTGCACCCAGCCTAATTTAACAATTTCTGTCAACTGGTAATTACAGAAGGTTTACAAAAATGTCATTTTGTCCAATGTTGTTTTGTTATAATGTTGATGGCAAAAATAATTAGTTTTATTCTATATCATTGTGTTTAAATTTGCAGTTTCCAAGAACCTATCGAAGACAGATGTGGTTTGGCTCTGTGTCTCCACCCAAATCTTATCTTGAATTATAATCCCTATGTGTTGAGGCAGGGTCCTGTAATCCCCAAGTGGGGAGGGAGGGCAGTGACTGGATCATGGGGGTGGTTCCCCCCAGGCTGTTCTTTTGATAGCCAGTGAGTTCTCAGGACATCTGATGATCTTATATGCATCTGGCATGTCCCGTGCTTGTACTTACTGTTTCCTGCCACCTTGTGGAAAAGGTGCCTGCTTCCTCTTCACCTTCCACCATAATTGTAAGTTTCCTGAAGCCTCCCTAGCCATGTGTAACTGTAAGTCAATTAAATCTCTTTCCTCTATAAATTACCCAGTTTTCGGTATTTCTTTATACCAGTGCGAAAATGAAATAATACAATAACATTAAGTGAGGATTAGGAAAAAGGAACATAACCTTGGAGGGCTCATCTAAAGTTCAATAAAATTTGAGAGCAAATAAAATGCTAAACATATCTGTGATTTTATTAGAAAAATAAACTAATAGCAAATATTTAATTTGTGAATTGAAAAAGAAGCAAAACTAAAACACTAGTCAACAAAAGTATATAAGTTGTGAGAGAGAGATTAGAATTAAAATGTTTTTAAGGTCTCTGTATTGCTCAAGAGATAGAGCTAAATCAAATAATATCTATAGTTTCCAAATTAACAATATATTACCATTTCAATAAAGTGTAACAAGCATGTATTAATTTCACATTATAAGAGATAACTATAAGTCACATTGAATGAACCATATTTTTCCTATTTTCAGTGACAGTCTGATTTTTCATGAAGGCTAAGGATTTAAACCTGAATCATCATGTTTGTAGAACACTCTAATTTTTGCTTCCTTTGCAATGTGAATACCGAATCCATGATGTCATTTGGGGACTGAGGATGGCCAGAAAGGCACAATTTGCAGTTGATTCAGATGATTCAAGGAGAAATATTAGCAAAAGTGCAATGGTAATCTCAGAAAATATAATTTTCAGCTAAATAGAGTAAAAATAGACTCACAATGAGGAAAGTTGCTCCAAGCATCAATGCTTTAATTTTAACATCAAGATCAAATGGAAACTGGATCCCAAATTTCTCACCATTGGTTAATATTCCCCTTACAAATCCAGAGTACTGTTTTGAAATCTTTCCAATAACCATTTCCTCATCCAGAGTCAATAACTAAAATGGAAAAATATATAATCTTAAGAGAAAAATCTATGAGATAAAAAGTTATTCCTGTACCAATTTATTAACTAATTATGACCTTTATGAGTTATAATCATGCTGATTGTACCCAAGAATTTACAAAATATGCAACATGGACACATAATAGCCCTGTAAAATTTATAGGCAATTCCTATCTAAAAGTAGATTTTCAAATTGTATACAACTGATTATGTCTATTTCTATGTCTATGTGTATACACACGTATATACTTAATTCATATAATTTGCTTTAATTTAACATGAGTATGAATTTCATTATAAAATGAAAACCACTAGTTTCTCAGCTCATTACACAACTTCCCAACTCTTTCAGAAGTATTTTATTTTCTGGTTGCCTTTACTTTTTCCTCATTTTTTTTTTTTTCTCTGTTACTTATCTAAACCTCCTAGAGCATCATTTCTCATACCAACTCACACTAATTCCTTCAGAATAAGAGATACTCATGTAAATATAAAACAACAAACCTGGGTTGAATCATAGTACTTGCCTTGTAATGAGGGCTATAAGGGAAGGGTAGGGTACTATCATATAGTACAATTGGGAGCTAATAAGCAGACTACACAAATGGTAGGGGCATGGTTTTAGAGTAAGCTGCTTGGGGACAGCATCATTTAAGCTGAGACTTAGAGGACCAGAAGGAATTAGTGACAAGAGAAATAGGAAGACAGACAGCATTCCAGAGAAAGTTACCATGTGGAAAGGCCCCGAGTTAGGAGGGAGCATAGCTGGAGTGAAGTGAGGGAGGGGGCTAATAGCAGAAAATCAGTGAGACCAGAAAGGTTAGCAGGACTGCTAATACACAGCCTTGTGAGTAATGCTAAGAAATATGGGAAATGAGAAATATCAAAGTGTTTTAAACATGCCCAAAATTCTTCACCCTTTTCAGAACTCTGAACCCACCATTCCCCCTCATTCTCAACAAAATAACTTATCTCTTATATTACAGGAAAAATAAAAGCCGTGGAACAGGAATTCACACTCAGACACCAGCCCTACGAACAGAACGTATTCATACCAGCATTTCCTGCCTCCTTCCTGTTATGGTGAACGGGCCATCTCTATATGAAGCTAATTCTCTACATGTGTCTTAGTCCCATACCAAATAAGAAACCGGGTTCATCAAGTATTCAGCCTCTGTTGTATCTCCATACTTTCTCTCATTTGGCTCTGTTCTTTTACAATCAAAGGGATAATGACATACTTTTCAGAAAAATACCTCCCCTTCCACCTGTGCCTTCATCCAGCCAGAAACAGGATTGGGGTATTGCAGAGATATAAGTAATACAAGTACATGGTCAGTTCCTTTCTTAATTTTTTGGTGTATTTCATCATAAAAAAAGTTTTGCATTAATTTTAATTAAAAAAAAGCGCTACACATTCATCACTTACCATTAATACTAAGATTTGTGTTGCTCCCTTAAATTTTGTACCTGAGATGAACACCTTAACTGCCTCATTCTATTTCTGGCCCTGTAACTAGCTACTACTTTATCTCTTTCCTCTTATTCATAGCCAAAAGTATTAAAAGGATTGTCCACATTCATGCAAAAGATGACTTTCTTACAAAATCATGATTTCCCTTTCTTGCTCCTCTTACTTGGAGCTTACCCAAGAGTGCCAGCTTTAAAATTGTTTTGCTTCAAACAGAAAAAATGGGAAGAGTTTTATATAACTTTGACAAAGTTTTGCAAATATTACAATGAGTAGGATTTGCTGTATTATACTCTGAAATACAAAATAATGCACAAAAAGCATTTTATTATTTGGTGTCAGTAAAAATGGCTTTGGATTCCAGAGTTTTATGCACAGTCTACTCTGTTACTTTGGCTTTTAACTCAAAATAGAGTCCCATGGAGTCATATTATTACTTTCTGAACTAACCATATTATTAACAATTAATTTGTAATGTATTAAGTATATTTTACTTAATCAGTATATGCAGATGCCAGTAAGAATCAGAATCACTAAAATGAATCGACATAATTCTAAGAAAGGAAGGAAAATTAGGTAGTATTTTAGTTAGGCTGTATCCAAATTTCCTACTAGATATTTTAGATATTCAAACAAACAAACATGCTTTAGATGAAAGTTAGCGAAGTATGGCTTTTTGCACATCTACTATAATGTTAAACCAACACAATATTCTCTATTGCTTAGGAATCTTCAGGTTTAAATAAATATAACAAGTTATTTAATTTTATTAACTATACGAAGTATGTTTAGTAGCCAATTTCCCAAATTATTATCTGGATGTTGGCTATAATCTGAGAAGTAAATTAGTAAGCACATAGAAAAATTTTAACAAAATATTAAATTTCAAAGTTTTATAAAAAGCAGAAACTGTGTTAATGAACATTAGTATAACACATTATCTATAATTAGTACCAGATTAGGTCATTGTCCATTTAAATAAAGTTTAAATTTCTCTGTCAATATTCTTTGAGATATTAAATAACTAACTTTTGATACCTTTAAAACCTGCCTTATAAGCTATGTAAACTTATAGAGCTTTTAAATAAGGACACTGTGAATTAGTAATCCAATTTTTTAAAAAAGTGAATAGTTACAACATTTTCATAATAATATTCTTTTATTTTTCTTTATTCATATTCACTAATTATATCTATTATAAAAATGTAATAAACTAATTTTAATATGACATCAAAATATTGTTAATTACTTACATTAAAGTTTAGATCCCTGAGACAGCTGAAGACCAACCATGGGCCTCTAATTTTCATTACCTCCTCCTTATTCTCATTTTTTATTTTGAACTTTGGCAAGAATGGGTGAAAGTATTGATAAACATACCCAATTGTTTCACCAGGTGGAGCTTCAACTTTTAGCTACAAAAGATTGAAAATATATCATTGATCCGACCAGATATGTTAGACTTGTAAGTAACACTTTATTTAGTTCTGCATGACCTCTTAAATGAGTTTTTTGTATATTTACACAGAACTTTCTGTATTTAAGGGATGCTTCATGTTTGAGAGTAAACATAGAAGTGAGAAGACCAGGATTTATATGTTAAAGTCCCCTGAGCTAAGACATGACTTCACTGCTTACTAACTGCTTGAAATGTGAACAAATCACTAAAGTCTCTGAAATTTACTTTCCATTTGCAAAAGAGGGATAATAATAATTTCCTTTGTAGGCATGTATGAGAATTGCTTTTTAAATTGCAGTGTCCATGAAATACAACATAAACTCTAATCTCATCCAAAACTGCTTATTACTCAATATGTGAAGCAGTTTCATAACTCTTTGCCATGGCAAATCTAAATTTTGTCCAATTTTTATTTAAAGCTCAGTTCATCAGACTCAACAGAGACTTGTTGAATAAATTATGGCATATCCATGTAATGGGTTATTATGCTGCCATTTAAAGGAACAAAGAAGTTCTAAACATAGATGTAATCCTCAAATTACAGTGTTATGTGCTTAAAAAGTAGAATAATATGCTACTAATTATATTAAAACACACACACATAGCATAAACATGCTATATTTATGTAATACATTATACAAATATTGACAACATAACTGTGTAAGAATACATGAGAAACTTATACTGGTAGTTGTATCTAAAAAGGGATGTAGAAGATATAGGAAGCAAGCATTTGAGAGAAATTGTTTCTCCTGAATATGCTTCCATTATATTCTGTCCTTTTCCATTCTGAAAAGTAGAGAATTCTGACCTTTCCTTTCCTTTCCCTTTTCCTTTCCTTTTCCTTTTTTCCTTCCTTCCTTCTTTCCTTTCTTCCTTCCTTCCCCTTCCTTCCTTCCTTCCTTCCTTCCTTCCTTCCTCCTTCCTCCTTCCTTCCTTCCTTCCTTCCTTCCTTCCTTCCTTCCTTTCTTTCTTTCTTTCTTTCTTTCTTTCTTTCTTTCTTTCTTTCTTTCTTTCTTTTCTTTCTTTCTTTCTTTCTTTCTTTCTTTCTTTCTTTCTTTCTTTCTTTCTTTCTTTCTTTCTTTCTTTCTCCTTCCTTCCTCCTGCCTTCCTTTTTTCCTTCCTTTCCTTTCCTTTTTCTTACCATACGTAAGTATTACCCATTAAAAGGCAAAGGAAGACTGCTAAGTCAATCTGATGATAATAGTGGTATGGCTTATAAATCCCCCAAAAAACTCTCATGGAAAATGACAGAACAAATATGCTAGCAAAACAAAACAAAACCACTGTCAAATTCTTTAGACAAAATTAAATGACAAAATTAGATGGAAAAACAAAGGCTCAAGCCTCAAAATATAAGTAGATGTAGTGAAACACGTGACAAGAATGAAATGCTTCTGAGATTTCCAGAATCCAGACAATAAACACATACATTCATAAATTTATACATACAAATTAAAAGCATACAGATGACAAAGGAAGAAATAAAATCTGTATTTCCGTATGTATAATTGTAGGAAACTTTAGGGAATCCACCAAAAAGCTACTAGAATTTATAAGTAAGTTTTAACAAGGTCAGACTAAAGTGTAAGTATACACAGAGCAATAATTTTCTATATACAATATAGTATATAAAAGCGACAAAAATGTAAAGTTTAAATAAAAAGTACCATTTATAATTGTATGTGGAAACATACAATAATTAAATTAATTTGTAATACAATATTTGTAAGACCTAAGTACTGAAAACGACTATTACTGGGAGTTATTAGAGAAGATCTAACTAGAAGGAGAAATAAAACATAGTCATTGAGCAGAAGATTCAATGTTAATAAGATATCAGTTCTTTTCAAATTAATCCATTGATTAAATACCCTCAGTATCTCAGCAGGATTTTTGAATATGAGAAGTTTTTTTTTTTTTTTTTTTGTAAAATTTATATAAAAATGTGCAGGAACTAAGTGAGCCAAGAAAGGTTTGACAAAAGCAAAACAAAATAAAAAGGCTTGTACTACCTGATATTAAGACTTACTCTATAGCTGGTATTATGCCAATATTATATTGTCCTTATGATCTTAGCTCTGCATGTGTATATATATTTGTATGTATACACATAGGTAGAATAATAGAAGAGAGTAGACTCTAGAAATAGGTAAACATATACACTGGCAATTCATTTTCAGAAATGTTGCCAAAACAATCCAGTAGAAAAAGAATAGTCTTTTACAAATAATGGTGTTTAAACAACTAAATATTAAAGTGGGAAAAAATGGTTCTCAACACTTTCCTCACATGAATACAAAAATTAACTAAAAATGGAGGTGGATTTAAATATAGAGTTTCTCTAGGAAACATGAGATAGAGTCTTTGCCACTTCGCAATAGGCAAAGATTTCTTAGGTCACAAAAAGCCTTGGATGGATGCTTAGATAGTTTAGAACAGAAAACATCTAAAGATCTTACGACCTTCATTGCCTAGAAAAAATTTGCAATGTTGTGCATGATTCTCAGCCTATAGGTACATGGTACAAAAATTCAATGATCTCTCTGACATTTTTCATTCCAGAAAATCCTTTGCAGCCAATCTCAATGTTTAGACTTTATCATACAGTCCAGTACCGAGGCTGTTTTGATATGATGGTATAAATATTTACTTACCTTTTGTAGGCAGCATCTACTCCAGCAGCAGCTACATTTCAGAGCCTTATGCAGAGCAAGTACATCTCTACCTACATTATCATAAATTGTAATAGTAAAAGGCCTTGAAAATCCACAAAGGTGTCGAAGGAAGCAATTATTTCTCTCTTCTGCAAAATAAATTATCTGTCCTTGATTGTTCAAGATTTCATATGTTTTACTAGTTTCAAATTTTCTGAGGACTAGAGAATAAAATAATGTATGAATTTGTTAGTAATACTGATGTAAGATGTATGTAAACAGGTACCAAATTACCTTCAAATATGGAAATTATATTGGATAGTTGTTACAGGAAGTCAGGGACCCTGAAGGGAAGGACTGGCTGAAGTCATGGCAGAAGAGCATAAATTGTCAAGATTTCATGGACATTTATTAGTTCCCCAAATTAATACTTTTATAATTCCTTATGCCTGTCTTTACTGAAATCTCTGAACATAAATTTTAAAGATTTCATGGACATTTTTCACTTCCCCAATCAATACTCTTGTGATTTCCTATGCCTGTCTTTAATCTCTTAATCCCATCATCTTTGTAAGCTGAAGATGTATGTCACCTCAGGACCCTGTGATGATTGTGTTAACTGCACAAATTGTTTAAACAATATGAAATCTGGGCACCTTGAAAAAAGAACAGGATAACAGTGATGTTCAGGGAACAAGGGAGATAACCATTAGGTCTGGCTGCCTGAGAGCCGGGCGGAACAGAGCCATATTTTTCTTCTTTCAAAAGCAAATAGGAGAACTATCACTGAATTATTTTTCTCAGGAAGGAACATCCCTGAGAAAGAGAATGCGTTCCTAGGGTGAGGTCTCTAAAATGGCCGCTCTGGGGACATCTGTCTTTTACAATTGTGGACAAGGGATGAAATAAGCCCCGGTCTCCTGTAGCACTCCCAGACCTATTAGGACGAGGAAATTCTCACCTAATAAATTTTGGTCAGACTGGTCGTCTGCTCTCAAACCCTGTCTCCTGATAAGATGTTATCAATGACAATGCATGCCCAAAACTTCATTAGCAATTTTAATTTTGCCCTGTCCTGTGATCTCGCCCTGCCTCCATTTGCCTTGTAATAGTTTATTACCTTGTGAAGCATGTGATCTCCGTGACCCACACACTATTTGTACACTCCCTCCCCTTTTGAAAATCACTAATAAAAACTTTGCCAGCATCATGGAACATGCTGACATGTGATGTCTCCCCCAGATACCCAGCTTTAAAGTTTCTCTCTTTTGTACTCTTTCCCTTTATTTCTCAGACCAGCTGACATTTAGGGAAATAGAAAAGAACCTAAGTGAAATAACGTTGAATTATTGGGGGCGGGTTCCCCCAATAGATAATAAACTGCTTGAATTTAGGTAACTAATTTTCACTGGTATCTTAGTCTTCTTATGAAGAAAAATGAGAGCTAGGCTAAGTACTCTTTGGCTCCATTTACTGCTAAAATTCTATGCATAGCTTTTTGTTATCCTTTTTGAACTTCAAGTAAGTTAACCCATTACAATTATGTTTTATGTTAAATCGTATTCTTCATCTTTCCTTATTACAGAATTTTAAAAAGATTTCATTAGAACTCCATTCTGGAGAGTAGAAATAAAAAAATCGTACTTACACTAAATTGAGAGAAGTAGGAAATACTCTCATATATTATTTATATAAGGTAATAATCAAATTTACCCTTTTTGCAAGCAAATAAGAATATTGTTATCTTTTGTTTTAATAATTTTACTTCTGTTATTATGCAAACAAAACAATCCTAAAACTTAAAAAAGAAAGTTTTAGGCATCAAATGTTCACTACTGCACTATTTAGAACAGAAAAAAACAAAGTGAAAACAAAGAAAGTGTCCAATAAGAGGCAATACTTATTATCCCCTATTGAGGATTACTATGTAGCTCTTTAAAATGTTGGGTTTTTATGATAAAGAAAAAACAATTTTAAGTGACTAAGAAAAATAGTGTGGACGATAATTAAAAGTGATTTTTTAAAAACTCTAACAAAATAATTTTAAAACCTCTTCAGAGGAAATGTATCAGTAGTTGTGCATGGATGATTTTTTTTCTCTCACTGTTATTTTTGAAATGAGTATACACTTAACAAGTACATGTTACTCTAACATACGTTAAACATTTTGGTGGGTTTTGTTTGTTTGTTTGTTTGTTTGAGATGAAGTCTTGCTCTGTTGACCAGGCTGGAGTACAGTGGCACAATCTCAGCTCACTGCAACCTTCGTCTCCCAGGTTCAAGTGATTCTCCTGCCTCAGCCTCCCGAGTAGCTAAGACTACAGGCGCATGCCACCACATGCAGCTAATCTTTTTGTATTTTTAGTAGAGATGTGGTTGCATCATATTGGCCAGGCTGGTCTTGAACTCCTGACCTCATGATCTGTCCACCTCAGCCTCCCAAAGTGCTGGGATTACAAGCATGAGCCTGTGCCCAGCCTAAACATTCTATTTTAAGGCTAAACTTTGAAACAGGTTGAGTATAGAATTTCTTTATTTTTAATGATTCTGCAGGCATTAAACGTAATTGTTTCTATCCCATGCCAACATATGTAAAAGGTACACATTTTCATTTGATATTGATGACTAGATCATGATTCATAACTCATTAAAATAATATTTTCTGCTTTAAAAATCAATTTTTAAGTAGAAATTACATATGTATGGCACAAATTTTAAAAATGCAAAAGGAGTATAACATTAGAAATAATTTCTTCTTCCAGCCCTGCCCTCTCCCATCCTTTTGCAATTTCATATGCATCCTTTCAGAGATACACAAAGCATATAAAAAAACTACACATATTGTACACACACATGCGCACACACACACACACATGCACACTCCTAACTATATGCTCTACTGTGTAATTGTTGTTTATACTTAGCAGTATACTCTGAAAATATTCCCGGCATATCTGTAGAGCTGTCTAATTCTTTTAAATAACTCACGGTGTTAAGTTACATGAAAGTGTCTTCGTTTAGAGTGGTAGTTCTTAAGCCTGCATCAAGGTCACCTGGAGGGCTTTATAAAGCAAATTATTGACCCCAAACTGGATTTTCTGAATCAACAATGGGTCTGTAATGGAGCTTGAGAACTTGCATTTCTAACGTGTTCCCAGGTGATGTTGATGCTGCTGTTTGTTCTAGGAATCATACCTGGAGAGTCACTGGTTTGGAGAAATTGTTCCCTATTCAAGGATGTTTAGATTCCCAATATTTTTGCTATTTTTGTGACTTAAATTGTGAGTTACTGTGGGTATTTCTCTCCTTTGAATTTCTACAATTAGTTTTTACCTGTCTCATTATTTTTATGACTCTATACTATATATTCAAGTATTGTCTTAGTTTATTTTGTGTCACTACAGCAGAATATCACACATTGAATAATTTATTTAAAAACTGGATTTATTTCTCACAGTTCTAGAGGCTTGGAAGTCCAAGGCTGAGGGGCTGGTATCTGGTAAGGGACTTCTTACTGCATCATGTTAAATATGAATTCCAAATTTCTCTTCAAAGAATTAATATGTCAGAATGTTCAATTCTTTGCCTTCCACTTTTAAACTTAACTTCTTCATAAAGCAACTTTTTCTGATTACCTGCTCCACTCTGACTGATTCTCCATCTTGACTCATTCCGATTATCTACTCCACCCTGACTCATTTCATAACCATTTTTCCCGCCAAACCACTCACCACGTCACTCTCTTTAAATTAGTCAATCAGAATTAGTTTAGCCTGTGTGTTCTAAACCTAGCCAATAGAGGAATGATACAGCAGTAGGGACCACGTGTGTCAGGAATAAGAACCGCTTTCCCTCCCTTGTCCAAATGTGCACTCACCATTGCTCCATCTGTAAGGGCACATCCTTCTATAGAAGTACCTTGCCTTGTTGAGAATTACAAAGAAAATTTTATATTTGAGTGCTATTTCTTTTGAGGCACCAAAACTTTATTTATAACAATCATAATATGATGGAAGGCATCATATGGTGAGTGAACATATAAGAGAAGGAAGGGGTCCAAACTCATCCTTTTATCAGGAATCCACTCCTTCAATAACAAACATGCTCCTGCCACAATGGCAACAATCTATGCCTGTAGGAAGAACCCTCATGGCCTAATCACTTCTTAAAGGTCCCACATCACAGCACTATTGCATTGAAAATTCAGTTTTCAGCACATGAAGTTTGGGGGATCCATTCAAACCACAGCATTCCACCTCTGGCCACCGAAATTTACATTCTTCTCACATGTGAAATACATTCATTCCACTCCAACAGCCTCAAAGTCTTAACTCACTCAAGCATCAACTTACAAGGTCAACGTCCAGGGTCTCATCTGAATCAGACATTGGTGAGACTCCAGGCACAATTTGTCCCAAGGCAAATTCCTTTCCAGCTACTAGCCTATGAAATTAAGTTATCTACTTCCAAAAAAACATGGTGGAATAGGCATAGGACAAACATTTCCCTTTCAAAAGGAAGAAATAGGCAAGAAAAAAAGGGGTTAACTGGTCCCAAGTAAGTCCTAAGTCCAATAGGAAAAATAACATTAAGTCTTAAAGCAGGAGAATAATCTCCTTTGATTCTATGTCTTGCAGTCTGGGCATACTCGGAGTGGGGAGGTTTGATCCTTAAGGTCTCAGGCAACCCTATCCCTATGGCTTTACTGGTTTCAGTCCATGCAGTAGCTCTCATGAGTTGCATTCTGAAGCCTGCACCTTTCTCAGGCTGGAGTTCCTTGCTAGTGAACCTACAGTTATGTGGTCTCCGAAGCTGACCACTTTGACCACTCCATTGGGCATTGCCCTAGTGCAGGCTTTCTGTATTGACTTTGCTCCTGTGACAAGTCTTTCCCTGGGCCCCCAGGTTGTCTATGACATCCTTTGAAATCTACGTGGAGGCTTCCATGGCCCCACAGCTCATTCACTCTGCACATCTGAAGACTAAGCACCATTTGGATGTCACCAATGCTTACCACTTGTGACCTCTGGAGTTGCAGCATGAGTTGCACTTGGGCCTGCTTGAGCCATGGCTGAGGTGGCCAAGGAGTACTTCGGTGAGGTATCGGGACTAGAGAACTATTATAAATAAATTTTCGGTGCCACAAATGAAATAGCACTCCAACATAAATTTAATTTTCTCAGCAAGGCAATTTTACTTCTATAAAAGGGTATGACTCGTGGATAGAGCAATGGCAAGAGCAGACCTGAACAAGGGAGAGGAAGGGGCTCTTATTCCTGATGCAGATAGCCCCTACTGCTGTGTCATTCCCCTATTGGCTAGGGTTGAACTGCACAGTCTAAGCTAATTCTGATTAGCTATTTTAAAGAGAGCAGGGGTATTAGCCGGAGTGGTGGGGTGAGTAGTTTGTTGGGAAAGACAGTTACAGAACAGGTGACTCAGGGTGATTCAGGTCAGAGCAGGTGAGCAGGGGTGACTCAGGATGGAACAGGTAACCAGGGGAACAGATGTGAACTACTGATTAGAACTGGCAGGAAAGTTGTTTACTGAAACTAGAGGCAAGAGGGCGAAGAGAATCAGGAAGTTAAACTTTAAAATGGAGAACAAAGAATAAGAGAGCTGAACATACTAACATACTGATTCTTTGAAGAGAAACATGGAGTTCACTATATTTAACAGAACTAAGACAGCCCTGAGCAGTGAGCTTGTGGAATGTTGTTTGGATCCATCTTCCAAAAACATTTGGTGCTCCTGGAACTCTGGGCCTGTGATGGGAGGGGAAACCTCAAAGCTCTCTGAAATGCCTTCAAGGCCATTCTCCCATTGTCTTGATGAATAGTACCTGGCTCCCTTCTATTTTTACTAATCTCCTTAGCAAACCACTGCTTGGCTACACTTTTGGTTTGCTCTCCTAAGCATACCTTTTTACTCTTTATATGGGTACTCTGTGAAATCTCCATAGTGTTCCATTCTGTTTCTCTTTTAATTATAAATTCCATTTTAAGTCATTTCTATCCTCTTGCATCTTACTGAAAGTGGTGAAAACTAATCATGCAGCTCCTTCAATATTTTGCATAGAAATTTCTTCTGCTAGATGTCCTCATTCATTATGCTTAAATTCTGCCTTCCCGAAAGCTCAAGGGCATGGACATAACTCTGCCAAGTTCTCAGCAATTGTATAATAAGAATGGCCTTCACCCCAGTTTGCAACACCTTGTTTTTCATTTCTATCTACGACTCATCAGAATTGCCTTTGCTGTGTATCTTTCTACCAATGCTCTGATCATAGTCACTTAAGTAATTTCTAAGAAGTCTCAGACTTCCTTATAGCTATTCTCTTCTGGGTCCTCACCAGAATCACCCTTAATTTTCCACTGATGGCAATCTAGGCTTTTTCTAGCTTCCTTCTCCAAACTCTTCCAGCCTCTACCCATGACCCAGTTCCAAAGCTGCTTCCACATTTTCAGGTATCAATTTTCTATCTTAGTCTGTTTGGTATTTCAATAAAATAATACCACAGACTGGGCAATATATAAAGAAGAGAGATTTATTTCTAAAGTTCTGGAGGTGGTGAAGTCCAAGAAGGTGGGGCTGGCACCTGGTGAGAGCCTTCCTGCTCCATTATATGGTAGTGGAAGGCATCACATGCTAAGAATGTGTAAGAGAGAGGGGGAGAAAGGAGATCAGATGCATCCTTTTATCAGGAATCCACTCCCACAGTAACTAACCCACTCCTGAGATAAAGGCATTAATTCATACATAAGGGCAGAGCCCTCATGACCTAATCACCTCTTAAAGGTTCAACCTGTCAACACCATTACATTGATGGTTAAGTTTCCAGCACATGAACTTTGGCGAACACATTGAAACCACAGCAAATATATTAATTCCTCACACTTCAGAGGAAGTTCTTCAGTGCAAGCCTAGATCTGACTCTTCCTTGATTCTCTCAAAATGAATATCATATGCCTTGTTTGTTGTAATTACATATGGTGTTTCTGTAGTAAATGATCTTGCATAAATTAAAGCAATTTAGTATAATTCAGCAAGAAAAAAAAAAAAAAAAAAACAAAGAAAGCATTCTTTTATAATATGCCAAAACGGGAAAGCTTTCATGAGTTAAACAAATCATCAATGCCTGTGTTACTTTTAGAATCGCTAACGCGTAAGAAAGGCAATGATAGTACTATTTTTTTTTTAACTAGACACTCATTTCCATGCATTTTAGTTTCATCCACATAAAAGAAATACTCATACTAAGTTGAGATAAAGGTAAACAGTTAAATTCTAAAGGACAGTTTAATTTTTCAGACTTGGGAGCACAATTGGACTATCCCGAAACTTACCTGCATTCTGCTTCTATTAACAAAATTTCTGAAGAATTTAGAATTATTGTTTCTCTAAAATATCTGTATTTGAGGAAATCAGGGTGGGAAATCCATTTCAGGAGTTATACCTATGTTTAGCATACTAAAGGGGCAGGAATGATCCTGAAAGGATCTACTTTAAGAGAAAGTAAAGGATAAGAAAAAAAAGTATTTTTTTCCTGTCACATGAGAAGACTATTGCTGCATTTACCTTCTCATTATCTAACGACCTTCTATACACTCTCTTCATGTTTGCAAGGTTTAGTTTCCTTAAGAAACACTTTAATTCATAGGGGTTGATTTAACTACAACAAAATAAGTTATATCTTAAAGAATTAATATATCAGTGTGTTTGGTACATACCTCCCAGAGGATCAAAATCTTGGCATACTGTTAACTGATTTGTCTATTAGAGTAAAAATAAAGAAGGTGGTTATGAAGTACTCAGACTATATTTAAAGCACATATCAACAGATAACTTATTATTTACATTTAGGATATTTAAAGTAATTGATCCATTGTCAACATCTCTGATTTTTTCTGACACTTGTCTTGTATATCATAGTAATCTAAAATTAAATTTTATTTTACTTCACCATGGAACAGGCAAATGAAAAATTATTATTACAGTCTATAAGGTGTTTCGTCTTGTCTCAATTGTTAACATACTCAATAATTTGGTTAACAAAAATTTAAAATACATACTATAAATATTTTTGAATTTCAGATAATATCTACACTATCATTTGAATATTTTAATATAGTTTTTACCCAAATGTTAAAAGGTTTTATTATATTTATGTCATAATTTATGACAAGTTTATAATTAAGCATTGAAAATGTAAACAACCTTTTCAAGAAGTTACATATATACTATTTTATTTTTAAAGTATTACAAAATAAAATGTGGCCAACGATTACAGAGAACTAAATTGTCAAAGTTAATTATTCAAGAGACAATATCACAGGAAATTAAATCAGAATTGACATCATAAACTTTAATTTAATTGTATTCAATCTAGTACAGAATAAGAGACATTTTCCTAGTATTAATGCTTATATTTTACATTTTCATACCAGGCTTCTAATGCACAAGCAATAGATGAAGTGAGGATTCTCGAGGTTAGTATAAGTTACATTCTCAAAATACAATTTCCTATTTTAAAAGTAGGCATTTTTTAAAATTTATTTTTATTTACTTTATTTTATATTTTGAGGTGGAGTCTCGCTCTGTCACCCAGGCTGGAGTGCGGTGGCACGATCTCGGCTCACTGCAACCTCTGTCTCCTGGGTTCACCCCATTTTCCTGCCTCAGCCTCCCGAGTAGCTGGGACTACAGGCGCCCACGACCATACCGTCTAATTTTTTATATTTTTAGTAAAGATGGGGTTTCACCATCGTGTTAGTCAGGATGGTCTCGATCTCCTGACCTTGTGATCCACCTGTCTCAGCCTCCCAAAGTGCTAGGATTACAGGCATGAGCCACCGCATCTGGCCAAAAGTAGGTATTTATTTTTAAATGAGATTCCTAGGAAATAAATTTTTAAGTAGCAATATTATAATATGTAAAGGGTAAGTTTACTATCTCAATCAAAAATAAAAATTTAAATGTAAATAAAATACAAAAATCTTAGTGTTACGGTCATAGTATTTTAATCCATAGTCAGAAATGTTTATAACAAATTATATTCTGGAACGATCTAAATTCATGTTATTGTGGATCAAGTAAGTTGAGAAACACATTGCCATACCTGATACAAATACTCCAATCCAGGTGGACAGCTGGTTATTGTCTCTGGTGTAGACAACCACGGTCGTAGGTCATAAATAGCCATAATCTGGATTATGTAAGTGCTTTAGAGTATGACAAATTGAAAATATTTAGCCTTTTATATTTAACATCTAACATTATCAAAACATATTAACCTGGTTAGAGACAGGAATATACAACTACAGTTTTAGCTTTTCTACATTTAATGGTGTAAACATGATTCATCTCTTATTTTGTAAATTGTTTTTAATATATGTGGTTTTATATATGAAGTCCGTCTCTTATCAAGTACCAAAAAGGAATTTTAGGAGTACAAGTACCAGTTAATACAGTCATGATAAACTGAGTGCAAATTGATATTCCCATGTGGCTTTAATCTATTTAAACAAAATTAAATCTTTATGTTTCAGAATCATTTAAAAATGGCTGGATTTTACCCACACCAATCTTGAAGAATGAGCATTGGTGAACATGGAAACATTTTGTCCCAAGTAAAGACAAGATAAATCATCTTAAAATGAGGTTTGAGTAGATCTCTGTCTCCAGCACCACGATTCTAACAAAATTAGAAAGAAGCTCTATGGAGCCAAATTTTCTAATTGACCCTAATTAGGATTTTGTCATTCTCTGTGTTTTCCTTAGGTTGCTCAGAATAAAACTTATAAAATAAATCCATCTACAAACCCTGTTTCCAGCTCAAAATTTAAGGGGAGGATTTTAACAGTGCCTATAAATACATTGAAAATATTGCAGAACTTATGTTATTTTGTGGCAAATATTATATGAGCTACTCTCAAATAGATACAAGAAAAAAAAATTGAACTTTTAACTAAGAGGCCACAACATGTAGACAAGAGACAAATATAAATAATGACAAAGAAGAAAACATACTTTTGAAAAATGTTTACTGCCAAAAACAAGAGTAAATTTTAAATAGCAGGTTTGCATTCCAAAGATATTGACTATGAAATAAGAGGTGAGGTGGTAAAGAGAAGTAAAGAAAGAATCCTAGCAAAAAAGAGGATGATACAAACTTAAGAGTTACTATTGTATTATTTTAGATGGGTCAGATAGCAACTGTATGTTTAAATTTATGAGAAACTGCTAAATGTTTTCCAAAGTGGCTACTTCATTTTACGGGTTCTAATGTTCAAAAGGAAAGCTGGGTGACTTTAGTTAGCAACATGTGTTGTATATTTCAAAGTAGTTAGAAGAGAGGATTTGAAATATTTTCCACATAAAGAAATGATAAATATCAGGGTGATGGATAATTCCAAATACCCTGAACTTTATCATTACACATTCTCCATATTTAACAAATACTCACATGTACCACCTAAATATGTAACATATTAAGTATCAATTTAAAAAATCAGCACAAATGTATTTCTTTACAATTTCTGGTGGTTAGAAGTCTGCGATGGGTCCTCATGGTTGCCTTTGTGCTGGAAGCTGTAGGAATTATATTTTTCTTTCTCTTTTCTAGTTTTACCTTCTGATCTTGTATTCTCTCATTAGGAGCCTTGTAATGACATTTGATCCACTCAGATAACACAGGATAATTTGCCCTGTGTTAAAAGATCTTAAGATCCTTAATGTAATTATGTTTGAAAAATACCTTTTTTCATCTAGGTAATATATCTATTGGCTCTCTGGATTATGATGTAGGTATGTTGGGGAACCATTGTTTCATCTACAATAGTTCTCGCTCGGGTTCCCCAAAGGAATAGTTATCCCACATGCAAAGTATACAAACCCCATATCAAATCTCCAGAATCTCAACACTTTCCAGTATCTACTGAAGTCCAAAATCTCAAATAAACCTCATCAGCTTAAACATCCAAAATCTCACCATGTAAATCTTGTGTCAGTTGTGACTGTGGGTATGATCCATTATGGGTAAAAATTTCTCTTCATACTTTGACTTGTAAAACAAGAAAACATGTTACTCTTTTCATAACGCACTGGTAGGACAGGCATAGTTTCCCTGTTAGAGGTATTTCTGTTCAAAGAGGGAGAATATAGAATGAAAAAAGGAATCATTAACCCAAATAATTTTGAAATCCAGTATGTGAGGTTCTATTAGGTTTTGAGGACTTGAAATAATCCTCTGTGGCTGTCAGTGTCACCTTCTGGCTTCAGGATTCTGCCCTCTTGTCCTGCAGCTCTGCTCTCGGAATGATTCTTCATTTTTCTTAAGGGGAAGCATGTGCTTTCAGCTGAGTAATATTATTAGGCAGTTTTCATTTGCAATTCTAGTGAATTTATTTTATTTCTTCCTTTCCCTGTCATTTGCTCCTCCATTGATATTTCCTTCATAATGCCAACTCCCTTTCTGGTTTCTGCTTAGATCCAAAAGTCACACACCTAAACTCTTCAAAGAGTCCTTTGAGTGATTGAATACGCTGAAATGTTGCTGCTTCAGAAGCACTAGCAGAAGATTGTCCAGCCACTCCCTTTGCCTTCTCTCCAGAGCACAGTTTCCTGACATTGAATGTGCTTATTTTAGTGTCTTATGCAATCTGGATTGGATGAAAATCTTCTAAATCATCAAGTCCTGATTCCTTTTTGCTTAAAATTCCCTCAAGATTTTTTTTTCTCTCTCTCTTCTTTTTTTATCCCCCACATTGTGCTATAAGCAAAAGGAAGAAACCACAATTTCAACACTTTGCTTGGAATTTCAACTAAAAATCAAATTTATCTTTCAAAATAATATTATGACACAGTTCAGCTAAGCATTCTATCATTATATAAGAAGAATACAGTTTTTTCATATTTCCTGTAACTTCCTTCTGATCTCTCAGATACAGTACTGTTAATAAATATATTTCCACTAACAGTCTTGTAAAGTAATCCAGGAATATTCCATTATGCTCCTCAAAGTTCTTCCAGCTTTAACCCATTACACAATTACAAAGCGACTTATGTATTTTTAGGTACTTGCTACAGCAAACAATGTCCCACTTCCAAGTACCAAAACCTGTATTCATTTCCTATTGCTGCTATAACACATCACTACACTACATACTTAGTGGCTTAAAACAACACATGTATGATATTATAGTTATGAAGTTAAGAAAGCGAAATTGAATCGGCAGGACTCTGTTCTTTGTAGGGCCTCTAAGGAGAGAAAAAATATGTTTTGTTGTGGGTTTTGTTTTGTTTTGTGGCCTTATCCATCTTCCAGAGACTGCCTGTATCCCTTGGTTTGTGGCCCCCTTCTTCCATCTTCACAGTCAGCAGCATAGTGTCTCCTTCCCTCTTTTACTTTCTGCCTTCATCCTATAAGGACACCTGTGACTATATCAAGGCCTCATAGATAATACAAGATAATTTCTCCATATTAGGAGCCTTAACTTAATCACACATGCACAGTAACTTTTGCCATTTAGGACAAAGTAATTACAGCTTTGGGGGATTGCGATATGCACATCATTGGGGAACATTATTCTATCAGTCACATCTTGGCTACTGTGACTTCAAGGTAGTTGATTTTCAAGGCTTCTGTAATGCTGAGGAGAAGGTGATGGAAATAAGGTAAATCAAAATGTCACAAAGCTCACTCTTCTTACTGAGATTTTCCCATTTTTCTTGAATAAATCTTCTTCAGATTGTTGCAAGCCTTTGGTTAATTTTCCAAGTTCTGAAAATTGATGTTGACAAGTTTTACCAGTGTTCTGACTGCTTTTATTGAGGAGCAGATTTTCAGACACCCTCACTCTAAATTTGTGTAAAATAATCAACATATATAGGGAGACTATTACTAGGAAACAAATCAAAATATAGCATCTGTGTGCACTGGTTAATATGCAAATATATAAACGACAAATACACTTCTAAATAATTCCAATTACCCACTTATTAATTTTTCTATATTTTCAATAAATGTATTGGTTTTATACAGTATAATATTGTATATATATATACCATTGTATATGTACATATAAATATATGTGTTTTTAATGTTTGCTAAGTAACGCTGTATTGATTTTTTTTAATACTCATAAACAAGCAAAAAGATATAAAGCAATCATGCTGAAAAAATTGGTTATCTTTCAAATGTTTTCTCAAAGAATCTCAACTTTAAATTGTTGCTCTAGTATTGATTATCTGTAGTTTAATAAAGCAATATATTGCTGCTGGTGAACATTAATTACAAACAATTTTTAAACATTGTCATGATTTAAATACTTTCTATGTCATGGATCTTCAAACAACAGTGATGATCACACAATTATATAAAATGGATAATTTACGTGAATCCTTAGAGAGAATAGGTATATTGTATTATGCTTCAGCCAAATTATAGGTTTGTTAATTCTAGAAGAAAATTCTGGCTGAATTCATGAAATCTCATACATACAAACAAGATTTGTAGTTGGTTCAGTGTGGGACCTTATAGAGTATTCCTAGTTCAACTCTCATCTCAGTTTAATAGGTCAAAAATATAACCCTTAGATATATTGTGTGGTCACTTAGATTTATTAATGGAAGAGCTAAAAAGAGAACTCAGATATCCCGAAGAGAAACAGCAGAAGCAGCTGTGATGGGTCATGGAAGAAGAGTGGGGAGTATAGATGGAGAAAATGTATCAAGGCAGGAAAAAAGAGGCCTGTACATATATATTTTACACAAATGTTTAATCATAAATCAGAAGAAAGATGGGGTTGAAGGCCTTTTTACTATGCATCTATGTTGTTTATTTCTGTGTGCCCTAGATACAAACATAAATGTCTGCTTCCTACTTTGTATACCGAAGATCTATGTGGGTGTCTCATATTTATAGTATACTAAACCCAGAAACCTAGGCATATTCTACAAAAAGAGAGCAGGATTTTATCTCATATTAGATCAGCAGCAATGAAGCATCAGAAAGGTTATAGATTCTTTAGCCTAAAGACTACTATTTCTTGGTGCGGGTTATATAAAATCTCAATTAGATCAGCAATGAAAAGGACTATAGACATAAACACAGGGTAGATGTCAATTATGGACATCAACATTTGAAACAGAATAGTTTCTGGAAACTACATGTGGAAATGGGTACCTGACAGGTAAGTTGAAACGCTTTGGTCCTCTGCCTGGCCCACAACCCACTGTCTCTCAAAGTTGCTGTCAGGAAGAGTCTAAGATGGGCCGATCCAAGCAACCACAATAAACATTCCATTCAGAATTTTGAAGGTAATTAGTTCTATGAATACTTGCATGTGTTTTTAAGTCATTTGCTTCTGAAAGTAGTGAATGGGTGGGACAACACAGTTGGTAGGTCAGTGCAAATGTGGATCTTTGGGCCAAATCAGGCCAGAACAGGTGAGGGCTTAGCCAGAAAAATAGTTTTGTGTCTTTGTTTTTAATTTGAGGGACATTAGCTGAGCTGCACTTTCAGTGTCCTACCTTTGTTCATTCTTGTCTGTCTTTTAAGACATCTACAGTATCGTGTATTTATCTTATTTGCCTGGCCCCAGCAGGCAGTTGAGTCATGAGCCCTGGCTAACAGATTCAGTTCTGGTCAATATGAGTCATAAAACAAAGCTCTCAGAGACATACAAGTGCACAGATATAAGATACTGTCTTTAATCTTCTATTGGCATCAGGGTTACCTTGTTCTACCCATTCTGGCTGGCACCTCCATAAGGAGTTTCTCTGAGAGAATCTCATTCACATCATTCATGCCTAGAAGTCAGAGTGTGATCTGGCATGAGTAATATTAAACAAGAAAACCAATAGGAATCTGTAGGAATTGCTTGAGAATTCAAGTGTCCAGGGTGATATTTTAGATTTTGAGTCACAGATTAGAAAACTGGCCAATGAACGTAGCTGATCCAAATCCCACACAAAGTGTTTTTGTGTTTTTTTTTTCTTTATTTCTTATTTATATAAATTGTGACTCCTTTTTCTCCACCCACCCAGCCTGCAGGAGGCTGAAATTCCTGGTAAATAGAGAGGACAGGGACAGCAACCTAAGTGAAGACTACTATGACTGGTGTTATCACAGTCATCAGAAAATAAACTTTCATCATTCCAGTTTCCGGGTTTCCCATTGATGGAACTGGTTATACATGGTTCCGCTTAGCAGACCAAGTTGGAACAGCTATGCACTGCATAATTTATTAGCTACACTGGTTCTGACTTGAGCCAGCAAGAGAAAAAAGAAGACTGAGATTCTTAGTAAGCAAGCCGGTCAATGCACTTGACATGTTTCAAATTATTTATTCTCTTTCTTCATTTGTAGAACAAATTTCTCCTAAGACCTTCCTCCAACGGAACACAAGTAAGTCCACATGTGGCTGTAACTCTAAACAGCTCTTCACTTCAGTGCATATAAGTCTCCAAATATTAAATCCCAAAACCTAGAATCATAGGGGTAGACCTGGTATAACAGGTTTGTGATCTGTGAAATAAAGCAGGACACTGCCACAAATGAAGCCGAAAATAAAAATGGACCACCCTTTAGATAAATCAGAGGTCTATATTTCTTATAGTATTTATAATACTATGATATTGTAATATTTTGCTTATTAGGATGTCAGCAGTGTGTGTGGGCATCCCATTTGGAGGGTCTGTGGGAATGAAGTTTGCATATATTCAGCTGTGACTGAGACCTAAGCCCAGATTGGCTAGACTCCCACTGCATTCTTATGTTCTTACACTATTGTGGGCTCAAGAACACAAACATTCTTGATTCTTTGGTTCTGTCTCTTTCCTCTCCTTGTTGTGCCTCTCTCTCTCTGGTTAGACTCTCACGAGAAACTTAATACTAACTCTACTTAGTTAACAGTATTTTAACTTGGAAGTAAAATTGATAACTTTTTCTACTTCTATTCAATATCAGTTATTTCATTTGCCTCAATACTATCTATAACACATTACTTATTTAGGCTCCACTAATGTTAGTTAGATATGACTGTAAAATAAAGATTATTCTAAAAGTCACATAAAGTAGTCATTCATTTGGTCCACACACAAAAAATATTCAAGCTTCACCCTTAAAACATCTGCTTTCCATCATTTTTTTCTAGTAAAGAGCTTTAATATTCAATGACTTACAATATGATTTGTGTACCTTAAAATATTTTAGATAAGGCTAATCAGGTACCCTTAAAATAGGTAGATTATCCTGCATCATTCAGGTGGACCAATGTAGTTCCAAGCTTCCTCTGAATGTGGGAGAGGAAAGTAGAAGAATTGAAGTCAGGGAAAGAAAATGTTACAGTGGAAGCATTTGCTGGTTTTGAAGATGGAAGGAGGATCAAGAAATAGAGGTGGCCTCTAAAAGTTGAAAAGATAAGGAAACAGATTCTTCCCTAGTGCTTCCAGAAATAATGAAACTCTTCCAATAAGTTGATGTTAACCCAATATGTTAATCTTCTCAGGCTACCCAAATAAATTACCACAGACCAGAGAGCTTAAACACAGAAATTTATTTTCTCATAGATCTGGATGTTGGAAGTTCAAGATCAAGGTATCCTAATGTAGGTGACAGGTTGATGGGTACAGCAAACCACCATGGCATGTGTATACCTATGTAATGAAACTGTATGTTCTGTACATGTAAACCAGAACTTAAAGTGTGTGTGTGTGTGTGTGTGTGTGTGTGTGTGTGTGTGTATATATATATATATATATATATATATATATAAAAGATCAAGGTATCAGCATGGTAAGTTTCTGGTGAGATCTCACTTCTTGATTTATACATAGCCACCTTCTCACTATGTCCTCTCTTGGTCTTTCCTTGGTGCTTGTGCCCAGAAAGTGACAGAGCTCTCTGGTGACTCTTCTTATAAGGACACTAACCCTTTGGGATCAGGGTCCCATCCTTATGACCTCATTTAATCTTACTTACTTCCTTATAGGCTCCATCTCCAAATACAGTCACATTGGGGGTTTGGGCTTCAACATCTGAATTTTGAGGGGGCACAGACATTTCATCCATTACACCATGTAAGACTCATTTTAGACTTTTGACCTCAGAAATCATAAGATAATACATTTGTTTTATTTAAAGCCACCAAGTTTGTGGTAGATGGTTATGCCAGCAATAAAATCCTCATATAAATCTTGGTACAGGAATCCCAGCTTTTATGCTGTTTTGCTTTCTATAGTTTCAGTTACCAGCACAGTCAAATGAGGTCCAAATATATTAAATGAAGAATTCCAGACATAAACAATTCATAAGTTTTAAATTGTGTGCCAGTCTCAGTAGTGTGTGAAAATCTTGAGCTGTCCCTGTGGGATGTAAATTATCTCTCTGTCCAGCAGATCCACACTATCTCCACCATTCTCCCATAAGACATTTTCATTATCAGTTTGACTGCCATGTAGCACAGTGGTTGTGTTCAAATAACCCCTGTTTTAATTAATAAGGGCCCTAAAGTGCAAGAGTAGTGATGCTGGCAATACAGATACGATAAAGGGAAGACATAAAGTGCTTCCTTTAAGTGAACAGGTGAAAGTTCTCAACTTAAGAAATAATATATATGTGTATATTTATATACACATATGTGTGTGTGTATGTGTGTGTGTGTGTGTGTATATATGGAACCTCAGTATATATATATACACTAAGAACAAATCTTCTATCAATGAAATTGTAAGGAAGGAAAAATAAATTTGTGTTTGTTTCACTGCTGCACCACAAACTGTAGAAGTTACAGCCATAGAGCATGATAAGTGCTTAGTTAAGATAGAAAAGACATTAAATGTGTTGCACCAGGAAGCATTGAAACTATGTGAAGACTCCAGCAAGGGATCCCCTGAAATGAATGACATCAAGTCATTTATCACAAGTAAGAGGCTTCATCTGCCCATTAAGAAGCTGCTACCACATTTCTGGAAGAGTTAAAGAAGTTAAGGGGAAAGTATATTATCCAAATGTGGCTCTTCTGGAAGAAGATGCCCGAAAGAGACTACATTCATAAAAGTGCAAAAAAGGTACCAGGACATAAACCATGAAAGGACGTATTAACTCTGGTCCTATGTGGCAAGCCATATGTAGAGTTTGGTACTATCTACTATTTGGGGTTTCCACCATGGGTGTGACTTGGGTTTCCTGCAGACAAGAGGGTGGCAACTGTATCTGGAAGTGGGGTGCTGAAGTTAACAAATATCTAAAAATATGGAAGTAGCTTTGGAATTTGGCAATAGGCCAGGCTGAAAGGATTCTGGGGAGTATGATAGAAAAAGTATAGATGGCTTAAACAGATGTTTCATATAAATACGATGTTAATGACTCTGCTGGTCAGTACTCAGAAGTGAGGTTCATGAAAATAAAATAAGTACTATTTTAAATAATATGTCATCATGAGCAGACTGATGATAGAAATATGGAGTTAAAGGCATGGAAGGGGTGCGGGCTCAGATAAAGAGGAAGAACTTATTATTTGAAACTGGAGAAAAGTGGATTTTTGTTATATAATGGCAGAAAGATGAGCTAAATTTTGTGCTGCATTAAAGTTATTATTTTATTCTTTGTAAATTAACAAGTATCTTATTGAGTGCTGTTTTGAGACAATGTAAATACACTTTTACTCCTCGAACTTTCCACCACTGATTATAGAAATCATTTATGATTTCTTGCTAGAATGAAATTGTCATAATGATTGCCAACTGAGATTTTTTTTGAATTCAATCATTTCTTCTACATCTAATTGGCTTTTCTGCAAACAAAGGAACATTCTATTTTTTCCCTATTCCTCCCTCTCCATCTCCCCCCTTTATTTTCCTTCCTTCCTTTCTTCCCTCCCTCCCTCCCTCCTTCCCTCCTTTCCTCCTTTCTCCTTCCTTCCTTCCTTCCTTCCTTCCTTCCTTCCTTCCTTCCTTCCTTCCTTCCTTCCTTCCTTCCTTCCTTCCTTCCTTCCTTCCATCAAAATCATATACTTAAGTGTCTGATTATTCTACCTATTGGATTGGTGGTGAATATTGCTTTCATTGTCAAACAAAGAACTTCAGAGGAAGTCAAGATAGGCATTCCCTTAACTGATCTTTACTTACCCAAATTACAGCGTTGACTTTTTAAACTCTCTATAAAACCTACCCATGATGCCCAAATTACACTGAATGTGTGTGACTAGTACCTGAAATTTGTCCCTTTCATTCTCTAATTGTGAGGGTACATCTGCCCTAACAAGTTGAGTTCTACACCTACAAAGAGTGATTTGTATTTTTTCTTAAAGCAGTTTATGCAAAACATATTCATTAATATTACAGAAAGCAGATAAATATTATTTAGTACTTTAATTAAAGATTAGTTTAAAAATATTTTCTACAAGAACTAACCTGAAGTCTTTGAAAACACTTATTAAAACTAGTTGCTAAAGTTGATATGAAACACTAGAAAATGGTAGTAAAAATCTAGTATTATGTGTCTTTAAACTCTGGTTCCATTTATACAAAAATAAATTGTGTATCTTTATGGAAGAAAGACAAGGTAGAACAGCAGGTCCATACTTGGCCTTTGGTCCTACATCCAAAGACTAGAAAATAAATAAATGATATAAAAATAATAACAATAGTAGTAGTAGTAAACTTCACCCTCAATTTGTTTAAAAGAATGCATGCATTTAAAAAATATTCTTCACTTTTTATTGATATTTTATTTGAACAAGTCCTAATCTCAATATTTTCACATAAATGGACTTTGACAACTTTGAGAAATTTCAAGATTTGCAATACATATCAATTCACCCTGTAAATTTGAAAGATGGGTAATTCAACAATTTTAGGCCATATACTGTGTATCCAGTTTTAGCATGTTCAAAAAGAACTTCTCTAACTCTAGAATCTATACTAGTTCCTAGAGAACAATTAATCAAGCCATGGTGCTAAAGAAAAAGGTACAATTTCAGACAAGCCCACCATCAAGATTCCTGGAGACTGAAAGAGTGCTACATGGAGGAGGAAACGCTTGATTTGATCTTTCAGGAATGGTTGGAAGATCTAGGAAAGTCAGCAGTCAAGAGAAAGGGCATGAATAAGATGGATGAACTTCTTAACATGGCTAACAAGGCACTGCATAATCTAGCCTTCCTTCACATGCCTCACCTCCCTCCCTGTCTAGCACCTGCAATGCACACAAGAATACAAAGCTGTTGGTCCAGCCACGTTGCAGAGGACCAATGTGAATTCTGTCCAAGTTCTTTCCTCTGTCTAAAACTATATTATCCCCAATTCCCTTGTGCTAAGCAAACTTTCTGTCTTAGTTTAAAAGTCACCATTCTGTCTTAATTTAAAGGTCACCACCCACAGGAAGAATTTCATTAAAATTGAGTTCAGCATTCCTAATAGTTTCTATATAGTTTTAACTCGATCATAACACTTTTCACATGAATGCCTGTACTTAAGTACCTTGAGGATAATAATTTGGTTCATTATTGAGGTCAATATACCTAACAAAACCAGTAGCCCAGAGCAATTATCTTTGTATATATTTATTAATTGACTGATAATCAACTTTATCTCCTTTAAATCAATCAATTTTATATTTTTATATTGGTTTCCCCCTCAGTTCTCATGGGATAAATGCCACAAATGCATTTATATGAGTGACTATCTTTTCGCACACGCACAAAAATTGGATCTGCAAAACAAAGGATTTTGCAAATAAATCCGCTTCTGCTTGTGATTAGCAACAATGGTGAGAAAATTCTGGCAGTACAATTTAAAAGCAATGTACTTAGAAGGTACATGGTAGATACTCTGTAAAGGGTATCTGAAACATAATTTCTCTGGATTATCTCTGAATTACTACTGTCTCCTGGCAATATTTGATTAAAGTTGAAATGTTTCTTAGCAACTGATTCTCAAAAGAAAATGCAGTTTTAGGAAGAAATAAACCAATGTTTGTTTCCTATCTCTGCCAGACAGAAATAACCTCAATATATTAATGACAAGAGACCAGAATCCACAGGTAGAAAAAAATTGCCATTAGTAGGCAAGTAGATTTCAAGTATTGGTTTTCCAAATCTAGTTCATTTCCAAATTAGATAAATTTATAACCTGTCATTAATAGGATATTTTCAGCCACAGAAGTGATAATGTTAGATTAAAATTTGACTTCAGTGCTTGGTTTGTGGGAATAGTAAGTTCAGAGCTCTGTGTATTGTTTATCATTCTATAGCCCTCCCACCTTGTAAATCCTGAGTTCAAACCCTATATTGTTCAGTTATGTTTCATCTGGCTTTAGGGTATGAGATTGCTACTACCCTCAGACAATGGCTTCTGCATTTTGATGCTATGAGGCTAACAAAAAACAGTCTCTAGCCCAGATGCTAGTCTACACTTCTGTGAGATGAGAATCATTCCTTAGTTTGGCATCTTGCATAAAGACTTATTTTCTCTTCTGAGAGGATAATCAATATTCATTGTAGGGTTCGGAATGGTTTTGTATGCCATTAAAAGTTGCAAAACAGAAATTTAATGTAGCCCAAATATTCCACATTGACTTTGAGTCACCTCCCTGTGTTTAAAAACTGTTGATCTTTACCAACACACAGTCCTTTTTATTTTCTATGTTTGTTCTGCTGCAGGAAACTTCTCACGTCCCTGAACCCATATTAGATCACTAAATCTTCACACTGACCTTATGAGGTAGTGTATTAATCCATTTTGCATTGCTTTAAAAGAATACTTGAGGCTGAGTAATTTATAAAGAAAAGAAGTTTGTTTGGCTCATGGTTCCGCAGGCTGCACATGAAGCATAGTGCCAGCATCTGCTTCTGGTGAGGCCTCAGGAAGCTTACAATCAAGATGAAAGGTGAAGGGAACCAGCATGTCACATGGAAATGGAGGAGGCAAGAGCTTGGAGGGCTCAGAAGAAGACAAGAAGACAAGGGAAAATTTGGAACTCCTTAGGGACTTGCTAAGTGGCTGTGACCAAAATGCTGACGGAAATACAAACAGTGAAGGTCAGGCTGACAAGGTCTCAGACAGAAATGAGGAATTTATTGGGAACTGGAGCAAAGGTCACCCTTGTTATGCCTTAGAAAAAAGAACTTAGCTGCATGGTGTCCATGTCTCTGGAATTTGTGGAAGGTTGAACTTAGGAGTGATGACTGAGGATATCTAGTGGAAGAAATTTCTAAACAGCAAAGCATTCAAGATTTACCCTGGCTGCTTCTAACAGCCTACACAGATGTGGGAGCAAAGAAATGACTTAAAATTGGAATTTATTTATTTATTTATTTTTCTTGATGAAGTCTCCCTCTGTCGCCCAGGATGGAGTGCAGTGGCGTGATCTTGGCTCACTACAAGCTCTGCCTGCCTGTT
The DNA here is from genome assembly GCF_007565055.1 of Rhinopithecus roxellana. Lineage (NCBI taxonomy): Eukaryota > Metazoa > Chordata > Mammalia > Primates > Cercopithecidae > Rhinopithecus > Rhinopithecus roxellana. The sequence continues at coordinate 110,913,862 of NC_044549.1, read as the reverse complement.
TCATGCCATTCTCCTGCCTCAGCCTACCGAGTAGCTGAGACTACAGGTGCCCATCACCATGCCCGACTAAGTTTTTGTATTTTTAGTAGAGATGGGGTTTCACCATGTTAGCCAGGATGGTCTCGATCTCCTGACCTCATGATCTGCCTGCCTCGTCCTCCCAAAATCCTGGGATTACAGGTGTGAGCCACCATGCCCAGCCAGAATTTATATTTAAAAGGGAGGCAAAGCATAAAAATTTGAAGCATAGCCATGTAGAAAGAAGGAAAAAGCATTTTCAGAAGAGGAATAAAAGAGGGCTGTAGAGCCACCATTTGCTAGATAGATTAGCATGACTAAATGGAAGCCAAATAAACCTTTTTTTCTTTATAAATTATCCAGCCTCAGGTATTTTTTGTAGCAACACAGACTAATACAAGTACACACTATTATCAATGACAACTATACTATTGAAAATTTAGGAAAATTAAGGCACAGGGAGAAACACAGAGCTTGAAAGAGATAGGGCCAGGTGCAGGAAGGTTCTAGGAAAGTCAGGCTGCTATTGCATGGTGGGTAATAACAAGGACAGGAGTAGGGCAGGACTTGGAGAGAACTCCTGTGCACTCTTCTGGCACTTCATAGCATCAGTAGCACTTAATTGTGCCCAGAGCCATTTTAAATCATTCTATACTTAAATGATAGCAGCAATTCTCTATTGAGTTTTTTCTAATTACACTAATGTTACAGTGGCTCCTTTGGGGCCCAAATTCAGCTAAAACTTTAACACCTAAGCTGTAGAGAGATGCTAATTAACTTGATACCAGGAGTCCACACAGTTATTTTCTGCAATTTAACTGCCTAAATGTTCTTTTTTATTCCTGTTCTCAGCCTTGTCTCCAGTCTACACTTTCACTTTCCTCGACCCCCAAGTCTCCTCCAAGAGGTACTCAGGTCAGGCAGTCACATCTCTTAGCCTTGTTCTTTCTGCCCTCTTTATTCTCCCCCTTCCGCACTGATCTATGTCCCCAGAAATTCCTTCCCAAGACAAAACACAGCTCCATCCCCCAGCCATCACAACTCCTCCTCCTCAATGTTACTCCTAATCAGGGATACCTACTGACCTTCCATTCACTGTTACAACCACCCCACAGTGACACAGGTCCTAGCATGAGGCAAGCACCCAAACCTCTCTCCTGGGTGTTAGACCTTCATGGAATAAGAAAAGAAACGTCTCACACTTTGCCTTCCCCCTCAGGCCAAGGATGCTTGATTTCTGGGGAAGGGGTGGGAGCAAAGAGGGGTGAGAGAAGGAAGGGCTGTGTAAAGGAGGCACTTTCTGTCCTAGGATAATAGTAGAGACAATACTCTAAGCAGTTTCTCCTCACTAAACCACTTAAGGCAAGGGGTCATGAAAAGGAGCTTTCTCAGAACTTTTTTACTTTAGTTGTTTCTACCCCAAATCACTACATCTGCCTGCTTGTTCATTATCTTTTGCCTGAAAGTTTTATCAACTTTCTCTTCTCCATCCCACAACTCCCTTCACATAAACATACCCAGACACAACTCAAATTTTTAGCCAGTACTGGCCTCTTAGTGAATGCTTGCTGCATGATGACACAATTAAAGCAGCAAGTTGGCCAAGACCCCTACAGTCTCTGACTTCAGGATTACATTGAATTGGGGTGTGCCTGCTTAAGAGGAAGGCTTACACCAAAACATCAGGGAATATTCCATCCCCCATCTCCCACCACCAGCTAACTAGCTAACAATAATTAAGTGGGAAGAACAGTGAATTACAGCTAAGCATAACACAAGACACAGATTATCTCCGAGGCGCAAACACGCGGTAAAATCCTCTGGCAAAGTAGCCTATATCTTGAACAAAAGTTATCACTAAAAGAATATGAAGGCTGGGGTGCAACAAAGGTTAACTATACAACATACTTGAAACTAAGCCAAGCTATGGACTGCATAAACACAATTCGCAGGCCAAAAGGTTTACCACAAGGACAGGCAAGCTCATCAAGCATTAAAAAAAAAAAAAAAAAAAAAAAAGGCTTTATTATCTTCTTTCATGTACACATCAAGATCCATGTGATGCTGTGTCTTAGTGCATCCTATTAGGTGGTACTTGATTTTAATTGATCCAGTTACTGATGTTTACTTTAATCATTTTGCTTTAAATTTACTTTAATGAAGTTGCCTGCTAGACATTCACTAAAATGTTACTTATTTTCCCTCTGAAATTGAAAGAATTTGAGGGAAAATAAATTGAAACCTTGTATATCATGGTCTTCATCAAACCTTTAATTAACTTATAAGAATATCTGTATGAACTTACCGTGTCTAATTTTATTCAGGAAGTAAGAATATTCTTAATTTTGTCCAGGAGAGCCCTTTCAAGTTTCTTCCTTTATCCTTTTGACATGTCAGCATCGTTACTTGAGTATCTTCTTGATTTTCCACAAGTTGTAAAAAGTTTGTCTTGTACCTTTCCCTACCAAAATCCTGGGATCAACCATTCTCAAAACAAGCCCAGTTGATTTCAGTGGAAAATAGTATCTAGAAGCCAAGATTTAGGACTTGGTGGACAAAATGGTGACCTGAGATGTGATACATTTCCTTTGCTTTTTCAAGGTAAGAAAGGTGGGCAAAGTGAGCCACTGCTGGGAATGGGCCTAAGACACGATATCTGTATAAGTCACAACATGCTGAAGGAAAAATTTCCTGCAGTGGTAAGGTCTCAAAGGAAGGTATGGGAAAATGGGGGGCAAGGACAAAAATACTTTTATAGAATCTACGTTTTTGTTCTAAATCCTTTGATTCTTTTAAATGCCTGCTGTTAAAGTATGCTAAATTTGATTAAACGCTGCTGGTGAGGTAGAAAAAATAATAAACTAGAATGTGGGTATATCATGGAAGTTAAGCCGCAGAAACCATTCTATTACTACCTCACAATGTCTTCCATATACCAGCCATGTAATAATTGTTTTTTGAAAAATAATCATAAGTATGTCATTTTCATTCATTTTTGTCTGCTTTATGGTAAATCCATTAATCTAAAGACTACAGTATGTCTTGACTGCAAATAAATTTTTTTACATTAAAAACATATTCTCTTGCCTCCATCTGATTTCTGCTTCTGGAATTCTTATTATGCATGAATTGAAATTGATATATTTGTTTGCTAGGTCTTAACTTTTTTTCTTTATATTTAGTGTTTAATCTTACTTCTGGGAGAATTTCTAAAACCTATTTTTTATTTATTGTGTTAGCTATCTATGTTATGCAAACTGTTGTTCTAGTGCCTCCATCATACTTTAAAATATGGTCATCATATTTTTCAATTTTATTAAAATTTGGCACATCAGAATATTCTTTTTTTCTCTATGCCTGTTTCAGAAACAAATACACACCATTCTCTCAAATCTCACTAAGATTCAAATTAAGCCTTTTTTTGCAATTCCTAGTATTTTTATTAATTAACTTGATAATTGTTGATGTTTGATGATTTTTCTCCATGTATATATTCAATGCAAAAATGTTTATCTAGTATTTGAATTTAAATGAGATCCACAGATAGTGTGCGAGTTTTTCCTCATGTCTTCCTTGTGCAGTAGAAGAAGGAAGAAACCATTTAGATCAGTTATAGTTTCATTTTGCCTAGCCAAAGATCCGGAATCCTATGCAGAGAGAGAAGAAAGGAAAGTAAGACATGGCTGTAAAATAGATAGTGTCAGTACTTCTAATCCTCATTTTGGGTTGGTTTTGCATTTGACTGCCATATTTGCAAGCCCTCCCCTTCTCTAACTGGCACAACTAAAGCCACATACAAATACCTCAACTTGACTTGGCATACTGTCTATACTAAGCATATGCTAGAGATGAATGCCCTGGGTACCCTTCATCATTGGAATATGGCATCTGATGAATTATTTAGGCTGCTGGGAGGTCATCTAGACATTGCTTTTTCTGTAGCTCCACTGCCATACCGATGTTCTTATCCATCATTTGCCATTTGGGGTTATTGGCCTTGGTAGAGTTCTGCTGGTGGTAACACTTATGAGGAGAGTGGCTGTTGGAAGTGTTTGCTGAAGATGAAAGGGATACCCTTATTTCCTAAGCACACTTTTCCTTTGCATGAAGTAAATTGTGGGTTGGCCATCCCCTCTCTCAATTCAATCTTTCCACAAAACAAATTACAAATGCCCTTAAGTTCCTGACAGCTGGAAATCCTAGTTTCCAACACTGGTACAGATTTTACTACAAAATACTGTAAGTCTTCCCTTTCTTTTTTAATACTGAACTTTATTGAAAGTGAGATAATAAAAAATTTAAACTATGTCAGGATAACATATCTCACTGTATTGGAAACCACACAAAAATATAATGATATATACCCGATGGCTCAAGGCAACTGAACACTGTTCTAAATTGCTGATGGGAATTCATAGAGAAATAAATTCTATGGAGGATAATTTGAACAGATATTCCACTTTTCAAATCACTTCCAAATATGCACTAGGAAAAATATAAAATACGTATGCCTGTTTATTCATGAAAGCTTACTTGGAATAGTAAAAAATTTCAAGGAAAGTGAAAGTCCAATTGTAGGGAATTGTTTGAAGAAACTGACGTAGCCACTTAATGAGATACTATGCAACTAGTAAAAGGAATGAAAACATCTCTATGTACTTATGTAGAATTTTGTATGTATCTTACAATATAACTTTGCCCTGAAAATTTATAGGTCCTTAATATATACAAAAATAAAATTAGAAAAGAAAATTCAATCCCTAAAAATTAAGAACAAATGGAAACAAATGATTTTATTTATTTTTACAAGAAAGTAATTTCATTTTGTTTTATTTCCAATAATGATTCAATTTTTCTTTTGCTGTGTTCTTTTTAAAGGAGATTTTATTTATTTATTATTATTATTATATTTTAAGTTCTAGGGTACATGTGCACAACATGCAGGTTTGTTACATATGTATACATGTGCCATGTTGTTGTGCTGCACCCATTAACTCGTCATTTACATTAGGTATATCTCCTAATGCTATCCCTTCCCCCTCCCTCCACCCCTCAACAGGCCCCGATATGTGATGTTCCCCATCCTGTGTCCAAGCGTTCTCATTTGTTCTCAATGTTCAATTCCCACCTATGAGTGAGAACATGCGGTGTTTGGTTTTCTGTCCTTGCTATAGTTTGCTCAGAATGATGGTTTTCAGCTTCATCCATGTTCCTACAAAGGACATGAACTCATCCTTTTTTATGGCTGCATAGTATTCCATGGTGTGTATGTGTCACATTTTCTTAATCCAGTCTATCATTGATGGACATTTGGGTTGGTTCCAAGTCTTTGCTATTGTGAATAGTGCTGCAATAAACATAAGTGTGCATGTGTCTTTATAGCAGCATGATTTATAATCCTTTGGGTATATACCCAGTAATGGGATGGCTGGGTCAAATGGTATTTCTAGTTGTAGATCCTTGAGGAATCGCCACACTGTCTTGCACAATGGTTGAGCTAGTTTACAGTCCCACCAACAGTGTAATAGTGTTCCTATTTCTCTACATCCTCTCCAGCATCTGTTGCTTCCTGACTTTTTAATGATCACCATTCTAACTGGTGTGAGATGGTATTCATTGTGGTTTTGATTTGCATTTCTCTGATGGCTAGTCATGATGAGCATTTTTTCATGTATCTTTTGGCTATACACATGTCTTCTTTTGAGAAGTGTCTGTTCATATCCTTCACCCACTTTTTGATGGGGTTGATTGATTTTTTCTTGTGAATTTGCTTAAGTTCTTTGTAGATTCTGGATATTAGCCTTTTGTCAGATAAGTAGAGTGTAAAACTTTTCTCCCATTCTGTAGGTTGCTTGTTCACTGTGATGGTAGTTTCTTTTGCTGTGCAGAAGCTCTTTAGTTTAATTAGATCCCATTTGTCAATTTTGACTTTTGTTGCTGTTGCTTTTGGTGTTTCAGTCATGAAGTACTTGCCCATGCCTATGTCCTGAATGGTATTGCCTAGGTTTTCTTCTAGGGTTTTTATGGTTTTAGGTCTAACATTTAAGTCTTTAATCCACCTTGAATTAATTTCTGTATAAGGTGTAAGGGATGGATTCCGTTTCAGCTTTCTACCAGTTTTTCCAGCACCATTTATTAAATAGGGAATCCTTTTCCCGTTTCTTATTTTTGTCAGGTTTGTCAAAGATCAGATGGTCGTAGATGTGAGGTATTATTTCTGAGGGCTCTGTTCTGTTCCATTGGTCTGTATCTCTGTTTTGATACCAGTACCATGCTGTTTTGGTTACTGTAGCCTTGTAGTATAGTTTGAAGTCAGGCAGCTTGATGCCTCCAATTTTGTTCTTTTTGCTTAGGATTGTCTTGGCAATGTGGGCTCTTTTTTGTTTCCATTTAAAGTAGTTTTTTCCAATTCTGTGAAGAAAGTCATTGGTAGCTTGATGGGGATGGCACTGAATCTGTAAATTAACTTGGACAGTATGGCCATTTTCACAATATTGATTCTTCCTATTCATGAGCATGGAATGTTCTGCCATTTGTTTGTGTCCTCTTTTATTTTGCTGAGCAGTGGTTTGCAGTTCTCCTGGAAAAGGTCCTTCACATCTCTTTAATTTGGATTCCCAGGTATGTTATTCTCTTTGAAGCAATTGTGAATGGGAGTTCACTCATGATTAGGCTCTCTGTTTGTCTGTTATTGTTGTATAGGAATGCTTGTGATTTTTGCACATTGATTTTGTATCCTGAGACTTTGCTGAAGTTGATTAGGAGCTTAAGGAGATTTTGGGCTGAGATGGAGTTTTCTAAATATACAATCATGTCATCTGCAAACACGGACAATTTGACTTCTTCTTTTCCTACTTGAATACCCTTTCTTTCTTTCTCTTACCTGATTGCCCTCGCCAGAACATCCAACACTATGTTGAATAGGAGTGGTGAGAGAGGGCATCTCTGTCTTGTGCCAGTGTTTAAAGGGAATGCTTCCAGTTTTTGCCCATTCAGTATGATATTGGCTGTGGGTTTGTCACAAATAGCTCTTACTATTTTGAGATACGTTCCATCAGTACTGAATTTATTGAGAGTTTTTAGCATGAAGGGCTGTTGAATTTTGTCAAAGGCCTTTTCTGCATCTATTGAGATAATCATGTGGTTTTTGTCTTTGGTTCTGTTTATATGCTGGATTACATTTATTGATTTGCATATGTTGAACCAGGCTTATATCCCAGGGATGAAGCCCACTTGATTATGGTGGATAAGCTTTTTGATGTGCTGCTGGATTCAGTTTGCCAGTATTTTATTGAGGAGTTTTGCATCAATGTTCATCAGGGATATTGGTCTAAAATTCTCCTAACTTGTGTCTCTGCCAGGCTTTGGTATCAGGACGATGCTGGCCTCATAAAATGAGTTAGGGAGGATTCCCTCCTTTTCTATTGATTGGAATAGAAAGAAGGAATGTTACCAGCTCTTCTTTGTACCTCTGATAGAATTCGGCTGTGGATTCATCTGGTCCTGGACTTTTTTTGGTTGGTAGGCTATTAATTATTGCCTCAATTTCAGAGCCTATTATGGGTCTATTCAGTGATTCAAATTCTTCCTGGTTTAGTCTTGGGAGGGTGTATGAGTCCAGGAATTTATCCCATTTCTTGTAGATTTTGTAGTTTATTTGTATAGAGGTATTTATAGTATTCTCTGATGGTAGTTTGTATTTCTATGGGATCAGTGTTGATATCCCCTTTATCATTTTTTATTACATGTATTTGATTGTTCTCTCTTTTCTTCTGTATTAGTCTTGCTAGTGGTCTACCAATTTTGCTGATCTTTTCAAAAAACCAGCTTCTAGATTCATTGATTTTTTTTGAAGGGTTTTTGTGTCTCTGTCTCCTTCAGTTCTGCTCTGATCTTAGTTATTTCTTGCCTTCTGCTAACTTTTGAATGTGTTTGCTCTTGCTTCTCTAGTTCTTTTCATTGTGATGTTAAGGTGTCAATTTTAGATCATTCCTCGTTTCACTTGTGGGCATTTAGTGCTATAAATTTCCCTCTACACACTGCTTTAAATGTGTCCCAGAGATTCTGGCATGTTGTCTTTGTTCTCATTGGTTTCAAATAACGTCTTTATTTCTGCCTTCATATCCTTATTTACCCAGTAGTCATTCAGGAGCAGGTTGTTCAGTTTCCATGTAGTTGAGCAGTTTTGAGTGAGTTTCTTAATCCTTAGTTCCAGTTTGATTGCACTGTGGTCTGAGAGACAGTTTGTTATAATTTCTGTTCTTTTGCATTTGCTGAGGAGTGCTTTACTTCCAACTATGTGGTCAGTTTTGGAATAAGTGCTATGTGGTGCTGAGAAGAATGTATATTCTGTTGATTTGGGGTGGAGAGTTGTGTAGATATCTATTAGGTCTGCTTGGTGCACAGCTGAGTTCAATTCCTGGATATCCTTGTTTACTTTCTGTCTCGTTGATCTATCTAATGTTGACAGTGGGATGTCAAAGTCTCCTATTATTATTGTTTGGGAGTCTAAGTCTCTTTGAAGGTCTCTAAGGACTGGCTCTATGAATCTGAGTGCTCCTGTATTGGGTGCATATATATTCAGGATAGTTAGCTCGTCTTGTTGAATTGATCCCTTTACCATTATGAAATGGCCTTCTTTGTCTCTTTTGGTCTTTGTTGGTTTAAAGTCTGTTTTATCAGAGACTAGGATTGCAACCTCTGCTTTTTTTTTGTTTTCCATTTGCTTGGTAGATCTTCCTCCATCCCTTTATTTTGAGCCTATATATGTCTCTGCATGTGAGATGGGTCTCCTGAATACAGCACACTGATAGGTCTTGACTCTTTATCCAATTTGCCAGTCTGTGTCTTTTAATTGGATCACTTAGCCCATTTACATTTCAGGTTAATATTGTTATGTGTGAATTGATCCTGTCATTAAGATGTTAGCTGGTTATTGAGCTAGTTAGTTGATTCGGTTTCTTCCTAGCATCAGTGGTCTTTACAATTTGGCATGTTTTTGCAGTGGGTGATACTGGTTGTTCCTTTCCATGTTTAGTGCTTCCTTCAGGAGCTCTTGTAGGGCAGGCCTGGTGGTGACAAAATGTCTCAATATTTGCTTATCTGTAAAGGATTTCATTTTTCCTTCAATTATGAAGCTTAGTTTGGCTGGATATGAATTCTGGATTGAAAATTCTTCTGTTTTAGAATGTTGAATATTGGCCCCCACTCTCCTCTGGCTTGAAGAGTTTCTGCTCAGAGATCCACTGTTAGTCTGATGGGCTTCCCTTTGTGGGTAACACGTCCTTTCTCTCTGGCTGCCCTTAACATTTTTTCCTTAGTTTCAACTTTGGTGAATCTGACAATTATGTGTCCTGGAGTTGCTCCTTTCGAGGAGTATCTTTGTGGCATTCTCTTTACTTCCTTTTTTTGAATGTTGACCTGACTTGCTAGGTTGGGGAAGTTCTTCTGGATAATATCCTGCAGAGTGATTTCCAACTTGGTTCCATTCTCCCCATCACTTTCAGGTACACCAATCAGATGTAGATTTGGTCTGTTCACATAGCCCCATATTTCTTGGAAGCTTTGTTCATTTTTTTTCACTCTTTTTTCTCTTAACTTCTCCTCTCACTTCATTTCATTAATTTGATCTTCAATCACTGATACCCTTTCTTCCAGTTGATCGAATCGGCTACTGAAGCTTGTGCATGCATCAAGTAGTTCTCATGCCACGTTTTTCAGCTCCATCAAGTAGTTTAAGGTCTTCTCTATGCTGTTTATTCTAGTTAGCCATTCATCTAATCTTTTTCAAGGTCTTTAGCTTTTTTGCAATAGGTTTGAACATCCTCCTTTATCTCGGAGAGGTTTGTTATTACTGATCGTCTGAGACCTTCTTCTCTCAATTCGTCAAAGTCACTCTCCATCCAGCTTTGTTCCATTGCTGGCGAGGAGCTGCATTTCTTTGGAACAGAAGAGGCACTCTGATTTCTAGAATTTTCAGCTTTTCTGCTCTGGTTTCTCCCCATCTTTGTTGTTTTATCTACCTTTGGTCTTTGATGATGGTGACGTACAGATGGGTTTTGGTGTGGATGTCTTTTCTGTTTGTTAGTTTTCCTTCTAACAGCCAGGACCCTCAGCTGCAGGTCTTTTGGGAGTTTGCTTGAGGTCCACTCCAGTCCCTGTTTGCCTGGGTATCACCAGAGGAGGCTGCAGAACAACAAATATTGCAGAACGCAAATATTGCTGCCTGATCCTTCCTCTGGAAGCTTCATCTCAGAGGGGCCCCCAGCCATATGAGGTGTCAATTGGCCCCTACCGGGAGATGCCTCCCAGTTAGGCTACTCAGGGTTCAGGAACCCACTTGAGGAGGCAGTCTGTCCATTCTCAGATCTCCAACTCTGTGCTGGGAGAATGACTACTCTCTTCAAAGCTGTCAGACAGGGGCACTTAAGCCTGCAAAAGTTTCTGCTGCCTTTTGTTCAGCTATGCCCTGTCTCCAGAGGTGGAGTCTATGGAGGCAGGCAGGCCTCCTTGAGCTGCAGTGGGCTCCACACAGTTTGAGCTTCTTGGCTGCTTTGTTTACCTACTCAAGCCTCTGCAATGGCAGATGCTGCTCCCCTAGCCTTGCTGCCACCTTGCAGTTTGATCTCAGACTGCTGTGCTAGCAGTGAGTGAGGCTCCATGGGCGTGGGGCCCTCTGAGGCAGGCATGGGATATAATCTTCTGGTGTGCTGTTTGCTCAGTTGGAAATGCAGAACTCACCCATCTTCTGGGTTGCTTATGCTGGGAGTGGTAGACTAGAGCTGTTCCTATTTAGCCATCTTGGAACCTCCTCCTTAAAGGTGATTTTAAAGGAGGTAAGTGTGTATGGTCTAAAATGCCACATGGATGGATTATCCAGTTTTTTTTTTTAATAACAAAAATAAAATATGCAAAAATTAAATCAATAAATTTTACTTTAGGAATTTGATTTTTGGCATCAAATAACCTAAGACCACTGATGAAGTATGCTTTGTAAAGATACACACATTTTTTGTTTCATTTACACCTGATTAATCTTGTAACTAACATATTCTGGGAATGATAGAATACAGGAGCCATGTGATAATAAATAACTTCAAAAGTGATAACAATACCAAATTTTAGAATGAGTCTATCTTTTGAATAGACTTACATAGTCATATCTTTCTTTATTTACTGAAAACCATAAAAAATTTTTAATTTATCATGTGGTCATTATGAAAATCTTATTTATAGTACTAGGTTAGCTGATAGGAGAAGTTAAATATAGTGTGCTTTCCTGAAGATTAAAAAATACTCCAGCCTGAGTGACAGAGCTAGACTCCATCTCAAAAAAGAAAAAAAAAAAATTCACATTTACTTTTGCTTGAGAATATGCATATTAAATATTTAGCATGGTAAAAGAGACTGAAATTGTGCCAATTTTAAGTTGTTTTCTGAGTATACAGTATTTGCATATTAATTTTTACTATAAAATAAATTACAACTAGCTTTAAAAAGTAAAATATAATGATACATTAAAACTCCTTTAATAAGCCTTTAATTTTTGCTTATAAAATGGAAACTCAGACTATCATTCAAGTAGTCTTTCAAAGGAGGTTTGTGTCTAAATTTAAAAATTCCTATATTCTTTTCCCTAAATATACAATGAATAATCTAATAAAATATGTAAAACATTTATAACCCAGTGATAAAATAAATGTTAGAATTTGAAAAGTGAAATTATGTACTCAGAGCTACAAGCATCACAGCTTAACTCACACAGGTGTAAGTCATTTAAATAAAGAAAAGAAAAAACACTGAATTTTTCTTTTAGATAACCCTAATCAATATACAGACTTCAAATTTTCTGAGGAGACTTACATTAATCCACTCCCACACTCTGACATTCCAGTCACTACCTAGTTCTTTCAAAAAACATGTAGTCCTAGATAAAAACAAAAATACAGAAATGAGTTCTCAGAAACCAGAGATCAGATGCAGAAATGCTAAGGGATCTGATGAAACACAGCTAAGTGTCCGTTAAATAAGAAAAATTAACTATAATAAGTAATGGGAGAAAAGTCTACAGGTATAAGATCTCTACCTTCAGCTATCTATTTTAATAGAAATTAAATCCTATAATCCTATGTATTTATTGACACCTGCATTAATTTAATTAATCCTATGTCAATTTCTGTAAGTGTCACTTTTATCCTCCTGAAATCTTTCTTATTTAATGTTTTGCAGTCCTTCTCTAGTAATATAACTCTTCTTGTAATTTGAATTCATTCCATGTACAACAAATTAAGAAAATAATTCCACTTACAACAGCATCAGAAAGTATTAAATACTAAGGAATACATTTAACCAAAAAGGCAAACATTCTATATACTGAAAACTATAAGACAATCTGAAGAAGGCACAAATAAATAGAAAGATATTCTGTGTTTCTGAATTGGAATAATTAATATTGCCAAGATGTCCATACTACTGAAAGGGAACTACAGATTCAATGTCATCTCTCTCAAAATACCAATGAATTTTTCACAGATGTAGAAAAAAATCATAAAATTTGTATGGAATCACAAAAGACCCCAAATAGCCAAGCGGTCTTTAGCAAGAGAAACAAAACTGGAGGCATCACACTACCTGATTTCAAAATACATTACAAAGATATAGTAATCAAAACAGCTTGATACTGGCTTAGAAACAGACACGCTGACCAATGAAACAGGAAAGGAAGCACAGAAATAAACCCAAACATTTATAATCAACTGATTTTTGACAAAGGTACCACCAGCACACAATGACACAAACAAGAGGAAAGGACAGTACCCTTAAATAATGGTGTTTTGAAGATGAAATATACATACAGAAGAATGGATTTTGACTCTTATTTCACACCATATATGAAAGTAAAATTAAAATGAATTAAAGACTTAAATGTAAAACGTGTACTGTAAAACAACTAGAAGAAAATATAGGGGGAAATCTCCATGAAATTGGTTTGAGAAATGATTTCTTGGATATGACCCAAAAAGCACAGACAGCAAAAACAAAAAGAGACAAAGGGAATTTCCTCAAATTAACAAGCTTCTGTGCAGCAAAGGAAGCAATAAACACAGTAAGGAGACAGCCAATGGATTGGGGAAAATATCTGCAAACCATATATCTGATAAGTGGCTATATCCAAAACATATGTTGAACCATTTTTGCTTCTCTGGGATAAATCCCACTCAATCATGGCAAATGATCTTTTTGATGTACTGTTGATTTTGACTTGCTAGTATGTTGTTAAGGATTTTTGGATCAATGTTCATCAGGGATATTAACCTGTAGTTTTCTTTTTTAAATATGTCTTTGTTTGGTTTTGGTATCAGCATAATACTGGCCTCATAGAATAAGTTTGCATGTATTCCTTCCCCCTCTATTTCTCAGTAGCTTGAGAAGCATTGGTATTCATTCTTCAAATGTTTGGTAAAATTCAGCACCGAAGCCATTGGGTCTTGGGTTTTTCTTTGCTGGGAGACTTTTTATTATGGTTTTGATCTTATTACTTATTGTCTGTTCAGGTTTTAGATTTTTTCATGGTTCAATCTTGGTAGATAATATGTGTCTAGAAATTTATCCATTTCTTTTAGGTTTTCCAACTTATTGGCATACAGTTGTTGATAGTAGTCTTTAACGATCCTTTGAATTTCTGCAGTAACAATTAAAGTGTCTCCTTTTTCATCTCTGATGTTATTTATTTGGGTCTTCTCTCTGTTTTCTTAGTTCCTCAGGCTAACGCTTTGTTGATTTTATTTATCTTTCCAAAAAACAATTTTTACTTTGTTGATCTTTTTATATTTTTTTAAAGTTCAATTTTATTTATTTATTTTTGCTCTGAACTTTATTATTTATTTTCTTCAACTAATTTTGAGTTTGATTTGCTCTTGCTTTTCTGACCCTTTGAGATTCATTGTTAGGTTATTTATTTGAACTTTTTTCTACTTTTTTGATATGGGGGCTTATTGCTATAAACATTCTTCTTCGTACTGCTTTTGCTGTATCCCACAGCGTTTAGTATGTTCTGTTTCCATTATCATTTGTTTCAATTAACTTGTTAATTTCCTTCTTGGTTTCTTCATTTACCCACTGGTAATTTAGGAGCATATTGTTTAATTTCCATATTTTTTTTTTTGTTTAATTTCCACAAGTTCTTCTTGTTATTGATTTCTAGTTTTATTCCATTGTGGTCAGAGGAGATATTTAATTTAATTTCATTTTTAAAGAATCTTTAAGACTTTTTTTGTGGCCTAACATATAGTTTATCCTCAAGAATGAGCCATATGCTAAGGAGACGAATGTGTATTCTATAGCCATTGGATTAACTGTTCTGAAAATATCTTTTGGGTCCATTTGGTTTATAGTGCAGATTCGATTTGATGTTTTTTTGTTATTTCTCTGTCTGGAAGATCTGTCCAGTGCCGAAAGTAGGGTGTTGAAGTCTTCAGCTATTATTGTATTGGGGTCTATTTCTCCCTTTACCTCTAATAATATTTGCTTTCTACATCTGAGTGCTCCAGTATTGGGTGCATATATATTTACAATTGTTACATCTTCTTGCAAAATTGACCCCTGCGTCATTACACAATTCCTTTGTTGCCTCTTTTTACAGTTTTTGTCTTGAAATCTATATTGTCTAACTAGTCCTGCTCTTCATTTTCATGGAATTTTTTTCCACCTTTTTATTTTCAGTCTGTGTGTGTCTTTAGAGGTGAAGTGTGTTTCCTGAGGGCAACAAGTGGTTGGTTTTTTTTATTTTTTATTTTATTTTTTTTCCTGTTCAATCATTCCATGTCTTTTGATTGGAGAGTTTAGTCCATTTATATTCAATGCCATTATTGATAAGTAAGGACTTATTCCCGTCATTTTGTTATTTTGTTTTCTGGTTATTTTTGTGATATTCTCTTCCTTCTTTCCTTCCTTCTTGTCATCCTTTTAGAGAAAGGGATTTTCTCTGGTGGCCTGTTTTAATTTCTTGCTTTTGATTCTGTATGTATCTTTTCTATGTTTTTGATTTAAGATTACTCTGAGGCTGGCAGATAATATCTTACAGCCCATTATTATAAACTCATGGAAACTTAACACTGATTGCATGAACAAACAAAGAGAAAAGTAATAAAAAAATCTACACTTTAATTTCATCATCCCATTCTTGTTGTTTCTATTCATATATTATTATACTGTCTATGTCTTAAAGAGTTGTTGCAATTTTTATTTTTAATAGGTTTATATTCCAGTCTTTCTACTTACCATGTGAGTAGTTTGCACACTACAATCACAGTGTTATAATATCCTGTGTTTATCTGTGTACTTACTATTTATTACCAGTGAGTTTTGTACCTTCAGATGATTTTTTGTTACTTGTTAACATCTGCTTTCAGATTGAAGAACTCCCTTTAGCATTTATTGTAGGACAGGTCTGGTGTTAATGAAATTACTCAACTTTTGTTTGCTTGGAAAAGTCTGTATTTCTCCTTCATGTTTGAAAGATAATTTTGTTGGATATACTATTCTATGATAAACATTTCTTTCCTTCAGCACTTTAAATATGCCAAGCCACTCTCTTTTGACCTGAGAAGTCTGCTGCCACATGTATCAGATCTTGCCTTTATGTTATTTATTTATTTTTTTTCTCTTGCTGCTTTTAGGATCCTTTCTTTATCATTAACATTTGGGAGTTTGAATATAAAATGCCTTGAGGTAGTTTTCTTTGGGTTAAACATGCTTGGAGTTCTATAACCTTCTTGTATTTGAATATTTGTATCTTTCTCTAGGTTTGAAAAGTTCTCTGTTATCCCCTTGAATAAACTTTCTACTCTTGTCTCTTTCTCTACCTTCTCTTTATGACAAATAACTCTTAGATTTGCCCTTTTGAGGCTGTTTGCTGGATCTCGCAAGCAAGCTTCATTGTTTTTTATTTTTATTTTTTGTCTCCTCTGACTACGTATTTTCAAATATCCTGTCTTTAAGCCCACTCATTCTTTATTCTGCTCCATCAGCTCTACTGTTGAGAGACTCTGGTGCATTCTTCAATACATCCATTGCATTATTCAACTCCAGAATTTCTGCTTGTTTCTTTTTAGCTATTTCAATCTATTTGTTAAAGTAATCTGATAGGATTCTGAATTCCTCCTCTGTGTTAACTTATATTTTGTTGAGTGTTCTCAAAACAACTGTTTTGAATTCTCTGTCCATAAGTTCATGTATCTTTGTCTCTCCATGATTGGTCCCTGGTGCCTTATTTAGTTCATTTGGTGAGGCCATGTTTTCCCAGATGGTCTTGATGTTTGTGGATGTTAATTCATGTTTGGGCATTGAAGAGTTAGGTGTTTATTGCAGTGTTTGCAGTCTGGGCTTGTTTGTACCCCTGTCCTTCTTGGGAAGGCTTTCCAGGTATTCAAAAGAACTTGGATGTTTTGATCTAAGTTTTTGGTTACTGCAGCCATACGTACTTTTGTGGATACCCCAAACCTAGTAATGCTGTGGCTCTTGGAGACTCATAGAGGTAATCCCTTGGCAGTCTTAGGTAAAATCCAGAAACATTCCCTGTGATACCAGCAGACTCTTGTTCTCTTCCCTGACTTTCCCCCAACAAGGAGCATCTCTGTGCTGAGCTACCTAGATCTGAGGGAAGGGTAATACAAAAACCCCTGTGACCACCACCACTGGAACTGCACTGGGTCAGACTCAAAGCCAGCACAGCACCGGGTCTTGCCTAAGTTCTGCAATGACCGCTACCTGGCTACCACCTATGTTCACTCAAGTCCCAAGAGCTCTACTATTGGCAAGTGTCAAATCCAGTCAGGCTTGTATCCTTTCTTTCAGGGCATCAGGTTCCCTCCTGATCCTGGGTAGGTCCAGAGATACTGTCCAGGAGCCTGAGTCTGGAGTCAGGAACCTTAGTTGAATCTACTTGGTGCCACATTCGTGGCTGAGCTACAACCCAAGTTGCAAGGAAAAAAATCTTCACATGCTTTTCTTCCATTTCCTTAAGAAAAAATGTCTCTCCCCTTGGCCACCACCACCCCAGGCCCATAATACATACTGTTTAGCTGCCATTGATGTTAAGTATTACCTAGCTACCACTGATGTTCACTCAAGGCCCAAGGGCTCTTCAGTCACCTTGTGGTGAATTGTGCCAGTCCTGAATATCTCCCTTCATGGCAGCAGGCTCCCCTCTGGCCCAGCACAAGTTCATAAATGCCATCCAGGAGCCACGGCCTGGAATTATGGACTCTAGAGCCCACTTGGTGTTCTCTCCCACTGTGGCCAAGCTGGTATACAAGCTGCAAGACAAAATCTTCTGTCCTCTTTCCTCTTCTTTCCTCAGGTAGGAGGGTTCGGGCATTGAAGAGTTAGGTGTTTATTGCAGTGTTTGCAGTCTGGGCTTGTTTGTACCTGTCCTTCTTGGGAAGGCTTTCCAGATATTCAGAAGAACTTGGGTGTTTTGATCTGTTTTCGGTTACTGCAGCCATACTTACTTTCCCATATCTCCCCATATCTGCCACAGCTGGGAGTGTGCTGGGCCACACCTGAAGTAAGCATGTCTTAGAGTCTCCCCTAATGCCCACACCAAGTACTGCTTGGCTGCCAACAGGACAGACATTAGGACCCAAGGGCTCTTTAGTCAGCAGGCAATAAATCCTAGCAGGACTGGGTCCTTCCCTTGAAGGCAGTGGGTTCTCTTCTGGCCTGCAGTGTGTTTAGAAATATTGTCTGGGTGCTAGGGGTGGTATCCAAGTTGCAAGAAAAAGACCTCTTTATTCTCTCCTCCTCTCTTCTCATGAAGAAGGAAGGAGTCTCTACTGGAACTGCAAGCTGTGCTGCCTGGAGTTGGGGAAGGGGTGATGCAAGCACTCCTTGTGCTGCCCTGGCTGGTGTCTCACTAGGTTATAGGCACCATGAGTCCAGTGGCTCCATGCCCATCACAGCACAGCACTGGGACTTGTCCTGGTATTGTGGTCCTTGTGGCTTAGAGTGTCTTTCAAGTTTATTTAGAAGCCCAGAGCACTTTAGCTCATGGTAGCAAGGTTTGTCAGAACTCAGGTTTGGAATGGTGGGATGAGCAATGCCCCTCTGGCTAAGGCTGGTTTATATGCCATCTCCATGAGTGCTATGCCACATGTTATTTTCTGCTATGACAGGGAAGCACAGAGTTCCAACACAAAATCCCACAATCACTGTGTTCTCCCTCCCCCAAACACACGGATTCTGTCTCTCCACCAGATAGCCACTGCCAGGTATGTGGGAGGAGTGGTTTAGGCAATTCAAGACTGTCTTTCCTACCCTCCTCAGTGCCTTTTTTTAACGTGATCTTTAAACCAGGTACAATGATCATTTGACTGATTTTTAGTTCTTATGAAATTGCTTTCTGTTGTGTGGACAGTTGTTCAATTTGGAGTTCCTGCAATGGGGATAATTCTCAGAGCCTTCTATTCAGCCATCTTCATCAGCTTCTCCTGTTTAACTTTACCCCATTATTTTCATTACCATTTACTTGTTGAAGGAGCTAGGTCCTTTTTGCTGTATATTCTCTGTTAAGGTTTTCTGATTATATCACCAAATTAATGTTTAAGATATCTATCTGGCGTTTCAAACCTTGATTGAATATTGGAATCACCTGGGAGCTTTAAACAGCTTGAAGTCTTCATCCTAACTCCAGAGATTTTAGTTTAGTAAATTTGGATGGACATGAGGAGTTTGAAAGTTATCCAGGTGTTTCTACTGTGCAGCTAAAGTTGAGGACCATTGCTCTGTTTCCATAAACCTCAACTTTGGCTGCATGTTCGTATCATCTGGGGCACTACACAGACTTCTGACTCTGAGCTTCTTGTTTAGTTGAAGTGGGGAATGGCCTGGTACTTGAGGGCTTTCAAAAAGTGTCTAGATAATTCTAATATAAATATACATTCAGAATCACCGCTTTACCCCATGTATTTTCTGTAAACTGGCAGTTATGTTTAGAGGCTTGATTGAATGTATACTCTTATTGCACTTTATAATCTCACGTTAGATGTTTTAATTTAATGAGTCAGGATGAAATTTCTGTGTTTCACTGAGTTTTATTCCATGTAAGACTAGCTTCAGATTTTTCTTCTAATAACATATTTGATTTTTTAACAACCCTCCCCCAAACCAGAGCTTCTTCTTAGCATATAAAGTTATTCTCTTGCCATTTGAAAGTATGTAGACTCTTCAGACATAAACTAACTGCCTGTAAGTCCAGAGAATCAGAATCAAATAGAATTTCAGTGCTGGGATTAAATGAGAACATTTTATAAAAACTTTATACTCTAAATGTTTATCTTAAAATGTATAATTTATTAAATTATTTCAGAATGATTCTAGAGAAGACATCTGTAACCAAGATTAGCAGGAATAGACTTACAATGAGGAAACAGGCACCAATCATCACGGCTTTCAGTTTAACATCAAGGTCTCTAGGGAATTGGATTCCAAAGTTGTCAGCATCTGTAAATGCCTCTCTTAAAAGCCCAGACCAGTGCTTAGAAATCCTGCCAACCACCATTTGTTCATCAAGAGATGTAATCTAAATTGTAAAAAAAAAAAAAAAAAAAACTTAAAAATTTATAGAAAACTTATAGCAAAAGTACTTTTAAAGTTGGAGTAACAGGAAGCATGTATAATTATGAGCATACAGTTAATATGTTACATTAGATGCATATAGACTCCTGTATATTTATAGATACATAAAAAAACTGTTCTGTTTTGTAGAAAACTTACATAAAGGTAGTTTTACTGAAATTTTTAACATTTTCTATTTTATATTAAGATAGACATTAACATATGTTTTATTTATTTGAATTGACCCCAAACAAAATTTAAGCAGAAAAGGATATACATTTGAAGTATTTCTTTGATATAATTTCTAGAAGCCATCAGGAAGGAAATAAATGAAACTCCTATTAGACTTCTGCTTTTTAGAGACGCACAGAGCATTTACACAGCTGAACGTTTAAATATGAAGACAGGCCTCACTACCACCCACTGTCAGTAGGAAAACATAAAACGCGAAGAGCCTAGAAAAGAAGAATGACAGTTTGAGTGAAGAAAAGCAACCAATAAGTAACTTGATGGGATGCCTCAAGTCAAGGGTGTGGGCAAGACCAGATAACTAGTGGGGTGTGAAGAACAAAAAAATAATAGGTAGAAAAGATCTCCAATGTAAAACTTTTCTATTTTTGTGAAAAAAAATAAAGGTTGTAAAAATTCTGCTGAGGAAAGCTGGGGGTCATCATATAGAGTTGAAAAGAGTGTGCTCAGACAAAAACACCTCACCAGATGGGCAGGTAGTGGCTGAATATAGCTAACATTCACCAAACCACATGTAAGAGTTATGTCAACCCAAGTCAGGAATGTCACTTTCAAATTTGAACACAGGATCAGAAATATAAATAATGACCTACATATGCAGATCATTATAAAGTCTAGATAATTTTTATGGAAAAAAGTTATAAAGTCTAGATAATTTTAGCTAAATTCTGTATAACATTTTTAAAACAAAACAGAAAATAAGGTAAAATTACTTCAACCTCTGGAAATAATACATTGGTATTTACAATATCATAAGAACTACACATTAAGTTTTTTTTTCCTTTGGTTTTGTTTTTGTTCTTTTTTTTATTTTTGGTTTTATTTATTTATTTTTTTTAGGCAAAGTCTCACTCTTGTCCCCCAGGCTGGAGTGCAATGGCACTATCTCCACTCACTGCACCCTCCGCCTCCCAGGTTTAAGCGATTCTCTTGCCTTCAGCCTCCCATGTAGCTGGGATTACAGGTGCCTGCCACTATGCCCGGCTAATTTTTGTATTTTTAGTAGAGACGGGGTTTCACCATATTGGCCAGGCTGGTCTCGAACTCCTGACTTCAGGTGATCTGCCCGCCTCGGCTTCCCAAAGTGCTGGGATTACATAAGCCACCGCAACAGGCCTACATTAAGTTTTTATCCCTGCTTCCTGACACAGAATTTCTAAAACTCTCTTAACTTTCTAAGGTACTAGGGGTAATAGGAGAGTCTTGCTTTAATATTTGGTCTTTGTCCCAGATTGCTGGCACACAGCTTCAAAATCCTTAGAATCTTCTAAATCTTTTGTATACTAAGATGACTGGTGGTTTTTGCTTGGGGTTCCTGATAGCTTCAGTATCAGGCTGGACACCAGAAAAATCAAGCAATGCTTAGAGGATTGAACCATTCAGTCCTATCCCCATCCTCCAGAGATGAGAGTAAGGCTGGAGTTCATTATTTATCAACAGTCGATGGTTTAAATCAGTCATGCCTACATAATGCAACTTCCTAAGAACTCTAAACAACAGGTTCAGAGGCTTTCTGGATTGATGAACTCACATGCCATGAAAGTGGCTTACCCCAGTTCCACAGGGACAGATCCCCCTTTGCTCAGGACTCTTTCAGAACTCATTCTATTAACCTCTTCATCTGGCTATCCATCTGTATCCTTTATAATATATCAGCAAACATAAATAAAATGTGTTCCTACATTTTGTAAATAGTTTTAAAAAATTGTCAAACTCATGGAGGAGGTTGTGAGAACCCTGATTTATAGCCAGTTGGTTAGATGTACAGGAGGTCTTGCATTTGTGGTTGGAGTTTGAAATACGGAACAGTTTTGTGGGACTGAGACCTTAACCTGTGGTGTCTGCATTAACTCCAGGTGAGTGAGCGTCAGAATTGACCTGTGTTGTAGGGAACCCAGTAGATATCTGTAGAGAAAGAGAATTGGTTGACACGGGGAAAAAATATCCACACATTTGGTATCAGAAGAATGAGTAAAAAAAAAGAATTGTAGTGTATTATATTAGCATGAAATTTATAAATCTGTAAATTTAATACTAATAATTGGTAAAGATAGTCTAAAAAAGCTAAACATTTACTGGCAATGTAAATTATAAATGCAAAAAATGCAAATAGGCCACTAGCACATAGAACCTAGGTAAACACCAAAATAATATATTAAAATAACGTGTAAGATACTAGAGGAGCTATATAATTCAAAACATATAATTTATGAAAGATTACCGAAAAGGTATTTTTAAATTACAAACTCAAAATTGCTATAAAATTTACTATATGCATTATTTTCCTGCATTCTCGAATCGTATGACTATTAGTTACTCTTAGAATCTGGTGTCTGCAGACATAGAGAATTGAAGAGCTACTGAATGAAATCTAAATTTTTAGTATTAAGAATGTTTCACAATTTGTTAGTGATTTACTCATTTCTTAGGAATAAATTATATTCCTATTAGACTTTTATTAATATCATTCCTAGAAGGAGAAATAATCTTTCACTTGTCTGGATTTTTATGGGCATGAAAAGAGAACTATTATTATACATATCCCTACACAAGTTTCCCATACATACATATTACACACTCACATACCCACACACCCATATACACCCACACATATATGCATATATCCAATGCATATTATCATACATTTTATATACACATATTATCATACATTTTATATACATATATATGTATCCCTTTATAAGAGCATTTTAAAAGTTTCTACAACACATGTGTTTTCTTAGAATTTCCCATCTCTGTCATCAGATTATGAAGTTGAAAAGGGGAAGCATTCATTTTTATATAACCAAATTCTAATAGAGAAATTAAAAATCATATTATTAGAGAAGGAAGGATGCAACAGAATGAAACTGGATAGTGCAAAATCTTAGAAAGATGTGGGGACACTGTCAGAGTTCCCACATTTTATCATAAGTGAGGTAGCCCTACTCAACTTTAGGATTTTTGTTCCTTATTCTGTGGAATTGTGGGCCCAGTTTACCAAATTTTCTGATTTTCCAAGAGAATCAGGAAATCAAGATTACGTTATGAAATCTTCTGATGGTTAAACATCTGCAACTAAATGATTTGATTATAAGGCTAGGCTGTCTGTTGGAGAACCGCTGTAATGAAATTTCTGCAGGAATTTAATATAGAGACATATTGTGGTTTCCAATGACCTAATTTAATACAGGGTTAGAGAAGAGACCACAGAGAAGTATAATTGGGTAATACATATTACACTGACTTTCTCAAAACTATCTTTGCATGATTGGGCTTTCTGTAGGAACTCAAAGATGTCGGAATTTCTGGACATGGCCTGGAGAACTGGCAGCCTATATTTCAGATTAAGGAAGGATCCATATGCTTTGGCAATCAGAATTAGACGACAAGGTTAAAGTTTTATTTATAATGGATAATATATAGTGTCACCACACAGAAACCAACATGTTTAAGTGTTAGATGATTTGCTTATTTTTATTTGACTACAGAGCTCTGCTTCTTTTTTCATCCATTTATCATTATCAATACTGACCTTTAGTCAGTAATAACCTCCACTCTGATCAAAGTTAAATATATGGGAACATTATCTTGCTATTGAGACATCAGTACACAATACTAATTTAAGGCATTCATAACATTCTGCAAAATTATATTCTTCTTATATTAAAAAAGCAAATTCCATAAACATTATGACATCTCTTACCTCAAAATCAACACCTGCAAAACAGCTGCACACAATACATGGACCACTAATTTTTAGTACATCCTCTCTGTTCTGATTTTTAATGGTAAACTTTGTTAGACATGGGTGCCAGGTCTGAGTAACATAACCTACTGGTACACCAGGAGGAGCTTGGATTTCTATCTACAAAAGTAAAATATGTTTGAATGTAATAAATCATCATAATAAAAATATCTAATAATAGCTCTAATTTACTGAGCATTTCCTAAGTGCCAGACATTGTAAGTGAGGACTTCCTAGGACTTTTTTAAAAAAAGATCAAACAATGTAACATATTTTAATGTGCTATTCAAACTATAGAGCATTTCCCATCAAATTCTCAGTTTTTCCTCAGATAGATATTCTTACAAATATATAATTATACCTAAACCTAATTGGCATGGAAAACAAAGCAATTCATTACAAATAACTTCAATTATCCTCTCAAAATAAGTACAGTATTAGACTTTAGATAAGTCTATGCCTTTATCTCTATCTGTGTGATGTTCTCACAGCAATCTGTATGCAAGACTAAGTTACCCAGGTAGATATGGTGTTGGGCCAGTGGGATCCTGGAAAAGGCCAATTTTCCTAAAACATCTCTGTACCCCAGTGTCTTCCCTGAAATCATATTCTCTAGGAGTAGGCTGCCATGCAATATGAAACAGAGATATCTGGTCTTTACAGAGCTGAAGATACTCCCATTTAGGATATCCCTTTTGCAGATGACACAGATATATAGGTTTTTATTTTGAAAAGGAGAAATGGAAAACATAGGAGATAAGACTTTGTCCTATGTTTGTCCCTTAGTAGGTTGGCCAAAATTATGAGATGAACACATCTGTTCTTTCCTTCATTCTTTTGTCCCCATAATCCTAGAATGCAATTTTAGGATATTTTCAATGGTGCAGCTCTGCTGGTTTCGACCACGCCTCTTATAGTCATCTCTAAAAAATGATTTGAAAAAGGTGCCCTATCTGACCTTTCCTTGAATATCAAGAACTCTCATATCTGAGCAGTTGCTCAACCCCATGAGGCAGACTGCTGCAGGACACGAGGCTAACTATTCCCTGTTGTTTACTTGCCTTCCTTCCCTTCTTATACAATTTATTCAGAAGCCCAAACATATAGCTCATGGAGCCATATTCCTTTAAATCTCATTTGATTATATAGATTCAATGAAAGGGTGGAAATCCTTGCTGAACTACTTTACGAAAAGCCCTAGTAATTGCTCACATACCTCCTGAAGGCAGCAGGGGCAACAACAACAGTTACATCTTAGTGGTCTTTCCAGAGTTATGACTTCTCGACCCACATTATCAGTAATCCTCAAGGTAAAAGGTCTAGACCGCCCACAGCAATTTCGGGTACAGAAATTAGTATCTTCTGCTGCAAAATAAATCCTCTGCCCAAAGCTGTTCTTGATATCATACACATTACTACTTTCAAAACTGAGTAGGACTAAAAATGAAAATAAAATCAGTTGCCTTTATGTTAAAATTATTGAACCTATCTTAAGATATTATAATATCTAGCTAGTTTTAGATGATGCTCCAAGTATCATAGAAAGAATAAAAAGGAATGGTATTTAGAGTTGATCAAGCAGAGGAAAAAGGCAAAGGGAAAGGAGGAAGCTAGGCTATTAATGCATGGAGAAATTGAGTCCTTCTGTGAGACATGGAAAAGAAAGCAAGTCATATTTTTCTAATCCCATAGACTCCTATGAGAAGAGAGACTTTGCTGCTGAGGGTTGGGGCAATACTGCAGGTAAGCACAGTGGTGCTAGGTGTACGGATAAAACATCCATTTATTTGGTATAGTTATTGTATATTACGGAGAGGAATATAGGATGATTGCAAAAAATATATTAAATCAATTGGTTTAAGATTTCGTTTTACAAGCCACACTTATGTCTTGTTTGTTTGCACCATTTGATGAAAGGTAATAAGAGGGTTAATTCTCAAGGCACATGCATAAAAAGTGAGAGGCAAAAATGGAAGGCAAATTTGAACATCACATTGGGCTCAGGGCGCCCTTATTTAGCTCTGCAGTAATTTGAAAGTAAGAGATGAATATTAAACAAATGGGGAAGGTGCTTGGCAATCAGGGCTTCAACTCAGAATATCTAGACCATGAGCATCCTAAGTGAACTCTGTACCTTAGATAGGCTGACCTCTTGGGGAAACAGAGGAACACAAAATGCTGACGCTCACATGGTGTCTTACCAAGGACTTCCATATTGAACCACACATTGGAAACCTCTCCTTGTTTAAAGCCATGAAGGAGCAATGAATTGTCCCACTATCCACAAAAGGACATCATAACATCATACAGAAATGTTCCTCACAAGTCCTATTACCATAAACTTCCTTAAGAGTCTATGGTGGGACTCAAACAGGTCCTGGACTGTGCCTATATAGGAACTGCACTTGACCTCAACATCTGCTATAGACAAAAGTTTGTGAAAAAATTTAAAATCGAATTAAAAAAAATTAATTCCTGTGTGGGCATCTATTATCCAACTAATTGTTTAATTATGTAACTTACTTGCAAAAATCTTAAGCTCGTTTACCTATAAAATGAGATCAATGGGGTTACACAATCTTGAAGTTTCCTTCAAGTTACTTGAAAAATGGAGACAAAATAAAAGATTGCAGCAATTATATTTTTAGAATCTATTAACTTTTCAGTCATGGTAAGATATAAGTATTTGTCATAGTCTCAGGTGCTAAAAATAAACTGAGTAATAATCTTTTTATATGCCTTGATGTTAGCAAACAATATAGACTTTCAATTTGAGAAAAAAAGAAAAGAAAAATAAAAATGTCTTTTTTTAAAAACTTAAAAACTGGTAAATGTGGAACTTTGTATTTTTCAATGAAGCACATATATTGTGCAAATATATATAAAGCTTATAAATCTAAAAATTATAAATACAATGTTGTATAATGTATATTGTCTGGCCTTTTGGATTTTATAATCTCTATTATATATTCCATAAAATAAAACATTTTAAATAATTCAGAATACAAACTATTACGGAACATAGTGCTCCTTTCCAGAGCAAACTTAATTTAGCAAAACTACAAAAAACCAAGAACATTATAAATATCTAATCACATACTTTAAAAGCAGTTTAAATGTAATAGGTAACAATTGTATATGTTAATGAAATTCATTACTCTGCTTGTACAATTCAAGTTATAATTTCAACCAGTTAAAGAAACTGCAGCTATGCAAAAATGAATTTATTTAACAGATATTTTCTAAAAACCAGCAGTTTTTATAATACATAGAAGAAGTAACTTTATTATATCAGAGGGAAGACACTGTGGTTCATAACTCTACCTAGGCTCTCATTCCCCTAGCGGCCTTTCTGAAGCATGTAGAGGCTTACTAAATTTATTCGTGCACCTAGGAAGCACTGGACCCAAGAAAATATCTGGTGGCATCAGGAATATTCAGCAGGAGCAAGAGTGCTCTTCTAAGAAGACAAGCTGGAGGCCTGCTGGTCAGCATCCTACAACACTGCAGTGCCCCTGCACCCTGGCTAGTAATCTACAGTGCATGGAACAAAGATTCTACTGGATTCATCTGAACTCCCAAGAGAAACTGTGGGCAGGAACAACAATTTTCCAAAACACTCCCATCCAAATTCAAAAAGTTTACTCACTTGGAAATGTACTAAGGTAACTAAAATATTGG
The DNA here is from genome assembly GCF_007565055.1 of Rhinopithecus roxellana. NCBI lineage: Eukaryota > Metazoa > Chordata > Mammalia > Primates > Cercopithecidae > Rhinopithecus > Rhinopithecus roxellana. The sequence goes on along the minus strand of NC_044549.1, from coordinate 110,886,555 downwards.
ATGTGGCTCTGTGCCATTCTCAAGGTGATCACAGATTGGAGAGAAAAGAGCTGAAGTGGTAGAAGTCAGGTAAAGTGATTGAATCCCTTAAAGTTATTTGGAGAGAGACAAGAGAGCAAAAATAAGTCTTGGCTGTATTCCTTCTACATTAGAGTTTATAACATTAGGACAGATGCTTATCGTAATAGTGCAGTCATCCCACAGTATCCATGGGAGATTGGTTCTAGGACCTCCTGTGAATAAGAAAATCCTAGGCTGCTCAAGTCCCTGATATAAAATGGCGTGGTGTTTCTATATAACTTATGAACCTCCTCCTGTATTATTTAAATCATCTCTAGATTTCTTATAATACGCAAATACAAGGTAAACGCTATGTAAAGAGTTGTTATATTGTACTGCTTAGGAAATAGTGACAAGGAAAAAGAAGTCTGCACATGCTCAGTACAGGTACAATTTCTAAAAATATATTTTTGATCCATGGTTGATTGAATTCACACAGGTGGAACCCACGGATAGGAAGGGCCAACTGTATTTTACCATTTAACTTCTAATGTTCAGAAATAGACTACTGATTTCATTATTGTTAAGACAGACATTTGTAAATAATCAGGTTTACCATCCCACATCCCTCGGAATGCTATATTTATAGTTTTCGGTGTATCTTTATTTGCATAAACTTCTCTTTTTAGAAATATAAGCAATACAATTAATACATACCTTCCAGAAGTTCAATTTGCTGATGAATTAGTATCATATCTATCTATTATAGTAAAAAGAAAATTAAGTTGTACGTTAAATATTTTATAATCAATTACTATTCATGTTTTTATTGTTTAATACTGCATATAATCAGTTATTGACATTTATCATTATCAACTTTTAATAAGTTTGCTACCTTTTATTGTAAAACTAAAGTTAACATATTCTTAATTAAAAATGCTATATGTTTATTGAAAGCATTCATTACTAATATTGTAAATTTAGGTAAAATAAACTAATATAGTGGAATCCCTATAAAAGTTAGAAAACAATGTTCTTCCTAAATGAGGATTTAAAATATAAAGACTTTTTTATCGATTTAAATAAGTTTTTACTGTAAGTCTCAGTTACTCATTTTATGTCTACTTCATATAATCATTTTATAGTAAGTGGTAATTTCTTCTATATATTTTTGAGACTCTCATTAAAAAAGCTAGGGTATTTCTTAGAGAAATATGAACTACTAAACATTCTTATAATATTCACTGTGCAAGTACATTGTGGGAAATTAAATTATTATAAAGAGTAAAAGAGAGATAATTCATTTACTGAAAACTCATTGACTATCACAGAAATATTTGTTTATAGATTGGAGATATAAAACTTTATATTCCTATTTTACCAATCTGATCTCTAAGACAAAACAAATATTAAACCTCAGTTTGCTGAGGTAAGCTATCATGTAGTACAGCAAAATCCAGGACTTTTTTTTCCTTATTGGTGACATTTGTAAAATTGGGTCTTCCACAGAAAAAAAGCATCATAAAAATGTAATTTTACTAATTGGAAGAAAAAGATGACTCAAATCCCACACAAAAATATTAAGTCATTTTTGGTACTACTTACTAAAACTCAACTCTGAACTTTAGATGTCTTTTAAATGTCAAGAAAATTATTCAGTATTGGAATTAAAAAGCACAGAATCCAGAATCAGGGTACCAGCGCTGATTGGTGATGAACAGGGCACCCCCAGTTCATTAGGTTTTTAATCCTGGGTAAGTTATATAACTGCTCTGGACCTCAGTTTCCTCTTGTGTAGGGTGAAGATGATTACAACGCTTACACATCATAGAGATTCTGGAAAGATTAAGTGAGGTAATACATGTATAATGCTTAAAAACAAAACCTAGAAAATAGTGCTTAATAAATTTTGACTTTGGACTATTATCACATTATATAAAAAATCTTAGAAAACAATCACCTGTGACATTCATATTTTGATTTAACAATGAATCGAACCCAAAAGAACTAGTGATTTGTTAACAGAATGTGTTGTTTACCATTTCTGACATTAATGAATTAATAAGCAGTAAATAAATAAATATCACTTAACCAAAATTACTATGGTTCATAAACCAGAAGCACAGTTTTATTTTTTATGAGTATTTTACGTATTTGAAATTACCTGACTTAAGTATTCCAATCCTGGTGGACAGTTTAATGGTGGTGGTGGTGCTGGCATCCATGGTACCCCTGCAGGTCTACCTGGCTGATTTTGAACAGGAATGCCAGCTGCGCCAGCAGGTGGGACTAGGTAGCTATGCTGACCTCCTGGGTAGAAGGCCTGGGAGCCCAGGTGGCCAGCCTGTTTCCCAATGTGTCCAGCCTGGTGCTTAGGGTAGACAATATGTCTGGAAGATCCTGAAATAGGAGCAAGTAAAATAATTTGTCATCAATCCTTTTTAGAATAACCCTAGTTATCTACAAACTGACCTCTCAGCTCAGAAGTCCTATATCTGTGAAGCTTGAGGTATGTTTTTATCTTCAGATATGTTTCAATGAAATATCTGTGGTTTCACATTCACTTCTATTTTGAGGGTGGTTCGCTGTGAATAGTGTCGGCTTAGAGCTTTATTCTTACTATTTAAAACTCAGATAGAAAATATGCTTTTATACCTGTGAAAGTGAAAGTAAATCTACCGATCTAAAGTGACCTATATGAAGATTGTGGCATGCCTTCATGGAAAAGAGAGATGAAATTGGGAAAAAAAAAAAAAAAAAAGCCAAAAATAATGGCTATGTGTCAGCATTCCCAGAGCCCAAAAGCACCTTGTGAAAAATTATAATTGTGGAATTATAACAAATGACATATCCTATAGTATAGAAGTCAATGGGGAGAGGGGGTTGATCCCGAAGGGATATTTGTCAAGGTCTGGATCCATTTTTAGTTGTCGCAACTGGAGGAGAGACTGATATTATCATCTGGTTGGTGGAAGCCAGGGATGCTGCTAAACATCCTCAAATGCCCAGAACATCCCCATGGAAACAAATAATTATCCACCCCAAAATACTACAGTGCTGAGAGACCCTAATACAGAGGTAAAATCATGTCATTCCTCCTAGCAGTTTTCAGATGCTTGTCTGGGCCAACAGGTTACCAGGAGTTTTAATCTACAGCATGTTTCTCTCCTGTTTCCCTTGATAATTTTCTTAAAACATCAATTATGATATTGCAGTTACAAAATTAAATTTCACAATTTGTCACTCTTAGATCTTTAGAACACACAATTTGAGAAAATTCAACAAAACAAAAGTAAAAAGATCAACAGACTTCGAGAAAGAAAAGCAAAAGATTTAACAGATGAAAAATTCTAAAGTATTTAGCAGAATAGAGGAAGAAATGTAATAAGTATAATCTTTATATTACATGCAAATGTACATTGCAGTGATGCTTCATAAGCTTATTTGTATAGTCCACAGTGTAGTGATTCCATAGGAATGGAAAATAATTTCAAGGGACTATGTTCCTCAATATTTTAAATGAATACTTAATGCCACATAAAATATAATACTTAGAATAGGCAATATATTTAAGTGGAACACTGGTGACAGGATCATATACTAATAAAAATAAGGCTTAGCAAACAGATTTAGCCTAGTACTAATGCACTGTAAATATAGCATTTTATAATTTATTCCTCCTACAATTAGTGAATATAGATGACGCATGATGTGATTGGCTCTGTTGCAGAATCAGGGGATATAGCTATCAAAAAGTCAATATGCTGTCAATGAGCTTACAGTCAACTTCTGGAGGAAATAAAATAATTTTTTTATTAAAAAACTTCATATTGGTATGATGGGGAAAACCTGGGAGAAAGGGCAGAGGAAGATGGATATAATTTATGTTGAAATCAAAAAGATGAGAAGGGGAAAGCTTTATGTGAAGACCTGCTGAGAAATGCTACAGGAGGAAGGAAAAGCAAATGTAAAAACCCTGGCTTTGTAAGGAATTTAGCACGTTCACGAGAGAGGAGAGTCATAAGAAAGGAAGAGTATGCATGGCTGTCACCAAAGCAATAGGAAGAAGTTCATCTAGGGAGACCTTTAGTAAGGAGTTTGGATTTTATCCCAGGTGTCATTGATAATTACTGGAGGAATTTAAGCAGAAGAGTGAACCACATATCTTGCAAAGTTTTTAGGAGTGCCCAGTACTGGGATTTGCAAAGGAAAACATAGCTACAAATAATATCCTTTCATAAGCTAAAAAAAATACGACAAAGAACAAGTCAACAACACATTTAGTATTATAGGGAGGAAATTAAACACTTAGTAACTTACTTACTTTTATTGTTCATGGATTGAAATAGTTCTGAAAGAGACCTAATATTAATATGTTGTCTATACATTTGTAGGTCCAATATAACTGTTGGAACAAGATATTCTAAAACAATACAGTCACATTCACGGGATATTCCTCTTTATTCATCGAGTAGAGCCTTATCTGGCCATTTAAATCCTTTGGGCTTGACCTCATTCCCCTTGCTGTTTTCACAGTAGAATTTATTATTATTTTATATAGAGACAGGGTCTCATTACGTTGCCCAGGCTGGTCTCAAACTCCTGGACTCAAGTGATCCTCCTGTCTCTCCCTCCCAAAGTCTTGGGATTAGGGGCATAAACCGCTGCATGTGGCCTCGTTAGGAATGTAGAAATTGTTGGTCAGCCCATGATGATGAATGCTTTCTTTCTTTCTTTCTTTTTTTTTTTTTTTTTTTTTTTAGATGGAGACTTGCCCTGTCACCAGCCTGGAATATAGTGGCATGATCTTGGCTCACTGCAACCTCTGCCTCCTGGGTTCAAGCGATTCTCGTGCCTCAGCCTCACGAGTAGCTGGGATTACAGGCACACGCCATCATACCCAGATAATTTTTGTATTTTTTAGTAGAGACAGGGTTTCCCCATGTTGGCCAGGATGGTCTCGTACTTCTGACCTCGTTTTCTGCCCACTGCGGCCTCCCAAAGTGCTGGGATTATAGTCGTGAGTCACTGCACTTGGCTGATGGCGAACACTTTCTAAAAGCCTTTAGGAAGAGAGTCTAATCAGGAAGAAAGCCATGAAGAAATGCTGTGAGCTAAGACCCCAAAGGGTAATTGAGCTAAAACTTCAGTCTTCACAGCCTGCACAACCTAAATGAAGTGCGTGGTTCATTTCCAAGCCTCTGGGCTTGGGCTCCAGGAATGGTCCAGGTAAAGAGCAAGAAAGGTTAATTATCAGATCACACCACTGCAATTATCTCGTAAAATTTCAGGTCCTGTGGACCTGTCATGCCAATCCTGACCAGCGACACTACTCTGTTCATTAAGAGATGTATTTTTGGCCGGGCGTGGTGGCTCAAGCCTGTAATCCCAGCACTTTGGGAGGCCGAGACGGGCGGATCACGAAGTCAGGAGATTGAGACCATCCTGGCTAACACGGTGAAATCCTGTCTCTACTAAAAAATACAAAAAACTAGCCAGGCGTGGTGGCGGGTGCCTGTAGTCCCAGCTACTCGGGAGGCTGAGGCAGGAGAATGGTATAAACCCGGGAGGCGGAGCTTGCAGTGAGCCGAGATAGCGCCACTGCACTCCAGCCTAGGCGACAGAGCGAGACTTGGTCTCAAAAAAAAAAAAAAAAAAAAAAAAAGAGAGAGAGAGGTTTTTTTTTTTAAGCAGAGAACCCAGTGTCAGGAGTTGTCACAGCCATAGCACTTTGACCACCAAGTGAAACTTTGTACTTGGTCTCTCTCTCTCTCTTTATTTCTTTCTGACAGCAAATATTCTACTCAGTAATTCTGCCTTCTGATGCCTTGACCCCATCCTAGTCTTTCCCACTACTATCCAGTCACTATTTTCTCCATCTACTGTAGATCCCGGTGCTTTTCATGACTGTTAATTACAATGAATACATCAGGCAAATCTCCATTACCCAACATCTTTATCTTTGACCCATATGCACTAATGCAAACTGCCCTCCCACTTCTCAGGCCCACTCCAGTGTTGGCTGCCCTTTCACCAACTCCTCCTACTGTGCAATCCTAAGTGGCAAATAAGTCAACTGATCCCTCCACATCCTCAACTAAAATATAGAGTTTTCAAGAAGAAACCACCTCCTTCCTTGCCATTTCAAAATTATTTTTTATGATTACCAACTTTAAGCACACATTTTCATAATATAGTGAAACTCTTAAGAATGCTTCAATTACAGTCACCTCTTAGTTACATCTAAGAAGTTCAGCAAAGGTTGAATAATTCCAAGTGGGTTTATTTGGCCCTGAAATAAATCAAAAGATGTATTTGTGTTACTGATTTAACTTCCTGGATTTTCTTAGAGCAATAGGAATCCAGTTTGCATTAACTGGTCAGAAATCCATGCTGTGGACCTCATCAAGTCAGAAGAGTAGAAATGTTAAATCTTATATTTTTCTGCAATTAATCTATAAGGTGAACAATAAGCTAGTAAACATGTGTAACTAGGGTAGACTAACTAGGGTAGACCACTAGCTTTCCTGCGTCTCCAGTTTACAGACTTCTAATGTGGTGGGACTTTTCTGCATACAAAATTGCATGAGCCATTTTTTTATAATACATATCTTCATATATATATGTCTCCATCCTAGTTCTGTTTCTTTAGAGAATTCTGACTAATATGATGAGTCTATTCCAAGAAATAACATAACTCAGTTTAGGAAATGATTGGACTGTGTCCTGAATAAATTAGCTAATTAATTTAACATGATAACTTTAAATCATTGCTTCCACCACTTTTACTAAAAGGTAAATTTCAGAAATCACTTCAGAGAAAGAGAAAATCATATTTTTATGCTGTACTAAAAGAAAACAAATGTTCGTGGTAAAGTCATATTATATATTGTACCATCTGAATTATAGTTACTCCAAAACAAACACAGAACTTCAAGTTACAATCTGATTACTAAACACTTCTTTCTAACTCTCTGTTAAGTGATAAATTTGGAGTAAATTGAGGTAGCATATACTATATACACATTAGTACATCTCTTTTAAAGTAATTCTATCAGAAATCATATCTTCATTGCTGCTCTGGACTATTCGATAATTATAAACCTCTGCACTCAGAGAAAGGGAGAAGCAGCACAGAGGATTTCCAGTTCTGACTTCACAATTTGTATTACAGTTGTTAAATATTAACAACTGTATAGGACAACATCGATTTGGTTTGAGCTCCTGCACTAGGCTTCAACAGATCAAATCAAAATGGAGTAACAAATGCTCAACTTAACGCATTAGCAAACTGAAACTAAGTTGTTTATTTGACCTTCCAAGAAATCAGGAGAGAAATGAAAGCCCAGCCTCCAAACAGGGCAGTTTCAACCTACATAACAAAGAAGTTCCCACACTTTAGCCCTTATAAAGAGAGTAACCTGAACTAATCTAATGTTAACTAATCCACTTTTTGTATTATGCTATTTCCTCAATGCTGCTCAAGGTACCTTAGAAAAACTGACTACTCTGCAATGCCCCATGTAGCATCTCTCTATTTTTAGATAAGAGGCTATCATATTCATGAATTCCTAACATAAGTTAATTACATCTTTAAACTTGTTGTAATTTATCTTTTGACACAGCTAAAGCCTTTTGACCCATTTCTTAAGGTCTGAAATTTTTGTCTTACTGCTTTCAAACATAACTAAAGTAAAACCTGGAACCCACAGGGAAATCATACTTAATTCAGGAAGATCTTAAAATTACTATGCCTGTAACATAGACAATTAACAAATAAATTCAGATTAATAACCTAAATCTAGTTATGCCTAAGAACAACTATCTCCAGCCACACTCACCCTCAAAAAAAAAAAAAAAAAAAAATCACAATATAAAACAGTTGACATTCTTCTCAAGCCCCAAGCAGAGACATAGGTTCTGAATGATTTTAGTAAAACTCGACCATTCTGAAAGCAATCACAAGAATTCTAGGTGCCTAACTTCCTGCCAGTAAGTAAGAATGAGACATTATGCTATGCCAGAGGGGAACTGTGACTAGCCCAGGGAGAAGGCAACATTTATTGAGGTAAGTCACAAATTAAATAGCTTTCATGTCATTCAGTTACATGATATGTAAATTTTATGCACTTAAAAGATTTGGTTACCATCTAAGAAGACAAACATTTCTTTTTTTTTTTTTTATTTTTTATTTTTATTATACTTCAAGTTCTAGGGTACATGTGCATAACGTGCAGGTTTGTTACATATGTATACTTGTGCCATGTTGGTGTGCTGCACCCATCAACTCGTCAGCACCCATCAGTTCATCATTTATATCAGGTATAACTCCCAATGCAATCCCTCCCCCCTCCCCCCTCCCCATGATAGGCCCCAGTGTGTGATGTTCCCCTTCCCGAGTCCAAGTGATCTCATTGTTCAGTTCCCACCTATGAGTGAGAACATGCGGTGTTTGGTTTTCTCTTCTTGTGATAGTTTGCTAAGAATGATGGTTTCCAGCTGCATCCATGTCCCTACAAAGGACGCAAACTCATCCTTTTTTATGGCTGCATAGTATTCCATGGTGTATATGTGCCACATTTTCTTAATCCAGTCTGTCACAGATGGACATTTGGGTTGATTCCAAGTCTTTGCTATTGTGAATAGTGCCGCAATAAACATACGTGTGCATGTGTCTTTGTAGTAGAATAATTTACAATCCTTTGGGTATATACCCAGTAGTGGGATGGCTGGGTCATATGGTACATCTAGTTCTAGATCCTTGAGGAATTGCCATACTGTTTTCCATAATGGTTGAACTAGTTTACAATCCCACCAACAGTGTAAAAGTGTTCCTATTTCTCCACATCCTCTCCAACACCTGTTGTTTCCTGACTTTTTAATGATTGCCATTCTAACTGGTGTGAGATGGTATCTCATTGTGGTTTTGATTTGCATTTCTCTGATGGCGAGTGATGATGAGCATTTTTTCATGTGTCTGTTGGCTGTATGAATGTCTTCTTTTGAGAAATGTCTGTTCACATCCTTTGCCCACTTTTTGATGGGGTTGTTTGTTTTTTTCTTGTATATTTGTTTGAGTTCTTTGTAGATTCTGGATGTTAGCCCTTTGTTAGATGAGTAGATTGCAAAAATTTTCTCCCATTCTGTAGGTTGCCTATTCACTCTGATGGTAGTTTCTTTTGCTGTGCAGAAGCTCTTTAGTTTAATTAGATCCCATTTGTCAATTTTGGCTTTTGCGGCCATTGCTTTTGGTGTTTTAGACATGAAGTCCTTGCCCATGCCTATGTCCTGAATGGTACTACCTAGATTTTCTTCTAGGGTTTTTATGGTATTAGGTCTAACATTTAAGTCTCTAATCCATCTTGAATTAATTTTCGTATAAGGAGGAAGGAAAGGATCCAGTTTCAGCTTTCTACTTATGGCTAGCCAATTTTCCCAGCACCATTTATTAAATAGGGAATCCTTTCCCCATTTCTTGTTTTTGTCAGGTTTGTCAAAGATCAGATGGCTGTAGATGTGTGGTATTATTTCTGAGGACTCTGTTCTGTTCCATTGGTCTATATCTCTGTTTTGGTACCAGTACCATGCTGTTTTGGTTACTGTAGTCTTGTAGTATAGTTTGAAGTCAGGTAGCGTGACGCCTCCAGCTTTGTCTTTTTGACTTAGGATTGTCTTGGCAATGCGGGCTCTTTTTTGGTTCCATATGAACTTTAAAGCAGTGTTTTCCAATTCTGTGAAGAGAGTCATTGGTAGCTTGATGGGGATGGCATTGAATCTATAAATAGCCTTGGGCAGTATGGCCGTTTTCACGATATTGATTCTTCCTATCCATGAGCATGGTATGTTCTTCCATTTGTTTGTGTCCTCTTTTATTTCATTGAGCAGTGGTTTGTAGTTCTCCTTGAAGAGGTCCTTGACATGCCTTGTAAGTTGGATTCCTAGGTATTTTATTCTCTTTGAAGCAATTGTGAATGGAAGTTCATTCATGATTTGGCTCTCTGTTTGTCTGTTACTGGTGTATAAGAATGCTTGTGATTTTTGCACATTAATTTTGTATCCTGAGACTTTGCTGAAGTTGCTTATCAGCTTAAGGAGATTCTGGGCTGAGACAATGGGGTTTTCTAAATATACAATCATGTCATCTGCAAACAGGGACAATTTGACTTCTTCTTTTCCTAACTGAATACCCTTGATTTCTTTCTCTTGCCTGATTGCCCTAGCCAGAACTTCCAACACTATGTTGAATAGGAGTGGGGAGAGAGGGCATCCCTGTCTTGTGCCAGTTTTCAAAGGGAATTTTTCCAGTTTTTGCCCATTCAGTATGATATTAGCTGTGGGTTTGTCATAAATAGCTCTTATTATTTTGAGGTACGTTCCATCAACACCGAATTTATTGAGCGTTTTTAGCATGAAGGGCTGTTGAATTTTGTCAAAGGCCTTTTCTGCATCTATTGAGATAATCATGTGGTTCTTGTCTTTGGTTCTGTTTATATGCTGGATTACGTTTATTGTTTGTGAATGTTGAACCAGCCTTGCATCCCAGGGATGAAGCCCACTTGATCATGGTGGATAAGCTTTTTGATGTGCTGCTGAATCTGGTTTGCCAGTATTTTATTGAGGATTTTTGCATCGATGTTCATCAGGGATATTGGTCTAAAATTCTCTTTTTTTGTTGTGTCTCTGCCAGGCTTTGGTATCCGGATGATGTTGGCCTCATAAAATGAGTTAGGGAGGATTCCCTCTTTTTCTATTGATTGGAATAATTTCAGAAGGAATGGTACCAGCTCCTCCTTGTACCTCTGGTAGAATTCAGCTGTGAATCCATCTGGTCCTGGACTTTTTTTGGTGGGTAGGCTATTGATTGTTGCCTCAATTTCAGAGCCTACTATTGGTCTATTCAGGGATTCAGCTTCTTCCTGGTTTAGTCTTGGGAGAGTGTAAGTGTCCAGGAAATTATCCATTTCTTCTAGATTTTCTAGTTGATTTGCGTAGAGGTGTTTATGGTATTCTCTGATGGTAGTTTGTATTTCTGTGGGGTCGGTGGTGATATCCCCTTTATCATTTTTTATTGCATCTATTTGATTCCTCTCTCCTTTGTTCTTTATTAGTCTTGCTAGCAGTCTGTCAATTTTGTTGATCTTTTCAAAAAACCAACTCCTGGATTCATTGATTTTTTGGAGAGTTTTTTGTGTCTCTATCTCCTTCAGTTCTGCTCTAATCTTAGTCATTTCTTGCCTTCTGCTAGCTTTTGAATGTGTTTGCTCTTGCCTCTCTAGTTCTTTTAATTGTGATGTTAGAGTGTCAATTTTAGATCTTTCCAGCTTTCTCTTGTGGGCATTTAGTGCTATAAATTTCCCTCTACACACTGCTTTAAATGTGTCCCAGAGATTCTGGTATGTTGTATCTTTGTTCTCATTGATTTCAAAGAACATCTTTATTTCTGCTTTCATTTCGTTATGTACCCAGTAGTCATTCAGGAGCAGGTTGTTCAGTTTCCATGTCGCTGAGCAGTTTTGATTGAGTTTCTTAGTCCTGAGTTCTAGTTTGATTGCACTGTGGTCTGAGAGACGGTTTGTTATAATTTCTGTTCTTTTACATTTGCTGAGGAGTGCTTTACTTCCAATTATGTGGTCAATTTTGGAATAAGTGCGATGTGGTGCTGAGAAGAATGTATATTCTGTTGATTTGGGGTGGAGAGTTCTATCGATGTATTAGGTCCACTTGGTGCAGAGATGAGTTCAATTCCTGGATATCCTTGTTAACTTTCTGTCTCGTTGATCTGTCTAATGTTGACAGTGGAGTGTTGAAGTCTCCCATTATTATTGTATGGGAGTCTAAGTCTCTTTGTAAGTCTCTAAGGACTTGCTTTATGAATCTGGGTGCTCCTGTATTGGGTGCATATATATTTAGGATAGTTAGCTCTTGCTGTTGAATTGATCCCTTTACCATTATGTAATGGCCTTCTTTGTCTCTTTTGATCTTTGATGGTTTAAGGTCTGTTTTATCAGAGACTAGGATTGCAACCCCTGCTTTTTTTTTTTTGTTCTCCATTTGCTTGGTAGATGTTCCTCCATCCCTTTATTTTGAGCCTATGTATGTCTCTGCATGTGAGATGGGTCTCCTGAATACAGCAGACTGATGGGTCTTGACTCTTTATCCAGTTTGCCAGTCTGTGTCTTTTAATTGGAGCATTTAGTCCATTTACATTTAAGGTTAATATTGTTATGTGTGAACTTGATCCTGCCATTATGATATTAACTGGTTATTTTGCTCGTTAGTTGATGCAGTTTCTTCCTAGCCTCGATGGTCTTTACATTTTGGCATGTTTTTGCAATGGCTGGTACTGGTTGTTCCTTTCCATGTTTAGGGCTTCCTTCAGGGTCTCTTGTAAGGCAGGCCTGGTGGTGACAAAATCTCTAAGCATTTGCTTATCTGTAAAGGATTTTATTTCTCCTTCACTGATGAAACTTAGTTTGGCTGGATATGAAATTCTGGGTTTAAAATTCTTTTCTTTAAGAATGTTGAATATTGGCCCCCACTCTCTTCTGGCTTGTAGAGTTTCTGCCGAGAGATCTGCTGTTAGTCTGATGGGCTTCCCTTTGTGGGTAACCCGACCTTTCTCTCTGGCTGCCCTTAAGATTTTTTCCTTCATTTCAACTTTGGTGAATCTGGCAATTATGTGTCTTGGAGTTGCTCTTCTGGAGGAATATCTTTGTGGTGTTCTCTGTATTTCCTGAATTTGAATGTTGGCCTGCCCTACTAGGTTGGGAAAGTTCTCCTGAATGATATCCTGAAGAGTGTTTTCCAACTTGGTTCCATTTTCCCCCTCACTTTCAGGCACCCCAATCAGACATAGATTTGGTCTTTTTACATAATCCCATACTTCTTGCAGGCTTTGTTCATTTCTTTTTCTTCTTTTCTCTTTTGGTTTCTCTTCTCGCTTCATTTCATTCATTTGTTCCTCAATCGCTGATACTCTTTCTTCCAGGTGATCGAGTTGGTTACTGAAGCTTGTGCATTTGTCACGTATTTCTCGTGTCATGGTTTTCATCTCTGTCATTTCGTTGATGATCTTCTCTGCATTAATTAGTCTAGCTGTCAATTCTTCCACTCTTTTTTCAAGATTTTTAGTTTCTTTGCGCTGGGTACGTAATTCCTCCTTTAGCTCTGAGAAGTTTGATGGACTGAAGCCTTCTTCTCTCATCTCGTCAAAGTCATTCTCTGACCAGCTTCGATCCGTTGCTGGCGATGGGCTGTGCTCCTTTGCAGGGGGAGATGCGCTCTTATTTTTTGAATTTCCAGCTTTTCTACCCTGCTTTTTCCCCATCTTTGTGGTTTTATCTGTCTCTGGTCTTTGATGATGGTGACATACTGATGGGGTTTTGGTATAGGTGTCCTTCCTGTTTGATAGTTTTCCTTCTGACAGTCAGGACCCTCAGCTATAGGTCTGTTGGAGATTGCTTGAGGTCCACTCCAGACCCTGTTTGCCTGGGTATCAGCAGCAGAGGTTGCAGAAGATAGAATATTGCTGAACAGCGAGTGTACCTGTCTGATTGTTACTTTGGAAGTTTCCTCTCAGGGGTGTACTCCACCCTGTGAGGTGTGGGGTGTCAGACTGCCCCTAGTGGGGGATGTCTCCCAGTTAGGCTACTCAGGGGTCAGGGACCCACTTGAGCAGGCAGTCTGTCCGTTCTCAGATCTCAACCTCCATGTTGAGAGATCCACTGCTCTCTTCAAAGCTGTCAGACAGAGTCGTTCGCATCTGCACAGGCCTCTGCTGCTTCCCCTGTTGTTTTTTAGCTGTGCCCTGTCCCCAGAGGTGGAGTCTACAGAGACAGGCAGGTTTCCTTGAGCTGCTGTGAGCTCCACCCAGTTCGAGCTTCCCAGCGTCTTTGTTTACCTACTTAAGCCTCAGCAATGGCGGGCGCCCCTCCCCCAGCCTCGCTGCTGCCTTGAGGTTAGATCGCCGCAGACTGCTGTGTTAGCAATGAGGGAGGCTCCGTGGGCATGGGACCCTCCTGGCCAGGTGTGGGATATATTCTCCTGGTGTGCCAGTTTGCTTAAAGCACAGTATTGGAGTGGGAGTTACCCGATTTTCCAGGTGTTGTGTGTCTCAGTTCCCCTGGCTAGGAAAAGGGATTCCCTTCCCCCTTGTGCTTCCCAGGTGAGGCGATGCCTCGCCCTGCTTCAGCTCTCGCTGGTCTGGCTGCAGCAGCTGACCAGCACCGATTGTCCGGGACTCCCCAGTGAGATGACCCCAGTACCTCAGTTGAAAATGCAGAAATCACCGGTCTTCTGTGCTGCTCGCGCTGGGAGTTGGAGACTGGAGTTGTTCCTATTCGGCCATCTTGCTCCGCCCCCTGAAAATGCAGAAATCACCGGTCTTCTGTGTCGCTCGCGCTGGGAGTTGGATACTGGAGCTGTTCCTATTCGGCCATCTTGCTCCGCCCTCCGGCAATTTTTTTTTTTTCTTGGCAATTGTAAAAACTTTAAGAACATTGTGTCTCTAAAGCATATGTCACTGGATTCATTCAATTAGACATTATGTTGACATATATGATAATGTGTAAAATAATATGTTTATGGTTTTGGGAAATATGACACACACATCTTTAGGTAGAATTTTTCTGTTGATTACATTATGGCTACTGTGACTACAAAGCTGTTGGTTTGCAAATCTTCTGTGAATCTAGGGGTTGGGGGATGGAATTAGAACAAGTTGAAATTCCACAGCTCACTGTTCTTATGATAGTTTCACAGTTTTTAAAATGACCTTTAGATTGTTTGAGATCACTGGTTAATGTTCAGAGTTCTAAAATTTTGGTTTTGCCCATTTTTTCCTGGGTTCTGATTGCTTTCTTTCAGGCACAGATTTTTGGAGCCCTTACTCTGAATTTTTTTGTGCATGTGAAATTGTATATAGACAGAGACTATTATTTGAAATGAAAACAAATAAGAACTATGTCAAATCTATGTACATTGGTAAGTACATAAATATTTCATATACACGAATGACAATGTACTTAATTTAAAAATCCCAAATATGTAAGTATTTATTAATTTTTATGTTTTATTAAGTATATTACTGTTTTCCATATTGTCTATATGTGTGCATATATAGTGCATATATGTATACATGTTTTAATACTTGCTAATAAGTATATTTATTTTTAAACGTACATGTCACCAGACAAAATGTATAATTATGCCAGACAAACAGGTAATCTTCCAGTTGTTTTGCCAAATAATCTCAATGTTACAATGTTGTATTATTCATAAGTCTATTTAATTTGATAAAGTAATATATTGCTGTCAGTGAACCTAAAATACAAACACTGTTTATAAACACTCATGGTTTAAATACTTTCTAAATCACAGATCTTCAAAGAATAGTAATAATCACATAATTATATTAGTTGGAGAGTTCTCCTGCAGTCTCAGAAGGAAAATGCATGTTGCATTATGCTTCACCCAAATATATAGGTGTCTTAATTTGGGGAAGAAAATTCAGACTTTCCATCGTGAGGTCTCATACTTATGAAACACTCTCTCTCTAGAAGTGTTTCCTAGTGGGTTCACTGTAGAAACCTGCAGATCATTTGTAGGTTAACCTTCATCCCAGTTTTACAAATCAAAATAGGAGCCTCAGAGATGTTGTGTTATCTATTAGATTTATACATGGAAGAGCTATAAAGTGAATCCAGGTATCCTAAAGAAGAGGAATAGCAGGAACATTTGACATAGACAATGGATTAGGAAAGAGGGGTATCAATTAGAGTAGGAGAAAAGAGGGTCATTCAGGGTCAGATATATTTCATGTACATGGTGATTTTCAAGTTAGACGTGAGATGAAGTTGGAGGCTTTGTTACACTCCAACTATGGCATTCGTTTTTCTTCTCTCTAGAGAGGAACATGAATGTCTTCTTCCTATTTTTGGATACTTTGTACTGAGTGGTAGCTTAGAGATTTGTCCCAAACCTGGAGTCCTAGGCAATGTCTCTAAAGATACATAAAAATATTCTTTTGTATTATATGTGCAGCAATGAAGCATCAGCAGAGTAATAAATTCTGAATACTACAGTTTCCCAGTCCAAAGGACTGAATATATCTCTCTGAAATTAATATGTTAAAGTTCTAACTCCCAGTGGTTTTAGGAAGTAGGGCTTTTGGCAGATGATTAGGTCACAAGGGAGGAGTTCTCAGAATAGGGAGTAATGCCCTTATAGAAATAGACCCCAGAAAGATCCCTCCCCATTTCTGCCCTGTGAAGTTACAGTAAGAAGTTGGTCATCTGTGAGGAAGTGAACCCTCATCAGACACCAAATCTGTTTAATTTTGGGCTTCCCAGCCTCCAGAAGTACAGAAACCAAGAGAAACAGAAACAGAAACCCCCAGTTTATGTTACTATAAGTCACCCAGTCTATGGTATTTGTTACAGCAGCTCAGACTGTTTAACATACCGAGTATGAGTTTAAGGCCCCTATTAGGTAGTTCATGAATGGAAACATATACATAAACAAAAGGGAGTATGTAGTAGTTATAGAGACCAGCATTTGAAGCACGTTAGTCTCTGGAAACTACATGTCATTGGCTACCTGGGAGGTGAATTTGAAAAGGCTTCATTCTCCATTCAGCCCACAATCCATGGTCTCTCAAAATTATTGCTAGGAAGAATCTAAGATGGACAGATACAAGCAACCACAACAATACACATTCCATTTAGAACTTTGAAGCTAACTAGTTCTATGGATAATTGTATGCATACCAGGATGTAAAGCTTTTAACTCTCCCATGGTGTTGGAATGGCAGCAAAGGCTCAAAGCAGTGGCCCTGCTTTCTGCAAGCAGTGTGTCACCTTAAAGCAGTGTTCACACCCCAAAGCAGTATGTCACACCTCCTATATTCCAATAATTGATCAACTGGAGCCAGTTCCACATGAAGTTTCTGATACCTAAGGCTTTACCACTACATGTTAAACAAAAAATGGAACAATAAAATAATTATATGATGGTGCATAAAATGGTTTCAGAGCATTGTACGTTGTTCTCTGTTATACTAGTTTCATTACTTTGCACTTTGTGCAAGAGGACACTTACTGAGAGATCTTCTCAGTCATATAGAAAGAGAGAAAGCCTAAGTGGAAAGTAAATTAGAACATTATGTTTTGTAGTAGGGTTTGAGTAAGAGGAAAGTACCTCTTTGGTATCTCAAAATAGGAGGGAAAAGTATTCATAATGTATGAAAGATGAAACAACTTGGATACATTTCGATTACAGGATCTAGAAGCAGAGTGGTAAGGATACTATGGTAAGTCACTCCCTTGTGTGAGCCCATTTGCCAAGCTTAGCTATGGACAACACAACAGCCTTGGCTGTTTGTAATCCCCTCTGAACAAAGTGAAGGGATCTGGACTCCTGTGAAGGTACATGGGCATGAAGTTACTTCTTCCACTGACCATGATGTCAGTGAAACCCAGGGTGGTGGTAGGGGAGTTGCATTTCCTGTGAATAAGGGCACAGGTTTCGCACCTCACAGCAGCAGCTGGTCAAGACAGATAAGAACCTACTGGCATTAATCAATGGAAAAAATAAAGGATAAAGGCTGCCACTTCATGAAAGATGAGCTTGGCCTATCCAAAATAAATTGTGTAACTTCCCCATGTAGAACACAAGAGAGATCAAATAAATCACAGGCAAATAGCAGTCTCATAAGCCCTCAGCCAAATTAGCATGTTGGAAACCTCCCCTTTATCTGGATCAGTAAGGAGCAAATTAGCCTCCCAGAACTGGGCCCTCTTGTACCCACTAACTTAGGATATAAGTTACAGAACACTGGCATAAAAGTGATGAAATGAAATATGGAAACAACAGTGTCTCACTCCCACAACTAGTATATTCAGATTTTTTAAAGAGAAATAGTGCCTCAAAAGCTTCTTCACCCAAAACTGCCCTTTTAATTTTCTCTTTTTTCAGTCACTGAAAAGAATATTCTATGTTCTCTGTTTTTACCAGAATCATGAGGTAATATAGACACCTCAAAGTCCAGAATATTTAACGAGTAATATTAATATAATGAGTTTTAACATTAACTTAGTAACATTAAAACTTCAGTTTTTGTATTTATAAATTATACTGCAGGGTTTCTTCTGGTAATAAAATTCCCTGGTAGTGCATATAATCTCAAACACTCTTTTTTTGAATTCTAAAGGAAGTGACCATATTTTGCTATATAGATATTAAACTGAATTAAAATTGTAAGCTTATGATTTTAGACAAAACAAAAAAACTAAAATTTGGAAATCTAAAATTGGAAAACAAAGCTGAAGCATGTGTCTGTTAAGTAAGTAGATATACACACAAATAAATACTTTTCATTACATAACAAGACCTGAAATTATGCCACACACATGCACCAGTAGTTGAAGAGAGCTCTTACTTCCTCAGAAGGAAAATGCTAGATTAGATATATACAATACTAAGAATCAATAAACATTCTTTTAAAAGACTATTCACCAGTTAGAGTACTACCTACATCATATGAAATTAATAAAAAATGGTTTGCAGCATAATGTCATCTAAGTAGAACTGAAAATTAATGGTGCATTAATAATAAAAATAAGAATAATAATGGTAAAACATGCTTACTTTATCCTAATAAAAACTTTAAAATGAAGAAGTTATTATCCTAATTTTAGAGGTAAGAAAACCAAAGCTTAGATAACCTTCATTAATGTTTCTGTTCAAATTGAGCTACAAAGTTCAGGTGCCTGAAATCAAATCCTTGTCATATTTGGATTTCAGAAGCAACAATGATTTACTTTTATTTATTTCTTATGGTCGATAATATAATCAAATTTAATTATCCAGCACTTACTTTTGCTACAGATGGATGAAATCAATATATTATTAGAAGAGTAATTTGATTAATAATTTTCAAAATACCATTCAGAGGCAAGGAGGTGAACTGGGTACTTATTTCTTCAATTGGAAAAGCTGGATCAGTTACAGATTTCACATGAGTTTTATGACCTGTACAATAAAACAGAATGGTGCCCTAAACCAAGAAACAAACAAAAATGGACCAGCTTTTAGATTAATTGGGCTTCACAGTTCTGTTTGTTTAAAGCTGATATCCTGTGATCTTGAATGGGAGATATGGGAACACTATCTGATGACTTGGCAGAATCCTAGAACATATTGTTTTACAATTTGGCCACATGGAAACACCTAGATTATTTTATGTTCTGAGACATTATATATAGTAACAGTGAAAAGAATTAATTCCTTCTCTTAAGAATGTAGTTGCTTCAATAAAACATACCTATATTTTCAGCAAGATAAGAAAATGTAATATAATTTTATTACATTTTATTACATTTGGTGATTTCGTGGGTTTAAATCAGACAATAGCTCGAATCACCCAGTTTTTCAAAGTTCAAATACTAGTTCCCTCTCACATTTATAAAAGAAATAATAGCTGGGTGAAGTGGCTCATGTTGAGTAGGAAGTGTATGTTAATTACAAAATTAGATACATCTTTAAAGTCTTATTTTTCCTCCCATATTTCTTCTTTACTACACTATAACTAGCTTGTTTACAAACAAAACCAAAATCACTAAATAAATAATATATAGCTGTTAAAATACTTAAGGCTGATCTATTTTTTTCAGGATATTAAATGAACTTTGTATCTTGCTCCTTCCCTTTGCCTGTTTTATGTTCCATCAATAAAATGCAGCTGTTTAAAGAGACCAGACCAGAATAATATTCAAGAGGAAATACGTTGTCAGGAATGTTTGAAGGGAATTGTTTATACAAAAATATTGAACAATAGAATAGGAGAGGAAGCTTGGAAACAGATCTACAAATCTATGAAAAGTTAATGGCTGGCAAAAGTAGCATTACAAATCAGTAGAAAAGATGAACTCTTTGCTGTTATTGGAGTGATTAGCTATTTATATACAATAAAATTAGATATCTACTCATAACATACATTTAAAAAGTTCCAAGTGCAGTAATGACCTGTGTATGAAAAATAAACCTGCAAATCAAAAGAAAAAAATACAAACCTTGAAAAAATTGATAAATATGATGATTTAAAATTTCTCTAGACAACAAAAATATTATTTCACAAATAAAGTGAATTGAAAGCCATATCCTGAGAGAAGATATTTACAATGCATACAAACTTATAAAAGATTTGGTTGCGTAAAAAGAAACTTCTACAAATTAATAAGAAAGTTGACAGCAAACAAATACAAAAATTATTAAAGTATGCAAAAAGATGATTCACATTAGAGGAAACATGAACATCTGATTAACAAATGAAAACATACTCAACCTCACCATTTCATGCAGATGAAAACCAGAATGAGATTCCCAATTAAAAATATTGAAAATTCACCAAAACAAAACATAACCCAACAATACCCGATCTGATGGGGGATGTAAAGCTGTAGTAATTGTCAGACACTGGTGTTCAGATAATAAATTGGTATTATTTATTTGGAGAGCAATATTACAATATTTCATAATGATGTTTAGAACCTTAGAAGCAGCAATTTTACTCATAAGGATAATCATAAGTGCTTTTTTTTTGACATGAGCATAAGGATACATGTACAGAAATATTCACTGAAGTTGATTATAGGGGAAAGTTGGCATATTATTCAAGGTTCTCCAGAGAAAGAGAACCAATAGGAAAAAAAAAAGTGAATGTATATTGTGTAGGTGTGTGTGTGTGTGTGTGTGTGTGTAAACAAAACTTGTTGGAGGTCATTGATTTGGAGTGAGCTCACGCACTAGACTCCAACAAACCAGATTAAACCACAGCAGAGTACTCATGCCAAATGTCACGTAATCATACTGCAACTTGAAGGAAGCAGATAGATCCCAAGCAGACCATTTTTTTCCCCCTGAAAACAGGAAATTTCAATCTGATTGAGTCAGCATAATAAGGAAGTCCCTCTGCTTTAACCCTTACAAAAATGTAACCTGAAGCAATCTAATGTTAACCAATCATTTTTTTTAATTGTTCCATTTCCTTGTTCCCACTTTATAAGGTCCATTGTCCTTTTATTGTCTGGTCAATGAGAATGATGAGAGTTTATTTCTTGGTGACATTTGTAAGTTGGCCTACAATAAGAGGAGTCACATCAGCCTTCAGTTACATTGCTATCCTTTCTGTTTACCAGGAGCCACAGGTCACATGTGGATTGAGTAGCTGGAGAACAAGGAGTCTCAGTTAACATAGATTAGTTGATTATTAAAAAAAAAAAAGAAAAAAAAACTGCATGAGATTTGCATCAAGTATATTCATTGACTCATTTTCTAGTCTGCGACTGCACTGGAACTTACTTCATTTTCAGGAGCCAATGTTTCTATAATAATCATAACAAACTTTTTGCTAGAATAAATTATTTAAGACTGAATTCTGATTCTTTTGATTATTTCAGATTGACAGAGCTAAAGACAATGGAAACAGTATCAATAGAAAGAAAGCTACAGGACTTTTTACAGGCCACAGTACCAGAACATCAAGCTATTTGGCTGCAGATGTGTACTACTCTTCAAGATAAGAAAAAGCAGTAATCCTGAAGGCAATTCAGAGGTCATCAGGTCTGCCTCCTTGGTTTACAGTGGGGGAGAGAGCCATTGCCTTGGTTTCAGCAGGCTAGACAATGGCAACCTAAAGCCTGGAGAATGAGAATTCCACTCAGCTGAGCCTTGGGAGTGGATGTGACTCTCACATTGCAGAGCTTTGAGGGCACAACCCCCACCCAAAAGAGCCTTGCAGGACATGGGTCTCGAAGACAGAGCATCAAACTAAAAAGAATTATTCTTGAGCCTCAAGATCTAATGGCATTTGTTTGCTAGGTTTTGAACTTGGTTTGGACATGTTACTCCTCTCTTCCTCTCAACTTCTCCATTTTGTAATGGGAAAGTCTATTCTATGCCTGTCCCACTATTATAATTTGGAAGTACATAACTTATCTGGTTTCACAGGCTCACAGTGGAAAGAAATTTTGTCTCAGGATAAATTGTACCTTGAGTCTCATTCATATCTGATTTAGATGTTTCTTAAGTGAGACTTTGAAGTTCAGAGTTGAGTTATGGATTTTGGTACTATTGGGATAGAATTAATACATTTTACGTGCAAGAAAGACATGAATGATGGGGGCCAGGGGTGGAATGTTATGAACTAAATGTTTGTGTACCTCTCCTGCCAAATTCATATGTTGAAACTCTCACCCCTAATGTGATGGTATTTGGAGTCAAGGCCTCTGGAAGTTAATTAGATTTATAAAGGTGAGGGTCTCATGATGGGATGAGTGTCCTTATAACAGGAAGAAGAGAAACCAGAGCTTGGACTCTCTGCCATGTGAGAACACAGTAAGAAGCTGGCTGTCTCCAAGACAGAAAGAGGTCCCTCACCAGAAACCAGATCTGCTGGTACTTTGATTTTGAACTTCCCAGGCTCCAGAACTATGAGAATCAAACATCTCCTGTTTAAGACAGCTTATGATATTTTGTTGTAGCAGCCTGTGCCGACTAAGACAAGACTGAAGAGATGTGGGTGTCAATGACTGGTGAGTACACAAAAGGAAGTGAGGAGCATGGTATGTATTTTCTCTAAGAAAATGTTGATCATCTTAGAGAAGATTTACATCAACATGAAGAGACCGATGGTAGAAAAATACAGAATTAAATGCACTGCAGGTGAAGGTTCAGGTGAGTGAGAAAAAAAAAACAAAACTTGTTTTTGGAAACTGGAGGAATGGAGATCTTTTCCGTATCATGGCAGACAGCTCAGCTGAATTGTATCACGCAGTAAATGTAAAGTTACTTACTATTTTATTCTTTTGAAATTAGTAAGTATCTTATAAGAAGCTACTTTGAGACAATGTAAGTAAGTACTGCATACTGCTTTTCCTTAAAGGTTCATCACTAATTTTAGCAGCCACTGATGTTTCCTTGCTGGAATAAAATTATTGTGATGATGACTGTCAAATGGTCATTTCCTACCTTCATCATTTCTTCTATATTTTTTAGTTGACTTCTACTGCAACAAACAAGCAAAATCCCCTTTTCTTTCTTCTTTCCTTTTCATTTAATCCTTCCCTTTCTTCTTTCCTGCTTTCTCCTTTACTTTTTGGAGCAGATAAGTTCTTGAGGGAGCAATGAATCATATCAAAAAAGTGTCATATTATTTTAGCTACTGGATTGATGGTGACTATTGTTTTCCTTGTCAGAAAATAATTACTAAAGAAAGTAAATATAGACACTCTCTTAACTGATCTTAATTTACCCAGCTCCTTGGGTTGACATTTCCCATTCTGTCAGTAAAACCTAATTATTAGCTCAAATTATGCTGAATACGCTTGACAATTACATCAAGAGAGTCCCTATTGATTCTCTAGTTCTAGGGTACATCTACTCTCTCAAAAGTTCTACACCAAATAAAGGTGATTTGTATTTATTTGTAAATCAGTTTATACAAAAGATTATTGTAGTTACAGAAAGTATATATTTTTACTTGCTTTGATTAAATATTAATATAAAAGATTGTTTCTATGTAAATCATAGTAAAAATTTATTGTTTTACACTAAGATACCTTTGAAAGTGTCTTAGAATTACGACTCTATTGAAACAAAAATAAACTGTGTATTTTTCTACAAGAAAGCCAATGCAGAATAGTAGACCCACACTTGGCCCTTGCCCCTACTTAAAAGACTGATAAATAAATAAATGATAATAACAAAATAATAAAATTTACCCTTAATTTATTTTAAGTATATTCATCTTTTTTATGGATATGCTTCTTCATCTTTTATTGACTTTTTTACTTACACAACTAATTACTAATACCAATCTCCTAGATAAATGAACTTTGGTTATTTTGATAGCTTTCAGGACCTGAAACGTATATCAATTCACACTGTAAATTTGAAAGATAGATAATTCAACAATTTTAGGCCATCTACCATGTGTACAAGTTTTTGGTGATGACGGAGATACCAAATCACCATGAGAAAATTTCTGTGTAGATAAAATAACTTTTCCATCTGAAAAGGATATATAGACTAGTTCCTGGAGAATAATCAGGCAAGCCATGCTGCTTGGGGGAAAAAAAAAAAAAAAAAAAAAAAAAGGAGCTTTAGAGAAGTCCGCCACTAGGATTCCTAGAGACTGAGAGAGAGCTATGAGGAGGAAAGGACACTTGATCTTTCCCACCTCAGCCTCTCAAAGTGGGATTACAGGTGTCAACCACCACGTCTGGCCCCAACCTGAACTTCTTAATGTGACTAGGACACTGTATGAGGTAGCCACTCCTCAGATGTCCCACCCCCTGCATGTCTTTCACTCATGAAGGAACACAAAACCAGTGGCCTAACCACATTCAAGACCCCTGAGGTGACTTCTGTTTATGTTCTTTCCTTTGCCTGAAATAATCTTCTCACTTCCCTTTTGTCCAGCAAGCTTTCTTAGTTTAAAAGTTACTTCCCCTAATTTCCTGACCATTAAAACTGAGTTCAGTGTCCCTACTAACCCTCTCCATAGTACTCTGAATCCTATAATCACACATTCCATAGGTATAATTGACCTTAAGCACCTTGTAGAAAATAATTTTTGTTGCTTATTGAGACATCGTACCTAGCATAACTCCTGGCCCAGTGTAGAAGCTCTGTATGTACTTGTTAAATAATTGATGAGCAGTTTCAGTGTCCTTAAATCAATCAACTTTACATTTTTTTATGTTAATTTCAATTATATAGAAAGTTTACAAATACATTTATGTGAATTATTTGAGTGAATCTATCTTATTCATAAAAACCAAAATAGATTTGCAAAAAAAAAAAAAAATTTTGTGAGTAAATTATTTTCTGCTTGTGGCTTGCGATAATGGGGAGATAATTCAGACAGTATGATTTAGCAGAAATGTGCTTAGTAGGTGCCATGGTTTAAAGGCATGTGTCCCCCCAAATTCATTTGTTGGGAACTAAGACCCATTTTGACAGTATTCAGATATGGGATCTTTAGGATGTGATTAAGTCATGAGGGCACCATTCTCACGAATTGGATCGGTGACCTTTTAAAAGGGCTCGGTTGGGTCTCTGTTGACCTTCTGCCTTCCACCATGTGAGAATGCAGCAACAAGGTGCCATCTTGGAAGCAGAGAGCAGCCCTCACTACACACCAGAATCTGTTGGTGACTTGATCTTGGACCCCTCAGCTTCATGAACTATAATTAACAAATTTTAGTCATTTGTAATTACACTGTCCCTGTCTAAGGTGTTTTGGTATAGAAGCCCGAGCGGACCGGGTAGTAGACTAAGATCTAATTAACTCTGTAAAGTCAATATAACTGAGAATTTCTCTAAGATATCTCCAGGTGGTTGCAGTCTATTGGCAATGCCTGATTAAAGCTGAAATTTTTCCTAGCAACTAACTCCTTTGCTGAAATAAATAGGTCAATGTTTGTTCCCTATCACTGCCAGACAGAATAACCTCAATGTGTTAATGATGGAAAACTCCCAGAATCCACAGGTAGAAACAAATTGTCCTTAGTAGGCAAACAGATCAATTTTCCAAATCGAGTCAGAATTCAATGTGGGTAAATTTATAATCTGCATTTTGGCATAAATCTGACGTTTCCTACCATATAAACATTAACAGTAGATTAACGTTAACTTGAATGCTCGGTGTGTGTGTATGTGTCGGGGGTTGTTAAGTGCAGAGCTCTGTGACCAGCTGTACTTGTTGCTTATCATCCTATGGCCCTCTCAGTTTGTAAATCATGAGTTCAAACCCTGTATTGTCAGTGGTTTCATCTGGTTTCAGGGACCCAGATTATTGTTCCTCCCTCTCTCTTTTATTTTCTTGAGAAGCAGTTTCACTCTTGTCACCTAGGCTGGAGTGCAACGGCGTGATCTCGGCTCATTGCAACCTCTGCCTCCCAGGTTCAATCAATTCTCCTGTCTCATCCTCCCCAGTAGCTGGGATTACAGGTGCCCGCCACCATGCCCAGCTCATTTTTGTATTTTTAATAGAGACGGGGTTTCACCATTTTGGCCAGGCTGGTCTTGAACTCCTGACCTCTGACCTCAGGTGATCCACCTGTCTTGGCCTCCCAAAGTGCTGGGTTACAGGCAAGAGCCACTGAGCCCAGCTACTGTCCCTCTCTTAAAATGGCTTGCCACATTTTGACACTATAAGGCTAAGAAAAAAAAAAGACTCTAACGCAGAAGCCAGAGACTGTGTTCGCCCCTGTGCCTTAATTTCCTTTAATCTACACTTCTGTGAGATGAACATCATTCCCTAGCTTGGCATCTTGCATAGACATCTTCTTTTTTTTTTTTTTTTTTTTTTTGAGGAGCTAGTCAGTATTCTTCCTAGGGTTTAAATGAATTTTATTTGCTATTCAAATCATAATACAGAAATTTAATTTAGCCCAAATCTTCCTCATTGGCTTTGAGACACTTCCCTGTGTTTCGAAACCCATTGATCTTTATCAACACATAGCCCTTTTCATTTTTTACACTCTGGTTCTACTGCAGGAACCTGCTCATGTCACTGAACCTGCATTAGAACACTGAATCTTCACATTGACCTTATAAGGTAGATAACATAATCAATTAACAATGATACTATTGATTATTGAGGGAAATGAAGGCACAAGGAGGAACACAGAGCTTGAAGGAGACAGTGCCAGGTGCAGGAACGTGGTCCTAGGAAACTCAGGCAGTGTATGCTGGGCTAGGGACAGGAAAGGAGAGAGGCGGGATATGGAGGGAAACC
Source organism: Rhinopithecus roxellana (assembly GCF_007565055.1). Classification (NCBI taxonomy): domain Eukaryota; kingdom Metazoa; phylum Chordata; class Mammalia; order Primates; family Cercopithecidae; genus Rhinopithecus; species Rhinopithecus roxellana. Next base: position 110,859,755 of record NC_044549.1, on the reverse strand, counting down.
CTGTACACTTTTCTGGCACTTTAAGCACTCAGAGCACTTCATTGTGCCCAGAGACATTTTAAATCATTCCATTCTTACTGATGGCAGGGATTCTCTACAGAGTCTTTTCTAGTTACCCTAAAGTTACAGTCACTCTTTTTGAGCCCAAATGCAGTTAAAGCTTTAGTACTTATGCCTAGAGTAGCTAGCTAACTTGATGCTGGGAGCCCAGACACCGATTTTCTGGCAATTTAATTGCCTGTGGCTGGTGCTTTTTGTTTTTTCCTCTCCCAGCCTTGTCTCTGCTTTCACTTACACTCCCCTCACTCCTCAACCCTCCCCCAAGAGGTACATAGGAGAGGTACTGACATCCCTTAAATCTTGTCTTCCTCCTCCCTCCCCATTCTCCCCCTTCCTCACTGACCACCTACCTAGAACTTTCTTCCCAAGACCAAAAACACAGCTCCATGCCCCATCCATTGCAGCTTTTCCTCCTCAACATTTTCCCTAGTCAGGGACACGCAGTTTGACTTTCCATTCACTGTTATAACTCATATAGCAGAAATAAAAAATAGGCAACATTTCCTCAAATCTCATTAAGATTACAGTTAAACTTTGAAAAACAATTCCTGGTATTTTCTTAAATATCGAATTTTTCATGTGTGATTATTTTTCTCTATGTAATTATGTGATGAGAAGATATTTGTCTAGTATTTAAGTAGGTTCTGCAGAAAATATGTGGAGTTTTGCTCAGATGTTCTTTGCAGAGTTGAAGAAAAAAATGTTTAGATCAGTTTAGTTTTATTTTACTTAAAGATTCAGAATCCTGTGTAGAGAAAGACAAATAATGAAAGTAAGATGTAGCTGTCACAGAGGTAATGTCAGTACTCTAAGCCTTATTTTGGGTCAGTTTTGGCACATTATGGCCAGTTTGGAAATCCTATTTCCACCCTCTTCTGTAACTGGCATAACAATGCCATTGGGATTCAGCTATGCAAGTACCTCCACTTTTCTTGACATGCTATCTCTACCAAGCACACGCTCTGAGTGAGTTCCATGGGTACACTTCATCATTGGAATTTGGCATCTGGCGATTTGTTGAGGCTTGTGGGAACTCATCTAGACTTGGCTTTTCTTGAAGATCTCCTGCATACTAATATTCTCACCACTTGCCATTTGGAGCTATTGAGGTCTAGGGCACTAACACCATGAGGAGAGCTGCTGTTATAAGAATTCCACATGCCCTTATTGCTTAAGCACACTTTTCCATTGCATGAGGAATACTGTGGGTTGTTCATGTCATCTTTCAACTCAATCTTCATTACAAAAGAGATTACTAAATTCTTATAAGCTTCTGACAGGTGGAAAACCTAGTTTCCAACTCTGGTACAGATTTTACTACAAAGTGTCATGTACTTGCTCCTTTTTGAAGGAGATTTGAAAGGAAAAGGCAGTTAAACATGATGGAGACAGGAGGCAGAGAAATTCTAGGCAGAAAAGGCTGAGTCCCCAGTGAAAACCCTACCCTTAAGCTGAAATGCCTGAAACCCCGGCCCAAAGTGAGAATTTATATCCATGTTTTTCCCCTTGAATGTTGCCTTTTCCTAAACTGCCCATGGCCTTCCCTGCCTGCAATCCTGTGCCTATAAAGACCCCAGACTCAGTCAGAGAGGAGTGGAGACTATGGCTGGACATTGGAGAGAAGCAGCTTGACTTCAGAGGGACAGCTTGACAATGTAACTTCAGAGAAGAATCCAGCTGGAGATGGCCAGACTTCAGGGGAAGATCACCTACCCCACTGTCCCCTTTTCAGCTCCCTTTTTCCACTGAGTCACTTTCCTCAGCAATAAAATCCCCGCATTTACCATCCTTCAGTTGTTTTTGTGACCACATTTTTCCTGGACGCCGGACAAGAGCCTGGGAGCCATGAGAAGATATAAAAGGCACTCACACTCGCTCTTTGCCCTTGCTGGTGGAGGGCAGCTGTCCCACGTGACAAGACAGAGGGCTCACTGAGCTGTTAACACTTAAGCCGTCCATAGACAGCAGAGCTAAAAGAGCACTGTAACACACCTTCTGGGGCTTCAGGAATCGCAGGCAACCGCACCTGGTTGCTACCACAGGGCCTGCACGGAGTTTGCTCTTGCCTGTGCCAAAGGTCAGCCAGTTCCAGTGCTTGTGCACTCCAGTTCCTGCCTTGTTTGCCTGCGCACTCCCTCCCAGGAGGAGTTGAGAGTGGCAGGCTGAGTAAACAAGACACCCCTTCTCGAGTCCCAGGAAGGGGTCAGGGAAATATCCTGCTTCAAATGTACCATCATTTAACTGAATGAGTGTTCAAAATACCATCTGAACATATTTTGTTTAAAAAACAAGTCAAATATACAAAAAAATCAAGTTTTTATTTCAAATATTTGAATCTAATAGATCATTATTTAGGTTTATTTTCTGTGAATATATATATATAATATTATATTTAATTAACATCTGAGTAATCTCAATTACCATTTTCTAGAAAGGATAGAGTATAAAAGCTATACATTTCATATATAAATATTAACTTTCAAAAGTTATAATAGTATGAGTTTTAGAGTGAAAGAGTGTTTAAAATGTGCCTTTCTTTGGACAAGAATCATTTTGTTCTTTACTAACAATAATTTAAAAATTGGTAATTTAATATCTCATGAATATGAATGTATCATTTATGGCACAGCTTAGCTTCTGGGAGAAGTGAAGTGTAGCATAATTTCTTGAAGATTAAAAAAATACATTTAACTTTTTAAAGATAATATACATATTGAATATTATTTGAACATAAGAGTAAAGAAAATTATCTTTGAACTTTTTTGAATATATGGCATTTGCAAAATAACATTAGCTCTTATGCATGAAATAAATTGTAACTAGATTTAAAATATAATTTATATAAAAATTAATAAGGCCTTAGTTAATATTTGGTAGTAAAATGGACAGTGGATCAGAGATCATAATTCAAAGCAGTTTTTCACAGGAAGTTTCATTAATAAATGCAAAAACTCAGATGTCCTTTTTCTCAAATTCACAATAAGTATTAAAAAATGTACAAAAACCTCTATAAACAGTTATACAGATGATAAACTATAATTTGAAAAGCAAAAGTATACAATCAGAGCTACAGGCATTACAGCTTAATTCACACAGGTATGAGTTTAGATAGTCTCAATCAATTTACGGACTTCAGATTTCCTGAGGAGACTTTCACTAATCCACTACCACACTCCTGATTTTTGTTCCTGGCTGCCAGTGCTTTCAAAAAACATGAAATCCTAGATAAAAACAAAAATATACAAATGAATTTTCAGCAACAAAATAGAGATCAATTATCAGATGTAGAAATACTAAGGGATCTAGTGAAACACAATAACATATCTGTTAAAAAATTAAATGTAATAAACACAGAAAAGTTCTATAATTATATAAGTTCTACCTTTAGCTTTCCATTTTAATAATAAATTTTATAATTCTATTAATGTATTGATACCTGTATGAATTTAATTAATCTTCCGGTCATTTTCTCTAAATGTGACTTTTTCTCTATCCCCATAATTCTCATCTTTGGCTGCATATTGGAACCACCTGGAGCAGTATATGAACTTCGAAGTTTGACTCAGTTGAACTGAGGTATGGACTAGTACTTACAGTTTTTAAAGGTCCCTAAGTGATTCTAATGTGAAGACAATTTCAGAATCACTGGTATATCCAATTATCTCCTGCAATTTGGTAGTTAGGTCTACACACTTGAGTGAATGCACACTCTTACTGTAGTTCATACTCCTATATTAGATGGTTTAATTTAATTACTATGAGTCATGGTAAAGTTTCCTTGTTTCACTAAATTTTTTCCACATATGCCCACTTTCAACTTCTTCCTCAAAGTATCTAGGAGATGGCTGATTTAAGGGGAGACTAAAATCTCTCCTTAGTATGCTTCCTTAGTCCCTCTCTTGCCATGTGAATATTCATAGACTCTTCAGAAAGAAACTAGTCACCTGCGACCCCAGAGTGTCAGGATCAAATAGAATTTCAGAGCTAGGATTAAATGGGAATCCTGATTTAAAATCTATAAATTTTAAAATGTCATTTTGAAATATACACTTTACTGGATCATTTCAGAATGAACCTAGAGAAAGCATCTATAATCAAGATTAATAAGAACAGACTTACAATGAGAAAACAGGCACCAATCATTACAGCTTTCATTTTAACATCAAGGTCTAAAGGGAACTGGATTCCAAAGTTATCAGCATCTGTAAATGCCTCTCTCAAAATTCCAGTCCAGTGCTTGGAAATTTTGCCAACCACACACTGTTCATCAAGAGATTTAATCTAAATTGAAAAAATAGTATTACATATTTTTAGGAAACTTATAGCAAAAGTACTTTCAAATTTGAAGATGAAACAAATATGGTATTAAAATTATGTGCCATATGTAACCATGAACATGTAACCCTCATTAGATAACTAGAGGCTCTGGTATCTATTTATAGATATATGAAAAAAACTGTTTCATTATATAGAGAAATTATACGAAAGTAGTTTTTCTGAAATATTTAACAATTTCTATTTTATATTAATAGACATTAATAAATTATTTGAATTGACTCAAAACAAAATTTAAGCAAAAAAGGATATAAATATGAAATGTTTATGTGATGACATTTCTGGAAGCCATCAGGAAGGTAATGAACAAAACTCCTATTAGACTTCTGGTTTAGGAGAAGCACAGTTTACATACACCAAAAGATTAAATATTGATGAAAAGGCTTATTACCACCCACTATGAGTTACAAACAGGAAATGCTAAGCGCCTAGAAAAGATTAGCAGTTTGGAGTAAAGGCAAATACCAGTAAGTAACTTGATGAAATGCCCCATGCCAAGGGCTGAAGTAACAGTGGATAACTAGTGGGGTGTGAATAATAAAAGACGAAGAGTGTATAAACAAATGAGCTCCAAAGTAGCAATTTTCTAATTTTACAATTCTGCCTGAGGAAAGTTCAGGGCCATCATATAGGGTTGAATGGACTGTGCTCAGACTAAGGCAACTTCTCTAGGAGGGCAGGGGGGGACTGAATGTAGCTGAAATTCACAAAACTAGGTATATCTATAGTTGTGTTAACAGAGGAGTGTCCTTTTCAGCTAAATAAATGTGGGGAATCTAAAAACATTTGACTCATTTTATTTTGGTACAAGTGGGTAGTTTGTAAAATACCAGAAATAAACATCGAATATGAAACTGATAGCATAACACTGTTCATCAAATATTCATTTCATTCCCTCTCCTTCTGTATGGCCAGTATACTTCCTGTTCCTTCATAATTAGGCTTGGCCATGTTACTTGTTTGAACAATGGGTGTTAGCAGATATGACATGAGTAGTGTCCTTAAACTGGGCTAAGTGCTTTGGCCTGGCTTATGATCTTCAGTGACAAGCCACTAGAAAAGCATGACTCAGGTAGCTGCTGCTGCCACAGCCACAGAACAAACATACCTGGAGCAGACTGAGGTTAACATGCACCCTAAATCACTGCTTAAGTACATCCACTGAAACACAGCTGACCTGCACACCCCTAAGCAGGAGCATGAACACTTGTTGCAAGCAGCTGAGTTTTAGGGATCATGTGTAATGAAATACTACCATGGTGAAATAAACGAATACAAATCCTTTCTTGTACATGTTAGTATTTTTCTGCTAATAGCTGTCATTGAAGGATTTGAAGCTAGTAATGAAAACTCTGTTTTATTTTTTTAATTCTGAAATTTAAAAAAAATGAAAAACGCAGCTGACAACTTACTAGCCACTGTAAACCCAACACTATACAGATAAAGACATTAACATTTGCCCTTTTTGATTACTACAGCAAGAAATTTAAAGAAGTAGAGAATATATTTTTTTGTGGCAAGGACAAGAAATGCAAATAATGATCTTCAACCAATAACTTATCAGGACTAGATAATTTTTAGCTAAATTGTAGACATTTTGGAATAGAAAATCACTATAATAAAATTTCAACATTTGGAAATAATAAATTGGTATTGTATAATGTTAAACTTTTAAATCCATAAACGTAATACTATTTGGTAAAAGTATTCTATAAAGAAAACCATAGATTCATCTCACAATGCAAATATAAATGCAAAATACTGAAATATGATGACAGCATATAGGATCTAGGTATGTAGCAAAGAAATATAAAAAGTGTATCATGAGTATATTAATAGTAGCTGGTAAGCTATTTTATTTACTTACTAATGATTTATTTATTTACTATTATGCCCAATTTTTATGTAAAAAAACTAAAGCAAAGAGAAGTGAAAAAATTTGTTTAAGGTCACACAGATAAGTGTTGTGAAGATGGGTTTCAAACCTGGGTATCTGGCTCCAGTGTCTATACTCTTGACCATTACGATTGTCTGCTTTTTAAAAACATACTTATTGAATACTAATGAAAATCTAGTTGAGAGGGCAGGAAAAAAAAATCTGTGGGCTGTAGTTGACCATATAGAATTTATCACCACTCAGGATCAGTTTCTGTATTTTGAGATTCCTGAAACACAACAGTGGCAGGAATTCAGATTTCAAGCTCATAGACAGAACTGACTTGGTATATCAGTTTCGTGTGGCCATATTTTTCCCTCTACCAAGAGTCCTTGAAGGAGACAGACTCTCTTGTTATCTATATTGGATAAAAGGTCTACTAGGCTCTCTCTTACTCACCATTGAGATAACCTTCTTAGAGATTCAATTACTATCTGTTTGCTGAAAACTCTCATTCTTTTCCTCTACATAACTAAAATCCAACATGACTGTATTCAAGTCATTAACTTCCCATATATATTTTATATAATCAACTAGAGCCCATTGATTATATTTTACTGATCCCTGACCTAGATGTGTATTAATATTTGATACCTTACTTTTTAAAAAGCAGATTATCATAATGGTCAAGAGGACACAAATCAAGTGTTTTTCCTCCAAGATTCTTAACTTGGCCAATGTAATATCAGAATAATAACACATCAAGTTTATCTCCAAAATTTTTTCATCCTCAATTGACATCAAATCCATGAATTAGTTTCCACATAGTACACCGATAAAATGCCTATTGAGTTATTCTTTGTTTTAGATGACTCCTGCCCCTGCTGTGGAACAGGCTTTTATTTTTTTTATTACTTCAAGTTTCCATGCCCAGTGGCACCCTGGTGGATTTCCTGTTCCTTAGTGGTCCCTCATACAAATAATTTCTGCTTTGAGGTGTCACAGTTTCCATTGTCAGCCCTACGGAAAATTCTTCAAGTGACTATTTCTCAATTCTTTCCATGAGAGTACCTTGATATCATCATTCTGGATAAATAGAAGAAAAGTTAATTTATTACATGGAATGGATGCTTCAAGGTATCCATCAAGAAAGGCTGCTACATGAAACATAAATTCTTTAGTATCAAATATAAGGATTACACAATGCTTATCCAGTGTTTTCATTTATTTACTGAAAGTAAAATTTATGCCAGCCAAACTTCTGTTAATATTGTTCCTTGAATGAGAAATGATTTTTTACTTCTCTGGAGGTAGGATAGAGATTCCATCCCTTACATGAAGAAGTGCTATTATGCATACCCCTATATATAAAATTTTATACATCCATATTATGGACACATATACATACACACACTATACAATCCCTTTACAAGAGCCTTTTTAAAGTTTCTACATCACCTCCTCCTTAGAACTGCAAATCTCTGTCATTAGATTATTAAGTCAATGAGGGAAAGGATTCATCTTTGTATAGCTGAGGTCTGACAGAGTGAATCAAATACCATATGATTAAAGAAGGCAGACAGATCACATAAATGAATGACACTGGATATTGAAAAACCTCAGTAAGGGGTGGAGACAGTGATAAGAGTTCCCATGTCATTATTACAAGGGGCAGCCCCACACGTCTTCAGTAGATTTTTGCCCTTTCTGTGGAAAGGTAGGCCCAGTTAACCCAGTTTTCTGATTTTCCAAGAGAAACAAGAAATCAAGATTAAGTCATAAAACCTTCTGATTTTTAAACATTTGCAATGAAAAAATTTGGATTGTAAAAGTAGACCATCTGTTGTTGAAGAAGTACTGTAATGAAATTCTATATTATAGTAAATATATAAATATTAATATGTTGCAGCTTCCAGTGACCTAATTTAATATAGGGAAAAGGAGAGACCACAGAGAAGCATAATTGGGTAGTATATATTATACTAATTTTCTCAAAACTATCTTTGCATAATTGGGTTTCTTGTAGGAATTCTATTTTTTTTTTTTTTTTTTTTTTTTTTTTTTGAGACGGAGTCTCGCTCTGTCACCCGGGCTGGAGTGCTGTGGCCGGATCTCAGCTCACTGCAAGCTCCGCCTCCCGGGTTCACGCCATTCTCCTGCCTCAGCCTCCCGGGTAGCTGGGACTACAGGCGCCACTACCTCACCCAGGTAGTTTTTTGTAGTTTTTAGTAGAGACGGGGTTTCACCGTGTTAGCCAGGATGGTCTCGATCTCCTGACCTCGTGATCCACCCGTCTCGGCCTCCCAAAGTGCTGGGATTACAGGCTTGAGCCACTGCGCCCGGCCTCTCTTGTAGGAATTCAAAGATGTCAGACATTCTGAACATGGCCTTGAGCACTGGCAGCTGATATTTCAGATTTAAGAAGGATCCATATGCTTTGGCAGTTAGATTTAGATGACAAGGTTAACATTCTGTTTAAAATGGATAACATACAGTGTCATCACACAGAAACCACCACATTTATTTTTATTTAACTACATAGGTCTGCTTCTCTTTTTTCCATTTATCATGACCAACAGTGACCTTTAATCAGAGTGATAACTACCACTTTGACCAAAGTTAAATATATGAGCAAATTATCTTGCTATTGAGACATTGGCACACAATACTTATTTAATGCATTTATAACATCCTGCAAAATTACATTCTTCTTATATTAGGAAAGCAAATCTTATAAACATTATGACATCTCTTACCTCAAAATCAACATCTCCACAACAGCTGCACACAACACATGGACCACTTATTTTTAGTACATCCTCTCTTTTCTCATTTTGAATTGTAAACTTTGGTAGACATGGGTGCCAGGTCTGAATAACATAACCTACTGGTACACCAGGAGGAGCTTGGATTTCTATCTAGAAGGCAAAATAATATATGTAAACGTAATAATCCTAATGCCTATGTTTGATGAAAGGCTCAATGACAGGGTAGAAATTGTTGCTGAACTACTTTACAAAATGCCCTGGTAATTGCTCACATACCTCCTGAAGGCAGCAGGGACAACAACAGCTGCTACATCTTAGTGGTCTCTCCAGAGTTATGACTTCTTGACCCATATTATCAATAATCCTCAAGGTAAAAGGTCTAGATGGCCCACAGCAATTTCGGGTACAGCAATCAGTATCTTCTGCTGCAAAGTAAACCCTCTGTCCAAAGCTGTTCTTAATTTCATATTTGTTATTAGTTTCAAAACCTGTTAAAACTAAAAACATAAAAGACGAAATCATAATCACCTCTATGTTAAAAATATTGAATTTATCCAAAGATATTATAATATCTAGCTATGCCAGTTTTGGATGATACTCCAAGTGGCATAAGGAGAAGGAGAAGAAATGATGCTCAGAGATGATCCAGGCAGAGAAAAATGGCAAAAAAAAGGAGGAGGAGAGATTACCAATGTATAGAGAAATTAAATCCTTATGTGAGACACAGGAAACAAGTTATATTTCCCTAATTCCATAAATGTCTGTCAGAAGAGAGACTTTTCTGCTGTGGGTTGGGACAATACTGTGGGTGGGCACAGTGGTGCTAGGTGCATAGATAAAATGTCCACTAATGCACGATAGTTTTTGTGTAATGTGGAGGGGAATATAAGAGGATTGCTATTTATGTGCTAGGAAATTTTATATTAATTGGTTTGAGACTGTCTTATAAACCATACCTATGTCTTATTTTTTGCAATGCTTTTGAAAGAAGGCAATGTACATGCATAAAAACCGAGGGAGTGAAAATGAAAGGTGAATTAGAATGTCACAGTGGACCCAGGGCATCCTTATTCAACTCAGCAGTAGTTGTTCAGAGGTGGGAGGTGGGTATTAGACAAAGGGTGTTTGGCAACCAACACTTCAACTCACAGAATATCTAGACCATGGGAATCCTAAGTGAACTCTGCACCTTAGCTGGGCTAATCTCTTCATGAGGGAAACAGATGGCTGCAAAATGTTGACGCTCACATGCTTTTGTATCAAGGGCTTTCCATATCTAACCACACACTGGAAACTTCTCCGTATTTAAAGCCAGAAAGGAGCAACAACTGTCCCACTTGTACATAACCCTCAGTAACTGGGGTCATAGATGCCAGAAGCCTGACTAAAATGATGAGTGATTAAAATAAATATATGGAGGAAAAGTCACTCTACAATGCCTATGTGGAAAGACTCTTGAGTCAGAGAAAGATGGCCTTCACAAGTCTTAGCACCATGAACGCCTTTAAGAGTCCTTGGTGGGACACAGACAAACCCTGTACTCTGCATTTATAAGAACCACCTTTGATTTCAACATCTGAAATAGTCAAATGTTTAATGAGAAAAAAGTTAAGCTGATTTTGAGAGGGCATTTATTATCTAATTAATGGTTTCATTAAGTAGCTTAATCTCAAAAATCTCCAGCTTATTTGTAAAACAACATTGCTTTACATAACCTTTAAGTTTCTTTTCATTTACTTAAAAATACAAACAAATTGTTTATGTCTTTATTGTCTTCTGTGTTTTGAACTGAGAAAAAAAACCTATTTTATGCTCAGATTCTAAAAAACTGAGTAATCTTCGTCTTTTTTATACCACTCATGAAAAAATAACATAGACTTTCAATTTTGGAGAAAAAGAAACAAAAAAATCTTGAGACATTTCTTTTTTGAAAAATAAGCATAATTAAAAACTATTAGATTTGGAACTTTCTATTTCATAATTAACACATTATTTAACAAGTATTTATGAAGTCCATAAACCTACAAAAAAAGATAAATCGTGTGCTGTGTAATGTTTGGTTATATCTGTTTGGATTTTATAGCCTTATTCATATATACTATAAAACATTTAAAAATTCAGAATACAAAGCTGTTTTCCAGAGAAAGCTTTGTTTACATACACTAAAAAAAAAAAATCAAGTAAATTATAAATATCTAATAATGTGCTTTATAAATAACTTCAATGTAATAGATGGCAATCATATATTTTAGCCAAATCCATTATTTTGCTTATACAATCCATGTTCTAAGTTTTACCAGTGGAAAGAAACTTTGGAGACAGGTGAAAACGACCTAACAGACATATTCCTAAAAACTGGCAGAGTTTTTATTAAACCTTTTATATCTAGAAGGAAAACACTATTGTTCATAAATCTACCTGGGGTCTTCTTCCCCTGGCAGCCATTATAAAACATTAATTGGCTTCCTAAGTTTATTCCTGCACCTAAGGAGCTCTGGACCCAAGGAAATGCCAGGCCATTCAGCAGGAGCAGGAGTGCTCTTCTATGAAGCCAAGCCTGCAGGCTAGTTGGTCAGCATCCTGCTGACACTGCAGCGTCCTGCATCCGACCTGGTATACAAAGGTTTTATAGAGTTCATCTTAACTCCCAAGAGAAACTATGGGCACAAATGATAATTTTCCCAAACTTTCTCATCCGAATAAAAAAGATAACTTACTTTAAAATGTGGCTCTGTGCCATTCTTAAGCTGATCACAATTACGGATAAAATAGCTTAAGTGGTAGAAGTCAGATAAAAAGTGATGTATGAAGAGAGGAGCAAAATAAGGGTTTTGATTATTTTCCTTCTAAGTTAGTGTCAATATCCTGAGGGTAGGTGCCCAACATAATAGCATTTTACCTTTTGATTCCTAAATTTTAGAAATGAATTGCTGATGTTTATTATTGTAAATAACCGGCTTTACTGTCCCATATAAGTGAGAGTGTTGTATTGGTGGAGGTTGATGTGCCTTTATCTGCATAAACTTCTACTCTGTATAGAAACAGGATTAAAACAATGAATACATACCTTCCAGAAGTTCAATTTGCTGATGAATCAGTACCTGATCTATCTATCACAGGAAAAAAAAAAAAAAAATAAGTGGTAAGTATATGTCAAATGAAGGTTTTTATAAGCTAACCAAATTAAAATTCATCTATTTATATTTTTTAAAGTACATGTAATCAGTTATCAATATTTAATAGCTTATATTACTTCTTAGTATAAAACGGAAGTTAATATTTTTAATTAATAAAAGATTTATTGTGTTCATTATTAATGTGGAAAAATTCAGGTCAAATAAAATTGATTTACACTGGAGTATCTTTAACAATTAGTAAATTGAGGTGGCTCATGCCTGTAATCCCAGCATTTTGGGAGGCCAAAGTGGGCAGATCACGAGGTCAGGAGAGCGAGACCATCCTGGCTGACATAGTGAAACCCTGTCTCTATTAAAAATACAAAAAATGAGCTGGGTGTGGTGGCAGGCGCCTGTAGTCCCAGCTACATGGGAGGCTCAAGCAGGAGAATCACTTGAACCCAGGAGGCAGAGGTTGCAGTGAGCCGAGATTATGCTACTGCACTCCAGCCTGGGCAACAAGAGCGAGACTTCGTCCCAATAAATAAATAAATAAATACATACATACATACATACATACATACATACATAAATTGATACAAATGGCCAGTAAGTTTATGAAAAAATGCTCAACATCACTAATCACCAGAGAAATGAAATCCAAACCACAATGAGATATTATCTTTGTCTAGTTAAGAATGACTATTATCAAAAAGACAAAAAAAAACAAATAATGGTAAAAATGTGGAGAAGGGGAAATCTGTTGGTGCGAAAGTAAATTAGAGCAGCCATTATGGAGAACAGTGAAGAGGTTCCTCAAAAACTAAAATTACAGCCACCATATGATTCAGCAATCCCACTACTGTTTTTTTTAAACAGTATTTTTTCAAATTTTTCAAAATTTTCACAACAAAAATTTTAAAGGACAGGAAATCAATATGTCAAAGAGGTATCTGCAATCTCATGCTTATTGCAGCATTAATAGTCAACATATAGAATCAACCTAAGTGTTCAATAGTTAAAGAACAATTCATTGTTAATACACACAATGGAATAAAAATCAGCCATAAAAATGAATGAAACCCTGTCACTGGCAGCAACATGGATGAGCCTAAGGGACATATTATGTTAAGTGAAATAAGCCAGGCACAGAAAGAAAAATACTGAATGTTCTCACTCATATGTGGAAGCTTTAAAAAATTGATTTCTTAGAAGTACAGAGTAGAGGCTGGGCACGGTGATTCACGCCTGTAATCCCAGCATTTTGGGAGGCCAAGGCAGGTGGATCACAAGGTCAGGAGTTCGCGACCAGCCTGACCAATATGGTGAGACCCCGTCTCTACTAAAAATACAGAAACGAGCTGGGTGTGGTGGCGGGCGCTTGTAGCCCAGGTACTTGGGAGGCTGAGGAAGGAGAATCGCTTGAACCTGGGAGGCGGAGCTTGCAGTGAGCTGAGATCCCGCCACTGCACTCCAGCCTGGGCAACAGGGTGAGACTCCATCCAAACAACAAAAAAAAGTAGATAGTAGAATAGTGGTTACTAGAAACTGTGAAGGGTAGAGAGGAGAGGTATAAAGACAAGTTGGTTAATGAATACAAAATTATATTTAGATAGGAGGAATAAATTCTAGTGTTCTACAGCTATGTAGGCTGACTATAATTAACAACAATTTATTGTATATTTTCAAATAACTAGAAGAGAGGATTTGGAATGTTTTCAACACTAAGAAATGATAAATATTGAAAGTGATAGGTATGCTAACTATCCTCATTTTTCATTACACATAGTACATGGGCAATAAAATGCCAGACTGTACTCTATAAATATGCACAATTATTATGTGTCAAAAACAATTTGAAAAGTAGAAAACAGTCTTCCTTCTAGAGGAGGCTCAAGAAATACTGATAACTTGTTTAGCCATCAAAGAGATTTTTTTACAAGTTTCAAATTTGTATTAAGCATACTTAATATCAACCTTTGTCATATGTGATAACATCCTTTATGTATTTTATGAGACCTTGATTTTTAAAATATCTATTTCTGTGTATTTCTTGCATAATACAATAATGACCAAAAATTCCTATGATTGTGCCACTTAAGTACATTGTGGGAAATTAAGTTACTAAAGAGAGTGCAAGAAAGAAGTGATTTATGAAATGAAAACTGGCTGGACACACGGAGTTTCTTGTTTCTATTTGATCTACCTGATTTCTAACACCACATAAATGTTAAACCTCTTATTGCTGAGATTAATTATAATTTAGTGCAACAAAATCCAGGACTTTTTACTCCTTTATTAATGACATTTATAAAATTGGGTCTTCCAAAGAACAAAAGCAGCATCATAAAAATGCAGTTTTATTAGTTACAATAAAAAGGTGAGTTGTATTACACATAAAATATTAACCCCTTGTTTGGTGCCACTTATTGAAACTCAAAAATAAACTTTATTTAAATTTTCTTTCAAATTATAAAGCAATTATTCAGTATTGAGATTAAAGAGCACTTTGCTCAGTACCAAAGTTTGGGGATTAAGAAAACAGTCTCAACTCTTCAGGTTCTCACCCCAGAGTGAGCTATATAACTTCTCTGGACCTCAGTTTCTTCTTTTGAAAAATGGAGATAACTGTAGCACCTATACATCATAGACTTTCTATAAGGATTAAATGAGTTAACACATGTATCAGGCATACAACAAAGACAGGAAAACAGTGCTAATTAAATGTTTGTTATTGGCCATTATCATAGATTGTATTTAAGATCACACAAAATACAATTTTCTAAGGCATTTGTATTTTGCTTTAAAACTGAACCTGACCTAAAAGAATGAGAGTAATCTCTTAGCAGAAAATATAGTTTTGCCATTTCAGACTTTGGTGAATTATTCATTTGTTAATCTGGTTAAGCAAGCTGGAAGCACAGTTCTGTTTTTTATGAGTATTTTGTGTCTTTGAAATTACCTGACTTAAATATTCTAATCCAGGTGGACAGTTTAATGGAGGTGGTGGTGCTGGCATCCATGGTATCCCTGCAGCTCCACCTGGCTGATTATATACTGGCTGATTATACATTGGCTGATTTGGGACAGGAAAGCCAGCTGGGCCAGGACCTGAATGGCCAGTTGGTGGGGGTGGGTAGCCAACCTGGGGCCCAGGGTAGCCATTATATCCTGGAGGTCCTGAAATACAAACAAGTGAAATGATTTATAACTGCACCAAAAACAGAATCATCAACCATTTTAGGGTTACGCCATCTATCTGTAAGTTGACATTTCAGCATAGAAATCTGTATCTGTGATGTTTAAGATATGCTTTTATCTTTCTGAGATTTTTCAATGAAATATCTGTGGTTGCACATCCACTTCTATTTTGAGGATAGCAGGCAGTGAATAGCCTTACCATTACCATTCAAAACTCAGATGGAAAATATGCTTTAATATCTGAGAAAATGAAAGTAAATAAGCATGATCTACAGTCACCTACATAAAGATTCTGGCAAGCCTCAAGGGAAATAGACACGGCATTGGTAGAAGGCCCAAAATAATGGCTTTGAGTCAGCATTTCTAGGGCCAAAGTATCTTGTGAAAAATGATAATTCTGAAATTCTAGCAAATGACTTATAATATATGTATAGAACTGGGGGTAGTTTTGCCCCCTCTCTGTCAGGGATATTTGACAAGATCTGCAAACTTTTTTTGGTCACAACTGGAGGGGAAGATAATACTGCATCTGGTGGGTAGAGGTCAGGGCTACTGCTACACATCTTCAAAGACCCAGAACAGCTCCATAAAAATGAAGAATTGTCCAGCCCAAAATATTATAGTGCTACTGTTGAAGGTGAAAGCATGTCATTTCTTTCAGTACATTCCAGATATCTGCTTGGGTTAATCCTTTGCGTTACGTTTTAATCCATAATGTATTGCTTTCCTAAGTCCTTCTTCATTAAAATAAAATTTCATTGTAATATTTAGATTAGAAATTTAAATTTCACAATTTAACATCCTTTGGTCTCTGGAAAATATAATTTGAGAAACAAGGATGGCAAAAAATTGTAAGAGGCAGAGTAGAGGCAGAAATTTAATAAGAGTTAAGTGTACTTCATATTCTCTATGAATATGTGATTACGATGAAGATTTATATACCTGTTTGTATGGTCCACAGAGTAGCAATTCCATAGCAGTGGAATATAATTTCAAAAGACTGTGTTTCTCAATATTTTAATGTTAAAGCCTATGCAAAATGCAATACTTAGAATAGGAAATGTATACATTCTTTTAAATGGAACATTTGTGACAAAATTCATTTGCCTTTAAAAAATAAGGCTTAGAAAAACAGATTAAACCTCACAATAATGCATCATAAATATAGTTTTTATAATTTGTTCCTTTATGATGAATGAATATTTACAAATGATCCATAACGTGACTGGCTGAGTTGTAGAATATGAGGACACAAATCTCAAGGAGGCATCCTGCTGCCAGAGAGCTTACAGTCAACTTCTGAGAGAAAGAAAACACATTTAGAACAAAAAAAATTCATATGGATGTGATGGAGAGAATGTATGTCAGGGAGGGCAGGGCATGAGGCAGTTACTTTAGGTAAATATAACTTACATCAAGGTCTAAAAGATGAGAAAAGCTTTATTTGAAGATCTAGTGACAAATGCTTCAGGAGGAAAGAAAGGCAAATAGAATACCTCTGACTTTGTAATGAATTTGACATGCTTGTAAAAGAGAAAGGAATGTCATAAGAAAGAAGACGACTAGGAAAGGCTGTTAGCAAAGTAATAGGAAGCTGTTCATCAAAGGAGGCCTTACTCAGGAGTCTGGATTTGGTTCCAATTATGATCGTCAAGTACTGGAGGATTTTGAGCAGAAGAATGAGTCCCATGGTCTTATTTATATCTTACAAAATTTTCAAGAGTGGAAAAGTATTAGAATTTACAACGGAAAACACAGATGCAATCCCTGTTCATCATTGTTTAATGAGAGAGACAACTTTATATCCCCACTTATTCTAGGGAGCTATAATACCAGAGTAATTAATTGATTAATTAGAATCAGAGATAAATGCTTTCAAGTAAGAAACCACGATTTTATGACTAGAGATGCCAAAGGTTGCTATTGAGATGGGAAGAGAAAAAGGGAAGGAGTAGGAACAGCTGCCCTGAGGGGTCACCTTTATGCTGAGATCTGAAGGATGCACAGGAGTTCAGGAGGCCAGAGTCATAGAAAAAACATTTCAGAGCAACGTCCTGGGACAGTAACTAACATAGGTCTTTAAAAATCTGAAAAATAGCCAGTCTAACTGAATAGCAGCAAGCCAGGCTCAAGAGGAGGTTAAAGAGAGAGCATGGAAAAGGCCATCCTGGGTTTAGTGTTAGCCTTTATTCTAAAAGTAATAGGACACTAATAAAATAGGGGTTATACACTCTCTGTAATATGAGCAGATTTACATTTTTAAAGATCACTGGTGTCAGCACAGAAACCAGACCACAGGCAGACCAGTGGGTATGTGGAGATGTGATTTAATTTCTTACATTTTTAACATCATCATAATTTCCCCCAGACTCTGAAAATATGATCGATTACTCATCAAATGAATGAATTAAGCATAAAGAATTACCTGAAATTTGAACATTAGTATCATTTATGTAAAGAGCAATTGATTTAAAATATTTTAAATATGTTAGCAAATACTTGTCATTTCTTATTTGCAAGCATTGTGCTCAGTGTTTTACATACACTCTCATTTACTCTATAAAGCAACCTACATTGAAAATATCACCCTCATTTATAGATAGGAACACTGAGGCTTCGAGGTACTGCAACTTGTTTAAGACTACCACATAACTATTAGTACAGAAGGCAGAACCTAGTTTACCAGCACATTTACCTATACAAAAATTTTTTTTAAAAAAGCAGGCAGAACCTGAAGCCTGATCCAAACTCCCTATGCCTCAGCTTTCCCACATACACAATGGGGATAACTAACAGTATTTACCTCGTAAGAGTATTCTGAGAATTAAATGTGTTAATCCACATTAATTCCACATTTAAAACAATGACTAAAGCATGGTAAGCTCTCAATTTTAAATTATCCTTACTGTTAGCATCATTGTTATCTTAAGACTTGTGCTATATATAATCCTGGACTTGAGAAACAAAATAAAGCTGTAGAGTGATATATATATATATATCAGCAAACTCTCAAGTCTGATTATATCTGAACTGTATTATTTATGTATATCCACTTTTAATTTAGTGATAGGGTGGATTAAATAATTCTCTTAAGTGCCTTGGATGACTATTATAGACTTACTAATGATTTTCCAAACAGCAATCCTGTAAGAATTTAGAGCAGAGGTTCTCAACCCTGGCTTCACATTAGAATGACTTCAGGTGTTAAAAGATTACTATTCCTTGAGTCCCACCACCAGAAGCTATGATTTAATTTTTCTGGAATAGTGCCTTGGCACTACCATTTTGAAGTGGTTCTGCGTGATGATACTTCAGTGCACACATGGTTGCCATGAGCCACCACCTGAGAGTCTTTGAGCTTATCTAGCTCATATTCTTTTAGTTGCAAACATCTGGGTGAGATCCGGGACCGCAGGGAGGTTTCTTGCTAGGCAATTAAACGTGACTTTCAGCTCCTAAGCACATTTGTTTACTCAGGGAAGAGCATACAGTGGGTACATCCTTCTATCCAACCCACATTCCCTTTGATCTTAAATCCTCAGGATGCTCTTTCAAGATCTGGGTAGCCTGCCTGCTTGTAAATCCGGACATGCCATGGCCTTTGCTATTTTTAAAGTTCTAGTAGTTTGGATAACTGCATTTGCCTAAATGGAAATCTCTGAATTCTTTCAGGCATTGGTTGAAAAGAAAAAATGTACTCAATTACATACGTAGTCAAATGACTCAATTATTTTTCTTAGAAATACAGGGCTGAATCAGTATATATACAAAAATAAAGCTTTCATATATATTATAAAATTAAAATGAGAATTATTCCCAGGTAACTGAATTTCTATTACTTCCAGTTTTAAGCAGTCTTACCATTTTGATGTGACTCTCACTGAACACATGCCAAGCTACTACATGATTCAATTTATCAGAAATAAATTTCCTAAATGTGATTAAATGATCATAATTTTCAGAACAGATGGAGGATCAATAAAATATTTTACTTAACATTTGTGTTTTGGGATGTGCAGTCTTGTATTTCATTTGCTAAATTTAAACCTAATGCTGTTTTTACTAGCTTTCTTTATACCTTTACTGTACTCTATAAATAAAAATTACTTCTATGGAAAATGTATAGCCAAATAAAAATAATCAAGAACTAGGCTGCCAAAATTTCATTAATACAGTTTTTAAAAAAGAATGACTAAAATAAAAACAAATGCACAATTCTCTCTCTCTCTCTAGAGAGAGAGATCAATTAACTTTCATTTTTCTTCTTTAATCAACTACTTTACCTTGGAATGCTGTCGGTGGATACTGAGGAGGATACCCAACTGGCAAGTTTGTTTCCGGGTGAGAAGCATTCATCTGTGTGTCTGCAATTCAAGGAGAGGTAAATAGATGTCTGATTAAATAAAATATATATTAGAAAGAAACAATGTATTGTACTTAGATAATTGTCACTTGTGTGGTCTTATGCTGTACTGAAATAGGGAAAGTAAAATTTTCACTTAACATAAGCTGTGCCTATTATCAGAGCTAATTTGCGATTAGCAAATTTGTTTCAAACAAATTTCCCTCTAGATAAAATGAGACAGCTAAGTTACTGGGGCTGAATTACCAGTTTTTGAAACATCCCTGATGAATGTTCAGTTCCACATTTTGTTGACAGTAAAACAAAGACAGCTTTAAAATTACATATAGACTACGAAGAAAGAGATAAATGAAATTAATAGGATGTGAGGATGGTAGAATTATGGATGATTTTAAAGATATCTATCATCACTGCTATAAGAATTATTATTTTAAATATTTAAAATAATGAATATACTTCAGTATTTATATATTTTATGCTTACTCTGGAACTACATCAATAAAGTTGAACCATATGAAATTCCCCAAATATGACTGGTTTTGACCCACAAAAGTCATAATGTTTAATTACAATACACTAGCATACTAAACTTTGTTACTTGCTAAGAAGGCTTGAGTAACCTTAACATATGCACAAATGGTTCAACCTAAATATTAATATTCATGTCTATCTAGTCATTCAGTTACCTACTGCAGCCAGTCTCTAAATATTTACTGAGCATGTCCTATGTCACCCTTGAATTAGGCTCTGTGGCTACAATGGCTCTGCTTTCATACAGCTTAAGGTGTAGTAGACACTACACTTATCTCCTTATCTGTTTCCTGATGAATTACTAACTCTAAATTCAAAATCTTTTTTTTTTAGAATCATGGAGGCATGGCATCAATATAGAAGAACGTATAGGTCAAACTTTCACTGTAACATTTTTTTGTATGTGTCTCTATTATGAACTTTGAAAGACCACTCAACTTGCTAATCATGTGGTTTTATTAGGAAGATTGGATTGTTCTCCTCACCCCCTGCCCTGGCCTTTCTCCGTCATAAATGGCTTCATCATGACATCAGCAGAATGCAGTCCATGGTGATTGTGTAAAATCAGGCAAAAAAACCGCTCTCCTACTCGTTCAAAACTAGCCTGGCCAACATAATGAAACCCCATTTCTACTAAAAATGCAAACATTAGCCAGGCATGGTGGCGCATGCGTGTAGTCCCAGCAACTCAGGAGGCTGAGGCAGAAGAATCACTTAAACCCGGGAGGTGGAGGTTGCAGTGAGCCAAGATCGTGCCACTGCACTCCAGCCTGGGCGACAGAGGGAGACTCCGTCTCAAATAAATAAACAAACAAACACAAAACAACAACAAAAAACAAATAAGGGCTTTTCCCTGGACAAACGCTGCAACATACCCTTTGATTTCTGAATCATTACAAATCTCTGAAACTTCCCATCATTCTTTCCCATCCATTCTCTTCTATTTCTCAGCATCAAGTGACTGACCTAACTCCCTAGTTCTCTAGCTAATAAGGCCCTGCCTGCAGCCCCTACTCCAAACTTAAGTTGGAAACAACAGCATCAAACTCAGAATAGATTTCAAGAAAATATTCTGCAAGTCTGAAGTAAAGATCTAGCCTTTACAGGTATGTCACATTGTGATACCTCTTAATAAGCAACATTGTTTGAATACTAGAACATAGAACACACACACACACATACACATATCCAGGAGCAGACAGACTCAAGAAATCATGAGCTCACAATCTCTGGGCTTTTGGTACCAAAGCAATGATTCTGATTTCAGGCATTCCAGGGGAAATTCATACAAGGAGAATGAGTGAATGGGCAGGTGTTCAAGTAGAACAAAGAGTATGCTAATTATGGTTTGATTTCTGCATTTTTGAAATGTAACTTAAAATGGCTTATAAATAGTACAAGTCTATCGCATTGTCTTAAAGATATTTTATTTTTATGTCTACATGTATGTATATATACATATATACACATTTATTCACACACATATACACATTTTATTTCTATTTAGGCAAATGCATTCATACATACATACAATTATATACATACAAAACTGAAAAGTTAAAAGTTGACTATGACCATGACCAGATACATTGTTGTAAATTCAGTGCAATCAACTTAAAGCTTGTGGCAAATAAAACAGTGTCATTCTATATAAATTTACATTTAAAAAGCTTTGAGTTTTGTAAGTAAAAAGAAAACCATAAAACTTCACATGGGAAAAGCGAGGAGTCTAGTCCTGGAGATTATTTCATATATCTAATAAGGCTGACACTGTAGCAACAGATAAATATTTTTTTGTTACCTCAACAAAGATGAAAGAGAGAATAAAGAAAAGCATTTCAGAAAAACAGGATTTAATTTTTGAATTTAATTTTCCCTATGTAGTGGGAATTTTGAACATAATTTTCCCTCTGTAGTGGTGTCCCTCTTCAGAACCTTAATATCTTAATAAGACAAAGTTTTTATCACTTGCTTGATAAATATCCATCTTACTTAGAATTTTCTTGAGAGAAAAAAAGCCAGAACATAATGACTGGTATTTATTTAAACATACAAACATGTGTCTGTGATGAAATATACGTTGAGGTGTGTATCTGAGGAGTTTATACAATGAACTGAAATCTTATTATCTGTTGATTAGTATGACTGAATAATCTTTATAAATATAAAATACATAGAGAAAAAAGAATATTGTTCTGGTTTGAATATATGCTACAGAACATATTTCCCAATAAAACTAGCATTCCTTAGCTTTACAAAAGGTTTTCTTATTTTTAATGAAGAACCTAGTGGTAGTGGTATTTTTGTACATCTTCTCTATAGTCAAAATACTGAACTAGACATTGTATTCTGGAGCATAAACAACAGAAAGCAAATTATATACTTTCAGACACTGAATAAAACATTATGACAAATAACAAGTTACCAACAGATTAACATTACAGGGAGGAAAGTAAACATTTAAAATAACTTACTTTGTTTGTCCATGATTAAAACAGTTCTGAAAAAGAAGATCTGATATTAATACACTGTCTACAAGGCCACAAGTCAAATGTAACAGTTGAAACAGGATACTCCAAAACTACAGAGTCACACTCATAGGACATTCCTCTTTATTCATCCAGCCCAGCCTTACCTGGTCATTTAATCCCTTTGTGCTTGACTGCATTCCCCTTGCTGTGTTTCTGAGCAGGAATTTAGAAATTGTTGGTCAGCTCATGATGGTGAACACATTCTAAAGCCTTTTGGGAAGAGGGTCCAGTGAGGCAGAAAGCCATAAAAACACACTATGAGCTAAGACTACAAATAGTAACCAAGCTAATAACATCAACCTTCACAACTTGCACAATCTAAAGGAAATGCGTGGTTCAGTTCCCAGTCTCTGGACTTGGGCCCCAGGAATGTTCTAGCAGGAAAGCAAAAAATGTTAATTATCAGGTTACACTACTGCAATTTAGGTCTTGTGGACCTGTTCTTTGCAAATTTGAGAAGGCCTGAGACTACTCTGTGCATTCGGAGATTTTTATTTTTACTAGAAAAACCCACTCTCAGGAGTCGTCACAGCCATAGCACCTTGACCACCCAAGTGAAACGTTGTACTCGGTATTTATACAGAAACATAAATAGCAGCAAACATTCTACTCAGCATTTCTGCCTTCCAGTGCCTTGATCCGATCCTAGTTTTTCCCAGTACTATTCAGTCATTACTTTCTCCATCTCCTATAGATCCTGATGCCCTTCATCCCTTTTAGCAACAATGCATTTGGCAAAACTGTTACTCAACATTTTTATCTTGGACCCATGCACATTAACACATACTGCCCTTCCTCTTCCCAGGCCCACTCCTGTGCTGGCTACCCTTTAAATTCTCTTACTGTGCAATCCTAAGTGGTTAGTAAGTCAACCGATCCCTTTACATGCTCAACTAAAATCTAGAATTCCCTAGAAGAAATCACCTTCCTCCTTGCTGTTTCAGAATTACTTTTTGGCCAGGTGTGGTGGCTCTTGCCTATAATGCCAGTATTTTGGGAAACTGAGGCAGGAGGATCACTTGAGTCCAGAAGTTTAAGACCAGCCTGGGCAACATGAAGAGACATTGTCTCTACTAAGAAAAAATTAGCCAAGCATGGTGGCATGTGCCTGTAGTCCCAACTACTCAGGAGGTTGAGGTGGGAGGACTGCTTGAGCCTGGGATATTCAGGCTATAATGAAGTATGATGACTTCACTGCATTCCAGCCCGGGTGACAGAGCAAGACTGTGTTTTAAAATAAAAGTTTTTGTTTTGCTTTTATTATTGCCAACATTAAGCACAAAATTTTATAATCAACTTAAAGTCTTAAGAACATTCCAATTATAGTCACCTCTTAATTACACATACTCAAGATGTTCAGCAATGGTTGAATAATTCAAAATGGGTTTATGTGGTCCTGAAATAAATCAAAAGATGTGTTTGTGTTACTGATTTAACTTCCCAGATTTTCTTAGGACAACAGGAATCCCAGTTTGCATTAACCAGTCAGAAATTAATGCTGTAGGCCTCATCAAGCCAGAAAGGTAGAAATATTAAAATTTATACTTTTTTTGCCATTAATCTATAAGGTGAACAATAAGCTAATAAACACATGTAACCAAAGTAGACTAAAAGTTCTGAAGACATTTGTGTTTTAGATTCCATCATAGGAAGAACTGTATAAAGAAGACTAAATTCATACATATAAGAGGATATGATTTTTGTCAACCTCACATTTCCACCATCAAAGACTATACTTTAAAATGCCAATTTTCTTAAAATATGCTAAGAGTACTTTAACAGATATATCAGAAAAGATGAATAATTCTGGATTAGAAATAGGTAGTACCCTCTAATTAACATACTGGACTACACATCTCTAAAATCTTTACCTGCCCCTTACTTCTTATAGGATACCTCTCTTGATAACATGCTTAGCTTAAAAAAAAAAAAAAAAAAAAAAAAAAAAAAAAAAAAAAAAAATTTCTATGGCCTTTAACCAATTTTAACAGAAATTTTAAGAAACTAGTGTTTCAGTTATTCTCACTTTCCCTACAATGTCAGAAAAGCACTAAATAATGTCTAAGGGCAAATCCTAAATAAAATGTACGAGAAGAAACATAGGCAAGTTTTTATTTATTTATTTATCTATCTATTTATTTATTTATTTATTGGCAAACAGACTACTCAACTGAAAAAAATTCATAGTTCTGGACTGCAGATCTATATATCTGAAATAAAAAAATGTTGTCATAATTTTAAAAATAATTTTTCTTAGCATTTAGTTGTTTTAGGCTTTCAAGTCCCATGCAAGCCAGAAATAAAGGATGTGCTGCAAAGACAGGGAATTTATAAACCCACGCTATGTATTCTGGTAAACAGTGGTCCCCAACCTTTTTTGGCACCAGGGACCAGTTTTGTGGAAGACATGGACCGATGGAGTTGGAGATGGTTTGGGGATGATTCAAGCACATTACATTTATTGTGCACTTCATTTCTATTATTATTATATTGTAATATATAACAAAATAATTATACACTTCATTATAAGGTAGAATCAGCAGGAGCCTTGGGGTTGTTTTCCTGCAACTAGACAGTCCCATGTGGGGGTGATGGCAGACAGTGACCAATCATCAGGCATTAGATTATCATAAGGAGCACGTAACCTAGATCCCTCACACACGCAGTTCACGATATGGTTCTTGCTCCTATGACAATCTAATGCTGCTGCGGATCTGACAGGAGGTGGAGCTCAGGCGGTAATGTATGCAAGCGATGTGAAGCAGCTGTCAATACAGATGAAACTTTGCTCACTCACCAGCTGCTCACCTCCTGCTGTGCAAGCCCAATTCCTAACAGGCCATGGACTGGTACTGGTTGGTGATCCAGGGGTTGGGGAGCCCAGCTGTTAAAAATAGGTGGAGGATCTTAAGCAGGGAATTTCAAGTCCTTGCCAAATGAGTACCAACCTTGAATATACATGGTATTTGCCTTTCACAAGGTCAGAGATGATTCTCTTCTTGCACAGAAATACAGGAAAGGAAAAGAAGATTTCAAAACAATGACAATTTCTTCATATTGGCTCTTTTTCTTCCCACTTGCTTACATTGTTCTTCATCTTAAAATATAAGTTAGTGAGGATGAGACCTACTGGCAAAACTACTGCAGTATAAAATCTGGGTCTTTGCTTTACTACAGGTTTTAGAATTTTAGCATTTATGTAATACCTAAAGCATTAAAAAAAGGTATGTAATAAGCTCTGGTGCAAAATGTTAAGTGTTCCTTGTACCTGTACATGTGCCAAGTAGATAAAACACTGTGTGCCAGGTCATTAAAGTCATCCACTATGTGGATGCCTACATTCTTATTTGCTGTTATAATGATCCTTTGGGTTTTCTCAAGGTTAATGAGTCTATTACAAGATACATGTCACTCAGTTTGGGGAATAACTGGGTGTGCCCTGAATAAATTAATTAATGAGTTAATTAATTTAGCATGATAATTCATAAATAATGCCTTCTACCCCACTTATTTTGTTTTTATTTTCAGAAATACGTCAGAGAAAGAGAAAATCTTTATGCTATACCAAAAAATGCATTAAAGTTATATTGCATATTGTACCATTGGAATAATAATTACTCCAGGATGAACACAGAACTTCAAATACAATCTGATTTTTTTCTAACTCTGTTAACTAAGACTTTGGAGGAAACTGAGGCATCATACATTATTTGCATACAAGTACACCTCTTAAAATTTTTCTATCAGAAATCCTAAGTTCTCATTGTTTCTCTGGACTATTTGACAACTGTAACCTCTACTACCATGAAGAGGAAGAAACAGCACAGGGGATTTCCAGTTCTGGCTTCACAATTCATATTACAATGAAACTCTTTTGACCCATCTCTTGAGGTCCTGAAATTTTTGTCTTACTGCTTTCAAAAAGTATTAACGTAAAATCTGGAACCCAAAGGGGAAGCATACTTAATTTTGACAGTTCCTAAAACTAAAATTTGTTTACCCACACCAGATTTGGATTATTTATTTAAATTTACGTGTTAATTGGCTAAGAACAACCTCCTTCCCTCATTCCCTCAAAACAGAGGATAAAGCATTTCACATTCTCTTCAAGTCCCAAGATAGGGATATATGTTTTGAATTATTTTAGCAAAATGCTACTGCCCTGAAAACAATCACAAGAATTCTAGGTCCCTAACTTCCTCCCAATAACTGAGAATACAGATACTAGGCTAGAGGGAAGGGAGGAATTTCAAGTAGGCCAGGAGATTACACAGGTAAGTCATGAATCAAATAACTTTCATGTCATTTGGGTTATGTTTGTATGCAAACTTTGTACATTTAAAAATGTTTAGTTAACATCTAAGAAGGAAAAATATTCATCTTTTGAACTTGGGTTTTGGTAAATGTTAAGCTTAGAAAAAACTGATACATTTAAGCAAATGGGTGGGGCAGGCAGGTGGTGAGGCTTTTGAATATACAGCACATCATACCTGTAAGCTATGGAATGAAACTGAGGTGACTGAGGCTGATTATAAATGTAAAGTACCTTGTAACAAGGAGTCATTCCATAAAAATCCTCTTGCGTATTTTATGCTTAGCAAACAAAATAAATATGCTTAAAACCAGTTTAGGATAGCCTTTTATAGCATTTTATAGTAAACCTTGAATAAAAATGTAGATGATACATCAACTAGGACCAAGTGAGATGGTAGTGATCTACAAAACTAAAAAGTAAAAAAAAAAGAGACAAAGGAAACAGATATTGAATCAGTTATTCTCATTTGATTGCTTTACTACTCTGAAAAGCCTTTCCTGACAACCCAGAGCTCCCTCACAAATTTGAGTTGTTTCCTTTCCTCCTAATAAATGGTGAAACTAAACCCATAGAAATAAAAGTGACTTTAATAAATGTGATACAGCTCACTAACTAGCTGAATTAAGATGATCAATAATTCATATTCTTTGCACCGATGTCTCTAATTCACTGAAAAAAGGAAGACTGACACCTTTCAGTGAAATTTGTTAAAAGACTCTTTTAAGGTATCTTTCTTATATAAGACAGAAAAGGCTTGAATTTCAATTTACTCCTGTACCACTTAGCTTTAACTAGGCCAGGTGCTAAGTTCATGTGTTGGAAACTTAATTTCCAATGCAACTGTGTTGGGAGGTGGGGCCTAATAAAAGATGATTAGTTCATAAGCACTCTACCTTCATGAATAGATTAATGTTGTTATCTTGGGACGGGGTTAATTATTGCCAGAGTAGTTGTTAAGTTCCACTCTCTCTTGCTGTCTTGCCCTTTCACTTTCCACCATGCGATGATGCAGTAAGAAGACCCTCACTAGATGCTGGTGCCTACATACAGTCATGCACCACAACAACAGATCACATATATGATGATGGTCCTGTAAGATTATTTTTACTGTACCCTTTCTATGTTTAGATACATAAATACTTGACATTGTATTATACTTGCCTACAGTATTCAGCACAGTAACATGCTATATAGGTTTCTAGCCTAGGAGCAATACCTTATTCCACACAGTCTAGGTCTAGTAGGCTCACTGGTCATTCCTTTGCTTGAATGAGCCAAGTTTCCCCCAACCCAGGACTTCTACCTGTGAAGTTCCCTCTGTCTATAATGCCCTCCACCACTACACACACACACACACACACACACACACACACACACACACACACACACACGTCTATAGACTAATTGTTTTGAGACTTCCTTCAGCTCTCAGTCTGACTCTCCTCAACACCCCCCACCCCACCACCCCAGCCTAAATAGAAGGCTGGCTATACCATCCAGGATTGTGTAAGTAAATTCTATGATGTTCTCACAGCCACCAAATTGCCTCATGATGCATTTCTCAGAATGTATTCCTGTCCTTAAGCAACACATGATTATGTTGGACTTCCTAGCCTCCAGAACTGTAAGAAATAAATTTCTGTCCTTTATAAATTACCAAGTCTCAGGTATTCTGTTACAGCAGCAGACAACATATGGAGACATCATTTTTTTCTAATGACTTATTAAAAGAACATATGGAAAACTGAAGAGTGCAACTGTTCTGATTAACTAAAGTGTTTTGGCTTTTTAATTTAGCACTATTCAGGGTAGTGCTATAGAGTGTGTATATACACAGATACACACATATACATATAGAAATACTTCCTATATAAATATTCACTAAATATAAAGCTGGTGTGGTTTTTAAGGAATGAATTAAAGGCATAGAGCATGCAAAGCACTATACCAGGCACTAGTGCACAATACCTAGACACTAGGGAGACAGACAATTAAGAATGAAATAGATTATTAGAAACACTCTAAGTGCTATAAATAAAATTAATGTTGCTACAAGAAAGGGTTATGGGATCGAGACCATCCTGGCTAACACGGTGAAACTCTGTCTCTACTAAAAAATACAAAAAACTAGCTGGGCGAGGTGGCGGGAGCCTGTAGTCCCAGCTACACGGGAGGCTGAGGCAGGAGAATGGCATAAACCTGGGAGGCGGAGCTTTCAGTGAGCTGAGATCCTGCCACTGCACTCCAGCCCAGAGTCTGAAAAAAAAAGAAAGAAAGAAAGAAAAGTCAGACAGGGAGCTGAAGGAACTCTCAAATCAACTAGTGTACGGAGGTATGGTGGGTGGGGTGTTGGAGGGCATTATAGAGAGAGGGAACTTCATAGATAGAATTCCTGAGCTGGAGGAACTTGCCTCATTCAAGGAAAGGAAGACCAGTGAGGTTACAGAGCAGAAGAGGGAGACATTCTTAGAGATGAAGATGGAGAAGTACATAAGCGTCTGCTCACACACATTTGATGTCTCTCCACCTGTACTCTAAGCTCCTTTACAGATCTAAAGGCAGTTTGATCTATAAACCAGCTACTTTACATGCCACTTTGGTATCCAACTGCAGAAATCCACTCATTTCCCTTTATATGTCTTTTTCATTTCCCTGCATTTTCTCGTTGTTCAAAGCCCTACTATTGTTGTAAACAGGGTGGCATTAAGGGAAAGGTTTGCTCCCAGGAAAAGTTCAAGAAAGGAGGCCCCAAACTTCCTGACACGTTTAAGTGTCACTTGTAGTAACCATGTATCTCAATGTGATAAGCCAGAAAAAACAAAGACTGCCTATTTCTGGAACTGGGAAGTGGCCATGCCAAGACTTCCAGGAATAACAGTGCATGAATGAAACCACATGGGAACCAGAGAGTCAGCTTGGAGAAGCAGGAACTTTGTCAAATATTTAAAATAATAAAAGCTAACTTTCACTGAGTACTTTCTGTGGTGCCAGGCACTGCTCTAAGAACTTTACATTAACACATATAATACTTTGTGGCTCTTTTAATAGTTACACAATTTCAGAGATGAGGCAATGGAAAGAACATATATTAAGAAAGTGGCTGACAGTCCACAGATGTGAAGCAGTAGGGGCCGAATTTAAAGTCGGGGAGCCTGACTGGAGCTAATGGTCATAGGAACCGTGCCAGATACCGCCGCTATCTTTTCTAAGCTTGTATTGTAGAAGGTTTAGCATAGATGGGGGCTCCAGGCGGACTTCAGTGAATACTTACTGATAAATGACAGCTTGCAGGCTGTATTAACCGTCCCTTCTAACAGCCCCACTATGCTGGCACATGCTCCCGAGCCCAGTCTCTGCCCAGGATTCAGGGCCGCTCCTCTGCCTGTAAAGCAGCGTGGCTAAGGGGAAGCCGAGCCCCGCGAGGCGTTTTCCGGCAGGACACCCTTTGTCATTCAAATGGTTCTGGGTGAGTCCAGGTGCCGCTGGGCCGCCTGGGGCCCCTTGCCGTGCATCTGCTCCACTTACAGGGTCCCTTTCAGAGGCCTCTTGCATTTCTGGCCCCAGCCT
This sequence comes from Rhinopithecus roxellana, assembly GCF_007565055.1. Lineage (NCBI taxonomy): Eukaryota > Metazoa > Chordata > Mammalia > Primates > Cercopithecidae > Rhinopithecus > Rhinopithecus roxellana. Next base: position 110,829,092 of record NC_044549.1, on the reverse strand, counting down.
TCACCCCACATCCTACACCCCGAGAGCAGCAAACAACCGGCTGGCCCTCGCGCCCGTTCCCCGTAAGTTGGCCTCCACACCTGACCCCGGCCCTGGCCCCAGCGCAGGCTCCGCGCAGTTCCCGCGCCCGAGCCCCCGGGAGGCGGCAGAAAAAGCCGCTCGCGCACCTGTGGCTGCCGCTGTTTCCAGAGAGCCGGGGCCAGGCGGTGGCTTCCTCTCCTGCGCCTCTAGACTACCAGGCACAGCTGCTGCGCAACCTTCTCCGAAGTCAGCCGGAGCAGGGTTTGCGAGTAACCCTTGCGCCAACACCCGCGGCTCCTGGTTTCGTTTCCTGGATCTTACGTACACAACACGGTTTCCTTTTCCTGGTTCCCGCGCTGGCGCCCGGGGACCCGCGGGACTACTGCAGGATGAAGAAACTGGAGGAGGGACTGCACCCACCACCAGGTGTGAGGCCCCTCCCCTACCCTCGACTTGCTTTCTTGCTCATTGGAGAGACTCCAGAGACTTTCGTCCGGTGGTCAAGGAGAGGAACTGGGACTCCGTCACTAACAGGAACTGGAAAGTCATCAGGTGGGGAGTGACCTCCCTCGGGAACTTTCTTTACTCTGACTTTGACCTCCATCCCTCGCAAGCCCGTGACTTTTCAAGGCGAGGGAGCAGAGGCAGCTTAGACTACAAATGAGGAGGGGTCAACACTGTTTTTCTTTATGGTGTCTTTTCTTTCTTGCTGTCTTGCTCTTTCTTTCCTTCTATTAAATTGTGATATTATTATTTTTTATTTTTAAGCAATTATTTGAATGTTTTCAAGAGCTCACCTTATTTTTAAATAAATATTGCTCCTTTTTAAACTAAAATAGCTTTTATTGTCTGTATTTAAGTTATGTGTACGACATATCCATCAACTCCTATAATTACACATTTCTCCCCTTGGGGCAAGAGCAGCTCTAATTTACTCGTTTAGCATAAATCCTGAATACCACTATCATTAACTATAGCTCTCATGTTGTACATTAGGTCTTCCCATTTGTTCATCCTACATGTTTGTAACTTTGTATTCTTTGACCTAAATTTCCCCATATCTCCTGACCCTACTCCAACCTGGATGACCCTGGATAAACCGGTGGTCCCCAACCTTTTTGGCACCAGGGACCAGTTTCACGGAAGAGGATTTTTCCATGGACCAGGGTCGGGTGGCAGACGGTTTCAGGATGATTCAAGCATATTATATGTATTCCACACTTTATTTCTATTATTGTTACATTGTAATATATAATGATGCTGTCAGTGCAGACATATTTGATGACATGGTGGCCTTCAATAATTGCTTCTATGTGTTCTTTGTGTTCATGTTTTCATGGTTTCTGTTTTTTTTTTTTTTAAACAAAACAAAAACTCCAAAGCCTTGTCTTTTAACGCGGGGTGCTTGGTCTCCATGTGGCAAAGCAGTTTTGCAGGTTTTGAGGCTTCATTGGATAGTCGGTCATCACATGTTATGCAAAGCAGGGTTGGAGAATGTGAACCACCTGTTGCAGTGAACCTGTAATTTAAGTAGGACTCTTGGCATTTTCCTTTAAATGTGGCTTTCTTTTTGTTAGCAGTCTTAGAGTCTTCTGTTGTCTCATCATTGGGTTTTTCCCCATTTTCAAAGAAGCTGTCCAGTAATGTTTGTTTTTCACTCATTTTGGCTACGCTTAGCTTGTGGGCTTAGCAAAACTGTGACTAAGACAAGTGCACAGTGTGGGAAAGAGGTGTGGATGGAAGTGGTAAAATAATGGGTGGGCCATGCACGGACTAAAATAAGTGTTGGATTCTGACTGAAAGCCTGCCACCAGATGCAGCTGTACAATTGAAGTACATCAATTTTCCACTATAAAGCCTGCCTCCAGACACGGCTTAATTGTCACTTGTCACCTGCCCCTCACTGATAGGGTTTTGATATGAGTCTGCAATCAATGTATTTATTGTGGTCTCTGTGCAGTCAAAACTCTCTGCTAATGTTAATCTGTATTTGCAGCTGCTGCCCAGTACTAGCATCACTGTCTGAGCTCTACCTAAGATAACCAGGCATTAGATTCTCATAAGGAATATGCACCTAGATCCCTCACATGTGCAGGTCTGTGGCCTGGGGCTTGGGGACCCCTGCTATAAACCGCCGCTGTATATATTTGACCTTTTCTTAATTTCATATAAATGAGAATGTACAAAATTTTTCTTTCTGTGTCTGGTTTATTTCATTTAGCATAATGCCTTCCAGGTCCATCCATGTGATAGCACCTGGCAGAATTTCCTTCTTTTATAAGGCTGAGTAATATTCCATTGTGTGTTTCTGTGTGTGTGTATACACACACAATGGAATATATGTATCTTTCTTCATACATTTGTCCATTGATGGACACCTAGATTATTTCTATTATCTTGACTATTCTGTATAATGCTGCAATGAACATGGGAGTGCAGCTATCTTCAGGAGATGGTGATTTCATTTTCTTTTGGTACATACCCAGAAGAGGGATTTCTGGGTCATATGGTAGTTCTATTTTTAATTTCTGTAGGAACCTCCATACTGTTTTCCATAATGGCTGTACCAGCCTACATTCCCACCAACAGTGTACAAGGATTCTCTTTTCTCTACACCCTTGCCGACACTTGTTATCTCTTGTCTTTTTGATAATAACAATCCTAATAGGTATGACATAGTATCTCATAGTGATTTTGATTTGCATTTTTCTGATGAATAGTGATGTTGGGCACATTTTCATATACCTGTTGACTATTTTTATGTCATTTTTGAAGAAGTATCTATTCAAGTCCATTTCCCATTTTTAAATTGGGCTATGTTTTCTTGCTATTGAGTTGTATAGTTCTTTATAAATCTTAGAAACTAAACCCTTCTCTGACAACATGGTATGCAGATATACTTTTTTCCAAACTATAGGTTGCCATTTCATTTTGTTGATTGTTTCCTTTGCCGTGCAGAAATTTTTGGTTTGATGTAGAAATAATATTGTTAAAATTTTCACGCTACCCAAAGTAATATATAGATTCAATGCAGATTTGTATGAAACCACAAAAGACCTCAAATAGCCAAAGCAATTCTGAGAAAAAAAATTGAAGTCGGAGAAATAACACTTCCTAATTAAAAATTATATTACAAATTTATATAAAACAGAATGGCACTAACATTAAAACAGACATGTAGACCAATGGAACAAAATAGCTCAGAAATAAATCCAAACATACATGGTCAACTAATTTTTCACAAGGGCCCCAAGAGAACACGATGAGGAAAGGATAGTCTCTTGAATAAATGGTGCTGGGAAGACTGGATTTTCACATACAAAACAATGACATTGGACTGTTTTCTTACACCACACAAACAAATCAAAAACAAAACGGATAAAAGACCTACATGTAAGACCTCAAACCATTAAAATCCTGGAAGAAAATATAAGAGAAAAGCTCCTTGACATTTACCTTGGCAAAGATTTCTTGACTATCACACCAAAAGCTCAGGCTACAAAAACAAAAATAAATAACCGGGACTATATCAAATGATATTTTAAATATGTTTTGGAAATCAAACCAACCAGATTTGCTTAGGATGTTTAATTTTCCAGCCCTGCAGCTGGCACAGAGACATGTAATAAATAAATATTTATTGAACTGAAGTAATAATTATTTTCCTTTAAAATTTGTTACTTGCAAAAGTAATGTGATTTTTCAAACAATAAAGCTGCAAATGCAGAAAAGAAGTGAAATCTTGTCCTTTTCACTCCCTAGTTTTATTCCCATTATCTTAAACCCACGTTTGAAGATTTACTAAGAGAAGTGAGAGGAGAGAACAGAAAGGTGGAAAAGAAATTGAGAAAACATGATGGAAAACGGTAGAAGGAAAACTGAACCACCTAGGTTTGATCTCTTTCTCTTCAATTTACCATCCCTGTGACCTCATAAAAGTTACCTGACAGCCTCCATGCCTCTTTACGAAATCTATCAATGAGGGTAGTAATAGTATCTACCTCATAGCATTTTTTGAAGCTCCAGGAAGTTAAAATACATAGAAGGTTTATGGTGGTGCCTGCCACAGGGTAAGCATTGGCTTTGGGTTTACTGATGAACTGCTGCTGCATAAGGGCAGGAGGCTGTAGAATTCCAGTAGCTTTCATTTTCTATATTTTTCAACCTCTCCTTCCCTGATGAATAGTGTATTTTTGACCCAAAACTTTTCTGTCAATTTTACACAGAAGAATTCTCCTATCCTTTGCTTAGGGTGGTACCACATTCTCTTCGTGGAGGTAGTAAGTTAGGCTGGGTGAACTGGCTTGTGAATAGACCTTCAAGCATCCTCGATTTACTTTCTAATTCATAAATTTTTTTTTTTTTATTTGACATCACTAAGTCCTCAACCTCTTTGGATTTCTGTGGTGTTAAGGTGGATCTCCTGAATCTTATGTTCCTTTTTACACACTTTAGGTTGTGATTTTCTGAGTCTTGCAAAATCAGTTTCCACTTTTGCCTCTTCCTTCCATTTTCTCAAATTTTTGCAATCTCACTCATTATAGTAAATTCTCATCTTTTCATAGTCTTTGCGGCATTTACAGCTTTTGGGTTCTTTATTTTGTTTTAACTGTTTTCATTTTCATTTTATTATAGTCTCTGAAGAAAGGTACCATGTTTAATTAGAAAACATCCAGGTACCATATAAGTTATTGTTTGCCTAAATAAAGCTCACTATTTGCTTTGACATAGTAAAATAGTGGTTCTCATATTTTAGCATGCATAAGTAGCACTTGGAAATCTAATTAGAACTAAATTTGCAGAGTCCCATCTTTAGAGTTTCTGATTCAGTGAGCACAGGTTGTGCTTTGAGAATTTGCTTTTCTAACAATTTTCCATATGATGCTGATGATTCTTTTCAACAGACCACATTTTAAGAAGCATTTGCTGAAAGAACTCTATTTTTTTCAGGTATTGTGGAACAATGCATCATAAAAGGAGGGTCATAGCACAAAGGATGAATTTTGAGTAGTAGACAGTCATAGTGATTCTATTCTCCTTTGACTGTAACTTGTATAATTGAGGGCATATAATTTATATTTAGCTAAGGGAAAATCTTCTTGAGGGCTTCTAGGAAAGGGTTTACTGCTTACATTTGTGTGTGTGTGTGTGTGTGTGTGTGTATGTGGAACTACGACAGTTATCTTCAGATGACAGAATATGAGAGAACAAGTCTTAAGGATGGTGGATCCAAGATGTTCTACATATCTTTCTAAGGACACGTGATGCACTGATGACTCACTACACTCATGGAGGACTCACATACTTCAGATGACTCATTACGTGAAAGCTGGCTTGTGGTTATAAACTCTATAGATATTTCTCTTTGCTCTTGACCTGATTTCATATTCAAGCAAGCTTCTTTATTGCTGTTCTCTTCTGCATGGTGGGGTTTCTTTTTAATTTTATTCTATGGTTGTAGTTCTTTGTGATTATGGCTTTTTGTTTGAGCTATCAAAGTTTATTTGTAGTCAAAATCATTGTACTACTGAGGGTTTTAATCGTATACCTTCTGAAATCTTTAGTGCTCTTAACTCTCTTTCTGGCTTAGAATCAATACCTCCAAGACTTCCACAGCTCCAAGGAAGAATTGATATAACAGAGCTTTATGGGAAACAGCAGCAGAAGGAAAATTTCACTTTGAATCACTGGTCCTGACAACTGGGTGCCTGAATGTCACCCAAATTACACAAAATCTTCCTTTTTTTTTTTCTTGCAGAGTCTTGCTCCATCACCAGGCTGGAATGCAGTGGTGCTATCTCGGCTCACAGCAACCTCCACCTCCCAGGTTCAACTGATTCTCCTGCCTCAGCCTCCTGAGTAGCTGGGATTCCAGGCACACGCCACCATGCCCAGCTAATTTTTGTGTTTTTAGTAGAGATGGGGTTTCACCACGTTGGCCAGGATGGTCTTGATCTCCTGACCTCGTGATCCACCCGTCTCAGCCTCCCAATTTTTTGTTAATCAACATTGGGCCATATTATATTGGGTAATGCTGGGGACATTACCATCAACCCCAAGACTTTAATAACAAATAAAATTTTAAAATTAGGCTATAAAACAATTATGTAGAAATGTTCCTCTTTGTAAGTGGAGGACTGTGCTTCACAGCGTCATTTAGGAATCCAGGTTAATGAAAACTCTGGCATCTTTAATATATGGCTTCCCAGGTGGCTCTGGGCTTTGACATTGAGTCTGTAGTCAGAAGATGGGAGAAAAGGGTTGTATATGGGAGATTTTTATGAACCACACATGAGATTGACACATATTACTTCTGGTTCCATTGTATTGGTCTGAAGTCAGTTGGATAGCAGCCACACTTCATGGAAAAGGAAGCTGGAGGATGCTGTCTCATATCTGCCCAGAAATACAAGGAAATATGTTTGTGATTAATTAAGAAATATTTACATCATCTTCTGAAGATTTTCACTAAAGAATAAGGCCAAAATAAAAGGCCCTCTTTAACAAACTGCAGCCAGATATATGATCACAAGTATTTATAAAATCTTAAATCCTAGTGCTGTAACAAAAACACTTCCAGAAGTTTGTAATAACCATCATTTTTAGTAAGCCAGATTTTCAATACTCATGTTTTTCAGGTCCCGCTGAGAAAGAGAAAATGGACATTTTAGAATAATAATGTATAGACATTACAATTGAACCTATCAAGATTTTCCAATGACCTTATTGCAAGAGAAAAATATAGAATACATAAGGAGGGTATTAATGCAAAAATAACATTTCTGTGCTGATCTTGTGAAGGAAAAGTCTTCTCAGCTAAGTTTTGAAAGAAGAGTAGAAGATATTCACAAGCAAAAGACAGCAACATAAGCAAAGGAAGGCCATGGGGTATTTTAAGAATACAAGCAGTCAGGTATGACTATAGTGCAAGATGGAGCAAGGTATGGAATTTACAAAGACTCTGGATCTTGAGGAAGAGACAATTAACTGTGGATCAAAATTAGTGTTCTCTCTTTCATGGAATAGAATTGTTGCTGAGAAGTGGCTGTCTAGCCTGGGACTGTATTTCCTTGCATAGAGGTGTGGCCACATGACTGAATTCTAGCCAATTAGAATGTGAGAAGAAACAAGGCTTTAAGTTCTAAACAAGAATTTTTAATAGGTGAGCCTTCACTGCTATTTTCCATCCGTTGGTGTGATGCAGAAGATGATGAGCTCTTAAGGGGTGGCTGAACTGCAAAACAAAGAATCCCTCCACCCTGAAATTCCACATGAATAGAAGTTGTCCATTAGCCAGAAACTCTCACCTTGATAGTCATATAAGGGATAAATAAGTTCTGTTGGAAAATTTGTTATAGCAACTAGCACTATCCAAACTAATAATCCTGGAAAGATTGAGAAGGAGTCACTGGTATAAGGCCGTATACCATAGAGAGGACATTGGCTTTTATCTTGGAGGATAGATTGAAAAATGATATAATTTTAAGTATCATAAAGACACTATTAAGCTCTTGTTTTAAAAAGACTAAATTAGTGACAGTGTGAAGAATGATTTGTATGATAGGAGAAACAAACAGCAAGATCATTTTAGTTACAACTCAAAATCAAAATAATGTAATCCTGAATTAAAATAGTGAGGTGGTGTTAAGTAAAATTAAAAAGGAGGGAGGTCTCTAAGGAATTTTTAAAAAAGAATAGACAATGCTTGGCCACTCAATCGATTTGGGGGAGAGGAAGGAAGAGAATTATCTTAAGAATGTTTCCACCTTGGGCAATTGATAGTACCCATATATATATGAGGGATTGCAGAAGCGGATTTGGGGAAACAGTCTGGTTACATTAATTTAGTTTGAGAGGCTTATGGGACATCAAAGTGGGAAAAACTGATAGCTTGTTCAGATAATCTTGCTTACCTCTTAGGAGTGAAACAGCTATATGCACAGTAATTGAACCCATGGATTAGATAGATCAACACTGCTGAAATGTTATTGCATGAAGAGGAAGTTCAAGTATGGGAAATGGGGACACTCATGTTTAAAGACCATGGGTTTGTTAATCTTTCCTAAAGCAAACTGAAAGGGAAGACCAAGAAAGATGTGTAAGACGGCAGTGTGGTTTTTCTGAAACTAAAACGTGACAGACTTACATAAGGAAGGGATGAATGCTGTCACAAATTGAAAGGAAATAAAATAAATTGCAGCTGTGGTCGTCAAGTCCTGCCTCACAGTTCACATAGTATCATGTCCTTTTGTTTGCACCTAGTGACAGTGAAAGAGTGCTTACATATACCTTGTAGTAAAACACAATGTCTAATTGACTATGCTCCCCATCCCCCCAGTTCCATAAAGAAAAAATTGTCCATAATCAGAAGATATATCCCACAATGTTATGCCACAATCTGAAGCCTACTGGGCAGATGCTATCGGAATGGAAAGAAAGCAGGATCTCACTGTGCAGTTTCTGGTTTTACTAACGTAGTTGTCATGTTTTCTTTAGGCAGGGGAGAGAAAGAGAGCATTCTTTTAGCCAGCAGGAAGGGAGTGAGCATGCTGCTGCCTCAGGTTTCTCTGGGAGGAGGCACAGGCTGAATCTATCTATGAGGCTGGACAGTTGCAGCTATGGTTTTATCAGGCACCACCTGATGAACTTGACTGCTTCATTTATTCACTTTGCAAACAATTTATCACTTACCACAAATCCAAACCTCCCAAACCAAACAAAATGGTTAGATTTATGGCCTAAAGGTTTCTACTTATTTAGCCAATTGTTGAGTGACCATCTTAAGAGACAAATATTATAGAAATTGAAGCACACACAGAAAAGAATTTTTATAGATTTCTCCTCACTTTTAGTTCAATATTTAAAAGTTTACTTGAGCTCTAACAATTAAAAGGCCATTACCAATTACAGAAAGGTCAATTTTATTTAAATGGTGGGGGTAGAAACTATATTTCAGTGGTTTGCAGAATAAAAGGGAAGATAATGAAATACAGACAATACATTTAGATTTTTTTTTAAAGTTACTTCAATTACTGTTAACCAAGCTTACTCAAAAGACATTATAGGCAAATATCATGATCACTAACCATAATATGTAATGAAAACCTAAACTTCACCATGAATCCATTGAACTCTACATTTATTAATTGGAAACATAAATTTTCCTGGAGGTATCACAAGCAAAAACAAGGAAAGAGACATTTTAATATAAAGTTCTGAGACTACTTTGAAACCCTATTAACTGAAGATCCTAAGATTCAGATATAAGGTGTATTTGTCAGGGCTCTTCAGAGAATCAGGACCAACAGGAAGCATACAGGTGATAGAAAGGATTTATTGTGAGGGATTGGCTCCTAGGATTATGGAGTCTGAGAAGCTCCATAATTTGCCACCTGGAAGCTGGAGACACAAAAAAGCCAGTAGTGTAGTTCCGATCCAAGCCTGAAGGCCTAAGAATCAAGGAAGCCAGTGGTGTGGGTTCCAGAGTCTAAATGCCTGAGAACCACAAATGCTGAGGTCTGAGGGCAGGGGAAGATGGATGCCCTAGCAGAAGAAGAGAGGGCAAAAGCATCTCTTCCTTTGCCTTTTTCTTCGATTTCGTCTGTCCTTCAGTGGATTGGATATTGCCTACTCACTTTGGTGAGACAAACCTTTACTCAGTCTGCTAATGCAAACAATAATCTCTTTGGGGGACACCCTCACAGTCTATAAGAGATAGAAAAAAACAATTTGTTTTTCCTATTCTCACACACTACTCAGCACTCACTTTCTGACAATGGATGTTTATGTATTTTTCTTCACATGCCAAAAGGACATCAACTGGGTGTTCCTATAATTCAATGTAGGTGTTCCTGTAATTCAATGTAGTTCTTACACTGTCTACCTGGAGTTAGAGTCAGATCCTACAGGTTAAGGGATCAGTCCCCAAAAAATGCCGCCCCCACTTCTCGTGCCAATCACGAGGAATAAGTTGTCACTTATACTTCTTACCAACAGGCTATAAATCGGGTTCTCATGACCCACTCCTAGGTTTGACTAATTTGCTAGGATGGCTCACAAAACTCAGGGAAATACTGGCATTTACTGATTTATTACAGAAATGAAGGATATGATAAAGGATACAGATGAACATATGAAGAGATGCACAGGGTGAGGTCTGGGGTAGGGAGAATGGAGTTCCCATAACCTCTCTGAGTATGTTACCCTCTAGGTTCCTACATGGATTCAGCAGTCCTGAAGCTCCCCAAACCCAGTCCTTTTTTTAGTGGCTTCATTATGTAGGCATGATTCACTAAATCATAGGCTGTTGCTTATCTACCCAACTTTCAGCCTCTCTCCCTGTGTTCCCAGGGGTTGGGACTTTAAAGTTCCTACCTTCTAATCACATGGTTGTCTCTCTTGATAACCGCTTCCTCCTGAGGCTATCTGGGAGCTCATCAACAGTTATCTCACTAGAACATGAAATATTCCTATCATACAGTAAATTCCAAGGGATTAATGAGGGTGTCTGCATCAAGAACCTGGATCAAAGACCAAAAATCTAGCAACAGATGCACCTAACACTCCCATCGTTTAAGAAATTAAGAGAGTTTTAGGAGTTCTGTGCTGAGATTTAGGGACAGAAACCAAATATATATTTCTTTTACCTCACAATATCACAAATCACACCCAGAAATAATGTTCAACAAGCTATTGGGCATTTCTTGGCCCAGTCAGTTTGACACATATAATTAACCATCACAAAAGGGTTCATACTTCTGAAGTACAAACATTTGCTTACTCAGTCAGAGGCTGAGGTTGGATGTGAAATTCATACTCCTTTATGAATGCTAAATTTAAACAAAGCAAAGTAAAATATCACAAAAACCCAAAAAGGGTCAATAATGCCCTTAGTTCTTTAAAATCATTATGAATCTGTCATATATAAATCTAACCTGAGTTCAATATAGGTAACATATTACATAAGGTCTATAGATAAACATCACAATTACTTACACTCTATCTTGTTTGCCCTTTGCTTGCTGTGTCCTCTGATCACTTTACTCTTTATTTGTAACACCTACACCCAGGTCACCAGTGGAATCAAAATTGAAAACAAACAGTAACATGTGGCAACCACATATGGTTTGTTAGATGTTAACTCTCCTTTCACAAGTTTGGTACTGGTGGTTGTCCAAAATTTTATCTATATTTTAGAAGGGTAATATTTTAATCTTGAATTTTCCAGTAATGATAGCTGCTAGTTATTTCTTTTGTGATATAAGAAAGTAATTACTAATGTTTATTGCAGGTTTGAAAATGCAGATGGTGACCTGAATTCATCTGCAAACTAATATAATACAAATTTATACCTGAGCAGGAATTTCATTTATAGATTGAGTCATTTATCTGCAAAGAGATAATCATAAAAAAAATTTTTCATAGCTAGCTTGATAAATATAATGTTACTTCAAAGAAAGTAACTTTCACTTGTTAGTCTGGCAAGCAGATTAAAACCTTTCCTTCACTGAGTACTGAATGTCTAATTCATTCCTTTGCAAATTGGAGTATTACCAGGTTAAATTTAGTCTGGGCTATAGTAGTTGAGAAATTCAACAATTCACGATAGATGGTTATAGATTTCATAATGCTCATCATTGTAATAAAATTTTAAAAACGGAAATAAATATCCATCATTTTTCTGTTTTTTTAACTTCTGAATCATTTCATGAAGATAAATTTCCTGGTGGGTTTCTGGGTCATAGTGCTTGAACATTTTGATACTCTTTATCATCTTGTCAAAATGCTTTCCAAAAGAATTTTATCAGATTTGCTTTTACATGAACATTGATTTATATATCTACTTCTAGGATAATATACATGAAAAATAAGATGTTTTTATTCATGAAGGCTGATATGTGCTTAGATTATTAAGCTTTAAATTAGATGGCTAAAATGATTTTGAAGAATTAAAATAGTTTTGATAAATATAGTCTCTCTTAATGTATTTGTAAACACATCTATATAATATTTTAAATAATGAACTTAATTTAAAAATTCTTCCTTACAAACATGAGGGCAAGGAACAAACACTTGGCCCACCCAGGGTGGGGAACTACTTAAGGCGTTCTTAAACCACAAACAATAGCATGAGCAATCTGTGCCTTAAGGACATGCTCCTGCTGCAGATAACTAGCCCAACCCATCCCTTTATTTTGGCCCATCCGTTTGTTTCCCGTAAGGAATACTTTTAGTAGATCTTATGACTAGCTTGCTGTCAATAAATACGTGAGTAAATCTCTGAGGCTGTCAGCTCTGAAGGCTGTGACACCCCTGATTTCCCACTCCACACTCTATATTTCTCTGTGTGTCTTTAATTCCTCTAGCACCACTGGGTTAGGGTCTCCACGACCGAGCTGGTCTTGGCATACAAATATTATTTTCATATGTATAATATTAATGCCAGGAAATAATAATAGCATGAAGAATTTGAAAAGGAAAATCACAAATAAACTACTCTATATAGACGTCATTTACATAACATGTTACTTAAAGTGAGAAATTAAGATAGCAACTTTCCAATGATTTGCCTTCTAGTTTGTACTGTCTTAACATACTCAAAATGAAGTAGTAGGATGAAAAATAAAGAAGACTTTATTTATTGTGACTTAGTAGAAGACTCACATTCAGTGTTCAGAATATGTTAATGCTTGTAATATGTAATATAGGTAACATATTACATAAGGTCTATAGATAAACATCACAATTACTTACACTCTATCTTGTTTGCCCTTCGCTTGCTGTGTCCTCTGATCACTTTACTCTTTATTTGTAACACCTACACCCAGGTCAGTACAATAGTGACATGAAGGACAGAAACAGCAAGCTGCCAAATCGAGGTGATGATTGTGGGGCAATATATCATACACTTAAGCTTTTCTTGAAGCTGCTTGCTATAGTTTGGATGTTTTTCCCCCAAAACTCATGTTAAAATTTAATCTCTAATGTTGGAGGTGGGGCCAAAAGGAGGTGCTTGGGTCATGGCAGTTGATCCTATGTGAATGGGCTTTGTGCCATCCTTGCAGTAATGAGTGAATTCTCACTCTGCACTTCCCTCCTCTCTCTCTTGCTTCTTCTCTCATCATGTGAGCTCTAGAAACACTGGCTCCCCTTCCCCTTCTGCCACGAGTGGCAGCAGCCTGTTGTCCTCACCAGAAACAGACGCTGGCACCATGCTTTTTTTTGCAACCTGCAGAACAGTAAGACAAATAAACATTTTTTTAAATATATAAATTACTCAGTCTCAAGTATTCTTTCATAGCCATGCAGTGGACTAAGTGATTTCTAAATCTGGATATTTCTAGAATGTTTGTGTTCAAACCGATGCTAGGCCTTTTAGGTCATTTTTATTTTTAAATTGCAAAATTGTTAATTTGGCAAGGAAATATGTAGAGTTAGTGATATATATATAAATAGAAGGCTAATTCTACAGATTATTGTCTTCTTAATTACCTTTTTTATTTTATAAAAGTTCTATATATTACAAAGTAATAATAAAGATAACTTTTATAAAATACACAAATAATAAGTATTTCTAAAACCTTACCACATATTAACAACCTCTCAAACATAATGTTCTTCTTTCCAGTCTTCTCTGTGTGTGCAGTTCTATTTGTATTTTTAATAAAATCGCTTCAGACTGTTGATACAATTTACTTTCCTACTTTCCAATTATACATGACAATTGGATCCCTACAAATGTATTTCAAGGTTTGCATATTATTTCTTCTAATAATTATATCATAATATATTTAAACATTATTATTATATATAACATGGTGAGCAACCTTATACATCAAATATATGAGCATCTAGAATTATTTGGGTGAGTTAAAGTCCTAGGAATAAAATTATTAGGTAATCAGTCCTATTTGTTGTTCCTAACAAGTAGTGGTTGAAAATGGAACTAGTATACATGGAGAATGAGGAGTCTGGTATCTATTTTATCCATACAGGCTTGCAGATAGAATGCAGAAATAAATACGCAACAAACAAGCTTTCTGTAATTCATCAGTTAGTTTGGCAGTACAAAAGTTGTCAGCATCAAAATGGAATCAGTAATGATTCTATTAGGAAAATCCTGACAAATAAAGCCTGGAAAGGCCATGAAGAGAAGGTTCTCATGCTTACATGCCTGATAGGAAAAAAGACTCTACAAAACCACAACCTTGCACAAAGGCCACCACAACCTTACATAAAAAGTCCTTCTGCAAGAACATCTGCCCAGCAACTGCCTGTACAACCTCAGATTGGTATCACCCATCTTATTGATCTTTGTAGCCAATGATAATTTTTAAAAAATAATTATATAATCCTAATTTTTTCTGTTAAAAACCTTTGTCTTTCTTTATATTCCTGAATATGAGCATGGTGTACTACGGTAGGGATACTCTAATTGTAATGCTGTATTCTCAAATAAACATCTTGTCTTTTAGAGAGCCTCTCTCTTTGCTATTTATGTTGACAGCAGTGCTACTAGTTTTAGGTAAAGTATTTTATGGCATAGTCTGGGCTGATATTTAACAGTTATGTGCCTGCATGCAAGTTATACAAATTGGTTGACACTTATATTAGTGTTTTTTTTTTTTTTTTTTTTTTTTCTGTCATTTGTATTGCTGCTCTAACAAATTACCACAGATTTAGCAGCATGTAACAACACAAATTTGTTGCCTCACACTTCTGTATGTCAGAAATCTGGGTAGGCTTCAGTGGTGTATTAGTCAGGGTTCTCTAGAGGGACAGATCTAATAGGGTATATGTATATATATGAGAGGGACTTTATTGAGATGAATTGACTCACATGATAACAAAGTAAAGTCCCATGATAGGTTGTCTGCAAGTTAAGGAGTAAGGAAACCATTGGTGGATCAGTCCGAGTCCCAAAATCTCAAACATAAGGAAGCTGATAGTGCAGCCTTCAGTCCTTGGCCAATGACCCGAAAGCTCCTGGAAAACCATTGGTATAAGCCAAAGAGTCCAAAAGCTGAAGAACTTGGAGCCTGAAGCTCGAGGGCAGTCCGATGCATCCAGCACAGGAGAAAGACGAAAGCTGGAAGACTCAGCAAGTCTGCTCTTCCATCTTCTCCTTCCTGCTTTATTCTAGTTGTGCTGGCAGCTGATTAGATGGTGCTTACCCAGATTGAGGGTGGGTCTGCCTCTCCCAGTCCACTGACTCAAAAGTTAATCTCCTTTGGCAACACCCTCACAGACACACTCAGGAACAATACTTTGCATCCTTCAATACAATGAAGTTGACACTCAATATTAACCATCACAAGTGGGTTCTCTGATTTGGGTCACATGAGATTGAAAGCAGGTGTTGGTCAATTGGGCTCTTAATAGTGGGAAGCCCTGGAAAGAATCCACTTCCAAACTCCTTTAGGTTGTTGGCAGAATCCATTACCTTGAGTATGTAGAACTGAGGTCCTGGCTTCCTTGCTGGTTATCAGCTGGGGAACCACCCTTAGGTCCACAGGGGCCCCTGCATCTCAGGGCCAGCGATTTGTCTGACCTCCATCTCTGATGCAACTTTTTGACTGCCTCATCTGCTGTTTAGGTCTCATGTGATTACATTAAATCCCCCCTGGATAATCCGGAATGCTATTCCCATCTTAAGGTCAACTGATTGGTAGCCTTAGTTAAATCTAGACTAATGTTTGATCAAATAACCAGGGTAAAGAAAACTTGAGGAGAAATCTTTATAATTCCATCATTCACAGCATGTATTCTAATTGCTCAGCTCCTATGCCATCCCAGTCATACTTTTGGTTATCATTCCTGAATATAATATTTTCCTGATAGCAGTAAGATATGTCGGAACCTTGGTTGTCAGCACTATTCCTCTATTCAGCATTCATGCTTGTGGGAGAACCAGTTGTAATCTTGGTATGACTAGGTATTGAACTCCATTGCAATTGCAGCTGTTTTATCATATAGATGGTTCTGAGTCACTCTCAGCATTCTATCAGAAGTTCTGCAAGCTAACTCCCTATCTGGGAGGCCAGGCCCTCAAGAATCAATCAAGTTAAACTTTACCATCTGTCCTGCCCATAAAAATGCTTGTTTGAAGTTCCAAGATTTGGAAAAATGGTGGTTTTTTGGTGCTTAACGTCGTGCTCATAGGTAATAATTTGGTACAGGTCCACAGTAGTTCCAAATGACCCCAAAAGCTGTCAGTGTCGTATGCTGTGGAAATACTTACTTTGGATTAGAGTTTGTGAAAATTCAAAGTCCATTTTTTGGAGAAGACTTGAGATCTTAAAACATCTAATGTACCCCATAAATATACCTACTATGTACCCACACACACACACAAAAAAAACCCTTGAGTCCTGGAATAACCATAGGATATGAGTTTCAGAGGGACCTCTCAAAAGAAGTGCATTTTCTCCCATTACAATAGAGCTGAATCACCTTTGCAGAGTACTTCAAGAACTCTGTATTAGTCCATTTTCACACTGCTATAAAGAACTGCTCAAGACAGAGTAATATATAAAGGGAAGAGGTTTAATTGACTCACAGTTCTGCATGGCGAGGGAGGACTCAGGAAACTTACAATCATGGAGGAAAGTAAAAGGGAAGCAAGGCATCTTGTTCACAAGGTGGCAGGAAGGAAAATGAATGCAAGAGGAACTACCAAACACTTATAAAACCATCAGATCTTGTGAGAACTCACTCATTATCATGAGAACAGTATGGGGGCAACGGCCCCCATGGCACTATTACCTCCACCTGGTCTCTCCCTTGTCATGTGGGGATTATGTGGTTTATGGAGTTCACAATTCAAGATGAGGTTTTGGCTGGGGATACAGCTAAACCGTATCATTCTACCCTTGATTCTGACCCCTCTCATATCTCATGTCCTCACATTTCAAAACACAATCACGCCTTTTCAACACTCCCGCAGAGTCTTAACTTATTCCAGCATTAACCCAAAAGATCCAAGTCCAAAGTCTCATATGAGACAAGGCAAATTCCTTCTACTTATGAGCCTGTAAAATCAAAAGCAAGTTAGTTACTTCCTAGATACAATGGGGATACAGGTATTGGGTAAATACACCCTTTTCAAATGGGAGCAACTGGCCAAAATAAAGGGGCTAGAGACTGCACGCAAGTCCCAAATCCAGAGGGGCAGTCAAATCTTAAAAGCTTCAAAGTGATCTCCTTTGATTCCATGTCTCACATCCAGGTCATGCTGATGCAAGAAGGAGATATTCACAGCCTTGGGCAGCTACACCTTTGTGGCTTTGCAGGGTACAGCCTCCCTGACAGCTACTTTCACAGGCTGGCATTGACTGCCTGTGACTTTTCCAGGTGGACAGTGCAAGTTGTCAGTAGATCTACCATTCTGGGGTCTGGAGGACAGTGGCCCTCTTCTCACAGCTCCCCTAGGCAGTGCCCCAGTTGGGGCTCTTTGTGGGGACTCCAACTCCCTTTTTTTTTTTCATACTGCCCTGGCAGAAGTATTCCATGAGGGCTCAACCCCTGCAGCAAACTTTTGCCTAGATATCCAGGTGTTTCCATACATCCTTAGAAATCTAGGTGGAGGTTCCCAAACCTCAATTCTTGACTTCTGTGTACCTGCAGGACCAACACCACATGTAAGCTTCCAAGGCTTGGGGCTTGTACTCTCTGAAGCAATGGCCTCAACTGTATGTTGGCCCCTTTTAGCTGCAGCTGGGACACAGGTAACCAGGTTTTGAGACTCCACAAAGCAGTAAGGTTCTGGGCCTGGCCCATGAAATGACTTTTTCCTCCTATTCCTCCAGACCTATGAAGGGAGTGGCTGTCATGAAAACCCTTAACATGTCCTGGAGACATTTTCACCTCTGTCTTGGTGATTAACATTTGTCTTCTTGCTACTTATGCAAATTTCTGCAGTCTGCTTAAATTTCTTCCCAGAATATGTTTTTTTTTTTTTTTCTATTGTATGATTGGTCTGCAAATTTTCCAGACTTTTATGCTCTGCTTCTTTTTTAAACATAAGTTCAATTCCAAATCATCTTTTTGTGAATGCTTGAAACTGAATGATTTTAACAGCACCCATGTCACATCTCAAACCCTTTACTGCTTAGAAGTTTCTTCTGCCAGATACCCTATATCATCCCTCTCAAATTCAAAGTACCATGGATCTCTAGGGCAGAAGCAAAATGCCACCAATCTCTTTGCTAAAGCATAGCAAGAATCACCTTTATTCCAGTTCCCAACAAGTTCCTCATCTCCATCTAAGAGCACATCAGTCTGGACTTCATTTTCCATAGCATCAGCATTTTGGTCAAAGCCATTCCACAAGTCTCTAGGAAGTTCCAAAGTTTTCAACATCTTTCTGTCTTCTGAGCCCTGCAAACTGTTTCAACCTCTGCCTATTATCCAGTTCCAAAGTTGCTTCCACATTTTCAGGTATCTTTAAGCAGTACCCCACTCCCTATGGGTACCAATTTACTGTATTAGCACATTTTCACACTTCTATAAAGAACTGTCCAAGACTAAGTAATTTATAAAATAAAGAGGTTTAATGGACTTACAGTTCTGCATAGCTTGGGAGGCTTCAAGAAACTTACAATCATGGCAGAAGCATAAAGGGGAAGCAAGATACCTTTATCACAAGGCAGCAGAAAGGAGAATGAATCCAGGAGGAACTACTAAACACTTATAAAACCATCAGATCTCATGAGATCAGGACAACAGCATAAGGCAAACTTATTCTATCAGGGAAACAGCATAAGGAAAACTGCCTTCATGATTCAATTACCTCCAACTGGTCTCTCCCTTGACATGTGGAAATTATCGGGATTACAATTCAAGATGAGATTTTGAGTGGGGACACAGCCAAATTGTATCAAACTCTTTTACAAATTATATATAGTTTTTTTTTTTTTTTTTTTTTTTTTTTTTGACAAAATCTCACTGTGTTGCCAGGCTAGAGTGCAGTGGCATGATCATGGCTCATTACAGACTCAATCTCTCAGGCTAACTAATCCTTCTACCTTAGGCTACCAATACCTGGGACTAAAGATGTGGTCCATCATGCCCATCTAATTTTTATATTTTTGGCAGAGATGGGGTTTCGTCATGTTGCCCAGGCTGGTCTCAATCTCCTGGGCTCAAGAGTTCTACTCACCTTGGCTTCTCAAAGTTCTGGGATTACAGACAGGAGTCAACCACACCCAGTGTATAATTCTTTTTCGTAGAAGAAATGAAATATTTTATTTTGAAAAAGAGTGCAATTGTCTCTTGGAATCCTTGGGGGAGTTGTTCCAGAATCCCCCTCAGATATCCCAATCTGTGGATGCTTAAGTCCCATATGAAATGGTCTTGTATTTGCATGTGATCTACAAACTTTTTCCTCTATACTTTAAATAATCTCTAGATTATTTACAATGTCTATTAAAATCCACACATTTTACTTCATTTGTGTGGATTCAACATAGTACTCAGCAAAGCAAATTCAAGTTTTGGTTTTTGAAGTTCTGTTTATTTTTTTCTGAATATTTTTGATTTGCACTTGGTTGAATCCACAGATGCAAAACCCAGGAATCCAGAGGGAAAATTGCCTTCATGAAATATGAAACAGCATAAAAACTACCAAGATTAGCGTCTTCTGAATCATAGTAGTATGGCATTTTAGTGAGTACAACTTTGCTTGCAATGGTTATTTCTCTTTTTACTGACCAGGGTAAACCCATGGCCATCTTACAATAGGATATTTAAATTTAATTTTAACTTTTATTCCCATTCTTTCTCTCTTCCTCCCTATCCCTTTCATTTCTTTTCTTCCTTCTTTTTCTTTTTTTTTTGTTTGTTTGTTTGTTTGTTTTTCTTTTTTTTAATTTCTGGCAGTTTTTCTCAATTTATCTTTCTGACCTAAGTTAATTTTAAATTTTAGTTTCCTATTTTCAACTCCTCCTGCCTCCCCCAAATATCCTTTAAAAAAAAAAGTTTCAGCCAGGCACAGTGGCTCAGGCTTGTAATCCCAGCACTTTGGGAGGCCAAGGTGGGCAGAGCATGAGGTCAAGAGATCGAGACTATCCTGGTCAACATGGTGAAGCCCTGTTCTCTACTAAAATTACAAAAATTAGCTAAGCATGGTGGCGTGCGCCTGTAGTCCTGGCTACCTGGGAGACTGAGGCAGGAGAATGGCTTGAACCCAGGAGGTGGAGGTTGCAGTGAGCCAAGATTACGCCACTGCACTGCAGCCTGGCAACAGAGGGAGACTTTGTCTCAAAAAAAAAAAAAAAAAGTTTCTTATTCTTGTTAGGTAGTTTTTTTTTAATATTCCACAAGATATTAATTATTAATTGGGATTTTTCCCTATTATTTCTCTTGCTACTCGCAATGTCTCTGTTTCTTTTATGCTTTGATTTTTGTTTTTCTGAGATATTTCTTAAATGTCTGGGGATTTTCAGATAGTATATTTATATTTATGCCAGAAGAAGTAAAATAGCAGATCTCGGGAGCAGGGCTTGTCCATCAATTTTCCACACTATATGGTGATTTGTTTAAAATATGATTCTGTGAGGTATTCCCAACATTTGTAGAGGTTTCTTTTTGCTCTTTAACTATTTAATTTCTCCATAGAACTTTTTTTTATGTTCTATTACCAATTTTTTTGTCTCCTAGAAATATCATCAGAATAGTGAATATGTATTGTTTAGTCCTCCCATGTGTCAATCAATGAATAATCTGTTTATCTATTGAGTAGACATAAAATTGGGCAGTTAACACATCTTAAGATTTTGTTCTTAAGTTACTGAGTGACACTCATATTTTAATATTGCCCAAACCCATTTTATGTTTTATAATATATGTTATATTTATGTGTTCCAAATTCTAAAGCTACAGTTTAGATATTTTACTACTGAAGTAAAAATAATAATAGTGCTTGTAACAACCAAGATGTAATATCATTGGATTAGTCTGTTTTCACACTGTTAATAAAGGCATAACTGAGGCTAGGTAATTTATAAAGGAAAGAAGTTTAATGGACTCACAGTTCCACATGGCTGGGGAGGCCTCACAATTATGGCAGAAGACAAAGGAAGAGCAAAGACACATCTTACATGGTGGTGGACAAGATACCTTGTGCAGGTGAACTTTCGTTTATAAAACCATCAGATCTCATGAAACTTATTCACTACCATGAGAACAATATGGGGGAAACCACCGCTGTGATTCAATTATTTCCACCTGGCCCTGCCCTTGACACCTGGAGATTATTATAATTCAAGATGAGATGTGGGTGGGGACACAGCCAAACCATATCACTCTGCCCTAGCCCCTCCAATATCTCATGTTCTCACGTTTCAAAACCAATCATGCTTCCCAACAGTCACCCAACATCTTGATTTATTTCAGCATTAACTCAAAAGTCCACAGTCCAGAGTCTCATTTGAGACAAGGCAAGTTCCTTTGCCTATGAGCCTGTAAAATCAAAAGCAAGTTAGCTACTTCCTAGATACAACGGGAGTACAGACATTGGGTAATTACATGCATTTCAAATGGCAGAAATTGGCAAAAACGAAGAGGTTACAGGCCCCACACAAGTCAGAAATCCAGTGAGGCAGTAAAATCTGAAAGGTCCAAAATGATCTCCTTTGACTCCATGTCTCACATCCAGGTTATACTGATGCAAGAGGTGGCTCCCATGGTCTTGGGAACTCTGCCCTTGTGACTTTGCAGGGTAAAGCCCCCCTTCCGCTGCTTTCCTGGGTTGGCTTTGACTCAGCTTTTCCAGAAGCATGGTACAAGCTGTCAGTGGATCTACCATTCTGGGGTTTGGAGGACAGTGGCCCTCTTCTCACAGCTCCACTAGACAGTGCCCCAGTGGGGACGCAGTGTGGGGGCTCCCACCCCACATTTCCCTTCCACACTGCCCTAGCAGTGAGGGCTCCACTCTCGCAGCAAACTTCCACCTCAACATCCAGGCATTTATATACATCCTCTGAAGTCTAGATGGAGGTTCCTAAACCTCAATTCTCGACTTTCATGTCCCTGCAGGCCCAACACTGTATGTAAGCCACCAAGGCTTAGGGCTTGCACCCTCTGAAGCAACGGCCTCAGCTCTATGTTGGCCCCTTTTAGCCACAGCTGGGATGCAAGGAACCAATTCCTGAGACTGTATAAAGCAATAAGGCCCTGGCCTGGCCTGTGGAAACCATTTTTTCATCCTAGGTCCCCCAGTTTGTAATGGGAAAGGCTGCTGTGAAGACCTCTGTACTGCCCTGTGGACATTTTTCCCATTGTCTTGGTGATTAATATTTGGCTCCTTGTTACGTATGAGAATTTCTGTGGCTGGCTTGAATTTCTCCTCAGAAAATAAGTATTTGTTTTCTATCACATTGTCAGGCTGCAAACATTCTGAACTTTTATGCTCTGCTTCTTTTTTAAACGTAAGTTTCAATTCCGAACCATATCTTTGCGAATGCATAAAACCAAATGCTTTTAACAGTACTCAAGTCACCTCTTTTAACACTTTGCTGATTAGGAATTTCTTCTACCAGATGGCCTAAATCGTTTTTCTCAAGTTCAAAGTTCCACAGATCTCTGGGGCAGGGGCAAGATGCCACCAGTCTCTTTGCTAAAACATAGCGAGAGTCACCTTTGCTCCAGTTCCAACAAGTTTCTCATCTCCATCTGAGACCACATCAACCGGGACTTTATTGCCCATATCACTATCACCATTTTGGTCAAAGCCATTCGACAAGTCTCTAGGAGGTTCCAAACTTTCCCACATTTTCGTGTCTTCTTTGAAGTCTTCCAAACTGTTCCAATCCTTGCTTGTTATCCAGTTCCAAAGTCACTTCCACATTTTTGGGTATCTTTATAGCAGCACCCCACTACCCTGTGCCAATTTACTGTATCTGTCTATTCTGATGCTGCTAATAAAGACATACCTGAGACTGGTATAAAGGAAATTTATAAAGGAAAGAGGTTTGATGGATTCACAGTTCCACATGACTGGGGAGGTCTCACAAATCATGGCAGAAGATTAAAGAAGAGCAAAGGGACATCTTACATGGTGGCAGGAAAGAGAGCTTGTGCAGGGGTACTTCTATTTATAAAACCATCAAATTTCATGAGACTTATTCACTACCGGAAGAACAATATGAGGGAAACTGACCCCATTTTTCAATTATCTCCACCTGGCCCCACCCTTGACACATGAAAATTATTACAATTCAAGGTAAAATTTGAGTGGGGACCCAGCCAAACCAAATCAATTATTGACACATGCAATGCAATAGCTACCCCTATGTTATGGACATACATTTCTGTCAGTTCATCTCAATAAACAGCTGGCTTTCTAGGCAGTTACCTGAGCTTGTAGTTATGTAAAACTCCTGTTTGTTTGTTTGTTCATTTTACATGGATGGTTGTGATGGAAGATTGACATACTCTCCATTTTGAAATTTCAATGATGAATATTAGTCAAGTCTTAGCTATTACAAGTATCTGCTTAAATTTTCATCTGTTCTACAATAAGACAATTGATCTTTATGGAAATTAATTATATCCAAAGCACAGTGTTCTTGACACCATGGGGAACAGACAGGAAAATGGTTCTGAGTCAAATCCTGCCCAGAACAAGCTCACAGTCTAATAAAGAAAGTACATCAGGGACAGAAAGTAAATAGCTGCAATACACAGTAGAATATGGTAATTTCATAGTAAACTTATCATTGCCTTTTTTTTTTGCATGAAGTGAATGGAGAAAGTAACACACACTGGAAAAAAATTAGAGAACAATTTTGTGGCAGAAATTATGTTGACGTTAAAGGATAAAGTAAATCAGGCATGGTGGCTCATGCCTGTTCAGTATTTCACGAAGCTTGGTGAGAATTGGTTGAGGACAGGAGTTTGAGACTAGCCTGAGCAAGATACTGAGATCCCATTTCTCCAAACAAACAAACAAACAATCAAAAACACAACAACAACAAAAAATTAGCCGGGCATCCTGGCATGTGTCTATGGTCTCAGCTATTCAAGGAGGATGAGGTGGGAAGATTTCTTAAGCCCAGAAGTCAGGGCTGCAATAAGTTGTAATCACACAACTGCCCTCCAGCATGGGTGACAGAGTGAGACCCTGCCTCAAAAATAGAAACAAAAGCTAAATATGAAGAGTATTCGGACCAGTAGAAAAACAGAAAAAAAAAAAAATGTACTAAGGGAGATGGAAAAGCATAAATGAATGCAGGGAAATCAGAGTGCCTCAGGCATAGTTAAATTTGAATAAAGTTAGTCAGGCTGAGATTTAAAATTAAGATGTCATTCTTTTTGCTTCAGAATTAAATTTGAAAGGTGTTATACTGATATTTCAACTTTTTAACCTTAAGGTTTCACTGCCTTCCTCTCTTGTAGGCTAATACATGTGCAGGTTTGCTTTTGTTTTCTTGTTTTTGTAATTGTACATACATGTGTGAAGGGCAGGAATTAAAATCTGCATCCTGTGTGGTGATTTTTGATAATTTCTCAGCCCTCACAGCTGTTCAATTTGCAGTTTGAATAACTGAAACATTCCATCTTGCAAAGAAATTTACATTTTGGTATTCTCTGGAAGCTACAACCAGGCATAAACACAGTGAATGATGTGCCTGTATAAATGTCTGTTGCAGTCATAAGTGCACATGGTGGACCCTATTTTATGAGAACAAAGGGATAGAATTACAACTTGAATATCAAGAGTTGAAATATGTTTTACCTCCCACAATGAGAAAGAATCATAAGTCATAGCAAAGAGTTTACTTTAAGAGTCAGTCACTGTAAATCTTTTTTATTATTGAATACATGTTTTTAAAAACCCATTCTACTTATAATATTTATTTTTGCAAAATCCATGTTATTTATAATACAAAGCAATACAATAATGTTTCTGTACATTCAATCTCATGGAAAAGGTGAGTAGTTCATTCATAGTGGTTATTAAAGACTGTGGGTAAGAAGGAGATAACATTAATTTCCTACAGCTGAAAATGTTTTATAATATATATATGACAGAATTTTTATTTGCTTCAGAAAAGTAATACTAATATATAAGAAAACAACTAGCAGTTTGTCAATTACTTGTGACAGTTTGTGAATCACTCGTGGATTATACATTTACAATTTTTCTTTTCTTTCTTTTATAGTATTATGAAATAAAGCAAAAAATTAAGATTCTGTTTTATTTTCTTTTACTAATACATAAATCTGGCTCCTAATTCTTGTGCCAAAGTGCACAGTGACTGGTGTATTTATTAAGCATATGTAAGCAAAACAGTCAGCAACTGATTATACATTTGTTTATGTGAAATCTACATGTTTTGATTACTTTTTCTTGTTTGGGTTAGTGATGTCTTTATTGCTGATATTTACCTTTATTTGAGAATAAAAAGACATAATATTTATAATTTGTAGATTATGCTTCTTACTAACACTTATATTAAAATATTTCCTGGAAAGGGAGTGAAAACTCTTAATTCAAATAGAAAATAAAAATTTTCTTTGGATAATACTAAATCATAGCTGTTCCAGGAACATAGTAATATGTTTATATTGCATGTGTAATTTATATTTCCTTTTATTTATTTTTCAGACCCTTTTGTTCTTCCTTAATGGATGTATTAATCCTTCAAATTCCTCAAAATACAGTAAAATTTTGTTTTTAAAGTTTTTTTATGTTTTTTGATTTACATTTGTTTCTTCATTGTTCAGCTATGTTTTGGTTATCTTGGTTTTCTATGCTTCATATATGTAGTGGTTCTTAGTTCGGTTATATTTAAGAATGGAAGACTGGTGACTCTTGTTATTTTTATCTGTTGTATATACTGTTGTCCATTTTTCTACTAGATCTCTCCCACTAGTAGGACTAGGATTGGGAACCAAGGTAGAGACTGTGCTTATCGCAATTAGGGTGAGCAGATGAGGAAATCACTCTTTGGATGCTAAAATGAGGAGAACTTCTTCCTTTGGCATGGGAAGCCATTCCAGAAACCTCAAAATCTTGGTTCTCCCTGTGCAATTAATTAAGATTCAATAAGAGTACTAATTTGGATTCCTGAAAGTATAATGCTGGGCTGCTTAGGCTTAGTGTTCATTGAGGCAAGGAAGAGGCTAGCAGCGAGGTTGGTGTGGGACACCTGACTAGCATATTTCATTAGACAGACTTTCAGTTAACTCTGTTTTTAGTTGTTCTTCGTACTCTCATCTTGCATGGTATTGCTGTCTTTGAGCCAGGTAACTCCCTGGGATAAGGACTTTTCTCCATCATAGACTGTTCACATGTACACATTTAATCTGACTAATAGGTTCACATATTCCTCAATCCATCAGTGTCCCAATATGACTTGGAACTTCAGCCTAGAATTTATGAGTATCTTTTTAAAAATATCCTGTGCTTGCTTTGGCAGCACATATACCAAAATTAGAACGATACAGAGAAGATTAGCATGGCCACTGCACAAGGATGACACACAAATTTGTGAGGCAAATTTGAGAGGTTGTTTTGTCTATCATCATTTGCATTTGCTATAATTGTATTGAGGACTTAGTAGAGAGGAGAGACAAGTTATTTTCATTGCGCCATTTTGAACTTTAAAAGGCACTTTCAGACACTTGGTTTTAAAAGATCAGTCTATGCCAGGTGTGGTGGGTAGTGCCTGTAATTCCAGCACTTTGGGAGGCTGAGGAGGGTGGATCACCAGGTCAGGAGATCAAGACCATCCTGGCCAACATGGTGAAACCCCAACTCTACTAAAATACTGAAAAAACAAAAAACAAAAAACAAAACAAAACAAAAAACACCCAACAACAATAACAACAACAAAAACTGTAGTCCCAGCAACTTGGAAGGCTGAGGCAGGAGAATCACTTGAACCTGGGAGGTGGAGGTGGCAATGAGCCAAGATCACGCCACTGCACTCCAGCCTGGAGACAGAGGAGACTCCATCTCAAAAATAAAGAAAAAAAAAAAGATTAATCTAGCAATTATATGGAGAATGGATTGTAGGATAGACTGGGTGGTGTCAGGGAGAATAAGTAGGTTTAGGAATAAGATAATGACAGTTGTGAATACACAAGAAGAAATAATTTCTTCCCTTAGAATGACAGATACAATTTTAATGTAAATACAATATGTGAATATCCAGACTACATTCTGCTCTAAATTATTTTCTAATTCTATAGTTAGGTTCTACATAATTAAAATTTTAACTGCTAACTTTAATAGATAAATTATATTTTCTAAAATCTAATATGGAACCATGACATCTGGGTTTGCATGCAACCCATACAGAGGAATTTATTCAAAGTTAGAAGTTCTAATTCTTTATCTAATTCTTTATTTTTCTTTGTGTTTTTTCTATACCCCCAGAAAAATTATATCTGAGCTTAATCTTTTAACTCATGATTAACAGAATGTGCAGGCTTTTGATTCTGGAATAAGTACCTCACTCTTACCAGAATAACAGGTTTATTGAGCTGTTTTTATATTATTATTCTCTGGACTTTGTCTATATTTCCAGTAATTCCTCTGCAGCAAAATAAAATAGTCCCTGCTTCATTGGGACCTGGCAGTGCTACCCTCTCCGAGATCATCGTGGTTGTTATTACCTTTTTATGTTAATTCCAAGTTATTTTCTTACATTTTTAAAAGTCCCCCAGTTTATCTGCTTTCTTGCTTTTCATTTTGCCCAGATGCATTAAATTAGGACCCTTAACAAAATAAATTTAAACTGCCTTCTCCAAGGCCTAATAATATTCTGAGATCTAAATCCAAAGGAAATAACTAAATCCTATCTTTTTTGTTAACTTGCTGTAGCATTTAGCCTGGTTAATCACTGCCCACTTTATAGAAATCTCTCCTCTCTTAATTTCTAAAGCATCAGACTTTCGTTTTTCCTGCTATTCTCTAGGCAGTTTTGCTCTGTCCCTTGTGGACTCTTCTATTCTTGAAAGTATGGTGTCCCAGGGCTTTCTTCCACTTGTGACACTTATCTTTTCCTGCTTTAAAGCTTCAAGGTTTTACATCATGCACTCATGGTTTAAATTTCTAAGTTCAAAACTTTAAGCTAGAGCATTCTCCTGGCAAGTACTTGCAAATTTTCTGGACTTTAATGTTCCATAAGCACCTCAAGACCAGTACATTAAGAAATGAATTCCACCTTCTCAACTTCTCTTCTTACTGCACTTACGTGCTGTACAATAAACTAGTAATGAAAGTATTACAGTATGCATTGATGTTAAATTAGATACCAAGTAATTTCAGAGTATATATTTTGTCCTATTTATTATTTTGATGAAAGGACACATACATCCTCATAAATTATACGCCTACAATGCACCCATAAACATAACAATTTAAAACACTTTTTAAAAAGGATGAATATATCTTTCCAACCTTGAGTTCTCACGTTGGATTGATGCCATATCAAATCAAATAACCACTGAATTTTGTGAAATAAAATACTGACAGCTGAGATTCTAATATGTTGAGTAGTATGATAAATCCCAGGAAAATTTATCCATCTTTATGAGTTAGACATTTTGACAAATCAATGAAAAAATGAAATAGATATGTACCAAAGATGGATTCATTTAGAAACAACTGAAAAGAAAGGTTGACAGTAGTCATATAGAAAAGAAACATTAATTTTAAAAATTTTATTCTTAACTTTTTTCCTATGAATTCAAATGTCACAAGGTTTTCCTAATGAGGCAAATATGAATAATTATTTTAAAAAATAGTTGTACTTTAACGATTGTGTGTGTATGAGCCGTGTGTGCTTATATGTATTTTTATATCCATATATTAAATGGGTTTATTGTTCAAAAATTTAAAAACACAGAATTATTTAAAGTAGTATTTAATTTCCCCCATTATGCCTGACCCTACATTGAAATAATTACTGTCAAAATTTTGGTATGTATTCTAGATTTTTGAATTCTAGAATGCCCTATTTAGTGTACATGTAATTATTTTTGTTTATTAACATTTTAAATGTATTATTTCATTTCATTCAATTTCATTTCAGAGTTCACATGCTCTGAAAAGGGCTTGTCTTTCCTTTACCAACAATATTACAGATACTTTTCATCCCTGCTTCCTTCCCTTCCACTCCCATCTACTTGGCTACCAATCTATTTCATTTTTAAGAGGAGATGATTCCATTCTATGTTTGAACAATAATTTATTAACTAAGTCATCATTGGTGAACATTAGTATGTCTTCATTTATTTTACTGAGAATATTAAAACAATGTTGCAGCAAGCACCCTGACACATCTTTGAAAGCTTTTGTGATTACTTAGCAAACATACAGGCAAAGTTGCTTACTCCACTAAAATATACATTTATAATGAATGCACTTGAAACAAATTTTCTCTCCTGATTAGTTGTATCAATTTACCTTACTTCCAAGAGTATATACTTTCTTGAATCTTTGATAACAATGGATAATTCAGACTTTTGAATCTTCTATTCTGATTCATTTCTTTAATAGATACTTTGAACATAATTTTATTTTTACTGGCCATTAATACTGTCCTTTAGTGATTTTTATGTTTCTGTGCTTTTCCTATTTTCTTTCAGTATATTTGTCTCATATATTTGCAGAAGCTCTATCCTCATTATGGATAAGCACTGTGTCTTCTTTTATATTGCAAGCTTTTTTTTTTTTTTCAATTGTCTTAGTTTTCATTTGCCTTAGTTGTTTTTTAATTCATTGCATAAGAAGAATGTTAATGTTGAATTCTATTTCTCTATTTTTATATCTAGATTTATATTTGTATGTGGCCTAAAATCATATTTTAGTTTTTCTAAATGGTCGTATTAGATAACAATCTTTTCAGCCTCATGTTACAGTGTGCCTGAACACTTGTGACTTAAGCAATAACACCACTAATGGTCTCAGCTAAGAATTTTGGAGGTATGTACTCCAGGACAGGGAAAACAATTTCATCGTATTATCAAAGACCTGTGTTCCTTCTATGTTTTTTAGTTTACACCTTTAGAGTATTGGCTTGTTGACTTGTTCACACAAGATCAATGCTCTGTTTTCAGGTATCACATTGTGTTCCCTGGAGGAAGAAGTAATCAGAAAAATAGAACCGGCAACATCTTCCCCTTTTTACAGAAAAGTAAATGCTTTACTAAAAGTCCTAATACAGTTATGGTTATGTTTCATTGACAATACCTGACTACATGGGGCCCCTAGATACAAGGAAGCTGAGAAAGTAATAGATGTAGGGCTATAGAGTAGACCTATAATCTGGCTATCATGCTTTTAAACATATATCAAAAACATCTTACATGGCTTTTAGATGATTGTGTACCTGTGCTTCTGCTGTAGCAAATAAGGAACATAACATTTGCATATTCCTTTCTCTCTTTCTTTCTCTCTCTATCACACACACAGACCACACATTTAGCCTCTGAGATTGATATGGACAAAAGGGAGTCTGGAAATGCACTAGCTAAACAAAAGTGGCTCCATATTGGCTAAGGTTTTCCTTACCAGAGTTTATTGAATGATTATTCAATGAATAAATAGTCATTTATTTATTGACTTCTTTCTTTGAAAACATCCTTTTATCATAAATTAACTTTCCATATAGAGTAAGCATCATTATATTTCTGGACTATGTATGCCATTTTTTAAAAAATTTCTACTAAGAACCAAACTGTCTTAGTTCCTGTAGTTCTTCTTATTTGTACTGAGAGGCTGTGAGAGTCAGTAACTGTGTTTCTGGAACTTGGCTGCCAAGAATCAGGAAGACACTTATTCCTATTTATGATTGCATGTCTATTTCTCCCAGCTGTGTTTTGTAGGCCAGAATAACCTTGCTCATTAAGGTTGTCTGACTAAGTTAAATTTACGAACAGCCCTCAGGAAGAACTTATTTTCCACAAAAAAAAATGTGTTGTTCTGAATTTGATCACAATCACACGGCTTAATACTTCTCTCAAATCTTTACAATATTTCTGTTGATCAAAAAAGTTATCTCATGGTTTTGAAAGGTGAGCTACTAATTTGAAATACCTTAGAGCAGATCTATGTCCAGGCTAGCATTCTTTTAAATGTATATCTTAAATAAATCAATATGGCTTTTACGTGATTTGCATACCTGTGCTTCTGCTGTAGCAATTAAGAAATTTAACCTTTTCCACTTCTCTCTCTCTCTCTCTCTCTCTCTCACACACACACACACATACATTATATGTAATTATTTTTTAATTTTACAAGAATTGAATCATAGTTCTGCACACATGCAAAGTAAATGCTTTTCCTTTACCACCTATATTATAATTTCCATCCTGTCTATCTCTCTATGTATTTTATCATCTAAAAATCTCATTCTAAGAAAAAAGAACTCCATTCTATGTATGAGCCATAATTTATTAAACAATTTACCATGGTGAGTATTT
Source organism: Rhinopithecus roxellana (assembly GCF_007565055.1). NCBI lineage: Eukaryota > Metazoa > Chordata > Mammalia > Primates > Cercopithecidae > Rhinopithecus > Rhinopithecus roxellana. Next base: position 110,797,634 of record NC_044549.1, on the reverse strand, counting down.
TATATATTTATGTATAGTCTTTTTAAACATACTCTTGTATAGTAGAAAGACTTGTGGGCACAAAGTAAAATAAAGTAATTTAGTTTTTATATTTCTCATTTTCTAAGTCTTCAATATACAGAGGTTGTACCTGGTCATCTCTGATGTTATGTACAACTGAAACTCTCTGTTTTCTTGTGAGGTCCAATTCAGGCCACTCATATGTGTGGAAGTGCTTTGAAATATTCTAAAGAATTCTAAAAAATAAGATGATATCATTGTTATTATTGCTTAAAGATAATAGGCTAGAGATCTATAATGGGATTCCAGAGGGGCATTATAGTACTATAATATAAAGTTTCAGACTAAAAGAAAGTCTATGTACGTAAGCCAGACACTGATTACTAAAGCATTTGAAAACCAAATTTTGGATCTGGACTTAAAAATAGAAGTTATACTATTTTGTCAACATTAGAAAAGAAGTTGTTTATGACACTGGTTGTATATTAGAATTACTAGTCATTTAAAAAAAAAGAATTAAGTGACTTAAAAAATACTCTTGGGGATTTTGACTTAATTGGTACAGAATGAGGTCTGGGTATGGATATTTTTTAAAAATAGCTATGCTATTTAAACGTTTAACCTGGGTTAAAAGTCAACATAGAATTAGTTGACTTTTCTACATTTATGTTACTTTTCCCTGCTTCTGACCCGGACCCTAACTCTAGATAGAATATTTATTATGGTTTTGTGGTCGTATCACTTTGTTATCTTAAAAGCCTATTTAAAATGGTGGGGCATTCGTATCCATTGTTAGACCTACTCACACTTGCTCGATGACCTTGAGTCACCAAACTGGGACTTGACTCTATGGATGTGTCTTGGCTTGGCCTACAAATCTCCTTTGAAGGTGATCAAGATGCAACATACAAACGGCCAAAATTGAGTGGATTTTCTGCATAACTTTAAATAATTTTAGATTGTGTATACTGATGATTTAACTCTTAAGTGATAAATAGAAAAATCAGAGTTGAGACTCTACTTTCAATTATATGCTTGATTTTATGGTGCTTTATTTAACTATTTGATAAGCCAATGTTACTCAGTTTCCTCAGAAAAATAGGAATATATGCATTCACTAAATTGATGGAAATTGTCCATCAATTCAGTCTGCTCATTAAAAATAATAATTACTAAACTATCATCATGTGCATAATACATCAACAAATATAGTGTTTCTCAGTTTATTAAAAGCATAACATCAAATTTCACCCTTCTACATACAAAATTGATGTGTTCTATTTCCCAGATTACAGAAAGAGTAAAATTAATGCTCAGTAGAAACTTGTATTTTCAAGATTCTGCAGGTGTAGCTAAGCAATGTCATCACAATGTGAAGTGTTGTTGCCATCTGCAGCATGAAAGACTTATTAAACGTGTATATTACCTAGGCATACGTAACTGGATTTTAAAAAGTAAGAACTATTTAATTTCTCTATTAGTCTTTCTGTGTATTTTCCACAGCTAGCCTTCAACGTAATTAAAAATATGGCAGAGTTTAAAACATTCGGTGTACTTAGGTATATAATATAGGTGCCAAAATGAATACTGACATTTTATTTTATTATTTGGTTAAGCTACAATGAATACTGAAGAGGCAATGAAATGGTAGACCAAAACAACGTTTATGATCTATTGGTATTGGAAAATATTTTCCAAATCTTTTATGTTTAATAAAGTTTTTTAAATTAAATAATCCAATATAATGTAAACTTTTTCTCAAAGGTATTTTTTCAATCTTACACATTAGCTACTTCATCGATTATATGGAATAATAACCAAAAAGATATCCACAGAATAACACCGCAGATACACTATCAGTGGATGAAAGATTTAAAGTTGTTTGTATGTTACCTTTCTAAATAGAATCAGCACATAATATTGATGAGAATATTATTAATTCAGGTCTTAAAGGAATAAAAGCACCTCTCCCCTAGTTTTTTGGATTCTCATTTTATTTTATTTTAACAGTTATTTCATCGTGCCATTTCGTGCCCACTCATATTCTTCACTCTGGAAGGTCGAAAAAAAGCTAACAGTTTTGTAAAATCTGGCAAGTTACTTAACCTTACTGAGCATTTATTTTTTTCATCTGTACCTTTGGGCTTGTAATGTGTGGCACTGGAATCAGATGAGAAATGTAGGTAAGAAGTCTAGCCCAGTGTCTCCTAATGCTCATTAATGCTAGGCTTTACATATTTGTGAAACAAATAATCTTATTGTGTTTTATTGTGTTTTAATTTTGTTTCAGGCAAAATATCAAATTTTAATATTTGAAATCTCTTATAGTTCCATTGTAATTGTTTTTTAAAAAAAACAATATATTTATAATTAAATCAAAAATGCCTTGAAATGCATTTTCAATAATGCTAATGATAATACTTGGCAGGCAGTCATAAAATAGAGGCTCAGTTAACAAAACTAGTTAGTTTTTTCCATTTCTTTAACAAGATTTTTAACGAAAATTTTTTCTTTTTAAGATATATTACAGATTCCTTAAATTATTCAATTCAAATTATTTAAGTAAGTGATGCCTAAATTTAACACCTAGACAGAATGAACCACAATACATGTCACTAAGTACAATTCCCACCTATTTTTAATGGTAAAAATTTCACAGCTTAAGACATAGACAAAATCCATTTACATTTATTTAGAGAAATTTTATTAAAAAGAATTTTTTCTTCTAAGATGAGCAAAACACAATGTAAGGAGAAATGATAAAAATCAAAATGTAGAGAAAGGAAAAAATGCTTAATTTGAAAAGTCAAAATATGATAAACAACAATTTCATTTCACCTTATTTTAGCAATTAAAGAAACAATAATATAAAACTTACAAAACAGGAGTGAAAATAAATTATGAAGTAGTAAATGTTTATGTTATTTCTTCAGTTTGTTTTCATTTTGAAAATAAAATATAACAAATCTAAAAATAATATGTCCGTAAACCTCTAATTAAGGCTCAAATGAATTAGAATTTCAGTGTGCAACCTGTCTGGGCTATAACCTGAATCCTTCAGATCATCTATCCAAACCTCTCTTTCGTAGGGAAGTCTGATTTATCTAACAAGTTTTAGCTTCCTTCCTTCAAGATATTATGGCTTCGGAAAAATACTGTTTTGTTCCCCCTTAATAGTTGTCTATTTGCTCAGATTCAGTTTCCGAGTTTCAATACAGTTTCTAAACAATTTCCAAAGCCCCTAGAGGATGCTTTGGCCAAATACAGACAAAGTACATACATTCAGATGAAAATATTATTTGAACCATTACTTGGAGGATACCTGGGGCACAGCTGAGTGGGAAGATGTGGCCTAGCCCAAGAGAGTCTGACCTCATTAAGCACATTCTGATCTTATGCATCCTCTTCATTCTTCGTTTTGACTACTATATTTCTATCTCTTCTGTACCTTTGTTTGTGCTGTGCTCTTGGCTTGGAATGTTTTCCCAGCCAAACACTACCTAGCTTTGACCCCACCTAGCATGGAAGACACATATTCAACTCATGGGTTATTTGTTACTACTTTCTAGGGATACTAACCTTCCACCTTAAATGATATTGGATGCTTCCTTTTTGTGTGCCTTTGTCGTATATTCTCTTTATTGTAGCACCTGTAACACTGAATTGAACCTGTTCTTATGAGTGTCATGGCCATACCTTCAGTTTCTAATGACAAAAATTGGAATGAACTGATTTTTTATACTAGAATTCTTAAAATCCTTTACATTCCATAGCTAACGAAATGCCAAGTTTTGTCAATTCCTCTTCCTAACCTTGCCTTGCAAGACTGTATGTGATTTAACCCCTGGCTACTTTTTCTACAGCAGTTCATTTCTCTCTCTCTCTTGTTTACTGTACTCCATACTGGCTTCCTGTGCTTCTCACACTTGCCCAGTTGCTCTCAACTCAGAGACTTTGAATTTGCTTTTTTTAAAAATTGAGATGGAATCTTGCTCTGTCACCCAGGCTGGAGTGCAGTGGTGTGATCTTGGCTCACTGCAATCTCGGCCTCCTGGGTTCAAGAAATTGTTCTACCTCAGCCTCCCGAGTAGCTGGGACTACAGGTGCAAGCTGCCATGCCCAGTTAATATTTTGTATTTTAGTGGAGATGGAGTTTCACCGTGTTGCCCAGGCTGGTTGAGAACCCCTGAGCTCAGGCAAGCCGCCCGCCTTGGCCTACCAAAGTGCTGGGATTACAGGCGTGAGCCACTGCACCTGCCTTGCATTTGCTTTTATATCTGCCTGGTACACTCTTTTCCTAAATATTCTTAAGTCTTGCTTTCTTCTTTCTGGTCTATGCTAAAATGTAACAGCAGTTCTATTTCTATTTTGTTACCCTGAATTACTTTTTTTCATGGGTTTGAGGGTGTAAAATTCTCATCCTCCTAGGAAAGAATTGATTGTTCACTCCTTGCATTAACAATCAAACGAGTAACAATCAAAACTAGTATTACACCTGTTTAATCAATCAATGATTGATTGCAAAAGTACACACACTTCTGAAAGACAATTGGAAACATCTTCTTCACATAATTTCTGAAAATCAGATAGTCAGTAATAACTTTAGTCCAGTGAACAGATTCCTAAGGGTCAGCCAGTCAGCAATTAGTATAGTGAACATATTTACATAGCTAAAGTCAATACTCCATTATTTAGACCACACTTTCCCAAAACCCTATATAATTTACCTTCTTCGCTTATAAATTGTGTCTTGCAAAACCAGTTCTCCCTTGCCTGAACACATAATAAGTTTAACTTTTTGTTTTAGATATTGAGTGGTAGATTCCTTGTCAATATTTGTGATTATCTATGGTAACCTTATCATGTTGTTACCTGTTGGTTTATTATCAACTCTATTCTATGTAAGCTCCACAAAGGCAGGCACCTTGTTGCTTTTGTTTGCTGCTATAACTTAATGCTGGCATTGATGCCTAGTACAGTGTATGCATTCCAGAAATATTTGTTGAAGAGAGTTTAAAGCAGGGACAATGTACCATTGAGTATAATATCCCCATTGCCTAATATGGAGCCTAGTACACAGAAGTGGTTTCAAAAACATTAGCTAAATAAGTGAATGAATAAGAAAAAGTTCAGGAGTGACTCTAGAATACAATGTTTTGTATTCTTGAAAATTGCTAAGAGCAGATTTTAAGTGTTCCCAGCACAAAAAAAAGTGAGATAATGCCTATGTTAATTAGCTCAAGTTAGCCATTCTACAATGTATAGATATATTTCAATACATCATGTTGTACATGATAGATATTATATTTTTATTGGTCAATTATAAAATAAATAAAAATGAAAAAAATGATTGTCTGTGTATTATTTAAAACATTTTTAGGAACATCCTTGAAGTAAACCAGAAAGTATTCAGATCTTAATGGGTCCATATAGTTCTCATAAACTCACTTCTCTTTTTAGAAATATTCTAGTTGAAAAGATACCCACTTTCCTTTTTGACATCTCTTTTTGAAAGACTTAAAGGCATTGCAATTTCCATGACTAAAACTGAACCCATGCTCTTTGCCCTAAACCAGATCCTCTTTTAATATTTCCTCTGTCAGTAAATGGCAAAGGCCTGAAATCCCCTCTTGCTCACAGAGAGTAGGTAGGGAGAAACTGGTCAGGCAGTCAGTTAGGGTGGGTCCTTGGTTGAGTTCTTTCAAACAAAAGAACAGCCTGCAAGCATAAATAAGGGAACTTGCACAGGAGAGCTTGTCTAAGACGTGGCCACACTGCATAGATAAGATAGGCCACACGGCTGACTTGCCCAGACATGTCTGCAATGGAAAATTCCATTCCCTGACACACGTGCAGTAAGGGGAACAAAGCAATATGGAGTAACTCAAGGTAAGGGCTTGCATGCACACTAGGAGGACAGGGTAGAGCTACCAGAAATTTGCACTTTATGCAAATTAGATGCCCAGCCCTCATTGGTTTCTTATAAAAGCTTCTGTATTCAACTGTAAAATGGCAACCCTTTTCTGGGACCCCTCTCTGAGGCAGAGAGCTTTCTCTCTTTCTTTTGCTTATTAAACTGTTGTTCTTTTTTTTTTTTTTTTTGAGACGGAGTATCGCTCTCGCCCAGGCTGGAGTGCAGTGGCCGGATCTCAGCTCACTGCAAGCTCCGCCTCCCAGGTTTACACCATTCTCCTGCCTCAGCCTCCCGAGTAGCTGGGACCACAGGTGCCCGCCACCTCGCCCGGCTAGTTTTTTGTATTTTTTAGTGGAGACGGGGTTTCACCGTGTTAGCCGGGATGGTCTCGATCTCCTGACCTCGTGATCCGCCTGTCTCGGCCTCCCAAAGTGCTGGGATTACAGGCTTGAGCCATCGTGCCCGGCCTAAACTGTTGTCCTAACCTCACCCTTGGCATGTCTCATTCTTGATTTTCTGGGCTATGGGACAAAGAACTCTGGAAAAATTTAGTTTGTAGTTTAAAAGAGAATAGCCCTTCCCAGAACAAAACTGCCCCTATAAATCTAATGAAAGGCCACCAGGCTAAAAGGATGAGAGGGGCCTGAATTCTGCTAAGACACAGGTGTAATGAAAAGATTACCAGCCATTATACTGCAGGTCACAAGATTTACAACTTTCCCAGTTACTCCTGTAAATAACATTACTATTATATAAACTAAGACTGGCTTTTTGAAATGTCTTTTCAGGCTTCTGCATTTCAAATAACTGAATGGTCCTGCCTAGACCAGCAATTCCTCTGTGGCTTCCACCCAGAAGTGAACTCAGTGCATGAAGACCATTTTCCACACCCCTATGTTTATATCCCCAACCAATCAGCAGCACCAATTCCCTAGCCCCTTGCTTGACAAATTATTCTTGAAAAACCCTAGCCTTCAAATTTTCAGGGAGACTGATTTGAGTAGTAATTAAATCCAGCATCACTCCCTCCTTCTCTGACCAAGTCAAATTGCCATACCTTAACATCTTGTCCATCTCCATTAAACACTTCTCATATCTGAAATGTAATACGTGTTCTTGTCATTATTAGATTAAAAGCTATCTCTTCAACTAAATGGTTACCACTATAAGAGAAGGGTCTAGATATTTGGCATGTAAGAGCAAGTAAATAAATATTTATTTAAATGAATGAATGAATGAGAGGTGTGTGAATCTGGTCAAGTCTTCCCCAGTAAACAGAGTTGGAGTAAACAGAGTTGGAGCCTGTGTTCTGGGGTTGTTCTGGGGACAAGAAGCAGTAGTGCACTAGGAAAGACTGTTGTACAAGTATCAGTCCTGTTCTAGAGCTGCATGCTTTTCACTAAAAATCATAAGGTCTTGCTAGTCTCTCATGGACTTACGTTTGGTGGAAAAGGGAAAAGTAGAGCATAGAAGAGATAAGAAGATCAATTTTACCTTTAATAAGAAAGGAGAGACAGAATGGGTCTCAGTTTATTGTACTATGCCAACTTGGAATCAAAGCACTACATCAGGTTTTTATTTAAATGCAGCCAATTTAAAAATGAGTGATATATTTTAAGAAGGATTTTAATCTTTAGTGAGTCTCCCTTAGGCATAAGTGTTGAATAGCTCTGTCCAATAGTTTTAGGGTTCATTTAATATTAAAAAAACCTCCAAAGCAGTTTATCATGGTAAAATGCAGCACTTACAAATGATACTTCCTTTTTCCTATTTTTGCCCCATGATGAAAATCTCAGCTGTTGCTGTTGTGACATCAGTTATAAAAATCTTATATTTTAGAAATCAAAAGTAAAGGACAAGAGAAGATAGGAAAACAAGATTATCTTTAGGAAGAAAATTTGGGACATGAAGCAGGGGTGCCGGGTGGGAAGCGGGGAAGACGATTTCCCAGGCAGTCATCCTCATACTGCCTGATTTTCCTTTGCTGTCATTTCATTTTGTTACCCTACCAGAAATTTATATAAAGCAAGGTGCCTGGCATGTTATTTGTCCTCTGTTTTATTAGTTAATAAGTATCAGTTTTAAAAGTGTAATTTACTTTAGCTGATTATAAGAAAACCATAAATCCCATACACTTGAATTGCAATAGATTAAGAGGAAAGGGAAGAAATGCTGAGCTCTCCTTCATCATCACCAGAGTTCTTCAAGGTAATACAAGAATCTCAAGGAGATCCCCAAAGATCACAGTTTAAGTTTGCAGTACTGGCAATGAGCTAAACTAGATTCCAGGTTATGTCTATTGCACATAAGACTTTTGTTCCCTTCTATGACTGCATTGCTTCCAGCATGAAGGTGATACCAGTTACACTGAAAAAACAAATGCTATGACTGGGGAGAAAGGTTGCATGTGATTTTAAAATATAGTTATTTTTTGGTAGTTAATACCTAAACCACTCTGCCTCAGGTACAAGATATGTTACGGTCGATTGAGGCAATGTATAGTCTTTATATGCCAAAGTGGGGGGGGGGGGGGGGTTGTCAGAAAAGGTGAAGGTGTAAATAAGGACAAATAAACTGAAGAATACTGAACCAAAATATGGGGGAAAGAAGTTTTTCATTTTTATGTTATACAGCATAAAGCCCTTACTCCAGAGTCTAGAACTAAATTGATATTTGTGTGCTCTTTGGGGAATTTAACTACCACCCATAATGTTATTTCTAGGAAATGATCATCTCCTAATTTCAAATGACTCTAACTTGACTAACTTAGTAACAGATGTTTAGCATGTATTCCCTTTTTCTAAGTGAAGAATTGCCTGGAGTTTCTCGAAACACCATTGTATGTACACAAATCTGTAGGTAGTATTTGTGTAAGTCTAAAATAGAGCCTACATGGCTACATGGTGCCTTGCTTAAAAGAAATCTGTTCCATTTGGAAAAGGGAGAGAATAATTACTGTCATTCATAACAAATTTTCCTTTTGTGTAGGTTTTGGAAATATGTTGATAACTAGTGGATAGTAATCAGGAAAACTCCATAAATGTTGAAGTGAAAGATACTAATTTAATTGAATGTACTGTACTCTTTTACTTCTGCATTTGACTCATGGATTAAGATTTTATTTATTTGGTTTCCTTTGCTTGTTTTTAAGTCCTTGAGTTGTCTATTTTTCAGATCCTTAGATCCCTTAACTGACTGAATTTTCTCTGCAAATAGATAAAATTCCTGCTAGACAACACTGTAGGACTTAGAGGTCTGTTTATATGCTTATTTAAATCTCTGGCATGAGTAGGTATATAAAGCATTCTTTGGTTTGTAAATACTAGTTTCTTTATGGAATATAACTGTGCCTCTTACCACTAGAATGAATTGATACCATCTATCTTTCTCTTCATCTTTAGATGTATTATTTACCCAGCTTTTAACTTTTCCAGTGTAAAGTAGTAATATCTCACTACAATAAGAAAATTAATAAACAAAGTATAAAGGGACTACTTTTGAAAAAATGTTTTAGAAATTCAGTCCTTTTGATTAGTAACCAGGCTTAGTACCAGAAAAACTTCAAAGTGTTCTCTAAACATTGAACTTTCATCAGTGATGCTGCAAGCCTTAGTTCTCATCTTTCATGCTTACCATTGCAATAACTTCAAAAGGATAAAAAGAAAGAATGGTAATCTCTCAAAGCAACCTTGTGCTCAGGCCAGTAATCATGTATTTAGCTATCATGCATTCACAACTAGATAATTGCCTCATTAAACTGTTTTAATAAATATAGTAATTAACATTTTTTTTTTTTTTTTTTACAGAAAAGCAAACACTCAAATCATTCAGAAATGAAATCCAGAGCCCAAGGGATTTCTAGAAGAAAATGAAAAAGAATTAGATAGCGTCAAATATAGACATCTTCAAAGGGAAAGAGATCATTTAAACTTGCTTTTTACTTACTGAAATATGTTCTGCATATTTTATTGTTTTCATTATCTTGGTTATTATAATCCAGCCAGTGAATGTTCAAAGAACATAAAATCCTACAAATAAATAAACTGAATATAAGTGAATTTACAAAAAGAAAACAAGATCAAAAGTTTGACATGCAAGCTTTGATTCTGTAAAGCAATTATATTTCCAGCGGTGTTCCAGTATTATGATTTTTCAGAAGAAGAAAAATTTAAAAGGTTTAAGCTTTACAACATTTTATTTTCATGCTGAATTTTCAGAGTATAAGTAACTTGCAAACCTTATCTGAATCTGCATAGTATTGTCAAAGTGTTCCACTATTATGTGATTTATCAGGAGATAAAAATTTAAAAGTTTTAAGCTTCATGACATTTTATTTTCATGTTGAATTTTCAGAGTATAAGTAACTTGGAAACTTTATCTAACTCTGCATAGTATTGTCAAAGTTTTGGGTGATAAACCCTTTGCAGAATTAGACAGTAGGCATTCTGGGTCAGTGTAGGAAGTTATAATGGATACCAATATTTGAACAAAAATTAGATTTATTGTCACAGATAATGTGGTCAGCAAATAGGTGGTTGAGGGAGTACTAAAAACTACACCAGAGAGAACTGAAAGAGTGAGTGGTGAGTTGGAGGAGTGGTGGGTTGTGAAGTGGTAGCCTGGAACTAGAGGAGACCAAAAATTAGATTTCATTTGTGAATTTAGATTTGTATTTAAATCAGGAAATACCCTTATACCAGCAGCTTTCTAAAGCTTTCACCTGAATAAAATAGAAACAGCATTTAAAAAATAACAAGATAATTCTTTCTATAAAATTATATATAGAACAAAGTAATTTACCTAGGTAATACATGTAAGAAATAGTTTTAAAAGCTATATTGGCTAGCAAAAAAAGGCAAGTATTTTACAATATGATGATAAAAAGAAATAAAGAGAAGTGAATGGGAGTCATTAACTATTCTCAGTGAACATATTTCTCCCTTAAATGCTGAGAGAAGTTATCCTTTTAGATGATTAGGGTATTATCTAGATCAGTGCTTCCTAAATTTATAGTGCATAGAAGCAGCACCTGGGCATCTTTTTCAAGTGCAGGTCCTGATGCATCTGTGGTGGGATCTGAGATTCTTTGCTTTGAGTAAGTTTCTAGGTGGTGCAGATACTTACACTTTGCACCACACTTTGAGTACGACCTAGATCAACCTTTATGGAACCTACATCTCATCAATCTCTCAAAGCATATGGACTAAGAAATACATGCTTTTTCAAGAAGAACATATGTTTAGAAGGTTCTGAAACAATAAGAAAAACTGATAAGGTTTAAAATACAGAGAACTGTAGTTCCAATTTTGGCAGTACATTTTAACCATCAGATTGTTAAGTAAAATAGATGAGTAGGGCAGATTAAAAATGATTGGTTTCTAAATATCAACGTTAAGTGAGGGGCTGAATCAGAAAGGCCTAATGAAGATCTTGGGGAAAGGGTGTGTGTGTGTGGACGGGTTGGTGTTGAAGTCAGAATGATCAAAGATGGGAAAATAAGCAAAGGAAGGGTGATAAGTTAAAAGTACTGTCCAGTGGATAGAGGAGAATACGGAAGAGATGACATTAGGCAACAGGCAAGGTGGACTGAACTGCTTAGATTTGCAGATGAAAATGGGAGTTGAGAGTGACAACTTAGTCAGTTTAAAAATCTAGCACTATATAGATGTTACTTCCACCTTCTACCAATAATAGGAGATGGGTAAGTTAAAATAATTCCTCCAAAATCCTGGAGAAATAATCATAATATACATACACGTATATGTATGTGTATATGTATGTGTATATGTATATATGCATATGTATATGTATATATGCCTATGTATATCTATGTCTGTATTAAATTCTGAGTTTCCATCAGTGAAGTCATCGGGAATAATTTTTAGTTCATATATTTTCCAAATATCATTAGAAGAGACTCAGTAAGTAGGGCATTAATGTAAATAATCAGATTTAGCATTCTGAAACCCCAGAAAACAATAAAACATGAGAAAGACTTTAAGCTTTATAAAAATTTCTTGATTACCTAAAGTGCATAACCTGAATCTAAACATGACACAAACTGAAATTAGACCACAGTTTACAAAATAATTGGTTTATGCACTTAAAAAAATGCCAATGTCGGCTGGGCGAGGTGGCTCACACCTGTAATCCCAGCACTTTGGGAGGTCAAGGCGGGCGGATCACGAGGTCAGAAAATCAAGACCACCCTGGCTAACACGGTGAAACCCCGTCTGTACTAAAAATACAAAAAAAATTAACTGGGTGTGGTGGCATATGCCTGTAATTCCAGCTACTCAGGAGGCTGAGTCAGGAGAATCACTGGAACCTGGGAGGCGGAGGTTGCAGTGAGCCAAGATTGCGCCACTGCACTCCAGCCCGGGTGACAGAGCGAGACTCTATCTCCAAAAATAAAACAAAAACAAAAATGCCAGTGACATGAGACTCAGGAAAACGCACATGAGTGTGCACATGTTCATGTACACACGCACATACCCCTTAAGAACTGTTCCAGGTGAAAGGAAGCTGGACAATAGTACTGTGATGTGTAAAAAAATTCCTTGTTTTTAGCAAATGCACATTAGTATAATTAGGGGAAAAGGCATAATGTCTGCAACCTACTCTCAACTATTATGTTGTTTTAATCACTTAGGTGTGTGCCTGTGTATACACATATTTTTCACGTATTTTTAAAAAATACATGTGTTTGTATATCAAAAAATAAAAACTCCGTAAGTCTTTATGGCTGCATTGAAAGCAGTAGGAAATTAGGTAAATATTAGAGGGAAAACTAACAACAGGATATAGGTCAAGCATTTTGACACAGTTATTAGTTGACTTCTTTTCTTCTATCATCAATCTCCATACACCAAAGAAGAAAAGGTTTTCAATATAATTGTAAGTTGGAAAGTAATAACAAGAACATAATATCTTAGAAATAATGACAACTGGTGCCTATTAACTCATCAAATCATTTCATGTATCTATGTTCATATTGAGAAGGCAACATCCTTAATATCATCTAGCTCACTATCATGCAATGAACCAGTCTGAACTTTACCCAGGATAAATCATGTGATATTTATGTTTGCATATTTTTTAGTTAAAGTGAAAATAAGCCAAAAATCTAAATTGAACATAAAAGCAAGGGGAAACTCGGTTTTTAAGGAAATGATGAAGAGGATGGGATAGCGTATCAGTTTTTGAGAAAGGGGATGTGAGATCACTGGAGAGGGGCTGCCTAACAGAAATGCAGGGTTCTAAATTCTAATTTTTGAAGAACATTGGTCCTAAGCTATCCTTCTATGAATAAAATATAGTCTTGGAGGGTAAAAACTGTGTAAATGGAATAGGCTATATTGTAATTAACAAGCAAGAAGGAGAATAACAAATCATTCATGCTCTCGAAGCCTATACTTACAAAGAGAAAACAGGCACCGATCATGGCTGCTTTGACTGTTACATCTAGATCTGCAGGAACATGAATTCCAAAATTGTCAGCATTTGTGAAGACATCATTTACAAATCCTGACCAGTACTTTGAAATCTTCCCAATTGTAAGCTTTTCATTAATGGTTTTCACCTTTAGAAAGAAAAAACGGAGTATTAAATTTGAAAGTGAAAAAAGTTGGTTTTGTACTTCCAAGGGTGTTTACTTCATGAGAGATTTGAATTATTTTATTTGTCATCTCCAAATGACACTTCCATGTTACTCATTCCATCATATAAGCATAGGTTTGTAAATTTAGCTTTTCAGTTTACTTTTTAGAAACTTTGCTTTTCTGACAGTTTTCTAGTCCATCATAATTCTTTTTCTTTTTTTGTATGCAGGATAAATAATTAAGGCTCAGCCACCACAAGATGGCAGCAGGTACATAGTTCAATTGTATTATCTAAGCATGAAGGCAATTTCTTTACCTGCGGTCCAGATTTTAAACCTGAATTCTGTATCTTAAAAATATATAAAAGAAGATATGCTTGAAAAATATTTCAGAAGGAATTAAATTTATTTCTAGGCATAATTTGTAAACTTTCAAATTTCAGTTGCTAAAATTTTGTAATTATTAAAACATTTAAATATTATTAGCCATTGTTAAATCACGTTTTTATATTAACTCAGACATTTATTAGGTCAATCCTTTCTAACAAATCTTAAATCCAATTTTACATTAAAAAAGTCCTCCTGGCTAATGTACCACATAGGAAGTTAAGACCAACTGAACATCAAAGTCTATCAGTCCTTCTCAGCTAGGAGTTCACAAATCAACTTTATCAGTTTTTCGTTTGTTTACTCTGCTTCCCATCCTGATGCTGAAAGTAATTTAAGAGAAACTATCACTTTTTTCAGGATAGTAAAAGATAGAGAATAGAGAGAGTTACTTAGGACATTTCTATAGCATGAATGCTAAAACTCATGTTTAAAATCTTCCTCAATGATATTACTCTTAGGAAAGTCATGTCAAATCCTTTGGGAACAGGGTGAAGTTAGAACAGCTCAGTTTGCAAAATTTGCATGTTATTCTATGTGCATAGTGTTTCCCGAAATCCTGAGAACTAAATGCCCTTGCTGAGATATTTATGTATGAATGCATGAAAAATAAATATACACTTTCAATTAGGCTGTCTCGTCTACCTAAGATGCATGTCCAGGACAACCTGTTAAGATAGTTTATATTGCTACAGGTCAAATTTGCAACTTTCCATTTTTTAAATATTCAATCTATACACATATAAGAATAAGGTTTTTTTTTTTTTTTTTTTTTTTTTTTTTTTTTTTTTTTTTTTTTTTTTTTTTTTACAAAACTAACTTAGCAGGTCTTGGAAACACAGCTTTTGAGTTACTGCTGTTTTAATGCAATGTGCTGCTGAAATGAGACCTAAACTGTGATATGTGATCACAAGGGCCATAGGAAAGAAGATACATAATTTAGGTAATTCTAAACTATATTTATTGGGTTTATGGCATGTGTCCTGTGATTCTACATAAATAAAACATACTGAAAAGAGAATGAAGTGCTAATTTTCAAAATCAGGAAATATTGGTTATCTTAAGAAAGCAAAGCTATATGTCCAAAAATTTTTGATGTTCAAAGTCTTGGACACATTAAAATAGCAACACATTTACTATTTTAATCAAAGAGATACAGTAGCTTTGTCCATAAAACACATAGAATTATATTTAGATAAATATGCTTTTGTTATATTAAATTTATTAAAATTATTTTGAATAATACTTACACTGGTCTATGACATATGATACGATGGCCAAGGTGATAAATTTTGTAATATTATTTTTAAAAAGTCCTTGGACTTTATATCTCTGGATTTACATATTCCTATTAGCATGTACAATATGGGCTGATTATATTATATTACAAATATGTTATTTTTCTGAACTTATTTGAGATGAAATTAATTTGAAAGTATAAAAAATTGAATTATATTGCAAAAAAAAATCAGGATCTAAATGAAAACTTCTTTCATTTTGTCAATTGTACCTCAAAATCCACATCGCCAAAACAGCCACATGTCGCACAAGGACCAACAATTTTCAAAATGTCTTCTTTGTTTGCATTTTGGATTGTGAATTTAGGCAGAAAGGGGTCCCATTTCTGTGCAACGTAAGCAACTATAGTACCAGGAGGGGCTTGGATTTCTAACTGCAAGAAGAGATAATGACAAAATAAGATTTTCTTAGGTTATCACATTTTAATTTTACTATAATGTCAATTTACCTGTAAACAATATACTGTTAAAAAATTATTTTGATATCCTATAAATCATTCTAAATATCTGCTTTTAAGGATACAGATTTTATAAAATATTTTACAGAAAACAAAGAAATTCACTGTGTAAACATATGTTTAGCACTGTGCACTAAAAGTCTTTGTCTTATTTCCCTAAAGAGAATCTACCCAACGACTATCTTCTGACCCTGAGACAATGGCTTCTTTGCCATTTTATCCCAAGTACAACAGTTGTTCAACCACTGAAGCTGTTCTATGCAGTAACTCACATCTACTCCTTCTAATTGTAGCCACAACACACATCTCTTTTAAGCCTCCTTTATCAATTATTGAGTATTCATACTTTTTTCAGTCAGATTATAAACTCCCAGATTATCTGCATTTAATTGAAAACGAATGCTTCTTGCAGAGTTATAGTCATTAAACACCAGTTCGATTGCTGGTTTGTGGCTTCCACAGTGTTGGAGACTAGTCGTTGGATTTTTGCATTATCAGTCATTACTTTAGTATTTGACTCCATTACCGTTACATATTTATGTAATCAAATCAAATATTTTGTAAAATAAATTGGGGTGGGTACAAATTTTTAAAATGTTTGCATTTAAACAAAGTTATCTCTCCATTATCTGATCTCATTTTGACTTTTCTTATTAAGTTCATAGTCTTATGCATATGTCTGTAACGTTCTTGGATAGATAAAAGTGATTTCAACTAGACTGCTTAGAATTAATATAGATTTGTTCTGCGGTCACTTTTAAAGTTATTAATTTGCTATAGACTAAATTTTTTAAAAAGTTACTAATAGGTATCAAGATATATATTATGTTTAATTTATGACCCTGGACTACCATTAAAGAAAACATTAATTATCAAAAATTTTTAAATGAGCATAATTCTGTGATCATAATGACTGCACTCTCTTGGGGCATATTAATATTAAATATCTTCAGTAGATGGATGGAAATTCTTGGGCTCCATGCATGAGCACTTCAGTCATCTTATCACTTAGTCAGATGCTTGCCTGAAGATAGTTGGAGAATTAGCTTTGATGTATGTTATTAGAAACTTCCCTAAATAGTCATCTTTCATATTAATATTTTCCCATCATCCTAAGGCCAGTACTTATCCACAGGTTCTAACAGAGAAGGTTGGGCTTAAGTTAGGACACCTGGATCAAGTCCCATCTATGATATTTCCTGATTTCTTGAATGTATAGTCATAGGCTAGCGGCCTCCACTCTCCTTCCTTGACTGCAAAATGTAGAGAGTAATTATTTCTAGCTCCTAGAGATTTCATGACTCTATTCTTGCTCACGAGTAGGATATCCTGGTATCAAAGCCAGCAAAGTAAGTAAAAGTTCTGTGTCAATTGAACTGCATATGTCAATGAAAGTTATTATTACAGGTCTACTAAATAATAATGTAAATCTATTATATATTAAAATAAAATAGTTGAATTATTTCCTATAGAACAATAACATTGTCTTACCAAACCTTGGGTTTTGTCATAAACGGGTAAATGCATTGTAAGATTCCATAATAAATAATAATACCTATCCAAGAGGACACCTTAGAGGAGTTTAGTATCACTTAGCACTTCCTGGACTTTGCTCCAGTTGGAGAAGACAAAGGGTATATATGCCCAATGGTAGAACCTGTAGACATTACAATTACATGACTACTATAGAGATTCCAGAGGTCTATCTCATTTACATGATGCATGAGCTGTCCTCAACAGTTTACATCACGAAAGCCACCATAGTTTTTGGTTGGAAAGGAAAAAAGTTTTAGTGAATCACCAAATCCTCAAGCTGATCTGATCTTAAAGGAACAACATACTATTAATAATTGAAACAACTTGACAGGTTAATTGCTTCATTGCTCCAGATGAATTCCTTTTAAAGAAGCAAATGCTAATCTCAAAAATCAAAAAAGACAACCATAGCCAGTAACTAACCTCTTGGAGGTAACAAGGGCACCAGCAGCTGTTACATCTCAAGGGCCTATTCACTGTAATGACCTCTCGACCTGAGTTATCTGTGATCCTCAGGGTGCAAGATCGCAGAGTGGAACAGAAAGTACGATTGAAGCAGATGCTTTCCTCCACTGCAAAGTAAATTCTTTGTCCCAAGCTGTTTTTAATCTCATATTTGTTGGAGGTCTCAGTACCAAGTATCACTGATGGAGCAAAAAAAAAAAAAAACCATTTTTTATAAAAACATTTTTTTCCTTAGTATTGATAACTTTAAATAAAGGGGAGATGTCATTAAAAGAATACAATGTCTGATCACTTATTAAGTATATGGTATCTTCTTCACACAAATTTATTTCTGTGCTCTAAATCTGTAGGACTTAGCCATGGAAATAAAAGTAAATAGTGAGAATAAAGCTATATAATTAATTAATATTTATTCCAGATATATGACCTACTTGAGAACATATAGTGTAGCTTTTCACTAAAGGACAAATGCTTTAAAGAATAATTTATAACTCAAAAATAATTATATTATTGTTATAGAACTATTGGCACCATATGGTGATAATAGTGATTTTGTCTAAAATATTTGCTGGTAATATATCTAAAGTTGTATGCTATCCAGCTATTTCAATTTTCACATATATTTAGGAATAATGTAGAGCACTAAAACCAGAAAATACTCAAGTAATTTGAATCCAGTTAGTCATGCTTGTAAATTTGCAGATTCTTAAATAATTTTCCTATTTGGTAAATCACTGAAAAAATGATAAAACAGTAACATTTTATTTTGATAACTTTTTGTTATTTAGTCAAAACCTCGACTTCCATTTTTGAAATTATTAAGAAATTTAAATGATTAGCATCCATGGAAACAATTAAATATGTTTTACTATTTTAAAGTAGCTGTAATGTCAGAATTTGAATGGCAATATCACCAAAGATTCAGAGTTTTATGCTTCTATTTTATCTAAATAAAACTAATAATTTTACTTTTAGCTTTTAATTAAAAAAAGAACTAGTACTCTTTTTTGATCTAATTCTATTTTACACATTTAACTTTCTCGTTTATAACATATTTAGATGTAAAGAAACTTGTGAAAACTAAAATATTTTCAATAGTTTTAATAAATGCATAATATATATAATGCACTTACTTCCAAGCAGCTCCACCTGCTGGTGTATAATTATCAGGTCTAACTGTAAAGGATGACATAAAGGAAATAAAGTATTACATCACATAGTAAACCTTTGGAGATACTACTATTACCCTATTTACTACGTTGCATAAAATTAGGTGATTTTCATGCTTTCTATTAGGAAAACAGTTGAAAATATCTCACATTTTATAATGCAAAAGAATGTAACTTTTATTTTTATTGTTTAAGTAAAAATTTAGAAGAACCCTGAAAATTCCAAGGCAGCATTGAGCAAGAATAAGAATAGGAACGGAGCTGGGCGCAGTTCCTATATTTACTCCAGAAGTAAATCCAGTACTTCTGGAGGTCAAGGTAGGCAGATTGCTTGAGCCCAGGAGTTCGAGACCATCCTGGGCAAAATGGCAAACCTCTGTCTTTACAAAAAATACAAAAATTAGCTGACTGTGGTGGTGTGCGCCTCTAGTCCCAGCTACACTGGAGAGGCGGAGATGGGAGCATCGTTTGATCCTGGGAGTTGCGGTTGCGGTGAACCAAGAGCCCAGTACACTCCAGCCTGGTCCCCAGAGGGAAACTCTGTCTCAATTTAAAAAAAAAAAAAAAAAAAGGAGGCTGAGACAGAACTACACGTTAACTGCGATAATTAGAAAATTAGAGTTGATCTTGAAAACAAGAGTTTGTGAAGATTTTTAAACAATCTCTGAATTATAATGTTTAAGATGTTTTATAATTCACTTTTTTTTAAAATACAGGAAACAACACAATAATGATTTGAATGCCTGGTCTCTCCTCTTAACCTCTGCCTACCTCTACTATCACTCTGTCAAACCGCAACTCATTTCTTTCAGTGATGGAATATACTTGTTAAACCTGAAAGGTTATTGTATATATTTTTCTCTCACTCACACTCTCCTATGGACTAAAAATAAAAATGAGTTCCTGCGGATGCCAACAAAATACCTATCTAAGTCAAATAAATGTTATGGCACTAAATACATTACAAAATTTGACTTATGTAATTAAAAATAACGTTAATTTACAGAGATAAAGTATCCACAGATAATTGAGAAATGACTATTAAATTAAAAAGTCTGCAATGCAAATTGTTTCTTAAAGGAAATATGAAAGTTCTGTTCTTATAAAGAAATTTATTTGTGCTTATTTTATTTTTATTTTTATTTTTTGAACAGAGTTCAGCTTTGTGGCCCAGGCTAGAGTGCAGTGGCACGATCTTGGCTCACTGCAACCTCCACCTCCTGGGTTCAAGCAATTCTCATGCCTCAGCCACCTGAGCAGTTGGAATTGCAGGTGCTCGCCACCATGCTTGGGTAATTTTCGTATTTTTAGTAGAGACACAGGGTTTTGCCGTGTTGGCCAGGCTGGTCTCAAACTCCTGACCTCAAGTGATCCACCCACCTCAGCCTCTCAAAGTGCTGGCATTACAGGTATGAGTCACTGTGTCTGGCCTATTTGTGTTTATTTTCAATGTGATATTCAGTACTTGAAGATCCAGTAATGCAAAAGCATGAACATTTAATATGCTGCTGATCATTGTATTTTCTAATGCTTCATTTTTCATTCCACCTTAAAATTTTCTTGCCCATATTCTCCCTTCGCATTAATAAACTCACCAGTAACTTTTAAACTAACCAGTCATTGCTAAAATTTGGTATTGATTGGACATTACAATCTCAGAACATTTGAAGCTACGTGATTTCCCTCATTCTCTTTGTATGTCCTAAGGTGAAGGTAAAACTAATATCATTTTCTCTATTTAAATCTTATTATTGATAAAATAATATGTGTGGCCACATTTTTAAGATTCACAAAAAATATTTTTCCAAAAATAATTTATGATCGAAGATATTCTAAAACCTAAATTAACAATAATGACAAAGCTTTTTATCAGAAAAAAAAATACTTGACCAAGTCTTTAGTAATGTACTGCATTAGTTCTGTTATCTTCTGAGGAAAATGGAGTGGTAAGCCTGAACAAGGATGTACATTATTATTTAGCAGTTGATCTATGCACAAGTAACTTAGAAATGGAGATCTGTGTGGTCAAGAATAAAGTGGGAGTTTAGGTAATTTGAATACTGATGTCGTGAATCAAGTTTTAGTGTTGAAATTTAGAAACTATTAATTGAAATCCACCTGACAATGAAAAAGAAGTAGTACCTCTCTAATATCCAACAATAGTAGCTTTTTAAATTGAATAACTACCATAAGGTAGTCACTGTGCTAGATGTTTAGACAGTGTCTGATTTAATCCTCACAAAAACTCGGAGAGATAAATATTAATTTTAAATGTGAGGAAACAAGCCCACAGAGATTAAATAATTTGCCCACAATCACAGAACTTGTAAATGGCCATCAATTCTGCCATGCATTCTATTCTGTTTCTATACTGACATCACTACGCTAAATTTAAGGGAAATAAATCTTAAGTGACAATATGAAACTTGAATACCTTTCATATTTTCTTTACTTTTAGACCCTCCCCACCCTCTGTAATAACATTTGATTTGCTTTCTCTGTGAAAAAATCTCCTGGCTTTGAGGGAGTTGTTTTTGGTTGTTCTTGTTGTTTTCTTTAAATAGCACATAGCCACTTATAAACCATGGCCCAAAGGTGCATTTTTCATTCTTTTTCTATTGATTGATAGACTAGGAATTTTGAAAACTTTAAACAGATTGAATTATACATTTAGGTGTTATGGCAAGTAAAACTTAACTCCTTCAGTATCAAAGCTGTAGAAATGAAAATACAATGAGAGGGTTAGATGTATGGCTTAAGAATTAATTTTCTTAAAAAATCAAGTTGACAGGTATCAATGATTCCATTTGATATACGTATTTCAAAATAAATTGGATATTTATATGTTTTGTAGACTACCTCATTACTCTTACATATAGGTGACTAAATTGTAATAATTATTCTTTGGCACTTTGACACTATACAATAAAATATTATTGACTGTATGAACATGTAAATCTAATCTGTAATGAATCTATCAATTTTATTCTTAGATTTAATATACATTATATAGCTAAACACTCATATATGTATATTTTAAAATTGTTTATGGAAACAAGATTCTCAACAGTAATTGGATGGACTTGATTAAAAGAGAATAATGTTAAAATATTTTATTTAAATTTTTTAATTTAGAAAGATATTTATTGTATATTTCCTGTTTATTCATTGATTAATGTACTATTTCCAAACCTTCATTATTTTATTTGATTTTTGTGACTTTTAGAGAAAACGTATCATCTAAAAATTCATTCTGTATTGTGCCTCTTCCAGACTCATGGCATAACACTTTTGAAATGCTCATTCATGGTTTTATATGTGCACAGCTTTAAAGTAAATAAAATAAGTGTTCTTTTAGTATAAAGTGAGGAAATTATCTTTCTCTTTAGAAGTAGAATATTCAACAATTGGTGGCATATTTTTCTTTTCTTGGAACGATTAACAAAGGTATATTTTTGGAAAATTTATTCCATTTTAGAACCAAAGCCAATGGGTTCATATCTCTACTTATTGAATGTAACAAAAATGTATTCATGTCAAGCATCTGGCTCCGGGTGTGTCATCATTCATGAATGGAAGAAGAATATGTGATGACCATATGTGATCATCAAACCTCAGCCCTCTGGCACTGGTATATCACTTTTATACTTGGCAAAACCTTGTCTGACAACATTCCCAAACAGCTTGCAGCAGTTAATCAACTCTAGTCAGCTATTACAGCTGATCCTTTCTGCAGATGGAAGATGGTAGGTTCACGTTTCCAGCTCTTTTACATATCTCCCTGAGCTCTCCAGTCTCTAAAGTACATTTGTCTGCCAGTGGGTTTCTGGAGAAGGCATCCGCAATTATAAACATTTTACCAGGAACATATGCTGCATTCAGCTTACACCCTATCAGGCATAACAGAAATCTCTTGTACCTTAAGGGAATTAACACAGATATTTGATTTTGATAAAGGAGATAGACTTTATAGTTTGAAAGAATGTCAAACAAGCTGAAAATTGCAGCAGATGTGCTGACATCTCAATATTAGTGTAATTGTACTTCTAATCTTTTTTAGGATAAAATACAAAAGCAACAATAATATACATACACGAATAGCAATAGCTATTTATATGTCATAAAATTCAGATTGTGATATTTTGATTGATTTATTATAAGGTTTGAATCCTGCCTACTCTACAATGACTGGAACAGTGACTATATCCAATAGCAATATGCTCTTTTAAGCAAATTGGCCTGGAGATGCAGTGGTATCAGCAGACAATGCTCACTTTATAACTGCTTTCTCTTGGATTTGTGTCCTCCTTTTGAGATTCAGTGGAAGACATTGAGCTCTCAGCTCATTGCTGAAGTCTCTTTCAAGTACTTTGATCCTTAAGAACCTCTCTCTCCTCTATCCACCTGAACAAATTACAATAGTGTGCTTATCAATCATTTGTATATAGGCATGCACTTTGCATTAACTTTTTTTTTTTTTTTTTTTTTTTTGTCTTGCCATTTAGGTTGCAGAACTTTTGGGTGACAGGGGCTAGGTTTCATGCTTTTTATATGTCTCGAGTATAGCAAGCACTCGACAAATATTATTTATTTAAATAGCTGTAGGTGACTAGATACATTAGAAAATTTCTTTTCTTTTCTTTTTTTTTTGTTTGTTTTTTTTTCCAAGTCAGAGTCTCACTCTATCACCCAATCTGGAGTGCAATGGTGTGATCACAGCTCACTGCAGCCTTGACCTTCCTGGGCTCAGGTGATCCTCCCACCTCAGCATCCTGAGTAGCTGGGACCACATGCAAATGTCACCATGCCCTGCTAATTTTTGTAGAGATGGGGTTTTATCATGTTGCCCAGCCTGGTCTGGAACTCCTGGCTTATCCACATGCCTTGGGCTCCCAAAATGCTGGGATTACAGGCATGAACCACCATTCCTGGCATATTAGACAATTTCTTGAGGAAAAATTTGCTGACACCTTGATCAATGAACAAGTGGATAAACATGCTAAACAGCTCCATCAAAAATATTTAGTCTCATCATTCTGTCAAATAAATAAGGAAGATAAAAGTAGTAATAAGACACACTTTTAAAAATAGTATAAATAAAATTAATATTTTACAATTTTATGATTTATAATGCTTCTTTCACTTCAGTAAATTATTGGTTAAAGTCTTTCAACCTTGATTGAAAAGTCAGAAAGAAAGTTTGTATTAATTTTAAGGGTAGAACATATCTGTAGGAATAGAAAGATAAAAACACCTGGCTTAAATATTCTAGACCAGGAGGGAGACTGACTGTTGGCAGGAAACTGCTTGGCAAAGGGAGACTCAGCTGCCATGCTTGGTTCCCTGGATTGGAAGATGAGGCAGGAAGGCTTTGGTCTGGGTCTGGAGCTCCAGGAAGAAAACTAGGCAGACCTCTTCTTTGGTTCTGGGCATCTGCAAGAGAATGGAAATCCCAATCCATATTTAAATTTAGGCCATTTTATTTAGTCCGTCTTAAAATATTTGTTACTTCTTGATTGATAGGATAGTTTATCTCCTGCCTCTCATTTTAATGCCCTTTTCCTTATTTTCACTACTCACTACCATTACCACTTGTCCCCTAAGTTAGAAAAAATGAAATGCAGAAGACTTCTGGTAGTAGTTGTGAGAAAAAGTTGAATTTAGCCAAAATAAATGACTTTAGAAAAAATATGCATATGTGTATATGTGTGTGTATATATATAATTACTTGCATATATATATACACTTACTGCATATATATTTATATGCATATGTAAATTATATATTATATAAATATACAAAGCAAAATGTGGAGAGTAATTATTCGTTACTTTATACATATAAAAATTATATATTATATAAACATATATAAGTCTATACATATAAATTGATGTTACTTGAATATATATGCAGTAATATATGTCTATATTTATATATACTTATTTTTATATATTTATATTTATATAAGTCTATATATAACCAATAATAGTTTGAAGCTATGTATCCTTTTGTAGCTCACCCAATATTACAAAATATAAAAGATATCAGAACCAAATAATTATATAAAGTTTGACTAAAATTTTTAGAGAAGATACCTGTTTTCTAAATTATTGCCAGGTAAATATGTTACAATTTAATCGTCTTTTATTTTGAAATTTGGGGGTTTATTATTTACTTTGCATTGCTCTGTGTAATTTTATGTATAACCTCTAATAAAGTAGTATATGCAAAGAACTTTTTGTTTAAAAATATAAATGATAGCTTTTCTATGATTTTTTTCTTCTCACATAACTACCATTTGGATATCTCTCTCATTAGATATCATTTTTTTCAAAGAATATCAGTATTTTGACTTCTCATGTTTAGTAATCAATAAAGTGTTAGAGCTTTCACAAGTGCATTCAGTTAGTTTATCCACATTATGCTGTTTTAGATTGGGTATAGATGTGAAGCAAGGTTTGTGACAGGTATTTTCAAATATAAGAAGGGCCATTACGAAGACAAGCAACTCAGATTGTCCTAAAGACATATAAAAGATAAAGGCAAGGAAATTGCTTCTGCATTGACAACAAGTAGGAAATTTATAACAGCTACACAAAGATTTGAATAAGTATTCTTATTACTCACATACCAAAATTGAAGTGGAATCTATATAATTAGCAGCAAATTGCAATGTTCGCACTTCAGCAATGACTCTCAGATTCATGAAGGTTTGTATGTGTGTGTGGGGGAGGGGTGGGGAAGAAATATCTTTATCTTTTAAATCTGTGAAAAATAAATTCTAAAAATGAATTTGGGTTTCCTTTGGTGGTAGTAAATTTCTCATCATTAAGAAAACTCAAGCATATTCTGAATTCATTCATTCATTCATTTTATTTATTCATGAAGTAAATTCATTCATTTATTTATTTAACCTTAAGGTTATTAGAATAAACTGAGTTTATTATTATTAGTGTAGGGCCATTCGGTTTGTACTGGTCTGTGATATATAGAATGTAGACATGCTTTATGGTTAGGGTCAAATGGAATAACTTGTCAAATGGCCCCACTAAAATACAGCCTCCTACTGATAATACTACAGCAGTTTGGTTTCCACAAGGAGCCCCATGCTGAACTTCTCATACATCTGGGACAGATACAAAGGATATAGGCTTTAGACCTCCCCTTGCTCTTGAGAATGTCTCCTCAATGGGATCCTAAGAAGTAAACCCAGAGAAAGACTATGTAACACTATGTCAGATTTGGGAGAAGAGCTAATGGCCATTAATATAGCAATAATGACTCAAAAATATTAAAAGGTAATAAACAATAAACATTTTTCCTTTAGCATTAGTGCAAAATGTACCATTATCACTTTCAGAAAAACATAGAGGCAAAATTATGATCTAGGGAAAACTAGCTCACAATGATAAAATCCAGAATAGTGGTCCATCTTGGGAAAAGGAGGATGCATGGCTATTGGCTAGAAAGAGAACTTTATAGAATCTAGAAATATCTGTATGTTGATCTTGGTGGTGGTCATGAGTGTGTCCTTATTTTAAAAATCATGGAGCCTAGGTTTTGTGCTCTTTATGTCCTTCACTGCACATGGTATCTCTCAATTAAAAATCATGTGTAGGGATCAATTTCTAACAATAGCTGGTATAAGATTGTTATTTTCTCTCTCACTGTAAACTTAATTGTTAAAGGGATGCACAGATTACCCCAATTTTATCTTGTAAATTGTGTTTGCTATAACAAAATGCAGTAGGTTATGGAGGGTTTGGCAAGTCGCTCTACATTCCCACCCAGGCTTGGAGGGCCTTAGACTTCACAGCAGGTCCAGGGGCATTAATGTACTTGAGGCTCAGAGGATATCATGTCCAAAATCTTTGTTTAGGAGTAGAGTATGGGTGAGTCTCTGCCTGAGACTGTTGAGAGACATCAGTATTCTGAGCTCACCTGCTGCTTCTTCTGGGATTTTAGTTCACATTGAAGTAACCTTTGGAGACAGCTCTTGCTCAGTTCAGATCACCCTGTTTGAGAGCAACTTGCTCTTAAATTGTGTTAATTTATACCGAGTCAGGGGGTTCCAGATCACATAAATGTCTCTTCAGTTCTAATGGCACCCAGCATTTAGACTGTCTTTTGGTTTAGTAGTGCTAATTGATCTGCCTATGAAATGTGTGAAATGTACAATTAGTCTGCGTTCGCTGGGAAAATGGGAATTGCCAATATAGGTACTGGGCAAGAAAACATTATGTTATAAATTACGTCTTTATATACAGTTGAAGAAAACTATCCACAAAAGTATTTTACTTAGATAATGGTGATAATTTGACTTGTCCTCTTAAACCAGGTATCTAATTTACAAGAAAGCTTCGTTGTCACTTATATTCTCCTAGGTAGTATGAAGTCTCTAATAGGTGTTTTATCCACTCCATGTATTAAAGATTTTGAGCCGGTTGCAGAAGGAGGGCCAGTTTTCCACCTGAAGTTTTGCTTCTGAGTTTAGACTTGGGTCTTTATCATTATGGGACATCACTGCTTCCTGGTAGATTAATCATATTTTGACATAATATTACTTTCCAGTCACAAGTTTCTTCAAAGACTCAGACCACCAGATGAAGAAGGAACTCCTTTGAATTTCTTACTGGCTTTGAATTTCTATCTACTCTTTTAAAAATGTATAACCAGCTTATAAATATTTTATACACTCTGCAACTCTTTACCTTGCAGGCTACAGTATTGCTGTAACTCTTATTTTATAAAGTGACAAAGTATTTTGGACTAAATGTTAGTGTCAGTCTTAAATGAAAGGAAATATTTGTCAAGGTTTTTTGTTTGTCTTCAGACAGAAAAAATGATGAGACATATATCAAATTCACGATTTTGCGATTTCACATCTATATTTTACAATTTGTGTGAGCTTTCCCAGTGATTCTGAGAGACCGAGGGACTGGTCTACATTAAAGATTGATAAAAATGGAAAGATTATCTCATTTGTTTCATATTAAACAGTGTCCAAAAGTATGTTTTGATAAAGGAAGAAAGTAAGCATACGTATTTATTTGAATGGATCACTAATTTAGGATACCACAAACTGATGGGCCCTATTATCCTATTTGTAATTAATTTTAAAGGTTTTCACCAATTATACTAATCATAATTCTTCATGCTAAAACTTTTAATTATAGCTTAGGCTTTAATGGTTCATTCTGACAATGAAAGGAGAGCACATTATAATTTTATTTTTTATACAGTTTCACAAGTGTTTTTAGTGAGATTGCAGCTTACTTTAAAAACAACTACATCTCTTGTCTTTTGAGAATTTCTTTAAAGTAAGATAACAGTTACCATATTTTTGCAGTTTTAGGAATTTGAGAAAAAACTCATCAGTCCTACTCCCAAAAGTCTGCTAAGTGATCTGCGTGCTTAAAGTAGGTATTTTCTGTTTGTTTTCTATCTTTAATTTACCATAAGGAAATTTCAAGATATTTTTGCTTTATAATTCAGAAATACTTATTTCTAGCCAATCAAATTTAAGAACCAATAATAACACCTGTCAGATTCTTTATAATAAATGGTTATATCACATAATTTGAATAACAAATGGAAAATTAAAACTTAGAGAGTGTTACTGGATTGTTTGTAACTCAAAGGATAAATGGGATGGATGATGTGATGGATATCCTATTCCCCTTTATGTCCTATTTCACATTGCCTGCTTGTATCAAAATATCTCATGTATCCCATAGGTATATACACCTACTATGTACCCACATAAATTTTTAAAATTTTAATTTTTAAAAAATTATTAAATTATACTTTAACACTTTCTGACTTATGTGTGAAAAGTTTTCTTCAAATCCTTTTAAACTTAAAACATCACCCTGTCCTTGTGTTTAGCATTAAAAGTTCCCATTCTAAACTTTGCCATGCAGCTTTTCTTATTAATTCACTATGTTTGTATTCATGATACCTAAAACATCGTTTACATCTGAACTTTTACAGTCTGTCAGATAAAGTGTTTTTCAATTTAACTCAACATGCTCCTGGGAGTTAGGATTTTAAAATCACAATATTCAAAAGTGACAAATGACAGCTTTTAAGATACCAATCTAACTGGTTGTAACACATCCACAATTGTTTATTTTTAGTCATAATATATGAAAAAAATTATTAGTTGGTTATATTTACTCTTACCTTTAGAGGCCATGAAGATGTCTGAGTCACTTCTTCAAAGGCTGCCAGGTTGGAAAACAAAGGCTTTTCTTGTTGCAGCAAGGAGAGAAAACGCAGCATGCATAAAACTTCAGAAGGTGTTTGTCTACCTCTTGTCGGCTTACATATAACAGAGGAAGGGAGTCCCTTGCTGTTTCTAGACTTCCGGATTTTATCAGTTTGGACAACAGAGTGAGATGAAACTGTCACAAAAGTAAACACTGTTCAGAAACCATCATATAACTTTGGTGGCTGAAGGAACAATTTAAAAATAATAAAAATCAGAAAGGAAAGCACACAACAACTCATTTTAAGTGTCTTTTTTTTTTTTTACCAAGTTGTTTTTATATTTCTTAGAATATACACGTTTGCATTCAGCCTTATATCAGAAATATCCTGTATTTCTTAATTTCTAGAAGTCTCCATTCCAGATTCTGTGATAAAACCTCCTATCATGTAAATTTTTGACAGTCCTTAATACAATTCTTTACATGTTGAAAATGTTTGAACATTATTATTCATATTTTTCTTTTGGCTTTATCTCCATCCCTTCAACTCAAAACAAACAAGAAGAGGATATATTCCCTACAATTATAAAAATACATCTTTATTTTCATTTTTAATTGAATTTGATTAATCAGAGGCATTGGAATATACAAACCTTGAATAACCTTGCAAAGCAAATCAAAATTTAGATGATATTTAACTGCATTGAATTCTAAGGAAAGAAAACAAATGCTGTAACCTTGACTAGACAGCTTGTATTTCTAAATGCAGCTGCCCAGGTGACCATGCAGATTTTGCTCACCAAGTCAACTGCCCTAGATGGTATGATTCACAAAGGTTGAACATGCAGGGTATATTGCGTTATCAGCAATAGTGTCTATTTCTAAAAATAGTTAGGAGACTTCAGAGACTTAAAATGGGTGTTGTGAGACTTCAGAAGGTATACCTGGTGATGAAAAATTATAAGTCAATCTCACAGTTTGCACACTGCCAAAAGTGTGAATTTTCCTTATTTGACAAAGAGGAGTGGTTTTGTTGTTGTTGTTGTTTTCTTAGTTTTTGGAGTTGAAAAAAGCTACCATTATTTAAGTTGTCGTTTGGCAGAAAAGATGTGTAAATATGATTAGTATTTTTAAATTAAACTGTATGTTTCCTAAGTTTTTTTAATGTTTGTCATGAGCATTTGGAAAAACGTTAATACAAAAAATTAAGTTATTAACACTATCAAATAAGATGTTTTGAAATATGGTCATAATTCACCAGTTAACTTTGACTGCTCTACACAGCAAAAATTTTGGAATAAAGATAAAAATCTAAGTGATTTAAACATATTTGTGAACTCTCCAAGGACAACCATATATGACATGGGCATATGATGACATAGGCATATGACTGACTGATGGGATCTTTTAATATTTAATCTGCAGTGTAGGCTTTTCAGATCATCTAACCTGGTAATGCTACTGGTGAGGTATAGCCAAAGCCTCTTTCTTCCCTTATGCACTCTCCCTGTCTTGCCAAAGACAATACCAATAGTGTATTTTTTTCTTTTTAAAGGCTCAGTGTTTGCAACCTGAGATCTCCCTTCCTTCATTCCTCTCTTTTTCTCAACTTTTCTCAAGGAGAGGCTCACAAACTCTGTTTAATAGGACTCTCACATGTTTCAAGTGTTCTAACACTGTGTGTTCACGCAGCTGAGAAATACTGCTCCACAAGGTGGCCTATCTCCTGTTGCCATTGCTGCTACCATTCAACTTCACCTTCATAGTACTCAGTGCTCTTCTCCAAACACCTGTTGCCTTCCCAGAAGAACCAGGGCAACCATTTTTTACTCAAGATGGTCACACCATCCTTTTGGCTCTGTGCCATGAAGCCCTTGACCTTTTCAAGAAGTATCAGTTCCACTTTGCCACCAGCCTGCGGTTTTTCTGGCCCCCTCACTTGATGGCAACCCAGGGTAGCATGACTAACAGACAGTACGCAAGGCTTGAGATCACATCGAGGGCATTGCTGTAAGAAACAGGAAACTTGAACACGAATGTCAGAAACCATAGGGTCAATGGGCTTTGCCTCTTCCCAGGAAACTCCTTATTGGTCATCGCTGTCTCCTGAGCCACTGGTCTGCTGCTCTGCTGTATGGGCTTGCTCACTTACTCAGGATGATCTGCCTTTCTGGTCCTGTCCCTCCTGAAACAAGAGGAGCCTCTGATATCCCCCCTTCTCTTCAGTTTCAGCCAAAAGGAAATGGAAACAAACTTCACCATAATTCTTGCACAATTACCTTCTGCCCATAGATTATTTTCAGGACATATCACAGCTGTTTCTAAAGAGCTGTCCATTCAGTATTCCAGTGATGTTCATAACTTTACTCTTTATTTAGTGTTTAGTATTTGACTTACATTTTAATGTCTGAAAGATGCATCAAAATGCTTTCTCTCAGCACAAGGTGAGAGAAATGTCAATTAAATCTATGTAGTGACAGAAAAGAAATGTCTGTTATGAATCAAAACAAAGACTAATATTCTCTAGAATGGAAAATGGAGTAAGATATAATCTTACAGGTCTGGGGCAAAACCAAGGACAGGGATGAACTGGCTTTAGAAATACTTTACTGGACTTACAGTTATTATGCCTCTAACTTTACTATAAAGTGTATATATCTTAAAAATTATATACATATATACGTATACAAACATACATACATGCAAATATATGGAGTGAGAGATAATTATTTGTTTTTTGAGTTACATAAATATTATTTTAGGTATAATTCTAAAAAAATTTTATTCACTTAAGATTATATCTTTTAAAAATTCATATTAATACATAAAATTACATTTATTTTAAACCACTGCATGTTATTTCATTTTATAAATATAATGAACATAATTTTTGGCCATTGCCTTTTTAATGGACATTTAAATTGTTTCCATTATGTAAAACAATTATTCTTATGCACATTTGTAGCAGTCTGTTGAAGGCATATATTCAGAAATAAAATTTCTGGTTTACGGGGTAGGAAGAGCTTCATTTTTACCAGATAGCACTGAATTGTTCTTAAAGTACTTGTGCCAGTTTACATTCCTAACATTAGTGGATAAGAGTTCCTACTGCCACATGTCAGTTCCCATACTGGTTTGGTCAGTGTAGTAGAGGATTAAGTAGGGGTCTTTCATTTATGAGAAGGCAGCATTCAGAGGTCTTGATTACATTATAATCTGGGTAACAAAAACACTTTGTGTTTTTTTCGTCTTTTCTTATACTGCATCATATAAGAATAATAGCACATGTTGTGAATAATTTGTTATAAAAGTGACTGTAGAGGTGGGGAATGGTGTGTAAATTAGCTACACTTCAGTGATAAATAACTCCTTTCATTCAGTGATGCTACTGGCATGATCTGCTAAAATATGAATCCACATAAGAATTCAACCAGGCAGCACCTAAGGCATGCATTTCTATGCTTAAGTCTTATCATTCCTGTATTTATAATTTTCTGTAGTAAAATTCATTGTGGAGCAAGACAGTGTATGTGTAAATAAAAAATAATAGAAATAAAACAATTATGGGAGTAAATACTATAAATAGTTTTTCCAGAGTCATATGATTTATAACTACCATATTAAATATGAAACACCAGTTTCTTAATGTAAATTGGATGTTTCTGTTCTGGGAATGTGCTTTTCTATTAGCCAGTTATTCACCCTTTGTAAATCTCCTATCAATGTGTATTTTTTAGTATCTGATTTAAACCTGCCCTTTTTATTCAGTGCCTCATTCATTTATTCATTCAGCAAACATTTACTAACTTTTTACCATGTACATGACATTGTGGAGCATACTGATGTTTAATGATGTGAACTCCACTCTGGGGAATATGTACTCTAGTGAAGTATCATAATACAAAGATGCAATATTGCAATTTTTTTTTATTTTTTTAAATTGTAAGTTAGTTACTACCTCCAGAAAATAAAATGATATAACTCATCCTCCCTAAAAAGCAAATGAAATTGAATGAGTAATGTATCATTCAAATGAGAAATTCATTGTTTCATACATATGTGTCAGATTTTTCCTTAATCTGTTACTTTAAAACAGGAAAGTAATAAGTATTAAGATATTCTTTCTTACATAATGAGGATAATAAACTGTATCACCCTTCTTAGCTTCTGATAAGAGATAATTTTTTAATTCCCTCTTTTTCTGCCTACCTAAAATTATATTGACCCAATATCCATTCTTTAGAATGAAAGAAAAAGAATCCTGGATACATGGTAGAATCTGTCTGAAACTAAGAAAAAGATAATTCTGGAGCAGATATATCTAGGTCTCCATGCACCAAGGTAACATGGAAAAAACTTTTAATTTGGAGTCCTGTGCACAGACACAACATGGGACAAATGATATTTCATTATCAGTAGATTATAAAGTCCAAGGCAGAAGCAAAAGTTTCGTCTATAGAAGTTCTTTTTAAATGTTCAACCTTATACATTTTCTTGGAGCAAGACTAGTGCCTTTGTCTTCTGGCATTTGCATGATTTGTTACCCACAATATGAACTTTTAATAGTTCATGATGAGACTTTCCTCTAAAGAGTCTAGAAAGAAGAGCAAATATTCTGAGAGGTTCTTGCATGTAAACATTCTAGGCTATGTTACAAGACAACGAGATGGAAATTGCAAGCAGAAAACTGCCTTCTACAGAGTCGTGAAATAGCAGCGACTATTTATCTAGATATTCTTCAGAGTGTATGTTTATGTATGTGTCTGAGAGAGAGAGATGAAGAGAGGGAGGAAGGAGAGAAGAGAAGAATTTGGAGCTACTAGGTAGATGAAGGGAAGAATTAAGAAGACATTAACAATTTTCAGAGACCCCAATTCTTTCCACCAAGAATTGCTTTACTGTT
Organism: Rhinopithecus roxellana; assembly: GCF_007565055.1. Classification (NCBI taxonomy): domain Eukaryota; kingdom Metazoa; phylum Chordata; class Mammalia; order Primates; family Cercopithecidae; genus Rhinopithecus; species Rhinopithecus roxellana. The sequence goes on along the minus strand of NC_044549.1, from coordinate 110,763,693 downwards.
TTTAAAATCTCTTTATTTCTACCATTATTTAAATTATATTTACCTTTGCCTTCGTTCTTGTGTTTTGCTCAATGTAGTCACTTTGTCTTCCCAACATCTGTCTGCATCTTCAGATATCACCAAAATACTGCAATGTGCCCTTTGGTAGCTGCAGCCGACAGCCCAGCAGTGCTCTGCATACAACTGCCTTCATTGACAGCAGCCATATCATGCACAGCCAGTGGAGCTGCAATTCAGTGCCAGCAAGTGTATATAAATTGTTTCTGCAGCACATTTTCTTTGCATTTCCAGCAATGAAACTAAGTTTCTCTGAGGTTGGATCCTCCAAGAGCAAAGTTTTCAAGAAATTGAGATAATTATTGTATTAAATATACATTAAATATATAGGCAAAACACATTAGAGTTAATTTATGCTTAATAGTTCATGTTTAGTGTTTACTTCTGGTGCTATTTATAGGCTAAATCACTGAGAAAATGTTACTGCATTTGAAGGCATGCTTTGCTAAGCAGTGGCTAATAGTGTGGGATGTGTCCTGTATACCATGTAGAATCTTGCTTCCCTGAAGGAAAGGTTAAAGTTTGGTGGAAAAAGGTCTGTTTGTGCTGTTTGTGAGTTTTTTTTTCTTTGTTGTTGCCTAATGGAGAGAAGCTGCTAATGCAGGTCCTGGCTCATTATCTGCTTTCCTGAAATGTTCATTGAAAGAATGATGGAATAGATGTCACTCTAAGCATTATTTCTGGCTTGAGTCTTCCTCCTTAACAATTTTGATACAAGTATATATACATATATATATATATATATATTTTTTTTTGAGACAGGGTCTCACTCTGTCACCTAGGCTTGAGTGCAGTGGCATGATCAAAGCTCACTGCACCCTCAAATTCCTGGGCACAAGTAACTCTCCCACCTCAGCCTTCTGAGTAGCTGGAACTGCAAGTGCACACCACCACTCCCAGATAATTTTTTTTTAAGAGATGGGGTTTCGCTGTGTTTCTCAGGCTGGTCTGAAACTCTTGGGCTCAAGTAATCCTCCAGCCTCAGCCTCCCAATGTGCTAGGATTACAGCATGAGTCACCATGCCTGGACCTTGAACTTTGAAAAATAGATAAAAACTATGGTCTGGCTCCTGACTTCAAATTATAGTCATAAAAAAAAATATATATATATATACACACACACACACACACACACACACACACACATATAATATATAACTGCATTTTTGGTGTGACTAGAAATATAGACAGCTATAATTTTTGGAAAACGTGTTATTAAGATGTTTTTGCAGAAGTAAATAATGATCAAATGGACATGGCAAAAATTTAGGCTTTGAGATTTTTAGCTTACCTCAGATTCGTATTCCTACTGTACCTTATTTACACACACAATTTATATGAAATTTTTGACCGGGCATTTTGACCCATAACTCTTAAGAGGTATCCATCAAATGTCAATTCAAAAATATTTATTGAGCCTTTTGGAATTACCATGTACTGTATTATGTTTTGAGGCTAAAAGATCAAATAAAAAATGCAATGAGTAGTCCAGTGAGAAGCAGATAAATAAACAAATAATCATGATGCAAAGCATAACATGTACAAAGTCCTGTAATTAAAATATGTATAATATAAAGAAAAGGATAGCACTCTCTCTGATGTTGGGGTTTTTGAGACTTCTTATGGGATGAGATATCTTACCTTGATTCTAAATAGTACGAGTATTGGGCCAAGTAGAGTAATAAAACACAAGCACTCCAGGCTGAATGAATGGCATCGATAATAAATATAGACATGAAACTTCAGTGGGGTTATTGTATAAAATAAGCAAATTCTTAAAAAGATGCATGTAAAGAGATGCATGTAAATCAATTTAAAATATATTAAATACTCAACTAAATTATCTTTGCCTACCTTATTTACAAAATAATTCATAAATTCCTATTTCACTTTCTGTGAACACTGATCAAATTCTGTTTTGTTTCAAGTGAAGTACATTTTTTATGTCCATTTTTTTTAACTGCCTTAGTCATTCCTTTCTCAATTTACTAAATAGATTCCAGTGCGATGCTGTCCTTAGAAATACATTCTAAGCAATGTAGGCAATTTAATATTTTCTAGAAATCACATTGAAAATAAAAAAGAAATAGGTTAAATTAATTTCAATAATATATTTTATTTAACCAACTATTTTAAAAATACTATTATTTCATCATGTGGCCATCGGCACATTTAAAGTGTTCAGTAGCCACATGTAACTATTGACTACTGTATTGAACATGAAAATCCTGGTGTATTGATCTAGCAAAAGACTTGGCTGGTGACAGATTACATGTTGTTTATTAACTTTATGTGTTTGTTTAAATATAAGTGTTTGAAAATAATTTTGAACTTCAATTTTTAATTTATATTTTAAAAATAAAAGTAGCACATTAATATGAAAAACTAACTTTAATTATACTGTAAAATGAGAAATAAAAATTGAAAATATTATCTCCCCCCTGCCATCAGTTCTTTTCCCTGGAAATAATTGCTTTAATTATTGTGTATCTATTTTGGGTCAAAAATGTGCTTATAATTATATATGGAATATATATATTATAATTTCTACACATATGAAATCTTATATGATTTTGTCTGTACACTGCCCAATTCAATAGTAAATAGAGATCTATTAGATAAGCTACTATTAAATACTAGATGGAGAGGCAAAAATTAAGAGGACTGACAATATCAAGTGTTAGAAGAATGTAAAGCAATATCAGCTCTTATATACTCCTGGCAACTGACTGTATGTCTACAATACTGTTGAAACAGTTTGGCAGTATTTAGTATATTTGAAGAGATACATACTCTATGTCATAGCAATTCCACTTCTAGGTGTATAGGCTTAAACCTTGCATAGTTTTACCATGAACACTATGTAAAATTATTTGTAGAAATATTGGTCATTATTACCTCAAATAGAAAACAACCAAAATGTCCATTTACCAAACATGAGACAGTTGTATACCTATATAATGTATATAATGAAATATTATTCATCAATGAAAATAAATGACCTATGGCTACATGCATATAACATAGGTATTATAGTCATGGTGTCAAAGGTAAAAAGCAACTCAGAGACAACTGGTTATAAGTATGATTCAATTTTTATGTAATTTAAAATGGCTTAAACCAATGGCATGCCTGAATACTAAAACTATACTTCAAAAAATAAAACAGGCATATGACTAATACAAACATCAGACTGATATTTAGTTACCTTAGTTGGGAAGAGAATGATATATGAACAGGGTAGGGACCTACAATTAGATTCTTAGTTCGTGGAATATTCTAATTCTTACTGGTGTGGTTTGTAGATTGGTGTTGCCACTTTGGAGTGTAATCTGGCAGTATTTGTGGGTACACAGAGGGTGCATACCTCAGTGAAATTCTTCCATGGGCTCATAGAGGACACTCAAGATAGCTAGAGGTAGTGAGAAGTTGTAGGCAAGTCAGGTGTTCATAACAAAAAATGGATAAAAGTAAAATGTGATGGAGGCCCACTGTAGAATAGCATACAAATAGTAGAAATAATGAAGTAGATGTGCATACAGTTACCGAAGTAGATACTGACAAAAATGTTTAGTAAAATAGTAAGAATACAACAAAGTTCATTCTGTTGCTGGTATCTGACATTCCTTTTTTACTTCTTAATGATTTTAGATCCTGACTTTCTGTCACCATTTGCAATACAAGAATACCTTGTTTTACTGTTGTTTGTAGATACGTGTTTTTTGTTTGTTTGTTTGTTTGTTTTTGTTTTTTTGCTTTTCACAAATTGAGGTTTGTAACACTGCATTGAGCAAGCTTATCAGTGCCATTTTTCTAACAGCATGTGTTCACTTCGTATCCCTTTTTGGACATCTTGACAACATTGCAAACATTTTCATTACTATTGTATCTATTTTGATAATATGTGATCAGTGATCTTTGATGTGACTACTGTAACTGTTTTTGTTGAAATACATGAACCATCAACTTACAAAATGGCAAACAATAAATGTGTGTATTCTGACTGCTCCAACTATTGAGTGTTCTCCCATCTCTCTCCTCATCGTCAGGCCTTCCTATTCTCAGGGACACAAGCCGAACAGGCCAATTAATAACTCTATAATGGCCTCTAAGTCTTCAAGTGAAAGTAAGAGTCACATGTCTCTCACATTTAATCAAAGCTAGACATGATTAAGCTTACTGAGCAAGGCATGTCAAAAGCCATTATAGGTTGAATGCTAGCACTGGTTAGCCGAGTTGTGAATGCAAAGAAACATTCTTGAAGAAAACTAAGTGAAACAGCATTATTGCTGACATGGAGAAAGTTTTAGTGGTCTGAATAGATCAAATCAGCCACATTATTTCTTTAAATCCAAGCCTGATCCAGTACAAGGTCCTGACTCTTCAATCCTGTGAGGGCTGAGAGATAAGGAAGCTGTAAAGAAAAAGTTTGAAGCTAGCAGAAGTTGACTGATGATGTTAAAGAAAATAGCCATCTCCGTAACATAAGAGTGCAAGGTGAAGCACCAAGTGCTGCTGTAGAAGCTGCAGCAAGTTTTCCCAAAGATGTAGTTCAAATAATAGATGAAGGTGGCTACATCAAAAAATAGATTTTCATTGTATATGAAACAGCTTTTGACTGGAAGAAAATACTAAATAGAACTTTCATACTTACAGATGAGAAGTCAATTCTTAGCTTCTGATCGGGGCAAAGTAAATTGAAAGCCTTTTGGAAAAGGTTCACCATTCTACAATAGATGCCATTGAGATCATGATTTATGGGAGAAGGTCAAAATATCAACATTAGCAGTTGAAATAAAGAACGCTCATGGATAACTTTGAGGGGTTCAACACTTTGGTGGAGGAAATGATTACTAATTCTCTTGTGGTGGAAATAACAAGAGAACTAGAATTAGAAGTGAAGCCAGAAGATGGGACTGAATTGCTCCAATCTCACAATAAAATAATCTAATGAATGAGGAGTGCTTCTTATGGATAAGCAAAGGAAGAGGTTTCTTGAGATGCAATTTACTCCTGGTGAAGATGCTGTGAACATTGTTGGAAAGACGTAAACACTTGGAATATTACATAAAAGTTGGTTGATAAAGCAGCTGGGATTGAGAAGATTGACTTCACTTTTGAAAATTCTACCATGGGTAAAATGCTACCAAACAACATCGTATGCTACAGATAAATCTTTTGAAAAAGGAAGAGTCAATCGATGTGGCAACATTTATTGCTGTATTATTTTAAGAAATTACCACAGCCACCCCAGCCTTCAGCAACTAGCACCCTGACCAGTTAGCAGCTATCAACATCAAGGCAAGACCCTCCACTAGCAAAAAGGTTTTGGCTGGCCGAATGCTCAGATGATTGTTAGCATTATTTAGCAATAAAATATTTTTAAGTTATGTACATTGTTTTCTAGACATAATGCTATTGCATACTTAATAGACTGCAGTATAGTGTAAACATGACTTTTGTATGCATTGAGAACCCAAAATTATTTGTGTTACTTGCTTTATTGCAGTGGTCTAGAACTGAACCAGTGATATCTCTAAGGTAGGCCTATATCACCCTTATCTTAACTGTTAGAAAACTCCATGTACATATAAATGATTCCAACATTTGCATGTCCTCTTAACTTTTCTCCAACGATCTTGTCTCTTCTTCTACCTTGGCCTGATTTAAATAAACATAATTTTATAGCTATAACTTAGATTTGTTGTAACTTGTAAATGCAGTCCTACTACAATATGAAATTCAGGTATCCTATTGCCCTATTTTCTTCCTCTATTTCTGGCCCACTCCCTCTGGTACTCCCACTGAAATGAGCTTTTGATGCACCAAGGTCTTTGATCTCACTTAGTTTTTGCCTCCTTAATGTCCTCATTCTCTTAGTCACCCAGCCTAAATTCCAGAAAGAATTTTTATAATTTCACTCCCGAATATAAGCATATCTTGTTAGATAGTACTTACTTGATCAAAGAAAAAAAAAGAACAATCCTGGTTTATTCTGACTTTTCTCCTTTTACAAGTTTGTGCCTAAATACATATAAAGCAAATAAAATAATACTTACTGTTCTCACTTTCATATTCAGAAGCCTGAAAATCAAGTGGGCCCTCAATGCTCAAGATGCCCATGTCACCCAGTCTCCTAGATGACTATTTCAAACTTCTTTCACAAGAACCCAACACCTCCTATTCTATGCTTGTTCTCAACCAGTGACTTTACATAAACTGATAAATGGAAGCTATCAGAAGATGACTTTTAAAAACTCCCCCCACCATGTCTCCCCACCAGTGTCCAAGTCCACCCACATGTAGTCTGCTTTCCCCCTTATTTCCCAGGATGATACAGCCAGCTTTCTCCCTCCACGGGTGCACTAGGTCTCATCCTCTCTTCTTACACTCAAGTACAGTGCACCAGCAGTTCTCTCTTCTCTCCTACTTCATCAAGTTTTCACTTTCCACGTGATCATGTCCATAGTAGGTGTACATATTTATGGGGTACATGAGATGTTTGGATACAGACTTGAAATGTGAAATAAGCACATCATGGAGAATGGGGTGTCTATCCCCTGAAGCTTTTATCCTTTGAGTTACAATCCAATTACACTCTTTAAGCTATTTAAAAATGTACAATTACCTTATTATTGACTATAGTCACCCTGCTGTGCTATCAAATAGCAGGTATTACTCATTTTTTTTCCTATTTTTTGTCCCCTTTAGCCATATCCACCTCCCTCCCTTCTTAAATGTTTTTTTTGTTGACCAACTCGACTCCCCCCTACTTGTTGCTATCCCGTTCTTTGCTCCACTTTGTAGCAAAACTCTTCAGAAGAGTTTTGTACTTGCAGTCCCTGAATTTTTTACTCCCATACTCCCTCAACCCACTCCACTCAAGCTTCTGCCTTCACTATTCCACAAATTGCATTTGTTAAAGTTAATAATAATTTCCCTGTCCTTGAGTCCAAAGATTAATTTTTGTGTCTCCTCTTGTTTGACCTACTGACACCAGACACTGTTGATCACGTCCTCCTTCTTGACACACTTTCCTCAATAGGCTTTTAGCATTCCACATTTTGTTGGTTTTACTGATCATTCTTTCTCAGTCTGTTTTGCTGGCAACACCTCTTCTTTCAGACATCTATTTTGTAGTGCCTCAGTCTTCTTCCTTAATCCCTTATCTGTATATTTACTTCCTGGGATATCTTGTCTAGTCTCAAGGCTTTAAATAAAATATACATGTTGACTGTTCCAATTTATTTCTCTAGCTCAGGCTTCTGTTTTGTATTCTTTACTTGTATAATAACACTTTAAACTCAGCAGGATGAAAACTGAACTCCTAATATGCTTTACCCACTCAGTCCATGCCAACTCTATCTCTCCAGTTAGGCCGAATCTTGTGGCCATTAGTGACTCCCCTCTTTATCTCATACCTTATATTTTTACTTATCTGCAGAGTTAAAAAAAAAAAAAAATCATGTACCTTACATTTTACATAGAGAATCCCTTGGCTCTTCCTTCAAAATACATGAAGACTCCAACCAGTTCTCAGCACTCTATGATTTCCATCCTAGTCCAGTCATAATGTTTTGTTGCCTGTGTTATTGCAGTCATCTCATAAACAAGCTTCTCATTTCTGACCCATTCCCTACAGTTAATTCTCAAAATGACAACAAGATTGTTGAAACACACAACATCAACCGATCTTACAGGTATTTCAAGGTACACACCAATACATGCACCAAGTACATTAGTGTTAAGCAATACATAAATAACGGATGGTTCTGATAATGTTGAATTAAACAGGTTTGTGATTAACTCATTTTCAAGATCATATGCCCTCCAAAATTTTAAATGTGAAATAAATATAGCTGATTTTTAAAAAACCATCCTATCTGATAATATACATATTCCAGTATATAAGTACATAATGTGCATATTACCTTTATATTTATTTCAATTTCTGATTTATTTGGGCTTATTTCTACCATGTTATTTCATATGTTACCTATTATTTTCCTGATTCTTTTAAAAAGGTCACATTGTCTCTTTTTGAATTGATAAAGTTTTATTAATTCTTCCTCCTTATTTTCTTTTTCTTTCTCGGCTTGGAAGTTGAAGGTTTCATTTGCATTCTTTTAGAACCTCAACCTTAAAAACTGATCATGCATATTAAATAAAGTCAAAAGTTGTTTTCCACAATCATATTTCTTAACAACATTTAAGTCTAAGTCTTATACATAGAATTTTTAGAGCTTATCATTAGACTTTTAACCACAACATTACCATATCCTTGATGGTAATATATGTCATAATGCTGTGTTTTCATGAAGCGTTCATGGGTTCATATTTTCTTAATTCAGGTGTATCTGAAAATTTATGTTGCCTTTATACTTCCTTGGCATATTGGTTGAGTACAGCATTGTTGGTTTACTTTCATTTCCCTTTGCACTGTAGACTGTTCTATGGTCTCTGAATATTCATGTGGATGTCTAAAGGCAATATGCATTCTCCACCTCATAAATGTCTTGCTTTTACTGCTTACATGACTGAAGAAGTCTATCTTTACCCTTGAATCTCAAGAGGTGGACTACTGTATGTTAGATTTCTTTCTTAAGAAATTTTTTCGTCCCGTTGATTGTGTTCTCTACTTAGCATACAAGAATTATTCTAGATTTTAGGTTTTACTTTTATTCCCTGCTCTGTGTCTATAGTTTTTTTTTTTTTTTTTTCTAGTTACTTTAATCACTTGGTCTTGTTTCTCTGCATTCACTTTATAGCCTTAAGGCTATGTTATCTGTTCTACTTATGTTATTTAATATTATCTAGGTTACTTATTTTACCTGTTATTTTCCAATTATTCTTTAATTATTTAATGCTGCTAATTCCCCTTCAGTTTTGTCTTAGCTCTGTATTTTCACTTTAGTCTGCTATTTTATTATTGTAAACTTAGTATACTGATACCTTGAATGTGTGTTTTCTTTAAGTTCTTCTCCAAGAAACAGTACAATATTTTTCTTTATTTTGTTAGGTAATATTTTTCTTCTAGAGCTGATTTTTTTTTTCATTTTTGTATGCCATCATGCCTTGCTATCTCCCTGATCATTCATCTTCCTCTTTCCTTCCTCTCTTTCTTTTGTCTGTTTCTTTCTTTCTCTTTTATTCCTTCCTTTTATAATGGCATATTTGCAGCATGACATGCTGCTTTCTTTTTTCTATATCATGGTCTTCTAATTGTTATGATGCAGTGTGGGTAAATTTTTCAACCAAATTTAAAATTCACAGAGCTTCAGTTTAACACTGTTATTTCGCATTGCATTACTTTTATGTTGCCTAAGACCACGAAGTTTCAAGAGGAGAATTCAACCTAGGTCCTGTGATATTTTATATAAAAGATATGTTTTCCGTGCTCCTTTTTCCATTTTTTTTTTTTGTGTGTGTGTGTGTGTGAAATATATTGTATCAAGTTTCCGTACACTAAGTTGGCTGTGCAGCCTGCTTCTGTTCTGTGGTGGGTGCTCTTGCATTCAAAATAAAGTGGACCCTAGAGCCCTCCTTTGCTCCTGAGGTGGTTAGCCTAGGTAATTCTCTCATCACTTCTTCCAGCAGCCATTTCCACACTCTCTCCTCACACTGGAATGAAACACAAGTGAAAACCATTGTTTTTTATCACAAAATTTCAAGAATGACTGATCAGTTGACTATGAGGTTAGAGTTTGAGGGTTTAGGGCACTGCAGAGTAGAGGGGACTGAGGTTGGTGTTAGGGTCTCTACTAAATCCATGGTCTTTAGTGCACCCATTTCACCTTCTTCCCCTCTCTCAGAGGATTTGTGTTGTTTTTTTCAATGCATTGTCTTCAATTGCTTTGCTTTTCCCACTTAACTCTGGGAAGCATCGTTCAATCCTTCTTTTTTTTTTTTTTTTTGAACATTTTTCCTTCTGAGAAAAAGTCCTAAAGAGTGTTGAATATTTTTCCTGAGTCTTCTGAGGCTTGGGGGCTGAAACTAAAGCTTTGTCCACATTTTTTTCCTGGACTGTCTACACATCTCTTCAAGTTTATGTTTCAAGTTGAAAGAAAATGTTTTAAAATCATAGGAATCAGCGCATACAGGACATTCTTAAAATCACGTAGAATAGTGTTTCCTAATCAGTAACTTAGGTAGTTTTTCTGTTTCTGTGTTATTTTTGATAGTGTGTACTGTTAATTACTTGGTAAGAAGAAAAGCAATTTGCAACTAAAATGATGTACCCAAATTATGCAGCGAGCTACAGAGATACACTCGACTCTAGTTTTCTAAAGGCCCTTCTTACTGTGCTTTCTATTACAATCTTTTTTTTTTTTTTTTTTTGGTCTATTAAACTCCATAAAATAATACAGAGATTTTAAAAAATACGTATTTTAGTCTGGGTTCATTCACAAGGTAAGTTAAATAATAGATTTTTCAGCTAATATTTAAAGTAGATTATAAACAATCTAATATACTTCAGCTAGTTAATCAGGAGCAGGAATTTTTGTTTGCCGATTCATGGTGTTAAAAATGGAGATATTCTGCCCAATATTTAATAACGAAGCAAAAGTTTCATTAACTTTCAAAGGTCTGTCGTGTGTCCAACCATCAATATGCTATTATTACTTCCAATGCCTAATTTCTTATAACAAAAATATGTTTTCTTTTTTAATCCTCTGTCACTTTCCAAATCATCATTTTTGAGAATGTACCAATCAAAGGAAATTGTAATTCTTTGAGCCTTTCGGCTGTACTCTTTGTAACCATGGAAACCTAGCCAAACTGTTACCAAGGTTACCCTTCTGAAGCTGTGATTTCATTCTCATTATCAGTTTTTCCTAGGATTAATAAATTCATTGAAAATTTAACATAAATAACGCTATGTTTGTGTATGATATATTGATGACTATATAATTATTTTTAATTATCTTCCATTTAAAATTATATATAACTAGATTTGCAGTTCAAGGTGGAGAAACAAGCACACTCATGATTCTGAGCAATTGATGATCTGAAAACAGAATTAATTTGACCTTAATGCTGAGAATATTTTCCCTTTAGTGGTTCATATTTAGTAGCTTAAGGTTACTTGTACTTTTTTCTTTCATGTAACTTTGTTCTGAAGTATTGTATGCCATTATATTATAAATAATATTATTGGTCTTCACTTTTTGTAATCCACCTATGGATGAAATCCAAAGGTCTTGGTTATACATAAATAATAGAAGATAAATTATATAAACCTTGAAAACATAACAGCAGTTGTGTATGTGTACACACACATGTATATGGAGAAAGTGTAATCTCCTTAGATAGCTAATCTATATTGAGAATAAATGGATACTGTTAAATTGATAAATCAAGAATCTGAAGCATGATGTTAGGTTAATCTTATAAGTGTTTCTATGAATTTATAATATTTAGAAAGTTGAATATTTTTAGAACATTTTAAGATTATTTTCTGGCATCTATCCCAAGAGAAAGGAATAAATTGTTAAATAAGACAATGGAATCAGAGTTTGGAGAATGGAATATAAAACTCATATTTTAAAACTTTTATAAGGCTTGATATCATGTTTTGAGCACTAAGCACGTTAAATAAATTTAAAATCAAAATATTTATTGTTTTGCAATCTGTAGTAGCATTTCTCACAGCAAAAGGGAATGTCTAGGAATTTTTATTTCTCTCCTAATTGAAGATGAACATAAGCATATCTGCTAGATTTTCTACTATACTTTTTATTTATTTTTATTTTTTTGAGACGGAATCTCGCTGTGTCACCCAGGCTGGAGTGCAGTGGTGCCATCTTGGCTCACTGCAAGCTCCGCCTCCCGGGTTCACGCCATTCTCCTGCCTCAGTCTCCGGAGTAGCTGGGACTACAGGCGCTCGCCACCATGCCCAGCTAATTTTTTGTATTTTTATTTTTAGTAGAGACAGAGGTTCACTGTGTTAACCAGGATGGTCTTGAACTTCTGACCTCGTGATCCGCCCGCCTCGGCCTCCCAAAGTGCTGAGATTATAGGCGTGAGCCACCGCGCCCGGTCTCTACACTTCTTTTTAGATGGTCCCCTTGCTTCCCTTTTCCTATTAGGGAGATGCAGAGGCATATATCAGTAGAACTGAGATTCTGAATGTGGAGCATGAGCACAAGGAAGGGCTAGACATAAAATGCCTGAGTGTGCATGAGGAAGGGACCTCCTGCAGTCAGGGTACAAATAGAAACTCGATGACACCTTCAAAATAGAAGAAGATCCAGAATGCTCATTTGCAAAGGCATTATTTATAAATCTGTGAGTGTGGGACCAAGGACAATTACCCCTTAGTCTATTAGTCAATCCTAAAGAGAAATATGTGAATTAAAACAGGAATCGAGAAGAATAGAGTCATGGAAGTTGACCGTCTTGAGAGGGATCGAAACAGGGAAATAGCTACTCTGACCTCACTCTCTTCCCACCTTCCCATCTCCCGGCTCTTCACTGACTAAATGTCAACAAGAAGACAGAGGACATGAAAATTTTGTTTTGTAGGAGAAAGAAGTCAGTTTCCCTTGGCAGAGAACAGGGTGGGGATGGGTGGAGATGGACAGAGAGTGGGTGTATGGGGCTAAAATAAAGATCTGTCGTGGAATCCCTACGTTGAGACCCTTTTCTGATTTTGTTAGAACTGAGATGTTACTTTCATCTGTCATAAAAATCATTGGAATCAATGAGTTTTGCCCTATGTACAACTGAATAGCCTTCTCATAGATAATACGACATTGTATACTGCACAACCTGCAAAGCCATGCCTCATGTGTGAGCAAAAATTCAGAATTAGGAACCCAGCATGACTCCATGCATTGTGTCTTTTGCTTAAAATGCCCCCACTAACCAGTAAAATGGAGCTACTGTGATTTTAAAATTTATTACATCACCAGGGTCACACTGATAGAATTCAAAAGTGGGAAACCAGTCCCATCAAGGTGTAGCAGGTCCTAAAAGCCATTAATGGGAAATTCCTTCACATTTATTCCATTTTCTACAGTCCTCGTTTAGAATATGTACACCCATCGTTTGGGAAACACAACAAAATAATTCTTTTTTTTTTTTTAAGAGTTTTTTTTAATTTTTTTTTTAATTATACTTTAAGTTCTAGAGTACATGTGCATAACGTGCAGATTTGTTACATATGTATACTTGTGGTGTGCTGCACCCATCAACTCGTCAGCACCCATCAATTCATCATTTATATCAGGTATAACTCCCAATGCAATCCCTCCCCCCTCCCCCCTCCCCATGATAGGCCCCAGTGTGTGATGTTCCCCTTCCCGAGTCCAAGTGATCTCATTGTTCAGTTCCCACCTATGAGTGAGAACATGCGGTGTTTGGTTTTCTGTTCTTGTGATAGTTTGCTAAGAATGATGGTTTCCAGCTGCATCCATGTCCCTACAAAGGACGCAAACTCATCCTTTTTTTATGGCTGCATAGTATTCCATGGTGTATATGTGCCACATTTTCTTAATCCAGTCTGTCACAGATGGACATTTGGGTTGATTCCAAGTCTTTGCTATTGTGAATAGTGGCACAATAAACATACGTGTGCATGTGTCTTTATAGCAGCATGATTTATAATCCTTTGGGTATATACCCAGTAGTGGGATGGCTGGGTCATATGGTACATCTAGTTCTAGATCCTTGAGGAATTGCCATACTGTTTTCCATAATGGTCACAATGAGATACCATCTCACACCAGTTAGAACGGCAATCATTAAAAAGTCAGGAAACAACAGGTGTTGGAGAGGATGTGGAGAAATAGGAACACTTTTACACTGTTGGTGGGATTGTAAACTAGTTCAACCATTATGGAAAATAATTCTTATTAGAGAATAATGACTTTAAATAAAGATTGTTTTCTTAAAATAAGCCTAAGGTGTATCTCTACATCCCTTGTTTCATGTGAGAAAGGGAGTACTTGAAGAAGGAAAAGAGAAGGAAGAAAATTCACATGCACTTAACATATTTTGCATCAGATGCTACAATAAGGGATTGCTTGCGCGCGCACGCACACACACACAGATTTAATTACAGTGAATTGATACAGTGAGTAATTTTCTCTTAATTTCATAAATGCTGTGTATGTTTTCTACAAAATTTGGTTCCAGCCACGTTGTTGATTGTTTTTCAGTTGAAAGTGATTATGAGCCATAAAATAACCCAAGTTGGAAAAGGAATGAAAGGTGATAAACTAAGAAACTAGATCAACAGGTTGCTATTCACATAAAACTCAGTATTACCTATTTTGCTCCACAAACAAAGATCCATTAAGTCATTGAAAGCCAGATAGTTTATGAAACAAATATGCGATCCCACGTGAGCAGTTCCTTCAGAAAGTGAAAGTGAGAAAGGGAGTACCACCAGACCTCTCAGGCTAAAGATTATTTTCATGTTCCTGTTTAAAACCTGGCATTTGTCAATTTTAAGGAGTTCTCTTATTGTCTTCTTACATTTATCAAGATAATAGCTTTAAGAAATTTATTATTCAATTAATAAGCAAGCATAATTTGTCCCTTTACTGTATAAATACATTTTCATGTCTATGCTGAATCTAGAAGTAATCTGTGATTTTATCCAGGCAGACGGAGGTGTGAAACCTGTCTATCAAGTAACACAGAATGCCTTAAGTGGCTCTGCCACCAAGATATCTTGATAAAAGAATGAGGGGATTATAGTCATCCTGTTGTGCTACCACACACCAGGTCTTAGTCTTTCTTTCCATTTTTTTGTACACATATAACCCTCCATAAAAGAGGATAATTGGATTGTTCGTAACACAAAGGAGGTAATGGATATTGCATTGCATGCATGTATCAAATATCTTATATTACTCATAAATATATAAGCCTACTATGTACCCCAAAAAATTAAAAACAGAAATTTAAAAATAAAAAGAAATAAATCAAACAATTTAAAAAAAGAGTGAGAGGAAAATAATTCAAGATAAATTTATCTTTTATTTATAACTAAAATAGGATTTCCCAAGGAGGAGACCATAGGGAATCTCACAGAAGCCCATCATCCGCCTCCTCCTTATTGGCACGCTAGAGGAAAGCGAAGGGTCAGACGATCTTCCAGTTTAAATCAATGATGAAAAACGAACTATATGTGAGAGTTTTCCATTTTAAAAATTATTATATATAGAAAAAAAGGAATATGTAAATTTTCATCTAATTCATTTGGACTGTTTCAATTTATTTACATTTGAACATATTAGTGTACAAGAGAACGCAAGAAGAAAACCCATTGTTAAGTAAAACAAACAAAACAATGGCAAGGAAGAAATGTGAAAATTGTAGTAGGATCTGGCCAGGATTTGGTTGCAAGTATTTGTAGATAAGGAAATTGAAGCAAGGGCTTATACATCATCTCTATTTAATTTTTTCCCTCATATTTTATCTTCTTTATAACCAAGAAGAATCTGAGAAATGTTACATTAGCTTTGGAAGTTGTTCCACAGAAGACTAATTAAAACAGAAGTAGTAGATAGTGCTACGGAGTTTTAAGGAATGTCCAGGGCTTATCTGCTTTATCTCATTAACCTCAGACACATTTTATAAGTAATTTGGGCAGATAAACTTAGAGGAAAGGTGGCTCCATAAACTATTTCTAGTAATTCATTGTAATGTTTTCTTGACCTCCCATTCCTGGCATGAAGATCATAAATCTGTGTGGAATGCTTTGCTCAGGATTTAAATATCATACGGCAGAAAATGTGAATAAATATTTTCCTAATTTGCAGCTCTGCAATGTCAAATGCTTTGTCTTTCATCTGAGTAGAAGCTTCCTAAGACATGTGTCAATATTTGCCTTGTCAACTTTCTCTCACCACCCACCACCCACCATTCTCTACTGACACAAGTGCAATCTGCTTCCACTGGCTATTTCAAAGGTCTATCACTTCTCTGAAACTGCTGTTTCCAAGGTAACATATGGCACTCTGGTTGCCAAACCTAAATATGCTTTGAAATCCTTACTCACTTGACCTCTCTTGGCATTGACTATTAATAACTCCCTTGTTTCAAAACACTTTCCTTCTCCAGCTTATTTGATAGTGTTTCCTCCTAGTTTTGCTATTATGACACTGAGGGCTTTCTTGTTTTTACCTAACATTTAATTTTGGTGTTATCTATGCTTCATCCTTGATCCCCCTTTTAATTTTTTCATTCTATACCCTCTCCCTGAACAATTGTATCTACATGCTGGCTCTAATCTCTATCAACTCAAAAATCTATGATATTAGCTCATACGTCTCTTCTGATCTTCAGATTTCTATAAAAATTTTTATAAAATATAACAGTAATTATCCACATTGATTACTCAAAAAACTCAGATGGTCTATAAATTATACACACACATATACACACACACGCACACACGCACACCATCACCACCACCAATTCCATTGTTAATCGGATTTTTAACAACAATACATCTCTGTTATAGCCTTTCTATGGACCTGTCATGGTCCTGGACAAAGTACTTATAATCAAATGAAATACACACATGACCTTTTGAAGCTCAAAGTCCAGAGACCCTCAGCTCTCTCTTAGATCTATTTCTCAGAGGCTACCATGCCAACTTGTCCTTCCCCAGCAAAGCTTTTGTTATGCTATGCTATAACTGACTATTTCCTGAAGTTCATTTCTGTCAAAAGGACAGAAACTCCCCCTATCCTGTTTCTTTCATCATAACTTGATAAAGGTTTTGAGTGAATTTTCCCAAGTGCCACATACCCACTGTCTTAGTGTGTTTGGGCTGCTAAAACAAATACCATAAACTCAGAAGCTGAAAAACAACAAAAATTTATTTCTCACAGTTCTGGAGACTGAGATGTCCAAGATGAGGGCACTGGAAGATTTGATATCTGGACATTAATCCCATCCATGAGACCTTCATCCTCATGACCTAATCATCTCCCAGAGATCCTTTCTCCAAATGCAATCATCTTGGGGGTTAAGATGTTAATATATGAATTTGGAAGATAGAGGACTCAAACATTCAGATCATAGCACCACCCACATGACTATTACATACATTTGATGTAAAAGGAAAATTCTTGCTTTCCCTCAATTAAATGAGTTTTATTTTTATACTTTGACAATGGTTCTACGAGCAGGCCAAGAACATTCTATATAGCCATTCATAGTATGTGTCTGATATTTATAAACCAAATAGAAGGACTCATGTAATGCAGGTGACTTGATAAACATGTGGCCTATATGACCAAAGACTTTTAAATGTAGCTTTCGATGTTAAAGAACTATTAACTTCGGAAATCATCTGGAATTTATGTGTGTGTGTGTGTGTGTGTATGTGTGTGTGTGTGATTCTAGCTAGGATGTAAAAGAAATGATACAGATTTTCTTGACTTTTATTTAAAAATTCTTACGATGTATTTTTATTGGCCTTAGTATTGCAGTGAAAAGCCCTGTTTATTGATATTAGCCTATGCATCATAGTGAAAATATTGATCATATTTTAAGATTTTTAATTATGCTAAAGTAAGGATATTCTGTGAAAACTCTGAAATTATATATAAATATTGGCATATGTATATACAAATTTATTTTTTGGTGAAGGCTCAGTAGCTTTTATCAAATTCTCAAAGGGGTCTGTGTTTCCCAAATGTTAAGAACTAAAGCCACAATACTCTTTTGCTCTGTGTTGTATTCTACAATTATTACCGAGAAAGAAGAATTTTCAGAGAAAATGCCAAATGAATAAGCCAAAATGTCTCTTTTGTTCTTGAAATTTACACTACACAGAAATGCAAGCTCTCTTGATGTTGACCCTACAAGGGCATTTCTATTTGTATCTGAATAGATTTATATTCAAATTTGGAGAGTAGCCCATGTTCCATTACCATGCAACCCACAACACGGTTGAGATTGCTAATTAGGGTACAAATTGTGGTGGTATTTCTGGTGACCTGGACATGTGTTCAATAGAAACAGAAATGAGCCCCTCAACTCATTTCACATAGGCCAGAAAACATCTGCCAGATGGTTATAGCTTTCAGTAACTATTAAACAGGATCACATTTGAACAAATGACTTAGATATATAGTGTTTGAGAGCTTACTCTAAAATTTCTAACATATCCATAGAGATTAGTCTTAATGAAAAACTACATTAATCTACCTCATACATTGTAACTAGCCTAAAATGAATAATTCCTTCTCATTTTAGCCAAAATCAAGATAAAAATGCTCTTTATACACTTTTGTATAATGCTGACAAAACATCTGGGAGATTTATTGATATAAGGGTATCTATTAGGACATCAAAATTAATTTCAATTCCCTGCGGTATCTCATCTTAATTAACAAATCCATGGTCCGGTTCTATTAATTGGCATGTTGAAGGAATAAGTTTGAGATGAATTTAATTCTAACAAAGCATTTATCTTCTATAATAATAAAAAGGACATTAACAATCTCAGTCTAATTTGTTTTATACTTTTAATAACAGTCTTGAAATTCCATTCAGAAGAGCAATATAAGTAATATCTATTATTTTTAATTTAAAGTTTTATTTTGGGTGTGTATATTTTTTAAAACCTTCATTATTAGAGGCACCGTATTTCTAATGTTACACCTTTTAAATATTACTAATGTGAACACAAGTTCATTAAACATGTTATATCATGAAATTGTATATGAACTATATATTTATTTCACTCTGAGATAGGTTTTTTTTTTTTTTTTTTTGATGTGCCACTGAATATGACAGAAAACAGGTAGAATCCATGAATAATTTCCTGGTCTGACCAAACATAAAATTTCTGCACACTTATATATTTTACCCTAGATTACTGTTACTGGTATGTCCTTGTATTTTGTCTTAAATACAGCTAAAACATTTTAGGCAGCAACATAATTAACAAATTAAATTAATAGTGCATCTGACAGCATAGTGAAAGTTCTGATACAATAGAAAATATTGAACAATTTGAAATAACTTTTGTCATATGTCAAGCCACAAACAATGGCTTCAGGTGGTATTAGAGGAACTGGGTTATATATACCTAAGTGGCACCATTCTGAAACTACTCATTGAACTTTTCCATTCACATATCTGTTTTGTTGTCTGTATGATGCCTTTAAAGAAAAAGGCATCATAGAGTTGCTCTCAAATAAAACTCTGATATTAAATTAATATAAAATACAAAACTGTGGATTTTTATATGGTTTCAATTTTTGACTCTGTCGTAGTTATAACCTATACTGTATGTTGTCACAGTTAAACAGACTGATAATAAATATTTTAGGCTTTGTGGGCCAGTCAAGAGGCAAAATCAGGAATGTTTTACAGGTCTTTTTGTAACAAATGGGAAAATAGGTTTCTAAAAATCTTATTTATGAAATTATAAAACGTAAAAATTGAAGATAATTTTGGGGAATCCAATCCTACTAATTAAGAGGGTGGAATTATCTTTTAGAATTACTATTTCATTTAATTGGGGTTCAAAATTAGTGTTTTCTATGATCAAATTAAATTGCAAGTGTTCATCTGTTAATACTGATCTCTAATGAGATTTTGTGTATTTAATCTTTGAAAATATCTTTCATACAGACAGGTACTGACAAACACTGATATTAACTCAAGAGCATATGGAAAGCACTTAAAGAGTTCTGATAGATTCTTCTCTAGATACTGCCTTTTAGTATGTCACTGCATTTCAGATTATTCACTTAAAATTGAAGGTTAGATAGAACCTCCTTCCATTAAAATATGGAAATATCCTTTGAACTTAAAATGCAAATCAGGATATTCAGCTTTTATTTCTTATCAAAATTCACCAAATTAATGATGATTGTATCCACAAGAGACAATGAGGATCACTGTTGACACTACTGTTAGTGGCTTACCTAATACAAAGCCTTTTATTCTCATTGTATTTATTGACAGTAAGTCACTGAGTTAGTTCAGGTCCCCAAGGAAGCAGACACAAAGATAGAATTTGACATGCAAGAAATGTATTGGGGAAAACTTCTGTAAGGGACAAGTGTAAAAGAGCTGGAGGAGATGGGGAATTCTTGGGACTATACATAATGCTGTTCTGACCCACATGAATAAAAGTAGAAATTAGCGTCTGCAGTGTAGTTTGTAGAAAGTTTTGGTCAAGCCAACGTGGAGTGCTTGAGCCAAAGCCACCCATTAGAGGAATTTCTCAAGTGTGACCTCAGCATAATAATGTTGGCAGATTTGGGTGCAACAGTTATGGCTGTCAGTCAATTACAATCCCTTTAGCAAGAGGTCTGAGTGGTGCATTTTCATGGCTGCCATAGCCCACCACTTCCTCCAAATAGATTTACTTCTCTACCCAGGTTTGGGAGAAGTTGTATCTTTGTTCCCAGGGGTCTTTCCTCTAATAGCCCCAGTCACTGCAGTGGATCTTGGGCTGCAGTTGGTACTTACTCGTTTCCATCTACAAAATCCATTCTAAATCCCTGTGCTCAGCTATCACATCGGTAAATATTGATTGATTGCCTGGTGGTGTGAGTCAAATTTTCATTCCTGAGGATCTGAATGCTTGATGAATATATCCTACTCAAGCCTGGGTTGCTGCATGATAAATGGGCAAGGGAGTACCAGGAGGTATTTATGTGAATAATTTGAGTTCCATGTGTTTCTCCTTGTCCCTATTGCAAAGCAAACAAACAAACAAACAAACAAACACACCCCTACCTTCACCTGCTGCTCAGTGTCAATTATTCTTGTTAGCATGTTGATTACTATTCTTGTCATTTGGTCCCTGGATATAAGGAGACTTGGAGGACATGGTGTTCTGGGCAGTTGTAGCTTATAATTTAATAAGACTCTTGCTGTTTTATGCGGTAAGAGGATGCTCTTGTGGGATTTCATGACCCCCCTTCCTGTACAGCCCAGAATTGTAGAGATGAGCAGCACAAAATCCTCCAGTGAGTAATTAGGAGTGATGATAAGTGGGGTCACTCTTGTGTATATCTTTTAGTTCTTGAATCCGTGTATTTTTTACTATTGAGGACAAAATACCATACTGAGGTCTCTGTTTTAATTCATATAAAACATACCAAAGAATGGCATCCCATCCTTTCAGAGAATTACTTTTGGGCTGGTACTAAATCTCTGCCTTTAAAAGTTGTTCCAGGCTTTGATAAAACCAGCCGCTTCTGGATGTTAGGTATATGATTTAATCTGTAGTTTCTATGGTCATAGGCCCACTCTTATACCTCTGCTCTGTAGAACCCCTGCTCAGATTCTATGCTATGTGAAATTCTTGCTTTTAGATTAGAAATTCCATAAATTCTTACAAAGTGACCGATTGAAATTGTGTAGGTAAAAATGGCAAAATCAAACCTAGAACAGGCATATATCCCTCTAAGAGAGATGTACTGATGGCCTTTCCAGTACGGGAGGGACCAAGTGGTTGATTGCTCTCCCCAACTAATAAGGCCATATTGATGGGCCATATTGATGTCAAGAACTGTGGAGGATCTGACATTTTACCTAATTTTTCAGTAATTAATTTGTCTGCCATCGTCTCATCGATTTTGGTAGAAAAGTTGAGACTCTTGGATAAGAGACAATGTGCCATTTAATACTTAAAGCAATAGCATTAGTCAGAGGATCATTTAAAAAAAATTAATATTGTTTTCAATTGACAAATCACAATTGTATTACATTTATGGAGTACCATGTGATGTTTTGATACATGTATAAAATGTGGAATGATTAAATCGAACTAATTAACATATCCATCATCTCATTTAAGATTTCTTGTGTTGACATATTTGAACTTTACTCTCTTAGATATTTTGAAATATACAATATATTACTACTGAGTATAGTTACCCAACTGTGCAATAAATCTCAAAACTTATCCCTCTAGTGTAGCAGAAACATTGCACTTTTTGACCAGCAACTCCCCATTCCCTTGTTCACCAACCGAACCCCCAGCGTCTGGTAACTCTCTTCTTCTAAAAGTAATCATCATTTTTGTTCTGGTTTCCCCAGCTCCAATTCCCAAAGAGGTTTGTGAGAAGGAACACACATGCAGTAAGCTAAACTACAGGGCAATTTTAGGGAACACAGGTATTTTATGTGACAAGTAACTTGTATTTTTTCCCTAGAGGGAGAAGTAATTATTTTACCAGATAGTGAACAAACCTGCCCTTTCCTCCAACGAAAGACATGATCTGTCTTTCAAGGTTATTTGCTATAAAAACACCCTTGAAAAGATGATTCTGAACAAAAGCGAGCCACTGCAGACATGCAGGCATGTGAGAGACACATGGAGAATTGTTTTTCAGCAATCAGGTGCACAGTTGGTCTCTGTTGTTGAACGAGTTACACATTCAGAAAGAGGAATAGCTCTGTAGAACTTGGTAAGTGGACGTCTATGCTCATGGATCCCTATGTCGTGTCCGTCTTTGCTATTATGACTATTCCTTTAATATACCCTCTGTGACAGATCTGGGGTTGTCGATGATGATGTATGCTAATGTCAGTTAGTCAAGTAATTTTGACCACTTGTTTTTCCAGTCCCTTTCCATAGTGTATGATTTGTGGTGAGCATTAACATTGACACAAAAATATACATACCTTCTGCCCACTCCATATAGCCAGACACATAACTCTACCCCATAACTTTTTGTCTTGATCCTTTCCTTCTGGTTCCTTGACAAGAAAGCCAGGCCACTGGCTAGTGTCAAAGAATCTGTGTCCAGAAGTGGACTCTGTGTCTCTTCTTCACAAAATAGATGAACAGGTATACTGCTTGCAGCTCAGCGTGTTGGAAAGTTTTCCATCTGTAATAGCTTCGAGACTACACATGAATATGACTGCAACGTAGTACATGTTCATTTTAAATTGATATCCTGTGCTAACCCATTAATAAACCAAATCCAGGGACCCTCCTTCAGCTGGTCATATGCCACCACTCTGTGCAGACATAGTGTACTTATGGAGATATATACAGATATTGTGGACAATGAAATTAGCCACAGTAGCTACTGGAGATTAGAAAAAAGATATAGAAAAGACTTGGGTCTCAGCCAAATCATATCAGAGATTCTGAAAAACTAAATAATTTTTAGTAGTCTAATTGACCACGAAATTATTTTAGATTTATATCTTCGCATACATATAGAAATTACTTTGCATATTTCTTAGTTTATAACTTATATAGAACTTTTGATATACTCTATGTTAGATAAATATAAGTATGTTGACTAGGCAATATATTATAATATCAAAGTTTATTTTGAGCTTTTATTCTTGGAAATCTATTCTGAAGTGTCTTACAAACTTTTTTTGTTTATATCAATCTGCTCTCCTAGGAAATGATTCCAAATTGTAGCCTTCAGGATGAGCAAAGAACATACTTCAAAAATAAAAATTATCTTCCTACAAGAGAACTGCTTTTGCAGTTCGTGCAATAGCCACCTTCCTGTTCCTCTTTTCTTCAGTTCACACAGACTTAGGCAAAATTACATCACGTCAGTTTTCTGCTTGAAATTCTTCAATGGCTTATGGATGCCCTTGGAAAAAATGTCAAAACGTTTTACTATGACCTTCTAAGCCTTACAAGTTATGTTCCATTCTTAGCTCTCAGGCTCATCTTCCTCCCTTCTCCAAGTTTCTGTCTTAACTCCAACAACTATTGGTAA
Source organism: Rhinopithecus roxellana (assembly GCF_007565055.1). Taxonomy (NCBI): domain Eukaryota; kingdom Metazoa; phylum Chordata; class Mammalia; order Primates; family Cercopithecidae; genus Rhinopithecus; species Rhinopithecus roxellana. Next base: position 110,739,948 of record NC_044549.1, on the reverse strand, counting down.
TGGCAAAAACTGGAAATAACCAAATATACATCAATAAGGAATAATTTGAATTAACTTTGGTATAGCCACACAATGGAGTTCTATGGAAAACTTCATTTTCTCTGTGTGTGTGTGTATTTATTATATATGTATATATAACACACCATATATGTATATATTATATAATATATGTATATATAGCATGCAATATATGTATATGTTATATATGTATATATAGTATACAATATATGTATATATTATATAATATGTGTATATGATATACAATATATGTATATATTATATGTATACAGGATATACTATATGTGTATATCATATGTATACATAATATACTACATATGTATATATCATATGTACACACACATATGGATGTGCATTATGTGTGTAAATATTCTATGCCACATATGTTATGGGTGTGTATTCAAATACAACCACAAAATAATATATACCTATGGGAGAAGAGGAAACAGAGTGCAGGAGCAGGGCAGAAGGGATAGGCTATCAGCTAGATGTCATTGAATATATTTTGTTTTGTAGATTTGGCTTTTCAACCATCTACTTGTTTCAATGATTGTAACACTAATTTAAATTTAAAAGATTCAATGCTGAAAAGCCAAACTCAAAATGCAATAAGTCTAACTAAATATTATTGGTTGCATAATCACACAGAAAATAGAAAAGTTATTCTATTCCTGATGACTTAGACTCTCCTTGAATTTATTTGTTTTATAATAGGTCAAACTTCTTTTTGTTTTTTGCTGGATCCTTTTTGCAAACACTTCATGTGCTGCTACTTGGAAACCTCCCTGGGTCAATGTGGCTTATAAGAAGTATACATACACATGCTTGCCCATCCCACACCCATCATTCATATGTCAAGATGCCTCCTGCTGCATTTTTAACTTTCACACATTTCCAATTGAGAATCAGTCACTGACTCTAGCAACCCATGAACTCCCAAAATCTGAGATCAAGTTTTCCAAGTGATAGGGTTGAAGCTCTCCTGTTGTTTTGATGTGACTAGGAAGCACATTTTCCCACTTTCTACAGAGCTGGAAAATAGCATGGGTCTCTAACAATTCTCTCCAAAAACCTGTTCTCTCACAGTCATCCAAGAATCACTATCCTCACTGCCTCTTATACACCCTTGTGGTAGGTGACGGGCTAAGGTGTCTGACTATTTTAGGGCTATCATTTAGCAAGTCCAACACAGTTTCTCTGATCTCTCTTTTAAACATGGGAAGGATTATCCTCTTTTGTTCTCAAAGCAAAAGCTTTGGAGTTTCAACTGAGAGTGAAGGTGCAGGAATTGCAGGCCTGATGGTTGAACAGCTCTGGACAAATTTCGACAACCATCACAGCAGACTAGACCACAGACCTTTGGCAAACTACCAGACTGCCAGCATTTGGCCACACAGCCACCTTTAAGAATAAGCATCCAAAAGAGTACTTCATGCATTTTAATGGTGATAAAGCCAGATGTTCTCCTTATGAAAAACAACCAATGAAAGATAATATGGATTTGAGCAGAATGACATGGAGACTTTCCTTATTGCACATGAAACACACATCCTAAAGTTAACAGAATAGAGATGGAAAATGCCTGATCATCAATGTAACTGTTGATGGGAAATACATAATGTCCATAACTTAAAAAAAAAGTCAAGATGTTATTTACCCTTGTGATGTGTATGAAAAAGCACATAAATTAAACATACAAAGTAAGTTACAACAAAATGGTAAAAAATTAAAAATCACTCTCACTGGAGATTAGAAAATGAGAGTTCTTTGATAATTCAGCAAAGTAGGCAATTTAATTTGTAGAATAAGTATCCTTCTCTTTTTAAAATAATTTGTATAACTTTTTTTTGTGAAGTGCTAAGCATCATCTTGATCTTAAATTTGCATAATGAAATAAATCTAAAACAATTGGAAAAAATGTAATCAGAATATGAATCTGCTCTAAATGTAATCATGACTGTGATAAGTAAATATTTGATTTTAAAACATTGGTTAACTTATTTTTGAGGCAAATATTATGTGAAGAGAGAGTAGATGCAATGGAAGAATTAAAAAATTAAAACAACATGACCAGTGCTCATTACATGCAAATGTGTGAACCAGTTGGACCTCAAACCCTGTATACAACGCCCCTCAAAATGCATGTTCACCTCAAGTGGGCTCTTTATTATCTTTAAATACATTCTTAAAAACTAGCCTTATTTGACACAGTCTAGGGCGAGGCACAAAAAGTTTAACTAGAATAGGTAACTGATTTTATGTCTAAATTATCAAAATGTACATAATGCATGTATAAGCTATGTATAAAAAATACAGTGTACACATATACTAGAACTAAGGATATTTGCTACTTTGAAAGTGAAATATTTTCCTCATGTTTATTTTTTCAAAAGGATGTAGATTTTACCTATGTCTATATTATAAAAAGGTATGCTCAGGAGTTGAAGGTAACTTTTTGTTGTGGGGAAAAAACCCTCAAAAGACTTAAAGGGAAGTCTTTTTAAAACAAAACAAAAACATATTAAAATGTATTGACTCAGAGTTGGGATGGTAAATATTAGGTATGAATATTAAGTAATTTAGGTTGGATGGTGTATTTATTCAGTGAGGGAGTAGAGATTGTGGTTGACTTACCAACATCTGTGCATTCCTCACATATATGTAGGTGTCATGAGACTTACCAAATTGTCCCAAAATCCAAGAGGAGATACTTGAGGGTTCCCAGGCAATCCTGAAATTTCTGCTTCTCTTGTCAGCTTTCAGAAACTTAGGTATATGGCAGCCAGTGCATTGCATTCCCCTGGTGACATTGCTGGTCATATAACCTAGCTAGCCAAGTTTGTCCAATAGAATGAAATTTTGGTGTGTTGTTAGGGCAGAGGTGTTTTCTTTCTTTTGAGCTAGTTAGGAACAAGAAAATATGTGGCTTTGATTGGTACTGGTAACTATCTTAAAGCCACGAGGCCAGAAACTGCCTTAAACTAAAGCTGCTAATGGCAGAATGGAGAGACCAAAAGAGCTGGTCCTTAATGACAGAATAGAACAGACAGATTATTCAACCCTAGACTGTCTAATATAAAGGCCCCCAAATTTCCTTTTCATTTAGGCCATTTTGAATTAGCTTCTTTGTAAAATGTAGCTGAAATTATCCTAACAGATCTATAATTAGGGAAAAGTTTGGATCTCTGATATGTAATAGTGGCCAAGAACAGATAGCTAATATTCATTACACTAAAATAAATACTTAAATTATTTTTTACTTACTTAGTTTTGCTTTTTCTTTAGATACACTAATCAAGCATTTAGCTAAGTGCCTAGCACAATGTCAATGTGTGTTTAATAGAAAGCATCTATACAAGTAAAAACGGAAACTATAAATATTCATAATTTTAAAATTAAGAGGAGAAACTTTCAGAACAGAGCCACCTAGTGGGAAGAAGAATATGCCATGAAGACAAAAACTTATTATTTGTTTTGGTATTTCAGAGAAGTTCTGTGGAATAAAATTAAAGATGCAAGTAATAATTATTTTCATAAGATATAAATAGTATAAAATACTTTTCTAGTAACTTGTACTTAACATTTCATCTTTCACAGTTAAATGGTAAATGAAATAATTTAATCTATAATTATTTAGATTTAAGTATATAATATTAGCAAAGCATGAGAATACCTGTGTTTGTGTGTATGCCAAAGACAAAATTTCTCTGTACAAAATTTTTATAATGTTCTTCCCCTCTTCTCTCTACAACAAGTCAGCAGGAAAAAACTTATTCCTTAGCTTTTTTATATCTCAGTCATCCTATGTGAAAATTACGGTTACAAATGATTCCTCAGATGGCTGATTTGTGGAACAACACCGAACAAGCATCCTAAAATTCTTGGTTAGCTCTAAATTAAAAGAAAATTTCTAATGACACATTTTTTCTTATGAAATAAATGCATTTTTAAAAATATTCTGAAACATCAGTGAAACAAGCAAATATATCTTTATTTTGCAAATATATATAGCAGCCTTCTATCATGTTTGAATTTCTATACTATAACTGCTTCATCTGCTTTGGGGATGCACACACAGATTTTGGGATCTTGAGTACAAGTGGAATCAATGTACAAAAATGTTTATGAATAATTCAGTATATTTTCTTTCATCTTTGCTCTGTAATTTCAAATATATATATTTATACATACACATAAACACACACATCTATATATATGACTATGATGTTCACAGTAACCTGTTACTTGTTATGTGGTTAATCATTTTTCATGTCTAATTAATTTGCTTAAAATGCATATTTCTTATTACATCCTCTTGAACGCTAGTCATGCAAACTGTAATGTAGTCCTAATTTTATGTATTTATGTATGTGTGTTTTATACTCATTACTTTCCGATTGATTTCTGAATGATGGAGCATGTATTTTTTTTAAGCCAAAATATTGCTATTGGACAGTTTTTGAAATGTGGTGTGCAGCTTTCTCTTTCAGTAGTGGTGGGTTTGTAAAAATAAATTAATATTTTTCTTGAATGAATTTCCTTATGATGCAGGGTACCCATATGTGAGAGGTCTGGCACCTTGCCCTCTGATTGCAGAATGATACAATGACATTAGTTAATTTCTAAGAAGATAGCATCTTTGATCTGGATTGTATGTTAATATGTAGAGAAGTTATCACTCTTATCACCTTATATGTCAGTGAATGAATAAATAGTGCATATATGAGAATACTTCAGAAAATGAGTTAACTTGCCCTACATATGAAGTTACAGATATAACTTGAAGGTATCATATGGTAGAAAAATAGTCACTAGATTTTATTTTTATCACAATAATTAATTAAATATGACCTCTTGGTTCTTTTAAATGTTGTGGACCCAATTGTTTGTCATCAATATCATAGACAATTGAAGATTCTCTCAGAAAGCCACTTTGGGCCCAGCTGTCAGGAGAACAAGAATGTCTTATTTCCCCACTCTAGGCATTTCCATTAAAGGATAATCAGATTCCCACAAACCCTAGGGCTGTTTGCCATTTGGATGCCAGGAACAGCTGTGGAGTCCAGAAGGTGTCCTACTAGGAAGGGGTTTGGGGGACTGGTTGAGGGAGAGGCCTTAGGTTTGGAACAGATTAGGGAGACAGCTCAGCTCTACAACGTAGTATTCAATAATACATAACTGTTCTAAGGGAGAGGGTCATCATATTCCTCACATATTGAACATTTAAATTTAATAGAATGTTTTAAAAGGTTGAAATAATGTATGCAGTGCACGTAGAGTAGATTATATTTGAAAATTAACATGGACACCAAATAAAATTGAAAAGGTATATTGATTCATACTAAAATGGAGGTAGTTGGTAGGGGTTTAGGTAATAATTACTTTAGAAGATAGACCTTTATTTACTTCATATTTTAGGCATTTTTTTTTAACTCAAGGAGATTTCCACTCTCAAATGCTGGTTTATCTGTATTTACATGGTGAAATGTTGCCATCATGTGGCTAGTCTGTCTATCACACCTGCTTTCCTCTGGGAGAGATTGTATTTTGGGCTATTTTTATATGGTGCCTGAATGTTTGGGTTACGTTATATGGTGCCCATTTTATATGGGCATGTATGGTGTCTATTGGGGTAATTATTTCCATAAAATAGAAAATATTTAAGCATATTAATTCGAAATAGACATTAAAATAAGTTTACTGTTACTGTCACTCAATTGGGTTTTACTTTGTATCTTCTGGAGCTCTTAGAAATTTTCCTTTTCAACGGGCAAATTATACAAGTTGTAAATCTTAAACCCTTTGGAAGTGCCCTCTTAAGAATCCAGTTTCTTTTTTCTAAATGTCTGTATCTACTCTGAAAATCACCACAAGTTACCAACATTTCCATTAATCTGTATACAATTTGGAAACTATTTCTGACGCATATCCTATTATCAACAATAGGGGGCGATATAATGTCATGTTTTTGGTTTTCTCTATGAAAGTATTTTTCATAGTATGGACCTTGTTTTTTTTTTTTTTCTTGATAACAATGCTTCTCTAAAATGAAAGGCATATTTGTTTTATTATGACAGTACTGGCAATAAATATCAGCCTCATTATAAATATTGGGAGATGTAATTTCTTAGAGAAAAATTCTATGCCAATTTATTAGTATTTCAATACATAATGCATTTCTAAATTGATATAAATATCCAAATAAATTTATATTTAATCCAGAGATAATAGTTACCAAACATAAGTTGGCTTGGTTTCTCATTAAATTGAGAAATTTTACCTTTTCAAGTGTTTTCCATTAATCTTTTTCATTATATATTACCATGAAGGCAAAAACGTAGAGTTAAACTTCAATTTTAGGTTAAAATCATGAAACTATGTGCCTGGCTTTTTAAAAGTTTGAAATCTTTAGACAATAAACATACAAAATGTTAAAACAAAAATTTTTTCAAAGTTACATGATTTTCTTAAATCAACTAAGAAGTTCTTTCAATGTAGGGTATTTGGATATTTTTTATTGTCAAAGTTTATATGGGATTTAAGGTTCAGAAAGAATATAGGATAAAATAGTAATTTGTAAGTTAAATATTTAAGTTCAATATTGACAGTTTTGGATAGAAAAATATATATATTTCAATGGGAAGCATCTTTTCCCTATTTCTTCAAGTAGATACAAGTAAACTAAGGATAATACAACTCCCATGTAAAATTGTAATTTCTGTCTCCCTCTCAAATAGAATCACTGTTGTCAATGCTTTCAAATTTTTGTTAAAATTATATATATACACACATAATGTATATATGTATGCATACATAAGTATTAAATTACTGTACTCTCTTTATCTTTTCATAAAAAACAAAACATTAAATAATATTCTAAAGTCAACTTTTAATTTTTTCCCACTCACAGTTCCCTTTATCAGATAAAGGTAATCTTTATTATGAATTTATTATACGTGCTAACTTTTTAATGATTTAAGTAAAAATGACTATATTTTTCAAACATGTTTCTAGGCATTAGGAGCCCTAATTTTACACCAAACAAAGGCATTTTAAAAAATACTTTATATCCATGTTTTAAAAATGTCAGGTTGGTTGCCTGAAATTAGCCATAATGCGAGAATCTACACCATGAAAATCAGCAAACTGTACATATCTCGGTTCTTTTCCCTTAAGTAAGGCTAGTGCAATTGTGGAACAGAATTTTTAATTGAATTATGATGTGATGAGAGTGTATATACACTGAATTTTGAAAACTTACTTTAAATATAAAGAAAATGCAAAATATCTCATTTATTAATAATTATGTTAAGAAGATATTGAAATGATACTATTCTGGATATATTGAGTCACATAAAATATATTATAATTAATTTATTACTTTTACCTAATTCTTCTTGCTTTTTAAATGCGGCTACTAAAATATTTAAAATAACATATGCAACTCACATTATATTTCCACTAGACAGCGCTGCTCTAGAAGGAATCATGTACTTTTCTTTCTGAGCCGATGAAGTTCTGGTGGTGTTGATTTGCCAATGGAAAGACTGTCGTTTTAGGGAATGTTATGGGACTCAATTTCAACCAAGGCCAGTTTGGAACAGGCTTTAAGTAGATATTATAGTGTATCAGCATAAAGGATTATAATTGAAGTCAGAGAGACATTGTTTGCAATTCCATCTCAGCCACTAATTAGCACAAATTACTTAAGGTCTTTGAACCACAGTCTTCATCTGACAAATTGGTATACAAAACATTTGTTTTATTTGGTTGTTATGGGGATTAAGTCAGATATTGTATGCAAAGCATTTAGGAGTACTCCAGAGACTGTGTTCAATATATAGCAGAATTTAAACATCATTATGATATTAGCAACCATTTTTTTTAAGGCAGACATTGAATGTGAAATTCTGACAAGATAGAAAATGTCCTACATCCTAAATCTCAGGTAGTCTTCTTTGAAATATTATACAAAAGCATCTTAATATTAATCAAAGGAGCTTCATTTTAAACAACAATTTTGTAGAGTTTATTATTGTTTTCCAAATTAATAAGCTAAAACAACTTGAATTTTCTAGAGTTTTTGAAATTATTTTTCTCCTATGTAAAAGTTAATGTAGTAATTTTAGTGAAAACATAATGCCTAATGGGATAAGCCTCTTAAAATGTAATAATGCATTGTTAGATTTTTGTGTACTTGTCAGAATGCGGTGCATTCCTTCCTGCATACTTATTAAGAAATCTGGGAAGTATAAATAATATTATTGATGTCATCTGATCATTAACTGATTGTAATGAATGATAAACAGGAGTTTTATTAGCATGTGATATTGAATTTGTTTTGAAATTTAGTCTCTTCTAATGATATGCTAAGTTCACATCCTTAATAACCTAGTTGTTGGCATTCTTAGGCCAGGTGTAGTGGCTCATGCCTGTCATCTTAGCACTTTGGGAGGCCTCGGTGGGAAGACTACTCAAGGTCAGGAGTTTGAGAGTAGCCTGGCTGACATGGTGAAACCCCATATCTACTAAAAATACATGAATTAGTCAGGTGTGGTGGTGGGCGCCTGTAATTCCAGCTACTCAGGAGGCTGAGGCAGGAGAATTGCTTGAACGTGGAAGGCAGAGGCTGCAGTAAGCCAAGATGGCATCGCTGCATTCTAGCCAGGGCAACATAGTAAGACTCTGTCTCAAAAAAAACAAAACAAAACAAAAATAATTTTTTTAAAAAAAATTAAAAAGGTGACTCTTAGTTTTCCATGTAATCTTCAATTTAGTCTTTATTTAACCTTGGCAAATGAGTGCTGATGTACAATTAGTAAAATTAGAAATTAAGATATATATTTAGGCTCTCAACTAGAAATATATTGATAGCGCTTACTACACATGTCAGTGTTGCTGGAAACAGTTTTATATAACCTCCCACCCTCCCAAATTTGCTCCTTTTGCAAAAGTGACCCATAAATTCATGGCTCAGGCACCATATCAACTATTGCTGAGTATCTTTGAGTCGAGTAAAAAAATTTATCTTTTTAATCAGATGCCTTCTGTTATATGTAAACTTTTTACAATGTTTCATTTTTTTTTTTCAGTAAGTCATAATTTGTTTTGTATAATCTAAGTTTCGGTGAAATCTCCATCCCTCAATGATCTTAACACATTTCTTTTTTTTTTTTTTTTTTTTTTGAGAAGGAGTCTCGCTCTGTCGCCCGGGCTGGAGTGCAGTGGCCGGATCTCAGCTCACTGCAAGCTCCGCCTCCCGGGTTTACGCCATTCTCCTGCCTCAGCCTCCCGAGTAGCTGGGACTACAGGCGCCCGCCACCTCACCCGGCTAGTTTTTTGTATTTTTTTAGTAGAGACGGGGTTTCACCATGTTAGCCAGGATGGTCTCGATCTTCTGACCTCGTGATCCGCCCGTCTCGGCCTCCCAAAGCGCTGGGATTACAGGCTTGAGCCACCGCGCCCGGCCACACATTTCTGTTTTTAAAGGTTACCTCTAGATTTTTTAAAATCCATGTTTTAAATTATAAAGGTAACTTAGACAAAATATTTAATGACTGTGTTTACACTTTTACTTCTGTCCTCTGATCTACTTATAATACTGAAAGATTATGCACAATGTTTGATATTATCTCCATTCCGTGTTGACAAGGTGCAAGGGTGCAACAGAATCAACTACTGAGAACAAATTTTTAAAAATAATTTAATAAGTTACCTGGAATAAGACAAGCTTTCTTGTTATGATAGAAATTTTTCAAATTTTTAAAACATGATTTTTAAACATTTAAATGTTTAAAAACATTTAAAAATGAACTGCTTGTAATGTACCACTTACATTTGACTCAGACACAAACAACTGAACATGTACAGATAGCTCAGTGCTCTTGACACCAACAAAAACATTGCCTAATACAAGAAAGAAAGACAGGTCTTTCTAATTGTGTAACAGTGGAAGGATACTTGCATAATTACAGGGCCACAGTAACAGCTGTGTACAACATCCACTACCATGCACTGCAGGCAGTAATTTACCCATGTACTTCCCATTCATATGAATGGAGCACAGTCGGGGGTGCCCCTTTTGAATCCTATATGTATAGCAGACATTTAAAGCAACTATCATTGAAGATTTCTTGTTTTAATATTGCTTAAAAATATGGCTTTTTAAAAATACTGGACTTTCCTACCCAACAGAGCTTTTAAGTGCTATACTTAAAGTATTTGTCACTTTGCTTTTCCTCTGAAATTATTACTTTATTATTTTCATATTCTAAGGCACATGTGAAGGGTAACAGCCAAGAACATCTTCTTGGTTGAGCTGTAGGTCTAATGAAAATATTTGATTAAACTTTGTCTTCCCATTAACGTTTCTAAATGTAGTAAGTACAGTAGCATTGAAAAAACTAGATATCGAATACACTTTTCGGGCATTTGTATATTATAAAATTGACTTCAGTAGTCATTTTACTTGAAAATATTTTCAAAACGTTTTTAGTATTTATCTACTTAGAAATTTCTGGCTCTCTAATCTCAACCTCAGAAGAGATTTGAGGACTAGGAAATAAACAAAATGACTTCTGCACAACTGAAGCTTCTGGCTTAAATCTTCACAGCAAAAAACCATACATTGTCTTCAGGAGAGATCCTTCCCCTTTCTCTTACTTAGCACACAATTATTATTAACAAATAAACAAGTAAGATATTTATTTCTTAATATACAGGCAATTAGAAACATCAAAACGTGAAGACTGGATAGGAAAAAAGGTTTATTTTTGTCTCTTACCAACTGAACTCACATTTCAACTAGTTTCTACAAGCTACCCAAGCCTCCAGCGTCGGGATCAATCACCTCATCATGTGGTATCCAGAACACTTTTAAAAAACAAATTCACATTATGTTCAGCTTTAGTACTGGGGATATTTAATAATTGATATGAATGTTGGTCAAGTGTAGAAGCAAAGGCTTGAAACTACTCACCTGTGCTGGTTACTACATCGCTAAGTTGCTGGATTCTAGGGAATTCCAGAGCATCCCAGCACCTTGGCTACTGGGGTAACAGGGAAGCACTCAGAGAACAAAGGCGGTAGTTATTTGCCAAACAATATGGAAATACATGGTATTCCAACAACCGATAAGTAAGTATGGGTGAAGATCTATTTCTTAATCATTTTAACATCTCCAGCTGACGGAAGACCAGACAAGTTGTTGGAAACTGAATAAGTAGTCTTTGGAACATTAAATTACAAATAGCATTTACCAAGAATCTGTTCTTGCAGTAAAGCAGAGATGCTAAAGAGATGGAAGTTAGCCGATGAAAGTAAAATTCATTATATCAAGAGATGTGGAGTCCTGTTATGAATGAAATTTAAAAGGCGTATTTTGGAATGTTTTGGATTTTATTTTTTTCTCTTTGGATAAAGCTCATGTTTTCCTTTAGTCAACCTTTCATTTACCTCTTCTCTGTTTGCCCGTTGGTGTCCTATTTAGTGAAAGAGATCCATGAAAGTTTGTGGAAGAAGTTAAGATTTGAGTGAGAAAACATTTCCAGTTATGACAAAGCCCATAGAATACCAAAGACTGTTTTCTTATTTTTATCTATAGAATCAATACAGATAATAATCTCCAAAGCAACCATGTGTCACTTAATGACAAGGATACATTCTGTGAAATGTGTCACTAGATGACATCATCCTTGTGCAAAAATCATACAGTGTAACTACATAAACCAAGATTGTATAACCTACTACACACTTAGGCTATAGTATAGCTTATTGCATCTAGGCTAAAAACCTGCATGGCATGTTATTGTGCAGAATACTGTAGACGATTGTAATACAATGATAAGTATTTGTGTCTACACATATCTAAAAATAGAAAAGGTACAGTAAAAATATAGTATTATAATCTTATTGGCTCACTGTCTCATATATGGTTGGCTATATATAACTGGTCACACGTAATATGCAATAGGGATTATTTCGCATACATTTTCAAGAAGCTGTATTATACCATGAGGCATGTTTTAGATACTTAGAATTGAGGATGAGATAAATATACAGAACGTTTATATTTAATTATAATCATGGTAGGTAAGTTTCCTTTTATGTATACTACATTAAGCTAATGAAGCTGGTGAGCAGTATTTGAACAAATCATCAGATTCACTCCAATTTCTTATAAAATGTAGAGCCCATTAATGTAGATTTCTATTTTATTTTCCTTAAAGAAAGAGCAAATAAAGCTTACTTCTACTATCAGTCCAACTTGTTTCTCCACTGTGTACGTGGTCGTCTTGAAGTCTTAAACTATAGTAAACATGCAATTTGGCATTTTATTATTTTCATATCTAATCTAATTTGGTGTGCACGTGGGTTGACTTTATGCAGTAAACAGAATAGCATAAATACAATTTAATCAAATGTATGTAAGCTAAACCCAAAAAAGTCAAAATAAAATAAAGTTAATATGCTATTTCATAACGGTAGTAGCTACTCTACAACTATGAAAAACTAGTGTTTTATATTGAATGTCTTTAACTACTCAGAAACATATATTCTGGACTGGGCATGGTGGCTCACACTTGTAATCCCAACTTTGGGAGGCCAAGGCAGGTGTCTCACATGAGGTCAGATGTTCGAGACCAACCTGGCCAATGTGGTGAAACCTCATCTCTACTGAAAATACAGAAAAAGATATCTGTGTGTGGTGGCACATGCCTGTAATAACAGCTACTTGGGAGGCTGAAGCAGGGGAATCAATTTACTCACTGGGAGGTGGAGGTTACAATGAGCTGAGATTGCGCCACTGCTCTCCAACCTGGGTGACAAAGTGAGACTACATCTCAAAATAAATAAATAAATAAATAGAAAGAAAGAAAATAAAAGAAAATGGAAAGAAAGAAAAGAAACACATATTTTGGCCATTATATTTTCCCACATTAAATAGGGTATGAATAAGACCAACATTTCCAGCATTATATTAAGACTTTTATTTGTAGAGAGCGGCATAATGGACAGAAAAGGTAAAAGAAATAACCTGGGTCTAGAATTTGTTGTTATTAACTATTAAAGAATTCTCATAGTTGATTTAGAGTACCCCTTACTTTCTAACATTCTTTTGTCTTTCTCTTCCTTTCTGTATTTTGTGATTTGAGTCAAAAGGTGAAAATAAGTACTTTACGATGTGTGTGTTAATCATTGCGCTGTGCATTACATGCTTTTTTGTAAGAGGCCAGGGGCTAAGCAGCCCATTTATGTCCAAGTCATGGGAGTGTAGGAATTAGGATTCTTGCGTGTCTCTGTGTCTATATGTTTGTGAAGAAATATAATTAGAATAGAAATAGAATTATATTGCTGGACATCTTCTGTTTCTATATCTGTAAAATTAAAACAATAGTTTAAATGTTTTATTAAGAAAGAGATAATAAGTGTAAAAGAAATCTGACACTTAGAATTTTAGCTATTATTATTAAAGACTTTTTTTAATAGTATTTGAATCAAAATGTATACATATCTCTCATTCCCAGCCTACTGACCTACTTGCTCTTTAGAAAATGACCATTGATTTTTTGAACTCTGGAAGCTATAGCTGTATCTGGTCAAGAAAATCTCTTGGATTGGCAGGCTATTGAGTTAGCTGTCAGAAAACAGCCATGAGAGGGTCACTTCTTATTAAAACTGACATCTAAGACTTTTTAAAATGAGTTCTTTCCCAGCCTGCTCATGTACTCCACTTTATTGTTTATAGAATTGCAAACCTTGTTACTTAAAATAGCAAAGACATTACATTTACTTTCTGCTGACAATTAATACAATTAAGAATAATTAAAAGTTCAGGCACTACTAATTTCCTCAAAAAGTGTCTTGGAAACTAATACAGCTAAGAGGATTTAATTTCACATGGTCTGGGGACTGGTGCCCCATCCTTAAACTGTTGCTCTTCCAGAATAAGTACAAAGATTGAGAGTGCCGTGAAATGAAAGTTCATGGTGCAATATTTTACAAAAGTATTGCCCTTGTGGGGACTGGCAGTGAGAATTCTTGGTTGTTGACTACAGTAACTCGCAAAGCACTGATTTAAGGGAAATCTCTGTGCATAAGCAGGTAACAATTTATGTAGTCTGACCTCTTAAGACGTGTTGCCACCAGATCTGTCCCCAAGCACCTGTTATGAAATCTGATTTTACAATTAGAATTTTATTTCTTAGTGTTGTAGGCTTGAAAATAGTGTTTAAGATCCTTTTATGATAGTGCAAATATTTCCGTAAAAAGAGGTAGGAGCCATCATTTATTGAACGACTGTTATCTGAATTATTTGTACATTTATTACTATTATTTTGCATAATGCTGGTCTAATGCCCTAAAAGAGTTTAGTTACCATGGAGGCCAATTTGGAAGTGTGTTGAGCAATGTTAGCAAAGAATAGGAAGATCCTGAATGTGTGTGTGTTAGGCGGGTGTGGGGTATTAGAGAATTCCAAATCAAAATTAAAGTAGCTTTCTGATTTCTCTTGTATTCTATTTGGCAACTTTGAGTTCACATGGCATATCACATCTTTGGGTATATTCTTGCTGATATTGTGTTGTCCACAAACCCAATAGAAAAGGCAAGAAAAGAGGTGAAGTGTGTATTTAATCCAATGAATATGCAGGGGAGTTGAACCTTCTTCCCCACTGATCTTCACCAGTCATTCATTCTGTGAAGCTTTGTATCCTCCTTTAGTCTGTGACATTCTCATTTCCTTCATGTTTTAGGGTGTGAGCTCTATGTGGAAATGTTCTGAGCTATCAGAAGAGCAAAAGGAGTCATGTATTCTGAAGTGGCTATTTTAGTTCAAATATTACATATTTCCTATTTTCTCTTGAGAATTGTTTTGCTGTTTCAGGCAGAATTTCAAAATGAATAGAGAAAACAAACAAAGCTTCAAGATTCTCTAAACAAGGATTTCTCCTAATAGGATTTTAAAATATTTTACAATTTCTTCTCATCTATTTTATACACTTAGACTTTCTAGCTAGGTCAAAATATTCTTTTATATTTTATTGCCATTGACTTACAACTATAATATTCACTATTGTGTTGGCTTTGCCAGGAATATTTTAGTAATTTAATATTGAATGTTAATAAATCTCTGGTACAAATATCAAGGCGTCTGACCTTAAGGATGGGAATTAAAGTTACCTAGTTGAAAGTATTGACATCTATGCTCTGTGAGGGTCTTCTGTACACTGTATTACTGAGGTGTTCAGTAGCTAGCTTAGACTGACTGGCATATTCTCCGTACAATAACTGAATATTCTGCTTCTCCTTTAATTGACAAATAATTAAACTTAATTCACACATTTATTAGTACACTGAAGGTTTGGTTTGGAAGAAATATATGTTATAACAATGGTAAATCACAAAATTGAATAAGGCGCAACAGCTTTTTAAAAACAGCTTTCCCACTTTGGGGGGCCGAGGAGGGCAGCTTGCCTGAGCTCAGGAGTTCGAGACCAGCCTGGGCAATATGGTGAAACCCTGTTTCTACTAAAATACAAAAAATTAGCTGGACTTGGCGGCATGGGCCTGTAGTTCCAGCTCCTGGGGAGACTGAGGCAGGAGAATTGCTTGAACTCTGGAGATGGAAGTTGCAGTGAGCTGAGATTGGCCCACTGCACTCCACTCTAGCCTGGGCAACAGAGCAAGACTCTGTCTCAAAAAACAAAAACAAAAACAAAAACACAAAAAAACAGCATTCTCACAAAAGTAATTTGGATTCAGTACTTACATTTGTGCTCGTGCATTTTGCGCTCATTCCAATGTAGAAATTGAGAGAAGCACTCTTTGTGATACAGGCTTTTGGTCATAGACGTAAGGACTGAAGCCACAAACGACTTCTAAACTAGAGAAATGAAAACTATATGCACTAAGTTGAAATTGAATTTCCTCTAATCAAAATGTTAATAAGATTTAATGACTTAAGAGTCCCCTAAGAAAAACCTAAAAGAGCTCATAATTAAAATAAAGTGATGTTTTTAAAAATGTTGATAAATGTTAAAATATCCAAAAATGTTTTGCTGTAAATTCTTAAACTTAGGTCGTATTTCCTTTACTGTTCTTTGCTTTTCTTATCTCCAAGTATCTTTTCTTTTTTAGATATATGTGTATAAGATTGTTGACTCTTTACTATGCAGATGCTAGTCTAAACTAAAATAATACACATTCTCATTTAATTCTCACAATAGTCCTGTGTGGTAACAGCTTTTCTTTTCATGTTACCGGATAACGAATGTCAAGCATGATATTCTGATTTACCTCCACAAATAAGGAACAAAAAAATTCCAACTTTCATATCTAAATTTATTATTTACTAATTACCTATCTGACACTACATTCAGCATCAGATAAGTGAATGTCTTGGGTGTGGTTAGTTGTAGTGAGCACAGAGCTCACCGATATTCCCAGCTTCCCTGCGGTTAGGTGTGACCAGATGACTGTCCTGGATGAGGGAATGTGAGAGGATCAATGATGTGTCTGTTCTGAGCTGTGGCTTTTAGCAATGGATGGGCTTACTTCGTGTTCTTTTTCACTTTTGCCAACAGAGTGAAGATTGCAGCATACATAACTTTCAATCGAAATGTATGACATGGAAACAATAAAGAGCATGCTGGTTTTGCTGATGTTAAAGGTTTTTGTCTTTCTTGAGGTTCAAGAAGGAATATGTCCCTCAGGATATATATTTGTATATATACATAAAATGACTGCCTAGATATGCAGTATTTAGTATACAGTGTGCTTTCATGTATTCAACAAGACCTTTCAAGATACTGGAGCCACAAGAAAGAAGGAGACTTTTTTTTGCCTAATTCACCCATGGAGAAAATCTGCCAGTGGTTCAGGAACTCCTGCAGGGGATGACCACATGAGTTAGGAGTACACTTCTATTGCGACCGAGCTATTGCCTCATTTTAGATTTATTTGTGAAAGCACCTAATACTATATTAATGCAAGCTTGTTTTTATGTTTTCCTTGTTTTCTTTCCCCAAATTGCATAATGTATTCCATAAGAGACACTTGATTCTCTTCCTGCTGATGTAAATTAGAAGCTATAGTTTTCTATTTGCTATTACGGTAAATGTTGATCTTATTATTTTCCATCCAATTAACTTTATGCAATTTCTGACACATGCCTGTTATACTGATTATGAAATCAAAGCAATGGGTAGTTATCACTATGTCAAAACAAGAGAGATGAAAAGCTTCATGAAATGGGTGTTGATGGTCTTTTCAGTACTTACCATTAAAGATGCAAAATAAAGATTCAGACCAAGAAATACATATTATAAAAATACTGTATATATACGTTATTAGTCTACTACTTGGTCATTGAGAGAAAATGTGGCTATTTTCAAGAAAATCACAGATGTGAAAAGGACACTGCTTATGAGTGGGGGAAAACTGTGGGTTAACTCCTTAAGTGAGACTCGTTGTATAACCTTGACCAAGTCACTTATTTCAGTGGAACTTGGCCTCACCTCATATTCATAACAACAATTTCTAATATTTACAGAGTGTTTTCTCTGTGTCAAAAAATGGCCTAGGTTTTTTCCACGTATTAATTAATTTAATCCCCACAATATTATGGGACAGTACTATTTTGCCCCATTTTATAGAAGAACAGTAAGTTAAATTATCTTGACTAAAGTCATTCAGCTAACTGGTAGCAAAGTTAAGATAGAACTGCCAGTCTGGCGCCAGAGTAAATACTATTAACCAGTTTCCTAATGATTCTCAAACTAGAGAGTGCACGAGAGTCACCTGCAGAGCTTGTTAAAATACAAATTGGTATGTCTCAAACCCCGAGCTTCTTATGCACTAGGTCGGGGGTCGTCCCCGAGAATTTGCATTTCTAACCAGTTTCCGAGTGTTGCTGATGCCACTGGTTCAGGGACCACCTAGGGAGAAGCACTATGGTATACTATACTGCCTTTCTTCTCCAGGATTTTGATTATGTATAATTTCTTTTACATGTGTGTTCATTCAAATTAATTAAATTACATTTTAAGAAACTGTTTTAAGTACTCAGCTTTTATATTTCAAAAATACAGCATAAGGTCTATCAAAATGAATTCTTCTTGCCTTTTTCTTTAGATTATTTGAACACTTTAAATGAATAATAAGTGAAAGAAGAATTGTCTTATTTGAACTAAAAGGTACAATAACAATGAAAATCATTTTCTTAGCTATTTGATTACCATTATGTAATTTATACTAGCACTTTCACATTTTATGCTCCTCCCTAGAAACACTTTAATTCCCAGTTTATATGCTAATTTATGTGGTCAAATTTTAATCCTTGCTATCTAGTTCTATTTTTAAAATTTCCTTTAAATCACTTTTCCCTCCATAGCACATTTTCCACCACTACCTAATAAGTTCTATTTATAGTCTCTAAATTTTTAAACATTATGTTTAATCTTCCTTGTATATCCTTTATAAAATCAAAGATATATATTTTGGACAGTTTGAAAGAAGATAGAAAATGGAGACAAAATCAACATTAGAAAAGTATAAGAAAGTTATGAAAATATAAATTAATAAAATAACCTATATAAAATAAACAGGAAAGCAAAATTACAAATGTATATATTTAAGTAATTCTGAATTATACATGTTTTATTTATATAAAATATATATTTGTGTATATATATAAAATGACTGCCTAGATATGCAGTGATTTAGTAGACACTGTGTTTTCACGTATTTAGGAGCTGCCATATAAGTAGTAGAACATGAGAGTATTTTTCATAGATTCCATTGTAAATTTTAGTTTATGTTTAAGTGAGAAATTTTGATCCAGATAGGCTCAAAATATAAGTAAAATACATAACTTCTAATCAAAATGTATGAAATAGAAACAATAAAGACCATGTTGGTTTTGGTGATGTTAAGGATTTTGTCTGTCTTGAGGTTCGAGAAGGAATGTCTCCTCAGGACCATTTGCCTGCTAAAGCATCTAGGGGTTTGGAATAATGACCAGGCAGAAAGGTTCCAAAATGCGAGAAGGATGTGTGTTGGAATGGTCAAGTACAGGGAAAAAAAAAAAAAAAAAAAAAGGGAAAGAAGCAAAAAGTAAAATAAGTGAAGGGAACATGTCCTAATTAAAAACAGTTTTCTATCTTTTAGAAGCCCCAAAATGCACACAGATGAAAGAAGCGCTGCTTGTTTTATTAGTTGCCTAACCAATCAATACCATCCTGGAAGCAACAACTGTATAAACACAAAGCCTCCAGCAAATGCTTTGTAGAGCCACCTGCACTCTGATCTAAAATGAACCGGAGTGACATTTCAAACATTCTCATGAGAAGTTTTCTACTTTCTCAGGATACAGCATTCCACATTGTCCATAAGATTATTGGAGTATGTTCAGCAGCATTTTCTCATTCCAGTATGTGCAGTACAATGTTTTCAAATTGTAGAAGATGTTTGTACTTGATGTTGAGCTCATAAAGCTGATATTTTGCTGTTACTATTTCAAAAAGAATATTTAAGTAGTTGCAACCTGTTTCTGATAAGTACTATTGCATGTATTCCTGATTCATATTTTTGTATTTGTTTTTCTTTCCATGTTAGAGCTGCAACTAACAGAGTTGTGTTTTCTTTAAAAATTTATCTTCTTTTGTATAACCAGGGTTATGTAAAATAGGTCTTTGTATAAACCTAAACAAAAATGTACTTAAAATATTTAGTCAAATTTGTAAATATTATTTTTCTTTGATAATAAAACAAAGGCATTATTTATTCATTACTGCAAAATAGCTTAGTCTGGAAAGTTTAGCTAGCATTGATTTATAATAGCTTTTAAAATAAAAATACATAACCATAAATGTCAGTTTTGCTAAATATTGCAGTCAAATTTTGTTCATTTACTTATGTGATATTTATCACAACAATGTGTGGTAAATACTCTCAATATTTCCCAAGAAAACTAGAAGTTAGAAAAGCTAAACATCTTTTCCTAAAGAATCAGTAGGTGTTTAAGCATAAACTTGAACCCAGTTCTAACTCCAAAGCTTAAGTACAAAGAGAAATTTTTTTTTTACCTCATTGCTATTCTCAATAGCAACACTCTGAAAATTGAGTTGATTACCTATTTACTGCGTTTTGGCTCTTTTTTGTATAAGAATTATGTGGTAATTTGTAGAAATAAAAAGTCCACAGTCATTAATGAAAATAAAATCTACACGATAATTCTATGGTGATAATTGCATACATTTAATTTTTTCCTGAGAAAGCAAGTTGAGGGGATGGCAGAGGGAATATGGGGATGGTTAATGGGTACAAAAAATAATGGAAAGAATGAATAACACATAATATTTGATCACACAACCAAATGACTCTAGTCAATGTTAAGTTGTACATTTAAAATTGACTGAAAAAAGTTAAGATGATAAATATTATGTTATGTATATCTCACCACCATTAAAAATAAAAATAAGAACAACAACAAAAACTTTTCATCCTAAGCCTAGACTTTCATATAAGGCCTCCAAGATTTTGTCGAATATAAAATAAAGTAAGCCTATCAGTTTAACAATACATTTTAGTTGTAATTTTAATATTATTAATTATAATTTTACTCGTATATTAGTTAAGTAGTTGTATATTAATAAAAATAGGTTATTTATGTGTACGTCCTGGATGCCAGATATTAATTCATTGGTTGTTAATACATGAGTAATCAATTCATTAACTCATTGACATTAATCAATTTACAGGTTTAGGAAACATGATAAACATGATGGATGTAGAACTTTCTTGCAGAGTTTATACTGTAGCAAAGGATATATACATGAAATAAACAAATTATAGAAATAATTATTTAACTATAATTTTGATAAATGTCAGCAAGTGGAAGTGCAGGGTGCTTAGAGAACACTCAGCCTCACACATGCTTTTGGGTGGAGGTGAGATTTGGAAAACTTTCCTAAGGGAATGATAGTAAGCTAATATATGAATGATAAGGAGAAGTTAGTTGGTAAAGGGTGAAGAATAAAGCAGATCAGAATAAAATTATTTTATTCTAATTCTCTTCATAAGCATATACATTTATTGTTAGCATCATTGAAGGATCAGATTTTTAGGGAGAGACACGAAGCTTATAAAATTTAGGGAGAGACACGAAGCTTATAAAATTTAGGAAAGGAGTCTCTTTAATAAAAAGAGTGCGGTTTGTACTTGGTTCAAGATGGCTGACTAGGGACATGGATGCTAATTCTCCTTAAAAGTAGACAAAATGACAAATAGATAATTATAACTCAAATAGAATATGAAAGAGAAAATACTAGAACTCCACAGAGAAATCATGCGAAAAACTGAAGCACAGAATAAAAGAGGAAGAGAGCAACTCTACTGGCAAAGATTACCTAGGAGCCTCAAGGGAGTTGTATTGCATGGAAAGTGTAAGTGGGAGTATTTTGGCTGCCCTCATCTCTACTGCAAACTGCTGGTACCCAAACTGTGGGGTAGCTTCTCTGCCCTTGCATTCCTGGACTCCTAGTGTGAGTGTTGATTTGGGGATTTCTTGAGGGCGTTACGCCTGACTGTGGACCCTTGCCAGGATGCTCACCCTCCTTTCAGACTCCAGCAGCTGTGGCAGGGCATCATTTTGAGGGCATGAGCATTGAGAGGCTATATCCTACCCAGGGAACCTCAGATGTTGTGTCTCCATAGCCAAAGAGCTCTCAGGAACATTTCTTACTGTCTGCTCTGAGGGAAGCATTGGCACAGCGTTGGTTGGAGCCAAGGGAGCTGCAGGATTCCCAGTAATGTAGCCTTCTGGGAGTGCTACTCCTATTGGAAGGGAAAGTGCAGAGCACCAAGAAGGTAGCCCATGGAACAAAAGACGCCAAAGTGCATTAGAGCTCCCCGCTTGGGGTTGTGAGGAGACGGATTAGCTTCCAGCAGGGGCACAATTTCTGCGCTCAGCTCTGCAAGAGAGGAGTGAAATTACAGTGTTTTTTTTTTTTTTTCTGAGACGGAGCCTGGCTCTGTCTCCCAGGCTGGAGTGCAGTGGCGCAATCTCGGCTCACTGCAAACTCCGCCTCCCGAGTTTACGCCATTCTCCTGTCTCAGCCTCCCGAGTAGCTGGGACTACAGGCGCCCGCCACAACGCCCGGTTAATTTTTTTGTATTTTCAGTAGAGAGGGGTTTCACCGTGTTAACCAGGATGGTCTCGATCTCCTGACCTCGTGATCTGCCCGCCTCGGCCTCCCAAAGTGCTGCGATTACAGGCGTGAGCCATCGCGCCCGGCCGAAATTACATTTTGTTGACCAAATCACCTCTGTGCTGGAGCCCAAGCATAGAGAAGGGGACTTTTCTTCCCACTCTACCCACTGCTGCAGATACAGCCAGTTACTGCTTCCATGGGAAGCTGGCACAGGTGAGCCACAGTACAGCCTATCTGAGGCTGTGAGGGACAACTATCTTCCCACTGGCAGTGTAGCCTCCCATGGAGTTTGTGTGAAAAGCAAGCCCCCAACCCTCCCTGCCCCTGCCCCCCACCCCTGTCTGCATAGAGCTGCAGTGTTTCGACAGTAGAAAGCCATAGAGCTATGTGTTTTGCGGGGGCTGCGGAGGAGGATCCCCCACTGCAGACACTAAGAGACAGCGTGGAAACTTTTTGTTGAGCTGCCAGGCTGGCTAGCTGCTACAGCTCTTGGCTACATTGCAGCCTGAAAATAAATAGCAGCTGTGAATAAACTGAATAACCTGAGTGCTGCACAGGGCATGACAGGGAAAGAGATTACATCCCACCTGCTAAGGCAGGGGTTATGAAACAGCCCTTCTCCGCAATATAGAGACCTCTGTGCATTTCACCAGGGCCCTGATGACTCCTCTACCACCCCATTAAGGCTGCCTACTATGAGGAGGGCCTGGAGTATGGGCTTGCCCTGTCCAGCTCAGCCCAGCTTTGTCTCCCACCTCTATTTGATCATGGAGCCCAGACTGCTATGTATCCCATAGTCCATATCATTTCTTGAGGCACTGGAGAGCTTAGCTCCTGGTAAACAAAGATCAAGCATAAACCTACTGATACCACCACAGCTGGCTCTTACTTGCAAGTGCCACCTCCTGGCCTGGAGGTGGAACTGCACGTCCCTAGGCAAAATCTACTCTCCCAAGGACACAGCACTTGGGAATGAGACCTCTGCCACCCCAGCTACACATGAGGCCGTGAGCCTGTTCAACGCACCCAGTAGTGGCATTTGAGGAAATTACCACACTAAAGCTATCTATAACCAAGGAATTAATACAGTCTTCACTAATGAAAGCACCCAGAAGCAAAGCCAAACAATTCTACTCAACATATATTATAGTGACATCCTAAGTAATTTAAAAAGTACCATCTAAATGAAAGCAAATTAAAAAATAAGAAGTGACAATTCCTCTAGTTGAGAAGGAATCAGCATAACAATTCTGGAAGTATGGAAAAACAGAGTGCTATGACAGCCCCAAAGAATCACATTAACTCTCCAGCTACGAATCCTACCCAAAATGAAATTTTTGAAATGCCAGAAATCAAAATATTGATTTAATAAAGCTCAATAAGATCCAAGCCAAATTGCAAACCAAAGAAATAACAAAAGAAATAACATAGAAATAAGAAAATCAACTTAGAATATAAATTATAAATTTACCAAAGAGATCAATTTAAAAACAAATAGAGCTTCTGGAAATAAAAAAATTATCAAAGGAATTATAAAATCCAGTTGAAAGCTTCAACAATAGACTGGACAAAGCAGAAGAAAAAAATCTCAGAACTTGAAGACAGGTCTTTTGAATTAATTCAGTCAGCAAAAAAATAAAAAATAAAAAATGATTAAAAGAATAAACAAAGTCTTCAAGAAGTATGGAATTACATAAAACAACTGAACCTACAAATCATAGATAATCCTGAGGGAGAACAAGCAAAAAGTTTGAAAAACTTGCTTAAGAAAATAATTGAGGGAAATTTCCCTAATCTAGCAAGGTATTTAGACATCCATATACGAGAGGTTCAACAAGCACCAGGATAATCACTGCAAGAAGGCCTTTACCACAACATAGAGTCATCACACTGTCTAAGGTGAACATGAAAGAAAAAATCTTAAAATCAGCAAAAGTGTGTAGAAACCTGTAAAGAAAACTTCATCAGACTAATAGTGGACTTCTCAGCAGAAACCTTCCAGGGCAGAAGAGGTTAGGATTCTATATCTGAAGTGCTTAAAGACACAGAATCAATCACAATTGTTATGTCCTGCTGGAATAAGTATAAACAGAGGAGAAATAAATAGAGGAGAAATAAAGTTTTTTCCAGACAAGCAAACACTGAGGGCCTACAAAAAAATTCTCAAAGGAGTTCTAAACATGGAAACAAAAGGTTAGTATTAGACATCATAAAAACACATGAAAACATAAAACTTGCAGGTCTTAAAAAACAATTACACAAGTGGGGGAAAGAAAAGGAATCAAATGGCAACATGACAGAACTTCACCAAACCACAAAGACAAACAGACTGAGAGGAAAAAAACAAGAAAAAGACAAAAAAAAAAAAAAAAAAAAAAAAAAAAAAAGAAAAGAAAAGAAATCCACTGAGCAACTAGATAACAATTAACGTTTTGATGGGAAGAAAATCTTATATATCAATATTAACCTTGAACATTGATTAAAAGCTTCAATTAAAATGTATAGATTGGCAAATTAAATTTAAAAAATGAACCAGCTATCTCCTCCTTATGAGAAACTCACTTTACTGGTAAAGACACATATAGATTGAAGGTAAAGGGCTGAGAAATGATATCCCACAAACAAACAAAAAAACAGAAATCAATAGCTGTCATGAATAGTTATAGTTATGTCAGGTAAAACAGGCCTTAACTCAACAACAGTATTAAAAGGCAATGAAGGTTATTATATAATGATAACAGGATCAATTCAGCAAGATTAACAATCCTAAATGTATATGCACCAAACAACAAATAAACCAGATTCACAAAATAAGTATTACTATACCTAAAAACAGAGACAGACAGTAATATAATAATAATGGATGTCAACACCCCACTGACAGCACTAGACAGATAATTGAGACAGAAAATCAACAAAGAAACACTGGAATTAAATTGGACTCTAGCACAAATGGACTTAACACAGACTTACAGAAAATTCTACTCAACAACTGCAGAATTTACATTTTCTTTATCACTGCATGGAACATTTTCAAAATAGACCACATGTTAGGCCCCAAAATAAGTATGGTAATTAAAATAAATTAAAATTGTACCCATTATATTCTAAGACCACAAGGAATAAGACTAGAAATCAATTCCAGGAGGAATTTTTAAAACTATATAGATACGTGGAAATTGAAGAAGAAACTCTTTTTTTTTTTTTTTTTTTTTGAGACAGAGTCTCTCTTTGTCACCTAGGCCAGAATGCAGTGGCACGACCCTGGCTCACTGCAACCTCCTCTTCCTAGGTTCAAGTGACTCTTCTGATTCAATCTCTGGAGTTGCTGGGATTACAGGTGCCCACCACCAAGCCTGCCAAATTTTTGTATTTTTAGTAGAGACAGGGTTTCACCATGTTGGCCAGGCTGGTCTTGAACTCCTGATTTCAAGTGATCCACCCCTCCCTCGGCCTCCCAAAGTGCTGGGATTACAGGCATGAGCCACCACACCCAGCCTTGAAGAAGAAACTCCTGAATGATCACTGAGTCAATGATGAAATTAAGACAGAAATTTTAAAAACTTTTAAAACAAATGAACATGTAAACGCAGTATACCAAATCCCTTGATCTACAACAAAAGTAGTGCTCAAAGGTATGCTTGTAGCATTAGAATGATCATATCAAAAGAATAGAAAGATCACAAATTAACCTTATCGTTTATCTCCAGGAACTTAAAAAAAAAAAGAAAAAAAAAAAAAAAACCAAGCAAAGAAACAACAACAACAACAACAACAATAAAAACTCAAAGCTAGCAGAAGAAAAGAAGTAACAAAGATCAATCAGAGCAGAACTAAATGAAATTGAGAACATAAGAATACAAAGAATCAACAAAATGAAAAGTTGTCCCTTGAAAAAATGAGCAAAATTGTTAGACTGCTGGCTACAGTCCACAAGAAAAAACAACAACAAGAAAGAAGATACAAAAAAAGAAAGAAGAAACAATAAAAGAGAGACTACTATGAACAACCACATGCCCCCAATCTAAAAATCTGTAAGAAATGGATTAATTCCTGAAACATACAACCTCCCACATTTGAACTAGAAACAATTTAAATCCTGAAGAGATATAGCAACTAGCGAGATTAAATCAGTAATAAAATATATTTCCCAAAACAACAACAAAAATATCCCAGGACCAGATGGATTCTACCAAATCTACAAAGAAGAACTGGTACCATTCCTCCCACAACTCTTCCAAAAACATCTAGGTGAGAGGAATCCTCCCTAATTATTTCTACAAAGTAATTCACCCTGATACCAAAGCCAGGCATTGATATAACAACAACAACAACAACAACAACAACAAAAAAAAAAAAAAAAAAAAAAAAAAAAGAGAGAGAAAAGAAAAAAATTATAAACCAATACCTCTTATAAACTAAGATGCAAAAATCCTCAGCAAAATTCTACAAAACCAGATCCAATACCACATTAAAAGATAATTCACCTCAATCAAATGGGCTTCATTCTAGGGATGCAAAGATGGTTCAACATATACAAATCAATATATGTAATTCCACATAAATACAATTAAAAACAAAAAACGTATAATCATCTTAATCAATGAAGAAAGAATATTTGATAAAATTCAGTATCCTGTCATGATAAAAACATTCAACTAAGTAGGTATATAAGGAAAATATCTCAAAATAATAAGAGCCATCTGTGACAAACCCACAGCAAAACATCATACCGAATTGGCAAAAGCTGGATGCATTCCCCTTAAAAACTGGATCACGACAAGGATATCCACCCTTGCCACCCCTATTCAAAATGTCACTGGAATTCAGAGCCAGAAAAATCAGGCAAGAGAAAGAAATAAAGGGAAACCATATTGGAAAAGAGGAAGAAATTGTTTGTTTGCTGATGACATGATACTATACCTAGAGAACTCTAAAGATGTCTCCAAAAGACTCCTAGATTTAGTAACTGAATTTGGTAAATGTTTCAGGATGCAAAATCAATATATAAAAATCAACAGCATTTCTATACACCAATAACCATCAAGCTGAGAAACAAATTAAGAAGTCAATCCCATTTACAATAGTGACAGAAAATAAATAAAATACCTGGGATATATTTAATCAAGGAGGTGAGATATCTTTATAAGGAAAATTACAAAACACTGACAAAAAAACATTGCAGATAACACAAAGGAATGGAAGAACCTTCCAGGCTTGCAGATCAGAATTGATATTATTAACATCACCATACTAGCCCAAACAATCTACAGTTTCAATGTAATTCCTATCAAAATACCAACATCACTTTTCACAGAATTTGACAAAATCATCCTAAAATTCACATGGAACAAAAAAAGAGCCCAATTAGCCAAAGCATTCCTAAGCAGAAAGAACAATGGTGGAGGCATCACATTATCTGACCTCAAAGTATAATACCAGGTAATAGTAATCCAAATAGCACAGTACTGTATAAAAATAGACACATAGATCAATGGAACAGAACCCAGAAATAAATGCATACACCTACCACCAACTAAAATTTGACAACGTTGATGAAAACACTGGGAAAAAGATAGCCTTTTCAATAAATGATGGCTGGGAAAATTGAATTGCCGTATGCAGAAGAGTGAAACTGGATCCCTATCTCATCCCATATACAAAAATTAACTCCAGATGGGTTATAGACTTAAACGTAAGACATGAAACTATAAAAATACAGGAAGAAACATCAGAAAACTTTCCTGAACATTTGCCTAGGCAAATAATTTATGATAAAGACTCCAAAAGCAAATGCAGCAAAAACAAAAATAGGCAAATGGTATTTGATTAAACTGAAAAGCTTCTGCACAGCAAAAGAAATAATTAACAGAGTGAATAGACAACATGCAGAATGGAAGAAAATATTTAAATACTACGCATCTGACAAGGGACTAACAGCCAGAATCTCTAAGGAGCTCAAATAACTCAACTTGAAAAAAAAACCCCAAAGAAAAGAAATTATTATATCAAAAATATAATTGTACTTGCATATTTATCACATCACTCTTCACAACAGCAAAGATATGAAATCAACTTAAATCTTCATCAATAGATACCTGGAAAAAGCATATTTGGCACATATATGTACAATGGAACACTACTCAGCCATAAAAATTATGAAATCATGTGTTTTGCAGCAACATAGATGGGACTGGAGGCCATTATCTTAAGTGAAATGACTCAGAAACAGAAAGTCAAATAGCACATGTTGCCGCTTATAAGTAAGAAGTAAATAAGGTACACAAATGGAAATAGAGTGTGGAACAATAGACATTAGAGATTTGGAAGGATGAGAGGAGGTTGGGGGGGGGGGTAAGAAATAGTTAGTATATACCATCCACATTATTCAGATGATGACTACCCTAAAATCTCAGACTTGATAATTATGCAATATATCAATGTAACAAAACTGCACTTGTACCCCTTACATCTACACATATTTTTTAAAAAGAAAAAAAAGTTAAAAAAAAAAAAGTTTTACTTTTACAGTTTTCAAAACCTGAAAGTCTCATGAACATATTGCAAAACTTAAGCTTCATAACCTTTTTGGTAAGTTTGCTTCAGGTGATCCTGTTTATTTTATGGGTGAAGAAACTTAAGACAATGCAAACGATGAAATCAATATTCAAATATAGGCCTTTCTGATTGCAAAATCAATGTTTCTAACAACTCTGTTATACCTTGTCAAGGTAGTTCATTAGCAAAATCAGAAATCATATAACAAGCTTAGGCATGGCACTAGTTAGTCGCTTTATTTATTCCTATGTCCGTGTCAACACAATTCAAACAATTGAAATATGTGTGTTAAACTCAATGGCTTTTTAAAAATACATGTTATAAAATGTAATAAAGGTCACAGAAGAGTTAATGAGAAGCAGAAAAAATGGAGCTTAGAATTAAGGGATGCATGAGGCAAGGGGTTGTGGATTCAAGGAGGGTCTAAGGAAAGGAATTCTGCCAGATGAACGTGACCTAGGGCAGCAGGAATTCTTCAAATTCACAGAAACCAGTAAACACCTTCTTGCATTTTTAACAATACTGGTCATGTGGCTCAAAGAAAAATAACTAGGAAATTTTGCTATCTATCTTTTTTTGAGAAACTAGTGATGAACAGGAAGACAGGTCATGGGCCTGTGTTATTATATTTCCCGTTATTAACATGCCCTGAAAAGTCTAAATCGTAATTACTCCCATACATGTATGTATATATTTGGGGATATACTGCATTTGCAAAAAGGAACTTCAAGAAATTCCCATATACATGAAAATACAGTGTGCTTTTCCCTTCTTCCATCTAGTCCCTAATTTTCCTTACCTGTCTGCCCATGACTGAAATTTCTTTAACTGGTGGCAAATGTTTTATTCAACTAACTGAGAGACATGGCTTAAAATATAAATGCTAGAATGCTAGCTCATAAAAATATTTTAGGTGAAACTCATTTACCCCAATCAAAAATAAACAATACTTTTTAGATTAAATTGATCCAGAAAGCTCCTACAAGAAAAAGGACCAAAGTTGGCTGATCCTGAAGCTTGAGACAAGACAGGGACTCAGAAAAGATGAGTGTAATGTAAACAAATCTTGCATTCCACAACTTACAACTGTAGTTGGAGGTTTCATGTTAACTTACACATCAGTGTATACAAATAATCTGTATAGAAAGATATTATTGACAAGCATGAAAATAGATGTGCATTGTTAGGTTGAAATGCTTTTGAGTCTTACTCTTGAATGTAGTTAGGCTGCTTCAAGTTTGCTTACGGAATTCTTCCATTTTGCCCACCCCCTACCCTTTTCAAAGAGGTCAACCATGTTTAGAGGAACATTTATTCCCAAAGGATATATCTGAAAAATAACAATCTTTGGATTCAGGATGACTAACAAATTCAATATATAATAAATAAAAAATGAACCCACACTTAGACAAGTGTTAGTAAATTTATAGAATACCAAGGGAATAAGATTATCAAAAACACCAGAGAAAAAAAGAAAAATCACCTCTCCCAAATCAGTTTCAATGAAGAATGGTTTACCAATAACAACACTGGAAGCTAGAAGACAGAGGAATAGTATCTTCAAGAAGATTAGAGAAAAGAACTTTCAGCCCAGATTTCCAGCAAAAGTATCTTTCAAGAATGTGAACAAAATCAAGATATTTTTAGAAAAATAAGAACTGAATTTACTACCAATAGACTCTGTCTTTAAAAACATTAGAAGATATTTCCAGAAGAGATTGAGTTTAAATGAAAAAGAAGTAGTGAGCAAAGATAACTAATACTGACTGATAAAATTATAATAATGACTTTTAAAATATAGTGTGTATTTATAATACATAGTTAAAACTCTGATTCTAACAAATTGTTCACTCCCACTGGGACTTTCAGTCCATTCACCCTGACACTTTCCTATTCCTCTCTTCTCCTTACTTCCAAAGATTAAGCATTATATATACCCCCACTATATACACAAGACTATATACCCCCATGTATATACCTTTCTCAGTTTTGCCTTTACTGACTTTGCTTTTCATGGCAGAGCCAGCATATAGTTTAAATCTTACTTACCACCCAGTATGTATCTGCATCTCTGTAGCTGAATTGCAGGAGTAAGACAAACTACCATGCTGATTAATTTGCTTTCAAGTTAATGACCCCAAAACTTAAGTGATATTTCAATATTGCCTGGCAATAACACTCTATTTCTACAGTCCATTCCTTCTACCACTGTCTTAGTTGACCATTGCTTACTTTTCTCTCTCATCATACCTTTATCATCTCCTGCATAGCCTCTTTCTCTGTTGTTGACATGCATTCTGTTTCACTGGGTGAGCCAATGTATTCTAAAGAAATTTTTTACATGCCTCTGTTATTCTTAAACTGCCTTTCCCTTATTATCATCCATAACTATCCACGTTCCTACCTAAAACCACCCTCTTCTCTTCTGTGTATGATCCTTTCTCACCTCCACCAAAACATCTATTTCTTCAACCAGTTTTTTTTCTCTTTCTCCTATACAGTTAATTTCTTCATTTTTAACTGTATTGTCCCAGTGGCAAAGAAACATGCTATATTTCTTCCACAAAAAAAACAAGAACAAAATCAGAGCAAACAACAAAACCAAATCTTGGCTCCATTTCCCTGTGAGCTACCACTTAATTTATTTGCTTCCATTCACAACCAGTTTCTTTAAAGAGCTTTCTGTATTTATGTTTCTGGTTCTTGTTTATATTTTATCGATTTTAAAACAGAAAAATGGACATGTCCTAAGTGTATAGCTTGAGGATTTTTTACAAATTGAACACCCTCATGAAAATAGTACTCAGAACATAACATTACCAGCATCCTAAAGACCTCTCTTTTATCTGTTTCCAAGAACAACTCCCTCACATTGCCAATTTTTCTGAGTCCTAACACCATAGATTGCTGGTGTGTGTTTATTTGTTGTTGTTGTTTTTAACATAAAAGGAGTCATATAGTATGTACTCCTTGTGAATGCATTTCTTGAATCAACATTATGTTACTGAGATACACATTTTATTTTATAAAATATTATATCCATTTCCTTTTAAACACACTCTGTCAGGCTGTTTTTTCCCTTCCCTCCACCAGTACTACTATTATCAAGTCAAAATAATCCCACATTGCTCAATTCACTGACCCTATATGATCTTACTTGATCTACTTGATCTCTTGTTTATTTACTTTTTTTGTACACGATCTTTAATTTTGCTATCAGAACACTTCAATCTTGTGGTTTTCTATCTTTCTCATTTATTCTTCTCTGTCTCTTTTGTTAGTTCCTTTTCTTCTCTCCAACGCTCTCTTCATGTTAAAGTGTTCCAGTTTTTGGCCATTTTTTTTTCTAACAAAAAAATTTGAGAAACTTTTTAGTGGGTTTTATGGTTCTAAGTAACATTGCAATGATTATCACTCCAATATTCATATCTCAGGCCCAGATTTCTTTTTTGAAATCCAGATTTGTATGTGTAATTATGTATTCAACAGCTCTTCTTGAGTCTATGTCTTCTCAACAGACATAAATTCAACAGCTACAAAATGAAGTTCCTGATTGTACTCCTCAAAACCTGCTTCACTTAAAGGATATTTCATCTCATTTGACATCAACATCATCCTTCTAGGTGCTCAAAGTCAAATACTTGAAATTATCTTTGAATTCTCATTCTCTCACGCACCGCATCCAATTTATCAGAAAATTCATTTGCTCTTGAAACATATGCAGAATCAGATCTCTGATGTAGGAGCCAGCATCGTGCAGTGCTTGCATTACTGCCACAGCCTCCTTTCTCATCACCATCATTACATCCTTCATCTCATCCTCCCATCTGTTTTCAAAAGAGCCATCATTGTAAAATGTGTGTTTTTAAAGAATAATTTCACTTTAGATTCAGGGGGCACACATGCAGGTTTGTCCCATGGCATGGGTGAATTGTGTGAGGCTGAGGTTTGGGGTATGAATGAATACCCCAAGATAGTGAGCAAAGTACCCTATAGGTAGTTTTCAGGATTTGGCCACTTCCCTCTCTTGTTTTGGAGTCATCAGTGTCTATTGTTCCCCTCTTTATAATCCTATGTACTCAATTATTAGCTCTCATTTATAAGTGAGATCAGGCAGTATTTGGTTTTCTGTTCCTATGATGATTTGCTTAGGATGATGGCCATCACACACATGCATGTTTCTGCAAAAGAACATAATTTTGTTCTCTTTTATGGCTGTGTAGTACTCCATGGTGTATATGTACCACATTTTCTTTAATCCACCATTTATGGGCACCTAGGTTGATTCTGTATCTTTGATTTTATGAATAGTGCTGTAATGAACACACTAGTGCATCTATCTTTTTGGTATTACAATTTATTTTCTTTGGGCATATACCCAGTAACGGGATTTCTGAATCAAATGGTAGTTTAACTCTCAGTTCTTTGATAAATATCCAGACTGCTTTCCACAGTTGCTGAAATAATTTACATTCCCATCAAAAGTGTACAAGTGTTCATTTTTCTCCACAGTCTCTCCAGCATCTGTTAATTTTTTACTTCTTAATAATGGCCATTCTGACAGGTGCTAGATGGTATCTCATTGTGGTTTTGATTTGTATTTCTCTGGTAACTAGTGATGTTGGTAATTTTTTCATCTTCTTTGTCCACTTGTGTGTCTTCTTTTGACTTTATTAGGAAGTGTCTTTTGCCCATTTTTTAATGGGGTTATTTGTTTTCTGTTTGTTGAATTAAGTTTCTTATAGATTCTGGATATTATACCTTTGTTAGACACATAGTTTGTGAATATTTTCTCCTATTCTATTGGTTGCCTGTTTACTATATTGATAGTTTCTTTTGCTGTGCAGGAGCTCTTTAGGCCCCATTTGTCAAATTTTGCTTTTGTTGCAGACTTAGTCATAAACTCCTTCCTAAGGTCAATGTCCAGAAATGCATTCTGAGGTTTTCTTCCAGGATTCAGGTCTTACATTTAAATCCTTAATCGATTTTGAGTTAGTTTTTGTGTAGAGTGAAAGGTAGGGATCTAATTTCACTCTTCTGCATATGGCTAGCCGACTTTCTCAGCACGATTTATTGAGTGTGGAATCCTTTCCCCATTGCTTATTTTTGTTGACTCTGTCAAAGATCAGGTGGCTGCAGGTGTGCTGCCTTATTTCTGGGTTCTCTATTCTGTTATATTGCTCTATGTGTATGTTTTTTTTTATTATTATTTTTCTACTTGGATGCATTTAATTTCTTTCTTTAGCCTGATTGCTCTAGAATAGTTAAGTCATCTTGTTAAATTGAACACTTTATCATCATGTAATGTCTTTCTTTGTTCTCTTTTACTGTGGTTGGTTTACAGTTTGTTTTATCTGATATAAAATACTGACCTCTGCTCTTTTTTACCTTCCATTTGTGTGATAGATCTTTCTCAAATGTATTCTTTTGAGCCTGTGGATGTCATTATGTGTGAGATGGGTCTCTTGAAGACAGTAGATAGATGGGTCTTGTTTATTCATTCAAACTTGCC
Source organism: Rhinopithecus roxellana (assembly GCF_007565055.1). Lineage (NCBI taxonomy): Eukaryota > Metazoa > Chordata > Mammalia > Primates > Cercopithecidae > Rhinopithecus > Rhinopithecus roxellana. Next base: position 110,705,649 of record NC_044549.1, on the reverse strand, counting down.
ACTCTGTTCCTTTGAAATGGACCCTTTGGACCATTTGGATTCATGGTTAATATTGATATGTGAGATCTTTATTCTATCTTGAAGTTGTTAGCTGACTGCTTTGTAGTTTCTATTGTTTGGTTGTTTTATAGGATTGGTGAGCTATGTATTTAAGTGGGTTTTACAATAGCAGGTATCATTCTTTTGTTTCCATGTTAGATTCCCTTAAGGATCTCTTGTAAGGCTAGTCTAGTGGTAATGAATTCCCTTAGCACTTGTTTTTCTTGAAAAAAAACCTTGTATCTTCTTGGCTTATGAAACTTGATTTAGAAAGATATGAAATTCTTGGTTGGAATTTCTTTTCTTAAAAATGCTGAAAATAGGACCCCAATCTCTCTTGGCTTGTAAGGTTTCTGCTAAGAAGTCCACTGTTAGTCTTATGGGGTTCTCTTTTAATACATTTCAGGTCTTCTCTGGACTTCTTATATCTGAATGTCTACCTCACGAGAAAGATAAGCCAAATATTATTAAATTGTTTCCTCAAATATGTTTCCAGGTTGATTATTTTTTCTCCTTCTCTCTCAGTAATGTCAGTAATTTGTAGATTAGGTCACATGATCTATAATCCATATTTTTGAAGCCTTTGTTCATTTTAAAGATTCTTTTTTATTTTTCTTTTCTGATTGAATTAGTAAAAAGATCACTCTTCAAACTCTGAAATTCTTTCTTCTCCTCTGTCTAGTCTTTCAAGTGTATTTTGAAATTCCTTAAATTAATTTTTCAATTCCAGAAGCAGTGATTGATTTCAAGATGTTTATTTCTTCCTTCATTTACTGGATTCCTTTAGATGTTTCTTTGTGTTGATTTGCACCTTGTATTGAATCTTGTTGAACTTCCTTGAAATTCATGTTTTGATTCCTTTATCTGTCATTCCTGAGTTTCCATTTTAGTTAGAAACCATTGCTGGAAAGCTAATGTGATCCTTTGGTGTCATTACATTCAGGTTTTTCATGATATCAGAATTCTTGCACAGGTTCTTTCTCATCTGAAAATGCTCACACATCTAATTTTTGGAATTATTTTCATGAAGATAAGATTGTTTTTTCTTTCTTTTTTCCCCATATTATTATTATTTCTTTGTCCTTCTCCCACCCCTTAGAGGGTGTGACAATAGGGAATGTTGACTAGTGTCTTTTTGGCTTTGCTTCTATAAACCTATATTCTTCTGTTGGCAGGTTTTATATCAGGGTGTGCAGTTAAATGTACAAGCCTGGGTAAGAGCTGATGATACTCATGGGTAAGAGCCAGCTGCGACCAACACAGTTGGGTGTATTTGTGATCCTTGTTCATAGGGAGAAACTCTCTTCTCTCTTAAGCAATGGGCTGATCCATAGAGTGCAGAGTGGTCTGAGCTCCCTGTTCAACTTTGGCAGGATGTGGGGGCAAGATGGATGGGGCCAGGCCAGACAGTCCCTCCTTCAGGTCCCCTAGTAAAAGGCACAAGCACCAATGCTGGGTGGCCACCAAGCGGCCAGGGGCTTGCATGTGTAGACATGGAGCTGGGAAACCTCTTTCGCCCCAATTTTTTTTTTTTTTTTTTTTTTGCATAAGGGTAGGGTTTTTTCTAAACTTTAATCCAGGAGACTGGGTGCTCCAGACATCTGGAGATCGGCCCTGGCATGGAGTGGAGAAGGCCCCATGCATCGCAATCTCTGCATGGGAAGGCTGAGGTTGTTCAGACTGCAATCCAGGTAATCAGGTGCTTTGAATGCCTGGAGATCTACCTGGTGTGGAGGAAAGAGGGTCTCACTCTTCATTATCTATGTGCAAAAGGGTGGGATGGCTCAGACTGCTGAATCAGGTGAGTGAGTGCTCTGAATGCCTGGAGATCTGTCTGGGAGTGGAGCAAAGAGGGTACAGCACACCAAAATCCCAGGGGAGCAGGCTAGGGAACCAAGCAATGATGCATGCAGACCAGTTCCAAGTCACAAAACTTGCACTGTCTGCAAGTCTCTTCACCCAGGATAAACCATGACTGCAGCAGCTCTCCTCCTGCCCCAGCACTACAATGGGGAAGAACACAATTTTAGCACCTGTTGCTGAGCTGCTTTCCACAATTTCTATGTGTGGAGGCCCCTATCCCACTGTAGAACTGGAACTCCATTCTCTGTCCTGACATAAAAATGCCTGTGTGGCCATGCTGCTGTCTCATCAAAGATTGACTGTCTTCGTACTTGCATGGATTAAAAATGGTATCCTGCTCTCGGTCCCAAGTCTGAGAAAAGGCCTGCAGTTTTTGCCAGTGTCTTTCCCTTTCTGTGTCTCAAAACCTCCCCACAAGTTAGGTCCAGGGCTTGGGAGAAACAAAGTAGACTGACTCTCTTCTCTCTTGGCCTGGGTTGCTCAGATCCCCAGTGTGAAGGAGAGTCAGAGAGGGAAGCTTTCTGTCCTACTCATGTACTGGGACTTCCCTCACTTTTATCAGCCAGATGTGCCATTTGCCCACATTCTTTGTCTTCCCTGGATTCTGGGTTGTCCATCACAATTTTTGTGGATTCCCATTTTCCTTCTTGAATTAAAGTTCACAGAGCTGATATTTATGTATATTTTTCTTCTTGAATTAAAGCTCAAAGAGTTGATCTTATGCAAAATATATTTTGCTATTTCCAAGTGGCTGAGGCACACTAAAAGTCTATAATCTGCCATCCTGGGGGGAAAAACACTAAAAAAAAAAAAAAACAAAATGTGTAATTTTAAGTGAGCTTTTTTTTTTTTTTGACTTATAACCTAGATTTGTGTACTTTACAAAATGTAAACATATCTCTGTTACATTCCTAGAAAAGAAATGGATTCATACGAGACTCCTCCATTTTACTGCAGCTAGTAGTAGTTTGTTTAACCTTATGCAGAATACTATTCCATTATACAAACACATCTAGTTTATTTATCAATTCTGCCATCAATAAACGTTATTGTTCTTTTTGTATTTTGACTATGATGAGGAGTTCCTGCTATGAACATTCTTGTACTTTTTTTTTTGTACAAACAGATATGTTTTTCTCATGGGTATGTAACTAGAAATAAAATTGCTAAATTACTAGATCATAGGGTATCTGTATGTTCAACTTTAATACATACCAAATATTTTAAAATTGTTCTACCAGTTTACATTGCTATCAGAATATGAAAAAGTTCAAATATTGTTTCATACTCTCTGGCCAATACTAATGATTGTTAGATTTTTTTTTTTTTTTTTTTTGATTTCAGCTATCCCAAGGTTTTACCTTTTGTTCCTCTACTGATATGTTTACTAGTCATGTAATTATTCACTGCTATAAAGTATCTGTTCAAATATTTTGCCTCTTTTTTTGTTATGTTGTCTTTCTCTTAAAAAATTATAGGATTTTTGTGTATTCTGGATAAGTACTTTTATCATATGTAAGTTTAAAAATTTTTATTCTATTCAGAGAATTACCTTTTTTACACTCAATTGTAGTTATGATAAACAAGTTACAATTTTAATGCAGTCTAATTTATCCCTTTTTTCCCAATAAACTTGACTTTATTAATCTTATTTGTTCTGCTCAAAAAATCTTTTTGCATCCAGTAGTCATGAAGGTTTTCTAGATTTTCTCCAAGAAGCTTTTTATGTTTAGAAAACACCTGGATTCAATTTTCATGTATGGTATGAATTACAGGTCAAGATTCTTTTTTTCTCATGCAAATAACAAACGACTCTTTTTCTGAATGTACTTCAGTAATATCTTTCTCATAATTTAAATAATGTACATTTGTGTACATCTTTCTCATAATTCAAATAATGTACTGTTTCTGTATTCTATTTTATTTGAATTGTTTTTGTTGTTGTTGTTGTTTTGTTTTGTTTTGTTTGAGATAGGGTCTCATCCTGTCTTTCAGTCTAAAGTACAGTGGCACAGTTTCGGCTCACTGAAGCCTTGACCTCCTAGGCTCATGCAATGCTCCCGCCTCTGCCTCCCGAGTAGCTGGGACTACAGGTGTATGTCACCACACCCAGCTAATTTTTAAATTTGTTTTGTAGAGATGAGGTCTCACCATGTTGCCCAGGCTGGTCTTGAACTCCTGGACTCAATCAATCCTCCTGCCTTGGCCTCCCAAATTGCTGTGATTACAGGCAAGAGCCATCACGCCTGGCCTATATTAATTATTAATTTTTAAAACCTTTTTGCAAATACCAAGCTACCTTAATTAATGTAGATTCATAATAAGTCTTTATTTTTGGAAGTGTTAGTTTCTGTTTCCTTTTTATCTTCAAGGTTATCCTGGATTTTTTGGCTTTTTCAGTTCTCCAAAGTATTTTATATATACACACACACATCCTCATGGGATTTTGTTTGACATTTCTGTAAATATTTCATAAACACATGAAAAAAATGTATATTTCTGTTGTTACTGTCTGTATAGGTCAATTTGGCTAATATCATTCAAATATTCTGTAACTGCTTTTTCTATCAGGGGCTATCAGGTATCATAAAATATAACTGTAGTTTTCTCTACTTCTCTTTTTAATTTTGTTAGTTTTTGCTTCACATGTTTTAAGGCCATGCTATTATGTGTATGCAAATTTAGAATTTTATATCTTTCTGTTGAATTGATTCTTATGATTATAAAATGTCTCCTTTATTCTCCAATGATACACTTTGTCTTAAAGTCTTTTTCTGATATTTTATATATTTTAATATTATTATATTTGGTTAGTGTGTATATAGTATATATTTTTATATTCTTTATTGTCATTAGTTATTTGATTTTATGTAAAAGATATATCTCTTATAAACTTTACATGTGTGTGTTTCTGTACATATGTTTGGATATATATATGTTATATATAAATATTCATAATACACAGAAATACACACACACACACACACACACACATATATATTTTTACCACTATGATAACCACAGACTTTTGTTGAGGTACCTCTTCCACTCACATTTAAGGTAATTTTTAATGTATTTGGGTTTAAATCTACCATGTAACTGTTTGTGTTTTTTGCCCGTTGTTATGTTTGTTCTTTGTTGTTTTTTCTCTTTTCTTGTCTCATTTTTGATAAAACATGTTTAAAAAATTATTTTATCTCTTATTAGCTTGTTAATGACTCTATTATAGTATTTTCTCTTTTTAATTATTTTAGAATTTCACTGTTCAATACAGTAACTGCTAGCCACATGGAGCGATTTAAATTAAACTTAAATAAAGGTAAAAATTCAGTTTCTTAGTCACATTAGCCACATTTCAAGTGTTCCATCTCCACATGTGGCTAAGAGTTATTGTTTAGAAGAGCGTGGATTATGGAACATGTCCATTATTGCAAAAATTCTATTTAGTAGTGCTGCCCTAGGGATTACAACATGTGTTTTTGATCCATTACAGTTTACTTTAAATTAGTATTCTTTCTATTTCTTGGACAAGGCAAGATCAACACAACTTTATTTAATTCCTTCTTGCTTTTTGAAAGGCTCATGAAATTTAATCGTTTAAATATTTTGTTCCCATGTGGCATTGTTTTTATATTTAAACAACCAATGCTAATTCAGAGTTCCTTAAATATTTATCCTTTTGGGTAGTCTTCATTTCTCCACGCATAATTGTGTTTCTTTTTGTGATAATTTTTTATCTACCTGTAGTATTCCCTTTCACATTTCTTTTATTGAAGGACTGCTCGTGATGACCTTTTTCAGTTTATTTTTGCTTGAAAATATCTTTAAGTTTATTTTTGAGTGTTGGTGAGGTAAAAATTCTAAGTTGGCTATTATTTTCTTACTGCACTTTAATAATATTGTGACATCATCACATAAATTCTTATCTTCTGCCCTCATAAATCCACCCAGATTCAAGAGAGGGACTATGGACTGCACTTCTGAATGAAAAGAATGTCAAAATTATATTGGAAGAAGGGCATATGAAATAGAATAGGTTGGAGCCATGTTTAGAAAATATAATCTGCCTCAGTACTCTCCTATTACTATTTAAATTCAATTAGTATCTGTGGTGATTTCTCTTTCTTTCAAAATTCCAGATATAGGTAAACTCATGTCACACGGGTTGGTTGTATGATGATTTTATCACCCAGGTATTAAGTCCAGTACCCAGTAGTTAGTTACCTTTTCTGCTCCTCTCTCTCCTCCCAGACTCCACCCTCAAGTAGACCCCAGTGTCTGTTGTTCCTTTCCTTGTGTTCATGAGTTCTTATCATTTAGCTCCCACTTATAAGTGAGAACATGTAATATTTGGTTTTCTGTCCCTGTGCTAATTTGCTAAGCGTAACAAACCTTCTCATGTACCCCTGAATCTAAAGTAAAAGTAAAGAAAATCAAAAAGGTTTTTAACATGAGAACATGATGCCTAAAGAAACTAAGTAATTAGCACAGACATATACAATAGAGCTGGGATTCAAACCCAGGTTGACAGACTGTAAAGCAATCACAACTTTACATTATTGTATCTTAAGAATTGTCTTTACAAATAAAATCTATAACATATTGATTCTCACCAAAAATTCCAGATATTAGTAATTTGTACTATCTATATTTTTTGGCTCTATATTCTGGGAGATTTATTCACTTCATTTTTTTTTTTCAAATAAAGAGCTTTTGATTTTTAAATCTTTCTCCATTGTATGTGTTTCCTTCAATATCTGGTTTACATGTATTATTTATTTTCCTCACTATTCTTTTTTTCCCCATATAATTCAGACTGGATAATTCTGCTGACCTCTCTGCACACTCATTTATGCTTTCCCTAGCCACACTTGCCTTTTGGCCACACTTCATAGATGTCAGATATTTTCCCATTTAGGGCTTTGCAAAGATTTTTCCCTCCAAAATATTAACATAGAGTGCTAGTCCATTTTCACATTGCTATAAAGAAATATCCAAGACTGAGTAATTTACAAAAAAGAGCTTTAATGAAGTCACAGTTCCACATGGCTGGGGAGGCCTTGGGAAACTTACAATCATGGCAGTAGGGAAAGCAGGCACATCTTACCTGGTGGCAAGAGAGAGGAAAAGTTTGAAGGAGGAACTGTCAAACACCTATAAAACCATCAGCTCTTGTGAGAACTCACTATCATGAGACCCACATGGGGGAATCCACCCCCATAATTGGATCACCTCCCACCAGGTATCTCCCTTGACATGTGGGGTTTATGGGGATAACAATTAGAGATGATATTTGGGTGGGGACACAGAGTCAAACCATGTCACATAGCTTAACCTTCTCACCTCAAATCTTTGCTCAAATGTCGCTTTCTCAAAGAAGACTCTACTGACAACCGTTAAACATAGTCATCTCTGACTAGCCTAAAAAAAGAGCAATCTGTCCTCAGTCCTGTATTCTCATTCTTCTTTGTCCTATCTTTAATTTTTATCATAAATTTTATTATTTTCTGTAATGTCATAATATTTGCTTTTTTATTTGTAGTGCTTCCTTCATGATGATTCTTTTTTGCAGCCTAAACTCCTTGAGTAAGGGGCGCTTAATATGTTTTAGTCACTTATGTAGCCCAAGCGCCTAGAACAATGCTATCTCAAAGTAACTGCTTGTTAAGTCCTTGTTGAATAAATGAATAAATTTCCCCTTGTATCTTCCTGCAACTAACATGTTCACGTTGAAAATATCTCCTCCCCATTGTTATCACCAGGCAAGATCTTGGAGTTGTTGGGTCAGGGAGATGTACAATACATGGAGTCCTGCTGTAATTGCATAATAACACCATACAGTGACTTTTATAGACTGGTCAAGACTGGAATTTGGAATTTCCTCCTCCTCTGAGCCTCTGTAGCATTTAACACTGAAACTTTTGTAGTTTTTATTGCATAATATTTATATCAATTACAGTTTTGTTAGGACTAGAGGCTTATATAAATTTTTCAAAAGTCTCTCAGCATGCGTCACTGAAACGAATGGCTTTTAAGAGCTCATACAGGAGCTGGTTGGCATCTCAAAGCCCTCTAGATAATTCCCATAGACCACCTCAGCCAGCAGGAATGATGCTGGTGATTCTCAAAAAGTTTATCTGGAAGCTGCTTTGAAACTCATATCTGCTGAAATATCTACCTACAAATGCATCCAACAATAATGGATTCTTATTTTCTTCTTCTTTCTAAATCTCATGTGTTTGTTGAAATCTTCTAACTCAGAAACATATAGGGAAGGGGATTCTGAAAATGGAGTTGTTGGCTTTTCTGTTGAGAAGTCCTTAGCAGTTGGAGCTGGTGCTATGCAATTGACCACAGATAGTCAGCAAATATTACTTTTCTTATGCCTGCATTTAAAAATTACTTAGGAAAAGGTACATTTAAAAAAAACAGATTATAATATTCAGCTCATATTGGTTTTGGGGTCATGTAATGCACCTGCTAAATGATTTGTAATTAAGCATGTAACTAAAGGTCTTAATATATTGTAAACTTACTTTTTATTAATAGACTGAATTGGATCTTTACATCTATGAATAGTAAACTGACCTATTTGAATTCCAAGTACTTACATATCAGGAAAAAATTTGTTGAGCATACTAGCTGTGAAAATTAACAAATGACTAATAATGAATAATAAATTCCTGTTATTTAATCATGAGTTTAAATTATAGTGAGTTTATCTACTACTCCTGAAGACATAGAATAAAATAGTTTGAGAAACTAACTTGCCTTGAAATAGAATTAATTAATTAATTCTCTTCCAAGTTTGGTCCAGAATTCGGAAAATAATCTTATAATTGGTTATTACATCTTACAATGTACTGGTTTGAGTCAGATGCAAAGACATAAAGGAAAAAAATTATTTTGTATTCTTTTTAAAAGACATCTAAGTTGTGAATTATGGTACCTTTTTTTTTTTTTACAAATCTAGAATACAATTCTAGTTTTTTCATTCTATGCACAAGATCAATGGCAATCATTTTTGGCACAAAATTACACACCTCATCCTTTTTAGATTACAAAGTTCGTGAAGCCAAGAATAGCATCTCTCATGTTCACAACTATATCCCCAGCACTTGGAATAATGCCTGACAAGAAGCAGAAGCTAGTCAACTTTTATTCAATGCATAGCTTATATTTATCTTACTTGATTGAAAATTTATTTGGAAATAATAAATTTTCCCTCTGTGGAGTTGCTCTACATTTATGGATTTAAGTGTGTATACATAATTGTAGTAATTATTATCCTCTCACATATCTCAAATTAGTTTTCTATCTTTCCTACTGTTGATAATTTTCTATTTATATTGTTTCATTAAAATAATTAATAATTATGATTTTTAAAATTTATTCTACTTTTATGTCTGAATCTTGGCTAGAGTCCAAATTGGGTAATAATCAGACTACCAAAAATTCCCTCTGCAATTTGAATGAGAAGGGTTGTTCTCTTATTTTGTCTGTTAAAGTTCTTTTCTTGGGGTTGCTGGGTGAAAGTGATGATTCTATCATATTTGAAAGGTGACTTTTCATTTGCATTTATTCAATGTAATCCATTCACTGTTGTAAAAATGAGAACTGCCTCTCGCTACCACATAACAGAAAGATGGAGATTATTTCATTGCCATTAGCGGTGCAGTTAATAATGTTATTGTTATTGAGCCTAAGGCCTAAAAGTGGGGCACAAGTCAGAAAAGAGGAAAGAAGTTGGTATGTGTTAAAGAAATGGCGTTCTTTGCTGCCATTTTTTCCCCATTGAAGATAATAATCTATTTCTCTAGTGAAGTGTGTTAACTGATGTATTTGAATTTTACTTTTGCTTAATGCTACATGAGGGAGACATTAAAATAGCAGTGAGTATTTTTAATCTATTCACAGTCTTTCTAACATATAACATTGGGAAATGTATCACTACAGGCAATTACAAAAAATATAAAAACTTCTAACTGCCCAGTTCTAAATATATGAATGTCATTTCTGCTACTTTGCCAGAATAATGGCCCCAGTTCAGAACACTGTGGTATTCTTTTGACATCACTAAGCCTAGAGGATTTTTTAAAAGTAAGGTTTATTGACGTATGATTTACATATAATGTAATTCACCCATTTTAGTATACACTTTTATGAGTTTTGACAAATGCACATAGTTATGTAACTATCACTAAAATTAAGAATAAAGAATAGCTCCATTGTACCAAAAAAATTCTTGCAGGTCTTTGTGGTCACCCTTTTCTTCGATCCTCAGCTACTGTGAAACGTTGATCTGGCTTTCTTTTCCCTATAGCTTGCCTTTTAGGTAATATAATATAAATGAAATCATATAGTATGTAGCTTTTTGAGTCTGGCTTCTTCCATTTAACATAATACATTTGATGTACATCTGTGTTACTGGGGTATTAGCAGTTTGTTCTATTTAGCTTCCAGTTTAAAGGGCAGAATCAGCAAGTGTTTCTTGTTCAAACTCAGATAAAGCTGGTATATAAGTAGAATATATATAGATACCTACTCTTAAATCCTTGAGCATAAGATCTGTTTCACTGGGAGCTCGTAGATCAATAAAGCTTTAGAAAAAGCAATGCAATTAGATTGGTTACGTAAACTAAATTTAAAAACTAAAAATATATTCATTTTATCTTTTCAGGTTAAATAATGTCTTTAAAAGTTTAGACTGGTGAATATACAATCTATAAAAACCATCCAAGTCTGTCAGGAATTGCTTTATTTCCTGCATACTTTCAGGAAAAGTTCAGTTTAAGTGATTGAAAATTAAACATGTACCAGAGTAATTGTTGCTCTATTAAATTTCAAAGAAATTGATTGTTCACCATTCTTTACAATGTGGTATCCTAATTTCATTCCTTAATCCCATATCATCATCATTATAAGGGTGTACAATGCCAGTCACGTGATAATATCTAATTAAACTTAAATACGATCATAACTTTTAGTATAACAAAGAGGCAGTAAAGTTTTAACTGTAATATATATATGTATCATTTTTCCAGTTGCATTTTGTTGGTTGATACCATCAAGTATGTGATGTGAAGTATATTTCAGCCCTAATAATTTCAATGAGGTTCTAATACATTGACCAGATTTTTAAATATATTATATTTAAACCAAAAAGGCACATTATCTTACATTTTAATGGAATTTTATAATTTTTATGCTTTCTGTGTTGTGGGATTATAGGATTATAAAGTATTTTCTTTTCTCCTCAAAAACAAGACCTTACCATTTAATTGAAGAGCTCAAACAGCTCAAGTAGAGAAAAATCGTATATTTGAAAAAGAAATCTATATAAAAGAGTTTTCCTACCATGGTGAGATAGACTAAAAAACAAAAACCCTTTGAGTGGTCTCATCCCACTGTAGTATCAGACCATTTTGCAACGCATCTTTTCCTTTTTTGTTCCCTTGCTGACAGCCCTTGTGTATTTTATTTGTATGCAAGTGAATGGCAGTTTATTGTGTCCCAGAGGATAGGGTATTAATGATCATTTGCTTCCTGCTGTGGGGCCTGTCATAATTTTGTAGTCAGAAGAGTGACAGAAGTAACGGCCAATCAGTATGCTAATACTGCTTGAGAATGGGTAGTTAGTCCATTTTAACCAGGGTTTTTCTGCCAAATCCTTAGGTAATTTTCATTAAAAAATGCAATTTTTGATAGTATTGCAAATTGCTAGATGGAACCAGTTGAAGACACCACATATTTCTTTTGTGTGGCAGTCGGACTTCTATCTCAGCAGGTGTCTTCTAGGGAAGAAAGAAAGACTTCTAATCTGAAAGCCCATTTTGGTCAGCAAGAATCAATGACTAAAACATTCAGCAATTTGTTATATCAATATCTTAACAGAGAGAATTCTATGCAGCGTATAAAAATTAAATCTAGTCTCTGACAAGTAAATAGAACGTAGGATTTTTAAAAATTACACTTGAAAGTCAACTGCAAAAAATCCTGCAGATTTATAATGTGATGTCATTCATTTTCTTCTTTACTATTCTATTTGTTTCTTCTATTTTATGTCTTTTTTTTTTTAAGGAAAGGATATGCTTAAAAACAGTAACTTTCAATGGTAGCCTATAAATACTCAAAAATTTTATTAGCAATTTTATAATATACACCCTATAGTGAGTGTACTCTTGACTAGGAAAAAAAAGAGTTTCTTAAAATGATTTGTGAGTGTTTGCACAGCACGTGAACACATGATTACAGAGGGGATTAGTGGATTAAGGTATCGACAGTTGGCGGCCTTAAGGCGACGGATAAAAAGAACTCCACTTTCTCTCCATAAAATAACATTTTATTTTTACTCACATGCAAACAATGCCAGCTATGTAAACTATAAAAGGAATTATTTTGAGAATACTATTGTCACTTAAATATGTTCATCATAGATAGCACAACAACAATAAAAACAACAAAAACTTCACATATGTATATAACTGCATGAAATATAAGGTAATATAATTTACCATTACAAATATGTTTGAGGAGCTCTCATTAACCATTGGATCTGGAGAAATAGTTCTTTTCTATACATTAAGATTTCAGCTTTTTTCAAAATGTAAACTTCTTAGGTTGTGGTGATAATGCCATCGTCAGAAAAATATTCAATATATTTTAATAAAAATTAAATAGATACTATATCAAATGCAATTTTACTTTTTGGAAAATAGAGAAACAAACCTTGTTTGCTGCCTGCTGTTTTTTTATATATGCAAATCTTTATACATCACAGAACAACCTAGCTGCCTTCTACAATCTCATAAACATTTTTACTATTTTATGAGATGTTTGTAATAAATGTGATTGATGACACTTTTTTACAATTGCCTATTAGAAATACCATTTTGTGATTAAATACTTAGGGGTAACTCAATTCCAAGTCAGGAGATTACAAGTTAAAAATTGTCATGAATGCCAAAATACATGTTTATCTACTATGTATATTAAATAGTATTTTTTCTAGTTTACAGAGATTTTGCGTTTCGATTAATTGCACACATATCTAAAAATACTGCTAGTGTGGCTTGGGGCAGGGAAACAGCCTGAAGCTGCACACACACACATATAGTCACAAGGGTGAGTAGCTATAATTGTATTGGAGTGCATCCAAGAAATCAGCTATTCTGTTTACACTTACTGCCGCTTCAAATTTATGTATATCTGAAGCAAACATACTGTAAATTGACTTTAATACTAAAAATTGTTGACTTTGATAATGAAGTTTATTGACTATGTTTCATGTTGCTGCTATCTTCCAAAAATTGAAAATTAAGGTAAGCATTGATAATAGATAATTAAGTATAATTTGCAATTATAGCTTTCCTCCTTAAGATTTAAAAAGCCTATTGGCTTAATATAGTAAAAGAAAATGCATAAAATTATAAAAATAAAAAGATAATACTAAGGTCATTTAAAATGGGAGTGGTCTACTGTGAACTACAATTAGAACAGACTGCTAAGGTATCACACGCATTAGCCTGGAAATAGAGTTGCCTTATGTCCAAGAATCCAATCTAGTTTGGACTCACTAGAGTATGAATGAAGGCAAATTTTCAATGGCTCTAACTTTAGGTGTTGGAGAAACGGACGTCATATTTATCCAGATATTTGCTGAAGTCTAATTTACATTTGGGTCTACAAGTTGTTTTAAAGTTTTCTCTTTTATTCAAATTACCTTTAAAAAGAGACATGTTGAGCTGAGCCATATTAAAACCCATAGCACTATTGGGACAAAACTTAAGAAGTATGTTGTTTTAATTTAAAAAATTTTTTTTAATTTTATTTTTCTGTGTATGTAATGTGGAAAGCCTTGGCTTCTCAATTTTATTCCTCTGGAATCTGCTCTTTATGTTTTCTGATTTTGTTTTCCTGGAATCATTCTCCCTGGCATATAATCTTTGGATTTTCTTTCAGGTTACACTCCTATGGAATTTCATACACTGATGTAATAAGTCAGGTCCAGGAATACCCTCCTTCTCAGGTTTGTGTTGCAACCCAGAAATCAAACTGGCAGCTTGAGCAAAGGAGGCACAGGGGAAGAAACAAGTCAGGTGATAGTCTACGAAGAACTTCTGGGGGCTGATTCTGATTTGTCCTTTTACAATAGGTACGGCCACTGAATATGTAGTCCAAAGATAGGCATTAATACTTTTTATTTCTCCATAGATACAGCTGAATAGCAGATATTACATATTTCACATTAAATATCTTTCCATTTCTTTTTCAAATAACAGAAGATTATACCCATTCTTTCTACATTTACAAAGAGACATTCTTGCACATTACCATGGAAAAAGAGCTACCAGTTAGTTAATACGTATTTTGCTCACCATAATCATATATTCAAGATAATATAATATTAACGGGGTTCAATTCTCGTTGGATGTGAAGTCCATTCTGCCATTAATCAGCTGAGTGACTAGGGAAGTTAGCCTCTTTGGGTATCAATATTTTCATCTATAATTTAATACAACAGTACAACTTACATTATTTGCTGGTTTTAAAGATTAAGGTAGCAATGTATATCAAGCACTTACAAACTACTTCCTATATACTAGGTACTACATATGGAATTGCTATTATTAATATTATTAATGTTATAATCTATTTATTTGGTCACCCATTCCATCACTATACCTACACAACTTTCTACCATCTTATTCATCCATTCGTTGTGGCACTAACCTAAGATCTATGGGGAAAGAATTCTGCAATGCGTATACAGTAGGGTTTATGTTACTGAGGAATTAATCGTTTGTCAGAAGAATTAATATAGATATCAATCCAAAAAACAAAATTAAAAGTGGTAGCTACATAAACAATACTGTGGGTGTTCAGAGCAATAAAAATAAGCAGAATAGATATAGTTTTTTTTTTATCATAATGTTAGCCACCATGATAGATACTTTACAAATGTTATTTCATTAATTCAACTCTTGCTTGAGAAGATAATTTTGTGCAATAAATGATTAGTGAGATAAGTAACAAAGGACTGGTTGGATTTTAATTTAAGGAGAAGTGAGAAAATTATTCCATTCAGAGAGGAGTAATTACACTAAAGCACATAGTCTGGGATTGGGAAAAATTAAACAGCTCTGTTTGGTGAGAATGCAGGACTCAAGGAAAGAAACAGCTGATTCACCATCACCTAAGGAAAGTCCAGAATAATATAAAGAAGGTATATTAGTCCATTTTCACGCTGCTGATAAATACATACCAGAGACTGTGAAATTTACAAAACAAAGAGGTTTAATTGGACTTATAGTTCCACGTGACTGGGGAAGGTCTTACAATCATGGTGGAGGACGAAAGGCACTTCTTACATCGTGGCAGCAAGAGAGAATGAGCAAGAAGCAAAAGCAGAAACACCTGATGAACCCATCAGATCTCATGAGGCTTATTCACTATCATGAGAACAACATGGAAAAGACCAGCCCCCATGATTCAATTACCTCCCCCTGGGTCCCTCCCACAACACGTGGGAATTCTGGGAGATAAAATTCAAGTTAAAATTTGAATGGGGATACACCCAAACTGTATTATTCTACCCCTGGACCCTCCAAATCTCATGTCCTCACCTTTCAAAACCAATCATGCCTTCCCACCAGTCCCCCAAAGTCTTAACTCATTTCAGCATTAACCTAAAATTCCATAGTCCAAAGCCTCATCTCAGACAAGGCAAATTCTTTCCACCTATGAGCCTGTCAAATCAAAAGCAAGCTAGTTACTTCCTAGATACAATGGGGGTACAGGCGTTGGGTAAATATGTCCATTCCAAATAGGAGAAATTGACAAAAATAAAGGGGTTACAGGGCCCATGAAAGTCTGAAATTCAGTGGGGCAGTCACATTTTAAAGCCCCAAAAATGATCTCCTTTGACTTCAGGTCTCATATTCAGGTCACACTTATGCTAGAGGTGCATTCCCATGGTCTTGGGCTACTCCCCCTCTGTGGCTTTGGAGGGTAAAGGCTCCCTCCAGGCATTTTCATAGGCTGGCATTGAGCATCTGCAGCTTTTCCAGGTGCATGGTGCAAGCTGTCGGTGGCTCTGTCATTCTGGAGTCTGGAGGAGAGTGGCCCTCTTCTCACAGTTCCACTAGGCAGTGTCCCAGTAGGGACTCTGGGTGGGGGCTCTGAACTCATCTTTCCCTTCTGCACTGCCCTAGCAGAGATTCTCCATGAGGACCCCACCTCTGCAGCAGACTTGCCTGGGCATCCAGGTGTTTCCATACATCTGAAATCTAGACAGAGGTTCCCAAACCTCAATTCTTGACTTCTGTGCACCTGCAGGCTCAACCCCACGTGGAAGCTGCCAAGGCTTGGGGCTTCCACCCTCCGAAACCACAGCCCAAGCTCTACGTTGGCCCTTTTCAGCCACAGATGGAGTAGCTGGGACATAGAGCACCACAGGACCCTGTGCCTGGCCTAGAAAACCACTTTTTCCTCTTGGGCCTCAGGGCCTGTGATGAGAGGGGCTGCTATGAAGGTCTCTGACATGGCCTGGAGATATTTTCCCCATAGTCTTTGGAATCAACATTAAGTTCCTTGCTACTTATGCAAATTTCTGCAGCCACCTTGAATTTCTCTGCAGAAAATGGGTTTTTCTTTTCTATTGCATCATCAGGCTGCAAATTTTCTGAACTTTGTTGCTGTTTCCATTTTAAAATAGAGTGCTTTTAAAGGCACCCAAGTCACCTTTTGAATCCTTTGTTGCTTAGAAATTTCCTCCCCCAGATATCCTAAATCATCTCTCTCAATTTCAAAGTTCCACAAATCTCTAGGGCAGGGGCAAAATGCCAGCAGTCTCTTTGCTAAAACAATAAGAGTCACCTTTGCTCCACTTCCCAACAAGTTCCTAATCTTCATCTGAGACCACTTCAGCTTGGACCTTATTGTTCATATCACTATCACCATTTTTGTCAAAGCCATTCAACAAGTCTCTTTTCAGCCAGCAATGTTTGGAGGAACGGAGGCAAGATGGCGCACTTCCGGGTTCTTCATCACCAACTTTTCCCGCAGGAAAATGCAGCTGGCTCCCCGGAAGGTGCAGACCAACCGGGCATGCGCCAGGTGATGTCAATCCGAAGAGACTAAGATTTACCTGGTCGCACCTGTGGAACACCCCCCCGACAGGCCTGTGTCCCGCCTATTGCCCTCCCACTCCTAGAAAAGCCGCTCCCCGCAGACGCCCCACACGGACTTCCCAGCCCCCCTACTCCTGTCAGGACTGTATTAGGAACTCCGCCAGAGAGCTCACCGGGCGACTCTCTTGGCCTCCTTTGCTGGAGGCCGACAGACTTCTCCCTACCCACCTTCTTCCCTGAAGCTACGTGACCAAAAATAAATTTGCAGTTTTGCTCCTACCCTTGCCTACTCGCTGGTTCTTTTGTACCTGCTCTGGTGGTCTTAGAAAAACAAATCAAGCAACACCCACTCTACTAGTACTAGTTTGCCATATTAGTCCATATTCATGCTGCTGATAAAGACATACCAGAGGATGGGAAGAAAAAGAGGTTTAATTGGACTTACAGTTCCACGTTGGCTGGGGAAGGACTCATAATCATGACAGAGGGTGAAAGGCACTTCTTATATGGTGGTGGCAAGAGAGAATGAGCAAGAAGCAAAAGTGGAAACCCCTGAGAAACCCATCAGATGTCATGAGACTTAAGTCACTATCACGAGACTAGCACCAGAAAGACCAGGCCCCATGATTCAATT
The DNA here is from genome assembly GCF_007565055.1 of Rhinopithecus roxellana. NCBI lineage: Eukaryota > Metazoa > Chordata > Mammalia > Primates > Cercopithecidae > Rhinopithecus > Rhinopithecus roxellana. The sequence continues at coordinate 110,687,982 of NC_044549.1, read as the reverse complement.
GCCTTCCCCTGGATCCTTCCCACAACATGTGAGAATTCTGGGAGATACAATTTAAGTTGAAATTTGAATGGAGACATAGCCAAACCATGTGAGGAGGGATATCAACATATCTGTAATTTTTATTGGATTAACATACCAGAAAATATGACAGTTAACAGACATCTGAAGGATAATGATATAGATAGTTTATATAACACATTTGATTATAAATATTTTCTGTCAAGCTAGATGATGAAAAAGCAGTTAATAACTTTGTCACTTTTATAATGTCTGATTTTTTATTTGATTATTTATTTTTGAGATGGAGTCTCACACTGTCGCCCAGGCTGGAGTGCAACGGCGCGATCTCGGCTCACTGCAACCTCTACCTCCCAGGTTCAAACGATTCTCCTGCCTCAGCCTCCTGAGCAGGAGAATCTATACCTGGTTTATTTCATTTACATAGTGTTCTCCAGATTCGTCTATGCTGTTGCAGATGACAGAATGTCTTGCTTTGAAATGCCTTAACAGTATTGCATATATACCACATTTTAAAATTCATTCATCTGTTGATGAGCATTTTGGTTGTTTCTATCTCTTTATTAATGTGCATAACATGGCGATGAACATGGGAATGCAAATATCACTCAATGTACTGGTTTCAGTTCCTTTGGATATATATCCCAGAACTGAGATTGAGAAATGTCTATTAAGCTATTTTAATCTGAATCTTCCCTCTTTTTTCTTAGTCTAGGTTTAATAAAAGTTTGTTATTCTTGTTTATTTTTTTACAAAAACCCAACTCTTCATTTTGTTGATCTTTTAAATTATTTTTCTAGTCTCTATTTTATTTTTGCTCTGAGCTTTATTATTTTTTCCCTTCTGTGAATTTTGGACTCAGTTTGTTCTTTTTTTTTTTTTTTTTTTTAATGCCTAGTCAGGCTGTATATTAGATATATTATTTCTTTCTAATGTAGGTGTTTATCACTATATATTTGTTTTGCTATGCCTCATAGGTTTTAATATAATGTATTTTTATTCTCATTTGTCTCCAAAATTTTAAAAATTTCTTTATTGACCCATTGGTCATTTAGGTGCATTTTGTTTAGTTTCCAGGTATTTGCAAAGTTTCCAGTTTTTTTTTTTTTTTTTTTTTGCTGATTTTCTACGTACTTGCATTTTCCACATATTTGCAAAGTTTCCAATTTTTCTTGCTGATGTCATTATATTCAGAAAAGATACTTGGCATAATTTCTTTTTATAATATCTTTTGAAATTTGTTAAACTTATTTCTTGGTCTAACATGATTTATCTTGGAAAATGTTTCATGCGCAGTTGAAAAGAATGTATTTTGCAGCTGTTGGACACAATGTTCTGTAAATAGCTATTAGGTCAATGTAGTCTAAGGTGCAGTGTAAGTGATGTTTTTTGTATTGTCTTTCTGTTTGCATGACTTTTCTATTGTTGAAAATGGCGTGATGAAGTTCTCCCATTATTAAATTGTATTTGACCTCTCCCTTTAAATATAAAACTATTAAAATAGTTTCTTATTATGCTTGGGTGTTCTGATGTTGGGTACATGTATACTTATTATTATATCCTCCTGTTGAATTGATCAATTTATCATTATATAATAACATTCTTTGTCTCTTTTTTATAGTTTTTGAGTTAAAGGGTATATTATCTGATACAAGTATATGCTATTCCTGCTTGTTTTTTGTTTCTGCTTGCATGGCCTATCTTTTTCTATCCTTTTATTTTTAGTCTCTGTTTGTCTTGAATGGTGAGGTGAATTTCCTGTAGTCAGTATATAGTTGGATCTTCTTTTTTCAAATCCGTTCAGCCACTCTATATTTTTAATTGTATAATTTAATCCATTTACATTTAAGGTTATTATTGCTAAGTAAGAACTTGCTTCTGCCATCTTGCTAATCGTTTTCTGGTTGTTTTGTAGATCCTCTGTTCCTTTCTTCCTCTCCTGTTGTTTACTTTTGTGGTTTGGTGGTTTGCTGTGTGGCTAAGCTTTGATTCTTTTCTCTTTCTTGTTTGTATTATCTGCTTTAATTTCTTTCTTAGTGGTTGTCATGGGGCTAGCATTAAGAAGCTCGTAGTTATAATAGACTATTTTAAGTTGATAGCAACTTAACCTTGATTGCATAAAAATTTTCTAGATTTTTCCTACCCCACACAATTAAATGTTTGTTGTCTGAATTTGCGTCTTTATCTGTTGTGTGTTCTTTAATTTCTAATTATAGCTGTTGTTCCTCTTAATTGTTGTGACTTTTAACCATGAGGTGATTGAAAAGTTTATAAAGCACAATTATAACACTAGGATGTTCTGATTTTCATTATAAATTTACATCTACTGGTGAGTTTCATATGTGTATTCATAAGAGTAATTATTGTCCTTTTGTTTCAAGTTGTTGCATTTCCTCAAGTACTTCTTGTCAGGCTGGTCTAAGAATGATGAATTTTCTCCACTTTTTATTGACTAGAAAGGCCTTTATTTCTCTTTCTGCATAATAGCTTTGCTGGGTGTAATATTCTTGGCTAACAGGTTTTTTTTTTTTTTTTTTTTTTTTTTTTTTTTTCTTTTAGCACTTTGAATATATACTCTCTTTCTCTCCTGGCCTAGAAAGTTTCTGCTGAGAAATCTGCTGACAGTTTAATGGAGATTTCATTTTATGCCACTTGACACTTAATGTCTTATGGCTTTTAACATTCTCTCTTTGTTACTTTGACTTTTAAGTTTGATTATTATGTGCCTTAGAGAGGATCTTTTTGTACTGAATCTAATTGGAGATGTTGAACTTCCTAGATCTGAATGTCCATATTTTCTTGATTTGACATTTTCAGCATTATTTTATTAAATATGTTTTCTGTGCTTTACTCCATCCTTTCTTCCTCTGACATTCTCATAATGCCATAATTTGCTTTCTTAGTAGTGTTCCATAAGTTTCATCGTCTTTCTTTAAAAAAAAGAAGTTTCTTCTTTTTCCCGTCTGACTGGGATATTTCAAAATACTTTCTTGAAGTTCAGAAATCATTTCTTCTGCTTGATCTAGTCTGTTGAAGCTATCAATTGTATTTTGTATTTAATTCATTCAACTATTCAGCTCTAAGATTTATGCTTAGTTTTTAATGATCTTTATCTCCTTGTTAAATTTCTCCTTTAGATCATTGTTTTTCTGATTTCATTAAATTATTTTTGGTATCTTGTATCTTGCTAAATGTTCTTAAGATCATTATTTTGAATTCCTCTTCAGGCAATTTGTAATTCTTTTACTTTTGGGTCTACTATTGGGGAATTAATGTGTTCTTTATGGGGTGTGATGTTTCCTTGGTTCTCATGTTTCTTGTGTGCCTACATGATGTCTGTGCACCTAGTGGAATAATCGCCTTTTCCAATGTTATGAAGCAGGTTTTGTAGAGAAAGACTTTCTCCTGGATTTATACCTAGGGTGTTGCTTGGGTATGGTATGTTGGTTTGGATTTTGAATATACTCAATAGTGTGATCTCTGTGAAGTATCTTCAGATGTGATTTTTGTTAGCAGTGTCTGTCATTGCATCAGTGATCTAGGCTGTGGGAATTTGTGGTGGTAGTGGTATAGTTTTGCTGGAGGTGTAGGCACCAGTCGGGCTGTCAGTCTGGATGTATACATGTGGGGCAGGCCAACTGACTGTGCAGTTTGCTCTCTGGGAATTTTAGTCACCCATAGGTATGCTATTCAGCCAGGCATGAGTGCAAACACATACAGTGAGCCAGTCGATTGTGCAATGGGCTCTCAAGACAGTGAGCTTCTGCTAAACTGGCTCTTGGGCCAGGAGCAAGTATATGTGGCTGCAGATGCAGCAGGCCAGGCTGCTATAAGGTGGGCCCTGATTTTTTTCATAATAAACAATCTATGAGGTTTGAGGTAATATTTTATTTTTGTTTTAATTTTCATATCTCTGATGATTGGAGATGTTGAACTTAAACATACATGTGCATATATCTGTTGGCCATTCATATGTCTTCTTTTGAGAAGTGTCTATTCAAGTCTTTACTCACTTTTTAGTAGTGTTTTTGTTGTTATTGAGTAGTTGGAGTTTCTCATATATTTTGGATATTAGCCTCTTATATGATGTATGATTTTCAAATATTTTCTCCCAATCAGTGGGTTGTCTCCCCACTCTTTTAACTGTTTCCTTTGTAGTACAAAATACTTTTTTGTTTGATGTATATTATTCATCTATTTTTGCTTTTATTGCCTGTGCTTCTGGGATTCTGTCAAAAATCTCTATTCATACCAATGTCATGGAAATTTTTCTCTGTGTTTTCTTCTAGTAGTTCTACATTTTTGGGCCTTACATGCATTTTGAGTTAATTATTGTATAAGACGTGAAATACCAGTCCATTTTTATTCTTATGCATGTGACTATCAAGTTTTCCCAATACCATTTATTGATGAGACTGTCTTTTCCTTCATTGTGGATTCTTGGCACCTTTGTCAAAAGTCAATTGTCCAGGCAGGCATGGTGACTCACACCTGTAATCCCCACACTTTGGGAGGCTGAGGTGGGCAGATCACTTGAGGTCAGGAGTTCGAGACCAGCCTGGCCAAAATGGTGAAACCCTGTCTCTACTAAAAATACAAAAATTAGCTGGGTGTGGTGGTGGGTGCCTGTAATCCCAGCTACTTGGAAGGCTGAGGCAAGAGAATTGCTTGAATCCAGGAGGTAAATGTTGCAGTGAGCCAAGATCGCACCACTGCACTTCAACCTGGGCGATAGAGTTAGGATCTGTCTCAAAAAACAAAACAAAACAAAACAAAACAAAAAACAGGCAATTGTCCATAGGTGTGTAGATTTATTTCTGGGCTCTCTATCTGCTGTGGTTTGCCACGGTTACTACAGGACTGAACGAAGAGGGACGAACGCAGAAACGAAAACTTAAAAGAAACTGTTTTAAAGAAGGGTTCACAAGAAGAAGAAGAGGGTTCCCTGCTTCTAGTGAGCAAAGGCAGCCGCCCTGAGTTTCTACAGCCCTTCATAATTATTGGGTAGAAAGAGCAGGGAGCAGAAAGTAACGATTGGTCAGCTGCTTAATTGATCACAGGCTCACAACATTGGTAACAGGCTTCAGATGTGCCTAATCACAAGAAACACTGTGCTTGGGGCGTGACTGCCCTCAGCATTCCTTCTGGGTGGCAGATGCAGTTTGTCAGTTAGCCAACACCCTGCATTTATAAGAACAGTTTGCTGTCTACTCATATAGTCTACAGTGGTATACTGAGTTCTCAGATCATGACCCTCATTCTTTCGGCCTGCAACATCTATCCTATTTCATCAGTCAGCTTGTCTGCCTGTGTTCATGCCAGCAGCATGCTCTATTAATTAGTATGGATTCCTAATGGATTTTGGAAGTAATAATGTGATGCCTATCATTTTTTTGTTTTTGCTGTAGATTGTTTTGGTTATTTGGGGTTCTTGTTAAGTTCCACATGAATTTGAGGGTTATTTTGCCTATTTCTGTGAAGAATGGCATTCGAGTTTTGTTCAAGATTACATTGACTATGTAGATCAATGTGTATAGTGTGGACATTTTAACAATATTAATCTTCCAATTCATGAACAAAAAAGTTTTTCCCTTTATTTGTGCCATCTTCAATTTTTTTCATGAATGTTTGATAGGTTTCAGTATACAGATCTGTCCACCTCTTTGGTGAAATTTATTCTTGTGTTTTGTTTTTTTGATGCTATTGTAAATGGAATTGTTTTCTTAATTTTTTATATTGTCTTTGCTAGTGAATATATATTATACTTATTTTTGTTTGTAAACTGATTTTGTATTCCACAACTTTACTAAAATTGCTTATCAGTTCTAACAGTTTATTTTTATTTTTATTTTTATGTTTGGTGGAGTCTTTAGGGTTTTCTGTGGTAAGATTATGTCACCAGCAGAGACAATTTCACTTCTTCCTTTTTTTATTTGAATGTCTTTTGTTTGTTTTTCTTGCCTTATTTCTCTTGCTAGGACTTCCAGTTCAATGTTGAATAGAAGTGGTGAGAGTGAGCATCTTTGTCTTGTTCCTGATCTTAGAGGAAAAGCTTTCAGCTTTTCGCTGTTAGTATGGTGTTTGCTGTAGACTTGTCATACTTGGCCTTTATGGTGTTGAGAAATGTATCTCCTATCCCTAATTTGTTGAGAGTTTTTATCATTGAAAGGATGTTGAATTTTGTCAAGTGCTTTTCCTCTATCTGTTGAAATGATTGTACAATTTTGTACTTCATTCTGTAAATATTGTGAATCACATTTTTTGATTTGTGTATGTTGAACCACCTTGCATCACAAGGATAAATTAAACTTAGTCTTGGCGAGTGACTCTTTTAATGTACTATTGAATATGCTTTGTTAGTATCTTGCTGAAGAATTTCTTGTCTATGTTCCTCAGTGATACTATCAATGACATTGCTCTGTAGTTTTCTGGTATTTCTGGTAGTGCTCTTGTTTGGTTAATGCTGACCTTGTAAAATTAGTTTGGAAGTGTTTTATTTCTTCAAATTTTTGGAGGTGTTTGAGAATAGTTGTTATTAGTTCTTCTTTAAATGTTTGGTAAAATTCAGCTATGAAACCATACAGTTTTGGATGTTTCTTTTTTGCAATTTTTTTTTAGAGCTTCAATATTATTATCATTGTTGGTCTATTCAAATTTTCTGTTTCTCCATGATTCAGCCTTGATAGGATTTATATTTCTGGGAACGTATCTATTTCTTCTAGGATGTCTAATTTGTTAGCATATAATGTGTCTATAGTAGTCTCTTTTTTTGTATTACTGTGGTTTCAGTTGTAATGACCCTTTTTTATTCTAATTTTATTACTATCTTCTCTTTTTTCTTAGTTAGCCTAGCTAAAGGTTTTTCAATTTTATTGTTTCAAAAAGCAAACAGTTTTGTTGATTGTTTCTATTTTTTTTTCTTGTCTCCATTTCTGTTCTGATTTTTCTATTTCCTTTTTCCCACAATTTTGGACTTAGTTTGCACTTGTTTTTCTAGTGTTTATAGGTGTGACAATGGATTATTTACTTAGCATATTTCTTTTTGAAAATATGTAGTTGCCTATTGCTACAAATTTTCCTCTTAGAACAGCTTTTGCTGCATCCCATAAGTTTTGGTATGTTGTGTTTCCATTTTTGTTTGTCTCAAGGCATTTTTAACATCCCTTCTGAATTCTTTATCTGATCCATTGGTTATTCAAGAGTGTATTGTTTATCCACATCTTTGTAAGTTTTTTAAGTTTTCTCATTTTATTGATTTATAGTCTTATACCATTGTTGTTCATAAAGATATATGATATGATTTCTATTCTTTTAAATTTGTTAAGACTTGTTTAGGGACCTAACATGATTTATTCCACAGAATGTCCCATGTGTGTTTAATAAGAGTATGTATTCTCCTGATATTGAGTGAAATGTTTTCCATATGATTTCATTTGGTCAAAAGTGTAATTCAAGTCCTGATAGTCCTTATTGATTCCCTTTTTGAATAATCTGTTTATTGCTGTAAGTTGGGTTTGGAAGACTCCTACAATTATCGTAATACTGTTTATCTCTCCCTTCAGATCTATTAATATTTGTTTCATAAATTTATGTGCTCTGATCAAAGGATACAACAATTGTAGTAGTTGCCTATTGCTACAAACCTGGATAAAATTGTTGTATCCTTTGATGAATTGTCCTATAACGGTCTTCTTTGCAAACCCCCAAAAGCCTGATTAAGCAAAGGAGAGGTCACATAAATTTACAATATTTAAAATGAGATCGGAAAAATAACCAAAAATACTAAAAAGTTATATGAGAATTTGAAAAAAAATAAGGTAATACCATATGTGAGCCTAGGGCATCAAATTTTAAAACTCAAAAATATAGAGTTTTTCAAGTAAAATACAAATAATCAGCATTTATCTAAAAAGAAAAAAAAAGTTAGAAAAATATGTCTGAAAAGTTTAGAATAGCAACTGAAGATTCTCAACTAAAAACTAATAAAAATTACCAATACTAGATAGTGTCAAATATTATGGAAAATTCACTCAATAAAACCATTATTACCTTTGTACTGATACTTGAGTAACAAAAAATAAACTATAGACAAATCTCATTAATGCAGGCCCCAAAATTATAAATAAACCATTGGGAAACCAGAACTTAGTATGGTAATAAAATAAATACACAGTATGATCATTATTTCAGGGAATGCAGAAATCTTTAAATACCAATAAAATCTGTCAACACGAACTATGGCACCATCCAATAAATGAAGAAAAAACATGTAATCATTATATATACTATATCTAGCGGCCATTCCAAATAAAAAATGCTTGTAGTATAGAAATAGGAGTCAACTAATTAAATGTTGTATACACTGCCAAAATCACTAACAAGCATGATTCTAAATGGTAAAACATTAGAACTATATTTTTAAAAAACAGAAACAAGGCAAAAATGGCCACTTATTCCCTTACTATTCAATATTGTTTAGGGCTTTAGTAAATACCAAAAGAACGGGAAAATAAAATAAGTGTTGTTAATAATGAGCTTAGAGATAGATACCAGTTTAAAAGAAAACAACATGTCATAAAATAGATATTGTAATTGGTGATATACATATGATTAATTTGCTATGTGGCAATTATACAACTAACCATCTCAGATGAAAAACTAATCTACTTAGACTAAAATTTAAATAAAACATATATTCAAAACAATTTAGGAAACATCTTGGAAGGGCATGAAGGGATGCTCTCTCTCTCTCTGGTAGAAAGGAAATCTAAATGAGAATAGTAAATTTATATCAATTTATACACTTCATATTGGGAAAATTAAATCAAGTGATAACACCTGCTGCTCACAGTGATACAGTATTCTCGTATCTTGTAGATGAAAACATGAATTGTTACAGATGTCTTGAAAAATAAACAGATCTTTGTATTAGACAATATGACACTTGGAACTGTATAAAAAATAAATTAAAGCACACATACAAAATTATTTTTTCATAAACATGTATATTGTAACATTTTTCTGGAAAAATATGAAAACAAGTGACTCCTCACCAACAGGATAATAGGTGAATACACGTTTCTTCATACATGACATGGTATTTTTACCATACCATATTAACCATCTATACTATTACACAGCATTAAAAAGAAGGATTTTTTTAATGAAATAAAACTTAATAAAAGCATAAAGCTGATTACTAGAAAAATATGATCATATGTTTATGAAACAAATGAAAAAATATATGTCTGTCTATCTCTCTATATATATATATTTTTTTCATTATATAAGCACGACAGAAGGTATGAAAGGTACACAACAAATTAATGAAACTGATTACCAAGACTTTAATTGTCTTGGAAGATAAAGTATAGAAGTCAGCATTCTCAAGAGAAAAAGAACCAATAGGATCTATGCATCTGTAGATAGGTGAGGAAACTTATTATGAGAATTGATCACATGATTATGAAAGCTGAGACATCCTAACATATGCTGAAGAATGAAGAAAGCTCATAGTGCAATTTAGTACAAGTCCATAGGCCTGAGAACTAGGATCTCTAATGTCTGAAGGCAGGAGATGATATTTATTTCTGCTCAAGAAGAGATAATTTGTCCTTTGTCTAACATTTGGTTCTATTTAAGACCTTGATTGATATTTGGAATGATGCCCACTCACATTGGTGAGAGTGGATCTTCTTTACTCAGTCTGATGGTTCGACTGCTAATCTTTTCCAGAAATGTACTCTGATGCAATCATAAATAATATTTCACTAGCTATATCGCTGTCCCTTAACTCAATCAAATTGTCACATAAAATTAAACCATCACACCCACTCATTGTCAACTAGACACCTATACAAACTTCCTTAAACCATACTCAGTTTACAAATAAATATAATAACAAGGTCATAATCTCTCCTAACATGACACAAGTATCCTGTGCATAACTAAAAACTTACCAATCTCTTCCTTAGTAGAGAAGGTAAAGCCCTTGAGTGATGTTTCCTCTTCTTCTGATATCCCATAACTTAAGCACTAAGACATAAAATTAATAATGTTTGAATACCAAAATGAAATCAATGCATTTTATGTTATATGATAAGGGAATAAGAGAAGAAAGAAAACAAAATTATTTGCTTAATGTGTATATACATATAGTTCTAACAAAATAAGGAGGAAATACTCGTGATAATTATAGTCCTCCATAGTCATAGCTGGTATTTGTAACTACCTTATTTCTAAGGTGGTTTTGTATTAACTTCCAGGTCATTGTAGTCATTGTTGTGTCTCCTGGGGGAAGCATTCCCACTTGGGAACTAAGACTTTTAGGCCAGAAGAAGATAAAGTCATGGGAACAGAAAGCAAGAATTTTGCTAGGGAGTCTCAAGGGGTAATAGTGAGTTGTGCCTCTCACATTTTCACCCTTTGATTCCTGGACCTGTGAATCCTGGCTATTAGAGAAAAGTATTTGTATTAAACAGCAATTCAGAGCACATACAGCCTTCTGGAGAACCTTGTCTCAGCCCTGAAAAATGTTGCCACCTAACTCATGCTATGACCAAGTGTTCAAAGGGCCATTCCACTGTTTTGTCAAGCCAGCTCCTTCAGGATGGTGAAGAACATGGTAAAACCAGAGAATTCCATGAGCATATAGGCACATCGCCACTCTCCTTTTGCTCTGAAGTGAGTTCCATGATCACGAGCAAGGCTGTGTGGAATAACTTGATGGTGAATAAGACTTTCTATAAGCCAATGATGGTAGTTTTGGCAGAAACATTTCATGTAGGAAGACAAATCTGTATCCAGATTAAACGTCTATTCCAGTAAGGACAAAACATTGTTTCTTCCATGATGGAAGTGGTCCAACATAATCAACCTGTCACCAGGTAACAGGCTGATCATGCCAGGGAATTGTGCCACATTAAGGGCACAATTTGTAGTTTTAGCTCAGATCTGTCATATAGTGGGGCTAGAGAGTCCCCAAACCCACCCTATAGTTATTTCCCTAGTTCCAGATGCATAGTTGGAATAGACATACTTAGCAGCAGACAGAATCCCCACACTGGTTTCCTGACCTGTAGACTGAGGTCAGTGTTGGTTTCTGCTGTTGGAAGATTGGGCACTCAGCAGCTGTCATAGGCTGGTTGGCTTTAGTGAGTGCAAATCCATGTCACTAAGCCTGTGTATAAGCACCATCCCTCCCACCATGGATACTGTGTCCATGAGCTCATTGGGTAATGACGACGATTCCTGGGAAAAGAAGCTACTTAGCATCCACAGAGTAGGTCAACCTATTCATTTGATTATCAAAATACTCCTCTGCTGAGATCACCATTTAACAGATATTCACATGGGACACAAATATTTTCAAATTTTTTACCTATTTGAGAGCTATCTCTCAAAAAACAGTAGTTACCTATAGATGATGGCAAGGCCTTCCTCCAAAATCCTGAAGGTTTGTACTACAATTCGCCTATAAGTGCCTACGAAAGGCCTTAAACATCCATGGAAATTTTGAGCACTAATGGATCTGCTGAATCATATAAGCCCACGGTCTGTGGCAGAGCAGCTTACACAGCAGCCTGGACTTGTTGCAGAGCCTTCTCTTGTTCTAGGCCCAACACAAAGCTAGTAGTTTTTTAGGTCACTTGGTAAATGGGTCAGAGTGGTACAACCAAATGAGGAATATGTTGCCTCTAAAGCTCAGTTAGGCTCACCATTGTGCTTCTTTCTTGGTCATAGGGGGTGCCAGATGCAACAACTTTTCTTTCACCTTAGGAGGAATATCTCAATATGCCTAACCTCAGTGAACTCCTATATATTTTACTGAGATAGAAAGCCCCTGTATTTTAGTATGATTTATTTCCCACCCTATGATATACAAATGTCTTACCAGTAATTCCAGTGTAGTTTCTACTCCTCATTCACTAGGGCCGGTCAGCTTAATGTCGTCAATGTAATGGACTAGTGTGATATCTTGTGCAAGGGAAAAGCGATCCAGAGCTATGCAGAGTAAGTGTTGACATAGGATAGGAGAGTTAATATATCCTTGAGGTAGGACAATAAAGCTGAATTTCTGGCCTTACCAGCTGAAAGCCAACTATTTCTGGTGGGTCTTATGGACAGGAGTGGAGGAAAAGTTTTATTTGCCAAATTAATAACTGCCCATCAGGTACCAGGGTATGTGCTCATTTGCTCAAGAAATAAAACACATCTGGTACAGAAGCTGCAACTGGAGTCACCAGTTAGTTAAACTCATGATATTTCACTGTCATTCTCCAAGATCCATATTTCTCTGCACAAGCTAAATGGAAGAGTTGAATGAGGTTAGGGTGAAAACCCACTCCTGAATCTTTCAAGTCTTTGATGGCGGCACTAATTTCTGCAGTCCCTCAAGAAATATGTGTATTGCTTCTGGCTTACTATTTTCCTAGGCAGAGGCAGTTCTAACGATTTCTATTTGGCCTTTCCCACTGTAGTAGTCCTCAGTCTACAGGTCAGGAAACCAGTGTGGGGATTCTGTCAGCTGCTAAGTATGTTTATTTCAACTACACATCTGGAACTAGGGAAATAACTATAGGGTGGGTTTGGGGAATCTCTAGACCCACTATATGAGAGACCTGAGCTAAAACTACATTGATCATCTGACTTCCATAAGCTCCTACTCTGAATATAGGACTAGAATGATGGTTTGAGTCTCCTGGAATCGATGCCAGTAGTTCAGTGTGCAGTAGTATTCAGGAGATCTGATTACTTCTCTCCCTATAACCCACTTACTCTGGTAAAAAGCTGTAAGATGAATATAAATTTTTGATAGTTTATCAGGGGTCTTACTCAATAAGACCTTAGTCGATGTGGGGCTACTTCCTTCAGATGGCAGTGGAAAGGCAACAACACCATGGGTGGACAGGTCACTACCTCTAGGGAAAGGAATATCATGTCTGTCTGTTGGGGTTGGAAAGTCACTTTTGCTAGGGGAGGATAAACCACTTTCATTGGGGTAGATAGGCCATCTTTGCCGGAATTGGGGAGTCCTCTTCTGGCAAAAAAGACTCATCAGAATTTAGGGGCTTAATGTCTCCATCATCATCAGAGTCTCCTCACACATTCCCATTCCAACTTGTAGGATTGCATTCCTTCCCAATCAATGCCCTCACGTTAGCAATGAATACCTTGTAATCCTGGGAGTTCAACTTGAATTGTAATTCAGCCAATCGCAGGATGATGTCCCAAATTTTATTTTCAGTCATTTTAGCCCTGTGACTCTCTCTCAGGGCATACATACAAACTCTTAGCTCATTTATGGGCACTTGGACTGGAATGCAAATCTCTGAGCTCATCCTTTTCTATTAGTACTTTGTCTAGTGACATTAGTAGCAACCAATCAATATCATTAAATTATTTAGTTTTCCACAAACGTTTGAAAGTATATTCAAAGTTACTTATCTCCCTGCTTCTTGTAAGTTGTGAATTAGAAGTATTTAATGCAGATATTTTGTGTGTTTCTGTAAATAGCTCATGCCAAGAACTATCAGTGCTCTCCTCACTATTGGAAACAGAGTAATCAAAATCTTTAATTCTAATCAGATTAGAAAGTCATTTTCAGAAGCCCCAAAACCAATTCAGAAAAGGTCATCTGTTTTTCTAGAATCGCTGTCATTACCAAAGTCTGCATTAGTCAGGGTTCTCCAGAGAAACAGAACCAATAATATATATATATATATATAATATATATTATATATATATATATGTGTGTGTATATATATATGTAGAGAGAGAGAGAGAAAGAGAAAATAATTATGGAAATTTGGTGACATGATTAGGAAGGTGAAGAAGTCCCAAGATATGCCATCTTTAGGATAACCAGGAAGGTCAGTGGTGTAACTGGGTCTGAGTGTGAAATTCCAAGAACAAGGAGGTCACTGGTATAAGTGTTAAGTCCTGGAGTCTGAAGGCTCAAGAATCAAGAGCTCTGATTTCCAAAGGCAGTATAAGATGGATATTTCAATTCAAACACAGAGAGAGAATTCATCATTCCTCCACCGATTGGAAGATGTCTGGTCACATAAGTTAGGATGAATATCCTTTACTCAGTCTACCTATTCAAAGGTAAACTCTTTAGGAAGCCTCATAGACATACTCATAAATAATGTTTTACCAGCTATGTGGGCATCCCTCTGCTCGGTCAAGCTGACACATAAAAATAACCATCACTAGAAGAGAGAGTAAAGGGAGATAAAAATAATATGTGTTAAGCCATTCTTGCATTTCTATAAAGGAATACTTGAGACTGGGTAATTCATAAGAAAAAGATTTAATTGGTTCATGGTCCCACAGGCTGTCCAGAAAGCATAGTGCCAGCATCTGCTTCTGGGGAAGGCTCAAGAAGCTTCCAGTTATGGTAGAAGGCAAAGGGGGAGCAGGCACATCACATGGCAGAAGCAGGAGCAAGAGAGAGAGAAAGTGGAGGGGGAGATACTACACACTTTTTTAAAAGACCAGCTCTTATGAGAACTCACTCACTATCAAGAAGACAACACCAAGCCATAAGGCATCTGCCCCCATGGTCCAATCACCTCCACCTCCAAAACTGAGGATTATAGTTGAATATGACATTTAGGTAGAAACAAATATCCAAACTATATGATAATAATTAATAATTTTAAAAGATACCTTTATTATTATTATTATTTATTTTATTTTATTTTCTTGAGAAGGAGTCTTGCACTGTTGCCTGGGCTGGAGTGCAGTGGTGCGATCTCAGCTCACTGCAACCTCTGCCTCTTGGGTTCTAGCGATTCTGCCTCAGCTTCCCAAGTAGCTGGGATTACAGGCGCCCTCCACCACACCTGGCTAAATTTTTTTTTTTTTTGTATTTTTGGTAGAGGTGGGGTTTCACTATGTTGGCCAGTCTGGTTTCCAACTCTTGACCTCATGATCCGCCCACGTTGGTCCCCATTGCTGCAATTACATGCGTTAGCCACAGCACCCGGCCTTAAAGATAGCTTTATATATAGTGATTAAGGAGCATGAATTGTTAAAATATTATTGGTGATTACTTTAAGATGGCAGGTATTTAACTGATTTTTACTTTCCTCTTTATATTTTCAAACAGTTTTTGACATTTTATAATAATTAGGAACACTTGCAGCTCTTTTCCTGATGGGAGAAGTTCAAGTCTCAGCAAAAAATCGTGTCTTAGGACTCTTGATACCATTGTAATTTAACATCACATAACAAAGACCCTAATATCATTAAACATCACTTGTAACTAACCTTCCCCTGTATGTCATTCTGCAGAGGAAGAATTAGCTGCTTACGTTTACATAAGGCTGCCATGCAGTAGGAGTTGTCCTTCTCCTTGTATTTCTCTCTGGCAGTGTAGTAGCAATTAAATGCCTTGTGAGCTAGAAACTGAAAAAATCCTGTTTCTTAGGTTATAGAGCCAAAGTTCCTGTCTTGATATAATAAAACTGTAAAGATAAACAGTATATTCTGAGGTTGTCAGCTATTCAGCTTCTTCTAATAACATTTTTTCCTTTGTCTGCATCTTCTTTTGCACTCTAACACACCCATTACTTCCTTTATCCTTTCTTTGACCATTCTCCAAATTAGACTTGAGATAAAGCTAATGAGTCTCTTTAATTAAATCTCTAGTCCAGACCACTCTCCTAAGTTCCAGAACTCTTTTATTCAAAAGTTTTACTTAATATCTGTATTAGTCCATTCTTAGTCCATTCTCACACTACTATAAAGAACTGCCCAAGACTGAGTAATATATAGAGGAAAGAGGTTTGATTGTGTGTTTGTCAGGGTTCTCTAGAGGGACAAGAATATATGTGTATATGAAAGAAAGTTTATTAAGGAGAATTGAGTCACATGATCACAAGGTAAAGTCCCACAATAGGCTGTCTGCAAGTTGAGGAGCAAGGAAGCCAGTGGTAGATCAGTCTGAGTTCCAAAACCTGAAAAGCAGGGAGGCCGACAGTGCAGCCTTCAGTCTGCGACCAAATGCTCAAGAATCCCTGGCAAACCACTTTTGTAAATCTAAGAGTCCAAAAACTGAAGAACTTGGAGTCTGTTCAAGGGAAGGAAGTATCCAGCATGGGAGAAAGATGAAGGCCAAAAGACTCAGCAAGTGTGCTCTTCCATCTTCTGCCTGCTTTATTCTAGCTGTGCTGGCAGCTGATTATACGGTGCCCACCCAGGTTGAGGGTGGGTCTGCCTGTCACAGTCCTCTGACTCAAATGTTAATCTCCTTTGGCAACACCCTCACAGACACACCCAGGAATACTTTGCATCCTTCAATCCAATCAAGTTGACACTCAATATTAACCATCACAAATTGACTCACAGTTCCACAGGGCTGGGGAGGCCTTAGGAAACTTACAATGATGGCAGAAGGGGAAGCAAACACATCCTTCTTCACATGGTGGCAGGAAGGAGAAGAATGAGCAAAGAGGGAAAAGCCCCTTATAAAACCATCAGATCTCATGAGAACTCATTTATTATCTTAAGAACCTCAGCCTGTGGGTAACCTCCCCTATGGTTCAATTACCTCCCACTGGGTTCTTCCCATGGCACATAGGGGCTATGGGAATTACAACTCAAGATGAGATTTGAGTAGGGACACAGCCAAACCATATCAATATCTGTTCTTGGATGCTTCAAAATCCTATACATCAAAAACAAACAAACAAACAGCAACAATAAAACAAACAAACACTGATCTCTCATAAATATTGTTCTCTAGAATTACCAGATTCAGTGAATGATATCATCAGGTGGGCAAGGTAGAAAACTAGGGATTATTTTTGTATTCAGCAATTGTCATCTCTTCTCACATTCAATCCACTGACTGTTGTTTTGATTTCTTAACCTAAACATCTCTCAAATTAATCTGCTTCTACTTCATCTGTACTGCTAATACAGCATATTAGTCCATATTATCACCACCTCTCACTTGAATATTCTGTGTTGTTTTGTGTGATGATCAGTCAGGTGTGGACAAAAAGGAAACACAGGAGATGCGCAGGAAAACAAAAGTTTACTATACTTACAGGTTCTAGAAACAGTAGGCACGGCACACCATGCAAGGCCACACAGGGGAGGCCTCAGCGTAGTTAAGAGGTAGGAAATAGGAGCAAGGGGAAAGCCTAGGCCAGAGCCTTTATTGGGCTTTCTCAGGAAAAGGTGTCAGAACAGGACAGTTTAGGATGGGCTAGTTTGAATTTCAACTGACTCTAAGCTATTGAGAAGATCCCTAGTTGCCTGGTACCTGGCCTGGGAGGATTAAGGCAGAGAAATATTGCCTCTTGCGGTATATCAGCCAGACAGACAAGATATGGCTTTGGATTGGTTGGTCTGCATATTAAGGCATGCTCCAGGACTGGAAAGTTCAGGGAGTCATCTCTCTTCTGGCTCAGTGGCAGAGCATGCCTGGAAAGGAGAGAAAAGACAAAAGAGCCATGAGGCCAAGAGCCTGCCTATGGGCCATTACTCTTAAGCACCGTCACAGCCCAAACTACACCACCAAAAAAATATTCTGCTACTATACACCCCTGTGAACCCAAGGGTAAGAATCTAGCCACAAATAAAGATGCTGTACAGACTCTTGGCCTTCTGAAAGTATCCAGAAATGAAGCCAATGGACTATACTCAACTTATTCAACGTACGCTTTCCCAATTAAAGGAATACCAGCCCTCCAAGATAAAAAATAGTCAGTGCAAGAATTCTCGCAATTCAAAATATCACGGTGCCCTCTCACCTCCAAACAAGCCCACTTGTTCCCCAGCAATGGTTCTTAGCCAGACTGAAATGACTAAAATGACAGACATAAAATTTAGAATGTGGATGGCAAAGAAGCTTATTGAGATTCAGGAGAAAGTTGAAACCCAATCCAAGGAATACAAGGGATCTAGTAAAATGATCCAAGAACTGAAAGACAAAATAGCCATTTTAAGAAAGAACATAGCCTTGAAGTTGCATGCTATGAAATATGTATAATATATAGCTATATATTAATTAATATATAATATATGATGTGAACTTCTGGAACTGAAAAATTCACTACAAAAAGTTTATAATACAATTGGAAGTACTAACAGCAGAATAGAGAAAGCTGATGAAAGAATCACAGAGTTGAAGGCTTGAAGACTGTATGAATCAATTCAGTTAGACAAAAATAAAGAAAAATAACTAAAAAATAAACAAAACCTTCAAGAAATATGGGATTCTGTGAAGAAACCAAACCTATAGCTCACTGGCATTCCTGATGGAGGAGAGAGTAAGCAAGGTGGGGAATACATGTGAGGATACAAGCTATCAAAATTTCCCTCATCAAGCTAGAGAGGCAGATGTGCAAATTCAATAAACACAGGGAACCCCTGTGATACTATACCATGGGGGTCTCCAACCCCCAGCACTGGTCTGCCGCCTGTTGGGAAGGAGGCCGCAGAGCAGGAGGCGAGTATTGGCAAGCTAGCATTACTGCCTTAGCTCCACCTCCTGTCAGATCAGCAGAGGCATTAGATTCTCACAGTAGTGCCAACCCTATTGTGTGTGCATGCGAGGGATCTAGGTTGCATGCTCCTTATGAGAAACTAATGATGAAGGTAATGTGCTTGAATTTTTCCAAGACCATCCCCATTCTTTAGTCTGTGGAAAAAATGTCTTCCATGGAACCAGTCCCTAGTGCCACAAAGGTTGGGGACCGATGCTATACAAGATGACCTTCCCCAAAAGACAGAGCCATCAGATTCACCAAGGTCAATGGTGCGGCACCTGCAATTCGTTTGTTAGGTGCTTGGGTGCAGTGGTTTTCCCTAGGAAGTGGTCCCAGCAGGGAGATAGGCCCCATCCTACCCAGATAGGCCCTAAGAAGGCAAGTAGGCTCCACTCCCACACCAGTCCACAAACCTGCCCTTTTCACTCCTCTCAGTGCTCTGAGAGTGGGGGCTCCTCTCCTACTTAAGTGCAGACCACAGATCCTAGCTCAGCACTCCCAACCTATGCCCCCAGCCTGGAGGCCCCAGGACTGGCCTACAGCTTGGAGTTGAGCTCCAGATACCCTGTGGAATTTAAAATGCTCTCAGGCCACCAGGAAAGTAGTCAGTTCCAACAAAGCACCCAGACTGGACAATGGAGGCTGCACTGTGCACATATCCCTGTAGGATGGCCAGTCAGGGGACCTGGGAGGGGCTGATTAGCAGGAGGGCCTTCAGAATAAGCATGCCCTTGTCTGATGGGAAAGTCGATCCTGCTCTCTCTTGGCCTTCAGTCAACTGGACCCAGAACTTCTCAGAGGGGAGATGGGGAGCCGTGGTGGATGGGCGCTTATGGCCACCCTCTGCCAGAGTTGCTCTGTGCTTAAAAGCCCCTGGACTCCCAGTGGGCTGAAGCCCTACCTCTGCCTACTCTCCAGGCACATCCTCCTGCCAGCTCAAACACCCATGGAAGAAGTGGGGGCCCTGTAGCTAGGATCCCAAAGGTCTGTGTTGATAGTGGGCTGTATATCAGCCCCTTCATTCACTCCTTGCCTGGGAACTGTTGAAGGCCAGGAACTAGCCCTAGCATTCAGGTACCCTAATGTTCCCAGCTTCCTCCCTCTTCAGCCTCAGAGTCTACATTGCTTCTCCATCCACTCCAGGTAATATCTCTCTGAAGATATGCATAAATTATGTTGGTTTATTGGATATTTTGGTCTCTGTCAGTGGAAGCAGCACTTCCTGGCTATGTCTAGTTGGGCATCTTAACCCCTTCTTTTAATTTTATGATTTTGTGGTATTACATTAGAAGATTCTAAATGCAAGCCTCTTTTTTCCTATAAATGTCAGTTATATTTATGTTTTCTATAATTGCAGGTTACAAATAGTCTAAATCTTGAAATAGATACAAAAGTTAAGCAAATGTGATATAATATTAGGTTGGTACAAACATAATTGTGGTTTTTGCCATTGAAAGCATTGAAAGCAATGGCAAAAACTGCAATTATGTTTGCACCAATCTAAATATATAGTAATCAAAAAATAAATAGAAAATTACATTGAAGTTTCATAGAAGTTCCTGGGGGAAATTTTGCATTTATATAAAAATGCAAATGTCTATATATATTCCACCACACCTAGGATAAGGACTTCCACTTAGTGGAGAGTCAGTTCTATGCAATGAATTGAATGTCTTATCTCAAATAACTTTTGCAAGAAATTAGCATTTGGTATACAAGCACTACATTTTGAGCCAGTTGTTTTGTTACTTCTTCAAATAATTGAATGAAATCAAGTAAGGACTCTTGAATCAAGAAACAACAAGAAACAACAAAGAAAAATCAAGAAACAACATTTCTGTAGCAATGCATATTTTTTCAAGATTATTTAAATGTGAACACATTTGCCCCTATAAAAAAAGTCAATTTAGACTTAACAAATTAACTTGGGAGAACATCAGATCAAATTTACTAGGTTCATTAAGCTTAGGGAATTAAATTTCAGAAATATGTATTTTCTAGTAATAGATTCTAAGAGTAATATTTAGCAGCCTGTCAAATATGTGTTTATTTATCATGTAAATTGACATTAGAGAGCAGGAAAAGAAACTAGTATTAGTTTTTTTCTTTCTAGATTCACCATGTGTTTATAATTTAAAATTTTAGTAATATAGTAAAGAGCAAATACTCTATAGCTTCAACTTTACGAAAATCTGAGACCACGATTTTGTTGGTCTGTTAACATTCTAGATTCACCAGCTGTTTCTTGATTGGTTTTATAGCTACTAGATTGCATTACTGACCACAAATATTTTTGTAATATTGGTTTTTGTATTAAGAACACACAGAATTCTTTGTGAGTTTTTCTTCAGTTTCCTGAATTTTGTGACAGATGCAATAAATACAGAGGAAGTTATTATTTTAATGTAGTATTTTAAAATTATGATTATGTTTTAGAGTCAGCATCTTACTGTCACACAGGATGGAGTATAGGGCCACCACCATAGTTCACTGCAGCCCCAAACTCCTGGGCTCAAGCAATCCTCCAGCCTCAGCCTCCCGTGTAGCTGGGACAAAAGGCATGTGCCAGCATGCATGACTAATTTTTTGTTATTTTGTAGACACTGGGTCTTGCTTTGGTGCCCAGTCTGGTCTCAAACTCCTGGGTTTAAGTGGTCCTCTCATCTTGGCCTCCTGTAGTGCTGGGATTACAAACGTGAGCCACAACACCAGCTCTAGTAGTATTTTGATGGATTTTAAAGTAACTCTCAGATTGTAAGAAATTAAAATAGCATGCAAATGGAAATTATATTTATGTTTAAAAATAAAGAGACACACGTAATGAAATTACAAAGACCTTACGGTCTGTCATAACAACTAAAGAACACAGGTAGATAAAGGTACTCAATCACATTATTTCTATTTTTAATCATAGCTCCTTCAGTTGTCATTCTTTTATCAGAAACTATTGACTAGATTGTGAAATGCTAAGACGGGTGTGACATTCTTATCTTCATAAGAAGCAGTTGTTTTGATTTTATCCTGACATTGCCTCATTTTCACTCACTTCCTCTTTCTTTCTTTGATCAGACATTGCCTATATCTAAAATAACTAGAATTTATTGCCTCCTAAATATAAATATTTTTTCTTTGTGATGTCTGAATCAATGCATTTCAAATAAAAATCAGTCAGAAGACAACATAATTTAAAAAATGGCACCAGATGTTATAAAGTTCTGGTCAGTTAGGCTGTATAATTTTGGGCTTGTAAGTGCAACTCCATCTCAAAATGACAAACAAAACTTGTAGTGATAATTTTTCAATATCTATTTTTATCCAAGGTTTTCTGGTTTTAGAGAGAAGCTGATAATTATTTTTCATCATTCACTCTTTAGATAAAAGCTATGAAATATGGTGGAGCAGAGTGGTGTAGTCCTGGAAGTTATCAGAGTATCCTACAACATGCCCTGCATCTAGTTTTCTCTTAATATATACATGCGTGCCCTCTTGGAAAACAGTTTTGTACACATAGGGGCCAATATAACACTCAAATTATTTCTGTGGTTTTTGTTTTTAGTGATAATGTGGCATAGTGAACAAAGTGCAATCTAGACTTGAACTCAAGACACATGACTTCATAGCTGTGTGAATTTACAGTTGTCATTTAGCTCCCCAGGTCAAATTGCCTCCCTATATAATGGTAATTAATAGTGCTTCTCTTAAGCTGTATATATCTTAGTGGTTATATTATACAGGCACATGTCGAAGACACTTTGGGCTCTGTTCCAGACCACCACAAGAAGGGAATGTCACAATATAGTCACATAAACAGTTGGGTTTCCCAGTGCATATAAAAGTTTTGTTTACACTATACTATAGTATGAAAGTGTATAATAACACTATGTCTGAAAACAATGTATATACCTTAAAGTAGTTTAGTGCTAACAAAAAGAATACTATCAATTATCTTAGCCTTTAATGAGTCATAATCACTTTGCTTGTGGAGGATTTTGCCTGAAGGTTGATAATTCCTACCTGATCAGGGTGGTAGTTGCTGAAGGTGTAAGTGGCTATGGCAATTTCTTAAGACAAGACAGCAATGAATGCTGCTGCATTGATTGTCTTTTCCTTTCAAGGAACTTATCTCTGTAGCATACAATGTTGCTTGATTGCATTTTGCCTAGAGGAATTCTTTCAAAATTGGAGTCAATTCTTTCAAACCATATTGCTGCTTTTTCAACTATGTTTATGTAGTTTATGTAATATTTTGAATCCTTTGTTGTCATTTCAATAACATTCACAGCATCTTCACCAGGATTAGATTCTATCTCATGCAATACATTTTATTTGTTCATTTGTAAGAAGCGACTCCTCATCTGTTCAAGTTTTATCATGAGATTGCAGCAATTCAGTCACGTTTTCAGGCTCCACTTCGAACTATCTTGTTATCCACCACATCTGCAGTTACTTCCTCCACTGAAGTTTTGAATCCTTAAATTCATTCATGAGTGTTAGAGTCAGTCTCCTCCAAACTTTCATTAATGGTGATATTTTGATCTCCTCCAATGGGTCAAGAGTGGTCTTAATGATATCCAGAATAAGGTTGTTTTATCTTCTCATCATTTGTGTGTTCACTGAAGTAGCATTTTTAATTTCCTTTCAGAACTTTTCTTTTGCCTTCACAATATGGCTGACTGGTGCAAGAGGCCTTTCTTTCAGCCTGTCTCAACTTTCAATAAGACTTCCTCAATAAGCTTAATTATTTCTGGCTTTTCCTTTAAAGTGAGAGACATGCAACTCTTCCTTTCACTTGGACATTTAGAGGGCATTTTAGGGTTATTAACTGACATATTTTCAATAATGTTGTGGCAGGGAATAACGAGGCCTGAGGAGAGGGAACAAGATGGGGGAATGGCCAGTTAGTAGCATAGTTAGAACACACACATTCATCAATTATGTTTGCCATCTTATATATGCACAGTTCATGGCTACCTTAAATAACTACAAGAGTAACATCAAAGATCACTAATCTCAGATCACCACTGCAAACATAATAACAATGAAAAAGTTTGAAATATTGTGAGAATTACAAAAATGTGATACAGAGACACAAAGTGAGCTCATGTTGTTGGAAATATGACACCTGTAGTCTTGCCAAACCTTCAATTTGTTAAAAAAAAAAGAAAGAAAGAAAGAAAGAAAGAAAGAAAGAAAGAAAGAAAGAAAGAAAGAAAGAAAGAAAAAAAAACCCTATGAATTGCATGAAAGCAAAGCACAAAAGGTGAATCATTCCTGTATTTAAAAAATCAGGCATATAGTAAGAAATGACTTATTAATTGTTATATCTATTATTTGAAAATAAAGGCTGCTATATTTGTGGGGATCATGAAGGAGTGCTACAATGATTGCAGCAGTTTTCCCATCTGTTTCTACACCCTCGTTTTCATGGATTATTAGGAATCTACAGATCTGTGCCTATCTTTTACCATTTTGAATTTCATTTATTCTGCATGTCTATGTGCATAAAAGCATGAGTGTAAATGTATATTTGTATTTAGTAGCTATCAATCTTTTGCTTTTTACTGGAGCAAATACTACATTTCAAAAATCATGCAAAAATCTGACCATATATTAATATATTAGTATTTTTTAAAAACCTGATGAAGTGATTATTGAACATTTAAAAGGAGCCTATAATAGATCTCAGTGTTTAAATTTTATAAATATTTGAAAATTCAAATATGCCTTTTATGTATCACTTCAAATACATAATTTCTCTTAATTATTCTAAAACATTTTCTTTTTTGAATTTGCTATAGTCTGAATGTTTATGTTGCCTAAAAATTCATATGTGGAAATCTTCACTCTCAAAGTAATGGTATTAGGAGGACAGCCCTCATGAATGGGATTCGTGCCCTTAAAAAGGATGCCTAAGAAAGACCCCTTCACCCTTTTGCCATGTGATGTTAGAGCGAGAAAACTGTTGCCAGTGAGGAAGCAGGCCCTCACCAGACACCAAAACTGTTTCTCGACCTTGTACTTTTTATCCTCTAGAACTGTGAAAAATAAATTTCTGCTCCTTATAAGCCATCCAGTCTATGATACTGTGTTATAGCAGTCAAACAGACTAAGACAGGGCCTAACATTCTATTCCTACCTTCCTAAAATGTTTAAGAACAGACAGACATCTTAATACCTTTTAACCAATCAGCTTGTTCTAGTTGTAGGAAAACAAACAAAACTCAACAAGACTCTGTTCTATACACTGTCTGCGGTTTTATTCTTTCTATAAACACCATCATTGCATCTGTTACCAGAAACAATCTTTCTTTCTTTCCCATTCCTCCTTCCCTCCCTCCTTCTTTTCTTCCTCCACTTCCCCTTCCTTCCTTCCTTCCTTCCTTCCTTCCTTCCTTCCTTCCTTCCTTCCTTCCTTCCTTCCTTCCTTCCTTCCTTCCTTCCTCCTTTCCTTCTTTCCTTCCTTCCTCCTTTCCTTCTTTCCTTCCTTCCTTCCTTCTTCCCTCCCTCCCTCCCCATACAGACATTCCATTCTTTCTGTTAGTAGAAGTAACCTTGGGAAACTTAATACGTGTCTTTTGACCATCAGGTCACTGTCGTTAAAGTATACAGTGACAGGGAATCTGGTCTGTATTGAGACAACTCGCTGTTGTCTGTATTTTCTTTTGATTGACAACTATCATGATAGAAGCAAGGAAGTGGGGTTTGATGGGAAGAATGTCAGACTGCAGTGAAATTCTCAGAAAGCTTTAGTCATGCTGATGACTGAGGTCACCAGTTACTAGAATAGTGCATCTGGTAGTAATGGACCAGCACTAATAGCCTTGCTGTGCTCAGACAAGCTAGAAGTAGCCTGTGGGACATATGCCTTCTATAAATGCTGCAGTAGATCCAAAGTGGCACTCACATGGGATTGTAATTCAACTGTGTTCTCTGCACCAGGTGATTAGGGTGGTGCTCTTTCATGACCACCATGTCCCCATTACAGCAATAGCCACATTAATTTATGCCTTGGCACATATTGTCCTAACTTTACCTTTTCTGTGGATCCCTAATGCAGCAGAAGTCTTAAAACTTCGAAACAGTTCCCAAAAATTCTCAATCCACTAGGTTACTGCCTGTGGAGTTCTATTATTGTTGACTTCCAAAATAAGTAATAAAAATAAAGAGCTATGCTATTTTTTTCCTAACGAAAAGTAACATCTTGACTGCTTAACAGATGTTCAAAATCTAAGTATTAATATTTCCCAACCTGACTTGACTGATACTTCCTTAGACAATACTGACATGGTACTATTTTTTCATGTGGTTAGGAATGGACTTTCTGATTCATAGAAAAGATTCATATTTCATTCTCACTTGTAATATTAAATTGTTTTATAAAGTAGTGGAACCAATTTACGCTCTCACCAGCAATGTATGAAAATTCCATTTAATCCACATCCATAACAACACAAAAAATATTATGGAGGGTGTGTGGTGATATTTCTTTATTTTTTTCTGCTAAAAATTTTTTATTGGTAAATAATAATTGTACATATTTATGGGTTACATGTGATATTTTCATACATGCATATAATGTGTAATGGTCATTAACCTTTTAAGAATTGTTCATTTCCCTGATGACTAATGAAGTTAAATATTTTTCATATATTTTTGGCCATTTGAATACCTTATTTTTGAGAATTCACTATGCAACTATTTTTGAAATTTTTAGTGTGTTTTATTTTTTCTTACTGATCTGTATGAGTTCTTTTTATAGTTTTGTTAGGATTCTTTATTGGGCATATGAATTGGGAATAACTTTCATCTTTGTAGGTTGCCTTTTCATAGTTTTTATCATTTCTTTTGATGAACAGCATTTCTTCATATTAATATTGTTCAATTTATCATTGTTAAATGTGTGGTTTGTAATTTTGGGGTCCTGTTTAAGAAGTCTGTCATTCTCCAATGTCACAACTGTGCTTTCCTCTGTCTTACTCTCTAAAACTGTATTAGTTTACTTTAATACTTAGGTCAGAAATTCCTATGGAATTAATTTTTGTGTTATAGTGGGAGGTAGGTCCCAAGATATGTATTTTTCTCTATGGATGTTAGCTTGACTTATTACCAATTTTATTTAAAAGACTAGCCACCTCTTCACACCATTTTGCAATGGAGTTTTTGTCATATATTATGTGATGTGTGTGGATTTGTTTATGAACTCTATATTTTTAATTTTTCTATTGATCAGTTTGTAACTTTTTGGGCCAATGCCCCTTGTTTATCAATTTATAATAGGTTTATTATGGGTCTAGATATCTAATATGTATGCCATTCAGCTTTTTAAAATCTTCTTTGATGTCACAGTAGTTATATGAGGGCTTTTCAAAGTCAGTTGTATTTTCACATAAAATTTAGAATCAGTTTGTCAATTTCTACAAAATATTTCCCAAATTTGTTAGAAATTTTATTGCCTTTATGTTGAATGAATAGATTAATTGACAGTGGGAAATTTTATCTTTATAATATTGTCTTCTAACACAGAAGCATGTGTCTTGTTCCATTAATTTATGTCTTTTTGATTTCTCCCAGTAATGTTTTATAATTTCAGAATGGTAATCATACACGTCTTTTGTTTGCTATATTCCCAGATATTCAATATTTTTGTGCAATTTTAAATGACATCATGTTTTAAATTTATTTTTGCTTAATGCTGGTATGTGTGTATTTACAGATATACATGCAAACATATACAAATACATACAAAATGTGTGTAATGTATTTTGTATTTTGACCTTGTGTGCAGTAACAATTTATTTATAGTCTAATACTTTATGGATTCTTTTAATTTTCTAAGATATAATCCTATAATTTACAAGTAATGAAAACTTTGCTTTTTTCCTCAGTATTTAATCTCCTTTCTTTCTTTCTTCCCTTCCTTCACTCTCTCCTCCTCCTTCCTTTTCTGTGTCCCCTTTCTTCTCCTCTCTTCTCTCCTTCCATCATTTCTTCCTCTGGCTTGAACATTGAGTACATTAGTGATGGAGGCATTCCCAGTATCATGAGAAAAGTATAGGGTTTTTTGTAAATTTTTTTTGCAGATACTCTTTATTTTTGTAGTTTACCAATAATTTTTTATCCAAATGAATTTTGAATGTTGTCTTTTTCTGCATTTACAGAGATGATCGTATTATTTCTTTTCTGCTAATCTTGTGAAATTTATTGAGTTTTGAATTCTATATTTTTGCTATAATCCCAATTAAACTGTTATGTATTATCCTATTTATTATCTGTGGATGGTTTTTTCCTAACATTTAGTAAAATACTAGAGTTGAGTTGACTAAAGGAATGTCTAAACAGTCCTAATGTGGGTAAAGGTCCAGATCCGGGCTAAATAAAGTCAAAGCACGAAAGGAAGGCAGTTGCAGTGATAACACTGAGAAGAGCACATCACTTACATTCCACAGGTAACATTTCAAGTATATATATATATATATACACACACATATATATATGTATACGCACACACACACACACACATATATATTTTAACCCACAAATAGCTACAAGTGACTTTTCTGAAAGCTTAGCTTCTTCAAGGGAAAACTGTTCTTCTCAATAACTTTCAGTCAATCAGCTTAACCAAGGGAAAGAAAACTAAAATTATCTGTGGATTTAGCTTTATAAACTCTGTTTTTGTTTGAAGAAATTATCTTTACATCACTTATCTCCTTCAGATATGAGTAAACTTTGGCTGCAACTAGCAAAGTGTCTTAAAATTATTCTTTGACATTTTATCATTTAGTCATTTTGACATTTAGTTATTATTTGATTTTTTAACTTTTACTGTCACTTCGTAGAATACAAACTGAGAGAACAGGGAACAAAACTATCTTGCTAACTGCTCTATGCCCAATGTCCAGAAGAATTTATAATAGCTGATACATGTTCAATAAATATTTGTCAAATGAATAAATGAAGATATAAGTTAACAATAATATGACATTAGAGAAGTTTCTTACATTTTTCTGACATGAACAGAGAACTGAATTTGATATTTATATGTGCTTTTCCAATTGTAAATATACACACAGACACAGAGACATACACAAACACACATATGCATTTCATGACCTACACGCATGAAATTTCAGCTTTGCGAAGATGAATAGATGCAAACTTTTCAGTACTCATATGAGTATCTTCCTTCCCTTCTGTGCTTCTGGAATTTAACTTGAAAACATTATTTAAAAACGATCTTTATAGAATACTTTGTGCAAATAATATTTAATTACAAACACATTGCTAATAAATGCCTGCTGTAATTCCTGGCATATAGGAGGCCTTATTGTGAGTAATTAAATTCTTCTTGGTAAAAAGTAACCACTACCTCCCTTATCCACCATGAGCCATTGGTTGGTTACTCAAAGAATAAAACATATCCCTTTTCTCTAGAGAATCATTCATGAAGTGAAATGTACAAATTGTGAATGTAACAACTACTAAGAGTTTGCTTTTATAATTATTATGATATATATTTTAATGGGGAGACATGTAGCAACCATAAGGTATTAGACGTTCAAACACTAATCAGTAAGAGCAATATTTATGCATCCGCATAACAGATTGAACTGAAAATTGTTGAACATAACCTTTTCAGGAAAGAAAATATACTATTAGTTGGTAACTTTAAAAACGTAAATGCATGCAGTTAAAAGGTTGAAATCCCTGTGTATTTGTGTAGCATACAACTGTCAGACTTGAAATATTTCCTAGTATTTTATTGATGGATATACACAACAATGAATAATATAGACATGACTTTAGTAAAGAGAATGAAATACACCCTCACCTTCTAGGCTGACTGAGTGGAAATTATACTCATACTTACAGTTTAATGCTGATGAGGATTCGAAGACCAAGTCAGAGAAATAGGCTAGCACTATCTGTTGTATCGTTTTTTATGTACTATGAAAAAGTAGTCCTAGTACCACATAAATTTACAACAACAATTTAATTAAACTCCCAATCTTTTGCAGCTTAGAGATTTAGACCTCATGCAGAAGACAATATATTAATGTAAGTCTAGGTTTTAGTCCCATGTGAAAAAATTAATAGTCAACTCATTTTTTCCACAACGTCTTAGCAGTTAGCTATGGGAAAAATGCACATAACGATAAAGCTAAATATATCTCACATTTCATCCTTCATATAATTTTTGTTTATGAAAATTCTATGGATGTATTTATCTCAATATTAAAATAAATATCTTCAAAATCAACATCTATGATAACAGACCCTTCTGTGATCTTCATTTTTTTTTTTCTTAGTAAGGGGCCAAACATATCTTTCTCCTTGCAGAAATCTTTATCAGGCCTATGCTGGCCACAAAATATCTCCATTTGCTCTTTGGCTCATGCTTACTGAGAAAATTTTGAAATTATGGAATAAAAATAATGTATTTATTTATATAACATGTAATGATAAAATTGGAAGAATGATTGAGTTTATCAAATAACTGTGTAAAAAATAGTAAATGATAAAGTCTGAGGCAATAGAAGTATCCATTGATGTTTTCCTCCATGAGGAAATTCAGGAAGCCTATAGTGACAGTCTGACTAACACAATCCTGCTACTTTATGAAACTCCTTGCTAAAGCCAGGGAATTTAGCCCAGTCAATGGCACTGATATATTCTAAGGGTTATTCTCACATAATGAGGACTCTCACACTACTTTTGTAATAACCAGCCATTTAACAATTTTTGTTGATGACTAATCCTAGCTCTTTTTTAGGCTAGGCATACTTTTGGGTATAGAGTGGAATAAGGTAGTACTCCTATACCTAAGGATGCAGCATACATAAAGAAATAGTGACTTTAGCAGATACTATAGTCATAAGCTGAATCTTTCTGGATCTCAGAATTCAGAGTCCTCCAAAAATGGTCTCCATATAAGAAATTGACAAACAAATGAATCCTTTGCTTGGAATTAGGCTTCTGGTTAAATAACTGCATGCATGGTGCTCTTGATTACTGAGGTGAGAAAGTAAGATGATAAAGCTTGAAAAAAAATTGTGATAAGCAAATTTTTGGATATGTAGTACTTGCATTGTATTTGAGACTTTCATGAAATGTCAAGGAGACAACTAAAAATGTATTTGAAACACAGAGGAGAGATTTGTGTTGAAGATCACAGTTTGGCTGCATATAATTGAAGTCATATGGGCTTAACTGAAATTGCCCAAGGAGCGATAGAGGAAAAAGAAAAGAGAGCCTTTGGTGACCATTGAAGAATTCCACCCTTGTAGAATATGGTAGAAAAAGATGATGTAAGGGACAGTAAAAGCCACTACAGAGGTAGAAAGGAAACTAAGAGTGTATGGCAACACAAAAATTAAGAGGAGAGAGTGGTTAAAAGTCTACAATGCTGCTGAGAGTTCAAATTATATAAATAA
The DNA here is from genome assembly GCF_007565055.1 of Rhinopithecus roxellana. Classification (NCBI taxonomy): domain Eukaryota; kingdom Metazoa; phylum Chordata; class Mammalia; order Primates; family Cercopithecidae; genus Rhinopithecus; species Rhinopithecus roxellana. Next base: position 110,657,024 of record NC_044549.1, on the reverse strand, counting down.
TAAACTATATCCATTGGGTATAAAATGGTAGCCTCAGCTAAAGTTGTTCCAGTGGATTGATAGGAGTAGAAGCAGAACTTGAGGGACTGAAAACAAGTACATGATAATGAGCAGTATTTACATGGGAGGAAAAGTTCTCTGTACATTTGAGAGACATGAGTCATCAATAGTGTATGTTTCCTAACAAAAGACAAAAGAGGACAGAATAACAAAGAAATGGAGAAATTGCCTTTAGGACAAGAAACTTCTTTCTATAATAAATAGATAAAGAGAAGTTGGATTCATGTAGAGCAATAGTTCTCAACCTTGCCTACAATACTATGGTATATTTTCCCTCTGAAAAAACTGTAGAATACAGGTTAAAAAATGACAAAACTACACAAGTTAGACTGGAATATAGAAGAGGGGATGGATTAATGATATAGGAGGAGCTAGATGAGGTAAAATGTGATCATCATGTGAATGAGTTTTGATAATATTAAATAAACAGGAAAAAATTCATTTGGGGAAATATTTCTGCGGTAGCTAGAAGATTCCAAGTCTTTAAGTAGATGCTTAAGTGTAAACTCCTTGGCATAGAATGCAAGACCATTTATAAAATGCTCCCTCCCACGTTTTCCTATTTGTCTTCACTTCTAGGCTCCTTCTATGTTGCAGTTGTATAGACGTCTTAGCAGTCTCTTCCATATACCATGCTTCTCATGGTTTATTTTATTTTAAAATCATCTTTGATCCCCCACTCTTATTCAATGAAAGTTAGTAGTTCTCACTTCCAAGAACCCTATCATTCTTCTCTTACTTTTAATTTTTTTATTTTAATGTCTTATAAGGTTTATTTATAATTACTTTTCCCTCCACTCCTGTTAGTAAATGATCTCCTAATTTACCTATTTTTGGGCAACTATTCCCCTTGCATCATGTAAAAGAGCCACTCAATAAAGTTGTTTCTTAACCATGTGATTAAATAGATGAATGATGAGTAAATGGATGTAGAAAGCACAATCTCAAAGAATTGAAGGCAGGACAGAGTATTTAATCTTAATTCAATATCTTCTGTTGACAAAAGGAGAGGTGACACAGAACAGCTGAAATTATATGCTTTAGCTCAGGCAGTTAATTTATGGTAAGACTAGTACACAAACTAAGTTATCCTGATGTTTAGTGATGTTTAGTTCTTATACTAGCACATCATAAAACTTGTTACGGCCCCTCCTCCACTGTAGTCAGCAATCTATTTAAGGCGTTCTCGCCGGGCGCGGTGACTCATGCTTGTAATCTCAGAACTTTGGGAGACTGAGGCGGGCGGATCACCTGAGGTTGGGAGTTTGAGATCAGCCTGGCCAACATGTTGAAATCCCGTCTTTACTGAAAATACAAAAACTAGCCAGGCGCGGTAGCAGGCGCCTGTAATCCCAGCTACTCTAGACGCTGAGCATTGCTTGAACCCCAGAGGCGGAGGTCACAGTGAGCCGAGTTTGAGCCACTGCACTCCAGTCTGGGCGACAGAGGGAAACTCCACCTCAAAACTAAAAATAAAGACCTTCCCTTATGCTGTCAGGTTCTTGGATATTTCCAGAAGAGTAGTAGCATGTCCCTAAGGACACTTTGGATCTCTAGGACCAGTCCAAGACAAGCAAAGAACTCTGAGGGCATTGGTAAACAAAGCAACTTCTCTGAATTTACCTGTTTTTATACTTATGGCCTGAGTTTTCAGAAAACACCTCTCTATTTGTTATACTACTACTCTTTATAGAGATTAAAAGGTACAATAATCGCCTTAAAAATTTCTCATTAGTATACTTTGCAGTAGGCTACTCATGAAAAGTAGTGAGTTTATTTTGTTGCTACAATTAGAGTTTTGTAAAAGAACAAATCTTCAAATTAGTTTCAAATCCACTAGGTTGGAAACATTATTCACCTGGTTTATTTTGCCAACACAAGTAAATTAATTCTCTAAATATTAACAAACAAAAAAAAAAACTGACTTTTGACATTGACCGAGAGATAATTTACAGCATCCATTTACAAATATTTATTGGTTATTGGATTAGTAAGGGTTCCTTGGTTGAAATCCACAGGATACAACTCTGGTCATTTAAGCAAAAGTAGTTTTATTGTAAGTGTCATGGTTTCTCATAGATAAACGATAAACTAAAGAAAGAATGCTCCTGAAAGGTTAGTAATCATGAGGACTCCAGGAGGTGAAGAGTAAAAAAGATTCCTAAGTGAATTGTCACTGGGATTAAATCATCTCCATTTTTCATCCTGGAATAACTTTGCTCAATATTCATATTTCTGGAAGGAAGCAACTTATTGGCCTAGCTCAGGCTACATGCTCATAGGAGGATAAGATTATTTGATTGATACCCCCAATAATCATGCTTGAAAGAAGATACTGGTCATTCCACAGAGGAAAACTTGTGGTGCTGTTATCCCACCAAAGGTTATGGATGTTGGCCAGGCACAAACAGAGTGATGATAATTATATTAATGATATAGTCTTTTTTAAAGCTGGCTGAGATGAGATATGCCTACTTATTTGTTTATTCATTTACTTAAAATGGACAAAATTGTACATATTTATAATGTACAACATGTTTTAAATATGTATGCTTTGTGGAATGGCTAAATTGAGCTATAACAGATAAATTACTTCACATACGTATTTTGTGTATGAGGTGAGAACACTTAAAAGTCTTTGTTATCAATTTTCAAGAATACAATACATTGTTATTAATTATAGTCACTATGTTATACAGTAGAATCCTGTATTATTCCTCTTAGGAAGCTGAAATTTTGTATCCTTTGACCATTATCTTCCCAACCCCCTTCCCCTCAGCCTCTGGTATCCACCATTTTACATTTTACTCTCTACTTCTAGAAGCTCACTTTTTAAAAATTCTGCATGTAAGTGAGATCACATAATATTTGTCTTTCTGAGCCTGGCTGTTTCACTTAGCATAATGTCCTCCAGGCTTAACCATGCTGTTGCAAATGACAGGATTTTCTTCTTTTTTAAAGGTTTTATAGTATTCAATTGTTTCTATATACCATATTTTCTTTATCCATTCATCAGGTAATGTATATTGAGGTTGATTCCGTAGCTTGGCTATTACGAATAACGCTGTAATGAACATGTAACTGCAGATATCTCTTTGACATACTGCTTTTTATCTTATCTGGATATACATCCAGAAGTGGAATTACTGGTTCATACAGCAGCTTTATTATTAATTTTCTGAGGAACTTCCATACTATTTTCTAAAATGACTGCACTAATTTACATTCTCACTAACAGCACAAGTGTTGTCTTTTCTCCACATCATCTCCAACACCTATCTTTTGTCTTCTTGATAACAATCATTCTATCAGGTGTGAAGTTTTAGTGCTTTGTGGTTTTAATTTGCATTTCTTTGATGATTCTTGATTTTGAGCATTTTTAATATACTTGTTGGGTGTTTGTCTTCTTTTGAGAGATTCTATTTATGTTTTGGATGCATTTAAAATTTTTTTTTTCTTATTATTGAGTTGTTTGAGTTCCTTATATATTTTGAATGTCCTTTTTCAGATATACAGTTTGCAAATATTTTCTCTCATTTTGTAGGTTGTCTCTTCATTCCGTTGATTGTTTCCTTCGCTATGCAGAAGCTATTTCATATCATGCAATCCCATTTTTCTATTTTTGTTTTATTGCCTGCATTTTAGGGATCATACCCCCCCAAAATTGCCTAGGCCAATGTCGTGGAACTTTTCCTCTATTTTTTCTTCTAGTTTTTACAGTTTCAGGTTTTATATTTAAGTGTTTAATTTATTTTGAGATCATTTTTATGGTGGAGATAAGGATATAATTTAATTCCTCTGCATGTAGATATCCAATTGCCTCAACACACTTTACTGAAGAGACTGTTCTTTCCCCACTAATGTCTTCTTGACAACTTTATCAAAAATCAATTGACTGTAGCTGTGTGGATTTACTTCTGGGTTCTCTTTTCTGTTTCATTGGACTATCTGTCTGTTTTTATGATAGTAGCATGCTATTTTGATTACTATAACTTGTAGTATATTTTGAAGTCAGGTAGGGTGATCCCTCTAGCTTTGTTCTTTTTGCTCTTCAGGGAACAATGGTGTTTTCTAATAAACTTTCAATGAAACAGAGAACCTCTGTGTCCTGATAATGGACCCCATTAATTTAGTTTCTTAAGGAAAAGGATGGCTTTACTTTTGAGTTCACCCATTCACTCACCAGTATTATTTTGGGCAGTCAACTAACATCTAATAATTATTTATTCTCTTACTACAGATATTTGCTATACCCTGGATTCACAAGAAATTATTTTGTTGTATGTTAAAGAAAGCAAATGTCCAATAAAGATAATAGCAAAGTGAATAAATTTGAAATCCCCCAAAAGATAATGCAATATAATCCATAATTCAGATAAATGGAAGACTACTCTAACCTCATGGGCAAGTGGTAGGAAATATTCATTGCTGTAAATAAAAAATTTTGGGCAATGAAGTTACTGATAAACCCAACTTTTCAATAAAATCCATAATAATTATTATTCAGAAAAAAATTGAGTAGGTTTAATTGAGAGGGCCTTGGAATTAGCTTACTACAGTGTGAGGCTTATGTCTACCAAATTTTATCATTTTAACCTTAGTCAAGTGACATAGTCTCTCCTTGTCTTTATTTACAAAATAATACAATTTCCTTTTTAAAGAGTATTGAGGCCTGAACAAAGACAGCATATGCCTAATATTTTTAGAAGAAACATAGCATATAAGTGCTCAGTGACAGGTAAGCTATACTTTAGTCATCTGACTTAAATTTATAAAAGTCAATACTGTTTCTGATCCTAGAGCACTGTTAACTAAATATGGATACTATACTGCAGAAATGGATCATTTTATAAACACATTTTCAGCTATCATAATAGAATGCCCAATAACGATTTATAAATGAATATCTGTATCTATATGTATATCTATCTGTAATGATTATGTATAATGAATTTGTATGCAATTTCATTATTAAAAGTACAATATCAATATTATTTTCATGTTTCCATAAGTGTTTTCTTTTCCATTTTAAAGATAAACTTTTGGCCTAGTAAGGAGAAAATGAGATAAGAAAGGTTGTCACATTAGACACCACTTAGAAGCTATGTTTATTGCTGTCAGAAAGCCTATATTCTGAATTTAAAGTGAAATTTCAAACAGAAACTCTTCTCTCGTTATACTTGGCAAACATAAGTCTATATATTTATAAGGCTTTCTTCTTCCGCCCAAGACTTTGCCATTTACCACATTCTAACTACTCTCTGAACAACCCATTTTTCTCTTTTTCACATTAGGCATTTTTTACCTATTCTTTGTTTTTCCTTTTACTTTGGTTGAGCCATAAAAATTGTACATATACAGACTGCTATGTGTATACGATGTGTATTGATCAAACGAGGGTAATTAGAATATTCATCACCTTAAATAGTTATCTTTTTTTATAACTTTTATTTTAGATTCAGGGGGTACATGTGCAGGTTTGTTATGTAGCCAAATTGAATGTCATAGGGGCTTGGTGTACAGATTCTTTCATCACCGAGGTAATAAGCATAGGACTTCATAGGTAGTTTTACAATCCTCACCCTTTCCCCACCCTTCACCCGGAAGTAGGCCCTGGTATCTGTTGTTTCCTTCTTTGTGTCCATGTGTGTACTCAGTGCCTAGTTTCCACTTAGACATTAGAATATATGGTATTTGGCTTTTGTTCTTGCATTAGGTTGCTTAGGATAATGGCCTCCACTTCCATCCATGTTGGTGCAAAAGACATGATCTCATTCTTTTTTATGGCTGTGTGATATTTTATGGTGTATTTATGCCACACTTTCTTTATCTGGTCTATTGTTGATGTGCGCTTAGCTTTATTCCAGGTCTTTGCTATTGTGAATAGGATTGTGATAAACATATGTATGAATGTGTCTTTATAGTAGAATGATTTATATTCCTTTGAGTATATGCCCAATAATGGGATTGTGGGGTCAAATAGTAATTTTGTTTTAAGTTCCTTGATAAATTGCCAAACTGCTTTCCACAATGGCAGAACTAATATACATTCCCACCAGCAGTGTATAAGCATTCCCTTTTCTCTGCAACCTCACCAGCATCTGTCAATTTTTGACTTTTTAATAATAGCCATTCTGATTGGTTGTGAGATGCCATGTCATTGTGGTTTTGATTTGCAATTCTCACATGATCAGTGATGTTAAGCCTTTTTAAATATGATCATCGGTTGCATGTATGTCCTTTTTTATCTATCTAGAAAGAATTTTTTAAATTTTTCTTTAATTTAATTAATTAATTAGTTTATTTATTCTTTAAGTTCTGGGATACATGTGCAGAACGTGCAGATTTGTTACATAGGTATATGTGCGCCATGGTGGTTTGCTGCACCAATCAACATGTCACCTAGACTTTAAGCCCCACATGCATTAGCTATTTGTCTGGAGGCTCTCCCTCCCCTTATCTCCCATCCCCCGACAGACCCCAGTGTGTCATGTTCCCCTCCCTGTATGCATGTGTTCTCATTGTTCAACTCCCACTTATAAGTGAGAACATGCAGTGTTTGGTTTTCTGTTCCTGTGTTAATTTGCTGAGGATTATGTCTTCCAGCTTCATCCATGTCCCTGCAAAGGACATGATCTCATTCCTTTTTATGGCTGCATAGTATTCTATGGTGTGAATGAACCACATTTCCTTTATCCAGTCTATCACTGATGAGCATTTGGTTTGGTTCCATGTTTTTGCTATTGTGAATAGTACTGCAATAAACATACATGTTCATGTGTTTTTATAGTAGGATAATTTATATTCCTTTGGGTGTATACCCAGTAATGGGATTGCTGGGTCAAATGGTATTTCTGGTTCTAGATCCTTGAGGAATCACCACACTGTCTTCCACAATGGTTGGACTAATTTACATCCCCACCAACAGTGTAAAAGGGTTCCTATTTCTCTACAGCCTCACCAGCATCTCTTGTTTCTTGACTTTTTAATAATCACCTTTATGGCTGTTGTGGGATGTATCTCATTGTGGTTTTGATTTGCATTTCTCTAGTGATCAGTGATGTTGAGCTTTTTTTCATATGTTTGTTGGCTGCTATTAATTACTGCCTCAATTTCAGAACTTGTTATTGTTCTATTCAGGAATTCGACTTTTTTCCAATTTAGTCTTGGGAGGGTGTATGTGTCCAGGAATTTATTCATTTCTTCTGGATTTTCTAGTTTATTTGCATAGAGATATTTATAGTATTCTCTGATTGTAGTTTGCATTTTTGTGGAGTCAGTGGTGATATCTCCTTTGCCATTTTTTATTGCATCTATTTAGTTATCATTTTTTTGTGTTGTAAACACTCAGAATTCTTTTTTTCTAGCTTTTTGAGAATACACAATAAATGACAACTAATCTTATGTACCCAACAGTGCTGCAGATCACCAGAACTCATTCCTTCTATCGAGTTGTAATTTTGTGGTTATTAGCGAACCTCCTCCCATCCCCTCATCCTCCCTTTTTTCCTTGTTTCTAATACTCACAATTACACCTTCTACTTCTGTGAGCGTAATATTACTTTTTATCTTCCACATATCTGTGAGAACATGCAGTATTTACCCTTCTGTGCCTGGCACATTTTGCTTAACATAGTGTCCTCCAGGCTTAGGCTTATCTATGTTGTTGTGAATGACAGGATTTTTTTTTTCATGGTTGAATAGTATTCTGTTGTGTATACATACTATGGTTTTTTAAATCTATTATCTGTTCATGAATACTTAGATTGATTCCATATCCTAGCTATTGTGCATAGTGCTGCAATAAACATGGCGATGCTGATATTTCTTTGATATACTAATTGTCTTTCCTTTGGATAAAAGGCCAGTAGTGGGATTGCTGGCTCATATGTAGTTGTACTTTCCATTTTCTGAGAAACTTTTACACTTTTTTCCATAGTGGCTGTACTAATTTATATTCCCATCAACAATGTATAAGAATTCCCTTTTCTCTATATCCTTTCCAGCATTTGCTATTTTTAATATTTCTTAAAATTCATAAGGAACTACAAAAGATCCTTCATATTCAAAGCAATATTGAGTAAAAAGGACAAATCTGGAGACATTACACTATCTTTTGTCTTCAAAATATACGTCAAAGCTATAGTAACAAAAAAATTATAAAATTGGTATGAAAGCAGACAACTAGACCAATGAAACATTATTTTTAAAAAACCCAGAAATAAATCCATGTATTTACAACCATTTGATTTTTGACAACATACACTGGGGAAAGGACACTTACTTCAATAAATCGCGCTAGGAAAATTGGATATCTGTATGCAGAAAAATGGTACTAGACTCCTATATTGCGCCATGTTCATAAATCAACTCAAAATGTATTAGCCATTTAAATGTAAGTGCCCAGACTCTAAAACTACCTGAAGAAAACATAAGGGAAAAGCTTTAGGACATGGGTCGAGGCTAGAATTTTACGACTGAGACTTCCAAAGCATAGTCAACAAGAACAAAAGTAGACAAATGACGTTATATTACACTAAAAGGCCTCTGCAAAGAAAATAATCAACAAATGAACAGACAACCTGTAGAATGGGAGAACATATTCACAAACTATTCAGAATTGAATGTCTTGTAATGTCGAGAATATACAAGGAACTCAAACAACTCAACAGCAATCATCATCATCATCATCATCCTGTTAAAACGTTGCCAAGGACTTGATTAGACGTTTCTCAAAAGAAGGTATACAAATAGTCAACAATATGAAAAATTAATGCTCAAAATTACTAACCATTCAGGAAATGCAAATCAAAACCACAATGAGATTTTGTGTTTGTTAACAACACAAAATCAACTTATTCCGGTTACTTATTTTTTTTTTTTTTTTGAATGTATCACATTATTTTTTGAAAGTATTTATGAGCTTTCTCTTTTGCTGGACTAAATTCAGAGGCTGGTATCATGTATTCACTTTCTTATTGTGGCTTCTCACACAGAGCCAGGCACATGGTAGAAATTCAATCAAGGTTTGTTAAATAAGTAAATTAAATGTTTGGCAAAATAAGTATCATTTCAAGACAATGTTTCTACCCCGTTTTCAATAATAGGCTGGGTGAAGGCAGTGTTTATTTTTTATTGCTCCATTAATTCATTGGTCCTTAAATTATATTCTTACTTTTGGAAAAAAAATTATCTTTCAAAGCAATGTATCTCATTCTTCGTTAAAGGAATTTGCTCAGGTTCTATGAACATTTCATTGCCCTATATAAATGTTTTAGTGACTAGGAAACAAAAATATCCAGGCCTATGAAAAGTGTAATGAGTCCCAATATAGCCATTTGTAATGGGGATTTAACTGCTTTGTTTGTGAGCTTCAGCTTAGGAAACAGATTACCTTCATCATGTGCTAATACCCCAGAGTCGATGTAAACTCTGCTCCACTATAGAAAGGCATCATGGGGATGCCAGCAAAGACTCTAAGATGAATTTTGTAAACCTGTCAGCTGGTGAACAAAAAAAAATTATTCCTGGTTCCAAACCCAGCTCAACACTCTTCTTCCTTGTAAAGGGCTTAAAACTAATTAATAAATTGTCATAGATACTTTCAAAATTCAAATCCTATTTTCATAATAATCAAAGCATTTGTGCAGAAAATATTGTGTACTGAATGTCTAAGAACCTAAGGTCTAAGAGAGTCATACTGAAAAAGACAATTTCTTGGATTAAACTGTGATAGTGTCACAAATGTCAAAAACTTCTTTAATTACCCTGAATTTGTCACCAAAGCTTTAAGTGTATCTTTGTTTCCCATATAGTCTTACTTTGCTTAATTTCAAATTTCTTTGTCACTGTTATATACATATATATATATCTTATCTTTACATTATAAGCTTTAATAAATATGTGGCCTCTATTTACATGCTTAGTAAATACACATTTACCCTCTCACCTACCACAACAAATAGCACTAATGCATTATGGAGATAGTACTCAGATTTATAAAAATTAAAGAAAATGTACATTATTATCATATGTAAAAATACTATGTAAAATACTAGACATTGCATACATTGTATATAAAAATACTATGAGCTAATAAAAATATGTCATATGTAAAAATCTCAACTGTGTAAAAAATATTTTAAAAAATTCTTTCATGCTTATTCAACAAATGTTTCCTAAAATATTTTCCTTGAATCAAAGCAATTTATTTTTTTCTTTTCATAGTGTTGTAAACATAGTGGTTGTAAACTTAATTATCTTTGTATGCTTCACATTTACTTGCATTTATGATAAATTTAATCTTTTCTTAGCATAACTTTTTGAAATCAAAATATGAACGAGCAAGGTGTAAGTTTGATTAGAGGAACAAGAACAATAACAAGTAATCATAGCAATGAGATGTTAATTGGTGTCTGGGTAGTTCTATTCATAGCAACAAGGGGACATAATATCTCTGTGTCCTTTACTGTTCAACAACACTTTGCTAGGTTATTTTTTTTATAATGCCAATTATATTGCACTTGAAATTCACAGGTGTTTTAGCAGCATAGAGGGATACAGACTGATTAAAATGCCTGTCTCTTCTAACAGGGAGGCAATGTTTAAAACTAAGGCGATACATTTTTCCAAACTCCCTTGTCTTAAATTTCAAAGTTCAAAGTGAAAGAGTTTTGAGGATTAAAGTTTCTAAAAAAAACCTGGTTAAGGTATACTTGCATTGTAAGAGTGATCAAGTTTCTGAAAAGATTTTTTCCCTCAATAAATGAGAGCAAGAAACACAAAAATCAAGTGAACAAAAATGTAAAAAGTTTTTCTTAGGAATTATCTTAAGTAATTTTAGCATGGAGCAGTATTTTAGATGTAGATGTTGAAAGGGAATCTTGATTTGTTGTTTTGTGTGTTATACAGCTAGTAGACACTGCTAGATTGATTGATTCAAAAATAAAACAGAATTGACCATTTTCTAGTGAATTGTATTTCTCTATAGCAAATTTAGGCAATTTCAGGAGGTTGGGAAGTAAAAACATTTGCACTAAGCATTATTCAATTTACTAACCTGCATAATCTCAATTCTCAGGTAATGGTCAGTTATTATACATTTAATAAATAATTTTATAAACTCTTCCATGAATTTACTGAAAATACAGAGAAAACTCATTAGAAATAAATAAGCTTAGCTAAGAAATTATTCAATAATAGGAACTGTTTATTTTGTCAAAATCCTAATTGCAATTATAATTTGGGTATCTTTGTTCATATATTTATTTATAACAATGCTTGAAATAATAATGTTATTTTATAGTAGTATTATAGCATTGGTAACAATACTATAATAGCAGATACAATTTATTGAATATGTGTTTCAGGCGCCAGAATGAAAACTTTACATGCATTATTATGTATCATCCTCACCCACACTCCGAAGAAGCAGTTATTATCCTCAGTTTAGAGACAACAAATCTGAAGCTTGAAGATAATAAATAACTTGCCCAAGTTAGTTAATCTGTGTGAAAATGAGATTTGTATAGAGGTCAGGTGAGTGTGTTACGAACACACCCATTCTTTATAAAAATAAAGACTTTTTAAAAATTGAAAGTTACATGCAATTTTAAAAATAAATATAAAAGTCAGAAGATATGGGCATGAATAAAGTAAAAAACTGAATCTCTTAGAGGTGATCATTGTTAACAGTTTAGTGTTTTTCTCTATAAATATATTTCTACTGAAACGAATGATGCAATACTTTTCCTTGGTCCTCTTGTTTTATTTCTACTTAAGAATTTATTTTGATTATTTTATTGAAGCTTCATGTAATATTACCTGTTTTATCTCTTGGCAACCTAATCAAATATTACACTGATGTATCATAAATTATTTAACTAGTGCCCATGTTTTGGCATTGGGTTACTTTCATGTTTTTCCTCCTACACATAATAATTTGCCTATGTACATGTATGTGTCTGTGTGTGACTATTCGAATGTATCTGCCGTAAATATTTATAAGTGGAAAACTGAGTCAACAACTTATGTGTATATATGTGTGCGTGTGTGTATGTGTGTGTGTGTGTGTGTGTGTGTGTGTGTGTGTATGCCGAGTGCGGTGACTCACATCTGTAATCCTCCACTTTGGGAGGCTGAGGCAGGCAGATTGCACACGTTCAGGAGTTGGAGACTAGCCTGGGTAACATGGCAAAACCTTGTCTCTACTAAAATGAAATAAATAAAAATACAAAAACTAGCTGGGCGTGGTGGCTCATGCATGTAGTTGCAGCTACTTGGAAGGCTGAGGTGGGAGGATCAACTGAAACCGGGCTGTCAAGGCTGAGGTGAGCCCTGATATCACACCACTGCTCTCCAGCCTAGGCGGCAAAGTGAGACCCTGTCTCACAAACCCCCCCCCAAAAACAAAACAAACAAAATCCAAACATATACAAATTGAAATATTGCTGATATCTCCAAGTTTTTCTCCTAAATTGTTAAATCGATGAACACTTTCTTCAAAAGTTTTTAAAAAATCAGTCCTCCACATGCTTTCCAATATTACCTTTCTGTAGTTTTTGTTTATTTTATTTTATTTTATTTATTATTTATTTATTTTTATTTTATTTTTTATACATATATATTTTTTGACACAGGGTCTCCCTCTGTCACCCAAACTGGAGTGCAGTGGCAGGAATTTGGCTCACTGCAGCCTCCACCTCCTGGGTTCAAGTGATTCTCCTGCCTCAGCCTCCTGAATAGCTGGGACTACAGGCGTGTGTCACTATGCCTGGTTAATATATATATATATATATACACACACACACACATATATATTGTATTTTTAGTAGAGACGGAGTTACACGGCGTTGGCCAAGATGGTCTGGAATTGCTGAAATCAAGTGATCCTCCCATCTCAGCCTCCCTAAGTGCTGGCATTACAGGCTTGAGCCACAATGTGTGACCCCTTTTCTTGGTTTAGGCCAGGTCCTGTAGCTGAAGTCTCTAATCCCAGCACTTTGGGAGGCCGAGGCAAGCAGATCACGAAGTCAAGATATTGAGACCATCCTGGCCATGATGAAACCCCATCTCTACTAAAAATACAAAAAATGGCTGGGTGTGGTGGTGCCTGCCTATAGTCCTAGCTACTCGGGAGGCTGAGACAGGAGAATCACTTGAACCTGAGAGGCGGAGGCTGAGGTGAGCCGAGATCACACCATTGCACTCCAGCCTGGTGACAGAGCAAGACTCCATCTGAAAAGAAAGAGAAAAAAAAGAGGTGGCTGGCAAGACGGACGAATAGGAACAGCTCCGGTGTGCAGCTACCAGCAAGATCAAGGCAGAAGGCCTGTGATTTCTGCATTTCTGAAGTACATGATCATCTCACTGGGACTGGTTAGACAGTGGGTGCAGCCCAAAGAGGGCAAGCTGAAGCAGGGTGGGGTTTGCTGGAAGTCCACCTCGCCCAGGAAGCACAAGGGGTCAGTGAACTCCCTCCCCTAGCCAAGGGAAGCCGTGAGGGACTGTGCCCTGAGGAACGGTGTACTCCCGCCCAGATATAATGCTTTTCCCATGGTCTCCACAACCCACAGACCAGGAGATTCCCTCGGGTGCCTATGCCACCAGGGCCCTGCATTTTGAGCACAAAACTGGGCAGTTGTTTGGGCAGACACCAAACTAACTGCAGGAGTTTGTTGTTGTTGTTGTTTCTGTTGTTTTTGTACCCCAGAGGCACCTGGAATGCCAGTGAGACAGAACCTCTCACTCCCCTGGAAAAGGGGCTGAAACTAGGGAACCAAGTGGTCTAGCTCAGTGGATCCCACCCCCATGGAGCCCAGCAAGCTAAGATCCACTGTCTGGAAATTCTCGCTGCCAGCACAGCAGTCTGAAGTCGACCTGAGATGCTCAAGCTTGGTAGATGAAGGGGCATCTGCCATTACTGAGGCTTAAATAAGTAGTTTTCCCCTCACAGTGTAAACAAAGTCATTGGGAAGTTCAAACTGGGAGGAACCCACAGCAGCTTGGCAAAGCCACTGTAACCAGACTGCCTCTCTAGATTCCTCCTCTCTGGGCGGGGCATCTCTGAAAGACAAGCAGCAGCCTCAGTCAGGGGCTTATCGATAAAACTCCCATCTCCCTGGGACACAGCACCTGGGGGAAGGGGCGGCTGTGGAAGCAGCTTCAGGCTGAACTTAAAGGTTCCTGCCTGTCGGCTGCGAAGAGAGCAGCGTATCTCCCAGCACAGCGCTCAAGCTCTGCTAAGGGACAGTCTGCCTCTTCAAATGGGTCCCTGACCCCCATGCCTTCTAACTGGAAGACTTCTCCCAGCAAGGGTCAATAGACACCTCATATAGGAGAGCTCTGGCTGGCATCTGATGGGTACCCCTCTGGGACAAAGCTTCCAGAGGAAGGAACAGGAAACAATCTCTGTTGTTCTGAAGACTCTTCTGATGATACCCAGGCAAAAAGGGTCTGGAGTGGACCTCCAGCAAACTCTAGCAGATCTGCAGCAAAGGGGCCTGTTAGAAGGAAAACTAACAAACAGAAAGGGATAGCATCAACATCAACAAAATTAACAAACAGAAAAGGATAGCATCTACATCAACAAAAAGGATGCCCACACAGAAACCCCATCCGTAGGTCACCAACATCAAAGACCAAAAATAGATACATCCATGAAGATAAGGAAAAACCAGCACAGAAAGGCTGAAAATTCCCAGAACCAGAATGCCTCTTCTCCTCCAAAGGATCACAACTCCTCACAAGCAAGGAAACAAAACTGGATGGAGAATGAGTTTGATGAATTGACAGAAGTAGGCTTCAGAAGACGGGTAATAACAAACTCCTCTGAGCTAAAGGAGCATGTTCTAACCCAATGCAAAGAAGCTAAGAACCTTGAAAAAAAGGTTAGATGAATTGCTAACTAGAATGACCTGTTTAGAGCAGAACATAAATGACCTGATGGAGCTGAAAAACACAGTACAAGAACTTCATGAAGCATAAACTAGTATCAATAGCCGAATCGATGAAGCAGAAGAAAGGATATCAGAGTTTGAAGATCAACTTAATTAAATAAAGTGTGAAGTCAAGTTTAGAGAAAAAAGAATGAAAAGGAATGAACAAAGCCTCCAAGAAATATGGGACTATGTGAAAAGACCAAACCTACGTTTGACTGGTGTACCTGAAAGCGACAGGGAGAATGAAACCAAGTTGGAAAACACTTTTCAGGATATTTTCCAAGAGAACTGCCCCAATCCAGCAAGACAGGCCAATATTCAAATTCAGGAAATACAGAGAACGCCACAAAGATACTCCTCAAGAAGAGGAACCCCAAGACACATACATAATCATCAGATTCAGCAAAGTGGAAAAGAAGGAAAAAATGATAAGGGCAGCCAGAGAAAGAGGCTGGGTTACCCACAAAGGGAAGCCCATCAGACTAACAGCAGATCTCTCTGCAGAAATCCAACAAGCTAGAAGAGAGTGGGGGCCAATATTCAACTTTCTTGAAGAAAAGAATTTTCAGCCCAGAATTTCACATCCAGTCAAACTAAGCTTCACAAGTGAAGGAGAAATACAATCCTTTACAGACAAACAAATGCTGAGAGATTTTTGTCACCACCAGGCCTGCCTTAAAAGAGCTCCTGAAGGAAACACTAAATATGGAAAGGAAAAAACAGTACTTGCCCTTGAAAAAACATACCAAATTGTAAAGACCATCGACACTGTGAAGAAACTGCATCAGCTAACAGGAAAAATAACCAGCTAACATTATAATGACAGGATCAAATTCACATATACCAATATTAAACCTTAAATGTAAATGAACTAAATGCCCCAATTAAAAGACACAAACTGGCAACTTGGATAAAGAGTCAAGACCCATCAGTATGCTATATCCAGGAGAGCCATCTCACATGCAAAGACACACATAATGGGATAGAGGAAGTTTTACCAAGCAAATGGAAAGCAGAAAAAAAAAAAAAAAAAAAAAAAAAAAAAAATGCAGAGGTTGCAGTCCTAGTCACTGATAAGATACACTTTAAACCAACAAAGATCAAAAGAGACAAGGGCATTACATAATGGTAAAGGGATCAATGCAACAAGAAGAACTAACTATCCTAAATATATATGCACCCAATACAGGAGCATCCAGATTCATAAAGCAAGTTCTTAGAGACCTCCAAAAAAACTCAGACTCCCACACAATAATAGTAGGAGACTTTAACATCCCACTGTCAATATTAGAAAGATGAACAAGACAGAAAATTAACAAGCATATTCAGGAATTGAACTCAGTTCCATACCAAGTGGACCTAATAGATATCTACAGAACTCTCCACCCCAAATCAACAAAATATACATTCGTCTCAGCACCACATCACACTTATTCTAAAATTGACCAAATAATTTGAAGTAAAACACTCTTCAGCAAATGCAAAAGAACTGAAATTATAACGGTCTTTCAGACCACAGTGCAATCAAATTAGAAGTCAGGATTAAGAATCTCACTCAAAACCTCACAACTACATGGAAACTGAACAACCCTCTCCTGAATGACTACTGGGTAAATAGTGAAATTAAGGTAGAAATAATGAAGTTCTTTCAAACCAAGGAGAATGAAGACAGAAGGTACCAGAATCTCTGGGACACAACTAAAGCATTGTTTAGAAGGAGATTTATAGCACTAAATGCCCACAGGAGAAAACGCGAAAGATCTAAAATTGAGAACCTAACATCACAATCAAAAGAATCAGAGAAGCAAGAGCAAACAAATTCAAAAGCTAGCAGAAGACAAGAAATAACTAAGATCAGAGCAGAACTGAAGGAGATGGAGACGTGAAAAACCCTTCAAAAAAATTGATGAATCCAGGAGCTGTTTTTTTTTTCAAGATTAACAATGTAGATATACTTCTAGCCAGACTAATTAAGAAAAAAATAGAGAAGAATCAAATAGACACAATAAAAAATAATAAAGGGGAAATCACCACTGATCCCACAGAAATACAAACTCCCATCAGAGAATACTATAAACAGATCTATGAAAATAAACTGGAAAATTTAGAAGAAATGGATAAATTCCTGGACACATACATCCTCCCAAGACTAACCCACGAAGAAGTTGAATCCCTAAATAGACCAATAACAAGTTCTGAAATTATGGCATTGATTAATAGCCTACCAACCAAGAAAGCCCAGGACCAGACGGATTCACAGCTGAATTCTACCAGAGGTACAAAGAGGAGCTGCATCATTCCTTCTGAAAATATTCCAAACAATAGAAAAAGAGGGACTCCTTCCTAACTCATTTTATGAGGCCAGCATCATCCTGATACCAAAACCCGGCAGAGACACAACAATAAAAGAAAATTTCAGGCCAATATCCCTGATGAACATCAATGCGAAAATCCTCAATAACATACTGGCAAACCGGATCCAGCAGCACATCAAAAAGCTTGTCCACCACGATCAAGTCAGCTTTATCCCTGAGATGCAAGGCTGGTTCAACATACGCAAATCAATAAATGTAATCCATCACATAAACAGAAGGGGGCCAGCCCCTCCATACCTGTGGGTATTTCTCATCAGGTGGGATGAGAGACTGAGAAAAGAAATAAGACACAGAGACAAAATATAGAGAAAGAAAAGTAGGCCAAGGGGACCGGCACTCAGCATACAGAGGATTCGCACTGGCACCGGTCTCTGAGTTCCCTCATTATTTCTTGATTACCATTTTCACTATCTCAGCAAGAGGAATGAGGTAGGAGAGCAGGGTGATAGTGGGGAGAAAGTGAGCAAGAAAACATGTGAGCAAAGGAATCTGTGTCACAAGTAAGTTCAAGGGGAGGTACTATGCCTGGATGTGCACGTAGGCCAGATTTATTTATCTCTCCACCCAAACATCTCAGTGGAGTAAAGAATAATAAAGCAGCATTGCTGCCAACATGTCTCGCCTCCCACCACAGGGCGGTTTTGTGTCCTAGCTCAGAATTGAACACATGTACAATCGGGTTTTATACCAAGACGTTCAGTTTCCAGAGGCAGGCAGGAGACAGTGGCCTCCTTCTATCTCTACTGCAAGAGGAGGCTTTCCTCTTTTACTAATCCTCCTGAGCACAGACCCTTCACGGGTGTCAGGCTGGGGCACAGTCAGGTCTTTCCCATCCCACGAGGCCATATTTCAGACTATCACATGGGGAGAAACTTGGGAAATACCCGGCTTGCCAGGGCAGAGGTCCCTGCCGCTTTCCGCAGTGCATTGTGCCCCTGGTTTATCGAGACTGGAGAATGGCAATGACTTTTACCAAGCATACTGCCTGTAAACATTTTGTTAAGAAGGCACAGCCCTAGATCCCTTAAACCTTGATTCCATACAAAATACATTTCTGTGAGCTCAAGGTTGGGGCAAAGTTACAGATTAACAGCATCTCAGGGCAAAGCAAATGTTCAGGGTACAGGTGAAAATGGAGTTTCTTATGTCTTCCCTTTCTACATAGGCACAGTAACAGTCTGATCTCTCTTTTCCCTACACAGAACCAATGACTAAAATCACACGATTATCTCAATAGATGCAGAAAAGGCCTTGGATAAAATTCAACACCCCTTCATGCTAAAACCTGTCAACAAAGTAAGTAATGATGGAACATATTTCAAGATAATAAGAGCTATTTAAGACAAACCCACAGCCAATATCATACTGAATGGGCAAAAGCTGGAAGCATTCCCTTTGAAGACTGGCATGAAACAAGGATACCCTGTGTCACCACTCTTATTCAACATAGTGTTGGAAGTTCTGGCCAGGGCAATCAGGCAAGAGAAAAAAGAGTGAGGAAGGAAAGAGGGAAGGAAGGAAGGAAGGAAGGGAGGGAGGAAGGAAGGAAGGAAGGGAGGGAGGAAGGAAGGAAGGAAGGAAGGAAGGAAGGAAGGAAGGAAGGAAGATAGAAAGGAAGGAAGGGAGGGAGGGAGGGGAAAGAAGAGGAAAGGAAAGGAAAGGAAAGCAAATGAAAGGAAAGGAAGAAGTATTCAAATAGAAAGAGAGGAAGTCAAATTGTCTCTGCATGCAGGTTACGTGATTGTATATTTAGAAAACCCCATTTTCTCAGTCCAAAATCTCTTTAAGCTAATAAGCAACTTCAGCAATGTCAAGATACAAAATCAATGTGCAAAAATCACAAGCATTCCTATATACCAATAATAGACAGAGAGCCAAATCATGAGTGAACTCCCATTCACAATTGCTACAAGGACAATAAAATACCTAGGAATACAACTTACAAGAGATGTGAAGGACCTCTTCGAGAAGAACTACAAACCACTGTTCAAGGAAATAAAAGAGGATACAAACAAATGGAAAAACTTCCCATGCTCATGGATAGGAAGAATCAATATTGTGAGAATGGCCATAGTGCCCAAAGTAATTTATAGATTCAGTGCTATCTCCATCAAGCTACCATTGACTTTCTTCACAGAATTAGAAAAACTGGCTGGGCGCGGTGGCTCATACCTGTAATCCCGGCACTTTGGGAGGCTGAGACTGGCAGATCACAAGTTCAGGAGATCGAGACCATCCTGGCTAACACGGTGAAACCCCGTCTCTACTAAAAATACAAAAATTAGCCGGGTGCGGTGGCGCCTGTAGTCCCAGCTACACAGGAGGCTGAGGCAGGAGAATGGCGTGAACCTGGGAGGTGGAGCTTGCAGTGAGTGGAGATCGTGCCACTGCATGCCAGCCTAGGTGACAGAGCGAGACTCTGTCTCAAAAAAAAAAAAAAAAAAAAATTAAAAAAAAGAGAAAAAACTACTTTAAATTTCATATGGAACCAAGATAAAAACTTGTATAGCCACCACAATCCTAAAAAAAAAAAAAAAAAAAAAGAACAAAGCCCGAGGCATCATGCTATCTGACTTCAAACTATACTACAAGGCTACAGTAACAAAAACAGCATGGTACTGTTACCAAAACAGTTATATAGACCAATGGAACAGAAAAAAGGCCTCAGCATTTTGCCACACATCTACAACCCTCTGATCTTTGACAAAGCTGATAAAAACAAGCAATGGGGAAAGGATTTTCTTTTTAATAAATGGTGTTGGGAAAACTGGCTACCCATATGCAGAAAACTGAAACTGCACCCCTTCCTTGTATCTTATACGGAAATTAACTTAAGATGGATTAAAGACTTAAACATAAGACCTAAAATCATAAAAACTCTAGAAGAAATCCTAGTCAATACCATTCAGGACATAAGCATGGGCAAAGACTTCATGCTTAAAACACCAAAAGCAATTGCAACAAAAGCCAAAATTGACAAATGGGATCTGATTAAACTAAAGAGCTTCTGCACAGCAAAAGAAACTATCATCAGAGTAAACAGGCAACCTAGAGAATGAGAGAAAATGTTTACAATTTATCCATCTGACAAAGGGCTAATATCCAGAATCTACAAAGACTCAAATTTACAAGAAAAAAACAAAACAAACAAACAAACAAAACCTTATCAAAATGGGTGAAGGATCTGAACAGACACTTCTCAAAAGAAGACATATGAAAAAAAGCTAATCATCAGTGGTCGTTAGAGAAATACAAATTGAAACCACGATGAGATACTATCTCACACCAGTTAGAATGGTGATCATTAAAAAGTCGGGAAACAACAGATGCTGGAGAGCATGTGGAGAAATAGGAATGCTTTCACACTTGGTGGGAGTGTAAATTAGTTCAATGATTGTGGAAGACAGTGTGTCAATTCCTCAAGGATCTAGAACAAGAAATACCATTTAACCCAGCAATCCCATTACTGGGTAAATACCTAAAGGATTATACATTATTCTACTATAAAGACACATGCACATGTATGTTTATTGCAGCAATGTTCACAATAGCAAAGACTTGGAGCCAACCCATATGCCCATCAATGATAGACTGGATAAAGAAAATGTGGCATATATACACCATGGAATACTATACAGCCATAAAAAAGGATGAGTTCATGTCCTTTGCAGGGACATGGATGAAGCTGGAAGCCATCATCCTCAGCAAACTAACATGGGAACAGAAAATCAAACACCACATATTCTCACTCATAAGTGGTTGTTGAACAATGAGAACACAGGGACACAGGGAGGGGAACATTACACACTAGGGCCTGTCAGGAGTTGGGGGTCTAGGGGAAGGATAGCATTAGGAGAAATACCTAATGTATATGACAGGTTGATGGGTGCAGCAAACCACCATCCCACATGTATACCTATGTAACAAACCTGCACGTTCTGCACGTGTATCCCAGAACTTAAAGTATAATTTAAAAAAGATTTAATAATTTGAAACAGGTACTGTCTATTCTGCATTTCATTGACCAATTAGAAAAGATGCCAGTCACCTGTAATTGCTAAAAATATATGAATACATCCCATCTGAATCACTTGCTTATTAAATATTATATTTTAGGATAACTAACTCCAAACACAATATAGAATAAACATATCATTTGGTAAAAATATAATTTAAATGTGATACGTGTATTGCATTAACAAATACAGTGCTGTGGTTCCCAAGGAAGGTGAGGAAGAAGCCTATGTCCTTCTCCTGCCCACTCTCATTCCCCTCCAGGCGCCCTAAGTCAACATTGACTGCATATTTAGTTTCGAAAAGCATATTCAAATTATTGGGCTATGTTTGCTAGCATGCAGTTTACATTGAGATAATTTATTAATTGGCAGAACAATAAGCTTGATTATAAAGTCACTTAAGGTAAGGCTGCATTCTTTTTTGTTTTTTTTGAGTTTATAGAATTTATATGCTTCTGTCAAGTAAACCAGCCTGTTTCACTCTCTACAATCAAAATTAAACATAAATGTGTACCTTGTTATTATTGAAAATTATCTTTCCATTGATTTTGGTACTAATTTGTGAAAAGTCCAGATAACATTGATTAAGGGTATGAGATTTTGATTTTTATCTAAAAGAAATCTGAATTTAAAGTTTCAATAAACTCTGATGCTAACTAATATTCTTCCTTCACTAAAGAGAGGAATAATGCCTAACCTGAAAGTTTACAAGGGAAATTCTATATTCCATTCTGTCCACTGTCTTTTATTGGATCTCCAGGTTCTCTCTGAGTCAATCTTGTACTCTACCTTCGAGGAAGCATTTAGTTTTCACACAGGACAGGAAAACAAATGAATCTGTGTTTTTAAAGGTGTAGCAATAGAAACAAATCTGTCCTGAGGTAAATATCCCTTATCCTTTTCTGTGATGTGCTTTTCTGTGGGTTTGTCTATACTTGCCTTTTATAGCCACGGTGTGATTATATTAGTGTTTGAATGCCCGAGCAAAGAGCCAAGGGTAGCAGCAGCCTGCATTAGGCCCAAGGTCTACAACCAAACCAGCAAGGGCCAATTTAGAGTTCTGGGCTGTAGTGATCCTGATTACTTTTTTTCTATCTAATTTTTTCCTCCTCTGTTGCTAATAGTAACCAGTTCTGCTCCCCCACCCCAACCCCCTGCCCCACTCCACCCCTAAGGGACTGCCCCTTCCCCATATCAACCTTTGTGTTTTGGGTGAACTTTATCTCACCTTTGACTGTAGGCATATGTATACTGCTTAGGCTGGGCTAATCAGAAAACCAAATTTCCCTTGCCTTAAAACTGATCCGGTGATAAGCAAATGATCCTCATTCACCTACAAAAGAAGAATTGAAGTTGTTACGAAATGTTGGAAGAGAGTTTCAGCCTACTATTTTGATGGACACGAATTTACTGGAAGTGGATGGAGCATAAGTTTGAAATTATCAAAAACTATTTCATAGAACTTGTGAAGACAACTCAGAGGAGAAATGAACCAATTAATTAAGACAGAAAGGTGGTAGTGGTTTAGTTGAATACCTAAGTCATCCCAAACAAAGCCATCTAAAGTGGAACTTTTCTAATATACAAACATTTCTCCTTTAAAAATATTAAATCAGCGTGAATGGCAATTTATTTGCTTTTAAACTTAAAAGTTACTAAAGAACTTAGGAGGTAAAAGATTATTCCCAAATATATTCCCAGTTCAACATGACTAAAAGAGTTTTTTTTTTTTTTTTTTTTTAGTTAACCTAGTACTTTCATAGATTGGGGGATATTTTAAGCTATTCCTCAATCTGTGCTAATTTATAATGAATCCAATGTGTCTTTGGCTCAGATTATTTACATAAATATTCTGGAATTTTTAGATTATAATAGACTAAAATTCTGACTCTTCTAAAGCATTTCTAGATTGATAAACATAGTATTTATTATTTCATACAAAGGCACTAAATTTCAACCCTTGCTCTATGAAATGTCTCTTTTCCGTTTTCTTCAGAATGGCTGTTTTCTTCTGATTATTTTCTTGGTCTCTGCTCTTTCAGTTTTCATTGTGGCGTACATATTCTGCCTCTCTGCCTCAATGGCAGGAGTATGTTAACTCGTATAGATTGTCTACCTCAACTTACTTAAAGGTAACAACTGTGAAAAGCTCCCTCCCTTGGAGTCAGAGGTCTAGATGCAAATTAGATTCTGGTCTTTACTTAACTTTATATGAAAGATGGAAGATGGAAGTAAAATGGAGGTTATACTTTTGCTGTTCTCGCAGTTGGCAAGCAGGGTAGTGTAAACATGAATAGATATTTACAAACAGTGGGAGTGGCCTGACTTTGCATTGAGTATCTAATAGTGAGTTCTGAGTGTATGAAAGAAAGTTCTAGCAGTGTCTTCAGTAGAAACAGCAGCAGCTTCCTAACAGCTGAAATACAGGGGAGATATCTGATATTTGATCCTTTAGTCCTTTCAACAAATTTATAAGCACTTGCTTCTCTGTATTAAATATCTGTGCTTGAAATACTTACAGTGGTTTTTATTTTCCACCTTCTTGTGTGAATGATGTATGGAATCATAGTTTCTGATCTTTTGGAGGGTAGGTTGGAAGATGAGAAAATATATTTTTGTTAAATGTGATCTGAAAAGAAAAATAAGTTGCATATTGTGAAATTATTGACATTTTATTTTTTTCTGAATTAAACTTCCTTGCTTTCTTTCTGTAAATATACATAAACTCTCTCTGTTTATAATCTAAAAATATGTGAAGATTACAGGCATACCTCAGGGATATTGCAGGTTTTGTTTCAGATCATCACAACAAAGTGAATATTACAATAAAGCAAGTCACATTTTTTTTGTTTCCCCAGTGCATATAAAGGTTGTGTTTACACTACTATACAGTAGTCTATTAAGTGTGCAATAGCATGATGTCTAAAAAATTGTATATACCTTAATTTAAAAGTACTTTATTGCTAAAAATGATAAAAATCACCTGAGCTTTCAGCCAGTCATAATCTTTTTGCCGGTAAAAAGTTTTGTTTCAATGTCGATGGCCACTGACTGATCAAGGTTGTGGTTGCTGAAGGCTGAGGTAGCTGTGGCAATTTCTTGAAATGAGAAAACAATGATTTCTCTGTGTCATGTGATGGTGTTTGATTGCATTTTACCCACAAAACTTCTCTCAAATTGGAGTCAATCCTCTCAAACCCTGTTGCTGCTTTCTCAATTATATTTATGTATTATCATAAGTCCTTTGTTGTCATTTCAATAATGTTCACAGCATAATCACTAGTAGTAGTTTCCATCTCAAGAAACTATTTTCTTTGCTCATCCACAAGCAGCAGCTCCTCAGGTGTTAAAGTTTAATATAAGATTGCAGCAATTCAGTCATATCCTGAGGCTCCACTTCTAGTTCTCTTGCTATTCCACATCTGCAATTACTTTCTTTCACTGAAATCTTGAACCTCTCAAAATCACCCATGAAAGCTGGAATTAACTTTTTCCAAACTTCTATTAATGTTATTTTCATCTCCTCCTATGAATCATGAGTTTTGTTAATGGCATCTAGAATGGTACATTTTTCCAGATAGTTTTTAATTTACTTCTCTTAGGTCCATTAGAGGAATCACTGTCTGTAGCAGCTATAGCCCTACAAAATATATTTCTTAAATAATAAGACTTGAAAGTTGAAATTATTCTTTGATCCATGGACTGCAGAATGTATTTGTGTTAGCAGGCATGGGACAAATATTAATCTCCCTGTACATCTCCATCAGAGCTCTTGGGTTGTTAGGTACATTGCCAGTGAACAGTAATCTTTTATCCTGAGCAGCAGTTCTCAAAAGTAAATTTAAAACATTTAGTAAACCATGCTCTAAAAAGATGTGCTCTCATTTAGGCTTAGTTGTTCCATTTAGAGAGCACAGGCAGAGTAGATTTAGTGTACTTCTTCAGGGTCCTAGGATTCTTAAACTTTTAAATGGGCTTTGGCTTTCATTTAAAGTCACCAGCTGCATTAGCCCTTAATGCATTTGCCTGTCTTTTGGAGCTTTGAAGCCAGACATTGATTTCTCTTCTTTAGCTATTAAAGTCCTAGATGCCATCTTCTTCCAATATAAGGCTGTTTCAGATACTTTGAAAAATCTATTATTTAGTGTAGCCACCTTCATCAATTAGCTAGATCTTCTGGATGACTCACTATACTGTCTACATCAGCACTTGCAGCTTCACCTTGTACTTTTATGTTATGGAGATGGCTTCTTTCCTTAAACCTCATGAACCAACCCCTGCTGCCTTCAAAATTTCCTCTATAGCTTCCTCACCTCTCTCACCCTTCATGAAATTGAAGAGAGTTAGGACTTTGCTCTGGATTAGGTTTGGTTTTAAAGGAATATTGCAGCTGGTTTCACTATTTAGACCACTCAAACTTTCTCCATATCAGAAATAAGGCTATTTCACTATCTTATCAATTTTGTGTTGATTGAAGTAGCACTTTTAATTTCCTTCAAGAACTTTTCCTTTGCATTCACGACTTGACTAACCGTTTGACATAAGAGCCCTAGCTTTGGGAGTATCTCAAATTTTGACATGCCTTCCTCACTAAGCTTAACCATTTCTAGCTTTGGTTGGAAGTGAGAGATGTGTAATTCCTCCTCTCACTTGAACACTTACAGACCATTGTAGTGTTATTAATTGATATATTTTTAGTATTGTTGTGTCTCAAGAAATAGGGAAGCCTAAGGAGAGAAGTCTCAGGTGTGTCTCAGGAAATAGGGAAGGAGCTATTTGGTGAGAAGTCAGAACACACACAACATTTATTAAATTTTCCATCTTATAGAGGTGCAATTTGTGGCACCTGCAATTACAGTGGTAACATCAAAGGTCAGTGATCACAGATCCTCAGAACAGATGTGATGTCATAATAATGAAAAAGTTGGCTATAGCGCAAGGATTACCAAAATGTGACACAGAGATGCAAAAGGAGCACATGCTGTTGGAACAATGGTGCTGACAGAGTTACTCAAGACAATGTTGCCATAAACCTTCAATTTGTAAGAAACACATCTGTGAAGTGCAGTAAAGTGAAGTGCTGTGAAATTAGGTGTGTTTCTATATCTATCTGTGAATATTATAATAGTGTGGTAATTTTATAATACAACAATAAATGGATTTATTTTCTATGCAAAATTCACAATCACTTATTGAGATATAGTCTCAATTGTAAGCAATGTTATTACTGGAGTTCAATCAGATCAGTTATCCTACATATTATTCCTAATTTCATTTGTTTTTGAAATATGTTTAGGGCCAGGCACAGTGGCTCATTCCTGTAATCCCTTGGGAGGCTGAGATGGGCAGAACGCTTGATCCCAGGAGTTTGAGATCAACCTGGGCAATATGGCAAAACCCCATCTCTACAAAAAATTTTAAAAATTATCCAGGTGTGGTTGCATATGCCTGTAGTCTCAGTTACTTGGGAGGCTGAGGTGGGAGGATCACTTGGGTCTGGGAGGTTGAAGCAGTGAGCTGTGATGATCTGGCCACTGCACTTCAGCCTGGGTGACAGAGCAATACCCTGTTAAAAAAAAAAAAAAAAAAAAAAGGAAGAAATAAAAGAAAAAAGAAATAAAGAGAAATGCGTTTAGTCTGAAAAATGGATGAAGTCAAAAGTACCAAAAGTAACAAATTTTCAATTAAATATCAGAGCACAATAGATATATAGATGTTTCCATAAATAATTCCTGTAACACTTGGACTTCTGACCTATGAATAACACTATATCCTAATGGGAGGGAATATGTTTTATTTGCTTTATATCCTCCAGTACTTAAAAATGTTTGACAACAAGCGTGCTATAGTGGGACAAATGATGACTCTTCAAAAGACATCCAGTTCCTAATCTCTGGAATTTATTAATGTTACCCATGTGCCAAAAAAACTTTGCAGATGTCATTAAGGTCAAGATCTTAAAACGGAGAAATGTTCCTTACATTAGTTTGCTAAGGCTTCTGTGACGAAGTACCACAAATGGTGTGGCTTAAATAACAGAAATGTATTGTCTCACAGTTCTGGAGGCTAGAGATCTGAGATCAAAATGTCAACTGGGTTGGTCCCTTCTGAGCACTGTGAGGGAGAATCTGCTCCATGCCTCTACCTTAGCTTCCGGGTGGTTTGCTGGCAACCTTTGGCATTCCTTGACATATAGAAGCATCACCCAGTCGTTGCCTTCATTTCAAATGACGTTCCTCCCGTGTGTGTTCTTTGTGTCCAAATTTCCCCTTCTTATAAGGACATCAGTCATATTGGACTAGGGCCCAACCTAACGATCTTATCTCAAAGAACTACACATGTAACAAGAAACTCAATTTCCATCTAAGGTCACACTCCGATATATTCGGAGATAGGACTTCAAAATATGCATTTTGGGGAGATAAAAATTCAGGCCTAACATTCCTGGACAATCCGAGTGAGCAATAAATATAATAAAGGTTCTTTTGAGAGGAAAACAATAAGGTCAGATACAATGGGTGATGTGATGATGGAAGCAAGAAATTGGAGTGCTGTGATGAAGAAGTTATGGCATCAAGGAATGTAGGAGACTTCCAGAAGCTAGAAAAGGCAAGGAAAATGATAATCTCCTAGAGACTCCAGAAAGAAATGCAGCTTTGTCAATACCTTGACCTTTGCCCAGTAAAAGTAATTTCAGATTTCTGGCCTCCAGATCTGTAAGAGAAAATATTTGTGTTATTTTGAGCCACTAAATTGGTTACAGTAGCAATAAAAACTGCTACGATCAATGAATTTTTTGAAATTGTTTTATTGACGGTTGATAATCCTAAAATGTATTTTAGTTGGTTGAATACGTGGACATTAATGTAGCCACCTTAGTGAACCCCATGGGCTATACATCGAATATATTTTATTCTTCTCTAAGTAAATTCTTATATTTTCAATATAATTTACTCCTATCTGTTTATCCCAAGACTACAAATCTATTAGTCTATTCTAATATGAATTTGCTTGTTTTATAGGTATTCAAAGGTTTTTACTATTTTTTTATTTTATTTTATTTTTTGAGACGGAGTCTCGCTCTGCCGCCCAGGCTGGAGTGCTCTGGCCGGATCTCAGCTCACTGCAAGCTCCGCCTCCCGGGTTTACGCCATTCTCCTGCCTCAGCCTCCCGAGTAGCTGGGACTACAGGCGCCCGCCACCTCGCCCGGCTAATTTTTTGTATTTTTTTTTAGTAGAGACGGGGTTTCACCGTGTTAGCCAGGATGGTCTCGATCTCCTGACTTCGTGATCCGCCCGTCTCGGCCTCCCAAAGTGCTGGGATTACAGGCTTGCGCCACCGCGCCCGGCAGGTTTTTACTATTTAGAAGTCCCATGTATCTTGAATTTTATTTCTTTCTTTGCTATTGTATATGTATTTCATAAAACAAATTGTCTCTTGATTACAGCTTTATATTCTTTATACAGAAACTTGTGGTATTACTTATGTCAATTCTGTTATTTAAAATACGTATTTAAAAAAATTTAGAGTTTAGGAGTGGAAATAGGAATATGGGTTCAAGGATCCTGATAAATAGAACAGTTTTATCTACTTTATTTTTATAGTTACAAAATATGAGTTGCAGGAAACTTATTTCATTGATCACATGGTTAGTAACTGTGGAAATTAAATACAGGCACCTTTACTTTTAAATATTTTCTTCATAAATGCCATTCCATTTTATTATAATTGATAACACTGTCTTCCTGTACCTTTTATAATATTATTTACTCTAATATAATATATATAAGAACTTTTGCTTTTCCATATTTTATTTTTTAAATGTCATTTTATTTTCTAATTGATAAAACAATCTTTCTTTAATAATTTTTCAAAATGCTTTGTTATAGCAAAAATAAAGTAGTGTAAAGACTGTGGTTGGGTTCTAGTGTTAAATAGATCAGGATTCAATCCCTAGTTCAATCATTTATAAGCTGTATGATCCTTAGAAAGTTAACACTTCTGTGTTTCTGTTATTCTATCTGTAAAAAAGAGAGAATAATAATATTTGCCTAATACAGTTGCTGTGAAGTTTCAAACGCTAGCTGTTTTCAAGATTTAGAATGCTTGAAATCTACATTAGAATAAAACAAGATCTAAAGAAATTGCAGCCAATGTTACCACTGTTGGAATCATTCCACATGACACAGATCTTTTTAATGTGTAAGTTCTCCTTCTTTTATATAATACTCAAGGTTTCAACTTCTGTTCATTCTATTCTTTAGAAATTTATTGAATGATTTAGAAAATAAACCTAGTATAATTTTATCATCGCTTCACTGTGCACTTGATTGGGGAAAGATTAAGGGTAGAGATAGCTCAGAGATATGAATCAGAAAAAAGTAAGATGGTAGATATTATCAAAGCTTATGTGAATTTATATTAAATGTACATTGACTAACCACTTTATATTAGTTCATTCTTTCATTGCTATAAAGAAACACCAGAGTCTAGGTAATTTATTTTTAAAAATAGAGGTTTAATTGCCTCCAGGTTCTGCAGGTTTTACAGGAAGGATGGCAGCAGCTGCTTCTAGGACACTTCATGGAGCTTATACTCGTAGAGAAAGGCAAAGTGGAAGCAGGCCAATTTACATGGTGGCAGCAGGAGCAAGAAGGCAGGCTGCTATAAACTTTTAAACAACCAAAACTTGTAGGAACTTACTCATTATCCCGAGGACAACATCAAGGGGACGATGCTAAAGCATTCATGAGAAACCACCCCCATGATTGAATCACCTCCCACTAGGCCCAACCTCCAACATTGAGGTTTACAATTGATAATAAGATGGGAGTGTGGACACAGATCCAACCCATAACACACTTCAATTTAGAAACAAAGATGCTAGCACAATTACAAATGCACAACTAAATGTTGATTATACAGAGCATCTTAAATTTTAGGATGCTACATTTGTTTAAGTGAAAAGATGGAAAATACGTGTGTGTGTGTGTGTACATGTGTTTGAGTGTGTGTGTATTTTCCATACTTTCTACATATATATATACACATATCACTCAAACACTACCCAAAAGGTAACTGGTGTGGTTATATAAATATCAAACAAAGTAGATTTTTAAGGCAAGAAGCATCATGAGAGACAGGGATATTTTATAATGACAAAAGAGTCGATTTCAACTGGAAGAAAAACAAGCCTATAGCTGAGTCAACCTAAATACCTTTAAAATATATAGGAAAAAATTGACTAAAATCTATGAAGATGTGGGGAAAGTCACAATTATAGTTGAAGATTTTTAAAAAGTTTTATAGAGTAATCAAAATACAATTGATGTCACAAAGAGCATATGTTTAAATTATACAATTTGATAAATTTTAAAACATGTATACAGTGATTAAACTATAAGCACAAAGAAGACAATAAACTTATCCAGCAGTTAACTCCCCCATGTTTTGTCATATCCCAATTTAATCCCTCTTCCTCACTTCTCCTTGCCTTCCTTATCTCCAGACAACCACTGATTAATCTACTTTCGTTTATGAAAGATTCGTTTTCATCCTCTAGAAAATAATATTTTATGAATGAAATTATGTGGTTTGTACTCATTCATTGCTGGACTTTCATTTAGCATAATTATTTTGAATTTTTTTATATTGTAATTATCAGTAATCTATTTTTCTTGTTGAACAGCATTTTATCGATTTGGCATATCAAATTATTTGTATCCATTGATTATTGATAGGCATTTGGATTCTTTCTACTTTATGGCTATTAATAAATAAGATTGCTATGAACATACATGTACAAATCTTTGAGTGCACTCAAGCATTCATTTATCTTGAAACACCTAGGAGTGAAATGATTGGGTCATATGCTTGGTGTAAGATTAACTTTTTAAGAAACTGCCAAACTGATTTCTAAAGTGATTGTATCATTTTACGTTCCTACCAGCAGTGCATGGGAAGTTCTGGTGTTAAATATCTGCACAAACACTATATTTTAATTCTGATGGCTATGTAAAGGTATCTGACTGTAGTTCAAATTTTCATTTCCTTAAGGATTAATGATGTTGAGTACCTTTTTGTATGCTTATTCTCACTCAGTGTGTCATCTCTGATGAGGTGTCTATTCATGTCTTTTGCCCATGGTATAGGTTTCACTGACTTCATACAATAACTTGGAAAGTATTCTAGCTTATTCAATTTTCTGGAAGATTATTTCTAATGTTATTATTTTTCCTTAAATGCTTGGTAGAATTTACCAGTAAAGCCATTTAGGAGTAGAGTTTCTTTTTTTTTTTGAGACGGAGTCACGCTCTGTCGCCCAGGCTGGAGTGCAGTGGCCGGATCTCAGCTCACTGCAAGCTCCGCCTCCCGGGTTTACGCCATTCTCCTGCCTCAGCCTCCCGAGTAGCTGGGACTACAGGCGCCCGCCACCTCGCCCGGCTAGTTTTTGTATTTTTAGTAGAGACGGGGTTTCACCGTGTTAGCCAGGATGGTCTCGATCTCCTGACCTCGTGATCCGCCTGCCTCGGCCGGAGTCGAGTTTCTTTTTTGAGAATGTGTTTTTAACAGCAAGCCCATAATTAATATATATGGAAAATTGTCGTTATCTGTTTCTTTTTGAGTAAGTGTTGGAGCTTGTGTCTTTCTGAGAATGTAACCATTTCATTTCTACTGTCAAATTTATTGACAAAATTTTTTAAATAATATTTTCATGTTATCTTTTACATATCTGTAGAATTCCTGATATTGGAAAATTTTGTCTTCATTCCTTTTCCCAATAAATCTGGCTGAACTCTAATTTTATTCACATTCTCAAATAACCAGATTTTAATATTTCTAAATTTTCTCTATCAGTTTTTATTTTCTTTTTAATTGTTTATGGCCCTATGATTATTATTTCCCTCTGTTTACTTTGCATTTTATTTCCTCTTCTTTTTTTTTAGTTTGTTAAGGTAGATTCTGAGGTCATTGATTTGAGATTTTTTAGTGTGATAAATTTTTATCTAACTATTGTTGTAAAACTGGGATAAACCATTTTTTATCATATTTATAATCCCTTTTATAGTTACTGAACTTATTTCGCTAATGTTTTATTGAGAATTTTTGAATCCGTGTTCATGAGGAATATTGGTTTATTGTTTCCTTGCCATGTCTTTCCTTTTACTAACAGGTTAACGATAGTCTGTTAAAATGAGTTGGGAAATATAACTTCCTCTTCTGTTTTCTGATAATTTTTGTGTAGAATTGATATTATTTATTTCATTAATGTTTGGTAGAATTCAAAATGCAGCCTTCAGGGCATGAAATTTTCACTTTGTTAAGATTATTTAACTAGGCCCTCAATTTCATTAACTGATGCAGAGTTGCTCAGCTTTATCTATTTCTTCTTTTCTGAGCTTTGCTGCTTTATGTCTTTTAACTAATTTGTTTGTATAAAGCTATGAATAATATTCTCATATTATCCTCTAATATCTATAGGATTTAAATGTGTTTCCCTTTTTTACCCCTAACAATGATAATTTTGTCTTCTTTTTCTCTTGGTCAGTCTGGCTAGATATTAATCAATTTTATTGATCACTTCAGAGAGTCAACTTCAGATTTTATTGAGTTTTCTCAGTTTTTCTCGTTTTCTATTTCACTGATTTTTGCTACTATCTTCATGATATCCTCCCTTCCTCTTGCTTTGAGCTTAATTTGCCCTTCTGTAACTGCTTTTGGAGGATGCTGAATTAACTGATTTAAGACTTTTTTTAATGTTCTAACATGATTTCTCTGAATTTTCCTCTAAGCCTACTTTGTGAGAGTTTCCTGCCCTTCCCCAGTAATAGCACTACACATCTGCTTTATGTCTGTGCAGTGCAGGATTCTGTGCCCACCTCTGGGGCAGGTGGCTTCTGCCTTTACTGCTCTTTCAGTGGCAGTATGCCTTTGCCTGGGCATGGTGGCAGGAGGGATTGTTGTTTGTTACTGTGGTCAACGCTTTGGCAGATGAGTATTCCTGTTTCTCAGGTAAATGCAGTCAGCTTTTGCTTTTAAGATTCCCTCAGCAGCAGTTTACCCTTACCTAAAACGGGGGTGAGAGTGTTTTCTTTACTTCCCCAAGGGGCAGACAGCTTTTGTTTTTACCCCTCCCTCAGAAGTCATGGATCTTTTACTGAACTCTGGTTGGAAGAGTGTTTCCTTCCTCTCTATATACAGTTAAAGGCTTTGGCTTCCTAAGAGAGCAGGTTCTAGGAAGTAGATGGTGTTTCATGCCTTTGCCCTAAAAAGGAGGACTTTCTAAAGTCTCCTGCTGTGCCCCCATGAAAACATGGTTGAGAGCCACAGAAAAGTGATTTGAATGAGTGCAAATTACACTTTGGTCTGGGGCTCCCAGAGATTCTCAAGTGTCATACTATCCCAACTTCAGCTATATGTGTGTGTTATATCATTACCGTTTCTTTTTACTGGCGTATGGTGGCCATCACCTTCTCCAATGCTCTACCTATGGCAAAACAGTTTATGTCCTGTATCTCCTCAGAAGAGTTTATTACCGTCTGGAATTCAGTTTATTGGGATGCCTTTTGACCTTGGCTCTCTTATTGGCTAAAGAGCAGTTATAATTTTGGAGATTACCTGGATTTTTCTGTGCATATGGGAGTAATATTCTCTTTCCTATCTTCATTTATGCATAATATTTATTTTAAAAATCTGGAAATAAATTTAAAGAAATAAAACATGACCAGGCATGGTGGCTTGTGCTTATAATTCCAACACTTTGGGAGGCTGAGGTGGGTGGTTCAATTGGGGTCAGGAGTTTGAGATCAGTCTGGGCAACATGGTGAAACCCAATCTCTTCTAAATAGCCTGGTGTGGTGGTGTGCACCTGTAATCCCAGCTGCTTGGGAGACTGAGGTGGGTGGGTCACTTGAACCCAGGAGACACAATTTGCAGTGAACTGAAATGGTGTCACTACACTCCAGCCTCGGTGACAGAGCAAGATTCAGTCTAAACAACAACAACAACAACAACAACAACAACAACAACAACAACAGCAACAAAAATGGATTAAAATATAAGCCGATGACTTTTCTGAAAAGAAATGTAATGATTCAAATCAAAACATTATCAAAATTATGAAGCAATGTATAAGAAGACTACCGAAATAAGTTGAGTTATTTCAGAAATTTTTTTTAGAAATAGAGCATTGCTATGTTAATCCAGGCTAATATTAAACTCCTGACCTCAAGCAATATGTCTGCCTTAGCCTCCTGAGTCACTGGGATTATATCTTGAACCATCACACCAGGCAAGATTGGTTTAAAATTTGAAAACCATCCAGTATACCTCCCCATAATAGCAAAATAAGGTACAAAATTATATAATAGTTTAAGTAGATCCAGAAATAGTGTTTGGTAAAATTCAATACCTGTTTATGATACAAAAAATTATTTCTGAGTAAGCTTTAAATTACTCTAAATTAAAGTCTTCTACACAAATATAGTACATAGCATACTAGTTGGTTATAAATATGGAAAGTTTTCCCTCAGAGACTGGGAATTGGGCAGAGGCGCTAACTCCTTCTGTGTCTATTTGTCATTGCCCGGGATAGCACGGCCTATGCAATAAAGCAAGAAGAAAGGTACAAAGCTTGCAATAGAAGCAATAAAATTGTTATTCACACAAACCTAATGTGCACAATACAAAGATCCTAAAACACACAAACTGTAAAATTTAATGAGTAAGTTTAGCAAGGAAATGAAATAGTTTAAACCAAACTATAATGTAAAAAAACTGATACATTTACAATAGAAATAAGCATGGGGATAAATTTAAGATTTTTCAGATAAATTAAAGATGTCTTTTCTTTTAAAATAGAGGGATATGAATAGTGTTAATAAATCAGAAAACTCAATAGTTAATTTTTCCCAAGTGTCCCTATAGACCTTGCATGTAAAGCAAAGTAGTCATAAAGTTGTATGCTCATGATAATGCCTACCTTCCCCCTCATAGGGCCCATTAAGGTATGACTTCCCCCATATCCAAGGGCCAGAATAAGAAGGAGTAGCCAGGACAGAAACCACAGTCTTTTATAACCTAACCTTTTTATTTTCTCTTTGCTTCTAGATTAACCAACCTGGCTTTGACACGTTCTCCCTCATGTGATGCTACAACTCTCAATTAGATTACTATAAAATTATATTGTTGCCCCAAGAGCACTTCTACCTCTTTGAGAAGATTTAGTATGCGTTG
Source organism: Rhinopithecus roxellana (assembly GCF_007565055.1). NCBI lineage: Eukaryota > Metazoa > Chordata > Mammalia > Primates > Cercopithecidae > Rhinopithecus > Rhinopithecus roxellana. The sequence goes on along the minus strand of NC_044549.1, from coordinate 110,621,398 downwards.
CTCTTAACATTTAATTATTGGATGAAAATCTTATATCAAGTTCCTTGGGGACCAAAATTTTTATTACCCAATTATGAAAATGTAGCCATATATGTGCTTCACTGAATCTCAAGAGATTCTAATCAATATGCTACACTTTAATTCAACCATTTTCTTCATTCTTGTTATTTATCTTATTATGACTACTTGACACTAGTGATGAGCGTTAAGTATTTTTTTCAATTGCCTTTTTTTGAGAGGAAAGAGTGGAATAGGGAAAGTAGTAATTTTAAACCAGCCTCTGAATCCTTATGTAATATCTTGAAATATACGATTTTAAATTGACTTCAGGATGAAAGCCACATGACATAAAAATATCACAAGTTTAGTTTTCATATATTTTTGTATATGTATACATATACATACACATATAAATATGTCTAATTTTAAAATAATTTATTCCCATATGATGTGGTATGTTAATGATTTATAACTTGGGTAGTGTATATTCTGTTCACTTGACATTGAAGAGCCTTATTCATAAATATTAAGAGCAAAGTGATACTTTGATAAACCACTCTTTACAGATATGCTGGTAAACCTTAACTTTTTAATAGAGATTTGTGGAGAATGGAAGAGAAAATAAAACATCCCCTTAGAAAGTAAATGAACTAAATATTGAAATGAACTCAAAACAAAAACAGTGATTTATTTTTAAAAATATTACCTCTCATTAAAATTGAATAAATTATTCATGTGACCACAGTATGACAAAATTGTTTTCCATTAATTTCCTAGCAATAATTTCATATTTCTTGCTGCATCAAATATAAATGCCAGAAGAAATGATATGTGAACACTTTATATAGTAAATACTTTAGTTTCTTAGAAATCTTTATTACTCAATTATATACATACATGCGTATATATTAAAACTCTATATATGCACACAGACATACACACACACATATACACACAAATACACACAGATATATATATACACACATATATAGTTTTGCATGTCATAACGTTTCAGCCAAAAACAGAATGCATATGACAGTAGTCCCATGAGATTATAACGAAGCATATATAGAAACTTAATATATGACACATGATATTGTCATTGCAGATCAAATAAGGGAAATGATTGAAATTTAGTAATAGTGCAGGGACATAGAGTTCAACTACACTCTATGATATTCACACAATGATAAAATAGCCTAACGACACATTTCTCAGAAAAGATTCCCATCACTAAATGATACATGACTAGATTTCTCATGTTATGGTTGACATATTCCATTTCTAAAATAATGAGAAATTAAAAATATAAGAAAAGTAAACCTCAAAATTCAAGGAATGCATAATAATTTGCATGATGATGGGTTCATTTGGGAATATCAAGTTTTTTTTACCCCATCTTTTGGGAATCATAGAGCCAGAAAGTGAAGCTCTTAGAAGGGGAGTAAGAAATTCCTATGCACCCTCTCTGGTCACAGCCAGGAATTATCACAGGGTACTCCTAAATTTATTTTTAAATTTTCTAAAATAAGAGAATCAGTTTCCTTAAAAATGACTTCAACAACGTAATTATTACTTCAAATCATATAAAATGCTTTTAAAATAGTTTTCAAAATACGACTTGTTACTGACAAAAACATAAATATGTATAGTAGGTTTTATTGCATAATGACACACTCTTGCATATTTGCTAATTAATAATGATTTTTTAATAGTCCAGATATTTAGGACTATGTTTCTCTTTCTACTTTGAAGCCAGTTTTAAGTTAACTGTATATATGTCACTATGAATGTTTACATTATCTCCACAAGGTTGACATTCTGTGAAAAGATAAGGATTAAGTAAACTTAAGTCATATTGGGTCTGCAATTTCCAAAGTCATAATAAAATGAGAGAGTATTTATTCTCAACTCCATTGCAAGGTGAATATGTAGACTTCAAAAGGAATATCTGTAATTGTCCCCTATCCCGCCATTGGTTCATACGTGAAAAAGTTCTGAATGTATTTAAATATTTGTCCCAGTCCAAATCAAACGGTGTAATATATCAGCACCCTTTCTCTCTCTGCTCACTACAACCAAGTCCTAACCATAAATTGGGTGATACAGGAAATCAACAAGAGAGAGTTTAATAGTTAGTTATTAATATAGTAAAAATATGCCTGCCCAAGTCAGCCAACTGATACCACAAACAATGATGAAGTCTGTATACATATACCTATCTCCTTAGGCTCACTGTGCAAGTTCTACGGACTGTATAGGCACTGGCAGAATTGCTAGTATGTAGGATATGAGCATGTTCAGTTCTGCCAGGTGTCATCCAATTGCTTTCAAAAATTGTACCAATTTACACTCTCACCAGCAATACAGGAGTTGTCATTTTCCTTTATCTTTGCAAAAGTTCAATATCTGACTTTTCAATTCTTGTCAATCTGATGAATGTAAAATGGTATCGAACTGTTGTGTTTGCATTTCCTGATTACAAATCAGGCTGAACATCTTTTGGACATGTCCTGTATCACTTGGTAATTTTTAATTAGGATATTTATCTTTTTCTTATTGATTTTAGATAATTCTCTATGAATTAAACTTCTATAAAAATTACATCAACTGAATTAAAAGACCATTGAAGATTGGGAAAATCTTTGAGAAAATCATTCTTCTTTTTCACAGTAGCAGATTTTGTTAGTTGAAAACCTCATATCCACTGCCTGTAGAGACAGTGACACATTATCTATTGTCTCCTCATTATTCATTCTCTCCTTCTTATCAAGAGAACGTGATTTAAATGTATGCTATACTTCCTGGCTGTCTTTGTATGAGTGATCATGTTACACAATGCTGCCCAATAGAATACAAGTATGAGTTGTTGTTTAGAAATTATGGAAAGACTCCTTAAGTAGGGTGAGACTTAACTGGAATGTGTATTTGACCCTTCGTCTTCCTTCTTACCTTTCCTGCCTGGAACATGGCCTCAGTGATCAGGTATGGTGACCATGAGAGCGAAAGCTACACCCTGAGGCTGAAGGTGAAGAAAATGCAAAGAGACTGGAGTATTGAAGGCATCGTGGAGTGGCTGCACTGGTCCTGAAGTGACAACCTCAAAATCTTTACTCGGGTAAACTGATGATAGAGTCAGTGACAAGTAACACCCCAGGGTTATCAGAGACAGGGATTTCACAGAAAACACAACAGGTAAAAATATTTGCTTCTGTGAAGCTTAGGTTCTAGTTTGGGGAGACAGACTATAAATATACCGCTAAATAAATAGGTAATACAGAGAAGGGTAAGTTAAATAAAGAAAAAAATAGGCAAAATAAGGGGGCTGCCAGTTCTAAGTGTCTGAGGGTTGGCAGAGAGGTGGCATCTTCTTAGACAGACTTATCAGTAAGGCTTTTCTAATAAGGGGATGCCTGAGCCCCTGAACAAAGTGAGGAAATAACCCAGAGCACTCATGTGAAGCGTTTCAAGTGGAGAGGTTATCAAGGGTAAAGGCCTCTCGGGAGTCTGACAAGCAAAGGAGATGTGAAGGTGTGAGGGTGAGTGGGAGAGAATAGGTGGGAGACCAAGCTTGGGGTCCACGCTATGTTGGTCCTAATAAGGAACTTTGATTCTTATGAGGACTAGATAAGATACAAATGATATATAAAGTGTCTGGCAAATAGCTTACCTCTTACATGGAAAAGTATAGGTTCTATACAGTTTATATGCCAATATTCTTGAGCTACTTGGAGGCCAGAGAACTTGCCATGTGTGAATTAAGGAAGAGATCTCTTGACCGGGTATGGTGGCTCATGTCTGTAATCCCAGCACTTTAGGAGGCTGAGGTGGGTGGATCACGAGGTAAGGAGTTTGAGACCAGCCTGGCCAACATAGTGAAACCCCGTCTCTACTAAAAATACAAAAATTAGCGGAGTGTGGTGGCACACACCTGTAGTCCCAGCTACTCAGGAGGCTGAGGCAGGAGAATCACTTGAACTCGGGAGGTGAAGGTTGCAGTGAGCTGAGATTGCACCACTGCACACCAGCCTGGGCGACAGTGTGAGACTCCGTCTTGAAAAAAAAAAAAAGAAGGGACCCCTTTTCTGTATATGAATTTGTAGAAGTGTATCTCCCTGTCCCCTTTCCAATGGGCAGGTCCCACACCCAGCCCATGGCTTGGTGTACAGACCGTGACCATGGCTCCACTACTATCCTTGGCTTAGGTAACTCTGGGTAGTGCACAATCAGCATAATCACACATGGTGGCCCTGACAGACTAGCATTACTCATTTTATTTTGAGCTCTGAATATAATCTGCAGTTCTAAAATCATGAACATAGAACATATTCATAGATGTCTCAAATTATTATACAAGTCTTGTCATTTGAACATTCTATCAACAAGGTATCATCATTGTTGTCTTACTGTGCATATGGGAATATTTTAAACAAGGACATGCTTACATCTGCAAAGCCTTGTATAATTTTTTTATTCAAGATTTTTTTCTAAAGAATTGTGAATGAGGTTTTTAATACATCTTTGTCAGTGAAATAATGGGTAGGGAATAAATAGGTGACATAGCATACTTGCTTTCCTCTCCTTACTGCCTTTTGGTAGTGGATGATTTTCTTTTTCTTACATGAAGTAGTTATTATCACACACCGGTAGTACCACTAACCCCTTCTTGAAACATCATTTAAATTTTAGTGCCACTTTTGTATTATACAAGCATTTTAACCTCAAGGATGATATAGAGATTGTAAATTCCCAGGATGTGAGGTACTTCCTTTCACCATGATTAATACTTTCGGCAGGAAGGATGGAATAAAGAATATTGTACATGCCAGAATTTTATAGTCACTCAGTGTACCCTGGGGGGTGGAAGTTGCAAGAAGACTCATATTCCTGCCCTCTTTATATATACATCTATTTTTTTGTTGAAAAAACAGAAGTTCAATAGGTCCATGAAGAGATTACTGAGTCTGCTAGGTCCTGCTGGTGCATACCTGCTGAGACAGGGTAGAGGGTCACACAGTTATCCTCACCATGCTCCAAGGAGGAAGCCTGCTGTGGCTAAAGTATGTGCTCTTATTAAATATATATTGTAAAGTACCTCTGTTGATATTGTTAAACTCCTACCATTAAAAAGTTGCATATAATCAACACAGCTAAGTTAATGTTTCCATGAGAACCTTATTGTTAAAACTTGCTTAATATGACATTAATCTAGGGTTTTGTTTGTTTGTTTGTTTTGCTTTGCTTTGGCACAGACAAAAACACATACCGTGAATACATGTGTAATTTTAAATGTTTATAAAATCATAACAAACTATGCTGAGAACATGCAGCTTTATGGTGTCATTTGTGTTGGGCAAAACTTGGTTTCCCTATTAACAATATAACTGAAGTTCTCACAGCTTTCTGCCAGTTTGTGGAAATGTCTTGATTCCTATACAGAGATTCAGTTGTCTTTGAAAGGAAAACAACAAAAACAACCCAACTGGTTGTATGCTGTACATATAACCAGGCTCAAAGGGTGCATTGTAAATTCTGTTGGCATAAATCTGACTTAAGGAAGAATGTCTATTTACAGTGGTTTTATTGAATGCTTGTTCTTAACATAGGCAAGTGAAAGCCATGGTAAATCTAAAATATTTTAAAATGGAACCACAGAGCATGACTTTGATTTGCCATGGCAGATGTTTCTGATTCTAGATTCAAGAGTCAGTAGATTTTAACACAACTGCAAAGCTCTAAAGAACTATAATGTCAATAGTTGATCTAAAAAGTAGGAAGTATTAATCTTTGTAGATTTTAATGTCTTAAAAGTATTAAAATTGTAAAAAGTCAAATTTATCAGAATGAAGTGAATGAATTAATGTTATGTATATGTTCTATGACTTCTTTATAATTCTAATATTTACATCAATCTTTTAAAAAGACTAACATTTAGAATTACCATAATATTTAAGATTAAATCTTGCTTAGATGGTGGGTTTTTTCCTCCCTGGCATATGAACCATTTACTTTTAAAATAAAGCTATTTTATCCCTTGTTATCACACAGCCATAAAAATTGCAAGCAGTCAGAAGTTAGCAATGGCTGCTTCACAGACCCACAGCAATACTTAGTAACAGATTTTCAAAGCAGTTCAAAGAGTCCAGTTTCCATCTGTGTTTGGTGAAGGATGCACAAACCTTGAGGCCATCTGAAAACTCAGCTTCATCTCTAACACTTGGAATAACAAAGGTGTTATTTTTCAAAGCTGCATTCTCCCCTCCTGGGGTGGCTCTGCAGATTCAGTTCAGGGAAGGTGGGAAACTTCAGAGCAGGTATTCTCCTTCTAGACTTTGCCTCCTTCGGGGAGTTCTTTTGAGGGTGTTACAATGGTGGCCTCCTGAACATGGGTTACTGCCAATAGAGGCTAAGAGTTAATGAACCTTATAGACAAATCCCTTCTTCTGATTTTCTGAGCAAAATATCAACATAGAACCAGCCATCTCATTTCTTCCAGACTAGGCATGCTGTTTAATCAGGAGAAAGTAGAGGGTGCTCTCTGCCCACAATAAACCCATGAATGCTGAATGATCATAATGTCTCCATTTCATTCAGCTGATTTTGTAAAACCAAAGGAGGAAATCGTTGGGAAAGAAATGGTTGAACATCCTTGTTTGCAGTTTGCTATAAATGTATGTCAAGTTTCACCAAAAAAAAAAAATGTATATCTTTCCTTTTTTTGTTTAGCAGTCCATGTATTGATTGTCTGGCACACTTTTTGATAGAGTGTCTCTAAAGACTGTAACATAAAGTTAATATGCAATTAATGGGATATAATGGGAATATAGATATTTATTTGCTATCTTTTTATCACTTAAATTAAGATGGAAAAGTAAAGTCAAGAAGAACATAAGCAGTTTGCTCTTTAATTCTTTGAATCAAGCTCACGTCTCAGAACTTCTCCAGGATTCTATTTTAAATTTCTTTTACATAATTCAAAGTAATCTCAAATGATTCTTCATTGAAATCCAAATTCCAGTAATTACAGGTATAGCTTTACTTGGGAATGTTTTATTTGAAATATATCTTTCATAAAACCACAGGTTGATATGTCATAAAAGATGTTTATAAGAACCAGAAATTTTATTTTATAGGGCTGACAAAAATGTACCTTAATATGAGAAAAAAGATGAGTGAGGTGATAGAATTTATGCATAAAGATTTTAATATCCTTATATCAATATTGTTTCTTGTTTTTTTAAAAAACTTCTTCATAAATAAGAACTCTTCATAAATAAAAATGTACTTGTTTCATAAATAAAATATATATTTACTTGATAAAGAAAACTGAGAAAATTAGTAAATTAAAAAACTGTGCTTTTGACCTCACATTAAAACATATTTTGATATAGAAAAGCCTACTGTCTGAAATAACACAAGAGATTTTTCATGGTAACATTTAAGATATAAGTAAGGTATATAAAAACACATGCACTGGCATCAAGCTGTGAGCTTCTTTTTCAGGAGACTGGGATAGAGAGGGATTGAGCAAAGCTTTATTTCTCCCAAGTTTCCAGTCATATTCCCATTCACGCTGAAGGCAGAGTAGAAGCAGCAATAGTGTCAAATGTGGAATGGCCCAGAACGAGACTGCTATTTATAGTCAACATGAAAGAGGATATCATGACCATTTTTTTTCCTGCTTTTTTGCATGTGGAACTATCGTTACTCACTTACCAATTCTTCACTATCAATGCCTGTACAAAGAATGCTAAAATAAAGGAGACAGCAAGAAGAAGTCATAAAGATAATATGCATTAAAGGAGGGCCACCACAAAACAAGATAAGGTACCTAAGAGCTCATAGAAAATGTATTGTCATTTGAGAATCCAGTTTTTGCAGTACAATTCATGCTAAAACAGTGATTTTAAATTTATTATAATTTTTCAGTTCCCTACATCTTCTCTGTCATATCTTTGAGTCTTATTTTATTAAAATTATGATCTCTGCTTCTAAAATGTTGATCATGCTGACATTAAAGGCATTAATGGCAATCCTAAATCACTTTGTTTTCTCATGGGCTTCTATACAAATTAAATTTTAGGAATTATTTTTATTTCTAAATTTTATTTTATGATCAGGAGGTACATGTGCAGGTTTGTTACATGGTCAAATTGCATGTCATGGAGGTTTGGTATACAGATAATTTTGTCATCCAGCTTAGTACCTGATAGGTAGTTTTTTGAATCATCATCCTTCTCCCAACCTCCACTGTCAGTTAGGCCCCAGTGTCTGCTATTCTCTTCTTTGTGTCCATGGGAACTCAATGTTTAGATCTCACTTATTGTAACTGAGAACATGTAATATTTGGTTTTCTGTCCCTGTTTTAATTCACTTAGGACAATGATCTTCAGCTTCATCCATGTTGCTACAAAGGCCATAATCACATTTTTATAGCTGTATAGTATTCCATGGTGCATATGTATCACATTTTCTTAATCTACTCCACTGCTGATGGGCATCTAGTTTGATTTCATGTCTTTGCTAAGGTAAATAGTGCTATGATGAAAATATGTATACATGTGTCTTGATGGTAGAAGGATTTATATTCCTTTAGGTACATACTGTGTGATGCACTTGCTGGGTTGAATGGTAGTTCTATTTTAAGTCCTTTGAGAAATCTTCAGACCAGTTTCTACAGTGGCTGAGCTAATTTAAATTCCCATCAACAGTGTATAATTGTTCCTTTTTTTCTTGGCCACCTCGCCAGCATGTGTTATTTTTTTGACTTTGTAGTAATAGCCATACTGACTAGTATGAGATAGTATCTCATTGTGGTTTGTATTTGCATTTCTCTAATGTTTAGTTATATTTAGTATTTTTTTCACGTGCTTGTTGGAGGCACTTGTGTCTTCTTTTGAGAAGTGTCCAATGATGTCTTTTGCCCATGTTTTAATTGAGTCATTTGTTTTTTGCTTGGTGATTTCTTTGAGTTTCTCACAGTTCCTGGATATTAGAGCTTTGTCAGATGCACAGTTGCAAATTCTCTTCCATTCTGTAGGTTGTCTGCTTACCTTGTTGGTCGTTTCTTTTGCTGTACAGAAGTTTTAAGTTTAATTCAGTACCACTTGTTCATTTTTTGGTTATTGTTGCAATTGCTTTAGGAGCATTCCTTAGGAAGTATTTGCCAGGGCTAATGCTCAGTACAGTATTTTCTTCCTATAGATTTTCTTCTAGGGATTTTATAGCTTTAGATTTTGTGTTTAAGTCTTTAATCCATCTTGAGTTGATTTTTGTATATGCTGAAAGGTAGGTGGTCCAGTTTCAATCATCTGCATATTGCTACCAGTTATCCCAGCAGCATTTATTAAACAGGAAATCCATTCTCCATTGCTTATTTTCATCAGCTTTGTCAAAGATCTGATGGTTGTAGGTTTGTGGCTTTATTTCTGGGTTCTCTAGCCTATTTCATTGGTCTATATGTATGTTTTTGTGCCAGTATCATGCTGTTTTATTTACAGTATCTTTGCAGTATAGTTTGAAGTCAGGTAATATGATATCTCCACTTTGTTCTTTTGGCTTAGGTTTGTTTTGGCTATTTGAGCTCTTTTTTTGGTGCCAAATTAATTTTAGAGTAGCTTTTTTTTTAAATTTTGTGAAGAATGTTGTTGGTAATTTGATATGAATAGCATTGAATCTGTAAGTTGCTTTGAACAGTATGGCCATTTTAACAATATTGAGTCTTACCCATGAGCATAGAATGTTTTTCCATTTGTATTGTCTCTGATTTATTTCAGCAGGGTTTTATAGTACTTCTCACAGAGATCTTTTACTTCGTTGGTTAGCTGCATTCCTAGGTAGGTTATTTTATCTGTGGCTTTTTAAAATGGAATTGTGATCTGGATTTGGTTCTCAGCTAGAATGCTGTTGGTGTAAAGAAATGCTACATATTTTTGTACATTGATTTTGTATTCTGAAACTTTGCTGAAGTTGTTTATCAGAACTAGGAGACTTTGGCAGTATCTATGGGGTTTTCTAGGTATAGAATCATATCATCTGTTAAAGAGGTAGTTTGACTTCCTCTCTTCCTACTTGGAAACCTTTTGTTTTTTTCTCTTGCCTGATTCCTTTGGCTAGGACTTCCAGTATTCTGTTGAATAGGAGTGGTGAGAGTGGGCATTCTTGTCTTTTTCCATACTTAAAGAGAATATTTCTAGCCTTTGCTCATTCAGTATGATGTTGGGTGTGTATCATAAATAACTGTTATTATTTTGAGATGTATACCTTTGATGCTTAATTTGTGGAGGGTTTTTAACATGAAGGGATGTTGAAGTTTACAGAAAGCCTTTTCTGCTTCTATTGAGATGATTATGTTATTTTTGTTTTTAGTTCTGTTGATGTGGTGAATCATATTTATTGAATTGTGTATGTGGAACCAACCTTGTATCCCAGGAATAAAGCCTACTTGATCATGGTGGATTTGCCTTTTTGATGTGCAGTTAAGATTCAACTTGCTAGTAGTTTGGTGAGGATTTTTACATCCATGTGCCTTATGGATATCGGCCTGAAGTTTTCTTTTTTGTCATTGTGTCTCTGCCATTTTTGATATCAGAGTGATGCTGGCCTCAAAGAATGAGTTAGAGAGAAACCCCTTCTCCTAATTTTTTTTCAATAGTTTCAGTAGGATTTGTACCAGTTCTTCTTCAAACATCTGATAGAATTCAGCTCTGAATCCATCTTGTCCTGGGGTTTTTCTAGTTGACAGATTTTTTTTTTTTTTTTTTTCTGATTCAGTTTAGTCTGTTCCGGGTTTCATTTTCTTCCTGGTTTAATCTTGGGAGGTTGGATGTTTCCAGGAATGTATCCATTTTTTCTAGGTATTCCAGTTTATGTGCTAAGAAGTGTTCATAATAGTCTCCAAGGGTTTTTTTGTATTTCTGTGGGGTCAGTAGTAGTGTCTTCTTTGTCATATCCCACTGTGTTTATTTGGATCTTCCCTATTCTATTTTTTTCTTTATTAGCCTAGCTAGGGGGTCTATTAATCTTATTTATTCTTTCAAAAACCAAATTTTGGTTTTATTGATGTTTTGTATGTTTTTTTCTCATCCCTACTTTATTCAGTTCAGCTCTGATTTCTTGTCTTCTGCTAGATCTGCGGTTGGTTTGTTCTTTTTTTTCTAGTTCCTCTAGATATGATGCTAGTTCTTTAATTTGAGATCTTTCTAACTTTTTTATGTGGGTGCTTAGCACTATAAACTTTCATCGTAACTCCGCTAAGGTATATCTCAGAACTTTCAATAGGTTTTAACCTTGTTTTCATTTTTTTTCAATTTTTTATTTCTCTCTTAATGTTGTTTTCCTGAAAGTCATTCAGATGCAGACTGTTTGTTTTCCATGTAATTTTATGGTTATAGTGATTTATTTGTGTTAATAATTTTTCATTTCAACCTTTTTATGAACATTTAATTTATTGCAAGGGAAAAGAGAATGGTATTTAAAGATGTGAAACACTATCATGGGTCCTATGGCTAAGAAATGAAGACAGGAACTGGAGACTAGAATGCTGAAGCTATTGGTGCAGCCTCAGGATCTCTGAATTCACGTATCTTTTCTTCCCTGCAGGAATCTAAACTCAAGGGAGATGAGGAATTTGACAAAAGGTCAGTGACAAGAGCTTAGAATGAGCTAGTTTCATGATGCTGGTTTCTCTCCCAGCATGCTACTGGTACTTTTACTCCTTATCATGAGATCAAACTCTTGCTGAGCAGCCACCATCTGCTTTGTTTATTCTTAACTTTGAGAAATTAACACATTGAAAACATACGCACAAATTCTTTCTGCATAAATAAATACATGCATAAATAAGTAGGTGAATTAATTATGAAAGCGTAAGAATCACCATTTAGAGATTATGCAAGTCCAGCTCATCAATGACACTGCTATCAAATTAAATCACCTCCATGTAAGAGTAATTGTGTTACTTTATTCTTTTATTCTTTTTCCTAGACAGTTGTTTTAGGAAATGGGCACAAATACCAACTCTAACAATAATGACAGAAAAAAGCACCTTTTTATGCATTATTATTCCATACTGTCTTAGTCACAATTCCCACTTATTCTAAATAGGAAGTGTAGGTTCCACCAACACTCTTCTGTAAGTACACCTTTGTCTTTCTCACTTTTATATTATTCTCATTCATAAGAACCTCCAGAACCACTACTACCATTCTGAAATAATTTCCTTCTCTTCTTGCATACTGTATGCTAAATGTATGCTGTTTATATATGCCAGTCTCCTTTTCAAACTCTGTACTGTTGGGGAAATCTTTTGTGATACACCATCCAGCTCCAACCTCTGAAACCCCACAACACTAATTATTAGATACATTGTATTTATTGTTTTCACTTGTTGTCTCATATTTTTCTGCTTTTCTGCATTAGTTTCTCAACTCACAACTTTCTAAAGGATATTGACCAGATACTAAAATATTTTCAAATTTTCTTGATCATTAGTATTAGTTCGTGTTCATGCTGCTGATAAAGACATATCTGAGACTGGGAAGAAAAAGAAGTTAAATTGTATTTACAGTTCCACATGGCTGGGGAGGCCTGAGAATCATGGTGGGAGGTGAAAGGCACTTCTTACATGATGGTAGCAAGAGGAAAATGAGGAGAAGCAAAAGCAGAAACCCCTGATAAACCCATCAGATCTCGTGAGACTTATTCACTATCATGAGAATACCATGATTCAATTACCTCCCCCTGGGTCCCTCCCACAGCACGTGGAAATTCTGGGAGATACAATTCAAGTTGAGATTTGGGTGGGGACACAGCCAAACTATATCAGTGCTTTTCACATTACATGACACAGATGAGGTGTTAAATTAATATTTGAGTTGTGATTGTAACTAACTTTTCTTTCTTTCTTTCTTTCTTTCTTTCTTTCTTTCTTTCTTTCTTTCTTTCTTTTGCTTTCTTTCTTTCTTTCTTTCTTTCTTTCTTCTTTCTTTCCTTCCGTCCTCCTTCCTTCCTTCCTTCCTTCCTTCCTTCCTCCTTCCTTCCTCCTTCCTTCCTTCCTTCCTTCCTTCCTCCTTCCTTCCTTCCTTCCTTTCTTTCTTTCTTTCTTTCTTTCTTTCTTCTTTCTTTCTTCTTTCTTTCTTTCTTTCATTTCTCTCTCTTCGTTTCTTCCTTCCTTCCCTCCCTTCTTTCTTTTCCTTCTTCCTTCCTTCCTTCCTTCCTTCCTTCCTTCCTTCCTTCCTTCCTTCCTTCCTTCCTTCCCTCTCTCTATCTCCTTTCTCTCTCTCTCTCTCCTTTCTCTCTCTCTCTCTCTCTCTCTCTCTCTCTCTCTCTCTCTCCTTTCTCTCTCTCTCTCTTCTTTTTAAAGATTTAAAATCTCTATAAATGCCCATGGGCTTATGAGATTGATTGACACACACTTTAGGTCCTAAAATGGTTTCTTAGTCATTCTAAATTTTTAGCTGAAAGCGGCAACTGGTGGCAACATTGCAATAATCATTCTGTGAGTTAGTTGGTCTAAGACTGAGTTTGCTCATTGGCTACAGCATCTAAAAATCATAGTCTTAGGAAGCTAAATTTTATTGAAATTGCTACCCTGTTTATATTTTATACTATGATTTATGAAAATCACTGTTAATAATTAACTTTTGCTTTCATGCCTCTTTTTAAAAGTGCTTTAGTGTTTCACAACTGTCTCACGTGCATATATTTTACACACACCTATAACAATACTTTGAACACAATAGATCTAAGATATTTGATCATTAAATCAGATGTATATATGCAGAGTAAAACCTTCATTGTGAATTCATTTCTTAGATATCAAATTTCAAAAAGTGAATAAGTAACTAGTAAATTGATATGATTTTGAAAAATAAATGAAATTATGTTCCATGCTAGAGAAGGTAATGTATGGGAAAGAATCATGTACACTTTAATATAATTAATTATATTAAATGAAATAATGTTAAACCAGATTAGAATAGTATTAAAATAATATAACCAAGCAGATTTTATTCTAAGAATGCAAAGTTGGTTAATATCAAATCTATCAGTTTGTCTCATTTCTCTGTGCAAAGAAAGTGTTTAATTCAACATCTAGTTCTAAAACATTATAGTTACATAGGAATTAAAAGAAATTGTTAGTATGAGTAAAATGTAATTGAGAATATAAATCTCTTAGCAAATATTGTAAATAAACTGGGAATCAGAGATTCATTATGTTTGGTTCCAGCCTTGGTATTTGGCAAAGCTTTCTTCTGGCTTTGGCTTCAAACTTTGGATATTCAATCAGCAATTAGTTTATTTAAGGTTATTTCCGGCTTACCTAAACTTGCACATGAACTTTAACCTTGTGATACCTTAATTCATCACTAACTCTACTCACTTAAACATTTATATAAACTGCCATGCCATTAAGATTTATTTTAAGTAGCTAACTATTCACCTTCAAAGATAGTCATCTAAATGTAACTTGAAAATATTTAAGATATTAAAAATTGTAGTCATTTCAATCATTGCTATGTGTCTATTATTATAAGAATGAAATGCTACTATAAGTGATGATGACTGGAAGCATGAAATATTATGAAAAAAATGATTAATAACATGAGATATTTAAATGAAAATGGATATAAACAATCAAATACTAAGATACAAGGTATTAACTAAATAACATTTAGAAACACATCATATCTTTTTGGAACAAATTAAAGTTTATAAACATTTTAAAAAGTATTGCAAGGTCAAATATTTACATATGCCACTTATACCACTGACACATCATAAGCACTGAAAGAAAGACAATTGTGATTAGAATTAGTCTAATTAGATTTACTAGATTTACTATAAATAACCAATGTCAGCAAAAGTCCTGGAATATTACTTTTTTTCACAACCTCACTTCTTTATTCCATTCTTCACTACTATGTGAAAGAATGCTATGTGAGCACATTATTGGCATTCAGTGTTCTAGTTAGGAATATAGCAAAGGGTTTTGTCCAGAATGTAAAACAGGTACTTCTTTTCATTAAAAAAAAAATCACTGCTTGCATGTACATTATGTTTCATACATTAAAATAAGGTATCACAGAGTTTGCTAAGAAATGTGTATAATAATATGTCTACAGAGGGTTGTTAAAACCTGTTTGATGGCATGACCTACAAATGCCGTGGATTTTTAAAATAGTTCCTTCTTTGGCCTATATGGGCTTTAAGAGTTAACCACTTTAAACTGGCATCCACATTTAGAGTCTTCTGAGTTTAGTGTCGGGATAAAGGTACTGAAATCAGGTCATCTCAGATACTCTGAACTCATTTGCTGTGGTCCTCAGTGAAAAGACTAGGAGAAGTGAAGTCACCTCTGATATTGTAGATTCCAAGGACTAAACACTGAGAACATGTTTGACCTTTTTCTGAGATCTTTGAAAACAAAGAGATTAATTTGATGGTAGAATTTACAGATGAGCAGAGTTAGTAGCCATAATAATTAAGCATACATTCCTTTCTTAATTCATTCACTCATTTGCTCACTAACTCAAATGTTTATGGATTATAAAAGTATGTATTATGAACACTATTTGCAAACATTGTATTCTATGCTAATTCACAGCAGAGACAAATAAATTTCATTAAATCAATATGTTCCTCTCTATTTTCCAGGATTTATTACAGTTGTATTATGGCAATAAGATTGTGTTTTGGTAAATAAATATAAGTAGAAGTGATGAATCACTTTGGTTCTGTGCTTGTTAGAATCCTTGTTTCTCCTTTACCTTTTTCTTTTCTTTGCTAAGGAGACATAGGACACATGTCACAAAGGCAAATTTTAGATTACTGCGAAATTTGCTTGATCTCTATGTTCTTAGATGGAGGACAATCTCTATATACCACAATATATTTTGTATGAGTGAGAAGTTAAGTTTAGCTGTGCTAAGCAACTGAGAGTTAAGAGTACCTTTGTTATTACAATGTAACTTAATTCATCCTGACTATTATAACCTCTATATTGTGGCTTGTCTATCATAAGTCCCTTAAAAAGTTTGAGGTGAATTTATATAATATGCAAATAGCTATGTCAGCATTGAATATGTTAATGATTTTATGTTATCCTATTTTTCTTACATTTAGGGAAAACTGATCAAAGTTTCTTGGCCTTCACCTGACTAATTATTTTCTTCCTAACTGATTGCCCTGAATACTTATAAAGTTACCACTAATTGAGAAAGAGGACTTTAGAAAATACAATGCTGTTTAAAGGAAGAACTACTCTTTAAATGTAAACTTACAGTTAATTTTCTGTTTGAAATTATATAGCTATAGTTTATACATGCTGATTTATACAGGGTATTTTATATGTACAATATCTATAAGTAAATGATATAGTTTGGATGTTTGTCCCCTTCAACCTTCATGTTGAAATTTGATCCCCGATGTTAGAGGTGGGGCTTGGTGGAAGATGTTTAGCTCATGGAGACAAAGCTTTCGGTAATTAAGAATTCTCCCTCTATTAGTTCCCTTGAGAACTGATTGTTGAAAAGAGCGTAACACCTCCTGCTCACTCACTCTTACTTTCTCTCTCTATGTGATGCATTGGCTCTTCTATGAGTGGAAATAGTCTGAAGCTGTCACCAGAAACAGATGGTGGCAAATAAACCTCTTTACTTTATAAACTCCCCAGCCTCAGGTATTCCTTTGTGGAAACACAATTGGATTAAGATAGTGAACTTTTAAAGCCCAAATCAGTGATTTTTTAAAATTATAGAATGTGGAAAATAGCAATATGAGACCACTTAAACTATATCCAGAAGGATAATTCCTGCATGATTCCTTTTATGTGAGGTATCTAAAATAGTCACTCATAGAAGGACAGAATACCACGGTGTTTGCCAAAAGTTGGGAGCAGGGAGAAAGAAAGTGTTATTCATCAATAGGTATAAAATTTCAGTTTTGCAATATGAACAAATTCTAGAGATCTGCTGTACAACATTGTGCTCATAGATAACAATCTTTGCCTTTTGGACAAAAACTCTACAGTCTTTGGATAATATGAAAGAACCTTTGTAATCTATATAGTCATCATTGATTTTCATCACTTTTCCCTCTCATACCAAGGTTTTAGTCCCACTCAACTTTGTGCTAACCTCCTGCCTTTTCACGCCTCTGTATGTTTCCGTACATACTCTGCATAGATGCTATTTACTCCTTGTTTGGCAAAAGACATCATCTTCCTTCACTGTCCTTCTTACTGCCATTCTCTCTTTTGTTATTACTAACTTCTTCATATACTGCAGGTTATTTCCTTGTTTATACTTCCAGGGTACGTTTCCCATGCTTCTAATTATGTGACAAAAATTTAAATTAATTTTTTAGAATATTCTTTACTCTTTCTATTATGACTTCTGGAGAGTAAGGATACCATATCATTCATCCCCGTATCCTGAGAACCAATCAATGAAAAGCCTTCAAAAAGAAATAAAATAGTACGTTCTTTTACACATATTTTAATAAGAAATTATTGCTGGTTACTATAAAGGAAGACTGACAACTGGAAATCCCATTTGGGAGAGCAGGGCTTCACTTTATTTAATATGTATGTTCATGAATTTTGACTAGAAATTTTGGTAGAAAGCATTTTGAAAAATCTATTGGAATTTAAGGATGCAATATTTACTGGTTGGATACAGTTCAGATAATTTCCAGTAATTCAGAAGCCATGTGAAATGTGGGGTTCATCCCGTGTATTTTATGTGAGAACTTTTTTTTTTCTGCAAAGATGCATTTTGACACTAGCTTTTTAGGCAGGTAGAGGAAACCCTGATGCCATAAAATTTCTGACAATAATTTAAGTGATATAGGTGGCATGGAGGGATTCTGACCAAGAAAATACTAGAAGTACCAAGCAGCCATGGTTTCCTATGCTAATTAATCTGAACCAGGGCATAAAATGCAGATGCTGCTCAACTTATGATAGGATTACTTTCTGATAAACTCATCTGTCTTTATGTATGTTGCTATGAAGAAATTCCAAAGGCTGGACAATTTATAAAGAAAAGAGATTTATCTCACAGTTCTGCAGGTTATACAAGAAGCACTGGCATCCACTTCTGGTAAAGGCCTGAGAAGTCTTCTACTCATGATGGAAGAGGAAGGGGAGCCAGTGTGTTCGGAGATCATATGGTGAGAGAGGAAGTAAGACACAGAAGGGGAGGTGACAGGTTTTTTTAAAACAATTATTAATCATTATCTTGGGAACTAACAGAGTGAGAACTTCCTCATTACCGTGAGGTCAGCACCAAGCCATTCTTTAGGGATCAGCCTTCATGATCCAAAAATACTTTCAGTAGGCTCACCTCCAACATTGGGAATCAATTTCAACCTGAGGTCTAATGGGTCAAAAATTCAAACTACAGTACCATCTAAGTAAAATATATCATAAGTTAAAAGTGCATTTAATGCTGGCAACACAGTAGACGATACCTGATTTATGTTAGTTTGACTCGGGATTTTTTTGAATTCACAGTGGTGCAAAAGCAATAGGCATTCAGTAGAAACAATAACATCATCGTAAGTGGTAACAAGGTCTTCCACTAATGTTAGGGTTACATCTAAATAAATCAATTGTAAAGTTGAAAAATCTTCAGTCAGTTAGGGACTATCTTTAATGATAGCCCCTTGAATACATGGCAACGCTAAAGTTCATCTGAGGTAGAACCAATTGTCAGGAACAATGAAATGTATATTTAGATGGTTTCAATTATAGTGATAGGGTATTTCTGGAGAACTTAGATGTTTCATTGTCAGGGTATTGAGGATCATTATAATAAAAGCTACCTCTTAAAAATTTTTTATAAAGGTACCATAATATCTTGGAGCTCAATATACAACCTGTGTGTGTTTCCAACCTGGCCAATTATCCTAGCTTATTTTGTGCTGCTATAATACAATACTGAGACTGAATAGCTTATAATGAACAGAGATTTCTTTCTTACAGTTCAGGAACCTAGGAAGTCCAAAGTCAAGGAGTCCACATCTGGCAAGGGCCTTCTTGCTGTGTCGTTCCATGGCAGAAGTTGAAAGGAAAAGAGAGCATGCCAGAGAAACAGAGAGAAAGAGAGGAAGAGGGAGAGAGTGTGCAAGAGGTTGAAGTTGTTGCCACAAGCAATTTATAATTGGCATTAATCCATTTATTAAGGTGGAACTATCATGTGCTAAGCCACCTCCCATTGGGCCCCACCTACCACAACTGTTGCATTGTGGATGAAGTTTCCAACACGTGCTTTTTGGGGACACATTCAAACCATAGCACAAATATGTCCACATTAGCATATACTGCTGTTTCTTAACTAGAACATCAGATGAAGAACTGGATCTGCAATTAGGGATCATTTTTTCCAATAAAAAAAGTTTATACTGATAACATAAGAGCAACATTACAATTAGTATGAAGCGAGGGAAAAACTGATTTATGCTTCAATTTTGCACTCACAATAGCACAAATCTTCATTGAATAGAATGGGCTAAATTTCCTTTACTATTTAAATTGCTGTTGAATATGAATTGTTAAATTCATATTCTTTCTTGCTTTAAGTAAAATATGTATTTTATATCACTCATTAGATATAAAACTTAATTATTTTTAAATTTGTGTACATACTGTAATCTCTTTGCTGATATGGTGAAGGCCATGACTTAAAGCCCTTGTAAAATGCATTCTTCCTCTTAAAGAAACCTGTTGTTTCAAAAAATATTGATAATGAGGGAGCAGGAAAGGGAGTATGTCATTCAATGCAATTCAAGAACCAATCAGTGAACTACAGCTCAATAATATCATTTTGGAACTAAAAAGAAATAATTATTTACTTAATTTTTTGTGGAGAGAGGGCCTTACTATGATGCCCAGGCTGAAATCAACCCAGACTATTCGCAGGCATGGTTCATTGTAGCTTTGAACTCTTGGATTTAAGAACTCTTCCTGCCTCAGCCTCCCAAGTAGGTGAGACTACAAGTGCCCATCACTATACTTAAATATTTTTAATAAGTATAATTTTACTATCTAAAAATTGTAATAGTTCATATTAAGTTAATCAATGAAATTCAATTTTTTGAAAAAGAAATAAACCTGCTACTTCAAAGAAAAGCACCAATGACATTTAATAATAATCTTGTGTATAATACGATCCACATTTAAGGAGAGCTTAACCTCTTTCCTTTCACTCAACTTTAATTCAAATTCAGGCAGTGTTTGCCTAATATCACCTGAGTAAATTATTTCATTTTTTTAGCTACAGTAGGCAATTATATATGTTATTTTATTAATACACACCCTAAAAGAGAAGTGGAAGAAAGAAATAGTATTCTTGTTTTAGTACTTGATAATCTTAAAGTATGAAGATACTCTCAATTTATAGAAGCAAAACAGAAACCATATATGGAAAGGTAGGCATTCCATCAAAGAAGATATAATCAATGTGAATCAAACTTTTTTATTTTAAATATTAATTATTTGAATTCAGTGTGTCTTTTATTGTCAATATGCTGATAATATGATTGTTTGGCTTCATACAATTTCATTGCAACACCTAGTGTGTCTAACACAGTAAGGACATTTATTGATAATTTTATTTAGTTGGAACTAAACTAGCCCTCACAAAATTAACAGGTGGCCTAAAATGACACTTTTAAAGATAATACAAATAAAACAAGCACATTACCAAAAATAGCAGATTAATAGTTTTTTCACTACAAGTTCTTTCAAGCCACAATGTGTGCTGAAAAAATGACAATGATAAGTAGTGCAAAAAATAAGTTTAAAGTATCAGGATTTTTTGAAATACAGATTTATAATCATTATAATAAACACTTAACTTTATCTAGTATGTATATATTTATGCTATACATATTATACAATGGCAAATATAGCATTTTCATATATTACTATCATTAGTACCAAACATAGAAATAAACCAAATTTAGAACTTGGCATTAAAATTTGCTTATCCACAAACATTAAAAGTATTTTTGAAATCATGAACCATGTCTAACTAACCTGCTCATAAGAAAATATATAATTAGGGCTAATGCAACTTTCATTAAGAAAATTTTATATTGTTCATTAGTAAATAGAAATAAAATAATTGACATTTATTTGTTTCATTTGTCTTACCTTAATTTCTGTGTGAATATAGTGTGATGTACATAAAGCAATGTGTTGTATAAATCATAGATAAATATAATATTTATTGGGGTAGTACTTAAAGTACTTTAGTGCTAAGAATTCAAGTACATTTGTGTTTTTTTCTTAAAAGATAAATATCATAGTTTGTGTATGCATTGGTAGAAAAAACAAAAATAGTAGAAAGAATACATAATAGTGCCAAGGTAAATGGTGAAACCAGAGTTCAAATTCAGGTCTCTGAATTTGAGACTAGAACCTCTGCCATTTAATATACAACGTCACCTAAAATCAAAAATCTTAAATTGCTTTTCAGGACTGTAAATATGTCCTGACTATCTTTCCAGTTTTTGAGGTACTTTCATACGGTTGATACACTTTCTGGGAAAAATATTATGACAGCAAACAATGTTGCATGTAATGATTTTGGTGATTAGAAGACCTGCTCCTCAATCTACATATATTTCTATTCACACTAAAAATATTTGGGACAGAAAAATTCTTTTAAACCTGAAATTTGGTGCCTAAGTTATTGTCAGTTCAAAATAGTGTAAAAATGAAATGGTCTTGGTCTATTTCCATCTTCAATCAGCTCTTTGTATTGAAAAAACATGGAAGCATTAAACAACGTTAAAAGTATATGAGTTTAACAATGTTAAAAGTATGTGAGTTAAAAGTATATGAATTTCTTAGAAGTTTTGTTTCATTTAGCTTATCAAAATTACAAGTCTAATATTAATCCTTTTGAAGCCTGTAAGTGAAGATTAAAGCATTCTAACATGCTATCTATAGGTGTGTCATAATGAATTATGATCCTTGCCTAATTCCATGGAATGGAAAAGCTCCAGTAAGTAACAAACTGTTAATCAGTGCAGTGGCACAGAAGATCAATCTTTGATTCCTATATTCACAAACCGGTTATTTGGTCACATTAGAGAGCAGGCTGAGTGTTGGAATAGATTCCTAGAAATGATGGATGTAATTGTCAAAGCTGCCAGGGTCAGTTTATAATGTTCATAAAAGAACCAACCCAATTCAAGCACCTTCCGTTTATCATTTATGCAATTTGACCCCTAGTTCCCTTTATAATAACATATAAAGGAGAAACAACTGCCATGTTCACTCCATTGGAATCTTGTGCACTTTCCACTATCACTATCATTCAGGTCACAGCCTTTCTCAGACTGGGGTTATTTGTACATAACTTTCCCTTCTCTGGGGGCATTGGGACAATTAATTGAAATATGGATTTAAAGAAGATAGAAATAGATCCATGAATCCATATGTAATGGCCATGTTACCATGTAGAGTGTTTTGAAATCCCAAATCAGAGTCTTTCTGATTCATCATCTACTTACTGTTATAATACACACTCAACTTTGACTGGCGATATTGTGTTGAAAATTATTCCATTAACCAGAATTTTACAGGTAGACTTTTCTTATGAAATTTGCAAGTGCTAAGTGTTAGGTGTACAAAAATTGAAAAGAAAACCTCAAATAAATAATATCAGTGTCATATATTTTCAATTGGGGAAAACAATATAAGGAACTTTTACTTATTTTGCTTGAACAATTGGTCTCCTGTGGCCATTGATGAATTAAGGAACACTCTATCACAGATGAGTTCAGCTACAATGATACATATTATTAAGTCTAGAGTATCATCAAGGCAAACAACTGTACGGAATTCTTGGCTCTTTCTTCGTTTTTAGATTCGTGTATTTGCAACCACTTCCATAAAAGTGTGTTCTTACTGGATATTTGCATTAGAATGCAAGCTCATGAGGACAACGCTTACTCTTGGCCAGATTTTAGATTTCCAGAAGAATGAGTACATTGTAGAGACTCAGTATTTACTGAAAGAAAAAAATAAAAGAAAGAAGGAAAGAAAAAGAAATACAGAAAGGAAAGTGAACACAGAGTATAATGCATATTATTTTAAAATATGTAGATATTGAAGTGATTTGGGGGGAGTTTCCAAAATTAAATATGATTCATTATGACATTATTATCAATGACATTATTACCCACTTTCTGAAACTAAAGCAGTGTGTTTCCTAGATTACAATAGATGTTTATCTGTTTTAAAAACTGCAACGTGATCTTACAGAAAATGCAAGTAACATGAAAAAGGAGCCATCGTAACTAAAATGATATAACATTGAAAAATGCCTCACTGGTTTCCTTCTTCTTCACCTCAGGATAAGTATATCCTTAAATACACTTCAAAAAAACTGTAATAAGAAAAATAGCTCTCCAAATCCTAATACTAAATAGAAAATTAGTATCAAGTGACCTAAAATGTAACTTAAATGAAAATATCACAAACAGTCAATGGACAGTTTCTTTTTTTAAATTTTTTTATTTTTTAATATTTTTTATTATACTTTAAGTTCTAGGCTACATACGCACAATGTGCAGGTTTGTTACATCTGTATACTTGTGCCATGTTGGTGTGCTGCACCCATCAACTCGTCAGCAACCATCAACTCGTCATTTACATCAGGTATAACTCCCAGTGGTATCCCTCCTCCTCCCCCCTCCCCCCTCCCCATAATAGGACCCTGTGTGTGATATTCCCCTTCCAGAGTCCAAGCGATCTCATTGATCAATTCCCACCTATGAGTGAGAACATGTGGTGCTTGGTTTTCTGTTCTGGCGATAGTTTGCTGAGAATGATGGTTTCCAGCTGCATCCATGTCCCTACAAAGGACACGAACTCATCCTTTTTTTGGCTGCATCGTATTCCATGGTGTATATGTGCCACATTTTCTTAATCCAGTCCGTCACTGATGGACATTTGGGTTGATTCCAAGTCTTTGCTATTGTGAATAGTGCCGCAATAAACATACATGTGCATGTGTCTTTATAGCAGCATGGTTTATAATCCTTTGGGTATATACCCAGTAATGGGATGGCTGGGTCATATGGTACTTCTAGTTCTAGATCCTTGAGGAATCGCCATACTGTTTTCCACAATGGTTGAACCAGTTTACAATCCCACCAACAGTGTAGAAGTGTTCCTATTTCTCCACATCCTCTCCAGCACCTGTTGTTTCCTGACTTTTTAATGATTGCCATTCTAACTGGTGTGAGATGGTATCTCATTGTGGTTTTGATTTGCATTTCTCTGATGGCCAGTGATGATGAGCATTTTTTCATGTGTCTGTTGGCTGTATGAATGTCTTCTTTTGAGAAATATCTGTTCATATCCTTTGCCCACTTTTTGATGGGGTTGTTTTTATCTTGTAAATTTGTTAGAGTTCTTTGTAGGTTCTGGATATTAGCCCTTTGTCAGATGAGTAGATTGCAAAAATTTTCTCCCATTCTGTAGGTTGCCTGTTCACTCTGATGGTAGTTTCTTTTGCTGTGCAGAAGCTCTTTAATTAGATCCCATTTGTCAATTTCGGCTTTTGTTGCCGTTGCTTTTGGTGTTTTAGACATGAAGTCCTTGCCCATGCCTATATCAACGGATAGTTTCTAAATGTCAAAATAAACCTGTCACTCTGCAAGAAGCTCAGAGAAGCATAGTCCTTTCTCTTCTGAGTGTGCGGTTCTAGCAGGCACAGAGATAAATGAGAAATAATAAGTGTGATAACTGCTGTAATAGGCAAATACAGAAAGTATACTGAAAATAAGGGCAACAGTTTTGACAAACAAAACATTAATAAACAATTGAAACTACAAAAAAACCTCATGATTTTCATAAATTTTGCCTTCTTCATCTCTTCCCAAGAAAACAAATGCTTCCACTTTATTGGCTGACATGATCATAAGGAGATGTAACAGCTCTGATTTGTATTACTGAATCTCATTTTCCTCATTTGTGAAACACGAGTTTAAAAATTCTTTTGAAGGTCAAATGAGAATATCTGACATTATTGTGTAAACTTTCAAGTGCTACACAAATATTAGTCATTTTTTCACAATTATTTTTAGCATGTGTATGTCACATGGTTAATGTAGCATTCTCATAAAAGAAACCTTGAAATGTCTCTCCTACTCAATTTTTATTTTGCAACTGTTTTCAGTCATCATTATGTATGATATGCTTTTTAGGGGCATTTGAATTTTACAGAGAACAAGTAAAAACTGAAAGGAGAACGACAGTGAAATTATGATACTACAGTCACACTAATTTCATTAATTTAATTTTTCATGGAACTAGATTATATTGTTCCCAACAGATTTTCTGAGAAATTAAAAAATGCTGCACCACCATTTGAAATGGCTGTACAATTGTTGCTTAAGTTAGAGTTAACTCTTTGTTTATTTAAAGCTTTTCATATAATACAATAGGGAAAATAGGATTTTTAGTGCTACTTGCTCTACCAGAAATAATCATGACTTTTAAACTGTTCTTTATGTTAAATTAAATTTTTCATTTTTACGACCTCATGTTTTAGATGAGGCATGTATTTTTTTAATTTATGTCCACACTCTTATTGTACCTGTATGATAAACTGTTGACTTACATTCATACCATAATTATTTTTAGTTTTATTCGTCTGTTCCTAAAGAATCACAGAAATAAAGAATTCTATTTATGCTTGTATTTTTCAGCAACCTTATGTCAGAAAATGATGCATATTACTGTAGAAATCATATATGCGAGTCCAAAGGGAGATGATGAAGAAGAAAGTAAGCTTTAAAGTCTACACATTCCTAACATTACATTAGGAACTCAGCACTCATAGTGAAATCAAAGAATGATCACACTCAATTCCATCTCAGACCTAGACTGCAATATGAAACTTCAAAAAGAAAAGAAAGTTAAGAACTTTAGACTAATCAAATTTTCCAACATAGTTAACATTATTGGTGCCTTTATTGCACTAGAAAACATATACAGGAATCCAAGTTTTGTGTAAGCATAAATAAAAATATTTTTATTGCTATCAATTATGACATGTAAGTAAGTAGTAAAATAAAAGCACAATAAAATGATGTATAGAATTTTCTCAGTCTAAAAAATTCAATTGAGATTATTAACTTTATGAAAACGATAAAGAATTCTTCATGAAATTATATTATACAATAACTTTTAGCATTCTACTTACACTTTACATCATCAACAAATTAAAGGAAATCCTTAAACATCATTTTTTAGATATTATTATTCTATTATAATAATCTTTTTGAAATTAAGTATTTCAAATAAAACATTCAGAATAAATTATATGGACTGTTTTGAGCTTTTGATGAAATCATACTCCTGTATGTAATGTGAAGTTAAACTTTCTCCTTACAATGTAGATCTTTTATAACAACATTGTTATTCTTTTCTCTGACATAAACACTGTGCTATCACACAGTATCCATATACTGTATCCATATATTACATGGCTCCAAACAATAGGCTTCAAAAAAATGAAAAAATTATGTTTGTGACAAAATTTTAGGAAAGGGAATGGTAAAGTGGGAGAATAATTTCTAACTTTCTAACTCTGGGCCAGTGGATTTGGGTACATTTAGATGGACACACATATGTGCACACTACAAGTGTGCACATATGTATATATTTATATATGTTACCTAAAATATATGGATTGT
The DNA here is from genome assembly GCF_007565055.1 of Rhinopithecus roxellana. NCBI lineage: Eukaryota > Metazoa > Chordata > Mammalia > Primates > Cercopithecidae > Rhinopithecus > Rhinopithecus roxellana. The sequence continues at coordinate 110,594,674 of NC_044549.1, read as the reverse complement.
GTAATCATTTAATCTACACTTTTACATTTATGAAATTTGATACGGGATTAACTTACCTATATTCAATTTGATGTAAAGTCAACAAAATCTCAGTCAACATTCATTGTAATTAATCCAATAATGCAATTGCTGACAGCTTCATTCTCCTTGTTCCCTGTTGGCAATCAGAAAGGTAATTCTCACTCTAACTTAGCTCTCAGGGTGCCATCCAGGAGAGACTGTCATCTTGCTTTTGATTGTGACCTCTGACCCCACCACTTTCTTCCTATAACAGTCCTATCTTTGGGTATTTAATGAACTTTGTATATGGCTAAAAGGATAAAAGCACAGTGAAATGTTAGATTCTGCTGCAAAACGTTCCATTGTTTCTATATGTCTAATTGACCTTTCACGTTATACAAGACAAGAAAAACAAACCAATGGGTTTCTTAGTATCTAGTCCAATGAAATCTTTATTATTAATATGCTAAACATGTTTCTTTCAAGGCGTTGACACCTAAACACCGCTAGAAGTATCAAAATGACTTCTCATTAATAACCATTACATTAATCACTGTTGCCCAGAACTAGAATCTGACTGCGAAATCCCCTGGTGGAAATTGCTATAATCGTTCAAACTACAGGAATGAATATTTTTCAGCATAATTACTGCTGTCGTCTTACTGAAAAATATCCCATTAGATGGCAGCTTTTAGTTACGTAAATCGTGTTGATTAATTTTTAATTTCCAGCATTTATATGACATTGCACAAGTAAAGATCTTTGATAATTTAAATGGTTAGCTGAGCAATTATTAAAATAACTCACAGCAATTCAAACGTTCATTTACTTACTAGAAGTGCCATACATCATTAACTCCTGATTAAAACAAAGTTGGCAAATTGCAAGTGCTGAATTGATCACTAAGATATGTATTTCATGGTGTTTAATAAAACTATTTGTGCCATGTATGATGCCTCAGCTGCAAGGATAAAACTTTAGTATAAATGTTTCAAAGCAAAGGAATCTAAACAATACTGGCAGCACGGCATCTCAACCGTGGGCTCAAGTGCACATCTGTGGGGTGTGGGCAGGCCATTTAAATGGTCTATAATATTAACATTTGTATCTATCCCAGTAACTCTTTCACTTAAAACAAACAAAAATTTCCATACTTACAAGAAAACAATAAGTTTTTACTCTTACTTGTGTAATGTATGTTTTTATTGATTTGTTTGAATCTTCATCTTAACTGAATTCTCAGATAACTTTCAGTTTCTTTATGGTAAATTGAGAAGGTAACTGTGCTTAGTTCATAATACTGTACTATGGGATAATATGACTCATGAAATATAAATTTGCCTAGATAACATATGGGATGTACTAAGCAGTAAATCATCCTCATATAAAAAAAAATCTATCACATTTTTTTCAAATAATGAAAAGATAAATGTTTTATACCTGAAAATAAATGTCTTTTGGTTCTTAATGTCTCTCTGCTTTAGTCTTCATAAGCTAAACACAAAAACACCCATGTACTTGGTTTTCAGCTGAGTTGACTACCAATTTTTAGGGTTTAAATAAACAGAATAAAAATTTCAAAAGTAGATGACTAGACATGAGAAACCACACTTTTACCATAAAAAAATTATTCTCAAGTCCCACTGCAACTGCAAACTTGAAAGAAAATTAAATCTGAATTATGGCAATATTCTAACATCTAAAATTTATCCTTTGAGGTTGGGTGGCTCATGCCTATAATCCCAGCTCTCTGGGAGACTAAGAAGGGAGGATTGCTCCAGGCCAGGAGGCCAAGACCAGCCCAGACAACATAGCAAGACCTACCTAAACAAACAAAATTAATGAATTAAATAAACTGGGTGCGGTGGCACACATCTGCAGTCCTAGTTACTCAAAAGTTAATGTTGCAGTGACCTGTGATCACACGCTGCACTTCAGCCTGGGCCACAGAGAAATAATAAAATAAAATAAAAGCATTTTAAGGTATTGTTTGGAAGTTTGCATAATTGCTCCCAAAACATAGACAGTGTTCAAATTTGAGCAGTTCATGAGGAATTGGTAGAGAAAACTGTTCATGTTGTTTTCCAAAAATCAGGATAAATTTGTTAGAATTTCATATACAAATATCTAATAGTTTTTGTAAAATAAATGCTGACAAAATTCAAGATGTTGTCTTTATAGCCTTTTCCCTCAGAATATTCATAGTTCAATTGGAGAATGAGGAGGAGCAATAACTGCAATGTACTGTGACAACTGTTACAATGTACAATGTATACAACTCAGTAACTTAAGTGTAAAGGAAGGAAGTTCTTAACTGGGTTTAGAGGGGTTTTGGAAGCCTTTCCAGGGCAGGGACAGTTGAGTGGATATTGAAAGATAAGAATTTGCAAGAAGAGTGTTTGGGAGAAAAACGTTGTAGGAAAAAGAAACATTGTTTGTTTCAATAAGTGAAGTACTACTAAGAATGCATATGGTCCCATCTGCCCCGTTCTTAGAACATACTAGGAGCTCAATAATTATTTGTTTAATCAATGAATGAATCAATGAATGAAATATATTGGGAAACGTGTTTCAGAAGGGATTTAAAAAATCATGTAAAGGAAAGGTAAGCACCCTTGACTATAATTTTGCCTGTTTTTCTCTATATTATTGTGATGTTTTTCTAACTAATAAGCTCTGTTTCATTTTTTTGGTCCTTTCACAAATATCATCCATAAATGATTCCTGAGACTTCTCTTGATCCTGCATATTGTATTTATCTCTGATATTCCTTTGTGTGGGGTCCTGGATTTGTATGCCCACAGATACATAACTCACCTCTGGCACTGCTCTGTAACACAGAGGCCTGGCTCCTGGGAGGCATGGTTCCTAGGCTCCCACAAAATTATTTCCTGTTTGACTTCAGTCAAGGGGTAACAATGGGGAGATTAGAGAACAAGAAGATGAGAAATGCCAGAGTGTGTTTTCCCCTCCTCCTTAGCAGGGGATATGTCTCCACAGTGCTTCCATGGCCTGCCAGATACGTTCACCATGTTTCCATTTTCTAGGTAGTGACCCTAATCCCAGACTCTTCTAACACCATTTCCTCCAATTGTCTTCTCTAAAGGATTTGGGGATTATATTTGGAGATTTAAATATAAAATATGAGTGTACGTTTCCAATGCAGTGTGCTGTCTATAATACTACAGTGTTACGTCATTGAATATATTTGACAAAGAAATTACATACTATTACTAATGCAAGAAGAAAATAAATGGTGGAGAATAAGAAAGAAAAAAGGCATTTTACCAGTAAGGAATGTTTTTGACTTCATATAACAGATACATTAGGCATGGATTAAACAGACAGGGATTTCGATTTTTCAGATGTGAACCAGTCATAGTTAAGCAGTTGCTGCCGTTGATCAGTTGCTCTGCTACGTGGTAGTAGCAGTGATTCTTTTGCTATTTTCTCCTTGGAACATGCAATTTCAGGCATTACGTCCCTAATCAATGAAGGAAGTAAAGGATAAGGGCCCCACAAGTCAAGAGTATCACTGTTTATCTTGAAAGCAAAAGCTTTCCCAGAGTTTTCCATCAAATTTACATAAGTCTTATTGGCCAGAACTGTGTCACATGACTAGCTACAGCAGAGGCTAAAAAAAGTAAATATTTACACTTTTTGGCCTCCTTAATACAGGCTGTCAACTGAGAATGAGATTGAGTGATGGGTTAGGCAGCCAACAGAGGCATGTAAAAGGGGGCTATTTTAATGATAGATAATAAATAAATACCAGTTTCAAGGAAAGTAAGTGATATTGAGAAGTGACAACATGCTGGCAGCCCTCACTCTCCACGCCTCCTCAGCCTGGGCACCCACTCTGGCAGCACTTGAGGAGCCCTTCAGCCCATCACAGCACTGTGGGAGCCCCTCTCTGGGCTGGCCGAGGCTGGGTCCAGTTCCCTCTGCTTGCCGGGAGGTGTGGAGGGAGAGGCACGGGTGGGAACTGGGGCTGTGCCTGAGGCTCTCCCAGGCCAGCACAAGTTCCAGGTGGGCGTGGGCTTGGCGGGCCCCACACTCAAAGCAGCTGGCCAGTGCTGCCTCGCCGGGCAGTGAGGGGCTTAGCACCCGGGCCGGCAGCTGCAGAGGGTGTGCCGTGTCCCCCAGCAGTGCCAGCCCGCCAGCGCTGCACTTGAGTTCTCACTGGGCCTCAGCTGCCTCCCCATGGGGCAGGGCTGGGGACCTGCAACCGGCCATGCCCGAACCACCCCCCTGACCCACAGTGGGCTCCTGCGTGGTCCGAGCCTCCCTGAGGAGCACCGCCCGCTGCTCTACTGTGCCCAGTTCCATCAACTGCCCAGGGGCTGAAGAGTGCAGGTGCATGGCGCGGCACTGGCAGGCAGCTCCGTGGTGGCCCTGGCATGGGATCCGCTAGGTGAAGCCAGCTGGGCTGCTGAGTCTAGTGGGGACTTGGAAAACCTTTATGTCTAGGTAAGGGATTGTAAATACACCGACCAGCACCCTGTGTCTAGCTCAAGGTTTGTAAATACACCAGTCAGTACTCTGTATCTAGCTAACCTAGTGGGGTCTTGGAGAGCTTTTCTGTCTGGCACTCTGTGTCTAGCTAAAGGATTATAAATGAACCTATCAGTACTCTGTGTCTAGCTCAGGGTTTATTTATTTATTTATTTATTTATTTATTTATTTATTTATTTATTTATTTTTGAGAGGGAGTCTCGCTCTCCCCGGGGCTGGAGTGCAGTGGCTGGATCTCAGCTCACTGCAAGCTCTGCCTCCCAGGTTTACGCCATTCTCCTGCCTCAGCCTCCCGAGTAGCTGGGACTACAGGCGCCCGCCACCTCGCCTGGCTAGTTTTTTGTATTTTTTAGTAGAGACGGGGTTTCACCGTGTTAGCCAGGATGGTCTCATCTCCTGACCTCGTGATCCACCCGTCTGGGCGTCCCAAAGTGCTGGGATTACAGGCTTGAGCCACCGCGCCCGGCCTTAGGTCAGGGTTTATAAATACACCAATCAGTACTCTGTGGCTCAAGGTTTGTAAATACACCAATCAGTACTCTGTGTCTGGCTCAAGGTTTGTAAATACACCAATCAGTACTCTGTATTTAGCTAACCTAGTGGGGACTTGGAGAACTTTCCTGTCTAGCGCTCTGTGTCTAGCTAAAGGATCATAAAAGCACCAATCAGCACTCTGTGTTTAGCTCAGGGTTTGTAAATACACCAATCAGTACTCTGTGCCTGGCTCAAGGTTTGTAAATACACCAATCAGTACTCTGTATCTAGCTAACCTAGTGGGGACTTGGAAAACTTTTCTGTCTAGCACTCTGTGTCTAGCTAAAGGGTTGTCAGCACACCAATCAGCACTCTGTGTCTAGCTCAGAGATTGCAAAAGCCCCAATCAGCACCCTGTCAAAAAGGATCAATCAGCTCTCTGTAAAATGGGCCAATCAGCTCTCTGTAAAATAGACCAATCAGCTCTTTGTAAAATGGACCAATCAGCAGGATATGGGTGGGTCAGATAAGGGAATAAAAGCAGGCTGCCCAAGCCAGCCAGGGGCAACCCACTCACGTCCCTTTGCACACTGTAGAAGCTTTGTTCTTTCGCTCTTTACAATAAATCTGGCCGCTGCTTACTCTTTGGGTCCACACTGCCTTTAAGAGATGTAACACTCACTGCGAAGGTCTGCAGCTTCACTCCTGTCAGCGAGAGACCAAGAACCCATCAGAAGGAAGAAGCTCCAGATACATCTGAACATCTGAAGGAACAACCTTCGGACACACCATCTTTAGGAACTGTAACACTCATGGCGAGGGTCCGGGGCTTCATTCTTGAAGTCAGCGAGACCAAGAACCCACCAATTCCAGACACAGTGCTAAAGAAAAATCTTTTGCTAATAAAACTACTTGGTTAGTGTCCAAGTTTGGGATAAATGAAGTTAAGAAATGTTTGACAAGTCATAATTCAGCAAAGACATATTATAATATGTGGAAACTGAGGCTCAGAGGTGAGCAAATTCTCCACATTAATGCACCTGTTTCATGGCAATGCCAGTTTTCAGAACTTTGTTTTAATTCCAAACGCTTTAAAGTTTCTACTATAATGTATGGTCATGATATGGTTTGTCAGCTGCTGGCAAAGAATTCTTGAATCTTATATATGCATACAACCTATCTATACACTAAACAAATTATTTCCTCACCCTCACAATCCTCATAGTGACTTTTGTACTTCTGAGAGGTGACAGCATGCTGACAGCCCTTGCTCGCTCTCGGCGCCTCCTCAGCCTCCGTACTCACTCTGGCTGTGCTTGAGGAGCCCTTCAACCCACTGGTGCACTGTAGGAACCCCTCTCTGGACTGGCCAAGGCCAGAGCTGGCTCCTGCTGCTTGCAGGGAGGAGTGGAGGGAGAGGCTTGGGGAGGAGTGGAGGGAGAGGTTTGGGTGGGAACCAAGGCTGCACAAGGGCTCCCAGGTGAGCATGAGTCCTGGGTGTGCGTGGGCTCCATGGGCCCCACACTCAGAGTGGCCGGTGCCACCGGCCTGGAGCAGTGAGGGGCTTAGGAGCAGTGAGGGGCTTAGCACCCGGGAAACAGCCATGGAGGGTGTGCCGGATCCCCCAACAGTGCCGTCCCACCTGCACCACACTCGAATTCTCGCCAGGCCTCAGCCACCTCACCACAGGGCAGGGCACGGACCTGCAGCCCGCCATGCCTGAGCCCTCCCCAACCTCCCCCTCCTTGTGCCCCCTGCACCCCTGCCGCCCTCCCTCCCCCCATGTGTTTCTGTGCTGCCCGAGCCTCCCGGACAGGCACCATCCCCTGCCCCGCAGCACCTGGTCTCATCCATCGCCTAGGGGCAGTTCCGCTAATGCCCTAGCCACAGCATCCACTAGGCGAAGTCAGCCAGGCTCTTGAGTAGGGAGGGGACTTGCAGAACTTTTATGTCTAGCTGGAGGATTGTAAATGCACCAATCAGCACTCTGTGTCTAGCTCAGAGTTCCATGGATGCACCAGTCAACACTCTGCATATAGCTAATCTGGTGGGAAATTGGAGAACTTTTATGTCATGCTGGATTGTAAATGTACCAGTCAGCACTTTATGTCTAGCTGAAGGTTTGTAAACACATCAATCCACGCTCTGTGTGTCTAGCTAATCCCGTGGGGACTTGGAGAACTTTTATGTCTATCTAAAGGATTTTAAATGAGCCAATGAGCACTCTGTGTCTAGCTCTGGGATTGTAAACGTGCCAATCAGCACTCTGTCAAAATCGACCAATGAACTCTCTGTAAAATTGACCAATCAGCTCTCTATAAAATGGACCAATCAGCAGGATGTGGGTGGGGTCAGATAAGGGAATAAAAGCAGACTGCCAAAGCCAGCGCTGGCAACCGGAGGTGGTCCCCTTTCAGGCTGTGGAATCTTTGTTCTTTGGCTGTTCACAATAAATCTTGCTGCTGCTCACTCTTTGGATCTGTGCTGTCTTTATGAGCTGTGTCACTCACCACGAAGGTCTGCAGCTTCACTCCTGAAGCCAACGAGACCACGAACCCACCAGAAGGAAGAAACTCCAGACACATCTGAACATCTGAAGGAACAAACTCCAGACACACCATCTTTAAGAACTGTAACACTCACTGTGAGGGGCCGACCAATTCCGGACATAGTTCAAAGCTGCTCCTTACATTTAAAAAAACATGTTTTCATTGCTGTGAAATTTTAACAGAAAAATAATATTAGTTTAATTTTTCCCTAAGACCAAATCTTTTAGAAATGGTCTGAGTTGTACCTAGCATTAAAAATAATAGAGGAAAATCTTAAAATAACTTAATACTATAGTCTGTATTCACATTTTAGCTCACTATTACCCTCGGGATACTTCTGCGCTAAATTGGTGCTGTTTGTCTTCTAAGTACAGCATGGATAATTAATTCTGTTGGTTTCTGACGATTTCTGCAATGAAACATCACACTAAATGTAACTAATATTTTTCTCATTTTGCCTATTAGAGTGTTACATAAATATTCCATTTTTATTCAACTTTATAGTTATAGTCTGGTATCTAACATAGATGTTCTCTTACAATTCTTTTAATTGATTCTTTCCTAGCCCAATCTGATATTTTGCCTGCTATATCCGCGCATCACGACCACCACCAGGTGCTTCCCATGCATTTACTTCCCATTAATCCTTACCATGTTTAAAGGCAACGTAAATTAACTTTTATTTTAAAAAGCGCTGAAGGTTTAAACTGTAAGAATTATTAGTCTATATTAATTTCACCCTCTGATTAGTACCATCTACTACAGGTATTGTGGAAAATTGACCTGCTCATGTCTGCTTAAATGTCTGAAGTGGGAAGTACATTGGCGTCTATATCAGCAGGTTTCCCATTTTGGACATCTCTATTTAGAAACCTCCTCTTTGAACTTCCTCCTGATGGAATTAATTCTGTAACTGGATAGATTTTAATCTATATGACATGTGACTTAAAGACATACTGAGTCTATTTCTTCTCATTTTTAATATTAAATGGAAAGGTTGAGTTATATATTCTCTGAGGCGAATGAAGTTCTAATATTTGGTATATATGTGATTCTTTGTTAACCATTAGCTACCTCTTTGAATTGTGTCTACCATGATTAGTCTCCAGATCGTTTAACATGGTTATTCTTTAACAAATTATGCTTCAATTTAGCAAATCATATTAAAATGTGAATCAGAATCAGCAACTACAATAATACATTATGCAGACAATATTACCTACTATTTAACAATGTAAAATGCCAGACAATGTTGTAAGAGTTTTGTGTGCATTATTTCATTTAATCTTCAGAGCACTTCCTTAACTAAGTGTGAAGCAGTTTGCTGTGCTCTGGTTACCAAACTGTCTGAGTTGTGTGAGACTGAACATTCATATACAGCAAATTACATGGAGTGGATTGATTACTTGATAGGCGACAAGGGACAACAGAAGTCTAGGATTCAGTGTGACCTGGTCCCCCAATGCTCAGGCAAGTTCTGTGGGGTGGATGGAGACTTGGCTGAATGTGCCCGACTTGTTCCACAGCTGAGGGTACAAATGGGGCAAAAGGCAGCCTGCTTCAGGTTACATAGCTTGATGTTCCATAACTCACATGGGCAAAGCATTGAAGGATATCCTGTTCTTGGTGGGGGAGGGGGCCTAGAATAGAGCCTGGCTTTTCAAGCCAGCTTCCCCCTTATCTCAGGATGTCGCATTCCTAGCATGTAGTATAATTACTCTTTAGAACTACAAGTGAGAAAGTGAGGAGAACTGGGTTCACCCAAGACCACTCAGAGAACTGTCCCGCAGTAATTCTCCTACTGATGCATTTAATGATGAGAAACTCACCCTTGGAAGTCTTGAATTTTCCATGATCAATGGAAAATTCAAGCTCAAGATCAATGAATCCTCTTTTATATGTATAAGTTTTTATTATCTTATAGTTTCATTTAAAAAATTGTTTTGATGGGGTTGCACCATGGAATATTATGCAGCCATAAAAAAGGATGAGTTTGCGTCCTTTGTAGGGACATGGATGCAGCTGGAAACCATCATTCTTAGCAAACTATCACAAGAACAGAAAACCAAACACCACATGTTCTCACTCATAGGTGGGAACTGCACAATGACATCACTTGGATTCGGGAAGGGGAACATCACACATCGGGGCCTATCTTGGGGAGGGGGGAGAGGGGAGGGATTGCATTGGGAGTTATATCTGATATAAATGACGAATTGATGGGTGCTGACGAGTTGATGGGTGCAGCACACCAACATGGCAAGAGTATACATATGTAACAAACCTGCACGTTACGCACATGTACCCTAGAACTTAAAAGTATAAAAAAAAAAAAAATTCTTAACATAAACTTGCTCCCACTGTATTAATGGCTTCATTCTCCTATAATGCCCAAATATTTATTCAAACAAGATTTTAAAACTTGTCTTGCATTGTCAAGGTAACTTAAAAATGTAACTATTAAAGTTAAATTCCAATGAAAGTTCCTCATGTTACTAACTCATAATCTAATTTCTGAAAATAAAATATATTGGTCAATAGTTCCATCTAAAAGTCTTAAGACAAAATGTTTGCAGGTAACTTCCATTTTAATAGGCTATATTAACATGACAGGGCTATATTAAGCACAGTTTTTCCAAACACTGAGCACCTTTGCTGGATTCAATGTTAGGCTTTCAACATTTATCCAATATCTTAATATTGTCATATTTTTATCATACTCTCAGAATTAAATGAAGCAAGTATACATTCCCACATCTGTGAAAATAAATGTTTATTCAGTCTACTTACAGTGCTCGGAACATTTTTCACATACATGCAGGGGAAAGAGACATATTTTTGTAGAGTTAATTTATCTGAAAAGTTACACGCATTGCATAAATCACCTGATTGACTTTTGCAGTAAACAAGAAGATAAAACATGAGATTTTTCCAGAAGGTAGAAGGTTGAGATTGAATTGGTAATTTTGTTAATGATGTTACTTCTTACATTAACTTTAGGTTTGCTCTTGGTTTAAAATTAAGTTACTATTCAGGAAGCTTAATAATCATTTCAATGTTCTGAATTCACATTATAACATAGTAGGGAGGGGTTCCATGGTTGTTCTCCTGAATTTAATTTCTCTGAGGTGATAACAACATTAAAGGAGAAGATATTCTGATCAGAAATAAAATAAGTGATATATGTGACTTCCATCATGTGTTGGAATAGTCACACTTTCTCTGAGGTTTCCCGTGTTGTAACCAATTCCCCATTTTCCCCTGAGAAGCCTTCCCACAAAGCATCTCAATTATTGGTCAATGCGAAATTTCTAAAATTCACCATTTACTCTTTGCCTAATCATTATGTTCTGCATAATCATAATCTTACAAAGAGGAACGAGGACAAATTATGGAACTTCATGTTTACACAAACGTGTGATTTCTGGTCAATAACAAGATAGAGAATTAGCCAAGGCTGGCAGTTTGTTCTCCAAAATCAACTCCAGTGAAACTACAAACATGAAACATAAGTAAGGATTCCAGGAGTTAACAACCACCACCACAAAATAGTCCCTTTGTAAAACCCCTAGAAAGAATAAAGGATGTTTTTATCTGGACATATCTCTGTAACCTGAGGAGCAGAATTGCGGGAGAAATCAATGAGAAGACAGGCCAGAGGAAATCCTTTTAAACTCTGCTCATACGCATGTCAGTGCTGGAGTCCTTGAGTTACTTTCAGGGCCTTAAATGAGTAAACAAATTTATTCGAAGTTGCATTAACTGATCAACTTCTATAATCATTCCTCCAAATCCTTTAGGGTGTAGATTTTACCTAGGTGTGAGGCCTGATACTAATGTTGTTTCACAAGAGTGAGTAAAATGTACAGCCCTGCTCATAGCTATTGCCTGGTAGAATAACTTCAAACAGATAAAATTAACACTGAGACCTACCCCTGGCCATTTATCCCATACTGTAAGGAGAGTGACACTCCAAGATAAAATGAGATCACTGTTGAAAATAACTAAACACCTGAGTAAGAAAACCTCCTCAAAAGAGCTACATCAAACCGAACAATCTACCTTATCTGCCACTGAGTTACAGAACAGGTGGAATACAGATTTAAAATAAGCCTATTAAATATCTTCGGCATTAAGTGATGATAATAGTAATATAAGATAAGATTACTTTCACCATTCATCCAGCACAGTTTAATTTCTCTAGTTTTGGGTTTGCCAAAACCAAAAAAACAGTAGCAAACTGTCACTAAAACTAGAGGCAATATATCTCAATCAATAAAACAGAAACAAAACAAAACAGTTTTTTGTTTATTTTATTGATTCTTGAGCCCTTGTGTTTTAACTTTGTGGTACAGCAACTTTTGGAATGAAAGGGATATAATCTCCCAGAGCAGTGGTAAAAGAGCCACGAGACAGAGTTAAGTCTCTAACTAGGCAAATCTGTAGATTATCATGTGTGTTAATGTACACAAACATATTTACATACATATTCATTTTTCTGAGTAATACATGTACATAACGTTAAAATGAAATTCTGTAGAATAATTAAAGTTGAATGCAGCTGTCTCCTGCATCACTCTTCCATTCTCCAAGTTCAGTTTTTACATCAATGACTTGAAAACATTAGGCAGTTACTTCTGATTCTTCTAAAATATATGCTCCATGAGGACAGAAATTTTCTGTTTATTGATTGTAGTTTCACACTGGCATGTTGGAAACTTTCTTCAAATGTCTTGCTCTTCTTGGACCCAGGTAAAAACCTGGTAATAGAATAGAAGCATTCTATGTGCCTTAGTAGAAGCTGGGGAGGACACTTATCCAATTGCAGAAGTTCTTATATCAGAGTAGTGGACAAGACAGAGGGCTCAGTAGTTCAATGCACATGTCATACAGACCTATACCTTATTTCTGTTCTCAGGCAAAGCTTCTGTTTTCTAGTCTAGAGGCTCTTGGGGATTCTGCAGAGTCCTTCTTGGCTGAATTCCCTTCAGACATTCTGCAGACTGTGACTTTAGCTGCTCTGCTGCCATGTAGGTGACTTTCTCTATGTCTCATGACATTAAAAGTTATTTGTCATTAGCAGTGTATACCTTTTTCCTCTTTTTTGTCTATTTATTATCATTTATGAATTTAATGTAGGTGTCAGAAGAGAAGGTAGAAAAAAACGTGGTAGATTTGTCACTCATATTGGCAATTTTCATGAAAATTTTTTTGTAGAAGAGTTTTCTAGTTTTTATGTCACTATTGAGCTACCATTTTAAAAGGCCATACTCTCAAACCATCAGCTATGTTCACTTTAATCTCTAATAGGCAGGGAGGGGCATTAAGTTCTTTACAGGACCATCTCAAGCAATGGCAAATGAAGGCCGGTTAAAAAAAAAAAAAAAAAAAAAAAAAAAAAAAAAAAAAAAAGCACTTATGTTTGCTCCTATTTAAAGCACAAAGGTAGAGAAGCCAGAGAGAAGTAGGATCATGCAGGGTTGCCTGTCGGTTCCAGGGACTGATGTTTTACATGTAGGTCTACAGGCATCATCTTAAATTTGAAAAACAGAAGCTGACCATTTTATAAAAGGATCTATTTACCATTTCATTAAATGAACAAAAGAAAAAAAAGTAATGAAAAATAAAATGGGAATATGAAAATACAGTCTCAGATCATAGAGATGTAATAGATTATGCAACATATTTTTTCTTATTTCCTATCTGATTATAAAAATTGTCTTAGCTGCTTCAAAAAATGCTGATACATAAACTTCAGAGAAAGAAATTAAAGACCATGAAATGAACAAATAAATGTGCTATTCACTGTGGTAATATACTGGTAGAGAATAGGTTGAGCTCTGAGTAGTCAGTAAACAAAAGAAGGCACAGTGAATTTCACAGCTTTCCTAATCAGAAAGAACATACCCTGCTAGTTACTTAGAGGAGCTATATTTTAAACTTTTAATTGACTTAAATGTTTCAGATGTCAGCAAATTTCTTACCTGTGAAACAATAATTGCAGAAGAAATACAGTAGGTTTGCAGGATAAAAAAATGAAAATTTTTTTTTTTTTTTTTTTTTGAGATGGAGTCTCACTCTGTCACCCAGACTGGAGTGTATTGGTATGATCTCGGCTCACTGTAACCTCTGCCCTCCGAGTGTAAGTGATTCTCCTGCCTCAGCCTCCTAAGTAACTGGGATTACAGGTGCCTGCCATCGCACCCAGGTATCTTTTTGTACTTTTAGCAGAGATGGGGTTTCACCATCTTGGCCAGGCTGGTCTTGAACTCCTGACCTCATGATCCAACCACCTCAACCTCCCAAAGTGCTGGGATTAAAGGCGTGAGCCACCATGCCCCGCTAAAAAGTGATTTTTGAGTAAGATACATATGATTTTCATACTGGGCCACATGCCCTCAGAACTCTGTCTTTATTTTTCATCTTTATCTTATAGGGGATTAATTGTATGTTGTGTATCTGACACACAGATTTCAACAAAGGCTGACTACATTTTCAAAAGCTGAAATACACTATCATCACCATCATCTTCCTACCCCTCTCTCCTATGACATACCGACTTGCAGTTTTTCTGTTTTGATCAAAATCTGTATCCCTTTTCCTTAAGGAATTTAGGAAAGCTTAGGTTCCTAAATTTAGGTTTGACTGTACAAGGCACATTTTAGAGTAATAGGTTAAAGATGCACAACTAAAAAGGTTATTTGATAATTTGTATCTTTTGCTGAGATTGGGAGTATCCATAATTTTTGGGTAAATGCTCACAAATAATAGCAATATAGCATACCATTCCAAATATCATCATATTTAACTATCTAATTGCAAATTAAAACAATAGGAAAATAGAAAGAAATGTAGAATTCTTATCAATGGAAATTGCACATTTTTATGAACAAATGTGATCTGAACACATCAACCTGATTTATATGCAGGAATACTACTTCTACAGAGTACAGAAAGAAGGACTAACTACAGTTTCAAGACACCTTTGAAAATAATTATTCCCATGTCCTCCTTCTGCCCTTTTTCTTCTTGGTGGTCTTCGGACATTCTTTTTCTTTAATAGCACCAGAAGTAGTAGGGGGTAAGAAGAAGGGGTAGGCAAAGCAATTTTGTGTACAGTTATAGATATAGCCTTTTGTAGTTTAATTTTTGAAACTGCAGCGCTTGGTTCTTTGAATCTATTTACACAGATGGTGGGGAAGACGGCTTGTAACCATCTACCACTGGCCTTGTGGTCACCTTTGCCTTTAAGCAATCTCTGGGAGGTACATTAAAAATGATTGTATTAGACACTCATTTCTAAGATACCATGTTTTTATTCCACGTTATCCTTTTGGAATGTAACCTAACCCCATATTCTTAAGACACAGGGATGTTTACTTAGTATTATATGATTAGTTCATTTGGAGACCTGTAGTTTTCTCATGTTAATATCAGTAGTTTATACAATGTATGTGGGGTAAGCTAACTGCACACCTATTATGCTATTTTAATATTTCCAAAATGGTGGAATTGAATTTTGACACATAATGTAAGCAATTAACAGTAAAGAGAAAATATATCTTATCTGATTTTAGGCTTCAGACTTTGATATTAAGAAAAATATTTTCAGACGGTAACATTGAATAAAACACTAACTGAGATATAAAAATATATGAAAATATATCACAATCATTAATGGTAATATCATTAAAAGTTAACAGGATATTTTGTTTTCTCCTTTCCATCATTTTGCTATATTGGCTACTATAAGAACCATTAAGGAGGATGCAATAAAACGCAATTTAATTTTGCCTTTAAAATCTTGTTATCCCTCACTCCCTCTCTCTCGTTCTTTTGAATACAAAACAGTAGGTTATTTCTGATTCTTCTCCTTAGGGACGTAATCTCTTCCTTCAGATTTTGCAGATGCCCATGTCCTGCTGCTATGCCAAATGCTTCACCTTACTAGGGGTTTTTACCTGGCCAGGTGTCATGGCTGCCAAGCTGAAGGATGAACACTAAATCGAACAGACAGGGAGATGTGTACAACATGGTTTTCACCTCCAAGTCAGAGGTGTTACATATATGATGGCACTAAGGAACCAGCAATAGTGACTAGGCAGTTTCTCTGCTTTAGCAAACTTGGATCTTACTCCCTAACTGGTCATATGGACCTCCTGCCGCTATGCCTAATAACTGCAGCTCAGTTACCTACATCCTTTCTCACCTTTTTACCAGGAAGGAAGCATTGTCTTTGATTGTCCATCAGGACTAATCCTTTCTCAGCATGTAACTTGTTAGCATAATTGCAGAAAAAGATCCAAAAAAAGGACATTAAAAGTTGTTCCTTTTTAAAAATGTATGTAATTTGAATGAAAAGTTACTGTGTGTATTTCACTAATCCAGCAGTTAAGGTTTCTTCCATTATCTTTTTCAATCTTTATATTTTCATTATTTCTATGTAATTAGAAACCCTTCTCAACTGTAAGAAACATTAATAATAATCTTTCTTAACGATATCATAATAGAGAGGTTTTGGTTAAGATTTTTAAAGACTCTTATCTCCAGAAAAAATAAATTATGAACAATTCCAGTTACTTTTGGATCATCTTTAGTCATATAATTGGATTGCTCATGATTACTTAAAAATAGAATGAAAGAACTTAGTTCTGAGATCTCTTTCCAAAAGAATTATAAAGTCACTGAAAGCCTGTTTATTCAAGAGAATAAACTGAGAGTGCCAAGTGTACTTGCCCATAAAGTGAATGTGCCACAAGCTAAAAATTAAGATAATATGGGCAGCAAATGTATGCTTGGATGAATATAATTTCTATTTACTAATATAATTATATATTGAACTTTTAAAAAACAGAGAAAGCCTTCAATTTTTTTTTTATAGACAGAAGGGGAAAAATTATCATTGGTATCCTAGTTTAAAAAATACAGCTTACAAGAGTTTAATGTTAATATTCATGGTAAAATACAAATATTGAAGAAAAAGATTGTACAAATGGAGAATAAAAATATTATATGGTCATCTATCCATGTACTGTTATTATTATTAATTTGTTAACCTACAGAGTCATTTAGCTTTTGTGTTTTTGCACAAGGGAAATAGCACAGTGTCAGACAGGTAATTGAAGTTATCTGGGACTTTGTTTGATCCAAATTGTAAGTCATAAAAAACAAATAAGAAGGTTTTAAAAAAGGACTTTAAAAGCTGCAATTGGTGCCCAACACACCTCTTGACAAGTATAAAAAATATAATTAAGATTCCTGGAATATTATTGAAGTGAGAAGTTTCTACTACCCTTTTTTTTTTTTTTTTTTTTTTTTTTTTTTTTTTTTTTGCTTCTCTTTTGTTATTTTTTTAATAAAATAATAGAAGAAAACAAATGCATAGATATGCAGATACATATATAGATTAGTTATATGACTATATTATTCAGAATTATATAGATTACATAGAAGAAAAATCAGAAAAACATCTTTAGAAGTGTTTATTTCTAGAAAAAATTATTATATATATTTATACAATTTTTAAAAAGTGTGACATATTGTATACTTAAATCCCAATTTCAAACATATATTCTAAGATATATGTGCGTGATTTCTCTTGTCAGTTGCTCTGAACTTTGTTTATCCATGCAGAAGACTAAATGTCTTATGCCCCTCCTAAACTGGCCATTTTTTCTCTTGTATCCATCCCATGGAGCACTCAGATGTCATGGATGTTGAAGGAAAGGTGGGTCGGTCTCTTACTTATTGCCCATTGTGGCATTGAGACCACTTATTGTCCTTTCCTTCTACCTCATTATCTCATCTTTTTGAAGTTAATTGCTTGAATACATCACCCCTTATCCCTTCTTGTTGTTTCTATATTCTATCTTTTTACCCTTTTTTCTAGTATTTCAGTTTCCATAATTCCACGAATACGTGAGACCCTATTAACTATGAGCATCATTGACCATGCTCTTGTCTTTTTTTTTACCTCATCCAGATTCCAATAATCATAATCGCTCCCTGAAGATTTATATTTCAGTGAAAATGTAATATACTTTGAAAATATTAGTTTTGCAAAGGTCTTGTTATTTTTTAATGGTATTGTTCAGCTCCTTATGTTTGAAGATACCATTTTCAAGGTCATAGTTCAAAACAACTTTTGTTTTGAAGCAGAGAATTCCTGGTGCAAACTTCTCTTGTTAGTTTTGTCCAGTGTTTATCATTAACATGATGGCCAGACTCAAGGCAAAGTAAAAATTCTGAGAACGTCTTAACCCCCCTGCAAAAGAAAACACAGTTAACATTTGTTTTCCCCAAGCTAACGACGCTTTATAAAAATTAAAATAACCTTACAGTTTAAGGTTAGATATCATGAGTTCTTCCTTTTCATTAATGATGGAAAATAACTGGAAATTGAATGGTTAACTCATTCAATTAGTTAACCCATTCAATTTTAGTTAACCCATTTCAGACATGCTTTATAATGTAACTTTGATTTGGAATATTGGAGGATTTACGCCAAAAAAAAAAAAAAACAAAAACAAAAACAAAAAAAACTCAGGCCGAATTCGATACCAGTGGGCTAGGGAAGGTCCCCAAACATGTTGGGACTTCAACCCCAGCCAGTATCCAGGCTCTTGACACCATAGTGAGAAGGATGAGTAGGAAGATAGTGAAAGTACAGAGATTTATTGCAAAATGAAATACACACTTAAAAAAGGGGAGTGTGTGCCTACTCAAGAGAACTGCACAAGGGAGTTTGGGGCTGCTCCCTTTATGGATTTCTTTAACCAAGGTGTGGAATATTCATGAAGATTTTTGGGAAATGGTAGAGATTTCTCAGAACTGTGGTGCCATCCATTTTTACACCAGATATGAATGTTCCTGGAACTTTCATGGTCTTGGTGGATTTTGTAATTTAGTATGTGAATGAGCATATAATGAGGTCCTAGGTGAAACCTAGCTCAAGTCCAGCACCATGTTGGGTACAGTTAGTCTTAGCCAGCTTGACCCTCACCCTGGTTTTTTGGAGTCTTATCAGCATCTAGTTTATGCAGCTGTTTGGACAAAGGTTTTTTTGCTAGTCTTGTGAAACTGCAGCTTGGGATTTTCTATTCTCCTGCAATCACAGTGTGTTTTTCCTATCTCAAATTCATATGTGCCTTTCTCACTTTTCTGCTCAGGAAACTATACTCTAGGATGTTCTTTTGCTTAACTTTTTTAGGAGCATTGGTAAACCAGTTTCATTTTCCCCAAATACTTGTGAGAATTCCTGAGAGGCTTATACATGCCTCAGCTAAAATCCTGGTACTGGACCACTGCCTTCTCAGCTGCAAGTTATTGATTTCTTTCTGTACATGAGTTCTTACAGGCAACAACTGTGTGGGTCCCCCCACATGGTGTACTAAAGATCAAAATCTAATGTTTAAAACATTTTAAGTCTTAGATATAGCATAAAAGCGTTTATAGGATAGAAAACAACAAATTGGACATGAAAGATTAAGTCATTTTTAAACTCTTAATCATTGTGTAGTTTGTCCTATCAGAAGTTAAAGACTCAGCATGAAGAAAGAGTGCCCCCTCTTCATCCAGGCTAAGCCATCTCAAACACCTGTCTTATTATTTACCTTGTATTAGATGTCCATGTATGAGCTCCCATTAAATGTTGCAAAATTTATACAAATGACCCTAAGAAAGAATATTAACCTGCAGAGGTAAATTTACATTCAAAAATAAAGAGTTTCAAAACAAGACATGATTCGTGGAAATGCCACATAATGTGGCATAGTTATCATAATGCGGAAATGGTCATAATTGAGACAAACTTTGATATTGTTATACAGAGTACTTTTCCTTGAAACTCTATAGTTCTGGTCATCTGCATTGCAGATGTTTTTTTTTTTTTTTTAATAATCTCATAACCAAATGGTCCACTAGGTTAGATTTTCCAGGATAGAGTGTCTGACTAAAGAGTCAATAATTCTTGCAACAGAGAAAACCTTAGAAATAAGCTTAGAAATTAGTTTGACCAAAGTCTCAAAGATCCCAAGACCAATCATTAGGTCTCAATCTCAAACTGTAATAGTGTTTTCTACAGAACAATGGCTTTAATCACACAGATATTTTCACATTTAGTATCTATTGGTGGAAAGTCTGGTCCTAAAGTAGGAGTAGAGGGTGCATTTCTCCTTTAGTAACAAATTTGACACTCAGGAGATAATAACCTTATGAGAATAAATAGTATTCTCCATTTTCTTTGGCTGTCTATACCCACATGAAATTAAATACATGAAAGATATTTCAGAACATTCTGAAGAAATAAAAAGAATATTAAAAAAAATAAACTTTAACCAGTGTCAGTCTTTGACAACAAAGTTAACCATTTTAACTATACAGTATAATTTTATTCTCCAGGAAAATGTATGAATAGGGAAATTTTTCTTGCATTATACATACTTTCTCCAGTGATGTCCTAGGGACTCCTGTAAAATACCTCATTGATTGAATTATAACTATAACCTTAATGTGAAATGGTACATTAGAGCATTTTTTAAAAAAGAACACATGTACACATTGGATGGTCTTCCAATTGTACTGTTTCTCTTGTATGTGTATATGTGTATGTCTATGTAATTTTAGGTAGTTATAGAAATTAAATATTGGATAAGTAATTAGAAAGTAACCAGATTTTCTTTGTCATAAAAAAGAAAATGATTAATTTTAATTGAATTTTTAGTTGAACAGTAAAACTGGGTAAGAATTTACCCTATTCAGGGAAAAGATGCACTGTGCTTTTCAGACTAAAAATGTTCTTTCCTGAGTGACCCAGTGTTGGCCTTTACTGTAGAAATAGATTTGTTTTGGTAGACCCCTGTAGCCAGCTACCTGCAGAGAGAAAGGAATCCTGCTAGGGAGAATTCTTAATACAGTAGTTAAATATTCTTTCATTTGGGTGAAGTTTCACATATGATATTCTTTTCTATGCAGCATAATTATACATTTTTGGTTTTAATACACTTTCAAAATAAATAAAATAATTATAAAAATTAAGATTATTGTATATTCCTCATTGAAAGGTTTTAGCCTATTCAAATCTATCAAGTCTATTCTGTAATACCTGAGAATAAGGTGTAAAATGAGTAAGAAAAGAAAATACAACAGAATGTACCAGATGTTTTTATGTGTTGGTTGTACATATATCTTTCTCTGTTAGCTTTTAGTTACAGACAGAATGCAGTGTATATAATTTTATTCACAATAGATAGCCATGCATCATATATTCACATATGGATATCTTTTCTCTGAAGATTGAAATAGAAAGATAGGAAAACACAATATGGTGTATATGCTGAATTCTATATATAAGCAAATGTGAATTATATAGTTAGATGCTCTCTTCAAGGGGCTTGTTATCGCTATCTCCCTGGGTAGTGTAGGGATTAATTAGTTAAAGTTTGTAGGCTCTTTGAAGCTAGGAAACACTACGGAAGTGCTAAGCATTATCATGGTAACACGAGAGTGAGGCATACGTGATTTGCAGCCTCATCAGCTCTTTGAAATGTGTGTCTAGCCTGATTCACAGTTTTCTCTTACAGTGTTTTATGGATTGGAAAGTTCTTATCAGATTAGAAGATGAAATGTGTTCTATTGAAATCATACTAATCTGCACAATCAGTCTTTTTTGTATATATTAGTAAAGTGATGTTTCTCAAAACAGAAGAAAACTTGGGATATGATTTCAAAGGTAATTTAATAAAGTAGAATTTTGACATCAATTATAACTCATCTATTACCATTTGATTGACTAAGCTGTAACTCTCTTAATTAGTGCAACTGAAGTCTAGTTAATTTGCATAAAGGTAGCTATTCCCATCTTTTGTACTTTAAAAGACAGTCAAGAGACTTCATTGTTTCCATTAAGCTTATATAGATTTTATTAGCATGTTTCAATCATTCATCACTGCAATAATTTCAATTCTAAAATGTAATCTATCATTTCTTTAAGTAATGCATGTTACCTTATTTTTTATTTCTGTTTTTATTTTAGATTCAGAGAGTATACGTTCAGGTTAGTTACAAGGGTATATTGTGTGACGCTAACGTTTAGTCTGCTATTAATCCCATCACCCAGATCATGAATATAGTACCCATTAGGAAGGTTTTTAGCCCTTGCCCCTATCACTCTGTCCCTCTTTTGGGGTCCCCAGTGTCTATGGTTCCCATCTTTATGTCTGCGTACACTAATGATTTAGCTCTCACCTATGATTGCGAACACTTAATATCTGCTTTTCTGTTTCTGCGTTAATTTGCTTAAAATGACCTCCAGCTGCATCCATGTTCGTTCTTGTTATGACTGTGTAGTATTCCAGGGTGCATATGGACATATTTTTTATCTAATTCACCATGGATGGGCTCCTACATTGATTCCATGTCTTCGCTATGGTGATGAACATGAGAATGCATGTGTCTTTTTGGTAGACTGAATTATTTTCCTTTGTGCATATACCCAGTAATGAGATTGCTGGGTGGAATGGTAGTTCTATTTTTAATTCTTTGAGAAACCGCAAACTGCTTTTTCCATAGTGCAGAACTAATTTAAATTCTCACCAACAGTGTAGAAGTGTTCCATTTTCCCTGCATTCTTGCTAACACATACTTGTTTATTGTTTGGTTTTTTTAGTAATAGTAATTCTGACTTATATGACATGGTATCTTATTGTGGTTTTGATATGCATTTTTCTGATGATTAGTGATTTTGAACACCTTTTCTTATGTTTGCTGGCCACTTGTATGTCTTAAGAAGATATTTTAAATAAACATTGAATTACTTCCTCTATTCATAAGTCAAATTCTGAATATATTGTTCTCTCTCCTCCTACTGCATGATTTTATATGGATAATGAGTCAACAAAATGATGTGCTGGTTATATATTTTATTTCATACTTATATTGATAAAATGCTTTTCTTTGAAAAAACCTTTTTCCAATTATTTTAAAATTTCTTGTAAGTGACAATGGGGACAAACAAATTTTAAAGCAATTACTGCACAAGGTGATTCAAAATTAAATTAACTATTGTTCATTATAAAAGTTATTTGTTTTTGAATAAAATTGTTAAACATTATAAATACAAAACAATGTAATAAATACTGATTTAACCCCACCTATTAATGCATATTTTGTTCTATTTACATTACATTTGGTTATAATTGAAATACACCCCCTCAAGTTTATTTCCCTTTCTCCATTTCCAGAGGTGCCATTATCATGAACCTGGTATTACCTTTATATTTTTATAAATGTATCAAAATACATATTTCTAAATAATACTAGTGTTTTGTGAATTTTCAATGTTTATGTGAATAACATAGGTGGGTATTATTTCATGTTTTTCCTCTTAACATTCTTGTTGAGAGCTACCATTATTGATAGCATATATCTCATTCCACTGAATTCCATCATGTTTCTGATGAGTTTATCGAAACGGTACAATAGAAACCCTTCTCTATGTCTCCAGGTGCATGTCTGTGAGAATTTCTAATGAATATACTAGGAGGATAGCTGGACTGCAGTGTATGTACAGTTTTAACTTTGAGGGGACCAAATATCCTCATTTGCTCCCAGAAGTACCACTTCATTACTGTTGTTCCTCTATCCTAATTGGCTTAACATATGTCCTGGATTTTCATTTTTAATGAACTATTATCATAAGTTACATTGATTAAAGCCAGCATGGGTTAAATGTTCATTTTGTTTAATACTTACAGCTATTGTCATGTCACTACCAGTATGTGATGAAAATAAAATATTAACAGAGTTATGACTTCAATAGGGGGTTAAGTCTGAAAATCAACTTTATTTTCCTCACCCATTTCACACAAAACATAGATAATGCTACTCTTTCAAGGACAGCATGCAGAGTGTTTGATAATAAACCAATATCCAATGAGTCAGTGGTGGCTAGGGATAACTAACTTCTTCCAATCTCGTATGGTGATGGAGGAAGTACTTGACAGTTTTTTATCCACTTACATGAAACTGCCAGACCATCATATGGTGAGTTTGGGAAAAATGAAGGAAATAATAGGCTAGATATATGTAAATCATGTGATGCTGACGACACAGAGAGGAGTTAATTGGTCTGGCTACAGTGGTTTTGTCATCTCTCATATACCTACAAGTGTTTATGTGTAAATTGCTTGGTAATGATGACTTTTTAAAAAATAATCTGTTTCACAGCAATGACCTAAAAAATGCAAGTACATATTTCGTTTAAAATTATTGAATTTCCCTTTCAATCTAATTGTGGATTGAAAATGTCTGCAAACATATTGTACAGTCATAAAACTTGTACAATGTGTTTGTTGGCATTTTCAATTCAATCCACGAATGGGACCACAAGGCTAAAAATGATATCCTGGAATCCAGAAGATAGAAAGCTGAGGGGAAAAATCCTGCTGCTATTTCAAAAGTGAATACTTAGTTATACTAAGAAAATTGTGCCTGAAGACATTTTCAGAGGTTTAATATGTGAACTTAGAAAAAGTAAGCATATAATTCTGAGAAGCATAGCTTTCTTGGATTAAATTACTGTTTTTAAAATAAATTGTGTGTTTTTTAAATTAATTAATCTAATCTAACTTTTTTCTGCATTTATGAAATATACATCAATAATTGTTAGTATGTTAGCTCTATTAACAACAGAAGAAATTTCAAAAGTGTTGAATAATGCCGCTTTCCATGTAACGGAAAATTAGATTTAAAAAATTTCCATTTTTTAATCAATCATTGGAACCAAAATAAAGTTGTTGAAAGTTTATTCTGCCAGGAATAAAAGACTGAACAATATGATAAATGTTTTTTAAAGTTGGATTAAAAAGCTAAACATTGCTGATAACCTTTTTTATTGGTGACAAGAAGCAACTTTGAAAAAGCTTGAAAGTAATTTTATCAAAAACTCAATGAAAAATGAAAAGAAATACATTTTGTAGAAAAGAACCATGGATAATTATGGCTACAAAAGTGATTAATGCATATAAATATGTTCCAGAATAATTATTCTGCCTGCTATTTTTTAATATTTAGATAATAAATAAAAAGAATTTATTTTTCTGTTTTGCTTTAAGTAATCATGGTTTTAAATTTTTGAAGGATTTTCTTTTCAAAAATAGTTTGAGGAGAACTCTTTTATAGGCCCATCAATATAGTAAAAGCAATTTGTGAGTAAACAATATATTAAATGTGAAATAATTTTGTATATTTTAGCACTTTTATATTCTAAAAAAGTTTCAGTTTGAACAATAAAGTTTTTAGTTACCCTAACTTTACTAAATATTGTCAAATAGTTCTGTGGGTTGAAGGAACAAACTTACTCTTCCTTACTTCCTTGGCTGCACCTGGTGTTATTATGTGAACAGTCGCCAAGCTAATGAATGAAAGTTGGAACTTCATCTGATTTTGACTCATATCCCCTGATTACTAATGAGCTCCAGCATCTAGTCATGTTTTATTGATCATTTGACTTTCCTCTTTTCTGAAACGGATCTAACTAGTCACTTGTCCTGCTTTCTTCCACTAGGTTAGATTGTCTATATTTTTTCTTGTATATTTGTGAGAGTTATTTGTCAATTTTTGGATATTGGTATTTTAAGTATATTTTTAATAGCGCTTCTCTGGAGTTTTATAAACCCCCAAGATAATTTTTAGAACTTATGATCTGAAGATTTTCAACAAGTCAACTTAGAAATTATTTTGTGACTATAATGCTAACTTCAAATGAACTAAATAATTTTGCCACTTTAGAAAACATACTTAAAAGATGTTCATTAGAAAGCGCTAAAGTGCTCAAATCTATCCTTTTAATAAATGTTGCATTTAAATAGCCATTTTAACAAAATACTTTACCCTTATAGTAAGAAACAATTATTAAATGTTTTAAATTACCTAGCTCCTGGATGGTTTACTAAATATTTTGTAATTGTCATTTTGGTAATAATCACTTAGCAGATTTATTAAACTACTGGTTCTCCAAGTCTCATTTCAGATTACTGAACCAGGATTTTGAAGGAAAATACCTAGAAATATCTGAATTTTTTGGCCGGGCGCGGTGGCTCACGCCTGTAATCCCAGCACTTTGGGAGGCCGGGGCAGGCCGATCACGAGGTCACGAGATCAAGACCATCCTGGCTAACACGGTGAAACCCCATCTCTACTAAAAATACAAAAACAAAATTAGCCTGGCGTAGCCTTGGGCGCCTGTAGTCCCAGCTACTCAGGAGGCTGAAGCAGGAGAATGGCATGAACCCGGGAGGCGGAGCTTGCAGTGAGCGGAGATCACGCCACTGCCCTCCAGCCAGGGCAACAGAGCGAGACTCCGTCTGGGAAAAAAAAAAAAAAAAAAAAATCTGAATTTTTTTAAGACCCACGTTTTTATTTGGCGATATTTGGAAAAGTCTGCTTTGACGCATAGGAGAAAGTAAAAAACAAGAACAAAAACACACAAAAAAACAATGAAAAACAAGTCAGGAATCAGGAAGAAATACCTTATCTTTTCCTCACCTCCTCCTTCTCAAATCATCTACTTTTATTTTCTTTTCCATTCTTGGTAAATACTATTCCAACTATCTAGCATTTCACAGGCATAAGAAATCTGCTAGTCTGCAATTTAGAAAAAAGTAAGAAACCTATTTCTGAATATTTTCTTTAGGAACATAGCATTTCTAGAGACACACTTGTGTGTCAGTTAATACTATGTCTTGCTATAAAATAGCAGTATTTAACAAAAATGTTTTAACCACTGTGGCAAATTATCTCCTGTAAATGTTCCACCGCAACTAAGATTATATTGAAAATTTGGAGACGGACATTCTGAATTTCACATATTCATGGAAGACTGGAAAGCATCTTCAGATGTCAGAGGCTATAATGAGAATTATTACTCTTATTAACTTCCAAATTGTTTTGTGTTAAGGCAGATGTGTGGGTATTGGATACTGAGGTAGGCCACTGAAGCATAACTGTGGTTAAAGTTGTAAAAGATTTGGTGAAACTGCACATTGTAATATCTCTCCAGAAAATATAAACCTTGGCTCAGCTGGGAGATGTTCTAGAAAAGGATATTTCTGATTCTCATTGATTCGCTAGCAGGTTCTCAAGGGGAGATAGCACCATATTGTGGGAGAAGGCAGTTTTATAATCTGACATCAGACTTTAAGAGAACTACTTCCAAGCCAGGCGCAGTGGCTTACGCTGGTAATCCAAGCCCTTTGGGAGGCCGAGGCGGGTGGATCACGAGGTCAGGAGATCGAGACCATCCTGGCTAACACGGCTGAAATCCCATCTCAACGGAAAATACAAAATTTTAGCCAGGCGTGGTGGCGGGCACCTGTAGTCCCATCTACTCAGGAGGCTGAGGCAGGAGAATGGCGTGAACCCGGGAGGCGGAGCTTGCGGTGAGCCGAGATTGCCACTGCACTCCAGTCTGGGCGACAGAGAGAGTCCGTCGCAAAAAAAAAAAAAAAAAAAAGACTATTTCAAGACCCAAATTTCAAGTGTATGAAGAGTGGGGTCTAAAATATCTACTACCTGAGGGGTGCAGTTATAAAGATCATATAATGACAATGTATTCTATTTGCCTTGTACTTTTCCCTAAAACAAAGACATTTGATTTATTTAGTATAGCTTCATGTGGTTTATTTTGGTGTTTCTGTTTTCTGTTTGTTTGTTGTTACTTGTTTACTTTTTGAGACGGAGTCTCACTCTGTTGCCCACACTGGACTGCAGTGGTACCATCTCAGCTCACAGAAACCTCCACTTCCTGCCTTCAAGCAATTCTCCTGCCTCAGCCTCCCGACTAACTGGGATTACAGATGTGGGGCACCACACATAGCTAATTGTATTTTTTTTTTTTTTTTTTGATATTTTAGTAGTTACAACGTTTCACCATGTTGGCCAGGCTAGTCTGTAACTTCTGACCTCAAGTGATCCGCCTGCTTCTTCCTTCCAAAATTCTGGGATTACAGGCCTGAGCCACCATGCCTGGCCTCATGTGAACATTTTTAAGAAACATTTTTCTGCTGACAAAGCAAAGGATGGTAATTCTGGCAGAGTATGGTACTTACTCCAGCATTAATATTGCAGAGCTACAGCTGTTTTTTAAAGAAACTAACCTGAGATGGATTGCTAAAAGAAAGAAAGAAAAAAAAAAAAAAAAGGTGGACAATTGCAGATTAGGTATTTTCTAAGTCTATATTATAATTCTTTTCTTTTCTTTTCTTTTTTCTTTTTTTTTGAGATGGAATCTTGCTCTGTTGCCCAGGCTGGAGTGCAGTCAGGTGATCTCAGCTCACTGCAACCTCTGCCTCACAGGTTCAAACAATTCGCCTGCCTCAGCCCCCTATAGTTGGGAATACAGGTGCCCACCACCATGCCCAAATAATTTTGTATTTTTAGTAGAGACGGGGTTTCACCATGTTGGCCAGGCTGGTCTAGAAATCCTGACCTCAAGTGATCTTCCCGCCTCGGCCTCCCAAAGTGCTGGGATGACAGGCATGAGCCAGCATGCCCGACCTAAGTCTATATAATGTTTGGGCAGGACACACAGCCTGTGAAGAGTTGGATGTGAAGAATAAAGAGTCATTGAGAAAATGCTGCCTCAAGAATTAACCTCTACATTTCTGTAGGGTATTTGGTGCTGTGAACTTCTGAAATAGTGAAATACTTAAGGAGGAAGCATGTTTTGAGGATGAAATAAAGGTCTGGTTCTGATATGTGGTGAAGTAAAGCAGGCAGATGGATATGCCAAGTCTGAAGGTCAGAGCAAAGATCTGACCTGGAGATAGAATTTTGTTAATGGTCAGCATGAAAAGGGTGTTTAAGCCCAAGAAAAGAAAGAAAGAAAAACAAACAAACAAACAAACAAACAAACAGCAAAGAGGATCCATGACTGGATCATTCCAGATGTCTCCTTTCCTTTCCTTTTGTCTCCATCTGAACAACATAAAGACCTGGAGATACAGTAAAAGAGTCAACAAAATACATGCCAAGTTCATATTAAAGTTAGTGGGGGCTGGGCGCGGTGGCTCAAGCCTGTAATCCCAGCACTTTGGGAGGCCCAGACGGGCGGATCACGAGGTCACGAGATCGAGACCATCCTGGCTAACACGGTGAAACCCCGTCTCTACTAAAAATACAAAAACTAGCCGGGCGAGGTGGCGGGCGCCTGTAGTCCCAGCTACTCGGGAGGCTGAGGCAGGAGAATGGCGTAAACCCGGGAGGCGGAGCTTGCAGTGAGCTGAGATCTGGCCACTGCGCTCCAGTCCGGGCGACAGAGCGAGACTCCGCCTCAAAAAATAATAAATAAATAAAAATAAAATAAAATAAAATAAAATAAAATAAAATAAAATAAAATAAAATAAAATAAAATAAAGTTAGTGGGAAAAGACAAACTACTTAGTGAGAGACTTTCAGATAACTAGCTATTAGCTAGCTAATTTGGGAAGAAATAAAATTTATGAAGAATCCTTGATCAGATATCCAAACATAAAAAATAAAAACCACTCACATGCTAGAAGTAAATATATAAAAGTAAATTATTTTTAATGACAATATTATATAGACAAAAAATAATTACTCTAAATTAATAGTTAATATGTTTTCTATCACTGTCTTGCTTTTCTTCTCAATTTATTCATGTGTCATTTTAACTCACTATATAATGACTCCTTCTAACCCAATTATTTTTTATTTAACACTCCATTTGTTTTTAGTAAGGGCAATATAACTTTTCTCAATAGAGGAAAAATGTAGAATTTGGCCTGTTATATTTGAAACACCTTTGCTTTTCAGAGTTGGGCTTCTGGAACATGGTTAAATTAAGTATTCTCATCAGGCGTTTATTTTTCAGATTTCTGTGACTACTTCTCCAAAATAACCAGTGTCTGAAAGTGATGACTGCAATAAAATTAAAATTATGCACGTTTTCAAGAAATCTATGTGTAAGTAAATTTGAAGCTTTTAAATTTGAGGCCTATTTTAAACACGCTTTCGTCTGAGTTTTGTATTCACTTTTCTCAGAACCTCAATCTTTTTTCCTTTCAGATCAGATATTACAATTAAGAATATTGTAATATTGAGACTCTTATCTGAAGAAATAGGGACTGCAGGAGAACTTTCAATAGTTAAAATCATTCACTGAAGTCTCTGTATGAAATTTTGTCAGAGTAAAATTGTGATGTAGGAAGTATTAAAGCCTTTTACTCACTTTCTTCATTTCAGATGTCTCCTTTCCTTTCCTTTTGTCTCCAGATGTCTCCTGGCACCTATTGTCTTTAGTTCAGACAACTGAACCCTAATTTTTTAAATATTAACTTACTGATGACATTATATGGTACACTTTCATGAGGATGGATTCTATTGGGGAGTATTCCAATGCACGTGGCAGCACTAAAACCAAAGGAAAAACATCACTTGTGGAAGAATCCCAAAGCTCTTTGACAACATTTCAAGAAGAGATTTTTAGGCTGGAATTCTTAGATTCATTCTTCATTTTAACTAGTAATTTTAAACTGTAAACGTACAGAGGAAATGAAAGAAAAAAAAAAAAACTAGACAATAACAAAGAGTACTTCAGCCCAGCTGTCTAATTCTCCCTTCTGAAGTTGTCCCTAATACAAGTTTGTTTAATTCCTTACAAATATACATTATATTAAAATACATGTTTTAGGTTAAAAATGAACATATACTCTATATGCTATTCTGCACCTAACTTATTTCTCCTAATAATACTTTAATCAACAAAGAGCAACTTTGTTCTCCTTAATAACACTAATGGACTATAGCATACCATTTTCTGGATGTACAATACTTTTTTTTAAAAGTTCTTTCTTTCATGATGAACAATTATGTCAATTCAAGGCTTTTGCTATAACAAACAATAACACAGTAAGATCTTGTACAGTTATCTTTGTATGCATGTGTGAGTACGTTTGAATGCTTTAATTTTTATTTTTCTTTGATGTATGGATTCATAAAATTCCTGAGAACTGCTTTATTGTGCTTTTTAATTTTTCAAATAAATGGGGAGTTAAATCATTTGCAGTTGACCTCCCACCTAATTGCCGAAGTCAAAGAACTTGTGGTGTTTAAGATGCTGATAATTTGACATTTGTTAAGACTTGCTTACATGCTAGTATGTGACCAAATGTAAAATAGTAGTAGTAAAGTTTTATTTGTGCTTGAGAAAAATATTCTTTCTCAAATTATTATATTTGGAAATTGATATATACCTATCAGAATAAGTTTGTTTATTTTTTCAAAACTTGTTTTTTAATGATTTTTAAAACATTAACATCAATCTTCAAGAAATGTTTACTGAATTAATCATTTTTTTGGGTTGTATTAGTCTGGATTCTCCATTAGCAGAAAAAATAGCATATGTATATGTGTATGTGCATGTGTAACTGTGGACACACATACACAAGGCTTCATTCTTGTGTATATGTGTGTGTGTGTGTGTGTATATACCAAGAAAGAGAGAGAGAGATTATAAAAAAATTGGTTCATGCAGTTATGAAGGCTTACAAGTTCTCAGATCTATAGTTGGCAAATTAGAGACCTAGGAGAACTGATAGCATAGTTCTAGTCTGAGTTCAAAGGCCTGAGAACCAGGATGGCCAATGGTGTGGTTCCTGTTTGAAGGCTGGCAACCTCAAGATCCAAGAAGAACCAAGGTTTTAGTTTGAGTCTAAAGGTATAAAAACACAAA
This sequence comes from Rhinopithecus roxellana, assembly GCF_007565055.1. Taxonomy (NCBI): domain Eukaryota; kingdom Metazoa; phylum Chordata; class Mammalia; order Primates; family Cercopithecidae; genus Rhinopithecus; species Rhinopithecus roxellana. The sequence continues at coordinate 110,563,387 of NC_044549.1, read as the reverse complement.
GTTCCAGCTCAAAGACAGGCAGGGGGAATTCCCCTTTATTTCATACTTTTTGTTCTATGCAAGTCTTATATTGATTGCATAAGCCTCACCCACATGGTGAGAGCAATCTGCTTTACTCTGTCTATCAAGTAAAATGTTAATCTCACCCAGAAATACCCTCACAGACACAACAGGATAATGTTTGACCAAATGTATGGGCATCTAGCAGTCCAGTCAAACTGACACTTAAAATTACCAGAAGGGTGGATTAAAAAAATTATCCCTGAAGTTTTATCATTTTTGAGTATATATGTGGTTATTTTATTAGATGCACACAAATTTTAAGTAACTATCTTCTTGCTGAAGAAAGACTTCCGTGATGGAGTTGCCGTCTCTATCTTTAAAAAGTGTTTTTTTTTTTTTTTTTTTTTTTTTTTTTTGGTATTAGAGCCTACCTTTTATAAAATTAATATAAACATATCATCTTTCTTTTGGTTAATATTTATGTTGTTTCTTTCTTTCTATCCTTTTACTTCCAGTCCCCATGTCTTGATGCATTAAACTGCTCTCTTGTAAATATTATTGAACCGAAATTTAATGAATGAGTATAGACCATTTACATTTATTAAGATTACTGATATTTTGGGACTTATTTCTATCAACTGTTTTTTTTAATATATACACTCTGTTTATCACCTAATAGCAGCAAGCGGACTTTCCTCCATTTTCATTTTTAATTGTTTCCTTTTAATTATGATACTTTTCAGAATATTCCAAAGTATGAAAAATTATATTATAAATACCCATGTACATGTACTACAGATGTTGAAGAAATGAGCCAAACAAGAAAGGGCACGATATCAGTAAACAGACTACCTGGCTTCAAAATCTAGCTTTATGTGAAACTGGGCAAGCCATTTAAACTTTCTTTGCCCCAGTCTCCTGGCCTACAAAATAAGCCTTGTAATAATGCTATCTCCTAGATTTTATCATTAGAATTAAATCAAGTAATATTTGTAAAGCATGTACAACAGTGACTGCTACATACTAAATAAGATATGTTTATTAAATATAATACAACTATTAAATGTTAACATTTTTCCATATCAGTCATTTCTCTTAGAAATCAAAAAAGTAAATAAATATTATGGGAGTAGTGAAAGCTGTACACTACCTCCATCCTTTTTTCCCTTTTTCTCTCCAGAGGTAGTCATTATCCTGAAGTTAGTGTGTATTTCTCCCACATATATTTTTATACAGTAAATATTTACTCATAGAAAATATATAGTATTGTTTTGGAGGCATTTAAAGAGTACATAAACATTTCATACCATAGGTATCCCTTTGAAATTTACTTTTTAAACTTATTATTATACTTTTGAAATTGCAGATGCTTACACTTACAGCATTTCATTCATTTTAACTACTGTATTACATTCCATTATGTGAAAGAAAAGTTATTTTTTCATACATTCTCTCCATTGAAAGAGAGTTAAATTTTTCAACTAATTTTTTTTCTTAGCCCCAAAACATTTTGTCCTGTGTTTTCTTACAAACATATGAGAGTATTTTTTTTAACAGTGTATATCAAGAAATAAACTTTCCTGGTAATTTGGTATGCCTGTTTCCAAATTTACCAAGCATGACCAAACTACTCTCTGAAGTGACCAGGTCAATTCACAGCAGCAAGGCTAAGGCTTGTGCTTTCCCCATACCCTTGTCAACACTTGACTATGTTAGATTGTTAAAATTTAGTCAATATCATAGATTCAAAATGGCCTTTTTATTGTAGTTTTAATTTTCTTTCCATTTATAAATTGACCGTGGAGCTTTTTTCCTCTGTGAAGTGTCTGTTCATATCCTTCACTCTTGTTCTATAGTTTAGCCTTTATCTTACAGATTTACATGTGTTATTTTATTTCATATTAACTCTTTGTGCTATAGCTATCTCTTTACAGTTAGTGATATGATTAACTTATTTATCATGTGTGTTTTGTCAAGAAGATTTTAATTTTAGTAATACACTTTTTAAAAACTTTTATTTTTATTAAGCCCTTTTAAACCTTATTAACAACATCCTTCTGATGTTATAAATTATCCTCTAATATTTTCTTCTGGCAATTTAGCAGCTTTGTCTTGTACATGTATTTTTAAAATCATCTGCAATTTACTCTTGTGAATGCTATGATATAAGGATTTATTTTTATCTGTCATTAAAAAAATGTGTTTAGTCAATTGTGCCTTCAATTTTTTCCTCAGGATATTATTTAATAGTCCATTATTTCAGTATTGTTTAGACTACAACTTTCATCATTATATGTATATTTATTTCTGGATTGTTCATTATGTTCTAGTGGCAATAATTTATTCTATACCATATTATTTAGAAATAGCTCTATAGACGTGTTCACTCTTAGGCAGATTGTGTCCCCTTTTCGTTCATTCTCTTCAACACCATCTTTGTCCCTTTCTTTCTCTAAATGTGGCTGAATTAGCCTTAGCTTTTTTCAGTTTCTGATTTAGGATCAGCTTGTCAGTATTCCTGAAGCATCTTGCTGTAATGTTTATTATTACTACCTAAATTTGTATAATTTGTATAATAATTTTAATATAATAATTTGTATAATAATTTTATTATATTATGTTATAATATATATAATTATATTATGTTATTATATTATATTATATTATATTATGTTTTATTATGTGCATATTTTTAACAATTGCCTGGTATACCTTTATTCAACAAATACCTGGTATATTAGTGAACCTGGTTCACTAATAGTGAACACGTCTATAGAGCTATTTCTAAATAATATGGTATAGAATAAACTATTGCCACTAGAACATAATAAACAATCCAGAAATAAATACACATATAATGATGAAAGTTGTAGTCTAAACAATACTGAAATAATGAACTATTAAATAATGTATACAGGCTTTCATTTATTATGTCTTTTAACAAAATTTAATAATTTTACTTGAAAATCTTGTTTATTTCTTGCTACATTCATTTTTAAATGGCTGGTAATTTTGTTTGTTCTTGTAAACTGTATAAATTAAAAGGTGCATTTTCAAATTAATTCTTAATGATACAAATAATTATAATCAATATTTATTAATATTTCACTTCACTAATCTCTTATTTGTACTGAAAAACTATATTTTCTTTTGATTTGTCTATATAACCAATTATGTCATATTTTCTGCAAATAATTTATTTTTGTATTTCCTATGTCACAATATTGTATTTTCTCTCACATTATATTTATTAGGATCTCCCAAATAATGTTAAATAGAAGTGTTGATACTGGGAATCTTCATTTTATTCCAGATTTTCAATAAAACATTCTTAAAGATTTATCATTAAGTTGTGGTATTGAATGTGAATTTTTGATAAATTTGTCATTTGGTTAAGGAAGTTCTCATCTAGACCTAGATTGCTAAGGATTTTTATTTGACTTGATTTTAACTCAAATAGATATTAAATTTTATCAATAGCTTTTTTCCTGCACGGGGTGAGAGAGCAACATAACTTTTCCTTTATTCTATTTAATGTAATAAGATATAGATTTTTCTAAAGTTTGCTAATCCTAAAACCATACTCCATCATTGTCTGTGTAGAGAGGCACCTTCTAAGAGGACAGTGAGTATTCTGTTTATTTTATGTATTGCTGCATTTAGTTTGATGCTGGTGTGTTTCAAGTACTGATTCTGATTCATGAATGGTTCTGTATGTGATTTTCCTATTTCTCATCGAGTTAGTTTTGGTAAGTAGTTTTTCTGGAAGTTGTTCATTTCAACAAAATTACAATTTATCAGCATTATTGACCATAGTATGTTTACACGTTAAAAAAAACAAAAACAAAAAAAAAAAAAACATACCTTTTGTCATCCTAAATTTCTTTTGTCTTTTCTCTTTCTTTTTCTTCTGTGGGTTTGCTTGGGAAGCATCTATTTTATTCAGCTTTCCAAAGAAGCATCTTTCGGTTCAGTTGTCCCTTTCTGCTCTTTGTTTCCATTTTAGTAATTTCAGTCCCACTATGTAGTATCTTCTTTCTCCTGCTTTCTTTGAGTTTACTCTCTTATTATTTTCATACTTTTTTTAAGAATGGGGAAATAGGTAGTGAATTTTCAGCCCATTTTTCTTTTAAAAATATTCACTTAAAGCCTTAAAATTGACTCGTATTACACCTTATCAGAATAGCATAAGTTTAAATAAAGTGCTTATTTTGTCTTTATCTCTATTTTCCAGTTTCCTTAAGACATTTAAATTGCATACTCATTATATATTTTTAAAATATCTTTTTTAAAATTTAGATTATACTGTATGTCTAGAGTAGGACTGTTTCTTAACTATTTCATGTTTCCTTACAAGATTATGGGTTTTCCAATGGTTTATTTTCACTTATATGGTTTAAAACTGTGTTTTTACAAATATTTGCTTTATGCATCTATCAATCACTAGGAGAGATTTGTTCAACTTTCCACTTTGAAGCTATATTTGTAATTTTTCAGAATAGTACCGTAAATTCACTTAAATATATTTTGAGTCTGTTATATGACTTTTCTTAATAAAGACTATTTTTGAAATATGCATTTCGTATTAAAAATATTTTGTCTAAAATTATTTTACAAGGTAGTGGAGACTACCCTCTTTTCTACAATATATACACATTTTTATATATGCATGTATTTTGATTTTTTAATGTTTGTGTTTCATTATGATTTAGCTATATTTGTAGTTATTTCTGTCTGTAACTTTAGGCTTCTTTTTCCTCTCCCTCTTTGCTTTCTGTTTACTAGCTTGGTGCAAAAGTAATTGTGGTTTTTGCCATTGAAAGTCATGTAAGAACTGCAATAACTTTTGCACCAAGCTAATAAACCTTTCTTAATCCTTTATTTTCTCTGCTTATTTAAATAATGTTTATTCTATGTCCATATATTTAGTAACTTCACCTAATTTTTAAACTAGCTCCAAATGATACAAGTCCTCAGAATCATTTAATTGTGATTATACCTTCTAATCAAATTGTTTAGAATTTTAGCTGCAGCTTATAAATAAATATTGCTGAATTATTCATTGTCAGTGTTATTGTTTACTTGGTTATTGCTAGCTTAGGTTTATCTACTTCTTTATCAATTTCTTCGCTCACTTTACTTCTTGCATTTTTCCTTTTGTGTGAAATAGCGTCCTTCCTGAAACATATTTTTAAGAAATTATTTCACCAAAAAACTGTATGTACTATGTTCTTTCAAGCATGGTATATCATAAAATATCTTTATTTCACACTCACTGTTGAATAATAGTTTTTAAAAATTTCGTTGTTTTACCTCATCTCTTTAAAAAGATTTTACTCGTTATGTCTAAGTGTTACTTTTGAGAAATTTCTTGTCAGTGTAAATGTCATTTATTATAGGACGTTTGTTATTTAGTTCTAGTTACTTTTAAGATAATTTATTTATGTTTAGTATCTGTTTAGGGTTTTTGACTGTTTGTTTTTGATGGGAACAATAGAGATCCACTCTCTTAATAAGTTTCAAATAAGACAGTACAGTATTGGTAACCGTAGTCACCATGTGGGAATGTTTGCATGGGCTACCAGTGAAGTTTCAGGTGTCAAGTCTTGCAGTGTATTAGGAATTCGCTTTTCCAGATGTCTTAGATCAGTAATTGTATAGCCTACCATTCCCAGCGTTAATGTTTTTTTCAAAAAATCAATAGCTAGTCACTGTAAATGTGGAACGTTTGCACTCTGCCTGATGTCTGCAAATGTGTATTAGCATGCACTCAATCCTAATATTCTATACCACACCTATTATCTAATTTTCACCACTGCTGGCAGCCTTATCTCATAGACTGTGACTGAGGATCAGTGCACGGGCAAGCAGTGGCTTTCTTAGCACTCCCTATCTAATGTATCACATATAAAATAAGTGAAAACAGTGTGCTTACTCTGCAAATACTGCTCTAAGATATACTCCTTAGCATCTTATGTAAGTTCATTTAAGTTTAGCCCTTACATATTTTCCAATGACACTGTCCAGACTTATTCTCTACTTCTGTTGAAAAATTATTTTATTTCTTGTTTGTTAATTCTTCTTCTTCCTGTGTGTATTCTGTATTTTTTAAAGAGAAGAACAAGAATCAAGATTGAAATATATTTACACAATCTTTACATAGAAATAACTCTCTAAGTCACTTAAGATGTGTGTGTGTATAAATTTTTGATTTGCTACTTTCTTTTTATTATTTTGCCACTAAGTCAATAGGTAACACTTGAGTTATTTTTCATTAATTAACAAAAATAATTGTGAGTATGGGGTGTGTGACAGTTAAAAATAAAAACAAGTTACTTTTGTTATAAGCTATCAATTTAATTTTGTGAAATTAGAGATGCTTTTTGAATATCTTTAAATCAATGTAAAGTCATCTAACTGCTTTTAAATTCATTTAAGTAACTTTTTGTTTCTTAATAGTTCTATATTTTTCTTGTTGTCATTTTCTCAGAGAAAATTAGTAACACAATATCAGCTCTACCAATTCAAAATTTTCAGTTCGGATCTTAAAGTCTTAGTTCATTTTATTGGTACACCTTACCGCCTTTATTTCAACTAAGTTCTTTAAGATTTCAAAACAGAGTGGTTTAATAAGTTAATTATCACCTTGTTCTCTGGTAGAACCACTCCTACTCAGTTAGGGTGCTGGAGATACCATTTCATGGTCTTAAGTTTCAAATCAAAGAGAAATGTATCCACTGCTTTCCCTTGACCACCTGACATTATGGTCCAATCAGTAACACTTTAAAGCCAGCATTTTAGGTAGAAAAACAAACAAACAAACAAACAAACAAAAAACCAAGGAGCCACAAAAAGCTAAAGATAACTGAAAGCTTGTCATCATCAACTCTGTTACTGTATTATTTCATTAAACCAGAAAGCCAAAACTTATGCTATGCAGGAAGTGCAAATAGAAGTGGATCTCTATTATCCGTACATTGTTTGTAGTTTCTGGGTTCAACTGAACCAACCAGACCCACCTTGCACCTTATGGCATAACCTGATAATGTTCCTGTAGCTTCTTAAATATGGTTCATTTTTTCTTTGTATGGCTTTATTTCTTCAATGATTTCTAGATAGTCTTATTCTAGAAGCCAGCTCCTATTCTCTGCCAGCTCCTATTCTCTCTCGGCCTCTCAGGTTATTATTTCTAGAATCCACTCACTTAAAAAAAAAAAAAAAAAAAAACTGTATATTTTAGGAAAGACCCCTGTGGCTGGCATCTCCTTTTGTTTTATTCTGGCAATAAAGTTGATGTTGGGACATCAATCGTCTGTCTTTAGAATCACATATAACCTATGATTTCGAACGAATTTTTCATCAAAAATTTGCAAACATTTGCATATATCCTAATTGAGCATCTCTCCCCACTCTGCTAATTCACTTTCTTGTCTTCTAAATGCTTTTCCAATTGGACGTTGCCAACCACAACCCCTTTCTAGGAAAATGTTCTTTTTCAACAATATATATGAGTTTACTTTTCTAACTGCAGTGATTGATCTAATCAGAACTTCATAAATCTTTAATAAATTACAACTCAGTGCATTACTGATGTACCATTGAAACTATTTCAATTATTGTCAAAATAAATCTTGGGGTGGGGATGGGAAAACGGGTGCTTTTCCAAAGAATACCATTAGTTTGTTTCCATTTTTAAAAAGCATTTTTGAGGGTGGCAGAAGGGAATAACTGAAACTTCAATGAGCTGGAATAAAGTAAGCCAACATTACTTTAACCTAGAATTATAAGATCTGAAAAGCATGTACACTGAGTTTAAACTATAGTAGCACTTCACAAAATTCCTTTTTAATAATACAGTTTTTTTTTTTTTTTTTCTAAAGAAGAACATTTTAGTCATTGGGTTCTGTATTCTACAAGTGGCTTTAGAGACTGGTGATTTTGCACCAGCAGTTACAGTAGCTAGAGAAGAATTACTGCTTCCTTAACTTTGTGGCTCTCTGTCTGTCGACAGAAAAAAAAAAAAAAAGCTTAAAAAATCAAAGCCAGATGGCTTTAGAGGAAATGCCTCTAATGCTTCAGCTGTTGTTAAGACACCCCAGGGGGAACACTTTTATGGCTGGTCACCATGGCCCTGCTTTCCTGGCCCATCTGCTCCCTAGATCTTGTGTAAGACCAGTCATGGCCTCTCTTAACTCTAACTGAACAGCAAGGTACCTTGTTCTGGCTCCATAGTGCCTACTTAAAAACAAAACAAAACAAAACAAAATACAAACACAGACAATGTAATATTTTGAATATCCTCAAATAAGACCTTGGCTAAAACAGAAGAGAGAAATTTGAGACCAAGTGATAACATGATTTTTTAAATCAGCAGAACCGTCTTCTATTTCTTTACAAGTAGTGACCACTTGGCAATGAGAAACCTAGAAAACTTGTGAAAATTAATTTTCTTCTCCAAGAACCTGCCATAAATCATCCTTTATAATTTGACTCAAGAAGCATGAGAGTGATGGTCTGTATATCATCCACAAATTTCTTCATTGCAATGAGGTTAAAAGAATAATGGTTAATACTATACTTGCATGTTAACTAAAAATTTAAGGTTTAAAATGCAGTTGATTGTACCAAGAAATGCATAGCCATTGTTCCAACTGTATTCATTTGGATGTGTTTGAGAATTAAATACACAGTGTCTGGAACACAATATACAGTCACATTTTATTTTCCCTGTCTTGTAGGAAGGCAATCCACAACATTTCGAAGAGTTGTGTCATTGATCCACAGGTACTTAAGTGAAATAGGTGAAACTAGTATCTATCTTGAGTAGCTCTTACTCTTTCTAGAAGCAATGTCAAGGATGCAGTACCCCCAACAAAATTTTATGAATGTCTTCATAACAAGTAAACTATGGCAGAGCTTTAAATTACTATGACTCCTAGGAGGACTTCTAATTTGGGATTCTTGGAGCCTAGATTTCTGTTCTTCCTACGAACTGCAGATTCAATTATTTGGTGAGAAGTCATCTATTTAGTGTCCATGTGTGCTGAATGGTTGTGTAAAGTAAAATTAATAAACCTTCTAGGATGAAAAGTATTAGAAAAAAAAAGATGGTCAAAAGAGTCTGTTTTTAACAGTGGTAATGGAAACTAGCATGTGCATATGTTGAAGGCAATAACATACAGAACCTCTTTGTGGTTTCACAGGAAAAGGTGGCAACCCAACATCAGCATGATAGCAATTATGTATGAAGAATAATGCATTCTCAATTTTAGTGTGATAGAATTTATATTTTTAGGTACAGTGTGATTTTTAACTTTGTTGGGTTGGTAGTGAAAATTAAGGTAGGTGCATGAATAATTCATGATGAATTAAAACATCTCATATACAAAAATGACACTACTAGTCAGTTATTTAGGAATTACAAAATTTGTTCTCTACTGTCAGATATTCATTACTTCTAATGAAAAGTGTCAAAGAGCCCACTTTTTAGAGCAAATGTAAATTGGTCTCTGGAAATATTTTAGTGTGATTGGAACTCATTGATTCATTTACTCCCAGAGGCTGCTAATGGAAAGAGCATTATTGAAGCCCAGGTTAAAATATAATCCTGAGATAACTTTATTCATGTCAACATTAAGAAGAATTTCGTGGCCGGGTGCAGTGGTTCACGCCTGTAATCCCAGCACTTTGGGAGGCCGAGGTGGGCAGATCACAAGGTCAAGAGATTCTGACCGTCCTGGCAAATATGGTGAAACCTTATCTCTACTAAAAATACAAAAGTTAGCTGGGCGTGGTGGTGCATGCCTGTAGTCCTAGCTACTCGGGAGGCTGAGGTAGGAGAACTGCTTGAACATGGGAGGTGGAGGTTGCAGTGAGCCGAGATTGTGCCACTGCACTCCAGCCTGGCAACACAGCGAGACTCAGTCTTTAAAAAAAAAAAAAAAAAAGGAATTTTGGAAGATATTTGCAGTTATTTCAATATCCATTAATGAATTTTAACTTAAGGTAACTTCATATTTATTTATGACATTAAAGGATCTTAGGGTTAAATTTTAAAGCTTGAATACAGTGAATTTAACTAGAGTAAGAACAGATATTTTTAAGGTAATAATTTTGGTTGAAATATCTAATTTAAGACAGAAGATATGCTGTCTTATCATATACAGTTACCTTGTGAAAGATCATAGGCAAATCCAGGACTCTGTCCTTGTGCCCTGATTGCACCTGCTGGGCCTTCCTCCAAATCCTAACTGCCTAAGTGCAATTCAAGTTTGAGTGGGGCACGTTTCTTGCTATAACCAATGAAAGCCCAACTGCAACCACAAGAAAACATTAATCATATAATCTTATTCAGTGTCCTTGTACCACACTATGCTACTAATCCTGCTAAGCATAGTTTAGTGTCTGAAATCCTCTTGAATGAGGCCTTTGTTAAATAATTTTCCATGGTGACTTACTTGATCTGGGAAATATATTCCTCTCATTTGGGATATTTAGTTCTGTAAATCTATGATGTGTTGATTAATTCCTGGCTCTGTCACTACAATGAACTATGCATAACATCTAAACAAAATTAGTAAAACCTCCAAAATATTCTCTTGCCTGTATATCATGTATTATCATTTGAAGAACACTAAGTCTATTTATTAAAATGAGGCTATAACAGCAATATTATTAAATACAACATTTTAATTCTCTAGTTCATTATTAAAAGGAGCCCTGAAAAGGTAGAAAACAGATTAAGTTCCAATTCATATCTTTATTAAAACAGGAAGAAATTTTTGAATCAGAAGATCAATTAATGTCAAAATTTGTCATATAGAATGTGTATGATATTGTATATTAATGCTTTTATAACTTTTTGGTAACTGGAATATAAAATTCCCCACAAATAAACAATAAATTAATTGTGACAAAAGGAAAAAACAACATATCAAATTACCTGTACTTAATCAAAAATAATCCTAATTGATTAAGTAAACTAACTTTCATATTTAATATGTATTTGAATTATAACATTAGAAAACAAATTAACCATGGAGAGTATTTAAGTGTGTATGTTTGTGAGAGAATATTATTTCTCATAAAATGGGTTATGTTACAAAATTTCAAATCAGTTATTTTAAAAAAATTCTATATTTCCCCATAATAATAATACCACAAATACTAGAAAGATACATAACAATCTTTATAATTGCAAGGTCCAAGATTAATAAACCTTGACAGCCAAACATAATTCACTTTGACTTTAAAATAAGTACGAAGATGATTAGAAGAGTGGAGGAAAATGATCAACGAAACTGAGAAAAATATCTGGCAACTAAACACCTCTGAAATCAGAAGTAGTGGAATAGCTGTCCGGGTGTGGATTTTTTTTTGGTTTTTTTTTTTTTTTTTTTTTTTTTTTTGAGGTGGAGTCTCGCTCTGTCGCGCAGGCTGGAGTCCAGTGGCGCCATCTCGGCTCACTGCAAGCTCAGCCTCCCAGGTTCACACCATTCTCCTGCCTCAGCCTCCTGAGTAGCTGGGACTACAGGCGCCCGCCACCATGCCCGGCTAATTTTTTTGTATTTTTAGTAGAGACCGGGTGTGGATTTCTAGAAGAAAGTTAACATTTACAAGTCACTTGTAATCTCATTGTTCACAGAATAAAAACTGCCTAACAGCACATTATTTAAAATTAAAAGTCCTGTTTAGCAAATATCCACACTTTCCACGGCAGAATTGTGCTTTTCTGCTCCTTGCTTCTGGGTAGGGGGCAATGGGATGTTCACATATGGGAAACAAGGAAGGTCTCGAAATGTGTTTGACCACTGAACTTACCCTGTTGCCTTCCTGCTTTTCTTTACCAGAAGAAAATAAGTTAGCTGTGGGATTTAGGAGAACACGTTGGAGACGACTGAGACAAAACGAAGCCTAACTAAGCTTAGAAGAGTAAAACAAAACAAAACAAAACAAAACAAAACAAAACAAAACAAAACAAAATAAAACAAAACAAAACAAAAAAACAAAAAACTGAGTTTATCTGCAACTACAAAGGCAAAAAAGATACATGCTTACTCTAAAATGCCACTAAGTTTTGGTATGAGTGATTATGCACAGTATTGATACACTAACTGATATACTCTTTAAAGAAAAAAATTAGTTTTGTCAAAGAAATATTTAGCACAGAAAGTGTTAGACTAAGACTATACAGGAAAATTAAAAGTAATATTAACAAGAACAGTAATGATGACCTTTGTAGCAACTGTAATTAAAACAAAAGTGTTTTACTTGCATTATCTCATTTTATATAAAAGACACAATTCACACTGTAAATTGGAATGTTTAAAATTTTATCTTTACTAAATTAAAAAAAAGTATTTCTATATAAATTGGGTCTTATATTTTCCACTCAAATCAGTTTAGCCATCTCTTGTCCTAGTATGGTAAAATTTGGTTTCCTGAATGAAATAGCAGTAACAACAAATATAGATCTCCTTGTCACTGATGCTATGTATGACCTTCTTATCAAAGTTAGTGCCTTTATTATTTTGGTTGGGCAGTCCTTAGCTTTTTAAACAGGCAAATATCTGTCCTTAAAGAACATCTATCCTTGCCTCATCTTTCTGCTAGAATATAACCTGAAGCAGGAGAGACAGAGAGAGGAAAACGGAGAGAGAGAGAGTCTTCAAAAATAAGAGATTATTTCTGCATCTTAAAAGACAGTAAAATTTACTGGTGAGCTTGAGGGAAGAGTTCTACGTCCATTCTAAGCAGAGAAAAGAGAATGTTCAGAACTATGAGATATTGTGGCTCACTGGAGAACAGATAAAAAGGTGGTAAGATTTGAAGATAAATTCAAACATGGGTGGACCAAGGTATAGGTCTGTGGGGAAAGGAGTGGGAAGGTCACTGGTGATTAAAAATTTGGGTTGAAATGCAGAATAATTACCTTGAAGTTAGACATTTGTTGTTCAATGAATTTGTAGTTTTTAGGGAGGAAAGTAAAATTTGATTTTATCTGTTGTTAGAAGCAAAACTCATGTGTTAGTGTGAAAAAAAGATAGTGGTGGGAAGAACTCAGAGACCAGTTAGGAGTGGAGACAGACATCTTTTAAGAAAACGAGAGATGTTATAATATTTCAGGTGATACATGCACTTTTGAACTCAAGTAGAGGCTATGAGGATGAAAAAGAGGGATACATTTGAGATATCTCAAAAGGCAATGGAATTTCCAATATTTAGTAGCTTCCAAGCACAACCTGCTCCCTTTTCTTTGGGTTCCACTCTAACTTTAATTTCCAGACCCAAATTCCTGCCCTGTGTATGTGATCCTTCACCACATGGATAAACAAGAAAAATGTGGTAATCGAATCTGACAGGAAGTAAAGTTAATTTTTTATTTTATGAACAATGCCAATGTAGTCTTGGTTCCACTATACCTTATTTAATTGACAAATTATTTTTAAGAGGGTTGACATTCTAATTGTTGATGAGCAAACAGATGTCAATTACAAGTGAATTTCATCCTTTCATTAGCATAAGCACAAAAGGAGATTTTACTTGAAAATGCTCTTAGTTGATTCATTATTGAATATGTTTAAGGAAATTAATTGCATATTTAGAATATGTAAAACTGACTTAATGAAGCCTGTTTTCTATTTTAATTCAGACTGTTTCTTAACCTAATTTTTTAATTTGAAAATAATGCAATATGTAAAGCTATATCATCATTCACCAATTAAAAGGAATGGAAGCTGTATCTCAGAGAAGTACTACATCCTACCAAGTATAGTTCTGAGAGTACTTTCTTCTTGCATTGTTAATCAGATGCAAATATGTATTAGAATTGTTGATACATTCATCTTCATAATGTCTTTTCAGCTTGTTAAAGTGAAGTTTAAGAAGCTCCTGGAGGAGTAATAGGCTGCATATAATGGACTGGGGAGTGAAAACTTCGGTTCTATATGCTTAATTAGTTTCTAATTTCTCTGTAATCTCCTCATAAGTCTCTAACAGAAAATAATATTGACCATACATATGGTACAAGTGGGTGCTGGTATTTTGGATCATTCTCAAGGGGCTCACTAAATTACTAAGCCTAGTGTATTACTAATTCAAATTAAACTCCACCTCCCATGTAATTGTAAATTCAGTGAGTAAATAGTGCCCTATGAACATCATGGGCTTATCATTAGAGATAAGTGAATGAAGTGCCTCGCACAATGTCTGTAAGGAAATAATGTAACACCTTACCCTGCTCCATTAAAAGAAAAAGCGTTTACATCATATTCCACCCAAGGGAAAATTTTAAAAATGCTTTGTACCCTAAGGTAAACAATGACAGAAAGAATAGCAGACTCATTCTGTCTAGTTCAAGTCCACGAATTAAGCCAAACCTTTAAGACTTTCTTGTAAGTCACTGACTCCCTAACAAAAATAAGTTTATCCTGACCTCTGAAATTTTGATATATAGAAATTGGAGAATATCTTCTAATTTGATAATAATTCAAAGCAGTTATTAATTTTCCACCATAAACATTACAAATTTCATTAAATTTCTAGTCTATTTTCATTAATTTATTTTATTTTTTTTTTGAGATGGAGTCTCACTCTGTCGCCCAGGCTGGAGTGCTTGCTGAGGTGCGATCTCGGCTCACTGCAAGCTCCGGCTCCCGGGTTCACGCCATTCTCCTGCCTCAGCCTCCCGAGTAGCTGGGACTACAGGCGCCCGCCACCATACCTGGCTAATTTTGTGTGTGTGTTATTAGTAGAGATGGGGTTTCACTGTGTTAGCCAGGATGTTCTCTATCTCCTGACCTTGTGATCTGCCCATCTCGACCTCCCAAAGTGTTGGGATTACAGACATGAGCCACCGCGCTCGGACTCATTTATTTAATTTTAGGAGCAAGTTCGATTAAAACCTGTACTCCAATGAAAATTTTTCTGCAAATGAATTTTTTTTCTAAATGATTTTGTCTCTGAATCTACTTTTGACACCTGATTTCCAGTGAGTGCTCGATAAAATGTTTTATATTACTATTATTATGGCAATCATTTTCATAGTGTATAAATATGTAGAGATTCAAATATGTACTCTCTATGATCAACTTTCAAACTGCAAGTATTCTGGTGGCTTTAGCAGAGTTAGGAGACATTAAACAATTTACTTCAGTTTTTCTTGTTATATAAAGCAGTGATGCATGTTTCTTCCAAGGTTCAACTGAACATAGAATTCTATGACTACTCTGTGAAGGAATAATGTGATCACACGAAACCAAACCCAGCTGAAACATTGGGGAAAGATTAATTTTGTGTACATGATTATCATTCCATATTTATTCACCAAGTGCTGTCTGGACAAAAAGCCTAAGATATGTCAATCAGGCGTAACTGACTGACTCTATAAGCAGAGACTAACCATTCCCAATATATAACCCCTTCTTGTCTGGATACACTGTTCTAGATACACTTACCACTTTAAACACTTTGATGATTCTGGACACTCGGTCAGCTAATTCAGACCAGGGTACCAGTCCATGTCCTGTTAGGAACCAGCCACTCCTCATAACTCGTATTACCGCCTGAACTCTGCCTCCTGTCAGATTCTCAAACCCCACTGTGAACTGTACATGCGAGCGATCTAGGTTGTGCCCTCCTTATGAGAATCTAATACCTGATGATCTGTCACAGTCTCCAGTCACCCCCAGATGGGATCATCTAGTTTCAGGAAAACAAGCGAAGGGTTCCCACTGATTTTACATTATGGTGAGTTATATAATTATTTCATTATATATTACAATGTAATACTAATAGAAACAGTGCACAATAAATATAACGTACTTGAATCATCCTGAAACCATCCCCACCCCACCCCGATCGGTGTAAAAATTTTCTTCCATGAAACTAGTCCCTGATGTCAAAGAGTTTGGGAACTGCTGCCCCAGAACAACCACTCCAGATAAGACACAATGACTGAGTTATATGAGTGACCTGAGAAATTAAAATTTCTGAAAACATTAACCAATCTGGATAAAAGACTATCTCCTCAACATCCCAGGAGAACTCGGCCTGCCTTACATTCTTACAGGGACAAAGGGGCATGGCCAAGTAGAGATGTCAAATAATCTCTAAGTGGGCCATTCACTCTCTTTTACGTGTGTAAAATGTGTACATTTTCTCAAGGTTTAGTTGGGCATGATTTCGCATAATCAATACCAATGAGTACTCAAGCACCCTCTGACCTGTTGAAAACTATGCCAGTTAACTTATCAATGTTGTTGCTGATTAATGAAGAATAAGTAATAATTATTTATAAAATTTTAATGCATGTCTTAGTGCTTGTTTATTTAATCTTTTAAAAATTCAGTTAGCTAATGTTTATAATGTGTGCTATTAATGTGTCCCCTCTTTGGAATCCCTTACAGAGAAAACTGAAAGTAGGAATGCCTTTACTACTAAGTCTTTTATAAAGATAAACTTGGACAGAAACTATTTTCACTTTCTAAAGCTTATACGTAGTAAAATAATATGTTATACTCCTAATAAATTTTATTATTGAACTAATTAAGTGTCGTATCTGAAATGAATGAGGTTATTTGCAATAAATTTTTTGAGTAAACAAAATCCATTATCATTTTAGTATGAATGATTAAGGGTTGCTAGAATGATGTATGCTATATTGAGTTCTGCCAATTTTGTAAATATTACAGTTAGTCTTATTCATTCCTCAGTCTGTTCAATGGTTTTTTGAGCATGTACTGTACATTTGGAAATTAGAGATCAACAGGTTGATGTACAATATATGAAAATTATCTTATCTTATCTGACTTAAAAAATGTAATCTATTTTTTAAAATAAGCCACAGTGAAGTGTGAAATACATGCATGTTATTTATTTACTATTATTATTATTATTATTATTATTATTATTATTATTATTATTTTGGAGACAGAGTCTTGCTCTGTCACTCAGGCTGGAGTGCAGTGGTACCATCTTGGCTAACTGCAACCTCCATCTTCCGAGTTCAAGCATTTCTCCTGCTTCAGCCTCCTGAGTAGCTGGGACTATAAGCATGTGCCACCACGCCCAACTGATTTTTGTATTTTTAGTGGTGGTACATGGCTGTTATCCCAGCACTTTGAGAGGCTGAGACAAACATGTTATGAAAGCATAGTTCTAATTGCTCTTTAAAGTCTAAACTCTCCTTAAATTGTCATTCATTCACATTTTTAAATAATCTAACACATAATTTTTATCTTAGCTTCCAATGTTTTCTACATTACTGTGCAATTAAATATTTCATTCCAACATCTACTCAATATTTTATATTCCTTGACATTATTTTCTTCATGCCAGAGGAAATAAAATTACATAAGGAAAAGGTGCCGAAGATCGCAGAGGAAGTGGGACATGAGCTGAGCCCTGAAAAGAGAATGGAACTCCAGCCAGTTGCAGAAGGGTCTTGACTCTCAGGCAAAGAAACTTAGAGCTGATTTGGTGGTAACCTCAGAACCTCCGTGTTTTCTTTTTCTGTCTTACTTTCTTTTGTGAAAGTCCTGTCTTCGTTTCCAAGTGTGGAAATTTTACTTACTTTGATTCAGAGGTTATCAGGAAATTTTAAAAAGTTTCAATCCAGCAGTTAATAGATTAAAAAATGAACAAGAAAACAGCAAGGACTGTTTTTTCTTTTTTCCCACTTTCATAAAAATAAGTGAAACACTTCAATTTTAAGAAATTCTCCTCTTTCTTAGGCCAAAATTAAGCTCTAAAGTTTAGAGGCAAGTAGAAAATCAAGCATAACCTCCCCTCTTGCTACAAACAAAAGAAAACAAACCTTGCAGCCAGGACAGCAGGAATCTGGCTTGGTAAAACTGCAATCAAAGCTGCTCTGTAGATCAGCCAGCAATGAATCTCCAGTGGTAATATGGGAGCATGCCACCACCATGATGCTTTCAATCCTAGTTAGCAAATACCCCCTTCTAAGATAAAATCTGTCTCCTATGAGTAACCATCAGGGCCATAAGGTTGACAAACCCAAATGAAAGCATCTTTTCTTATCCAAATGCCATTATAAATCACATTTTGTAAACAAATGTTGCTTAATATTACTCCTACTTTTTAACCCAATACAAAAAGTTTTATAGGTTCAAAAGTTATGTGTGTTCTTAGATATGTATACTAAATATAAAATGCATCATGATATGCTATTCATCTTTTCAAAGGTAAAATGAATATATAATTACATAACCATAAGTTAATCTTTCAGAGATATACAGAGAAATACAGAGACATACAACTAAGCCTGTGAAGAATATAAAGAAATGACAAAAAATGTGAAGAAAAATCAGACTCTAGCAATATAATAAGGGTCATAGTTGTTTTCCTTTTCTTTTATCTTTGTAAAAACTGAATAATTTAATTGTCGAGTGAGTAACTGAAAATGTGATTCTAATTCCCTTAATTACATGGTACTAAAAATTTTCTTCCAAGGTTTTCGTAGCATTTAGTTTAGACAAAAGTAAGTTTAACTGAGGCAAATAGTATTAAGTGCAAATTTATTTATCAGATACTACTTTGGAATTTTAGGAAAAGTTTTTTTTTTTAAATTATAATATGGTTACTTTGATCACATTAAAAAATCAGTGGATATTTTGAATAATGACAATTCCTGTGAAAGAAGCAAACAGCTCAGTATATATTGTATCTAAAGTGCTATTAGCTTACTTCTCCTTCTAGAAGAAATAAATTTCATTCATGATGAATTGTTAAATATACTCTTAAGCAAGTACAACAATAATTAAGGAAAATAGTTAGATTTCCATATTTCATAGAAATGTATTAGTTTTATAATCTGTACAGGAGACTATATAATCTACATAGGAGAATCACTGAAAAAGTGGTCTTTAGGGTTTTTACCTTTCCTTTTATGTGATAGACTTTAAAAAGATGAAAGGCAAGCTTTTGTGTTTACATCTGGAGTATAAAAGCAGCTCAGTATGAGAGGAGGACATTCCATGAAATACTATGTCAGAAACATTCTCAGTCAGAATTCCAGAAATAGCAAGATGTTAAATAGATAATTAAAATGTCTTCAAGGCTTAAACCATAGGGACTTAGGGTTGTAATCATGTAGTGTATATTCATCAGAAGTTTTTACTTTTATCTTGATCAAATTTTGATGCTGTCTTTGGGGGAAGAAAGACCATGCTCTGTACTTCTGAAATTCTTTAGTTTGATAGGATCTGATATTAGCATGCTTAACTCAAAATAGCTATCATTTTATTAGATGCCTGGCAGAAGCCTTCAGCAATGCTGTCTTGCAGAAACATAATGGGTTTCTCCATTTCTGATGAAATTGGAAAGCTGTGGGAACTTCTGTGTCATGGCATAGGAATTGTGTTACCCATGGTGTAAGTTTTTTATTTTTTTTTTCAGGGAAGGAATCAAACAGAAGGATGTAACTAATCACAACCTTAATGTAAACAGACTTCATTCCAATTTTTTTTTAATTTAATGCAAATTTATATAAGAGTATACGTTTGGGAGCAAGGTGGTTATTCAATCAAAAAGCAAATATCTAAATATATCTTTGATTATATACATCATCAAAGATATGTAGCTTAGAAATTCACCCCTATCTCCTGGCATATTTGGCATTATTTTTTTTCTACTTCATTTCCTATGTTGAAAAAGACACCACAAAGTAGACTTCTTAATGGTGGGCGTTAAAATTAAAAAGCAAGAAAATTATCATAGATCAACCTATTATTAGTTTCATATTAAAATATATGTTACCTAAAGTTAGATTTAAGACTTAATTTGAAATATAGATGCATATACCTTTAACACTGACAACAGTCATAAGGTCATTAAATATTTTTGTATACTAATTCTCATATCAGTCTTCTATCACATTATGCAAAAAAAAGAGTTAACATTATTGTATTTCTTAATATCTGAGATTTTAAAACGAGATGCTTCCTTAAGTCATAGTGAATGAAAATATTGCAAATAATAAGTAAATATTCCTTAGTATTATTGCTAATGAAAAGGGAACTAAAATCATTATAGAACAAGATATTTCAGGCAATTGAACCATCTAAAATCTCTCCATATTTTACATAGAATAAAGAAATTAACTTACCTTGCTTGTTACATTGGATAAGAAAATGAGAGGAATTGATAAAGAAATATATTAATGAAAATGTTCTTATTCACAGTGAGTTTAAGTAGTAAAATTTCAGATTCTGTTTACATTTTACTTTAATTGCTTGAATATACGTGTAGGTGGAGAAAATACTAATTGTGCATGTTAGACTGGATGATTGTTTGGTAGAAAAGCAAAGTGTCCTTCACTTTTAAAGATAATTGGTAGAGCAATATCAGATAAATGAAGAAAATATGATTGAGGCTTTTAAAACATTATTCATAACTGGAAACTGATTTTTTTAATTTAATAATAAGAGGTCAAATGTAAAACTTTCTAAAGGCATCATTTTATAGTATTTTATAGTATATATATGCATATATAGTACCTAAGTTCATACTATTTAAATATATGCCACAAAAATATAGTATAGGTAGAATTAATTTTGATGAGATTTAGTTTATCTCTAACTTTTAACAATGTCTAAGTACGCTAAGCAACTGATTTTTCTATTGACATTATTTGAGGTCTAGTTTCTAATCTTATCAATAATGGAGCTGAGGCAGAGTAAAATTTAGACTTCTTTCATAAACATTATTAAAACTGAGGTTCACACAAAATCATCTGGTTAGAAAGGAGGATTTAAATGATGGTATAATTTTTAAATATATGAAACAAAAATCAAATTTATTATAGGCACAGAAGCATGGCTGGCCTGGTCCTTTATTCTGTAAACACCGAGTCTTCAAATTCCATCTAATGTCAGCAAATGGTCAGTTTATCGCTTTCCATTCAAAATTCCTACAATTATTTTCAGCTCTTACAAAATCTTTCCCAGTATGAAGTCTTGTCTGGATTTTTCTAAAAAATGTTTTGGATTTAATTTGGGGATCTTTTAGAAAAACAGTAACGTGAGGTTTTAACTGAAGGAAAAGTTTGAATTAAATATTCTAATTTAAAATAAGTTAAAATAAATATGTTATTGTGTTTCAATTCCATTGAATTATTGGTCTCAGATGTTCAAGAGTACAAAACGTATTTCAAGCCTGAGGCTATTTTTACACACACACACACAACACACACACACTTAAAACATTCAGTTGAATCAAATAACATTGGAAAGACTTTTCATAGTATAGGCCAGATAGCTTATCTAAATTTCCCTGTATTTAAAATAATTAATTACAGAAGTAAACTTCATATTTTAGCAAAATATCATTTATATATAAATAAATCATAAAATATACTTTTCATGAAGTTTTATTGAAATAATTCTGTCATAGCAATTACCTATAATTTCAAATATATTATATTTTAGTCAATGTTAATGAAAAGTAAAATTAGGTTGTTACCCATCAACTCTTCTAACTCAAATGAGGAATTTTAAATAACTAAGCTTGAATATTTTAAGCACAAACTCATTCATATCAATCAGACATAATTTTTATTTTGCCTTTTTGAGAAATGATCTAAATACTCAATCATTTAGGAAAGATTATAATTAAAACAGTATGCAATTTAATGTTAATCAGAAATTATATGATGTACAGTAGCAGGTAAAAATATTCAAATGCCTTCCAAATAACAGAAGTAAAGCTGAGAACAGTCTTTTAATAAAGCCTATTTTGCCTGGTAGGAAAAGATTGTTAGTTGTAAAAAGAAACCTTTTAAACTAATATGATGAGGTGCATGTAAAAATTAATATTATGCTCTAATGTTCTCTCTAGTGAGTAGCCTAGGTTGATTTATTCATTTAGGTAATTATGTTCAGCAATATTAGTAATTCACTGTTAAATTGAATTTGGAGAACGAACAATAAATTGAAACTGTAGTCATATTTCTTTCTCACTGTGTAACAAACAGAGATGTATTGATGTAAGTTCTGAGTGTACTACATAAGTTAAATTCCCCAGACTGCAATTTGATCAAAAGGCTTTAGACATTTACTTGAGCTATATTAGGCGGCTGCCATTGGATGGCAGTAAAATTCTACATCAATCACTTTAAGCAAAGTGAAGCTGGGAAAATAATGGGACTTTTCTTTTATTATTTAACGGCAGAATGCTGATTTAAAAGGCAAAGCTCAGGGGGTTGCATATATTGTGGCAATACCAACTAATTTTTTTTAACTGTTTTGTTTTCTTCTCTTCTCTATTTAAAGGGAGATGCAATTTTAGAAAAAATAATTCATAGTATTTTGTCACAGCAAGAAATGTCTTTGCTTTTCTTTTATGTAATAAAAATTTTCATGTCTTTATTTTTAAAAATAAGTCAATAAAGGGATATTAACAAATTATATATGATTTAAACCTTTGCACAATATTAATGCCCAAGTCCTCTTTTCATTTTTTCTGATTGTAAAGCCCATGTGCATTTTGCTCAGGGTTTAAAGGCTGATTTATATAAATAGCTGTAAATATTATAATGTCTAATTTTATTGAAACAATTTGAATAGAGAACAAAAATTTGAAATCACACAGGAAACACTGCTAACTATAATAATGCAGAAAAGAGCGTTCCTTCTCAGAAGGCCTTAAATTCTGTGCTTATACACCACTGAAAATAGTAGTATTTTGCCCCTGAGATATGAAAGACAATATTTAATATTTCTGATCTTATGTTAATTTGTAGTTACTCAAGAACGACTCACAGGGAGGTACAGTCTGAAAGAAACTCTTTGTCATCTTAAACCTGTTGTGTTTATCACATAAAACTAACAGGAATAAATAGCACAGAGAACAAATAAAATGAGATATGTCCTAGATGCTATCGCACATAAGGAAATGTATGTTCTTGTGTTTGTTCTCACTCATTTAGAATTTTATTTGGTTAGAAGTTGGTAACATCAATTACAATTTATTTGGCAATAAAATGAACCAATTGTTTTCAGAAAATATTCAGGATGGTTTGACACAATCTGAGGGCGATTAATCAGGATTTCCTGGGATCAAACCACAGACTTTTCTGCTATTTATCTTTTCCCTCACTTTATGTTTAAAGTCTATTAAAAGTTTATAGTCTTCCAAAGATCATATTAGGCATTAAAATTCAGGCATCTCATTCCTGCCGCAAAGATTGTTAGAAGAAAAGAAAATAAATGGGTTATCATGAATCCATTCTCATCATGAGGAATGTAAAAAGCATGCACAGTGGAACAATATTCATTTATTTTTACGACAATGCTCGAGAAGAGAAAAACAGGAAGTGAAATAAACTTAGGGATATATAGTATTATTACTTCCAGTCACAGGGAGTTAGAAAGGCTGGAATGAAATACCTTAGTATGCAGAAAAGCGTATATTTAACTTTGTGTGTGTGTGTTGTAGGATGCCATTTTTTCAGGGTTTCATTTATTCAGTTACTGAATATTTCTGATGCAAAAATTTGATTTAACATCTATTTAACTGACTACTTGACAATATTTTTAAAAGTTTATCTTACTGAATTTTTATGAGAATAAAGAATACATTTACATGGTTTTTCTACACTTGCCATTCCCCAATAAAACCTAATGAAAAAATATATATATAAGTGAACCTCAAATATTTATACATACAGAGTTTTAAAAGAAAAACATAATCAATTAAATATTTACAATTTAGATATTTTGCATTTGTATGCAGGGTCAAAACAAAAGCATTTCTTCCAATGAATTACAAAATCGACTCATGCTCTAGTCTCAATTCTAGTTTGGTTAATGATACCTATGCGTTCAAAAAATAAGGTGTTTTTACATAAAATTTAAGAATGCCTTTGCAAATACGTAACTGCATTTCTTTATATTGAGATGCTGTATATCCAAATGTAACTGATTATTTTCCTTAATTAAAAAAATAGCGATATGGTAAAATTTATTCTCAATAAGCAAGGCATGTTGCAATATTTTGTTAAATTTAATGGTAAAAATTACTTAAAACACCCATTTTCTCATCCATAAATGTCATAGGAAATTTACTACAGATCTCTGAAGAAATTATGTGGCTTTATCCAGTTTGCTTGTGTAAATATAGCTTTTTATATTAAATGCTACAAATGAATGCACAAAATAGGATAGCTTAGCAGCTATGATATCTGTTTTAGCATTCAAAGTATCCTTTAAACTCTTCTGATGCATATTCATTTAGTGTTATTAAGCCTGTACTTAAGCATAGTATTAAATGCTCACACTTTGGAGCTGAAATTTCTGGATTTGAATATTGGTCCTGAAAATGAGTAACTGTGTGACCTTGGGGAGGGTACATAATCTCTCTGTTTCATCACACAGACATTTATAAGGCAATGTAGTAGATTAAGTGATTGAGCTGTGCTTTGGCTAAAATAGAGCATGTAGAAGAAGACACTCAATCTAGCCTACAGGCTGCACAGCTGGGGAGGTTGGGCAATAGAGAAGCAATTCCATGAAGGGCCTACCTTTAACTGGGTCTTCAAGAAGAATAGGAGTCAGCCATGGGAGGAGGAATATGAGAACTATAAGCAGAAGGATCAACCTGTGCAAAAGTATAAAACACAAGAAAATGTTTGTAATTCTGTCATGGCGTAGGCATGGATACACATGAAAACTGAAACATGATCCTTTCCCTCAAAGATATTTAAATTTATCAAAAAGAACCAAATAAGAATACCTTTCCTATACACTATCTTATGCTGTAGTAGAATCTGACTTCTGTCATTTAATTCAACATGCAGATTATCCAGTGAGGAAAACAGATCTGGACTTTTATAATAGATTACATCTAAATTTTAAATCTGGAAGCACAGAAAATAAAACAACATAGAATTCATCCAATTCTTACAGCTAGAAAAATGACCACGTCTGGATTAAAAAATAATCTTCTAATGCAAATAATGCATCAATAGTGCTACACTGGAGTCACCATATTTTCAATTGAAATGTAGAATTTTTTAAAAAAATGAAAAGATATAAAATTTACATGAAAGATTTTACCAACAGGCTACAAAATTGGTGGAGATTAGGCCAAAATGATAGCTTGCATATAAATCTTGCAATTTAAGAAAAACTGTAAACATTATAAATCCAAAGATGTAAACCAGAAATCATGAGTAATTTTATAAGATAGCAAATAGTTGGAATTGGGTTAATGGAAAAACCAGTACTGAACAAACTATAAACAAACTATAAGCAAGAAAAAGCTTATAAGAAGGCAAAATGAGTTTTTTTATTTTAGTTGAAGAAATTTGCTATTTAAATTAGAAACTCATTAGAAAATAAGAACAAGTAATCTAAAATCACCCACCATTTGAGGAAAAATAATGCCATGAAATAAGGAGACCCAACAAGTAATTATAAGAAATAGCTACTAAAGAACAGAGTTAAAAGGGAGAACAGAAAACTAAAATAAATACAAGCAATGACTGCAGATAGAGGCAGTATGATAAAGTTTTCATTAACAATAACAAGAATAAACTGTGATAAAAAGAAGAAGCTGATTATTGAAATATAAAATTTAATCACGGAAAAAAATGACCAAATTATTAATATCAAAGCAGAAGATACAATTAGTGAGTTGAAAGACTGTGCTAAAGAATTAAGAGCCATTACCCCACAGAATGTCTCTGTGATATTCAAATTTCATAGAACTTACCATTTTGGCTTGTGTTTATATAGTAAAATTGTATTTTACCTATCCAAAACATCTTTAACAAAGTAATTTGTGGCAAGATTTGAGTTACTATTCAGTAATTCCTGAGACTCCTATAAAGATTTTTAAATCACACAAAATGTCAACAAAGAGAATCAGTATATTGGATATTTTGGGTGATTAGAAAAGTTACTAAAAGTTGATTTTCTTTACCAGGTTCATATTTTTATGTAGAACATTTCTTAAGGCAATAGAATCTTGATATTCAAATGGAAGATATGGCTCAACATGCAGCACAAAAGCATAAAGAGGTAAGTGAAGACATGGGTAGTACATTGAGAAGACCTACTATCTGTTGAAAATGCGTTCTAAAAGACAAGAACACGCAAATGAGACGAGGAAATGCTTCAGTTGAAGACATATCTTCACATTGAAACGTCTATCAAGATACGATAAAAAGTCAGACAAGTAAACTTAATGTGGTGAAATCTCAAAACAAAGAAGGTAATGATACAGTTATAATAAAAAAAAAGCTACAGAGAAAAGCAAGCAATTAAACACTCATTCACACACACACACACACACACACACACACACATAAGCACACCTCTCAGATTATCTACAAAGAAGCAAGAATCAAAGTGGCAACAGATTTTCCCTTAACAAAACGGAATTTAGTAAACAATGAAGCAATATCTTCAAAGTTCTGAAAGAAAATGATTTTAACTTTTCTTCCCATATCTATCTATATTTATATTATCTATATCTATTTATTTATCTCCCTCTCTTGATATCTACACACACACACTCACAAACTTTGTATCTCTTTGAATCTACACTACTTTGTATCTATACACATATGTGTGTTTATGTATATGTGTGTGTGTGTGTAAACACACACACACACACATATATATGTCAGTTAAAGTAGTTTTTGAAATGCAACCTGTGGCAGACTGTATTTTCATAAAAAGTTCAGAGCAATATTTCCGGTACCACATTTTCTGCAGAACATCAGCATGTCCTATCAAGAGATGGATGTCTGTTCCCCATGTCTTTAAACATAGAGAGACTTTTTGACTTCCATGACAAACAGAGTGGACAGAGGCAACACTTGTTGACATTTATTATACAAAACTTTTAAAATGCTGT
The DNA here is from genome assembly GCF_007565055.1 of Rhinopithecus roxellana. Lineage (NCBI taxonomy): Eukaryota > Metazoa > Chordata > Mammalia > Primates > Cercopithecidae > Rhinopithecus > Rhinopithecus roxellana. The sequence continues at coordinate 110,536,504 of NC_044549.1, read as the reverse complement.
ATGATAAAAGAAACCATCAACAAAAAAAGCAATAAATTTGTAGAAAATACTTCTAACATACATGAGACAAAAAATTACCATGAATGACATTTCTAAAATACCTTAAAAATTAGTAGAAAAATTACAACCATAATTTCAAAAATGGAAAAATTCAAGAATGATCAAGTCGCAGAAGGAACACACATGGGCAATGAAATACAAAAAATATGCATAGCTGAGTAAATGTCAGGAATATGAAAACTGATAAGGCAGTGAGATGTCACTTTGGCTTATAATATTGGCAAAAATATTTTTCAGATTTGCAATGTCTAGTGTTAGTAAGGGTGTAGCGTATAAAAGACTCTTATACATGATTGATTTTATGAACAGCAACTTATAGTCTCTAATTAAACTTTAAAAGGTGTAGATTTCTTAACAACGAGTTTTATTTGTAAATATTTATTATATAGAAATATTTCTGTGTGTGTACACATCTATAAAAGAAAGTTTATAAGAGCAGTATCGATGATCCCGAGTAAAAAATAAACTAAATACCCATTCTTAACTTCTGGCATATACATAATACAAAGTATAACACAAAATGCCACAACAGTTAAGTAAGATAAAGTAAATGTATTTGTATTGATAGGTGTATAGAAATTATCAGATACGTAGTAGAAAATATTTTTAAAACTTCTTATATAATTTATAAATGAATACATATGAGTTTATGTAAATACATACTTACATATGTATGATATGTGAAAATATATACAGTGATCCATGTACTGTTAATGGAATTAATTTTGTGGGGCTAGTTGTGTGTGTCCAGCATATGAATAATTTTATTTTTAAAAATTTATGTGGTTCAGTGTTTGTTTTGTGAAGTGTGAATAATATATATGTGGATATGTATTGACATGTTATTTAGTTTTTAATGAAAATACTTAGGGTAAAACTAAATTCTACAAGTTGGGCAAGCCTCAGTGAGAATAGATTATCTTTGCTCCATGTAATTTCACCTGGGACAGCTTTAATGGGGCTGGAAGATTTACTTCCAAAATAGCCTGACTCACATAGCTGTCAAATTGATACTCATTCTCAGCTGAGAGCTCAGCTAGAGCTGCTGGTCCAGGGTCTCCTCCATGTCACCTCCCAACTGGTAAGGTTGGACACATCACAGTATGACAGTCTCAAGGGAGCTGAACTAAAACTACTTGTAGTTCAACTCAGGGTAGTTGAGTTGGAGTCCCACTAAGTTGGAGAGAATAGATTAAAAATCTCGAGATTTCTGTTGAAATCGCAGAAAGGATGCACTTTAGGAAGAAAATCTATATGCCAGAAGTAAGGAATTCACAATGAGAATAAGGATAAAACCCAAATCATCTCATCCAATAAAGTATAAGACCAGGGTTCTACAGGGTCAGTGTTGCTAGCCAACACTTTCTGCTAGAACAAATGCCAATATTTTTCAGAGAAAGATAAACGAATCCAGTCTCTAAACATGCTACTGAAGTTCATGTAGAATTTTACTACAAGTATATAAAAGAGGAGAATATTCTCATAGGAAAGAGGAATAAGCAGTCAGACTCCACAATGACCCAGATATTGGAATTAACAGACAAGAACTTTAAAACAGTTCTTAAAAATGTGTTCAAAGACTTAAAAGAAAAAATAAAAAGAGTATATTAGCAGAGAGAACTCAATATCTTAAAAATTTAAAAAGTGAATGGTTTTAGCAAGATTTGGAGAAGAAAATAAGGTCAGTGATCAAGAATGTGGTGGGCAAAATAGCTTCTAGATGATAGAAAAGAAAAGGGAATGGATTTTCTGCTAGAGCCTCCAAAAGAAAAAGCCTTGCCTACACCTTGATTTCAGATTAGTGAACCTGTTTCAGATTTCGGACCTCTAGAACTATGAGAACACAAAGTTTTATCTAAGACCTGAATAATAAGAATGTGTCAGCTATACGAAGACTAAAAGGAAAACATTTCCAGGTATGGGAAAAAAGCAAAGTGGAAAGGCTTTGAACCAAGAGAGAACTTGAAAATCTGAGCAACATAAAAAACATCATATTAACTCTGGAATAGGGGATGGGTTTGAGATATGAGGCCAGAGCCTTAGGCAGGAGTCAGATCATGAGGGCCTTTTAGATCATGGTGAAGCAGGTAGTTTTTTTCTGAAACCTATCTTCCACAAAAGTATTTTAAGTAGATTGACTTAATATAACGCATATTTTAAAAAGAGGGCAGTATTACAAAGAATGAATTTGAGAAGGCAAGAGTGAAAAGGGGTTAAACTTTAGGGAAGATATTGCAATAGATGAAGCAAAATATAATTGTGGCTTGGATTTACGGTGGATATTGACAGCATAGTCTAATTAGAGACATTCTGGCACTCATTTTAACAGGACTTAATTATGGATTTGATGTAAAGTTTTAAGGCAGAAAGAAATTGAGGATAAACCTTTGGTGTTTTGGCTTAAACGGTTGATAGAGGCTTAGAGATATTTAACAGTGAATGTCACTGTTAATAAATGACTCAGTTGGAAATTGATGCTAGATCTGCCTGAATCCAAAATTCTTGTTGTTTACTACTGTGCTAAGCTGAAAAATTGTCCCTTCTTGGTCCTAGGTTTTCTTGACTAAACAAACAAAAAAAGAAAAAAAACGAAAAAGTGGTTAAGCCAATATGACTTCTCTCACATTTGTGATTCTCTGAGATATCTAAGACTTTTACTCAATTTCTTGGTCTACACATCAAGAAACATGAACTGAATCAATGTATATCCAATTTAAACTACCCAGTTGTGTCAGTCTGAAAAATTCAACATTCACACACACAGTCAAGAAATAATGGGATAAATTGGAAAGTACATGAACTTGGAGTCACAAATACGCTTGTTTTTTAGTCTTGGCACGAGTGCTTTCTGATACGTGTCACTGTATATGTCATTTAACCTTTCTGAAACTAAATTTTTTTCATAAGTAAAAAGCAAATATTAACTCTGAGAACATTGTTGTAAGCATACTAAGCAAGTTACATTTGACTGTGAAATTAAAAACTAGAAATACTTGATGGTTTTCAGTAGTCTAACTTACAAAAAATTCAATCATTGTAACATTTGAAAATAAAAAGATGTGTGTAAAATAAACTTAATAATTTTCTTTTCTTCTTCCAATCTCAAATATAAGCACTATTAGCAATTTGACAATAATTTTCATGCAATTAATTTTGCATCTTAAACATTTGCAAAGATTACACATGTGCATGTACACACACTATATATACATTCTATAATTTGCTTTTGCTAAAATATGTATTTTAGATTTTCTCTCAGAGTAACACATATATCAACCTGATTTGTGTTAATAATCACATAATAATCAATCTTACATTTATACCAAGGTATCAATGGATGTACCATTTAATCATTCCAATTTTGAGGAAAATTCAGATTATTCCAAGTCTTTAATATTAATAACAATGCTATAATAACCATTCTGGAATATTTATCTTTTAATCCTGTAATGTTATTAGTATAAGTGGTATGAAATGGAAGAACTAGTCCAAGTGCTATAAGTACTATTTGTTTAAATTAAACACTACACTTACATAATATTAAACTAAATTATAACTACTTAAATTCCAAATTACTTTCCAAAGAACTTGTAATAATCACATTTATTCTCATACCTAGAACTTCACCAACAGTGGATGCTAACTATTAATTTTTATTTTTGCTAAACCAATGAATGTATTATATGTTAACTTTATTTTTTGATAACTAATAATAATCTGATCTTATGTTTTTGTCTGTACTTATTTCAGTGAAATACATGCTTTTTCTCTTGGACTTTTAAAATAAAAGATGCACTACATACATTTCTTATTAACTTAGGAGCACTCTGTGTGTTAGAGGGATCAATTCTTTATTTAATACTTGTTTGCAATCATTTTTTCTTGGCCGTAAGTTTTATTTTGATTTCATTGTAACTTTTTGTCAAAGTAAGTTTTTTTATATTTATGTAATTAAATGTATATATTTTTCACTTTATGGTTTCTAGGATCTTAGGGTGAACCAAAATATGAAGTCTCTTCAAATTTTAATTTTTCTATTTTCTTCCAGTCTTCTTTACTTTTTTCACATCTTTTACTCATCAAGAAATTATATGCACATAATGTATAGTAAAGTCTGATCTAATTTTTTGTCAATGTAACTGGTGCTTAGCATAAATTATTGAAAAATGGATCCATATCTCATGAATTTTTTTAGTTCCTATATAAGGTTTAATGTTTCTAGATTGAATGCTGTTCCATTGATAAATATGTCTATTTCTGTGCCAGCCCTGTGATGTAATGATTATTCTAGCATTTTCTATGTTTTAATATTTGCTAGACCAAGTCTTAGCTTGTTATTTTTGTTTTCAAAACCTTCTTAGAAATGTTCACCTTTCTATTCTTTTATGAACTTTATGATAATTGTAATTATTTCAAAACCACTGTTTATTTCATTTGGACTCTGTTGTATGATTATCAGTTTTTCTGGAACTATTTGTACTAAAAATCTGGAAACTTGGATGCTTAAATTCTCATTTGATTGAACCAAACCAAAAGCAAACTAAACAGTAAAAGAAAAGCATGTTGTGCCTCAGAGTGCTCCAGGAAATAATTACAAACCAAGAAACATAAACTTTTGAAAGGAAAGGTAGAACTGACTTGAAGACACTAGTCACAATAAAATTAATCACAGCTGTAGTTTATTAACTGCTTATTTGATAAGACTACTGTGTGAGCTACATGGATTATTCTTCTATTCATATAAGAATATCACAAGCTACATATTAACTAGAATGACTGGTTAGGCATGTTTGTGGTCAAGGAAGCTTATATTTCATGTTTTGGGAAAGAAGAGATCAGATATCCTCATTTATTTTCATGCTATGAAATGGCTGAGTAGCACTATATTGGATGGCTCACTTCAGAAGAGATCTCAAGTTTACAGTCTTATGGAAAGCTCTTTTTCTAGTAGTGATGGTAGAATAATTACAACACAGATACTTGGAAAAGAAAGTACCTTTTAGCAACTCTAAATCCCTGGTCATTGGTAAGCAGCAAATGTGGAGAAATATCTATTGAGGAATCTCTGGAAGTTTTACCTATCCATGAAAACGAAACAATAAAATCAAACTAAGTCACAGAAATAAAGTAAAATTGTCAAAAATGTTTACGTGGTGAGACTTGAAAAATACTGAAATATTTCCAAGAAAAGCTCTGAAATACTTTTCAGATAGAAGAGATATTTATGTGGTTAGGTTAGAAGACAGGAATCTTGCCTGAAGGCATAGAGAAAAAATAGAGAATTTTCCAACAATATCACCACAACAAAAACTCTTTTTAAACTGGTACCTTTGTTATTTTTTTCTCTTAGTTTTTTCTCATGATTCAATATACTCCTAAATCTTGAATACTCTTTTTCTAAACCGCTTCTGCCAATTTTTCTAACTCTGAAATGTCTGATCCATTACTGAGTTCAAAGAAGTATGCACATGACTTTAAACTTCGTCACTTCTGAACCCAGAGAAAAATTAAATGAATGACCTACAAAGCATTTTATTTAATAGCAAAACTATGTAATATAAAGTACATAGATTATAATAGTATCCAATTTTAATTTGAGCATATCCCCATAATGTGTAATATAGAGAAAAGCTGAATAAATATAAATGAAAAAATATTTCAAAGGATGAAATATATATTTCAAAAGTGAGAATAGGTTAACTGTCATATATCACTATCTTTCTATGAGATACTAGCATATCTGGCTGACTGAGTGTGCATTCTCTTCCTTCAGCTTCCTGTGTGGTTCTCTAAAAACTATCTATCAGGGGAGAAAATGAGAATATTTAAGATAATATTTAATTACTTAAGTAGCATGGCATCTTAGAAACAATAAAACACAACTATGGATATTTAATAAACAAAAATACACATTAGAAATCTTGCCCAGTGTCCATAAGGCCCAGGACTAATAATGAATCCTGTCGTCTCAGCCTCCTTCCACCATACTCACCACTTTATTTACCTGTCTTCTATAATTTTCTTCTATTTTACTTCCTTCTTGACTACTTATATTTTTGCTTTTGTAATTGATGCAGTGTGTATGTTTAGCCAATCGCTGGATGACCTCTAAAGTTGATACTGACTATTCCAAATGTAGAATATTATTTAGCTTACTTTACCTAACTTGCCAAATGCCTGTCTCCCATTTTCTGGATGCTTTAGATGCCAGGGCTCTCTGTTCTAGGCACTCTCTCCAGGAACTTGAATTTATGTTGCCTTCCTGCTCTACCTCAGACCCTACCAAATGATCTCCAAATGCATTTGAGAGTAGAGTCAATGACCTCTTCACATTTGAAATGAATGCAATTGTATGGAGTTTTCATAATGTAAAACCAAAAATGTCAATAGACAACATACAGCAAAGTAAATGGTATTTTATAATAAAGCATAGCAAAAAGTTACCATGTAGCAATTAGCATTTTACTTTCAATAAATACTGAATCCTTAATATAAATATATAATAAATAATATATAATACTCTACATATCATATAATTTTATTATTCAACATCTTCTACAGTGTATTTAGGTTGTCTTTAGGAACTCATTAATTAATATTATTTGATGAAATTATGTTGGTACAGTTGCCTGCGTCACAACAAAATGTTTTCTAAGAATAAATATTTTGTAATATTAAATGCCAATAGCCAATTTCTCAAGAAAGTGCCCCTGGATTTGAATAAGTTAGTGTTATGTTACCTTGGGTCTCAGTATTTTTTCATACATTTGAAAAGTTCAGAACCATTTCAAATAGCAAGTCCATTTTCCTGTTCTAAATTTTGTCTAACCAAACTAATTGATTTCAAATATTTCCTATGTGTCTGATATGCAGTGCTAAAAAAAAGACTAATGTGGAACTTTAAAGTGGTATTTCACTATCTTTCTCCACTGGCAACTCTCTTGTTAAAATGGAAATAATCATTTGGGTTTATACAGTATCTTATTATCAAATATAATGAGAAGAGTCTATTTAGAATTTTTAGATGCAATCTTGGTAATGAGTTTGAATTTTGCCAGTCATGTAAGATTTATATCTAAGGTTTATGTTGTTTCGGTATTATTTTATTAACTATCTAAATCTTGGGAAACATTAATCAATGTGTTTGACTTCAGAAATGCTTGTCATATATCCATCACATTTTTAATAAAATGAAGTCTTGACAGTTTAAAATTTTTGCAGGTTAGAAGTTTTCAAAGAAAATACAGCATACAAAACCATCAATGGTAATATTCTCCAAAATCTTAAGTCAAATGATGTAATAACATTAAGAAACAGGTAAACTCTTCTCATTAGAAAAATATCTTATCTAATGAAATGTCGAAAGATAACTTAGAAAGCAAGCTGACTACTGCTTACTCATTTGTTGTAGAAGTAAAGGAATAATAGAAATAAGAGTAATAATGATTCCCCTTTTCATCAAACAAAAATCTCCTTATTACATTGAGTTTTAAATCAGCAGAAGTGTACTAAACTGTCCAGATGGTAGGATTGGACTGAATATTAGACCAAATGCACTAATGGTTCCTGACAACAGTGCATGGATAGTGCTGAAACATGACAATGTAAGCAGAAGGAGTCTCTCTTTCCCAGTCTGCTCTTCCTCTCCTCTCCTCCAACCTCATCTAGCCTGACATTTGACAGTTGGCAGATATTTCATCCCAAGGAATAGGGCCAAATCTTTGATTTGAATCAGCATATGGAAATTGCCTCACTTTAATGCCCATGACAAATTTGTTTGCATTTTCTATTTCTTAGATTATGTGAAAATGTTTATTAAAATCAGCTGGAAATTTGCATAAGTTATTAGATTCCTTCTGTTGTTGAACTTTCTCACAGGTGTAAACTATAATACTACATTTCTTTTAGTTGAAGAAAAAAATACTTTGTCAAGAAAATTAGACTTTGAGAGTTGTTACCTTATTTGTGCTTTTGTCTTTTGAACAACCTATAAATGTAATGTCATTACATTTTTTTTTTTAACATGTTTAGTACTGGAGATAATTGTATTTTGTATTGAGAGTGGAGACTTAACGATTTGTGGTCAAATAATTCAGCATTATGCATTTGGGCCATCATATCCATTTTAGAATGAGAGGAGGCTGACTGGGCGCAGTGGCTCACGCCAGTAATCCCAACACTTTGGGAAGCTGAGGCAGGCGGATCATCTGAGGTCAGGAGTTCAAGACGAGCCTGACCAACATAGTGAAACCCCGTCTCCACTGAAAAAACAAAAAACTAGCTGGGCGTGGTGGTGGGCACCTGTAATCCCAGCTACTCGGGAGGCTGAGGCGGAAGAATCGCTTGAACCCGGAAGTAGGAAGTTGCAGTGAATCAATATCGCACCATGTACTCCAGCCTGGGTGACAGTGGGAGAATCCATCTCAAAAAAAAAAAAAAAAGCCACAGGAAGGAACAAAAACAAAACCCAGAATTAAGCTTTCTAAATGTGTAGGCATATGTGCTCCTATAAAATTTTTATTCACTTATTCAACAAAATTTTATTTAGCATACATATCCTGTTTAGTGCTGTGGATACAATGGGGATTGAAGAGTCAGTCCTTCTCCTAAGAGACTTACAGTAAAATGGGAACAGTGGAGGCCATCTCCCATTTTATTTCTCTATAACTAAGAAAATTTCAAAAACAAATTTCTAAAAATATCAAATTTATATTATCATACAACTTATTTAATATCTAGAGATAAATTAAATAAATATTTATAAGACATTTTACCAAAAACTATGTTATTATTGAGATAAATTGAAAAATATTTAAATAATAGGAGAGATACATAACATATTCACAGATTAAACACTTAATATTTTTAAAATTTAAATTTTTTCTACATGTATATATAGATTTATTACTCTCTTAATCAAAATCTCTTCATGTAACTTAATTGCTAATCAACTCACTCTTGGATATATACCCCAGAAACACCTGTGTACAGGTAGTAAGAAAAGGAGTGTGAAGATGCTTATCACAGCAGTATTTGGGGTAGTAAGAATTTGAAGGTAACCTAGGTGCTCATTATGAAAAGAATAAGTGAAAACAGATGGATGAATTATTTAGAAAAAAGTACATAATTTTAAGATAATGAATTAGAAATATATTCAACAACATGGATAAATCTTAAAATGTTGGAGAGAAAAGTAAAAAATAAAATGAATGCTATAGAATAAATCCATAGCACAATACAATTTTTGTACATTTAAAGAATATAGAAAGACACCATATATTTCTCAAAATTACAAACATTTAAAATATATTGAGCAAGTGCCTGTTTTAACAATAGGAATGGAGATTTGCTCAGCTATGTAGATGAAAATGAATTGAAATAAAGAACAGCTTTGCAAATATTAAGGATAACCATGTACCATGAATAAAAGAGTATCTTCTATTCATGGCACATTAAGTTCTCTTCAACTCTATTCATCAGAAAAAAAAAAAAAAAAAAAATATATATATATATATATATAAAGTATTGAAAAAACAGGAGTTATCAGTTAGGTCTACTATTCTTAAAAACTTGACAAACATTAAAGAAAAAAATGTTTCTTGAATTTGGCATTATAGAGTTCTTTAATGATCTCAACAAAAACAATTTCAGTAAAGCGGGAAGGATACCACAACTCAACTTGCTATAGGTGCCCTGTGGCCCCCAAAATTCACATCTGTCCCATGTGCAGAATACATTCACAGTATCCCAGCATCCCCAGTATTGCAACCTATTACAGCATCAGCTCCAAGTCCAAAATTTCATCTAAATATCATCAGTTTTGAAAGTCTCATATCTTGTATTTTAAAGCCATCTAAATCAGGTATGATTGAGACTTGGGGTATAATCCATCCTAGAGCAAAGTCATTCTTCATTTGTGAATCTGTGAAACTAAAAAACAAGTTATCTTCTTCAAAAATGCCATGGTGGAACATTGAATAGGCATTCTAATTCCAAAAGGAAAAAAACTGGAAGGGATAAAGAGGTTACTGGTCCCAAGCAAGTTTGAAATCCAGCAAGGAAGTTTCCACTAGGTTTCAAGACATGAGAATAATCCTCTGTGGCTCAAGGCTCTACCCCTTGGGCGCACAACAGCTCTGTCCTCTGCCTCTGTGCCTGCTGCCTCTTCCTCAGCCCCACTGGCTTCTGCACCATTCATGTCAGACTCGGCCTCTGCACTGGCAACATCAGACCCACAAGCCCAGGTGGCCTCTGTTCACAGCAGTTTTATCATTGGAGTTATTCTTTCTTTTTCTTGAAGGACAGCATATGTTTGTAGCCAAGTAGTTCTGTTAGTTCACTCCTGTTTGTACAGTCCTAGAAAACTGACAGCCTTCCTTTATTTCATCTCTTCTCTGTCTCCTTCAGTTCAAGCTGGCGGTATTTCTGCTGATACAACATTCTTGCAAACCTCATGAATCTCCTTTATATGTCACAGAGATACATGCCACTAAACAAGAAGGTCCTTCTCAGATCTTTTCTGAAACACCTATCCTATTCCGGGAGTCTACCTGAGATGGCAGGAATCACATATCCAATCTTTTCGGCAAATGTTTTCTTTGGCCCTCTCTATAGAACACACTTTTTCAACAGTCAATAGCTTAATTTTAACATCTTTTGCAATCTGGATAGATCAAGAATATCCCAGATCATCCAGTCCTGGTTCCTTTTTTCTTAACATTTCTCCCTCAACTTCTTCCTTTCATCTTACATTTTGCTACAGGCAGTAAGGAGAAACCAGGTTTCATTTTCATTTTCAACACTACTTGAAAGCTACTTGGCAAAATACTCAGTTCTGTTGCTTGCAAGTTCTGCATTCCACTCAGCAGCAGAGGGCAATTGATCTGCTTTCTTCCACGTAATAGCAAGGATCACCTTACCTCTAATTTCCAAATATGGCTTTCTCATTTATTTCTAAGACCTCTCCAGCAATGTCTGTAAATTTTATATTACTATCAACACTCTGTTCAAAGTGATCTAGGCTTTTTCTATCATATGCCTCAAAATTCTTCCAGTTTCTACCCATTAGCCAATTCCAAAGCACTTCCATAATTTCAGATATTTGTTATAGTAGCATGCCACTTTCTGGTACTAAAATCTGTGTTAGTTTCCCAGGGCTGCCATAACAAATTACCACATACTCCATGGTTTAAAATAACATATATTTAATTTCTCACAATTCTGGAGATGAGAAGTCTGAAATCAAGGTGTTGACAGAGCCATACTTCCTCTGAATACTGTAGGGGACTTTCCTTCTTTGCCTTTTCCAGCTCCTTGTGGCTCCAGGAGTTCCTTGGCTTAGGGCTGCATAATTCTAATCTTTGCTTCCATCTTCACGTGCCCTTCTCCTCTGTGTCCCTCATGTTTTCTTTTAAAAGGACAAGTCATTGAACTTAGACCCCACCTTAATCCATGATGATCTCATCTTAAAGTGTTTTATCTGCAAAGTTCCTTTTTCCAAAAATTGTCACATTTATAAGGACCGAGGCATAAACATGTTTGTTTGTTTAATAAGCAGAAGGGCCACATTTTAAACCACTACACATGTTTTTCAATTAAACACATTTAATTTGGAAGTCATATTGAGGGCAAAGACTATGTTTCCTTTTCAACTTTGTGTCTCCATGTATTTTTCAGCATCTCTGCACCCAGTGAATACTTAATAATTATGTAAGAATCAAAAGTGTATTTTGAAACAATATTCAAAGTTTTCTAGAAGTTTGCTAAATAAATTAAACTAATTTTTAAAAATTAACACATTTTGTATCAGAAGAACACCATGGTTTCATGGTATTTAAACTATGAGTCCAGATTCTGATTACAAAATAGGTCACTGTCCTGTTTAGCAAAATTCTAATTGTATGAAAAAGAAACAGCTTGTATATGAGGTTAAATATGTGAATACAATACAAAAAATTTGGCTCTAACTATTGGTAATGATAGATAAATATTGCTTTACAAGTCTACATTGAAATTAGGTCAATTTACCACCGTGGTCAATTACATAGTCAAATACATTCTTGATGGGACTTGTGTAATGGGCCATCATTCTTTCAAGAACAAAATTGTTTCCTATTCCTGTGATTTGATAATAAGTAATAAACATGTAATATATCAATTTACAAAGTCAATTACATAATCAAGAAGAGTGCCAACAGCAATAACCAAAACACTCTGTACTGTATTTACTTTCATATTCTCCACCTTCCCTAAGGCACCAGGCCTGGCATTTTTCCTACTTTCTCAATTTTCTTTGCATAATTTTCCACTTGGTGGACTGCCATTGTCAACAGTAACACTCTTCAACTTTTGCAGGCTTGGTAAGAGCAGTTGAAGAGATGAGAACTGTGTTTAATTAAATCCTGGTTGTCAAATGTAAATGCAAAAGTGCTTAATTATTCAACATTGCTAGTGACAAAAGTCAGAAAAAGGCTCCAGAAGAAGTTTGGTATATCATGATCCTTTAGATACAATCCTGAAAAATATCAATTTCCTCTTTACCTCCTTTAAATGAAAAAAAAAGTTGTTAAAGGAAAGCAGATGAACACATAAATAACTTGTAAAATACCTCGCTGAATAACTCCAGCCACTGAAAAAGACACATATAGAAATGGATTATGTGGTCTTAAAATTATGTGTAGGCTATGTTTCATGAAAACATCTACAGGCTTTGTGATTCATGTATATTTAAGGGGCATCTTTAAGTAAAAGCAAAAGAGGAAAGGAAGGTAGAATTTGGGGACAAGAAACAACTCCATTTTAAATTTTGATTTTTTGCTTCTTTCAAAACTTGTTTTAGTTTTCATGGCATCATTTAAATATTACAGATTTAAAAGTGCTTGGGATTAATTAGTTCAATAAATGTAATGTAATTTTAGTCACAATACTAACTCCTAAGGTGTTTTTGAGTAAATATGAGTCAAACTCCTCTCTAGAAGAATACCTACCACGTTATTTTTTAAATATAAGCACAAATATATTAGGCATCTACAATAGGCTTACAACCCTATTCCTTAAATATGCATGTAAATATAAATGAGGTAAAGTTCTTTGGGTAAATGCTCACATTTTACACAGCATTGCACATGAACTCTTTGTTTCTTTAACTGATTCGTTTTTATTACAATATTGATGATAACATTTGGATAAGGTGGCACGTTAAGTTTTACCATAGAATAGCTAAACAGAAATAGATTAAATTTTATACAGATGTGGTTATCCCCAGATGTGCATATAGGAAAAACTTAGTTTTGTCTCTGGGTATTTATTCACCATATAAATCTGCTAGCACATTCTTATCTGTTATGTAAATAAGATGTGGAATTCCAATAGTGTATCAGTGTTCTACAGCAGATGGTACACTGAGATTTACCACACCATTACATTTAATGGGTTTGAATTCATTTGGATTTCTTGATGTTCTTTCTGTCCTTCTCATAGCAGCAATGCTGCCAATGTTCCTGATTATATATGATTTGAGAGAGTGCTTAAAGAAGAAAAACTCCTTTATCTTAGAAATATGAGTATTTTATGTCAAAGTTTAAAGTGTGTATGTATTGCATTTCAGAGGATTTATATGCCCTATGAGGAAAAGATAGTTAATGAATATTCAACATAATACTAGCAGTCATTACACTCAAAGATATTTTATAAAATAGGAATACTCAATTAACTATTGTAGTGCTAGTAGGGAGTGTTCATTTGAAAAACCAAAAGAAATTTTCAGCCTAGTTCATCATGGATGAAGTTTTTAAAAAACTTTAATATAAAAATACAAAGACTCAAGAAGGCACACATCTTAGTCATAACAAGGCAAGCTATTCATGACTATTTCAGTTAACAAAAATTTATAGAGTATTTAGCTCACTAATTACTCAAGAATAATGAATAATATCCCTAAATGAGTTGGATCTATAAAGGGTCAGACCTCAACGATAATTGAAAATGACAACATGAGCCATATGAGTATTTTTGTTTCTAAACTTGTGCTATTTAGAAGCAAAGTGAGTGCTGGTGTAGCATTCATCAGTCAGTTACAGAAATTACTGTGGATGAACATAGACTGGAACAAGAATAAGAAATTCAATGTTAAAAACATAACCTATATTTTAAAATCATTTTGTCTCAAAGGGTAGCCAACAAAACACCAGCATCAAAATTACTTCTAAAATGTTAAAAATAGAGATGCCTGGGACTTATCCCAGATTCACTAAATCCAAAATCTATGGGGCTATAACCTATGTAGGAAAACGTTTAAAAAGATCCTCTGCCATGATATTTATTATGCACATCCTGATATGTATATGTATATGGCAGGCCAAAATTCAAATTCAATATCTAAAGCAGATTTCTTGGGTTTAAATTGGGCTCCTTTACTTACCAGTTCTGTGACCCTGGTCTCATTACTTATCCTCTCCATATCTGAGTTCTTTCAACTCTAAATGAGGCTAACATACCTACATCACAGAATAATTATAAAGATTGAGTTAATATTTATAAAGCGACTAGTACCTAGTACATGTAAACACTAACAATATAGGAGTAAATAAAATGTCTCCTTAACAAAGGAGATGAAATATCTCTACAAAGAAAACTACAAGTCACTGAGGAAATAAACTGTATATGACACAAATTGTAAAACATCCCATGCCTAGGGATTGGAAAAATCAATATTAAAATGATCATATTGCCCAAAGCAATTTACAGATTCAAATCACTTTCTCTCAAATAACCATCATTTTTCACAGAATTAGAGAAAAACACTTCAAAAATTCATAAGAAACCAACAAAGAATCAGAATAGCCAAAGCAATCCTAAGCAAAAAGAACAAATCTGGAGACATCACATTACCTGACTTGAAATTATACTACAAGGCTATAGTAACCCAAAGAGTATGATACTGGTAGAAAATTGACACACAGAGCAAGCGAAAAGAATAGAAAACCTAGAAATAAAGCCAGTTGCCTATAACAAACTGATATTCAACAAAGTCAACAAAAATAAATAATGGGAAAAGGACACCCTGTTCAATAAATGGTGCTAATAAAATTGGATAGCCACATGCAGAAGAATGAGACTAGACTCCTGTCTCTCACCATACACAAAAGACTCAAGATGGACTCAAGACTTAAATGTAAGAAATACAACTATGAAAATCCTAGAAAAGACATAGGAAAAACTTTTCTGAACATTGGCCAAAGGAAAAAATTTATGACTAAGACCTCAAAAGTAATTTCAACAAAAACAACAATAGAGAAATAGGACTTAATTAAACTAAAAATGTTGACACACAGCAAAAGAAATACCCAACAGGAGAAAAAGACAATCTACAGAATGGGAGAAGATATTTTCAAACTATGTATCTGACAAAGGACTAATATCCAGAATCTACAAGGAATTCAAACAGAACAACAAGAAAAAAATCAACCCCATTAAAAAGTCTGCAAAGGACAGGCATTTCTCAAAAGAAGACATGCAAGAGGCCAACGAATCTCATTTATATGAATAAATCCTCAATATGACTAATCATCAGAGAAATGCACATTGAAACCGCAATGAAATACCATCTCACATTAGTCAGAACGGCCATTATTGAAAAGTCAAAAACCAACAGATGTTGGCGAGGATACGGAGAAAAGGGAATACTTTCATGCTGTTGGTGGGAATGTAAATTGTAAAACCTTTATGGAAAACAGTATGGAGATTTCTCAAGGAACTAAAAAGACACCTACCATTTGATGCAGGAATCCCACTACTATGAATCTACCCAAAGGAGAAGAAACCACCATATTGAAAAGACACCTGCACTTATATGTTTATCACAGCACTATTCATAAAAGCAAAGTCATAGAATCAACCTGTTTCCATTAATAAATGATTGGAGAAAGTAAACAAGGTGATATACACCATAAAGTATTATTCAACCACAAAAAAAAGATGAAATAATGTCTTTTGCAGCACCATCTACCTATGGAGCTGGAGCAATATCCTAAGTGAAATAACCCAGAAACAGAAAATAATAATACCGCATGTTATCACGTATAAGTGAGACGGAAACAATGGGTGCACATGGTCTAATGATGGGAAGAATGGAAACTGAAGATTCTAAAAAGAAGAAGGATGGAAAGAGAGTGAGGGCTGAAAAATTACATATTAAGTATAATTTTTACTATGTGGGTGATGGGTACATTAGAAGCCCAAACCTCACCATTATACAATATATCTGTGTAACAAACCTGCACATCCATCCTCAAACCTATAATTTAAAAAATTAAAAATAAAATAAAAAATACAAATGTCTATTGGAGCTGCAAGATCATAGTTAAAATACCATATTTTCTATTAAAACAAACAAACAAAAACTTCCTAGAAATTATCCAAACCCTGAATGTAACACAAACTATTTTTCCTGATTTGAAAACAATGGAAACCAAAGCGCGTTCCAATTGTTTTTGCTTTCTTCTTTATTATAATGTTATAATAAATATTTTTTTAATATTATTAGACTCAGCTTCCAGTCATACTCTGAATAAAACATCCTTTCAAACTTTTTCAGTCATGAAGTATATCAACTCTGGTGACATACACATTCTCATGAATGGTTAACATGATTTTCATAGAATAAGATGAGATTAAACTGTCTTGGTGCATGCTACTTTCAGCAAATCATGTCAGTAATACAGTATGACAGTAACCTTACAGTGACACTGTAGACACAGTATTCCAGGCACTTTCTTTTCAGTTCATTTGTGGGATATTGGACTCATTTGGCAGTAGTACTGAAGTAACATTCATTTATAGGCACTTCAGGGGCATCCACACAACATCTTATAATTGCACTGCAATAGCCTGCCATTGCCATGTGTTTATCAATTTTCAGTTCTTAGAAGACTTTTCAATTATTATCTGTAAACTTGTTAAATTTACAGTCATTTGTCAACATTTGGAACCAGAAAAGATGAGTGCTAAAGACAGGCGAACATGACTGTATTTAATTTGACTAATAACTGGCTTTTTACCTAATGACAATTAATTCCAAAAAATAAACCCCAATTTTAATACATCATGATGTCATCATTTTACTCATTCTAATATCAAAATCTTAAATTTTACACATATCTCATCAGAATCAGTTGACAAGCTTTTCTATATTGAAGGCAATATTTCTGGGAAGTCCATAATTGTACTTTCAGCATTATGCACACAAGCTTCCAGTAAGTCTAATTACTTCTTCAAATTGGCCTGAAAAGCATTTAGACAGTAGGGCTTTCCGTTGGCCCAGAAGTCATTTGATCTCTTTATGACTTCCCTAAGCTAGCAGCAGCCATTTCAGATTGGCTCTGACTGTGAAACAGGCAATGGTACATCTGTTTTTTGGTTTGTTTTTTAATGGGAAAAACACTTTCTAAGAAGGCAAACTTCATGTCCTTACTTATGCAAGAGTTATGTGTAACCCTTTTAAGATATGTAAATGGATGTACCTGTGGAAAAAAAGGTTCATCTGAATCTAATTCTGAAACTAGAAGAATGTACCCAGGTCATTTTATTATTTATTTTGATATATATATGTGTGTATATATACACACAATAGTATTTTTATTTTACACACACACACACACGCACACGTGTGTGTGTATATATGTATATGTGTGTATATATACACATGTGTATATATGTGTATGTATACACATGTGTATATATGTGTATGTATACACATGTGTATATGTGTATGTATACACATGTGTATATATGTGTATGTATACACATGTGTATATGTGTGTGTATACACATGTGTATATGTGTGTGTGTATACACATGTGTATATATGTGTGTGTATACATATATACACACACATACGTGTGCGTGTGTGTGTAAAATAAAAATACTGTCAAGTTGGTTCAGGCTGACTTTAATATTTTACATATACAATTTAACAATAATTTGGAAAGTGTTCAAATCTTACATTTTAAGTAGTGATAAATAAAACTGAAATGTGTCCTCTGTGATATGATCTTTACCTTCTTGGAGGTTACAAAATATAGCCACCCAATGTTTTTAAATTGGCATATTAATACTTTAATATAAATATAAATGCAAATGCTTTTGCATTGCAGTTACTTGGAAAAGCCTTCAAAAAATAATTTACTATATACCTTAATCTCAGGCAAAATTAAGACTAACATACTCTTATGAAACTAAACGTGGTACGGTAATAAAATCCTAGAGTCATTTACAAAAAATGTTTTTTGTTTTTGTTTTTGTTTTTGTTTTGAGACGGAGTCTTGGTCTGTCGCCCAGGCTGGGGTGCAGTGGCACAATCTCGGCTCACTGCAACCTCAACCTCCTGGGTTCACGCCATTCTCCTGCCTCAGCCTCGCGAGTAGCTGGGACTATAGGCGCTGGCCACTACGCCTGGCTAATTTTTTGTATTCTTTAGTAGAGACGGGGTTTCACGGTGTTAGCCAGCATGGTCTCGATCTCCTGACCTCGTGATCCGCCCGCCTCGGCCTCCCAAAGTGCTGGGATTACAGGCCTGAGCCACCGCACCCGGTCAAAAAACGTTTTCATACATTCAATCTTTTCCCAATCTCACCATTTGAGAAAATGTTAATTTATCATACAATTTGTGACAAACACATAAAGAGAGATTTATTATCAACTGTAAAATCTATTGTAATTGAAATATGATGTAATAATTTTGATAACTGTTCAAGTATTTTGAAGCTATCACTGAACCAACTGGTAATAATAAATCAATTTAAATGCTAAATATAGTATTTTTCCTTATCTATAAGATTCACTGATAGTATTAAAAAATTGGAAAATACAGAAAATTTTAGATTATTTAACATTACATGGAATTTGGAATCGATGCTGGATGTATTTATGTCATAACATTTGAAGTACCTATAGATATAGACACTTAATCTATATCTATACATACTTAAATATTCATGACCCAGCTACTATATGTGTATTTGTGTATATATAATAACACACACACAAAAGTGTTTGACTTTTTAAATTTTTTAAAGTTAAAAGAGACCTCAAAATACCTTATATAGGCTGGGTGCGGTGGCTCAAGCCTGTAATCCCAGCACTTTGGGAGGGCGAGACGGGCGGATCACAAGGTCAGGAGATCGAGACCATCCTGGCTAACACCGTGAAACCCCATCTCTACTAAAAAATACAAAAAACTAGCCGGGCGAGGTGGCAGGCGCCTGTAGTCCAAGCTACTCGGGAGGCTGAGGCAGGAGTATGGCGTGAACCCGGGAGGCAGAGCTTGCAGTGAGCTGAGATCCAGCCACTGCACTCCAGCCTGGGGGACAGAGCGAGATCCCGTCTCAAAAAAAAAAAAAAAAAAAAAAATACCTTATATAATGACAATAATAACTCAGTGAAAATCAACATAAAGATGTGTTAAGAAATTAATGTTTTTCTCTGATATTTCCAACTTAGAAATGAAAATATTTAATTTGATATCTGACAGGAGCATCATATACACAAACCTTCTATATTCCTGACAACCATCTTTGACTTCTGTATATTCTCTCTACTTCACGTCTAACCAACTTCCAGATCATGCAAATATCATCTGATTTACTTAACAAATAATTATTGAACATCCACTATATTCCAGACACTCTATATAGATGCTAAGACTACAATAATAAAAAACCAAAAGTTATGACTTCTTCCCTTATAGGACTTATAGATGGCACAGGCATCAAAGCAGAAAAATACATAAATCTAACTTCAACCTGTGTTATGTGCTATGAAGAAAGTTATAATCATCTATAGTGAGGGGACCTTAACTGTCTGAAAAATTCAAACAGTTATCCATGAAGAAATATTATTTGAGCCCATCTGAGGAATGAGTTAAAATGAATCAGGAGCAGAGAACTGACTCATTCCAGGCCCCAAATCCCTGAGGACAAGGGAGGGAAAAGTCTATGCTGGTCAACACAGAGAGTGAAGAGGAGAATAGTATGAGATGAGGAAGAAGTTAGGTAAGAAGAACCTTTAGAGTAGGAGGTTTTTTAAGAGCACTCTAGCTTCTGTGGACAGAATAAATTAGTGGGAGACAAAAGTATACACAGTAAGAACAATTAAGACACCACAGCTGCAGTCCAGGCAGAAAGCAACAATGACTTGGAGTAAGATAGTGAGGGCAATGGAAATGGAGAAGATAAAATTGAGAGATACTTAAAAGGAAGAATCAAAATTACTTGGTAGAGTTGGATGTAGGGAATGAGGAAAAAAGAGATATCAAGGATGATTTCTGAATTTCTGAGATGCATAATTAGATGGGTAGCACTACCATTCATCGAGATACAGCAATATAGAGTAGGACTCAGAAAAGGAAGGAGAAAATCTACTGCAGCCATGAGTAAACTGAGTTTAAAATTCTTTGGAGATATAGAAGTAGAAATGTCAAGGAAGCAAGTATAGAGACACAATGATTATAAGTAAAATAGGGGCCTGATTTTTAAATTTTTAACACCAAAAATTCAAAGATAGTAATTGAAATCATGAATTTGAGTAGTAATCACTATGAGGACCTTAATGGATGGAAAACAAGGGTTTCTCAAAGTAATTTGTTGTGAATATTGGGAATACAAATAAAGTGAATCAGACACATCATAGTTTCCAGAGAATATTACACAGAATCACCTAAAAATTGTTGATCTATGAAGAGACTTGAGTTATTGTCAAATATGACAATAATGTACATTTTTCCCAGAAGATAGAGTACTACAAAATAATTTAAACATAGTACAAGCCTGTAGACAGAGAAACCTATTAGGAGCAATAAGAATTATAAAGGACTACTTACGCGGTTCTGTGAACAATACAGATCCTTCCAGATTTATATTATTAGTACATGTATAACTGGAATAGTAGTTGTAAAATACGGCTCAATTTAATCTCTCATCAATAAGCCAATCTCTTGCTCTCATACTCTGTCTACAATTAAGTAGTAGCTTTATGGTGTAAAGAGGTAGGAGGATGTTACATAGAGCAAATAAAAGAGATTCTTGATCCTTTTGTACTGAAAAATCTTAAGAGTAGGATTAATAAAAGACACAAGAATAGAAAGAGCGTGGGACAGGTAGATCCTGATCTTCTCTTTCTGTGTTTAGCCCAGAGAAAGAGAAAGGAAAGTGTATTAAAAAGTTGAGAGAAACAAACAAACAAAAAAAAGATGAACAGTTTTGCTCAATGTAAGTTTTAAGATTTAAAAACGTTTCCTTTAATGTTAGCTTCTTGTTACCCCTAATTCTTACTCCCAAATCCTGTCCCTACATGAATTTGGAGAGCAACTCCATGGCAAGTGAACTTGGCACCTCAGTGGTTAAGGAGTTAAATAACTAATGTTTAACTGTCTTAAACTGTCCTTCCTATGTCGTAAGGATGTGACTCAGAGGTTTTCACAGTCTCCTTGGGATTGGGTGCACAGTATGGAGTTGGAGCTTTCCAAGGTCGCTGAGGAGACTGAGGAGTGGACATCTTGTTGGGGTCTAGATGAAAGGTATGGTGAAGCATTGGAAAGGGCTTTTTCACCTATGCATGCTGATAGAAGGTCGGGTAACCTGAAGATACAGACCAGGTTCTGACGAAGCCTGCAGAGCCCAGATCACATGCAACACAGAAGCCAAAATAAGCAACCAGGTGAGCACTGAATTGGCAGTCCAGCTGGACACATACTAGTGGGGAGAAGGCTAAAGCAGTCAGAAAAGACTGCAGTGATTAACAGCAACACAAGTGAAACCTTTTTTTTCATTTTTCACTAGTACGAAGTCCCTCTCATACATCAGATATCATCTTGGATAAGAAAAGGAGGAAAGTGAAATGAGAAAAGTGAAGAAAGTATTTTGCTCAAGTGACTATTTTCATTATAGAATTAAGCAAAGACTTTTTTTTTTAATTTTTGATTTTTGTGAGTACATAATAGCTGTATTTTTTCCCTATCCTGAGGTTCAAGAGGCTCAAGAGGAAGGTCATGTAACTTAAACACATAATAAAGAAGTTACTTTTTTTATACATCTGAGGATAATGCAAATAAATTTAAGCCTCTATATAAAGTTCTTAAAACCTGTATCTAACTTGCTTATAAGAAGTTTGAACCATTTTCAGTCCTTTTGATAACAGCACACTTCATCATCATTCCTCACTTTCAGTATTTTTGTTATAAAATTTTATTAAGTTCAGTTTGGACATTGAAACACTAGAGCAGTATCATAAATTATGTGGTATCATGTATTCCAATAAGATGTGATACCATTAGATAAGAAGTGCAGTGCATAAACCAATTCATGTAATATATTATTGTCATTTATTTAAGCATTTTAATCTGGATTAAAATTGGCAAATTTAAGAAGGAGTTCAAAACTAGGATGTAAAAACCTGCACCTATTGATGAAACCATTGTTAATGTTTTAATCTTTATTAGCTTGAGATAAAAATGTGAGTTTTAGATTTGTAACATCAGTAACCTGTAAAAATTCATGTGCGTGTGGGTATCTATCATCTATACATATAATACTTAAAACTATAGATAAAAAATAAACTTCATGTAATCTTTACAGTATGCAATTTTTCTTCTGGGCATTATAGGCTTTATTTAGTCCATTTCATGCACTATGATTTTAGAATACTATCCAAATACATGTATTAATGAACTAACTACTCTACATTATTAAACAGCTATATATGTGAACACAAAGGTTGGAATAAGAAAGAAATACGGTTATTTTTAATAAAATAGTTCAAGACATCACCATATTCTATGTTCTAATTAGGTGCTATTGTGGATTTGAATTTTCTTAAAAGCTCGAAAATAAAGTATTTTTGAAGCTAATTAACTTCAGTAGTTTCCTAGAGACAAGATGTCTTATTCCTTCTGTTCAGCAGGTATGTGCATGTCTTAGGCAAGAATAAGACAATTTAGCTGAGGTTGTATTTGATTAGATTGATTAAATATGCATTTTATTCTGTAAAGACAAATTTTATGTATATTAGTTGGACAACTATTTCTAAAATCTTTGAGCTTTTCTTTATTTCATGCTGTCTGCTCATGTCTGCCATGGTTTCGAACAAAGAAACAAGCTGTTTTCCAGAAAATATGAATATATTTCCAAAACGTGTTTTTTACCTCATCTATGATATTTTATACCAATGGAGTCAATGCATTGCCCATTTCACTGCGAGTAGAAAAAAAATTTCTATGTTCACTTTTTGTCTGAAAAATACCAGTGTGAAGACTATATATTTGCTTTTGTTTTTAAATTAGGAAAAGAGTAAATTATTTTGAAGTAATAATTGCAGGTAATGCTCAAAGCCAAGCATTGTTTCAAGAGCTTCAAATGCAGTAATTCATTTAATAGTCATAGAAAACCTACAAGACAGTTATTATTATCTACATTTTATAGCTAAGGAAATGTGGGCACAAAGAGTCTGACTTTCTTGGTCAAGGTACATAATTACAAAGGAGTCAAACTGAGATTTTTAATCCAAGCATTTAACCACTAATCCATATAGTCTCTGTTGGTGTTCTATTACATTTAAGTACCTCCAGACACTCAGAAACCTCCCTCTATATTTTTACAAACTATGCCAACTCAGCTGCCAGTACTTGTCATTTGCACTTCTTCAATATCTCTCCCTTTAATAGCTATGCTGTATTTTGTGTTCTAATTTGTGCTGTCATCTCATTTTGCCTTTTTTTTTTTCATAACATCTTCAGTGTCTTCCACTTCCAATCCCATTTATACACATACATCAGAATAAACATTCTGGCATCCCTTAGTAATGGAAACATTCAAACTAGGAATCAAAGAAAACTTCCCCAGCCTGATAAATGACATTTACAAAAACAATAACTATCATCATAATTAATGGTGAAAGACATGACTATGATGTTCTCCATTGCTACTTTTGTTCAATGCTTTACTAAAAGTTTAGCCAGGACAATTAAGCAAGAAAATTAAATAAAATTTTTCTATATTGGAAAAAAAGAAAGAAAAATATTTCTATTTGCAGATGACATAATATTTACATAAAATCCTGAGAAAAGCACTAAAAAAACTATTAACTAATAAATGAGTTCAGCAAGGTTTCAAGATACAAGATCAATACACAAAAATTGCATTTCTTTATACTTACAATGAATAATCTAAACATGAAAATCAGACAATAATTCCACTGGAAATACTATCAAAAATATAAAATACATAGGAAAATTTTAACAAAAGAAATGGTAAACCTATCACCTGGAAACAACAAAACATTGTGTATACAAAAAAATGAATTTTATATATCAAATTGGTGAATAATATGGTATGTGAATTATATCTCCATAAAGTTTATAGATAGAAGATAGATAGATAGATAGATTGATAGATAGATAGATAACTTTTTTGAAGTACTCCCTTCTCAGAATCCTTCAAGTGCTCTCTCTAGTCTACAAATTAGAGACAAAATGCCTGTGCATAAACTGAAGGCTTTTGTGATTGGCCTTTACGTTTTTTTTTTCCTTTCTCGCTCCATTAATGATGCATTACAACTAATTACGCCTGTTGCTTATATTGTCTCTGTATTTTCTCTTTGTCCTGCCTTCTCTACTCAAGAAATACCTATCTCTCCATATTTCCATGTAAATCTTTCCTAACTTTTAGTCCTCATCCACTATGCCATCTGTCCTCTGAAAGAAATGATTCTCTTCTGCTGTACCCAACTTCTCCCATCTCTGAACCTTCATAAAACTCTACTTCTGTATCTCTCTCATATCACTGTTCACTTTCTATTTTCCAGCATGGTTGAATCAACATTACAAAAATTCCTTGAGGGTGGGATTCCTATCTTATTTATTTATTTATTTTATTTTTGAGACAGAGTCTCACCCTGTCGCCCGGCTGGAGTGCAGTGGCGTGATCTTGGCTCACTGCAACCTCTGACTCCCTGGTTCAAGAGATTCTCCTGCCTCAGCCTCCTGAGTAGCTAGGATTACAGGCACACACCACCACACCTGGCTAATTTTTGTATTTTTAGTAGAGACGGGGTTTCACCATGTTGGCCAGGATGGTCTCGATCTCCTGACCTCCTGATCTGCCTGCCTCAGCCTCCCAAAGTGCTGGGATTACAGGCGTGAGTCACTGTGCCCAGCCTACTTTATTTATTTTTTTCACTTCCTCCAAAACTAGTACAATAGCCTGCATGTAACTGGTGGTCAATAAACA
The DNA here is from genome assembly GCF_007565055.1 of Rhinopithecus roxellana. Classification (NCBI taxonomy): domain Eukaryota; kingdom Metazoa; phylum Chordata; class Mammalia; order Primates; family Cercopithecidae; genus Rhinopithecus; species Rhinopithecus roxellana. Next base: position 110,511,167 of record NC_044549.1, on the reverse strand, counting down.
CTTTAAATGAGTTAATTATTTATTCAAGAAAGAGAACATGAATAAATGGAAATAAATAATTCAACGAATGAATGAATCTTACTTTTTCTCTAAGCTTTTTAACAAAGCATCTGGGTTCTTATTTGCAAATAACAGAATCTGGTATGATTAATTTAGACAAAAATTTTTAAGTATATAATCTCACAGAATCTCTGAAAGGGCTAGAGAGCCCTAATTCTCTTTATCAGGAACAAAGCAAAAGCATACTGCAGATGTTGATGTAGGGAAAATGCTACTGGTCCCTACCATCTGATCAGCACTCATGAGAGGCAAGACAGGATCACAAAACTCTGTTAATGTCACCCTTCAACTGCAAACAAGTTTTAGCTGGAATCTACAAATTAATATGTGTACCTTCCTAGAATCCACGTTGAATACCTCTCCTTTCAGAATCTATTGCTTATGGAAAGTCAAATATGTTTAGCAAGGCATGAAACAACTGGAGTCATTCATCAGTGGTCACAGAGTCACATTTAAGCAAAACTTTAACAGTTTCATAGACTTTATATTTATTATTCTGAATAAGCGTTACTCTCATGAAGATGAACTGGTGGTTGAAGGCTTGTAATTCCCCTCCAGCTGGGTACACTGTCATTAGCCATGATGAAAATGTCTCTGGGTTTCCATGTAAGTGCACATTGCCCACCTTACAAAGTAATACCCCTTAGAAATGAGAATTCATTTTTTGCAATCAACAAGTATTTTTGTTGTTCAGATATGTCCAATATTGCCTTGGCAGTTATAGTCCAACAAAGAATTTATAGGAAAAATATCACAGGTAAAGTTGACAAGAACCAGGATAATTTTAATGAAAAAACAATGAAATTATTTTTAAAAATTCACTGAGGACTTTCATTTTTTTAGCCTAATTATTTTTCATTATGGTTAAAATCAGATTCTGGAGCCAGCAACAAAAGTAAAAAAATCTAGTAAAATATATTGACAAAAATATTAGGCTTTTTTTTTTTTTTAATTGAGAAACTCTAGAAATGCTCTGTTTCTCCTCCCAGCACCCACAGCCGTCTATCCTGTCCCACAATTCAACCTGAAAATAGATTAAGCAGCTGAGTTTGTGGAAAGTATGTTTGCTCTACGCTAAGAATCCTTGTGAGACACTATGGTGACACCCCTGACACTTCGAAGAGTACTACAGATGGTTCTTACGCGTCAGCAGGGCAACCAGGCTGAGAATTCGCAATTTCTTTGTAACCCCAACTTCTTCATAGAAATCGGTATTTGGCCAAAAAGCAGAAAAGACTTTAAACAGCTTTTTTTTTTTTTTTTTTTTTTTTTTTGTCAATAGTGCTCAGAACATATAGGGTGCTCTATATTTCAAAAGAAAATCTACAACTTTAAAAACCTATAAATTGAAATGTTTTAACCTGATCGTTGATGTTTTAATTATGCTATAAAAATTTAAGATGAGCAGAACTCCGGTACATTTTAAATAATGGATTTTTTCTTTTTAGAAAAGTATGGAAAGCATGAAAGTTCTTGAGTTGATGCGTCTTTTCTTGATAATCTGTTTAAAATTTTACATTTTTTTCTATATCTCTGCATCTCATCTATTCATTATATAGTTACAGTATGTAAACTTCCATGTCTTTATAGGCCCCAACATTCACTCAACCAGACCGAGCGCATGCCAAGCTATCCTTGGGTTTCAGTGCTGACTTTGTGAACCAATGGACTGAGAGAGGTGACAATTCAAGTTAAAAATGAGTGCAGTAAATTCCTCAAGGATCTAGAACTAGATGTACCATATGACCCAGCCATCCCACTACTGGGTATATACCCAAAGGATTATAAATCATGCTGCTATAAAGACACATGCACATGTATGTTTATTGCGACACTATTCACAATAGCAAAGACTTGGAATCAACCCAAATGTCCATCTGTGACAGACTGGATTAAGAAAATGTGGCACATATACACCATGGAATACTATGCAGCCATAAAAAAGGATGAGTTTGCATCCTTTGTAGGGACATGGATGCAGCTGGAGACCATCATTCTTAGCAAACTATCACAAGAACAGAAAACCAAACACCGTATGTTCTCACTCACAGGTGGGAACTGAACAATGAGATCACTTAGACTCGGGAAGGGGCCTATCATGGGGAGGGGGGAGGGGGGAGGGATTGCATTGGGAGTTATACCTGATATAAATGACGAATTGATGGGTGCTGACGAGTTGATGGGTGCAGCACACCAACATGGCACAAGTATACATATGTAACAAACCTGCACGCTATGCACATGTACCCTAGAACTTAAAGTATAATAATAAAAAAAAAGATTAAAAAAAAATGAGTGCAGTAAACGTTAAGCAATATCACTTGCCAGTCATAAAATGAGGAGAAAAATAGTGTGACAAAGATAACCCTCAGTAGAAGGAACCAAATTATCTGATTGTAGTATTATCAGTCTTAGAAAAAGTCCTGATTTAGTTTTCTTTTCATGAGTATCTGATGAAATTTTATACAATTACTTAAGCAAGTCAGATGGATATGCTAGTCTTTTACTTAAAAGTGTAAAGACTGGAAAACTCCAAGAACTTGAAATACCAAAGCCTGAGTTTGGTGGAACTGGCAGTGTGGGTCAATCATTTAATTACTATTGAGTCTCAGTTTTCTTAACTCTAAAATAGAAAAACTACCTCATACATCATACGGTTGTTGTAGATACTAATTAAATGAGATACATTTAAAGGATCTAAGAGACTGCCTGGTCTATAATAGGCAATAGATAATTGGTAGCTATAATTACTTACTTAAGCATAGTACAATTTACATATCAAATATATTTGTAATTATCTTTATTTTGTTCTGTATAATAGTTTCCTATGAATAATTTATAGAAATAGCACTGGCATTATTTTCAGCATTGAACAGGTGGGAAAACTGAGACAAAATGAAGTTAAGTGATTTAACTAAGAAGAGCAGGAAAGGCAGAGCTACAATTATTTTATTTTACAAGTACACTCTTTCTATTAATTGGGTGGGTGGCATATACAAAGGAAAGAAACAGCCAAATTATAATTGACATCAGGGAGAAATTAACAAGGTAAGAGAGGATAATTTCATTTTTAACCCACGAAGCTTTAAGACACCATTTTTCTTTATAAAATCATAGACTTCATGAGTATGAAAAGGTATTCATTTTTGGCTACCCATGATATCCCTTGCCCCCTATATCCATTCTTAATTTTTTTTGGAAAGAATTTTTGGCTAATCATACAGCCACACAGAACAATACTTTATCTTCCAGCTTTGCTTGAAGTCTAGTGTAACCATGTGATAAAATTCTGGCCAATGGAATATATCAGAAAAGGTGTGTGCAAATTTTGGCTATTCCTTTAAAATAAGGGAACTGGCTTTCCATTTCTCTTATAACTCATCTGGCTGGCTAGAATGTAGCCATGACCACAGGAGCTGGAACAGCCTTCTTGGACCATAAGATGGAAGTTGTCTGTTGAGGATAGCAGAGCAACTAGAGAGAACTTAAGTCTCTGAAAACTTTGATGATTAGAAGCCACCACATCAGCTTAGAATTGTATATGAAAGAAAAATAAACTTATATCTCATTTAAAGATAGAATTATATTTTAATGAAGGACAACTCATTTATTCTACTGTTGCTACTATTCCTACCACTATTGAATGGGCACCCTTTACTACAGAATCAAAGAAAGCTATGAGACAGGTTCTCAGGAAACAACCAGATCAGCATCTTGCCACCCCCATTGCTTATTTGTCAACTCAGGCAACAAACTCTCAAATGCCAGGGTTTTAAATAAATCTCAAAAATTGCAATTTAATACAATTTCTTCTGAATCATGCCTAGGTTTTGGTTTTTGCTTTACTTCTCCATTCAGTAGTAAAAGAAAAAAGAATATATCAATAATCATAGTATAATATAATGTTATATTTATATTACTTATTCTAGTAATTTAACTTTTAAATAATTTAAGAATATAAATATTCATAAAAATTATTAATGTATAAAATGTGGTTTTAGAACCACATGTACTCTATGATGCAGTTTTGGCTTGAAAATATGCATTTGTGTATTTGTGCATATTTGTATGAAGTGTCTATATCTATTCAATGAGAAATTATGAAAGTTTACACAGCAACTTCTCAGTAATGCCCTTTGGAAGAGCAATTAAAGATGATAAGTAAAGAAATTTGTCTTTTTTATCATATACTCATGTATTAATTGAACTTTCCAATGAGCATTTATAGTTTTTGTTATTTACTTTCATAGAATTTGCTTTAACAATTGCATATGATCCCATCAAAAACAGCCATAAACTATTCAAAATATAAGGACATAAATACAACAAAATGTATTTTTATTATTTAAATTTTTTTAAATCTTTTATCTAGTTAACATAAATATGGAAAAAAAAATACCTCTCTATACAGAGCACTAAAGTAATAGTGAGTAACCCAGCAGGAACTTCTCCATATTCAAGGCACTAAAAGTAAAAATAGTGCAGGTAATTGCCAAGGTTTACTGACAAATACTAAGTCAGAGTATATACAGGAACTGTCTTCCTCATTGTAAATAGTTCAAAATAGGGTGGATGTGCTAAAAAAAGACAATGAAGATGAAGGAAAAGGAGAAAGAAGGAGGAAGAGAAGGAGAAAACAAAGGAAAAAAGAAGAGGAAGAAGAAGGGGGAGGAGAAGAGACAAAGAAAAAGACAGAGGAGCGGGAAGAGGAAAAATATTAGGACTGAAGAAAAAAATATAATCAGGTTATCAATCTCAAATATAATGATTATTTGTGAATAAAAAGATAAATCTAACATTTTCATTAGTCAATGCCTCTATTATTCAATTAGTGAAAAAAAAACTGTGTTCTTGATATAATTAAAGATTTCATCAACCATGAGCAAGCTTCTATAAAATGTGGAACTTTTATAATAAAATAATAAGGTAGAGCTTGAATATATTCAGTAATTTTATTTTTTTTAAAGAAAATCTTCCAAGTACTAAAACAATCTACTTTGTTTTGCCTATTCTCCAGTTATCTGTCAATGTTTTGCTGGAATTAAACAAATCATGAATAAAATTAGTAAAACCTGAAATGCAAAAGATACATAATAATCAAAGAGCTAAAGAGTTAGGCTATAAATACCATAGTTTGTATGTTCATTGAAGGCCATAAATATGACTCATCTTCTCGTTAAATTGACCATAGAGTATTGTGAAAAAATTAATCCTTGATATTCATAAAATAAATACAGGTATATATTTTGAAAGTAAATAAAGAGTAACTTTTTTTTGTTTTAATCAGTATAGATTGGAAAGAATATAAAATTTAAATGACAAGTAATATTTATAATCAAAACCCTAATATCTAGATATTGTCTTTTTGAACAAGGTTGTGGGAAGTGAATGCAGAACTAGAGGACACCTAAAGATAAAAGACAGAGGTGTAATACATTTTCCTTACTGAATAAATACTGTAACAGAATAGGGTGAGTTTCTGCTTTGATATGTTAACTTTTTTCCATTTAAATTTCAGTTCTGTTAAATCATGCAGGGAACAAAGATAAACGTTGGGATTTAATTTAGGGGTAGAGTGGAGAGGAAAAAGCAAAGACAGGAAAACACCAGCAGAAAACGCTAGAGAAACTTAAACACTAAAAAAGCTAAATTACAACTGAGTAGTTAAAATCATTAACCTCCAATGCAACCTGACTGATGTAAAATCTATTGTTTCAAGATTGAAACTATAAATCTAAAACTCACATGAAGCAATGGTTAATTAAAATTAAAAAAAATAATAAATGAATAGTTTCTACCATACAATAAAATTACTTTTTTTTTTTTTAGACGGAGTCTCACTCTCTTGCCAGGCTGGAGTGCAGTGGTGCAATTTCTGCTCACTGCAACCTCTGCCTCCCGGGTTCAAGCAATTGTCCTGCCCCAGTCTCCCAAGTAGCTGGGACTACAGGTGCCCGCCACCACACCCAGCTAATTTTTTGTATTTTTAGTAGAGACGGAGTTCCACCGTGTTAGCCAGGATGGTCTCGATTTCCTGACCTCGTGATCCGCCTGCCTCAGCCTCCCAAAGTGCTGGGATTACAGGTGTGAGCCATCATGCCCGGCCTAAAATTACTTTCTAATTAGGTAACTGAGCTATAGGAGAAAAACCGAGGTTTAATTCTAAATAAGGTACAATTAAATGAAAATTACAATGCAATTCTAGTTACAAAATTCTTTCTTACCTATATATATTTCAATTGAGTAATATAATTGATTTTTAAATAACATGGTTTTTAAAATTTGTTTCTTAGAAGAAAAAGAAAAGAAGAAAAACAAGGGAGAACAAAAAGAAATAATGAAGAAGCAGTCATTACTCAGCTGTTTTTCTATTGGCTTTACCTGCAAAGAGAACTGCTTTGATGTGACCATTACAAGGTACCAACATCTGGCAGCAATTATCTTGTATTACAGTCCTAATATCCCTGGATAGACAAGCCAATCTTTCTGCCATTTTAGTGTTTTGTTTTTAATAAAAATGTCCATGAATGTGTATGCATTTGCATGTCTTATATAGATGGGAAACAGAATATTTGATTAATTTATTAAGAGCATGTTCAGAAGGTTTGTGCAATGAAGATAGTAGATGTTTTATACAAACAAAAATACAATGAAGAGCAGAAATATTACAATAGTAAAATAGTAAAGTAATTAGGTAATAAAATCCTACTTTGAAATATAGTCTAAATTGTAAAGATTTTTTTTCATTTTTAAAGAATTATTAGTCTTTTATGGAAGACAATATTCTTAATCATCTAAAATTATCACAGGATTTTGATAGTTCTTATATATCATCATTGTTTATTAATTATGTTCTTCATAGTATTCTCAAAAGTATAAATAATTTAGGGACATAAAGAAATGTCCACCTCATAATGACTCCCATTAGATCCACATATACTCATTCATCCCCCAACTACTTATTTATTACTTATATATTGAGCACCTACTGTTACTCAGACACTATTTATTAATAGTTCTAGGCATAAAATGGTGAACGAGATAAGGATAATCTTTGATTCCATATATTTTCTATACTCTCAGGAAACAGACAATGAACAATCAGGCTAATGAACAAAATAGTTTCAGACAGTCTCAGGTACTATATGGGAAATAACCAAGGTGCTGTGATAGAAACAAGTTGTTGGAGGGAGTGGGAAGTTATTTTCAAAATCTTTTAATAAGAAGCCTAAGAAATTCTTCATTGGGAGGTGACTTTTCAGCCTAAAGGATGAGAAGAAACTGGACGTGAAAAAAAAGTCAAAAAACAGAATGAGAAAAAAGATCCTGAAGTGCGAAACAGCTTCCTTGATTTAGTATGTATTTTTAGGGTGCAATGAACCAGAGGGAGAGGGGTTGAGGTGAGTTTGAAAGATGGAGGAGTTTTAGACATGAAGTCCTTGCCCATGCCTACGTCCTGAATGGTACTACCTAGATTTTCTTCTAGGGTTTTTATGGTATTAGGTCTAACATTTAAGTCTCTAATCCATCTTGAATTAATCTTCATATAAGGAGTAAGGAAAGGATCCAGTTTCAGCTTTCTACTTATAGCTAGCCAATTTTCCCAGCACCATTTATTAAATAGGGAATCCTTTCTCCATTTCTTGTTTCTCTCAGGTTTGTCAAAGATCAGATGGCTGTAGATGTGTGGCATTATTTCTGAGGACTCTGTTCTGTTCCATTGGTCTATAGCTCTGTTTTGGTACCAGTACCATGCTATTTTGGTTACTGTAGCCTTGTAGTATAGTTTGAAGTCAGGTAGCGTGACGCCTCCAGCTTTGTCCTTTTGACTTAGGATTGTCTTGGCAATGCGGGCTCTTTTTTGGTTCCATATGAACTTTAAAGCAGTTTTTTCCAATTCTGTGAAGAAACTCATTGGTAGCTTGCAACGGCAGCAAAAGCCAAAATTGACAAATGGGATCTAATTAAACTAAAGAGCTTCTGCACAGCAAAAGAAACTACCAACAGAGTGAACAGGCAACCTACAGAATGGGAGAAAATTTTTGCAATCTACTCATCTGACAAAGGGCTAATATCCAGAATCTACAAAGAACTCAAACAAATATACAAGAAAAAAACAAACAACCCCATCAAAAACTGGGCAAAGGATATGAACAGACATTTCTTAAAAGAAGACATTCATACAGCCAACAGACACATGAAAAAATGCTCATCATCACTGGCCATCAGAGAAATGCAAATCAAAACCACAATGAGATACCATCTCACACCAGTTAGAATGGCAATCATTAAAAAGTCAGGAAACAACAGGTGTTGGAGAGGATGTGGAGAAATAGGAACACTTTTACACTGTTGGTGGGATTGTAAACTAGTTCAACCGTTATGGAAAACAGTATGGCAATTCCTCAAGGATCTAGAACTAGATGTACCATATGACCCAGCCATCCCACTACTGGGTATATACCCAAAGGATTATAAATTATTCTACTACAAAGACACACGCACACGTATGTTTATTGCGGCACTATTCACAATAGCAAAGACTTGGAATCAACCCAAATGTCCATCTGTGACAGACTGGATTAAGAAAATCTGGCCCATATACACCATGGAATACTATGCAGCCATAAAAAAGGATGAGTTTGCATCCTTTGTAGGGACATGGATGCAGCTGGAAACCATCATTCTTAGCAAACTATCACAAGAACTGAAAACCAAACACCGCATGTTCTCACTCATAGGTGGGAATTGAACAATGAGATCACTTGGACTCGGGAAGGGGAACATCACACACTGGGGCCTATCATGGGGGGGAGGGGGGAGGGATTGCATTGGGAGTTATACCTGATATAAATGACAAATTGATGGGTGCTGACGAGTTGATGGGTGCAGCACACCAACATGGCACGAGTATACAGATGTAACAAAACTGCACGTTATGCACATGTACCCTGGAACTTAAAGTATAATTAAAAAAAAAAAAAAAAAAAAAAAAAAGAAAGATGGAAGAGGAGGGCAGGCCAGACCCTTCAAGTTGTGGTAGAAAGTTTGTATATTCTAAGTGAAAAGGAAATGTTTTTGAGGAGTTTCGAGTAATTTACAGACATAGCCCAATTTAGGTCTACAGAAAAGTAAGTATTGTAATGAGAAAAATATTTTTGGAATGGTAAACCAATATATTATTTGCCCTAATTAAACACTAGTTTTTAGAAGCCTGAGCTTGCTCTATCAAGAATCTAGCCCATCTGACTCAAATTGTAGATATTTAACATTACTCAAAGTGCAGAGAAGGCACATAAAATAATAACTGAAGAGGAGTTTTGGGTAGACAGAGAGGAAAGGTAATGGAAAATGTTTATGTTCCAGTGAGGTCTGGAAAGAAAGACACCAAAGTGGAGAAAAAAGCAAGGAGTAAAACATAGAGAACATAGCTTTCACCTGCTCTTCTGAAATCCCAGAGTCAGAGGTGTGGAGTTAATTAAAGGGAAAGTTTTTGCCCACCCGTTTTGATCTCTGAAAAGACAGCTTCACTATGTGGTGTTTGTGTCAACACAGGTCAGCCATGGCACAGAAAAAATAAAATGAAGATACGGCATTTTAAAGCAGAGACAGAAAGCTGAGAAAAGGTTCAGAGCTGCCCTTCTGTAGGGGGACAACGACGGGACTCTGAAGTGCCCACATGTACCCTGGAAGAGATGGAAGATAGCTGAGCCCAGAGCCAGGAGGCATTCCTGGGACTACCCTGACAAGAGACAAGGTGGTCACAGTGCTGAAGCCACAGCATAAACAGCCTTCTTGGGCATCTAATGGAGGGTGGTTTAGAAAATAAAAGAAGAGCACAACCAATTCCCGAAGTATCAAATAGAACAAGTCAAAAATGTTTGCCGTAGCTCAGAACATAGCATAAGAATCTCAGGAATGAACCAGACATTGGTCGGGCACAGTGGCTCACGCCTGTAATCCCAGCACTTTGGGAGGCTGAGGCGGGCGGATCACCTGAGGTCAGGAGTTCAAGATCAGCCTGACCAACATGATGAAACCTTGTCTTTACTAAAAATTAGCCAGATGTGGTGGTGCTCGCCTGTAATCCCAGCTACTGAAGCAGGGGAATCACCTGAACCCAGAAGGTGGAGGTTGCAGTGAGTCGATATCGCACCACTGCATTCCAGCCTGGGTGACAGAGTGAGACTCTCTCTCCAAAAATAAGTAAATAAATAAATAAGCCAGACATCCTACAGTAAAGATCTGGGAGGAACCAGGGGCCCAAAGGACACCCCAGGAGTCCCCCATCTCCTCTCCACTACTGCAAGGGCAAGTGGTCCCCTTGTTTCCCCTCCTCATCTTCTTGTTTGCCACTTTGGGACCTCGAAGTGGCAATCTGTAAAACAAATCCCTTTCCTGAAAAAAAAAAAAAATTAAACCAGAGTGTAAAATACTATTAATTAACCGGTTAAAGTCTCCACCATAAATTATTTCTCTGTTTGTCAGGGTCAGGGCTTATGGGGAAGATTAGAGTTGTAAGAGACAACCAAGAACGTTCAATTACTTGTACATCAGAGTTGTTCTAAATGTAAATTTGTAGCAGTAGCATGACACTTAGACTTAATTTAATTCCATCTATTGCAGTTCATTGTTCATATGTAATTAGTACACATTTAAAAATACATGTTTAAGATATGGGTACCGCTATTAATGAAGTGATCTGAAATGAAAAGTATTCTGAACCAGAGTAAGAAATCATATGTTCCATGGCTGATGCTGTCACTGCTGCCAACTGGCCCTATAACCTAGGGCAAGTCATTTAATTTCTCTGGGCATTAATTTTCTCTGGAAAATGAGGAGACTGGACTAAATCATTGCTAAGGTCAATTTTGATTTCTGATGTCTATCATGTGAGTGCTAAAATAAGGCCTGCTGAGATGATGGTGGTTAGATTTGCATTAATCAAGAAACAATGATAATAAGTGTAGAACCATTTAGTGAGTCCAGGCCATTTGCCTGGCACAAAGTAAGTCATTTTATGTAGGTTATTTGTAATCATCTAAACAAACCCATGAAGAAATAGAAGTTCAGAAAGGCTGTAATTTGCTCTATGCTACACAGTTGGTAAGTGGTATAGCCAGGCTTCTAACTCATGTTTTCTCTGAAGTTTCTAAATTATATACAATAGTATTTATTATCCATCTTTTTACAATTGTTTGATTTCAAGATACCAGCTTGCAGAGATTATTAAAATCCTATATATCCTTCAAGCTCCTCATTCTCTATGAGACAATTTTTTATAGCATTAAGGCAAAGTAAGCTATGTCCTGAGCTCATGAAGAACTCTGATCATTCATTTAGTGCTTTTTTCAAAGCTAACACATTTTTCTAATCTCCTCTAACTATCTCCTGTGTACTCCCAACAAAACTATACATGCTCTGAAGGAATGCCAAGAAATGCTTGGGAGGGATGTGGCATCAACAGGGGTGGAACTCAAGTGAAGAAAGTAAGGTGCCTACAGTCAAAACCTCAAGACGTCTTACTGTCAGGATCACACCACTGTGTAGGGTTACCTCAGCCCATTCCTGGTCCTGTACAGTCCGTAGCAGCTGGTAGAAAGTTAATTCACTGGGATGATCTGAAGTTCAACAATTTTAGTTCTCAGCTATGATGCCTACTGATTTGGCTGCCAGTGAAATCCAACATAGTGCCTGGAAAATCAACCTGGTGAAAACAGAACTGAAGTTCAGAAGCAGAGTAGAGGTAAGCCAGAGTAGAAATGCCTTCCTTGGTAGCATATTTGTTTTTTGTTTTGTTTTGTTTTGAGATGGAGTCTCGCTGTCTCACCAGGCTGCAGTGCGGTGGCGTGATCTTGGCTCACTGCAACCTCCACCTACCAGGTTCAAGTGATTCTCCTGCCTCAGCTTCCCAAGTAGCTGGGATTACAAGCATGCACCACCATGCCCAGCTAATTTTTGTATTTTTAGTAGAGACCGTATTTCACCATATTGGCCAGGATAGTCTCGATCACCTAACCTCGCGATCCGCCCGCCTTGGCCTCCCAAAGTGCTGGGATTACAGGCGTGAGCCATTGCGCCCGGCCTGGTAGCATATTTTTATAGTATAATGGATCACCAAAGAGTTGAAACAAGAAATGAGAAGATATATTTTTATTCAGTTATTCCCTGGAGCTAAAAGACCCAGTCATACAATGTTGTAAATGGAAAGATTTTGGAAGCAACTCTTATAGATTGACCTATGTGTGTTAATGCCATAGTAAAATATCATAGACTGGGTGACTTAAAAAACAGAAACTTATTTTCTCATAGTTCTGAAGGCTGGAAGTCCAAGTCAAGGTGTCATCAAGCTTGATTTCTTCTGAGACCTCTGTCCTTGGCTTTCAGATGGCGGCCCACTCTGTGTGTTTACATGGTCTTTTCTCTGTGCTCATACATCCCTGGTATACCTTTGAGTGTCAAAATGTCCTCTTCATATAAGGACACCAGTCAGATTGGATTAAGGCCCAATTTAATTGCTTTATTTTAACTTAGTCACCTTTTTAAAGACCTTATCTACAAATGTAGTCATATTCTGAGGTAATGACATTAGGGCTTTAATATGAATGAGTGGGCACCTTGGGAATTCAGTGCATAATACTGTGAATCGAGAGAATTAGAAGCTGTCACATTGACAAATATACTCATGGTGGCTAGCAGAATGCCATGCATGTTAATAAATAAGTATATTTATTTATTCATGTTTCAAGATTCAACTCTGACAATATCTAGGTAAACAATAAATTTTTATTGAATCAATATGATTGATTCAATGAATAAATGTGTTTACTATCTTGAGTGGTCACCATCACGCTATGTGAATAACACAACTTAAGGGTTACTTAGCTGAGATACAAATTGATAAATTACTCCCGTCTTATTTAAAAGTTAGTACTTTAATTAAACAATTGAATTTAAGCAATGTTACAAGTTAAACAGATAAATCTTATTTAGCAAGATCTTTCTTTAGTAAATATCTAGAATTGAATATGTTTCTTGCTTTTTCTTCTTTATTAGCTTTAATCAGACCTAATTCATATACTTAAAAATGGAGGACTAAATATTTACTACCATTAAATCCTATACTGATGCTAAATCACCTTTGGACTGACTCTCTGATTTCACATTATCATAAAGTAAAACATATTTTATTTAGCTGAGCTGCTGAAAAGGTTCTGCATTATGAGTACTTATTTTAAGTATTTATTGAAAGCCTTAGGATGATAATGGATAGTCTTCAATTTTTATTTATTCATTGTATTTTTAGCATTCCACATATTCTCATCAGCCAAAATATCTGGGCCTTTCCCCTTTGCTCCTCAGCCCTAAGATCCCTTGATTCCCTTTTTTAATATGGCAATAAAAGGAAAAAAAACAAAAACAAAAAACTAATTTTGTAGATTTTTTTCTTTTACAATTACAACTTTTTTGTCTAGATTCTGCTTATTTAGGTGGTATTTTCCCACTTGGCTTTAAAAATAAAATAGCCCATCTCTCATCAATTACCATGAACAAAAGTCATTGTTTAAACATGAGATTCAAATTGAATAGTTTACCCATAGCTACAGGCCAGCAACAGGTGAAGTCACCGTGTAAACAAAGGTCCTCAAATATATGCTTTTGGAAAAGTATATATATCATTTTTTAAATTTATCTTTACATTTTCTTTTTATTTGAAATATTTGAGTCACATTATAAATTATGAGATTCAATAAGTATATTTTTATATCAAATAGAATTTCTTACTGTGTTTTTATAAGATTAATTTATAGTAGCACTTAGCAAATAGAGCTTGTGTCAAGTTTAAAAGACCACGAAAGACATAAACTTGAATAGAAATAATCTAATCGCTAATTTTATAGATGAAAAATAAAGGCCAGATAGTAAAGGTAAAATTGTAACCAGAGGAATTATCTTGAAGTGTCTTTCATTTTTAGGTTCAGAAATTATTTGAGAAATGTGTTCTGGACAGGATCTTTGAGAAACAAGTAGGTGTGATTGCAAATAATCATGCATAAACCAAAAGTATCAATAATTAATTCAATAGAAGTGAGAATTGAGGGACTAGTAGCAGGTTTTGAAGCAAGTGTGTGTTTGAGGTTTGTGTATTAGAAGATGGGGAGTCAGTTGAGAAATGGTATGGAGAAAGTTCAGTGTGACAATTACATAGTTTGTGACAATGCTGGTTGACAAAATGGACTAATAGTAGAAGAGTAGAGATAAAAACACCTGTAAGAAAAGGACAATCTTCGATTCATTTGTAAACTCACTTGATTTTAGAGAAAGACCACAGTAATGTACACGAAGAGAAGAAGGTGAGTCCACACAATGTGGTAAAGAAAAATACAACAAGATTGTGTCATATATTCATATATATGTTACAAGTTCTAATAACAATTTCTTGACACTAAAATTAATCATGTTGAATTTTGTTAAAGAAAAATAAATTATTATAAAGAATGTAGGGAAAAGGCCATGAAAGAGGACAAAGATGGTTACAAATTGAAAACATCCCAAATTTGGTAATATTATTTGTGTGGCATAAATGAACAAAATCAACTCGCCTTCCGTAATAATTCCTTGGAAAATACTTCATAGAAGTGGTTTAAAATTAATAAAAGGTGGTGGTCTTAAAAAAAAAAGAAACGAATATGTGTTTATTTAGACTATATAAAAAGACTTTCACCTTTTGTACTTTCAGTAGATAGCCAGTCTCACAGAAAGTCTTACGTCTTAGACCTGAGAGCTGGTCTACATGACAGCACATATTTGCAGTGATGAAAGCTAGGGGGAAAATTCTCTTGGGTTTCACATATTTTTTGTACCAGAGTCATTTGCCAACATCGAAGTCCATTTTTTTCCCAGTGGTGTTTATGATAAGGAAGAAGCTTATTGTTTCATAGTATGCATTTGCACATTGTTTGGATGCTAAGCATTCCACCTCAGAGAACTTTGAGATGGTGGGAAAGCTCAGAATCTAGTCACCTGAAGTAGGAAAACAACTCTGATGCAGTATCCCTCTTCTTTTCATTTTCCTCAACTAATCAGACCCCTATGGTGTTTTCAACTCCGGAAGTGTGAACAGCAAAGCAAACTAAAACATCTGCAGGGCTAAGGATATGCCTAGTCTTAGTCTGTTCTTGTGCATTCAATCATTGACTGTATAACATTTTCTAAAGAGGGAATATATCACAATTAAAGGCTGAGAAACTTCGTGGAAAAAAGAACTATCGTAATTGTGGTTAAGGAAATGACTTATTTGCATTTTCTAAGTGACTGGCCCCAGGTCATGAGATTTTATGGCTTACCTGAGTAAAAATATTCTGTATTTGTGACCTTGTCCTTTTTATTTTTTAGTAGAAACATTTGTTTATAGGAATTAGTGTCAAAATTCCAAGAATTATTTGATAATACCTTGCAGTTGGTTGAATTACATTTCCTAAAAAAACCTATGCTGAAATTATAAACCTGGATACATGTGACTTTAACCATATTTGGAAATAGAAACTTCTAAGATATAATCAAGTCAAGGTAATGTCACACTAGATTGGGTTAGGTCCTAAATTCAAGGACTTGTTATCTTTATCGGAAAGAGAGATTTGGAGACACATCCACAGAGACACACAGAAGGAAGACAGCCATGTGATGACAGAGGTAGATGCTGGAGTGATGTATCTACAAGCTGAAGAATGCCAAGGATTACTGGAAACCACCAGAAGCTAGGAAGGGCAGGGAAGATTTCGCCTCTAGAAACTTCAGAAGGAGCATGAACCTGGCAACACCTTGATTTCAGACTTTTAGTTTCCAGATGATGAAAAAATTTATTTCTGCTTTTTAAAGCCATCCAAAATGTGATGACTGTTTATAGTAGCCCTAGAAACCTAACACACTCTCGGAACTATAATTTTCCCCTGATTATAAATTATGCACCCATTATTATCTTACAAAAATTTTTCTCATTGCTAATAAAAATACATAATTTCCAACTTTTGTATATAGAAGGTGTTGATGTATCTTTTTAAACTTCTAGTAACCTTAAGGATTTCTGAACAGAATATGTAAATTTAAAGAAAAAAACATTTAGTCTTCTTAATGAAATCAATGTTGATTGGGTGAAGACAAACATCCTCATTGTCCCCTGCAGTCTGTCCTCTTGGCCTCTTCCTGTAAGCATCCAAGAGTAAATCATAGAGCTTGTTACCTTACAGTGAATTTCAGAGGAAGATGATGATGATGGTGGTGATAATGATGATGATGGTCATTACTGGAAACAGGAAAATTCATATCTTAAATTTTTGTTTGATTGTAATTTGTTAACATTTACTGGTATGTATTATGTATAGTATACAGGCACACACACAAACCCCTTCGAATAAACAGTATTATGATTCCCTTTCCCTTTGTCTTAGCTTGAGTTCCCCAGAAAACAAGCCTGAAATAAAAGAGTATGTGTAGAATACTTGAATGGAGTATATGAGACACAAGAGAGGCAATACATGGAAGGAAAATAACACTTTATCAATTAGACCAGTTTAATAGGAAGTTTGGGCAATTCTAGAATTAATAATTTATGATCAAGAAACTCCTCTACATCTTCAACAATCTCAATTAATAACCTTCAACCTTTTTGCCTGAAATAACCTAAGCTCTCCATAATGGTCACTACTTCTCTTGCAGCCCACCCAAGCAGAGGCCACTTAATCTCTCACACTCCATATGTTATAAGGCATGAGTGAGGTCAGGATTCTTCTTCCTTCCTAATATCATATTAAAGCACACTCTCTTCAATGTATGAACCCTTCCCTTTGACTCTCACCATCTTCCTGTCCATTCCAATTCCTGCCAATGATTACAGTGAATTCAGCATCACACAAAGGACTCACCAAACGCTACCAGTTCCTGAACTTTCTAGTTTCCAAAGACCTTCCTCTTACACTTGAGTTCAGCCATTTCCTTTCACTGTTTTCTCTTAACCATTTTGTTTCTTGTGATAGGGTGTCACTCTGTTGCCCAGGCTGGAGTGCAGTGGCATGATCATAGCTCGCTGCAACCCTAAACTTCTGGGCTCAAGTGAGATTCCCATCTCAGCCTTTCAAGTGGCTGGAACTACAGGGGTATGCTACCATGTCAAGCTTAATTTTTATTTACTGTAGAGAGGAGGTCTTGCTGTGTTGCCCAGGCTAGTCTCAAACTCCTATCCTCAAGCAATTCTTCTGCCTTGGCCTCCCAAAGTGCTGGGATTATAGGATCTTGCTATGTTGCCCAGGCAAATCTCAAACTTCTAGCCTCAAGCAATCCTCCTGCCTTGGCCTTCCTAAGTGCTGGGGTTACAGGAATAAGCCACCATGCCTGGCCCTCTTAGCCTTTTATTTTACCAATAGTTTAAACAACCTTGCCTCTGTACCTCACTTGTGGAAGCCCAAATGTGAATGACCTCACTGATCCCCCGTCCGAGCTGTTTCCTAGAAAGCTGACTGTTATGTTTGAGTTGCATTATGAACAGGCCCGTGTGGCAATAAACTAAAGGCAGCCTTTAGCTAATAGCCAGTTAGGAACTGAGGCTCTTAGCCCAACAGCCATGAAGAACTAAATCCTGCCAACAGCCATGTGAGCAAGCTTGGAAACAGCTCTTTCCCCGCATGAGTTTTAAAATGACTGAAATCCTGGCTAAAACCTTGATTGCAATCTTGTGAGAAGCCCTGAGCCAGACATACCCAGATATGTGTGCCCAGATTCCTGACCCACAGGAACTGTGAAATAACAAATGGTGTTTTTTAAGCCACTAAGTTTTGGTGTAATTTGTTACTCAGTGATAGATAACAAACAAAGTTTATCTGCCCCCTTACCAAAGTCATCTGTCTCTCTGGCAACTGAAGTGTATGCTAGAAACTAATGTTTTGTGATTAGGTAATTGGCAACTTGGAAGCAATGGGGGAGCCTCTAAGAAAGTCATCATAAAAAAGAGAGAAAGTAGCTGAAGGGAAGTCATGTATGCCCCATGACATACCCTGTAAATGCATCTAAATTTCTACCTTCCCCATAAAGTATTGTTGTTGCCATTGCTTACTTAAAAGTCAGCTCTTAAGGACTTGGTGGTCTAGTCAAATAGTACATTATGAGTAGAATTACACTAATGCATTATTTGAGCTCTTTCTGAATTATCTGAGCAATTTGGTAATATTTACTTTTTCGTATTCTCATCCTTCCCCTGCTCAGTTTAATCTAATAACATTTCCATCTCATTATCCTACTCTCACCAATAGGATGTATCATATCTCAAATACTTCTTTGCCACATTTTCATTTTCTGCTATTGCTTACACCTACTATGATAATGATACTAACAAAGGATAATGGAAAGGCCCAACCTTAAGCAGGAGCAGGTCGCTATTTTTATCCTTTTTATCTTCATGCCCAGAGTCCACTGTTTCCATTTAGACAATGTAAATATTTTGATTTCTCTCTTCTTTTTCCTAAGATTAGTTTGCACTGTATTTTAAGGGCTTATATTCAGAATCTCTCTTTAAAATGTTACAGTTCAACCAATTTATGTATCAGACTATTGATCTCGTAGCATAATTATAGCATAGCATACATACGGCACTAGTTCAATCAGTGACATCCATAAAACATTGATATAGTATAGGCACTAATAACATGAATGAGTTACTTTGTTTTTCAGTGTCTCAGTTTACTGGTATGTCAAATTGGGTTGATAATCCCTTTCACTTCACACAGAGATTGAAAGGATTAAATGAGTTAAATACTTAAATCACTTAGAACAATGACTAGCACATGGAAAGGCCTAAGTGTTTGCTGCACGTACCAAATATAAACTTTCCACAAACAGGATTAAATTTTATAAACAATTTCCATTTTCCTACATATGTTATCTCACCTGATTATTGTTTGGATGAATGGAGGCAAGATGGTGCACTTCCGGGTTCTTCATCCCCACCCCCAACTTTTCCCGCGCGCGCGAAAATGCAGCCGGTGCCTGGGAAGGTGCAGACCAACTAGGCATGCGCCAGGTGACGTCAATCCGAAGAGACCAAGAATTACCTGGTCGCACCTGTGGAACGCCCCCTGACACGCCCGTGCCCCGCCTATTGCCCTCCCACTCCTAGAAAAGCCGCTCCGGAGGCACGCCACGCGCGGCCTTCCTCAGTCCTCCACTCCTGTCGGGATGTCAGGACTGCGGGAACTCCGCCGAGAGCCCCACCGGGGGGCTCTGTCGGCCTTCTTTGCCGGAGGCCGACAGACCTCTTCCCCACACCTTAGGTGACCAAAATAAACTTGCAGTTTTGCTCCTACCCTTGCCTAGTCGCTGGTTCTTTTGTACCCACTCTGGTGGTCTTAGAAAAACAAATCAATTATGACAAAAAACTACTGAGTAAGAAATGGCAAATGTTATTGTACTCATTTTACAGATAAAGACACAAAGGTTAAAAAATAAATAAATACCAGCATCAAATCTCCAAAGCGTCAGGGCCAAGATATGAATCTAGATTTTCTTCTGGAAACTTTTCTGAAGCTTCTTCTGCCTGTTTTAGAGAGGTCAAGAGGTGCCAACATATGATTTTATTCATGAGGACTCAATGAGTTGTGATTTTCCTACCCTCCACCAGCACATAGCCAGCTCAGCCTTTCCACTGGGGAACATGGTGGGGTGTGTGTGTGTGTGTGTGCATTATGGGAATTCAACAAAGAGTTGATGTGAATATTTGTGAAGAGAGAAAAAATTGCTGTAAGATTTGGAATTCCTTTTGGGTAATCATCATATTGTAGTTTCTCAAGCATGGAATGATGTATATCCATTTCCTGGTGGAGGTTGTGGGGGGATTTTTTTCCAATATCAGACAATAACATAGTATTTTGTGGCCAGTACTCAGGGATGTTGGAATAAAGATCCTCAGGACACCACTTCTCAGGCTTTCTTAAAAGTGTAGTTTTGTTTTATGTTCATTTTAAGAGATGAAAATTTCCAATCTCACCATTTGATAGAGTAAAATAAAGCCCATAAAATAAAGCAGAATGTACATGTCATATTTTTACAGCACTTGAATGGTGTTTCTGGTTTTAACATAAGCTAATGCATTGTTTTTAGCTGTACAAAAATGCAATAACACAAAAGAAAGAGCTTGTACTAATGGAAGTGAGTAAGCCACGTATCAATCAGTTCATCTAGGGAGTTAAATCCCTTTGTTCTCACTCCCACTAAATGTGGCATTACCAAGAGTCATAGGTATAACAGTTACAAAGTATCAGAAGACTATAATTTTTTAAAGTATCCAAAACCTGTTTTTAACGTCTGGATTTCATGTATTTTATATTTTGCTTTTTTTATTTTTTATAGAAAGTCATTGTCAGCAGAGAGCTATCAGGTCCTAGCATTTTATCTGTAGCACGGGCGAAAGCTCCGCCTCCTACTTACAGCTTGTGAGAGTTTCTTTCCTTTGGGGTGGTGGCTGGTGCCAGAATGAGAGGAAATATCATGCCCTCCGAGAGTCAAGAGCAGCTGGTGCAGTTGTCCTGGTGTTTATGGGATATTATAGGCATAAAGGCACATTTGGAACTGGTTGAGGAAAGAACTTAATGCTTCTTTCTTTTATCTTTATAATCCACTTTCCTAGCAAGGATTATCCTGCCGTTCATACTAAATATAGCAAATGCAGATTAAAGAAAAAAAAAAAACAGCTATGTTGCCACAAGGTGCTGTGAGAATGCAATGCATGTGTTAGATAGATAAACTGTCTTTTATCAAATGAAACAATAAAGGCACAAAGAAACTTGTTCAAATTGTTTTTTTTTTTTTTTTTTTTCTTTGAACAATGAAAGACATTTTTGTAAGAATTAACCAGAGGGAGTTGTACATCTGGCAAGCAGTGAACACATAGTTTCTATTTGGGAGAAAACTAACATTATTGGCAAAAAATTATGCATCTGTAGTATGATCCAAATTTGTCAAGCTAGGAGTGTCATAGACAGAAATTTGCTACCAGAAATTTGCATTAGATAGTATTTTCATGATTTATTTTTGATATCATATTTTTTGTTTAGACAGAATTTTTATAGCATGTATTTAGTGAAGAGCTACAGAATCTTAAAAAAAATAAAACAGTAAAGTATCAACATGACAAAACTAGGGTCATAATGGTGACTTATAAAAATTTCCCTACAGAAATCAGGTCTCAGGCACTTTTTTGCAAGTCACAGAAAGTATTCCTTAGTGTTGGGTTGTCTACTGTTTTATACTCTCACCCTTCCCATTATTCCTTATTATTTTTTCTGGAACACTTTGGGGTCTATTGTCCACCCTCTCAATGAACATCAGCATTGTGACTATTACAGGGCATTCATGTCTGCTTTATTAATTTATTAAATGATTAATTTAGGAAACAGTGAGAAGTGACTCTGGTCCACAGATTTAGGAAGGCACTGGAAATACAAAGATGAGGACATGTCTGGTTAACACAGCAGAGTGAACTTTTCCTCCAAAACATAGAACTGCTGTATAAATGAAAACTATTAAAGATTATATGGTCAGACTCAAAGAAAAAAAAATTTTTTTTAAATTGTCACATGCGGGAAGCAAATAAAGAACACAAAACCAATGCATTAAGATGGAGCTGAACTCAAGGTGGGCGTACTGATTTCCAACAATGATTTAAACTTTAGCGGGTGAGAGCACAGGTCTGATTCTCAAATACGGGTTCAAGATGAGGCCCTCATACCTTGAAAGGCACAAAGCCTTCATATAAACTCAGTAACTATGGACATAATCCGGTCATTCTCCTGGAATGTGGCATGGAAGTGTTCCTTCTACAAATAACTCCCAGGCGTTGAGGGGGAAGAGTGACCTACCAGAAACTGGAACCCAAGCCCACCCACATGCAACTAAATTTGAATTTTTACTTGCGGTGTGTTGAGAGTAAATTTTGCCTCCTTGCAGAGGCAAACTGGAAAAGTATGTGTATACTTGCATCCAAAATGCAAGGTACTCTCAGAAAAGACAATGCCTACTAGAAATAATTATACCATCATAAATCACTAAGTTACCGTAATGAAGTAAACACCTAGAATAGGGTCAATAGATGCACTAAAGATAAGGCAACTGGAATTCCTTCATAATATTTGACAATGCATTATGTGAAATAATGTTTAAAATTTTTGCACCAATATTTTAATCTTTTCTCAATTTTTTCTTTAAAAATATGTAGACTCTTCATTCTCATTCCTACATATGTCTACCCCATGGCTTGAATTGAACTTCAGTTAAAGAAATGTCAAATTCTGGAATTTTAAGAAAGATTTCACATTTTTTTGATGACTCATTCTCTCAACAAATATTATGGAGAGCTATGGTGTATCAAGCACTGTACAACCTGTTAAAGACACAGCACTTAGAATGATAATGTTAATGTGGTTGAAGATGTAAGTGAAGCCTATGAGACAGGGAGAAAGGTCAACAGGAAATTATAATTCAGCAAGATAAATTAATGACATGGGAGCAAGATGGCCGAATAGGAACAGCTCCAGTCTCCAACTCCCAGCGCGAGCGACACAGAAGACCGGTGATTTCTGCATTTCAACTGAGGTACTGGGGTCATCTCACTAGGGAGTGCCGGACAATCGGTGCTGGTCAGCTGCTGCAGCCTGACCAGCGAGAGCTGAAGCAGGGCGAGGCATCGCCTCACCTGGAAGTGCAAGGGGGAAGGGAATCCCTTTTCCTAGCCAGGGGAACTGAGACACACAACACCTGGAAAATCGGGTAACTCCGACCCCAATACGGCACTTTAAGCAAACAGGCACACCAGGAGAATATATCCCACACCTGGCCGGGAGGGTCCCACGCCCACGGAGCCTCCCTCACTGCTAACACAGCAGTCTGCAGCGATCTATCCGCAAGGCAGCAGCGAGGCTGGGAGAGGGGCGCCCGCCATTGCTGAGGCTTAAGTAGGTAAACAAAGCCGCTGGGAAGCTTAAACTGGGTGGAGCTCACAGCAGCTCAAGGAAGCCTGACTGTCTCTGTAGACTCCACCTCTGGGGACAGCGCACAGCTGAAGACCAACAGGGGAAGCAGCGGGGGCCGGTGCAGACGTGAACGACTCTGTCTGACAGCTTTGGGGAGAGCCGTGGATCTCCCAACGCGGAGGTTGAGATCTGAGAAGGGACAGACTGCCTGCTCAGGTGGGTCCCTGACCCCTGAGTAGCCTAGCTGGGAGACATCCCCCACTAGGGGCAGTCTGACACCCCACACCTCACAGGGTGGAGTACACCCCTGAGAGGAAACTTCCAAAGGAAGAATCAGACAGGTACACTCGCTGTTCAGCAATATTCTATCTTCGGCAAACTCTGCTGCTGATGCCCAGGCAAACAGGGTCTGGAGTGGACCTCAAGCAATCTCCAACAGACCAACAGACAGTCCTTCTGACTGTCAGAAGGAAAACTATCAAACAGGAAGGACACCTATACCAAAACCCCATCAGTACGTCACCATCGTCAAAGACCAGAGACAGATAAAACCACAAAGATGGGGAAAAAGCAGGGCAGAAAAGCTGGAAATTCAAAAAATAAGAGCGCATCTCCCCCTGCAAAGGAGCACAGCCCATCGCCAGCAACGGATCAAAGCTGGTCAGAGAATGACTTTGACAAGATGAGAGAAGAAGGCTTCAGTCCATCAAACTTATCAGAGCTAAAGGAGGAATTACGTACCCAGCGCAAAGAAACTAAAAATCTTGAAAAAAGAGCGGAAGAATTGACAGCTAGACTAATTAATGCAGAGAAGATCATAAACGAAATGGCAGAGATGAAAACCATGACACGAGAAATACGTGACAAATGCACAAGCTTCAGTAACCGACTCGATCAACTGGAAGAAAGAGTATCAGCGATTGAAGATCAAATGAATGAAATGAAGCGAGAAGAGAAACCAAAAGAAAAAAGAAGAAAAAGAAATGAGCAAAGCCTGCAAGAAGTATGGGATTATGTAAAAAGACCAAATCTACGTCTGATTGGGGTGCCTGAAAGTGAGGGGGAAAATGGAACCAAGTTGGAAAACACTCTTCAGGATATCATCCAGGAGAACTTCCCCAACCTAGTAGGGCAGGCCAACATTCAAATTCAGGAAATACAGAGAACGCCACAAAGATACTCCTCGAGAAGAGCAACTCCAAGACACATAATTGCCAGATTCACCAAAGTTGAAATGAAGGAAAAAATCTTAAGGGCAGCCAGAGAGAAAGGTCGGGTTACCCACAAAGGGAAGCCCATCAGACTAACAGCAGATCTCTCGGCAGAAACTCTACAAGCCAGAAGAGAGTGGGGGCCAATATTCAACGTTCTTAAAGAAAAGAATTTTAAACCCAGAATTTCATATCCAGCCAAACTAAGTTTCATAAGTGAAGGAGAAATAAAATCCTTTACAGATAAGCAAATGCTTAGAGATTTTGTCACCAAAATTTGAGACACACATAGGCTCAAAATAAAGGGATGGAGGAAGATCTACCAAGCAAATGGAGAACAAAAAAAAGCAGGGGTTGCAATCCTAGTCTCTGATAAAACAGACTTTAAACCATCAAAGACCAAAAGAGACAAAGAAGGCCATTACATAATGGTAAAGGGATCAATTCAACAGCAAGAGCTAACTCTCCTAAATATATATGCACCCAATACAGGAGCACCCAGATTCATAAAGCAAGTCCTTAGAGACTTACAAAGAGACTTAGACTCCCATCCAATAATAATGGGAGACTTCAACACTCCACTGTCAACATTAGACAGATCAACGAGACAGAAAGTTAACAAGGATATCCAGGAATTGAACTCATCTCTGCACCAAGCAGACCTAATAGACATCTATAGAACTCTCCACCCAAATCAACAGAATATACATTCTTCTCAGCACCACATCGCACTTATTCCAAAATTGACCACATACTTGTAAGTAAAGCACTCCTCAGCAAATGTGAAAGAAAAGAAATTATAACAAACTGTCTCTCAGACCACAGTACAATCAAACTAGAACTCAGGACTAAGAAACTCAATCAAAACCGCTCAACTACATGGAAACTGAACAACCTGCTCTTGAATGACTACTGGGTACATAACGAAATGAAAGCAGAAATAAAGATGTTCTTTGAAACCAATGAGAACAAAGATACAACATACCAGAATCTCTGGGACACATTTAAAGCAGTGTGTAGAGGGAAATTTATAGCACTAAATGCCCACAAGAGAAAGCAGGAAAGATCTAAAATTGACACTCTAACATCACAATTAAAAGAACTAGAGAGGCAAGAGCAAACACATTCAAAAGCTAGCAGAAGGCAAGAAATAACTAAGATCAGAGCCGAACTGAAGGAGATAGAGACACAAGAAACCCTCCAAAAAATCAATGAATCCAGGAGTTGGTTTTTTGAAAAGATCAACAAAATTGACAGACCGCTAGCAAGGCTAATAAAGAAGAAAAGAGAGAGGAATCAAATAGATGCAATAAAAAATGATAAAGGGGATATCACCACTGACCCCACAGAAATACAAACAACCATCAGAGAATACTATAAACGCCTCTACAAAAATCAACTAGAAAATGTAGAAGAAATGGATAATTTCCTGGACACTTACACTCTCCCAAGACTAAACCAGGGAGAAGTTGAATCCCTGAATAGACCAATAGCAGGCTCTGAAATTGAGGCAACAATTAATAGCCTACCCACCAAAAAAAGTCCAGGACCAGATGGATTCACAGCTGAATTCTACCAGAGGTACAAGGAGGAGCTGGTACCATTCATTCTAAAACTATTCCAATCAATAGAAAAAGAGGGAATCCTCCCTAATTCATTTTATGAGGCCAACATCATCCTGATACCAAAGCCTGGCAGAGACACAACAAAAAAAGAGAATTTTAGACCAATATCCCTGATGAACATCCATGCAAAAATTCTCAATAAAATACTGGCAAACCGGATTCAGCAGCACATCAAAAAGCTTATCCACCATGATCAAGTGGGCTTCATCCCTGGGATGCAAGGCTGGTTCAACATTCGCAAATCAATAAACGTAATCCAGCATATAAACAGAACCAAAGTCAAGAACCACATGATTATCTCAATAGATGCAGAAAAGGCTTTTGACAAAATTCAACAGCCCTTCATGCTAAAAACCCTCAATAAATTTGGTATTGATGGAACATACCTCAAAATAATAAGAGCTATTTATGACAAACCCACAGCTAATATCATACTGAATGGGCAAAAACTGGAAAAATTCCCTTTGAAAACTGGCACAAGACAGGGATGCCCTCTCTCACCACTCCTATTCAACATAGTGTTGGAAGTTCTGGCTAGGGCAATCGGGCAAGAGAAAGAAATCAAGGGTATCCAGTTAGGAAAAGAAGAAGTCAAATTGTCCCTGTTTGCAGATGACATGATTGTATATTTAGAAAACCCCATTGTCTCAGCCCAAAATCTCCTTAAGCTGATAAGCAACTTCAGCAAAGTCTCAGGATACAAAATTAATGTGCAAAAATCACAAGCATTCTTATACACCAGTAACAGACAAGCAGAGAGCCAAATCAGGAATGAACTTCCATTCACAATTGCTTCAAAGAGAATAAAATACCTAGGAATCCAGCTTACAAGGGATGTAAAGGACCTCTTCAAGGAGAACTACAAACCACTGCTCAGTGAAATCAAAGAGGACACAAACAAATGGAAGAACATGCCATGCTCATGGATAGGAAGAATCAGTATCGTGAAAATGGCCATACTGCCCAAGGTTATTTATAGATTCAATGCCATCCCCATCAAGCTACCAATGAGTTTCTTCACAGAATTGGAAAAAACTGCTTTAAAGTTCATATGGATCCAAAAAAGAGCCCGCATTGCCAAGACAATCCTAAGTCAAAAGGACAAAGCTGGAGGCATCACGCTACCTGACTTCAAACTATACTACAAGGCTACAGTAACCAAAACAGCATGGTACTGGTACCAAAACAGAGCTATAGACCAATGGAACAGAACAGAGTCCTCAGAAATACTACCACACATCTACAGCCATCTGATCTTTGACAAACATGAGAGAAACAAGAAATGGGGAAAGGATTCCCTATTTAATAAATGGTGCTGGGAAAATTGGCTAGCCATAAGTAGAAAGCTGAAACTGGATCCTTTCCTTACCCCTTATACGAAGATTAATTCAAGATGGATTAGAGACTTAAATGTTAGACCTAATACCATAAAAACTCTAGAAGAAAATCTAGGTAGTACCATTCAGGACATAGGCATGGGCAAGGACTTCATGTCTAAAACACCAAAAGCAACGGCAGCAAAACCCAAAATTGACAAATGGGATCTAATTAAACTAAAGAGCTTTTGCACAGCAAAAAAAACTACCATCAGAGTGAACAGGCAACCTACAGAATGGGAGAAAATTTTTGCAACCTACTCATCTGACAAAGGGCTAATATCCAGAATCTACAAAGAACTCAAACAAATATACAAGAAAAAAACAAACAACCCCATCAAAAAGTGGGGAAAGGATATGAACAGACATTTCTCAAAAGAAGACATTCATACAGCCAACAGACACATGAAAAAATGCTCATCATCACTAGCCATCAGAGAAATGCAAATCAAAACCACAATGAGATACCATCTCACACCAGTTAGAATGGCAATCATTAAGAAGTCAGGAAACAACAGGTGTTGGAGAGGATGTGGAGAAATAGGAACACTTTTACACTGTTGGTGGGATTGTAAACTAGTTCAACCGTTATGGAAAACAGTATGGCAATTCCTCAAGGATCTAGAACTAGATGTACCATATGACCCAGCCATCCCACTACTGGGTATATACCCAAAGGATTATAAATTATTCTACTACAAAGACACATGCACACGTATGTTTATTGCAGCACTATTCACAATAGCAAAGACTTGGAATCAACCCAAATGTCCATCTGTGACAGACTGGATTAAGAAAATGTGGCCCATATACACCATGGAATACTATGCAGCCATAAAAGAGGATGAGTTTGCGTCCTTTGTAGGGACATGGATGCAGCTGGAAACCATCATTCTTAGCAAACTATCACAAGAACTGAAAACCAAACACCGCATGTTCTCACTCATAGGTGGGAATTGAACAATGAGATCACTTGGACTCGGGAAGGGGAACATCACACACTGGGGCCTATCATGGGGAGGGGGGAGGAGGGAGGGATTGCATTGGGGAGTTATACATGATATAAATGATGAATTGATGGGTGCTGACGAGTTGATGGGTGCAGCACACGAACATGGCATAAGTATACATATGTAACAAACCTGCACGTTATGCACATGTACCCTAGAACTTAAAGTATAATAAAAAAGAAAAAAATGACATAAACAACACAGTACACATTGCTCTTGAACTAACCTGTCTTTTACAAACTGGGAAAGGTGTTGAGTTTGCCCTGGTCAAGTTTTTGAATTTAATGTGTTAAAAAAAAAAATAAAAAAGCATTTTTTGGCATACAAATAAAATAAGAATTCTCCTGAATATAAATCACTGGTCAAATTAGCCTCACATTATGTTCTACAAGAAAAACTCCGGAATATTTGGCAATGTCTAAGAATCCTTGGTAAAGAGTATGACATGACCCAAAATTTCATACACCTAAATTTTCAACCTTATGGAAAATTAATGAAAACACAACTTTACATATTTGAGACCTGAAAAAGTATATGCTATGATACCCAATGAATAAAAGTTAATTAAAAAGTACATTGCAGTTGAACCAGTGATAAACTAAAATAATGAATAAAAAAATTGGTTATAAAAAGATGTGATTCCAAAGAAAACATAGTTTCCAAACAAAAAGAAAGTTTTAAAAATTATTCCCAAAGAGGAAAATATACTCTCTAAAGTCAAATTAGCAAGAATAATCAGGGATCTCTGACTCTTGAGATATCAAAATATTGGTCTGTAAGAATGAGTTCCTAAATAAACACAGCAAAAAGGAAGCCAAAAAGAAAATAGTGGATCTTACCTTAAGTAAGATTGGCATTATATGAAGCTCTGTTCAACATAAGAAATACCTTGGCAACAACAGTGATAAGAGCTAATGGAACCAAAATTGCATAAAATGATCTTGAATTCATATTTTTTTCAAGCATTTTTTTTTTGCTAATTTGCAGAATGATGATATTTTATGTGCAAATTTCCAATTTAATTTAATTGCTGAGGTCAATTAGGCCAAAAAAACTACCTGATCAACTTTTCTAAAATTGATCTTGTCTATGATAAAATGTTTATTATGCATATTAAAATATTTAAATTCTAGCTGACATAAAAGTTATTAATGAATATTTGCTTCTTTTACTATCTTCTCTGTGGGTTTTATTAGAAAGTACCACAAATAAGCCTCAAAGACTACTTTGAGCAGTATCAACAGGTTCAGTAAATTTGGAACAAGAAGATGGAAATGACCTAAAAGATAGCCATCAATGGTTTAAAATAAGTGATCAATATTTTCCCACAGAACACTGGGAAAAATTAAAAAGCATTCATTGTCCATTTATGCAGTGCATATTATTATATTCATGTTTTGTTTATTAGAAAAGTCAAAAGATTGAAGAAGGTCAAATTTGTAGTGGGAAATTTTAATGGAATCTTAGAGTAAATGTAAAGTAGTTGTGGAAAAATAATTCTAACCAGTGAGAAAAATAATCTAGATAAAAATAACTGTTAACATGAACCAAAATTTAAAGTTGTTTTCTTCATTTATAGAAAGAAGAAATCAACCATTTCTGTAATTGTGACAATATAACTGAAAAATGAACTGTGTTTCAAAGTTATAAATGTAAACTCTAGGAGAATTAATACAGGCTGTTTACTTTTTAAGTCACCAAGGAATAAAAAATGAACAGGAAAAAAGGAAGAACATAAGACAAAAAATAATGAATAAAGTAAACAATGGTGACTTAGAAATCTGAAAATAAAAATAATAAACATTATGATTTTACTTAGTTATTTTTTAATTTCAACATTTATTTTAGAGGTAGGGGGTACATATGCAGGTTTTTTACATTAGCATATTGTGTGATACTCAAGTTTGGGCTGTGATTGATCCCATCACCCTGGTAGTAAGCATAACACCCAACAGGTAGTTTTTCAGTCCCTGCCCTGCTCCCTCTCTCTGCCCTTTTGGGGTCCCCGATGTCTATTATTCCCATCTTTATGTCTACATACACCCAATGTTTAGCTCTCACTTATAAGTGAAATCACGTGGTATTTAATTTTCTGTTTCTGCTTTAATTTGCTTAGGATAATGGCCTCCAGCTCCACCAGTGTTTCTTCAATGGACATGATTCTGCTCTTTCTGTGGCTGTATATAATTTTGTGGTGTATATGCACTACATTCGCTTTATCCAGTCCACAATGGATAGGCATCCAGGTGGATTTCAAGTCTTTGCCATTGTAAATAGTCCTGTGATTAATACGTTAATGTGGTGCGTCTTTTTGGCGGAATAATTTGTTCTCCTCTGGGTATACACCCAGCAACGGGATTGCTAGGTTGAATGATAATTTCATTTTAAGTTTTTGAGATATCTCCAGACTGCTTTCCACAGTGGCTGAACTAATTTACATTCTCACCAATAGTGTGTAAGCATTCTCTTTTCTCCATACCTTGCATGTATCTATTATTTTTTGATATCAGCCATTCCAACTGTTGTGAGATGATATCTTGTGGTGGTTTTAATTTGCATTTATCCGATGATTAATGAAGTGGAGTATTTTTCTGCTTGGACACTTGTATGTCTTCTTTTGAGAAGGGTCTGTTCATGTCTTTAGTCCACTTTTTAATGGGCTTATTTGCTTTTAGCTTGTTGAATTAAGTTCCTTGTAGATTATGGATATTAGACACTATTCAGATGCATAACATCTAAATATTTTCTCCCCATGTATTGGGTATCTGTTTCCTCTGCTGATAGTTTCTTTTGTTGTGCAGAATCTCTATTTTAATTAGGCACCACTTGTCAATTTTTCTTTTTGTGTCCTTTAAGGTCAGATCCATAGGTTATTTGCAAAGGCTGATCTCTAGAATGGTATTTCTTAAGCTTTTTCTATGATTAGTATAGCTTGAGGTTTTATATTTAAATTCTTAATCTATTTTGAGCTAATCTTTGCATATGATGAAAGGTAGAGGTCTAGTTTTAGTCTTCTGCATATGGCTGGCCAGTTATCTCAGCACCATTTATTGAATAGGGTGTCCTTTTCCCATTGTTTATTTTTGTCAACTTTGTTGAAGAGAAGATGGCTGTAGGCATGTGGCTTTATTTCTGAGTTGTTTATTTCATTCCATCAGTCCAGGTGCCTGTTTTTCTGTTTGCTTGTTTTGTTCATTTTTGTATGTTTTTATCAGTAACATGCTGTTGTGAATACTGTTGCCATATAATATTGTATGAAGTCAGGTAATATGATACCTTCGGGCTTTGTTCTTTTTGCTTAGAAATGCTTTGGTGGCCTGGTGTGTGGCTCATGCATGTAATCCCAGCACTTTGGGAGGCCAAGATGGGTGGATCACCTGAGGTCAGGAGTTCAAGACCAGCCTGGCCAATGTGGTGAAACCCCATCTCTATTAAAAATACAAAAAAAAAAAAAAAAAAATTAGCAGGGCATGTTGGCAGGTACCTGTAATCCCAGGTACTTCAGGAGGCTGAGGCAGGAGAATTGCTTGAACCCAGAAGGCGGAGGTTGCAGTGAGCCAAGATTGCGCCATTGCACTCCAGGCCTAGGCGACAAGAGCGAATCTCTGTCTCAAAAAAAAAAAGTAAAAAAAGAAAAAAAAAAGAAAGAAAAAGAAAGGAAGAAGGAACCGGAAGGAAAGAAAGAGGAAGAGAAAAGAAAGAAAGAAAAGAAAGAAAAAAGAAAGGAATAAAGAAAAAAGGAAAAGAAAGGAAGGAAGAAGGAGGAAGGAGGAAGGAAGAAGGAAGGAAGAAGGAAGCAGCCGGCAGCCCGATCATAAGACCCTCTACATACATCAACCACAATACGTCCGCTGACGTTAAGGAGGAATTACTCGTGTATGCAAGGACCTTCGGAGCCATTAACAGGCATACTCGCCTTCGTCCTTCCTTCCTTCCTGCCGTCATTCCTTCTCCTTCCCTACCTTCCTTCTTCGGTCCTTCTCCCGCCATACCGAGAAAGCAAGAGAAAGAAGGAAATACCTTGGCTATTTAGGCTCTTTTTTGGTTCCATATGAATTTATGAATTTTAAAATAGGTTTTTATAATTCTTTGAAAAGTGACATTGGTAGTTTGATAGAAATAGCATCAAATCTGTAGATTGCTTTGGGCAGTATGGCCATTTGAAAGATATTGGTTCTTCCAATCCATGAGCATTAGATCTTTTTCCATTTGTGTGTGTCATCCATGATTACTTTCAGCAGTGTTTCCTAGTTCTCCTTGTAGAGATCTTTTATTTCCTTGATTACACATATTCCTAGGAATTTTATATGGTTATTGTAAATGGAATTGCCTTCTTGATTTGGCTCCAAGTTTGGATGTCATTGGTGTATAGAAATGCTACTGATTTTTATAGATGGGTTTTGTATCCTGAGACTTTACTGAAGTTATTTAACAGTTCCAGGAGCCTTTCAGAAGAGTCCTTAGAGTTTTCTAGATATGGAATTACATAGTCTATGAGGAAAGACACTTTTACTCCTTTTTTTTTTTTTTTTTTTTTTTTTCCTATTTGCATCCCTTTTGTTTCTTCATCTGGCTAGAACTTTTAGTACTATGTTGAAAAGGAGTGGTGAAAGAGGGTATCCTTGTCTTTTTCCAGTTTTCAAGGAGAATGGTTCAAGCTTTTGCCCATTCTGTATAATGTTGGCTGTGAGTTTGTCATAGATGGCTCTTATTATTTTGAGGTATGCTTCTTTAATACCTAGTCTGTGGAGGATTTGTATCACTAAAGGATGTTAGATTTTACAGAAAGCTTTTTCTGTGTCTATTGAGATGTTCATATGGTTTCTGCTTTTGATTCTGTTTATGTAGTGATTCACATTTATTGATTTGTGTATTTTGAACCAGTCTTGCAACCCAGCATTAAAGCCTACTTGACTGTGGCGTACTAATTTTTGATGTACTGCTGGATTTGGCTTGATGATTTTTTTTGAGTTTCTCTTTTTTTTTTTTTTTTTTTTCATCTATGTTCAACATGGCTATTGGCCTGTAGTTTTGTTTTTGTTGTTGTGTCTTTGCCCTATTTTGGTTTCAGGGTGATGTTCACTTTATAGAATGAGTTAGAAAAGAGTCCCTCCTCCTTGCTTTTTTGGACTACTTTTAGTAGAATTGGTAGCAACTTTTCTTTGTATGTTTGGTAGAATTTGGCAGTGATTCTGTCTGGTCCGGGGCTTCTTTTTAGTTGTTATGATTTTATTGACAAATTTAATTTAGGAATTCTATATTGGTCTATTCCAGTTCTCAATTTATTCATGATTCTATTTAAGGAAGTTTCATATCTCAATAAATTTATCCATTTCCTCTAGATGTCCTAGTTTGTGTGCATAGAGATGTTCATAATAGTCACTAAGAATTATTTGTATTTCTGTGGAATCAATTTTAATGGTACCCTTGTCATTTCTGATTGTTTTTTATCTTCTCTCTCTTTTTCTGTGTTAGTCTAGCTAGCAGTCTACCAATCCTGTTTATCTTCTCAAATAACTAATTTTTGGTTTTGTTGATTCTTTGTATGAATTTCTGGGTCTCAGTTTCATTCAGTTCTCCCCTGGTATTATTTCTTTTCTTCTGCTAGCTTTGAGATAAGCTCTTTCTTGTTTTTCTAGTTACTACAGTTTTGATCTTAGATCATTGATTTGAGATCTTTCTAACTTCTTGATACAGGTGTTTAGCAGTATGAACTTTTCTCTTACTACTGCATTTGCTGCATTCCAGAGATTTTTGGTATGTTGTATTTTTATTTTTTATTTCAAAGAATTTTTTGGATATCTAACTTTATTTCATTTTTTATACAAAAATTATTCAGGAGCAAGTTGTTTAATTTTCCTGTTGTGTAGTTTTGAGAGTTCTTCTTGGTTTGATTTCTCTTTTTCTTCCACTGTGGTCCAAGAGTAGGTTTGGTATTATTTTGATCTTCTTGAATATATTGAGTCTTGCTTTATGGCTGAGCATGTACTTGATCTTAGAATATGTCCTGTGGACAGATGAGAAGAATGTATATTCTGTAGTGCCTGGGGGAAGTATTCTGTAGATGCCTGTTAGGTCTACTTGGTCAAATGTTGCATTTATTTCCAGAATTTCTTTGTTGATGTTTGGCCTCTATAAACTGTCTCATGCTGT
The DNA here is from genome assembly GCF_007565055.1 of Rhinopithecus roxellana. NCBI lineage: Eukaryota > Metazoa > Chordata > Mammalia > Primates > Cercopithecidae > Rhinopithecus > Rhinopithecus roxellana. The sequence goes on along the minus strand of NC_044549.1, from coordinate 110,476,720 downwards.
CACTTGGGTGTTGAAATCCCCCCACAATGATTGTGTGGCTGTCTAAGTCTTTTGATAGATCTAAAAGGAATTTTTAAATGAATCTTGTTGCTCCATTGTTGGGTGCATATATACTTAAGATAGTTAAGTCTCCTTGTTGAATCGAATCCTTTATTATTATGTAATGCTGATACGGTTTGGCTCTGCTTTCCCACCCGAATATCATGTCAAATTATAATACCCAGTGTTGGAGGAGGGGCTTATGAGAGGTGATTGAATCATTGGAGCAGACTTCCCCCTTCATGTTCTTGTGACAGTGAGTTCTCATGAGATCTCATTGTTTAAAAGTGAATAGAACTTCCCCATTTGCTCTCTCTTTCTCCTGCTCTGACCATGAGAAGATGTACCTGCTGCCCCTTTGTCTTCTGCCACAATTGTAAGTTTCCTGTGGCCTCCCCAGCCGTGCTTCTTGTACAGCCTGTGGAACTGTCAGTCAAACCTCTTTTCTCTATAAAGTACCCAGTCTCAGGTAATTATTTACGGCAATGCAAGAACAGACTAATACAAATGCCCTTCTTTATTCATTTTTACTATTGTTGATTTAAAGTATATTTTATCTGATATAAGAATAATGACTCTTGCTCTCTTTTGATTTTCATTTGCCTGGTAGATTTTTCTTTGGCCTATGGATGCCCTTACATGTGAGATGCACCTCTTGAGGATAGCAGATAGATTAGTCTTGTTGTTGTTTTAATCCACCTTGCCACTCTGTGCTTTTAAGCGAGGAGTTTAGACTATTTATATTCAAGGTTAATATTGATATGTAAGATTTTGATCCTATTGTGAAGTGTTAATTTCTGGTTCTGGTTGCTTTGTAATTTCTATTGTGTAGTTCTGTGTAATTTCTATTGTGTAGTTCTATTGGGTCTGTGAGCTCTAGTATTAGGTTGATGGTAGCAGATATTGTTCTTTCTTTTCCATGTTTCAAATTCCCTTTAGGATCTCTTGTAAGGCCAGCCTAGTAGTAACAAATTATCTTAATGCTTGCTTGTCTGAGAAAGATTTTATTTCTCCTGGAGTTATGAAGTTTAGTTTGGCAGGATATGAAATTCTTGATTGCTGTTTCCTTTCTTTAAAAATGATGAAAATATGCCTCCAATCTCTTCTAGAGTGTAGGGTTTCTGCTGAAAAGTTAACTGTTAGCCCAATGGGGTTCCTTTTTTTGTAATCTGCCTTTTTTTTCTGGCTTACTTTAAGATTTTCTTTTTTAGTGTTGATTTAGAGTAGTCTGATGATGACTATATGCTTTGATGATGCTCATTTTGTATAATACCTTGCAGGTGTTCTCTGTATTTCTTGTACTTGCATGTCTCTATCTCTAGCAAGATTAGGAAAATTTTACTGAATTATTGCCTCAAACATGTTTTTCAGTTTGCTAATTTTTTCTTCCTGTCTCCCAGGACTGGCAATAATCTATAGACTTCATCTTTTTGCATGAGTCTTTTTACAAAGTCTTCTTGATGACTGTTTATTTTTTAAAAACATTCTCTTTATTTTTGGCCAGGCACAGTGGCTCATGCCTGTAATCCCAGCATTTTTGGAGGCTGAAGTGGGCCAATCATGAGGTCACAAGATCAAGACCATCCTGGCTAATATGGTGAAACTTCGTCTCTACTAAAAATACAAAACAGTTAGCCGGGCATGATGGTGGGCGCCTGTAGTCCCAGCTACTCAGGAGGCTGAGGGAGGAGAATGGCATGAACCCGGCAATTGGAGCTTGCAGTGAGCTGAGATTTCACCACTGCACTCCAGCCTGTGCGACAGAGCGAGACTCCATCTAAAAAAAAAAAAAAAAAAAAAAAAATCCTTATTTTTGTCTGACTAGGTTAGTTTGAAAGACTGTGAAAGACTGTTCTTCAAGATCTGAAATTCTTTCTTCTGCTTGGTCTAGTCTATTGATTAGGCATTTGACTGCATTTTTATATTCCTTAAGTGAATTTTTCAATTTCAGAAGTTCTGATTGATTTTTAAAGATATTTATCTCTTCCTTCATTTTCTGAATTGGTTTAGTAGTTTCTTTGTATTGATTTTAAATCTCGTCTTGAATACCATCCATTTTTCTGGTCATTCATGCTGTGAATTCTTTATCTGACACTTCTGAGTTTCTATTTTGGTTTCGGACCACTACTAGAGAGCTATTGTGATCCTTTGGTGGTATCACAGCATTCAGATTTTTCATGGTGCTAGGATTTTTACACTGGTTTCATTTGGAGATACTGGCACTTCAAATTTTTGTAATTATTGTAATGCACATAGAGTATTTTTTTCTTTCTCGATATTATTATTTATTTTTCCTTTCATTTTTCTCTCCCTTGCTAGAGAGTGTAACTGTAACGTATGTTGTGTAGGGTCTTTTCACTTTGCTTCTATGGTCCTATGCACTTCTGTCCACAGGTTTTATATTGGTTTGGTTTTATACAGGTCATCCCTCAAGCCAGTAAAAAGCAGTAGATAAACTAACCTGTAGGTTGAACTGTAAAGTCCAATACAGTTGGGTGCTTACAGGTGAGGGCCAGCAACAGCACAAGCAGATGAATATGTACCTGGTGTTGTTTTTACTGTTAGGCATCTTCTGTTGTTTCAGGTGATAGGCTGGACCTTGGAGTACTTGGTGCCATGAGCTTTCTATTCCACAGGAGTTGGGGAACACAGCTGGTAGCATGATGTCTTTTTGTAAAAGCAGTGGGAGAGGCTCTCTGCCTTTGGGCATTTGCTGGAGTGTATTGGTCATGGTGATGTCAGTTGGTTGGGTCTGTCCAAACTCAGGCCTCCTGGAGGAAATGGTCAGGTGCCAGCAGAATTGGAATGGAGTAGGTACTTCTCTAACTCCCTAGCCCCTAGATGGCCTGTTGGACAGCATGTATGAGTCCCGATGGGGCTGGATGGGAGGGAAGGTGGCTTAGGTGATGGCTGTGAAGGGAAGGAGTGGGCTGGTCACTAGGTCACTGGCTCAACTATCAGGTCTGGAGAAGCAGAACACATTGGCAGAGGGAGCAAGAGGGAAGATCACAGGCCTATGGCAGTAAGGTTTTTCAGAACGGCTCTAGGCCACAGCCAAAATGCTCAGTAAGGGGGTGTGGGTTGAGTGTACTGGAAGTCAAAGGGCAGAAAGGCCTGTTTGGCAAGATGCAGCAGGGGCAGGGGCATGCTCAATGCAATCTTGATGCCTCTTCAGAGGATTGCTGCTGGTATGCTGGAAGCTTGCAAAAGTGTTCAGGCTTTTTGTTCCCTCCCTAGTCTGGGGGCAGCAGGATAAGGGACCACAGTAACTGCAATGGCAGAGGGCTTATCAGTTGCTTTTGGGAGATACACCCCAGAGAAATGCAGAGCCTCCAACCAATTGGAGTAATCAGGTGGGGTTGGTATGGCTGTGCTAGAGTCCCAGGCCAGTGGGCCTTGCCTGGCAAAGAGTGGAGGTGGAGCTTGCAGTCTCTCCCTCCTTGGCACCATGGTTGGAGCCCTTATCCCAAGGGCTTGTAAGAGAGCCTGTCCTTCCTTGTTGACAGGGCTATGGCAGCTGGCACTGGGGTTCTCAGAGATCTCAGGCCCGTGGGTCTCCTTATGGGCTTGGGAAGTAGTTCTGCCCAGAAACAAGGCAGATCTCTGTGTCAGTCTGGAGGCCTGGGGAGGGGTCAGGGGATAGCTCCTATACTTAGGATTACAAAGGTCTGTGGTGGAATTGTGAGTCCCTGAGGCTCTTCCTCACTGACCCTTTCCCCACTGTGGGGATCTTCCCCTCGTTCTGCACCAGTCCTGGATGGATGGCTCTCCTGCTTTGCTCCTCTCTGCTCTCCATCGGTCCCTTTGCTTCCTTGATAAATCCCAGTGTGGCCTTTTGGATTATTCACTTGAACAGGTAGTGTTCACTTGCCATTTTGTTTCCTTTCCAATAGAGTGGCATGCACCAGCTGCTTCTTGTCAACCATCTTGAAATCTCTACATTCTTTACTATTACAGTGAGGCACATTAAAATAATTCCTCATCCACAATATATCGAATTTACCTTAAATACATACGTCTAGTTTATATGGGTGTTTTTAGAGTTTATAGAGCAGGATACTTTTCTGGTCCTTATAAACCTTATTATATAAAGGTTTTGAGAAGATAATTAGCTCACTGTATTAAAAAGAGAGAAAAATATGTAGATGGGTTATTACATTCAAATTAAGTTCAAATTATTTCAGTACGATTTATGATTTAACTTGTGTTATGCAGTGATTCAATAGCTTTTCTTATTTTGTGCCTAGATTTATTGTATTATTTATTATAATCAAATATTTATTCAATTTTATAAAAATTGTCATTATAACATCATATTGAGTAAACTCCCATGTGCAGACATTAAAACAGTCAAAGCAGACTTATTAATTGCAAAGTATCTTTCTAGCTAATGAGCGCTGATTTCCCTTTTCAGTGAAAAATAAAACCAAGATGTGATACAGATGAAAGGTATTTGCTTCCAAGCCAGGATGAGAGTTCAAGAGATTGTATAGGTTTTCAATATGTGTAAAGGAAAAGCCTGCTTTCAATTTACAGTAAACCCAATGTGGAAGATAACTTGAAATGAGGTTGTAATGTGACCACTATCCTCTAAGCTATACTTTCCTGAGTGTCATGCTCCCTCTCGCCATATAGGATCTTTGCACAGCCTGTTTCTTGTGCCTGAGAGACACTTTTTCTCTACTTTCATTTGTTCAATCTCTACCATTTCTTTAGTTCTCAGTCATATGTCAAAAATTAATTCCTTAGGGAAGTTTTCCTTGACCTCTTTAAGAAAGCCTATTTTTCCTTTTATGCTCTCTGCACACCATTTTATTTATTCAACAAATATCTACCATACTTAATTGAAACCAAGACACTACTGATGGTAAGACATATTATATTTTATTTTATTTTATTTAATATGTACTCACTAGGAAAGACAAGGAGACGCTAATTAAATGATGGCACAATGTTTTATAGTACTCAGAATTTTTATTTTACTTTTATTGAAAGCGCTTTCTTTGAAATATTTAGCCATAGATTTCCACCATATATCCTTCTTATGCATATATAAAAGACAAATTTTATATGAAATATATTTCTAAAATACATTCAGAATACAACTTTTCCTAGTTTCTTTCAACTCAAAGCAGTCAATATCTATATATTTAATATATTATTTTATTTAAACTATAAAAAGCATTGGTAATGTACTTCTCAAAAATTTGCTTCAAGTTCAAAGTCAGTTACTTTCTTTTGAGAGTTGCTGCAATCTTTTTCTTCCTAGGTTTACATAGGTACTTTACTAATTTTTATCACAAACTTTCAAATTAAGGTTTTCTGATATGATCAGAACTTCTAATTTCTTCCTCAAATGAACTTTGAAGTGTTTGATCAAGCCACGAGAGATATACTAAGGTCAAGCATGTGTAGATAATGCAACCTATCACACCTTAGCTAAGTGAATGTACCATGTTACTGAATATAGTAGCCCAATATCCAAAATGTTAAACTATATCTTTTAGATTGATGAAATGTGCTGTGTAAATGTCAAGCATCAAGCCCTACTTTAAGCACTTCATGAGTATTAACTGTTTAAATCTTCATAACAACCCAATGAGGTAGGTATGATTACTATTCCCATTTCCTAGGTGAAAAATCAGAAACATTTATGAGGTTAAGTAACTTGCTGAACTTAATACATCCAGGAAGTGACAGAATCATTTACACAGTTGTAAACTTGTATATCACCTATAACTAAAACCAAGTTGTAATTTATGCTTGCTGCTTTAAAAAATTAATTTTTTTCCATGGCCACATTATAAACGCAATGAGAACATGGAACAAAACACAGTACTTAACATGGAACAAAACACAGTACTTAACTGAAAGCTCAACAGGTATTTAATATAGAGTGAGTATGAAGAGTCTCTGTAGCATCTTCTCTAAACTTAACATCTTTCCTTCCCTGTTCCTTTCTGTTAACTTTGACTTTTGCAGTGTAGTCTTATGACTGTAAGAGTCATATGTCTCTAATAGTCATATGTATGTATTCTCTTATGAGAATATGTATTCTCTTATGTGGTATAATTTCATGAAAGTCAAAAATTTTTTCACTTGAAATTATCCTCCTTAATGATTAACAGAAATCCACAATTAGTGATTCACACTTTTGTATTTGACATTTTTTTTCTTGAAGGTATTCTTTTTAAATGTAAGTATATGAGAGGTATAACATGGTAAATAATATTGTGTGAACTTATTTAACTTGTCTGCCCTGTTGATAAAAGGATGGGTTTAACATGAGGACTCAAGATGCTTTCTGTGGGAATCAGTAGGAATTTGGTAAAGCTGAAAGTGTTAAAATCAAATTTCACCAAAACCAGATTGTTTTTTCTTTTTTATTGTACTTTAAATTCTAGGGTACATGTGCACAACATGCAGGTTTGCTACATATGTACACATGTGCCATGTTGGTGTGCTGCACCCATCAACTCGTCATTTACATTAAGTACATCTCCTAATGTTATCCCTCCCCCCACACCCTCCCCACAATAGACCCCGATGTGTGATGTTCCCCTTCTTGTGTCCAAGTGATCTCATTGTTCAATTCCCAAATATGAGTGAGAACATGCGGTGTTTGGTTTTCTGTTCTTGTGATAGTTTGCTGAGAATGATGGTTTCCAGCTGCATCCGTGTCCCTACAAAGGACATGAACTCATCCTTTTTTATGGCTGCATAGTATTCCATGTGTATTTCTTAATCCAGTCTGTCATTGATGGACATTTGGGTTGGTTCCAAGTCTTTGCTATTGTGAATAGTGCCACAATAAACGTGTGTGTGCGTGTGTTCATGTGTCTTTATAGCAGCATGATTGATAATCCTTTGGGTTTATACCCGGTAATGGGATGGCTGGGTCAAATGATATTTCTAGTTCTAGATCCTTGTGGAATTGCCACACTGTCTTCCACAATGGTTGAACTACAGTCCCACCAACCAACAGTGTAAAAGTGTTTCTATTTCTCCACATCCTCTTCAGCACCTGTTGTTTCCTGACCTTTTAATGATCGCCATTCTAATTGGTGTGAGATGGTATCTCATTGTGGTTTTGATTTGCATTTCTCTGATGGCCGGTGATCATGAAGCCCACTTGATTATGGTGGATAAGCAGATTGTTTTAAATTTTTATTGAAGTATAACAGACATATAAGAAAGTGTACCTATCATAAGTGTACAAGCTGGTGCATTTTCACAAAGTAAACAAACCTTAACCAAACACAGGATAGTATCACTGTCCTAGAGTCTCTTGCTACTAACCCTGCAATAACTACCACTTTCTGACTTCTTTTATCACTGATTAGTTTTACCTGCTTTTGAACATTATACAAATAGAATCCTAAAGTATATAATCTTTTGTGTATGACTTCCTTCACTAAATTTGTATCTGTGAGATTCACTTATTTTTTTCATGTAGTTATAGTTCATTTATTCTCATTGCTGTATTGTATTCCATTGCAATAAACATATCACAATCAATTTACACACTTTACCGTTGATGAGCATTTTCCACTTTGGGGCTATGGCAAACAACACTGCTATAGATCTTTTTTGCACCTTTTGATAAAAAAGTAGGCAATAACTTCTTCTGGTTATATGCCTAGTAGTAGAATCTGGGGCCCATATAATATATGAAATGTTCAGCATTAGTAGATACTAACAAATATTTTACAAACAGATTGTACTACTCATCTTTCAGTTTTTTTAAGAAGCACCCATCCTGGTAATCTTACCTAATCTAGAAGGACTTTCATGACACACTGAATGCTTTATTCAACATATACATATTGAGAACCTACCATGTGTAAATAATTACTAATAGCAAATTTTATGCTTTTGTATTAAAAATATGCTTATATATTAATTTCCCCTTGATTCCACATAATTGTTCTAAAATATGTGGTAGAGACATTATCATTCTTTCTTATAGTTAGATTATGAGGCTCAGGGAAGTTAGATGACTAGCCATTCACAACTGGTGAATGGTGATGTCTACATGTGAACCCAAAGTTTTTTTTTTTTTTTAAGATGGAGTCTCACTCTGTTGCCCAAGCTGGAATGCAGTGGCACAATCTTGGCTCACTGCAACCTCCGCCTCCGGTTTCAAGCGATTCTCCTGCCTCAGTCTCCTGAGTAGCTGAGAGGCAACCTCCACCACACCTGGCTAATTTTTGTATTTTTAGTAGAGACAGGGTTTCACCATCTTGGCCAGGCTGGTCTTGAATTCCTAACCTTGGGTGATCCACCCGCCTAGGTCTCCCAAAGTGCTGGGATTACAGGTGTGAGCCATCACTCCCGGACTAAAAGTTCTGACAACAAATTCTATGATTGTTCTACTTTGTCATGTCACTTCATTGTATGAATTCAACTTTTTTTTTTTTTCTGTCAATCCACTTGTCAGTTGTGGAACAGCTGAAGACGTGGTACTTCAGAGATTATTTTGGCAATCACACCTACTCCATCATGACATCAGGGAGGTGACTTCCATTTGTTGCTTTTTATCATTTTATGAATGGGATAGCTGATACAGGAGCAGTTCCAGGGCTCTCCTTTCTGAGCATGCCTTGAAGTAACTTAGAGGTAAAAGGAGGCTTAACTTTTCCAGATGTCCCAGGGAAAAGCCAGAGGAAACAGGCAAGGAAACGGAGCCAGGATTGTTCAGCCCGTTCAGTTTTGTTGTTTCTGACAACCCCTTATCCCACAGACTCTCTTATACCTCATCTAATTTTATAAATCAATAATCATTGTATCATCTGGAACAAAAGAAACTTTGACTAATAAAATTTAGTCTCAAGGGTGAAATAGTCCTGTTTCAGTAGGTTGAATAAGGGAAAAGATAGATAAATATGAATAAATAATTATTTTCACTCTAATATTGATGCAGTATAAATACATTAAGTCAAATATCACTGCACACAAAAAAATCCAGTTGTTAATTATTTATATAAAGAAAAAATTCAAGACAAAGTGTACCTTTTATGACATACACATTTACGTCAGAGTGCTTAGATTAATTTAGGGTACTGAATGACAGGCTTTAATTGCACACAAAAGTACTGGAACAATATTTTGTTTCTTTACTTCTATTATAAAATGTCTTTGCAGACTTAGCCATTAACATTTTCTGCTTTCTCAAGGAAAAGATAATTTACCCACTTAAATATATTAGACTCCTGTGTATTGTTTTTCTCCATTTGGTACCCTTGATTCCTCCTCTGAACACTTGAGTGCTTGCAATCAGGGCACAATGACACTCACTAATAACAACTGAACCACTGCACCGCCATAATGCTGTGCAGTTCCCAGACTCACCACCGCCGAGCCCCAGCAATGTGGAACGGCGTCCCTGCGCAGAGGCTGGCTCCCCTCCACAGCTGCATCTGTTCCCCATTGTCCCCTCAGAGCATCCACTGTGAAGCGTAACCCCTGATGAACACATGTAGACCCAAACTTGGTCCTATTTTCCCCCTGAAATTCTCAGATCCTAAAATTCTAGTGCTTTATTTTTAATACTTAGACACCACGAGCCATTGAAACAATTCTGTGGTTCAGAAGAAATCAAGTTCATTTTATTTTCACTAAAAAGCATTTTCCACTGACAGAAACGGTTGAAAGAGGCTAGTCTGACTTTTCTGACATAAAAAATATATTTTTATTTTTGTGATAGATGGTGAAGAAATTGAATCTTTAATACAGATGATACAAATGCAAAGATTGTCCATTTTGGGGGAGCTGTGACACCCCCTCAATTGTTTTCTTTTTCAATGTCTAGCTTCATCCTCATAGTCAGGCTTGTCTTGTTTATTATAATTGTACAAGAATTAAAAATATTTGGCCATCAAGGATCAAAAGACAGCATGATCCCCTTGAAATATTTGGAGATAATCCAGTAAGTCATAAATCAGAATTTTTTAACCAAACTAAATCATGAAGAAAGGATGGAATTTTCTTTCACAAACAATGGAATCATCAGATTTCTAGGGGCTGTTGTGACTCTTTGGGGACAGATTATATTGAACCCAGGGTCAGCATTCATGGAACTGTATTATGGCTGGGCTCTCTCACTGCTGTAATCTTCCTTAGCTCTTTAGAGATTGTAACAGTGTAACATGAGAGATTCCAGGGAGAAAGAAATCTATCCTTGTGTCTTTAAAAAATAATCCATCTTTGTTCTCTCCAGTCAATAGCTCTAATGTTTTATTGGCCCAACAAAATTCACATCTGTGTATAGTCTCTTTTTTTTCTCAAGTATTATCCAACAAACTTCATTGTCTAGTCTATAAACCCTCTGAAAATAGTAGGCATCACTTATACAATCCAGCAGTGACTGATGCAGCAGCAAAGTATGCAGAAAATATCTATTGAATAAATGAATGATTAAAAGCATGAATTATAGGATATTCCACATGCTTAGACTAGACATTTACCTTAGGAATGTCTATTATTTTAATGCCAAAATGTGAGGTATGTATAATTTAAGTCATTTTTTTAAAGCACGAGTTTCCAGTTGTCATGTCACAATAGCTTGGGTACTGCAAAAACAGATAAATGTCTGCACTGTGCTAAGAACAATCCCCAATTTACCTTTGGTCCTTTGCTCACCTCCTCTCTCACTAACAAGGCAAGTGAGCTAAGAGCTGGAGTCTATTTCACACTATACGGGTCTGGATTAGCACTGAACTTTAGTTGGCATGGTTTTGTTTTGTAAAAGATACTAGTAGGGATGAAACAGAAGTAGAATACTGCGGGACCTTCCTACTCTTTCTCTTTGAGCTCTTTCAATTTCCCTTTTCTCCAGGTTATTTGTAATACCTGTCACCACGAGCAGACTTACTAGCAACAACCTCCATCATCCAGAAAAAACAGGTTTCTGACTCTTTCCACTGCATACCAAGTATCACTGACATTTTTCTTAAGTATTAACAGTCAGCTTTCTGCGTCTGTGTGGTGTATCTGCCCTCCCTCCTCCCCCACTTTTAATAGTAGAAATTAGGTATAAAGCTCAGTGCTTATATTAACTTCATCATTACCTCTCAGAGGAGTCAGATGATCAGTCAACTAACATAAAGGGAGCAGAATGTCTTTGGGGACAAGATATAATATTAATTACTGGGGTGTACTTCCTGTTCCCTTTCTAATAGCCATATGCAGCCCTTGTCAAGTGCCTCCACCGGAGCCTGAAGGGATGCTCATCACTCTGCAAGCAGGAATTTGGCTGAGATTACCAACTACATAGTCAGAAAAGCCTTTCAGCAACAGAAGGATTATTTGTGTGTGCAGTTTCCTGCACATGGGCTGTGGGTTACCTGTGAGCATCAGCCAGTTAAGGCCACATGCCAGTGAGGAGACTCAAGTCTTCGCTTCCTTCCACAGATGGGTATAGACACAGATCTGAAACACAGGGGGTTTGAAGCATGCAGGGCTGTACCAACAAAGATAACAGTCCCTCACAAATAACTGAGCCCTCTCCAGGCACCTCAAGCCAACAGTACGTTTTATGTGTCTTTCATTTTTATAAGGCACTGGCGAGTTCTAAAAAAAAAAAAAAAAAAGAAACAAAGAAAGAAAAAACAACTGGGAAAACAGAGAAGTGGCCATGCAAAGCTACAGAACAGCAGCTTGATGCTTCTCCCAAATAGGCAAGCAGAGCTTTAAATCACTGCAAAGCTTGCTATTTACTTATTTCATTTGTTTTCTGTTCTATTTTGCCCAAAATATTGACCCAGCAAAGGGAGTGACAGGAGAGCACAAGTCAGGCTTTCTCACTAGCTGTTTCTAAATCTTCACGTCCGTACAAAAATCTTTATTTGTATGTTCTGAAAATGGCAAGAGATACGTATTGTATATTCAGATAATATAGCAGTAAAACCAAGATTCAAGGGTTGTTAATCTCAAACATATTATGGGATTGCAGTGCAACTAAGGTACTGAGTGTCTCCATTTTAATTACCAGGGTTGGCAGAGGAATCCAATTATGTTGCTGTGTCCCCAACATAACCCTTTCTCTTTGTTTGCTGCTTGCCTATTCTAAGCATGTTTTGATCACCTTTGTTTATTTGTTTGTTTGCTGCATTTTGCTTTCTACTATGCAATTCTCCTGCTCTAATTTGAGACATGTATTTGGAGGTTTTATTCTCATCAAGAGTTGCCTATCATCCTCTTGCAAGCATAAAATGTTTCATGTTAAGAATATTTTTTTCTTTTATCATTCCCTAGTGGAATTGAGGGAATGAGGATGACTGGCTTCCCATATGTGCCAGACCATTGTTTGAATCTTGTGGTTATAGGCATGGGTTGCACAAATCAATCTAATGCTGAGCTTCTGACATCACTGGGAAATTTCAGACTAGGAGTAGATTTTTTTCCACTCGAATTCTTAGTATATAAGTAAGAAAAAATGCAAGGTCTTTCTGCTTTTCAAATATTTCACACCCTAGTAACTATAAGATCTCATGATTGAGAAAAATACAATACATTTTTCAATCAAAATTATCACTCATATTCATAGTTGGCCACAGTTATTGTCTGCATAGATCAAGGACAAATCAATCACTAAGTTCTTTCTATTCTCCTCTCTTTTATCTCTGAAATCCACTCTTTCATTCCTATTCCTTACTGCCACTACCCTCATTCTTCTCTGAATATTTTAGTAATTTCCTGGCTATTCTCTGTTTCCTCTCTCTCTTTGCTCTCTTCCTCACTACCACTTACACCCTAAAAGCACACACATGGCCATCTTAATTTCCTTGTTAAAAATCTTACATGGTTTTCTGCTACCCACACACTATTATTCATTCTCCTCATTGAACATTCAAAATTTCTCTGGCCTGCCACCAAGCTAACATTTCTACCAATAGGCTTATTTTCTCATATGCTACACTTCTGTCAAACTGCATTATTGACCCTGCTTAAATATAAAACATGTTTTTATATCACTGCTTTAAAAAAAATTCCTGTGCTCTATAATTAGCCAAGAATCTAATCTGTCTTCCATTTTCATACATTCTAATCTCATCTTTCGGGATTAAGCACAATTATTACTATTGTCCTACTCACAGTCAATGAAGTCTCTGCCACAATATGTTTTCGTAACATAACATTTTGTACTTGTTTTGTCTTCATTACATAAATATTTATCTCCTCTAACAGCTTATAGTCTGCAGTCTATGTTTTACAAGTTGTATCTCTTCATTGCCTTATGACTGTGGCCTTCATACAGGTGCTCATTCTTTCATTCAACAAATACGTACTGAGTTACTCAGTATCAGGTATTATGCTAAATGCTGAGGATGTAGCAGCGAATTTAACACACTTGTGCTTGAAATATATATTCTACTGAAGAAAAAAATAAATGAAAGAAATTAGTAAATACATAAGCTATGGAAGAAAACAAGCCTGGGAAAGCAGTATAAGAACTAAGAAGGGTGCCCCTGCACTCCAGCCTGCTTGACAGAGTCAGACCTTGTCTCAAAAAAAAAAAAAAAAAAAAAAAAAAAAAAAAAAAAAAAAAAAAAGGAGAAGGGTGGAGTATAATTATCGATAGGCTGGCCAGGGAAGGAGACATTTTAGAAAGTAAGACGCTTGGAGAGAGTGGGAGAAAAGGTCACGAGGGAGAGGCATTGCAAGCTGATGGGTTAGCATGTACAAAAGCTCTATGAAGGAGCTGCTAATGGTGAAAGAGAAAGGAGAAGAGTAGGAGATGAGGTGAAATCATACAGTGAGTTGGGTATACCATGGTAAGCAATCATAAAGTACTCTATAGTAATAGTAAGAATGCTGGTTTTAATCTAAATAATACAGCAGATTATGTAGGTTTGAGCAATAAAGGAAAATTATATGAATTATGTTTTAGAGCCTCATACCAGCTTCTACAATTAGAATGGATTGAAGGAGGCCAAGAGTGGGACCAATGAGAACAATTGCAATTTGATGAAGATTTGGACCAGGGCAATATAGTGAGTGTGGTGACTTCTGGAACATGCTGTATAGGATTGGTATAAATAAGTTCAAGAAGGAGTGTTTAAGTAACAGATGATCTAGAATGAATCACATAGGTGGGAAGAAGATAGAAAGAAGACTGTAAAGAAGGTTTAGCTCTAATAACAACAGATTTTAGATTCAAGTGAATAAAGCATAAAGTTGGACATTAGCCAATGGAACAGGAAGAGCTGCTAAAAGTTTTTAGAAAGCATAAGAAAGAAGTTGAAATGATGAAAGCTTCATTTTATTTTTATGTATATTTTCCTTTATTTTTAATTAACATATTAAACAGGCACATACTTATTGTATACAGAATAATGTTTTGAAATCTGTATACTTGTGGAATGGCTAAATAAAGCTAAGCAGCATATGCAATACCTCACATATTCATCATTCTTTGTAGTGAGAACACTTAAAATATATCCTCTTAGACATTTTTAAGTATGTGATACATTTTAACTGTAGCCACCACATTGAGCAATAGCTCTCTTGAACATATTCCCCCAGGTGGCTACCATTTTACTCTCTGCTTCTATAAGTTCAACTTTACAAAAGCTTCACTTCAGAAAGATCAACAAGGAAGCCATGTGAAAAATGGATTGGAAGCGAGAGGAAGTTCTGAGACCACATAAAATTAAACGTTGACAACTTTGAGACCTCACTAAGAGTTTCACTATATATGTCTATAAGTCTCCTGTCTTACATAATGCTCCTGCACTTCTCTTTTAACATCGGCCTTGGTATTCTATTGCAATCATAAATGAAGTTAACAACATCCAGACTGAATCAATACCACTATTCCATTTGTAGGCCACATACTTTTTTTTTTTTTTTGAGACAGAGTCTCGCTCTGTTATGTGGACCACATCCTTGGCATATAACTTTGACTATACAGTTGCTTTGTCATTTCAAACCAGTAAATAAAAGTTAGCACGACATTTATAATAGAACTTTCCTGTCATTTTATAGTCTTGGATAAAACCACAAAGCTTATAATATATTGGGTGCTAAATATTCCACAATCCAAAGGGAGGTATTACCTTCATTATGATGTGGCCAGTTAAAAGAAAGCTGAACTGGCTCTGTACTATTTTTTACCTGCAACCTACAAAGATTAAGGCTACAGATATATTGATAAGAAGAGGATTTAGTGAAGTGAGGAAATGTAGGTGTAAAGACCGCTGTCAGGGATTTTCCTCCCCTCCTGCAGATGGCCTCTACAGCAAAACTGAAGGCTCTAAAAAACCCTTGGAAATTGGGAGAAGTTGGAGTCAAGAAGAAATTGACTTTTTACTCCTTAGCTGCAGAAAACCAGAAACAGGCCTTAGGCTTCTACCAGGGTGGGGAGTGTTGTGACATCTTAGGAGAGCTTGTTCTGTCACCCCTGGAGTTTTGACAGCAAAGAGAGACTGCAACCTGGATCTTATACTGTAAGTCTGAAGCTGGGAGGAGGCTTGGAACACCCATACAAAGAGCAGAAAGGCCACAGTAGAAACAGGCTAAAATTCTACAATTGGACAAACAAGGAGGTTTGAGGTCCTTTGAACCAAGTGGGTACAGTGGAAGTTAGCTAGACTGAGGTCATTCTGAAAGTAATACCTTAATCATCCCCTTATAAAAAAAATTGACTTGCCATGGTGAAGATTTTGTGTGATGTCCTGTCACAGGTGCTAGCTGAGAACAAAATTTATGAAGTTCTCAAGATGGTCAACTCAAGATTACCACATTATCATCAGAGAATACGTAACATTGAAAGGCGCTGTGGGGTGGATAGACAAGGGTGATTCATAAAAAATCTAACAGCACATACTTCATAAATGTTTGATAGTCTTCATGTCTGCCATGACAAAGGAGAATAATCAGCCAGTTATTGCTAGCTAAGAATTGCCAATAGTTCCACCTAATAAAAAAGAACTTCTCTTTCTTCTCCTTTGAATCTTCATTGTATTTGGTTCTTGGAAGAACCACGAAAATGAGGAGGAAGAGTGGCCTACATAACAGAGCGAGACTCTGTCTCAAAAACAAAAAGTATGTGGCCTACAAATGGAATTGCGGTATTGATTCAGCACAGATGTTGTTCATTTCATTTATGATTGCAACGGAATACATGTAGACGTTAGTAAAGAAGTGCAGGAGCATTAAATAAGACAGGACACTTACAGACATATAGGTAGACTCTTAGTGAGGTCTCAAAATTGTCAATGTTTAATTTTATGTGGTCTCAGAACTTCCTCTTGCCTCCAATCCATTTTTCACATGGCCTCCTTGTTGATCTTTATAAAGTGAAGCTTTTATAAAGTTGAACTCATAGAAGCAGAAAGTAAAATGGTAGCTACCTGAGGGAATAGGTTCAAGAGAGCTATTGCACAACATGGTGGCTACAGTTAATAAATATATATATATATTTTAGTTACTATATATATGTATATAGCTTAGCTTACAATAAAAAGGAAGAGAAGAAAAGTAATCCAAGGAAGAGAAAACAAAGCAACAAATTGTGATAATAGTAGTAGCAAAATTTAACATATAGAATGCAAAAAAAAAAATCTTAGCTGAAATTAAATCAGATTGTGATTTCAGATTTGGAGTGTATAGCGTATATTATCTTATGAAGTTGTAATGTTTTGTTTTCTTATTTATCAGAATGTCTACGAAAATACTATAATTTGCATCCCACTAGTTATAATCATCTCATCTTTTATGTGAGATATGTCATTTTTTCTTAAAACATTGTGCCCTCAAGTCACATGTATTATACTTCTGGTCCCACCACAAAGCCTTTGGAATACAGAGTGCTGTTGAATTGGATTTCCATTTGGATTTCTTCCAGAACCATTGCTTTGAGAACAGCACATAAAATAACACAATTGGCATGGGCTGGTTTAACTCCATGCCTAACTGTCATTTTCTGTTGATGATAATGTGTGGGATAGTTGAAAATGCAATCCACGATGTTGCTTTTCTACACAGACAAATTACATTATATATAATTTAGCATTTATCTTCAGTTATATTCTGAAGCTTCACACATTTCAGTAAACATCTCTCTTATAGCTTATGATAGATAATTGATAGCAATAGAGGATTGAAAATAAAGAAGCAGAAATGATTGTACTCATTTACTAGCTAGCATACAATAGCCAACCTTGGATTTTTCTCCTTCATAGTTTTCTGGGAAAGGCGGTAATGTGAGATAACAGTGTGTTCAAAAACATTCAGGTAGAAATAAGATAAATGTGTTCAAGAAAAGAGAGAAGACAATCATGGAGGCAGCATGGTAACCGTATGGGAGGGCACTTAGGATAGGAGAAGTATCAAAGGAGGCAAGACCAAAATCAAGTAAAGTTTAGAGGAATATACAAAAGTTTGTATTGTGTTTTAAGTGTGAATCTAAAGTATAGGAGAAGTTTGAGCAGGGGTGGTATACAATAATGATTTACATTTTTTTGATTTCACCCTGCATGGAAGATAGACCATAGTGGGAGAAATTCAATACATGTATTAGTTAAGTGTCTTTCGAACTATTTTGGTTTGTTGCATAGTGAAAGAGAAAATAGCATTCAGAAATATGACTAGTATAGATTATCAGTCATATGGCTAATTGTATATATATCTTTAGCAATTCTGATAACTCATATTTCTGGTGTGATATGTTCCTCTAAGTTTCCTAAATAGCAGTTCTGAGTATACTTAGCAAGAGTATTTTTAAAATATACAGGAGCCCAAGATAGATAAAGGCATATATATTTTTATACCTATGAGTTTTTAAAAGGTTAGTGGAAAAATTGGATTGAGAAAGTAAAACCTTGAAAGTTTAACCATGCATTGTACTCAGAGCATCCTTTTATAACTTTAAGCAAGAATTTAGCATTTACTAAATTTTATGAGGTTTGCTATTCTATGCTAAGAACGCTGGTAAGATATTAGAGTAATAACCTTGAACTAGGTGCTAAGAACCTGATTTCTAATTGAAGAGCTGCTATTAAATATTTTATTTGAAGGATATAGTGGTCATTCAGGATATTTTTAACTCAAATATTCTATGATAACCACTGTAACTTTAAATGATACAGATAGAACTAAGGAGCATAATTAACTGTATTATCCAATGTTATTGAGAACAATTGTTAGTCATTACTAAACTGTAATACATATATTATGTATACTTATATTTTACACATGTATTTATATATAAACATATATAAATATTTTATATAAAATATAGAAGATAATATGTATAATATAAATTATACAAATATTTATATATTATTATATAAATACATATAAAGATGTATGTAATATATATTTAAGTACATATATAAAAGATATGGGGTCTTGCTATGTTGCCCAGGCTGCTGGCCTCTAACTTCTGGACTCAAACAGTTCTCCCATTTCAGCCTCCTGATCACGTAGATGGGGTTATGGGCACATAAAATGTTGGTACAATATAAGCTTTAAAAAATATTTTTGAACTTCCACTTTTGGAAAGATGGAGTAAACATACTTTACCTTATGCCTTCAACTAAGTACAACTAATTGCTCTGGACAGTATATAGAAAGCAAGCATAAGAAGACTCCAAAAGATTAAGAAAAAGGCAGACCAAGTAGGAAACTAGGGACCCAAGGAAAGAGGATGCTGAGTTCCTTGTGTTTTTTTGTTTGTTTCGTATATGCCATCTTAAGAAGCTGGCAATCCACAAATGCCAATGGGTACTAACAACAAGAAAAAGATTCTAACAAAACTCTGCTCTCTGCAGTCAAAGGGCTAGTAAAGAAGCAGCTTAGCCAGATAGAAAACTTTTATATAATAATCAATATAATTGGCAAAAATTCACCAAGCCATGTTAAGTAATAAAGAACAAACACTCACAAACGTGTGTGTGTGTGTTTATAGACCCATGTATTCAGAGCCCTCAAAATCTGCAATGAATGAAATGTCCATAAAATTAATAATCAAATTGTAGTTAATTTTAAATCTGCAACATGGCTGTATCATAGAGGAAATCAACTAATCAAGGCCCATCATTGTTTTGAATGTTCCTGCTGCTACTTGTATTGTATTTGGTCATTCTTGTATTGCTATAAAGAAATACCTGAGACTAGGTAATTTATAAAGAAAATAGGTTGGATTGGCTCACAGTTCCCCAGGTGGTACAGGAAGCATGGCTCCAGCATCTGCTTGGCTTCTCGCGAGGCCTCAGGAGCTTTTACTAGTGGTGGAATGCGAACCAGGAGCAGGCACATGACATGGCAAAAAACGGGAGCAAGAGATCAGGGGAGGAGGTGCCACACATTACAAAAAAAGAAAAAAAGAAAAAAAAAAAAAAAACAGATCAGGAACTCACTCACTGTCACGAGGAAGGCACTAAACCATGAAGGATCATCCTCCGTAATCCAAATACTTCCAACCAGGCCCCACCTCCAACATTAGAAATTAAAATTCAACGTGAGATTAGGCAGCTACATATATTCAAACTACTACGCCCAGTTCCAGTTAAATTTTCGTGATAGTTTATTTGATTATGGATCAGGTACTCATTTGCCTCTTGTAAGACATTTAAAAACAGCAACAGTATCCTAACCATCTCAAACTTTTAGAAATATAGATGTAGTAAATTTCAAACAAAGCGTAAACCTAGATTACAGCTATTTACAGAAAACTAAATATTATAGATCGTCAGAATAAATATACAAAAACATACTAAATGTTTTAATGTTGCAGTTTTAAAGGATTCTAACCGACATTTTACAAATACATCTATTTAACATTGGCATAGCTTAATGGGACAATGAAATTAAAACCCCTTATTTACAAAACTCCTCCTTTTCCCAAAAAGGAGCATATTTAGGACCACATTCCTAAATATGTGGTCTAATTTTGTCATAAAATTAGATTATATGTCATAGTACCAAACTTTAATCTTATACAATTAAATATACAATTAAAATGGAAGTTTTTATTCATTTACTAAAATCATGTTATACAATAGTTTTTAGTTTATGCAAGCAGTTCTTCATTTCAGAAGGACAAAATAAAATGACAAAAGTCTAAAATTCCAATAATTATTAAATAATTATTTGGTAAGTAAATCTTAAAATTCAAAAGGTTTTATATTTCTCATTTTCTTTGTTGCCCTTCACAGATCTTTGTCGAGGCCTCTTTCACTGGTCTTCTGGAGTTACATTTAATTTCTTCTCTTAAATAATATATTTCTGTAGGAATGATTTTTCTAGATTGTGTTATTTTGATTGTTTACTGTTGTTTCTGTTTTTATTTTCTGTGTGTGAGAGAGAGAAGAGAAGTAAAAGAGGGAATGATTGAGGTCCAAATAGAAAATATTACCTGATATAAAAAATTATAAATCTGTTATTTAAATCCAAAAGACCATTTTTAGCCTCTATCTTCACTAAGTTAGGGAAAATTTTTACCCATTTTACAGATAAGGCAGTAGAGGCAAAAAGAGTTAAAGTGTTTTCTAAGAACACTGCATGGCACATTATAAAGACTTAAATGATAATAGAATGAATGTTTCAATGACTACTACCACTAAGTGATGAAGTGGGGAATATAATCTAGGCTTCTCTCTATTAATGATTACACTACTACTAACTACATTGCTGATTGCATTAAATATAAAAATTCTCATAAAGCTATTAAATTCTACTTTGTTTCAAGGATGGACATTTCTTAGAAAATATTTATTTATTTTTTCTTTTTCCAAACCATGTGCTATTTAATGACAGAGAAAGATAAAAGTCACAATCTTTTGGACTTTGGGAAATAGTAAATAGTTCACTTAAGGTACTCTATTTAGTCTCTTAAACATATGATACTTAATCCAGACCTTTCCTTTAAATGTTATATTTGCCTTCTTCTGGAAATTATATATTTTTCAAACAAATGAGATGTTTTCTGTTCCCACACCTTGCTATATCCACTTACATGAGCTTCTCAGTTTACAATCATATTAATCTTATAAAACTTTATTTTTGTTGGTTAACATATACATTTTACACTTAGGAACAGGTGTAAACTCTGACATCTGGAACATCCATCAGAAAAGAATGTCCCTGAGGCACTTACACAAGAGGATATCAATACACATTCAAACAATGGCATTTCAGACAGATAAATGCCCTTATATCAGGGCACCAAATAAGAAAAATAGGAAGCACGAGCAAAGAGCACATGACATAAAATGAAATACATATGTAGAGACTGACCATCATTTGCAGGGGTTAGGGCCTGATTCCATGGTGAAACTAAAGTCCATTTTAAAATGTAAGATTTAACATTTCACAGCTAAGCACATAAAAAGGAATTCATAACAGAAAAACCTACATCAATTGGAGTGACCTTTCTCAGAGATATCTTTTACAGATTTTTCCTTCTAGCTGTCTCTTTTCTTCCTTGCTCCACCACAGACCTTTTTCAAGAGGGACCTTTTTCTTTTTTTTCCCTCATATATAACTCTTATTTTACCCTCCTTAGTCTTATGAATCAGCTTCAACTGGAGAAGATTTCGAGATGATATTTCTGTCCTGGTGAATACTTTGGAACTTCTACAGTCCACCATATTGTATGGGACTCTTTCTCTCAGGAAGTTGGCTCACATTATTGTAGTAGGGAAAACAAAAACAAACAAACACTAAATCCTGTCACAGTTGATGCACATGAAATTCCTCAAAAAAATTCTTTTTGTCATGTTTTCTTTATTTTATCCCATCCATGTAGAAGTCTAAGGGATGCCTTTTGTTAACTCTAATTCATAAGTCCAAAATCAGAGCATAAGAAGAAAATTACAAATTTGATAGAGGAATAATTAGATGAATGATAGAAAGAGTCTTATTATTATAATAAATTAGATTAATATCCACTGAAGAATGAATTCAATAAATATCATAAAAATACAAAATCATCATCCTTTTTTATTCTTAATCAGAATCTTTGTTTGCATGGCAACTAATATAGTTCCACAGAGGAAGATTTTGGGAATTTATAAAATTGATCTAAATATCTAAATCTTAAGGTTCATTTTACTACCATAAGCTTAAAGGACACAGCTTTTCAAAAAGGATAAAACAAAATATTGTTATTGGGAAATACAATGACCAGGGCTTCTGGAATCTCACCCCCACACCCCAAGTTGCCTCATTTAAATATGCACTCTTACTAAGCCAACATCATAATGTCTATGTAATCTCCATGGAATACGTGAAAATGACAAGGTGCCACTCATATGTAATGGCATCGAAAATATATAAGAATGACCAGCATGGACATATGCCTTTACTTAATTGTTATACACAAGGCTTAGGAGTAACTGAGCCTGACAAATCTGACTCTTAAGGCTTCTTATAGTAAAAGAAGTAATTTATTAGAGAAGTGCTTTTTAAGTAGATTATTGTTACAAGTCAAAATGATGCAACTGGTGCTTCACTCTCCTGAGAGTTTTTAACAATGGCAAATGTGGTTACTTTTGGCAATAGAACTCTAGGAAACTCAATCAGTGACCTTGGCACCATGCCGTCCAAACTGATATTAAGAGGTAATGCTCTTCTTGTTCCGCTATTAGAAAATTCAGCTGCTTCCAAATATACGTCATGGCACATCAGGGATAATTCCAAGAACAAAATTAACTTGGATTCAATACACTGACTATTACATATAAAATAATGGAGATAGTCTGTTCTCAAATGGAATATTATTATTGGAATATATGTACATGTATGGTGAAGAGATCTTAGCTTGAGAGACTGTGTTGAATTCATCCTAGGATTCAGATATGTTTTAGCAAATTTAATGAGTTTGTTCAAGTTGGTCTGGTTGCATAAAGGGCCAGTTAACTTACTAGGAAAGAACAAATCTCTTGGAAAAAACAGTAAGTGCACACAAACTTGCTTTAAGTTTCAAAAAAAGATGAAATTTTTTGACTATGGATCAGATGTTAGGTAGTAGAGAATTGAGTGGAAAGGGTGTAATAAAGTAGAGTTGGTTCCCTAAAATCTCTGTAAAACATGAAAAAATATAAGCAATCATAGCCTATGTAGCAGAAGGTAGTACTTTCCATAATTTTGATAATTATTGACCTCTGTGGTCACATTACTGAAGTAGCAAACCAATCCAGCCTCTGTGTACAATGAAGAAAAAAAAAAAAAAAAAAAACTATATCAAAGCTGAAACATCAGAGCATTAGGAGAAGAAAGACATATCCTCACAATCACTGGAGTAGGAGACAAGATAAATGGAGGACTACTTGTGATATCCAAGAAGAGCAGGCAAGAGGAAATCGCACTCTCTGCTTATCTGTTGAATAACTGCTTTCAGCGATCCCTATGGGAACAATTTGAAGTCTGCTGGAGAAATCTGAGAGATGTCAAAAGTTCTGAAATCTTATGGATAGTGGCAACACCAGAAAAATACGATTTTATTACTCTGGAGTCATTATATTTACTCCTAGACTAGTTTATTTTGGAAATTTGGGTAACAAATACCCGTTGTTTGGGAATTTCTTCTCCTTCAGATTACTTTCATAATGATTTCATCTTGGAAATGGCTGAAGTAAAAATCAGTCTGAATAAGGTTTTGATAGAACTCTCCATTTTGAACAAATGACCTAGATAGTTTTGCACCATCAGCTGGCAGGAAGTACAAGTCTGCTTTCAAGATTAATTAAACTTTGTATCTTTAATCAATATATAATAAAGGAGTCAATAATGATTAAGTCTTGCCTGGATGTATGATTTTACACAAACGAACAAAGAAGTGTGCCTGCATCCAGTGCCCTGAGTGGCGGAATCAGGAGAGCGGTGCAGTAAAATGCTGTCTCAGTCACAACATGAGGCACCTCATACTTACCATATGTTGCAGTAAGACAGGGTGTGAAACCTTTGACTTTTCTTTTTGCACAAGCAATGACGTCACGGGCCTGGGGTGTAGATCAAGATCCAGATTACACATTAGCTGATAAGACATATTTTACCATTCACCTCCATTGTGAGGTAAAAACGCTTTTATCAGAGTTCGGAGAATGGGAATCAAGGAAGTGGTGAAAAGGAAAAGATGGATGTCTTATGCCATTTGCTTCTTTGCCTTCTTAGGTGCCACAGTTGGGTTTTGCTTGTTTCTTTCTTTCTCTTCATTTTTTTAGCCTGTCTGTTTGTAAATATGCAAATGAAGTGGCAAACATTGGTGACTTAGGGAGAATCAATAATTGCTAAAATTCTAACTCAAAAGAAGTCACTCAAAATGTATATGTAACATGCTCTCTGTCTCTCTCACACACACATATTTTCACATTAAATTTACCTGAAGACAAAAGTGGAAGTACATACAGATACTTTTATTCCCTATTTTGATATCTTTGCATTTTGTTTTTCTCTCCTACTCTTTAGAAGAAAAAAATATTATGCATAACCTTGTCACCAGACCTGGAACCAAATTAAAAGTTTCCCCTTTCAACCAAGTTTTCTCTTATTAGGTAAATACCATGGATTCATGCTTATGTTTAGGAAAAAAAAAAATTGTATTATTTGTGTAATTAAAACAACCCCAAATTTTTGTATCTGGTAATGCTTCTCTTACATGGCAATATGTCTGGTGTCTGTGACATGATGTTCTCCATAGAAATGACTGCAGGGGAAATGAAAACAAATCCAAATCTTAAAACTTTAGTTTTTGCTTTTTCTAAAATAAATGTTTTCCTCCTTACAGAAATGGGAAGTCAAATATCTAATTTAAACAGCATCATTTAAGCATTAAATAGAAAAGAAATGGCCAAACATGATTGAACATTATGCTAGCTTCACCAAGATCAGAGACCAATACTCAGTACAGGCCCTTTTGCCTCGTTCTGTTTCATGGTGAAGAAATCACAGTCCAGTATGACCATTAGCCATCATCAGATGAATACTTTTAAACAAGCTGTTAATGATCGAGGAAAAGCCATCCCAATTACAGGAAAAGTGCCTCACCAGTACAGCTACTTCTATTAGTAAATTATTTCATTGTCTAAATGAAAAACACCACGTTTTAAGCAGAGCCCTAAAGGACCACCAGTATTTTTTATATATCTAATTGCTGTATTACGGCTGTGCTTTCATAATGTTTGTAACTTTCTAATTCATTATCCATCAATAAAATTGGTTTGCCCTTAACATTGAAAGCATGTTTATTTCAAACACCATCCTTCCCCTCCCATGTACCAACAAAAAGGGGGATAGATTAAAAAACAAAACAAAAGAAAACAAAACCTTTTGACTATAGAAAAGAAGAAAGCATTTATAAACAGCAAAGTTTAGGAGACAAAATTAAAGTGATTTTAATTTGTTAACTCAATAGAAAGAATAGGTAACATTTTAAATGTGTGTTCTGAGAACTGAGTTTTCTCAGGCATCTTTTAAATGAGTAAAGGAAGAGATAATTGAGATTGGGAAATATAATACGCTAAGAAGTGCTCATGTAAGGAATACACTGCCCCTGAGATCTTAAATGTCTTTCATAGAACTGAAATATCATGGGAAATACATGATAGTCGAATTCAGTTGGTTTTATTCCCAGTGTGAAATAATTGTGATTAAATGCAGTCATAATATCTCTTAATAAAGTTTTAACTTTTGCTACAGAATGTAAGTTTAAAGTTAATCTGAAATGAATTCTTTACCTTGGAAAAAGATGAATTCATTTGTCACGAAAGATAATTTTACTTGCCAACAACAATGCAAACATTTTACCTCCTACAGAAAGCAAGACCATCAGGAAATACGTTTATTTACTTTTCAATTTTGATTAAATTCATATAAGTGCATTGGGGGAAAATTGATTTTTGTTTCCCTTTGATTAAACTGATGATCTTCTGTATCTTCTATACAAAGATCAAATGTGTGAGTTTTCTTATATGGAAAAAACACCTGTGGTAGCATAGCACTCTTTTAAGTATGTTTTGTACAATGAAACAACAAAAAAATGGTTCTTCATATTACTTTCATGATATTCTGTATGTACCAACAATTGATACTTATAGTACAAACGAGAAAAAGCAATATGGGAAAATTCTAAAATAACAACTTTTAATGGTTAGAAACTATATTTTTAGCTCATCATTGTAAATTCATACATTATTTTCAGATTTATATATTAATATATGTACTTTTTATAAACAAAAATAATGGAAAATGCAAAACTTCTTCAGTCTGTATCAATCCCAGATTACCACCTTAACAAAATGTTACACAGTAATAAATCCAGAGAAAGAATTCTAACAAACTATGTACAGGTATCCAGCATACAAACAGACTTCCTCTTTGGCAGGAATAACAAGATGGGTTGAAAGCAGGGCTCTGTGGCCCATTATAAAAGACTAAGTGGGAAGTTGTTATATCTCCAGAGGGTAGAGTAAAAAGGCATTTTAATCAGGCATTCCATTCCAGAGTTTCAAACTTAGAGAGTATGAGAAAAAAGAGGATCTAGATGAGCTTATTTCTGGAAGATATGTGGAGTAGCTAGCACAACAGTTCATGCCAGAGATTGCAGAGAGTCCCAAATTATGGTGTATCTTAAATTGACAAGTTTCAGGGTCTTGGCCTTTCTGCCTAAGTCTGGTTTTCCAAGACTTCCTCTCTATATCATGATGTGCCCTTCCATGAAATCCCTTTTCTGTTTAGTTAGCCAAAGTGATTTCCATTATTTACACCCAAGAATCCCACTCATACCGTACCTCACCTTCATACACGTTAGAATTAACCCATGACATGAATAAATACATGGCTTAAGTAAGGTACGTGTTTAGAATTAACATTCACTAAAGAGGAAACATAGTTAACTTTACTTGTATAAACACACCTGATATTTAGTTTGAAATTTCAGATTGCTAGTATTTGATTATTTTTGACATTCACTAGCAATTTCGTAATTTTTAGACTAATAATGAGAATATCTCATTGAGCTGAACAAACCATTCTATGGCATGCTTTCTTTTTAGGGATCATAGAACGGGGTTTTCTGTTATTTTTATCCTAATATTTTTATCTCCCAGGAGCAACTGAATTTCTATGATTACCTATAAAGTATCAGAATCTTAACTGGTGCTCCAGATGGATGCTTTCATGATTATAAAGGAAATAAACTTTGATTATGATTTATTTAGAGAGAAGTGTGAGGTGGTTTATTTTGAAAAGAATTATGCATGCATATAAAATTCACAAACAAAACACACTTTTCTGTAAGATCACAAATTTCAGGATATAGTCTTAACTTGCATATCTCTCTTTAAAGAAACTACTGGAAATATCTGAAATAAAAAATAGAATAAGACTCGTTTTCCAACCAATTCAGAACAAAATGCCTAGAAAGTAATTACTTGTAGTAGTCAAGGTCAATAAAGCAAATATTTATTATGGCTCTCCTATATCCTAGGCAACACGTTATGTTCTTTATATGTATTATCTTACTTGCTATTTTTGGCAAACCTATCAGAAACATACTACCATTGTGTGCATTTAATAAATGAAAGATTAAACCTTAGATAGGTCAGATAATCTATTAAACATCACAGGGTAAAAAGTGGCATGGCTAGTACAGTAACCTAGATCTGTCTGACTCTAAATCCCATAATTACAAACCCATAATTATCCCCAATTTAGTTGGATACTAAATTATCCCCAATTTATTTGGATACCAGGATATTACTGCTAATTACCAGATAAAAAGCAACTATATGAAACACCTTAGGTGCCCAACGGAATGGAAATAGTTTGATTTTCTTTTAATCCTTGGACATTGATGGTTCTGTCTATCAGTAAAGCTATTGTTTCATCCTAGGGACCTCCATTTTCTTCCACACTATAATTTTGTTTTCCTTTTTCAGGTGTCAGACATTGCCTATCTCAGTCTTCTGGAAACTCACCATGACAATCCAGCAGTGCTACATTGCCAGCCGACCTGATAAATGTGGGCAAAACTGCCTGTGCATGTATCCCTATTGTCAATGCATATGTTTCACACGTGAGAGAAGGAGGGAGGGGAAAAGGAAATAAAGAGAGGTATTTTATATTATGTAGATACATATTTTCTTTTCCAAGTAGAGGGTAATATGTCAATTGCTTTGTAGTTCCTAAGCCTATGCTTGCATCCCTCCAGTCTACACAGCCCAACATAATACCAAAACATTCCATTTAGGCTTTCACAACCAAACCAACACTGGCCACTTTGAACAAATAAACCTGCTCATGGCCAGGTTACTTTTGTTGCCTTCTAGCCTAGGTTACTGGTGGCTTCTAGAGAGTTTAACAATGTGTAGCTCAGGCAAGATCAAGGGAAAATATGATAACTTGAGTAGCTTTCTGTTTACACAGTCATTATGCCAACTGCTAGCAGATTCAGCATTCTCAGTATCCATCCATATTCCCAACTTTGAAATTCAAATTCATATCCACAAGACAGCAGATATTTGTCCTGAATTTTTTTTTTTTTTTTTTTTTTTTTTTTTTTTTAAGATGGAGTCTCGCTCTGTCGCCAGGCTGGCGTGCAGTACCACAATCTTGGCTCACTGCAGCCTCCTCCTCCTGGATTCAAGCAATTCTCCTGCCTCAGTTTCCTGAGTAGCTGGGACTACAGGCACATGCCACCACGCCCAGCTAATTTTTTTTTTTTTATTTTTTGGTAGAAATGGGGTTTCACCATGTTGGCCAGGATGGTCTTGATCTCCTGACCTCATGATTCACCCGCCTCGGCCTCCCAAAGTGCCAGGAATACAGGCGTGAATTGCTGTGCCCGGCCTGTCCTGAAAATATTTACATCTGTCTGTTAGATTAATTTCTCTCAAAAGGATTTTAACCAACATATTTTATAGATATAGACAGACAAATCTGTTATCTTTATTATATATAGAAAATCATTGGTAATTAAACTATAGTGAGAATGCAATTGTCTCCATGATAACCTACGTCCTTTTGAAAATTCCAAACCTGTATAAGCTCTTTGATGGAGCAGGAAAAAATAGTGGAGAAGCATAGAGGAAGAATGCTGCAATGTATCATTAGATTACTATTTATTCCTATTATTCACCTGAGTATCACAATATAATACAAGTTCTGAAAGAAAATTTAAAAGAGGTTTCCAAGATACAGAATAATCTACTCTAATGAAAATTAGTAATACCATTCATTAGCTGCTGAAAGTATCTCCAAAAATAAAAACATTATCTTGTAGGATGATTGTTTTGGTATTATTTTAATTTCCTTCTTTGAATATGAGAAGAACTAAGGGTGAATAATAATGAAAGCATACTGTGCACAACGATTCAAGTGGTGCTTAGAACCTTATTCTACTTCTTGTGCCATCGGAATAGTCAATTTCACGTAATATTTTT
Source organism: Rhinopithecus roxellana (assembly GCF_007565055.1). Taxonomy (NCBI): domain Eukaryota; kingdom Metazoa; phylum Chordata; class Mammalia; order Primates; family Cercopithecidae; genus Rhinopithecus; species Rhinopithecus roxellana. The sequence goes on along the minus strand of NC_044549.1, from coordinate 110,447,294 downwards.
TACTCCCACCTGCAACATAAACCTGCTACATTTTAGGTCATGCTTAGCATGTTTCTCCTCTTCTGTGTGTGTCTGCATGCACATGTGTATGTATGTGCCTGAATATGTCTGTGTTTGTGTGTGTATTTGTGTGTGTATTACAGAGCAAAAGAGAAAGAATATGATAAGAAGAAAGAAAAAAGAAGCTTGTTTTGCTTTTGTATTTCAGCAGTCTTTGTTCTAAAAGAATTCTTCTAGATTTAGGGGAGAAAAGATATGCCAGGAAAGAAATTTACTTTTTCATTCAACAAATATTCACTGAATGCCTACAACATGTCAGGTACTTGGGATGATATGTAAGTTTTTTTTAAAAAAAGTTAAAAATAAATCTCTGCCCTCGTTAAACTTATATTCTTGTGTGTGAGACAATGAATAATAAACAGTAAAATTATAGTATTCTTTAAATATATGTCATATTGAGAAAAAGTAAGGCAAATAAAATCTATAGTGCTGGGGGAGGGGGCAGAGAGTAAGGATAGGCGTAGTTAAGAAGGTAACATTGAGAGAACACTTGATAGAGGTGACTGGGTTAGCCTTGTAGATGTTGTAGGAGAAGAGAGCTTGAGGCAGAAGGAATGGGTAGAACAACTTTTCTGCAGTTCAAAAGTATGGCACACGAGACAAAAAAGAAAAAAGTACAGCAAGAAGGTCAGGATGGTGGATTGAAAGTAAACTTTTAGGAATTCAGGTCAAAGAGTTACTAATAGGAGTGAAGCAAATCTTGTAATCTATTATAATCAATTTATATTCTATTTTGAATGGAAGAGAATCATTGGAAGATTCTGAGCAAAGGAGTTGTAGGACCTCTCACTAATATTTTTAAAGTAGCATTCTATAGTATTTGGAATAATGATAGAAGGATGGTCTATCTGGGAGACCATTACAGTAAATCAGGTGAAAGATATTGGAGGTTCGGACCATGGTGATTGCAGAGGTTGTGATAAAAATTGATCCAGTCCTAGAAATATTTTGAAGACATATTTCCATATTTATTTTGAAGAAATAAATTTCGCTGATGGGTCTGGTATAAAATATGAATAAAAGAGAAGTCTTGGAGAGGGATCTAAGGTTATGAAAGGGTGGTTTCCGTCTACTGAGATGAGAAAGATTGTAAGATGGAAACAAATGTGAGAAGAAAGTTCAAAAGTTCATTTCCTGGAGACAGCAAGTTTGAAATGTCTATTACACATCCAAGTGGACATGTTCAGTGGGCAACTGGACATGTGAATCTGGAGGAAGATTACAGCTGGATTAGATCACAGAGGGAGTGTGTGTAGATAGATGAAACATGAGTATGAATTACTAAGCTCTGGGGGCAATATCAAGAGGTAGGAAAGAAGAGAATGAACCAATGTCCGATTAGGAAAATAGAATCTACTCTAGTGTTTTTGAATAGAAAGATAATACGAGAAATGATTTTACATGTTTTTGTGAAAGGGCAGAAAAATGAAAAAAAGAGGAAGGTCCTGTTTCTTAAAGATTAGTTACTACGGAAAGATATTAAGGTCTCCACAATAGCAAAATATCTAAAGCTTGTCTAAGACCACAACGTTCTCTGTAGTTGCTTCAGAGGTCCCTGCTGTTTGAAGGATGTTGACTCTTAAAAAGTCCAAACTCACAACAGCAATGGCTCTCTGCCAGATCCCCAAAGCTATTACAACAGCCTGCAATAACCATCAGTGGCCCAGAATCATCCAATGTTACCACTAACCCGGCTACATTTGGAACCCTGGCACAAATGCTGGAACCACCTGTACTTTTGCAGGAGTTTATGGTCGCTCAGTGAGTGCTGCCAGAAGGAAATGGTGTTAAATCACTGACAACCTTCCCATCTTCCACAAGTGTCCCTATTGGTAGAAAGTAATCAGAACCCAGTTAGCAAGAAAGTATTTGAATGTTAGCTTTGTAAAAAGGACAGTATAGAAGACAGGGATATAAGCAGGCTCATGTGCCAATGAATAATGTCTAGTAACTTCCAATATTTATTATTCGGTATCATATGCTCTCTTATCATATTTAAATTTCTAAATAGTGACAATAATGCAAAATAATATTTCAACTAACATGATGCAACTATCTCACATATAAATGATGACATTTTTATTCTTTCCCCTAAAAATAGAAGAAAAATCTTATCACTCACTGTAACCATTTCTGTTGATGTTAATTGCTCTTGTAGTGCAGTTACAATTTTATTCACTATGCTCATTATTTAAAATAATTAGAAAAAAAGGAAGATAAAAAGAACAGAATGGTGTGTGTGTAAAATTACAAAATAGGCAAGAAAGGTGTGCATAGCTGGGTCCATCCTAGTTTCTGTAATTGATCACAGGCAACACTTTCCATTTATGATATCCTTTCTCCACTATCCATTCTCTGGTTCTTTTAACCTAAGCTAGCCAGAATTTTCCCCAGTAAGGTAGCTTAAAACTTCTAAGTAATACTACCCTTTATTGGTTTACACATAGTCTTCTATTGATTTATATCACTAAATATTAAAATAAACGAGATCACAAATAATCTCTTGGGGTCTATACAAAGAATTCTCTCTCTCCCTCATAACAATGGATATCTGTCACCACAGAGCAGAGAACCCTTTTCTTTGCCTGTTGGCATGAGAAACCTTAAATGACCAGGTGGCTATCACAATTTTCAATTCCCAAAATCACTTTTAGTCCTTTATTGAAATGGCTTCTCCATTTTGAATGAAGACTTTTAAACTAGCAGAATCCAAAAGTTTCCGGACAGAAAGCAAAAAATACAAAAATAAAAAATTTAAAGGAAATATTAAGTGTATGAGAGAGATGACATTTTTACTTCTGTCTTTCAATTATTGGGTCTATATTCACGAGCTATGGATGTCTGTTGGTTCAAAGCATGCCTGAATTTTGTATGACGGTGCCAAAATTTTCAAGATTTTGACTTTCAGCTCTCAGTAAGTCTTCAGCAAGTAATTCTATTGTTTTGTTGCTCTATAAGGACACCTGACTTTGGTAGAGTACATTTTAAGAGGAGTAAATATCATGGGTATGAGAAGATTGCTGCATGACTCTTTTTACTAAATGAGTTCCTTAGTCAGAAACATTATATGAAACACCATGGTGGAGAATAAGGTCTATAGTAAGTTCATGGATGTCAGTGCTAGCAAAACTAAAGCAAACAGGAAAAGAAAAGCTTTAAATAGAATAAACATCCATTCCTGTGAGGATAAATTACTGTCCTCTTCATGATGAAACTGTCCAATGAGGCCACTTTGCTACCAGATGAACAGATAATCGCCTGTAATTCAGGGGTCAGGTTTGGAATTTAGCTTTAGTTTTTGCTAGTGGCAAGTTGGGCACTCCTTAGTGGCAATTGTCAGAGAAGTCTCATTGAATAGGGATATGTATTATTGAGCTCATTCATAATATCTTTTTTATGCAGCCTTGGTCACTCTGTACTGAATCCATTGGGCACATGCAGAGGTATTGGGGAAACAAAGGTCAACTGACATGTACAGAATGAATCATTGTCTTTCCCTTAATGATCTTCTCTGTAACAGGTATCCTTCTGCGAACGAAATTATAAGATAAAAATATCTTTATATGTCTTGCTTTTTTCAACGGGCTTATTGTCTTAGTCTGTTTGGGCTGCTATAACAAAAATATCATAAACTAGGTAACTTATAAATAGCATACATTTATTTCTCACAGTTCTGGAGGATGGGAAGTCCAAGATCAAGCTGTCAATAGTATCACACTTCCTTGTGGGCAGTGCCTTCTAGTTGTTTCCTCACCTGGTGGAAGGCACTGTCTGGATCTCCAGAGTTTCTCTTATGAGGACACCAATCCCATTCATGAGAGTTCCATCCTCATGACCTAATCCTCTCTCAAAGGCTCCACTTTCTACTCCCATTACATTGGAAGTTAGAATTTCAACACAACAATTTTGGGGGCATACAAACATTCAGACTATAGTATTTATCCACTATTTATTTAGTGTTCTGTCACTAAATTTTTTGTATTTTTTTAAGTTCCATAACATGCATCCAAATAAGAAAAATGAAAAAGAAGGCAGTTTAGAAGAATATGCTTTATTCATCCCACAAATATTTATTGATCACCTATGCTTGGTACTCTACTACATGCTTAGTGATATTATGGTGAGCAAAACAACAAGGTAATCCAAAAGTTAATAATGCTGAGCAAAATAAACGCTGGTCTAAAGGAGTTTACAGTTTAGTAGGGTATACACTTATCAAATAATTGCACAAACATATGATTTAAATTCTTATAAATCCTATGAAGAAAAAGAGCATGGAGTTAGGAGGCATACAGGAGATCTAGTACAGAGGATTGGGGATGATTTTCCCCAAAGTGATATTTGAGCTGAGATATAGACTTGTTCTCTACAGCAATTAATTAAACAAAAAATTTGGAAGAAGAGAGAAATATCTTTCTAGAGAGAAGGAGAGCATACATATAAGTCCTGATGTATTTTAAGCATCTGAGAGATAAGGCCAATGTAACTGGAGGGCATGGTCTCAAGGGAAGAGAGGTTTGAGATGATGCTGCAGATGTGAGATGAGGCAACCAGTTTATGGAGTGTCTTGAAGGTTAGAGGAAGAACTGGAGTCTTCAAACATAGCAAAGGAAAGCCTTCAAAGAAGCAAAAGAAAGATGTCATCAGATTTAAAGAGATCACTCGGGCTTTAATATGGAACAAGGGTTCAAAACAGGTAATAGAAGAAAAAGAGAGCCCATCAGTGGTTGAAATATCACCATTAATAAAATAATTTTGCCATATTTTAAGCTAAATGGGCTCTGGGGTATTGGCTTTAGAAGCAAATTGCCACTTAAATTGAATGTGTAGAAAAATCCATTCTTTACATATCTCACAACTCTAGAAACCTAGACACCTCTGTTACTCAAATGGTAGTCATTGGTCAATATAGCTCTTCTCAACTCATTCATTATCCACATGGTGAGAGAATCTGCACAAACACCCATGGTATGGGAATCACCACTTCGGAAGTGATGGTGAAAAGAAAATGACTCCAAAGGCACTGGCAGTGAGGAACTCTGTGGTCCTATGTGGAAACAGAACAGCTGAAAAAGGCATGGACTTTAGAGGAAAGGAACTTGGTTTAAAAATCAGATTTCTCCCTTATTACCCATGTGCCTTTCAGTAAATTGTCAATCTTTTCAAGCCTCGAACTTCCTAACTTGAAATATTTGGCTTACCAGCTGGGCACGGTGACTCATGCCTGTAATCCCAGCACTTTGGGATGCTGAGGTGAGCGGATCATGAGGTCAGGAGTTCAAGACCAGCCTGGCCAAGATGGTGAAACCCTGTCTCTACTAAAAATACAAAAATTAGCTGGGCATGGTGGCGGGCACCTGTAATCCCAGCTACTTGGGAGGCTGAGGCAGAGAATTGCTTGAACCTGGGAGGTAGAGGTTGCAGTGAGTCGAGATCTGTGCCTCTACACTCCAGCCTGGGCGACAGAGTGAGACTACACAAAAAAAAAGAAGGACAGAAAGAAAGAAGGAAAGAAAGAAGGAAGGAAGGAAGGAAGGAAGGAAGGAAGGAAGGAAGGAAGGAAGGAAGGAAGGAAGGAAGGAAAGAAGGAAAGAAAGAAAGAAAAAGAAAGAGAGAAAGAAAGAAAGAAAGAAAGAAAGAAAGAAAGGCAAGAAAGAAAGAAAGAAAGAAAGAAAGAAAGAAAGAAAGAAAGAAAGAAAGAAAGAAAGAAAGGCAAGAAAGAAGAAAGAAAGAAAGAAAGAAAGAAAGAAAGAAAGAAGAAAGAAAGAAAGAAAGAAAGAAAGAAAGAAAGAAAGAAAGAAAGAAAGAAAGAAAGAAAGAAAGAAACAAAGAAAGAAAGGAAGGCAGGCAAGAAAGAAAGAAAGAAAGAAAGAAAGAAAGAAAGAAAGAAAGAAAGAAAGGAAGAAAGGAAGGAAGGAAGGAAGGAAGGAAGGAAGGAAGGAAGGAAGGAGGAAGGAAGGACGGAAGGAAGGAAGGAAGGAAGGAAGGAAAGAAAGAAAGAAAGAAAGAAAGAAAGAAAGAAAGAAAGAAAGAAAGAAAGAAAGAAAGAAAGAAAGAAAGAGAAAGAAAGAAAAGGAAAACTGGGCGCGGTGGCTCATGCCTGTAATTCCAGCACTTTGGGAGGCCGAGACGGGCGGATCACAAGGTCAGGAGATTGAGACCATCCTGGCTAACATGGTGAAACCCCCTCTGTACTAAAATACAAAAAAAAAAAAAAAAAAAAAATTATCCGGGCATGGTGGCGGGAGCCTGTAGTCCCAGCTATTTGGGAGGCTCAAGCAGGAGAATGGAGTGAACCCGGGAGGCAGAGCTTGCAGTAAGCCGAGATTGTGCCACTGCACTCCAGCCTGGACGACAGAGTGAGACTCCATCTCAAAAAAAAAAAAAAAAAAAGAGAAAGAAAGAAAGAAAGAGAGAGAGAGAGAGAGAGAGAGAGAGAGAGAGAGAGAGAGAGAGAGAGAAAGAAAGAAAGAAAGAAAGAAAGAAAGAAAGAAAGAAAGAAAGAAAGAAAGAAAGAAAGAAAGAAAGAAAGAAAGAAAGAAAGAAAGAAAGAAAGAAAAGAAAGGAGGGAGGGAGGGAGGGAGGGAGGGAGGAAGGAAGGAAGGAAGGAAGGGGAGAAAAGGGAAGGGAAGAGAAGGGAAAGAAAAGAGAAAAGATGTATTTGGCTTACCGTGTATATAATAACATCTAGTACAAACAGTTACCACAAGGATTAATAGGAGATACTGCTTACACAAGACCTAGCATACAGTGTAGTTCGTAGAAGGTAGCCCATTCATGTTCATTCCCTTTGCTAAACTAATCTAAATGTTCAGTGATAGTATCTTCAGGCCAGTTAATGTTACTTCCATACAACAATATCATTAACATTTATTGTATTTTTTGCCTAAAATTGTGTACCATTTTAATGCAATTCCATTGATTAAATTATATTATAAAGAAAACATGGGAATCAAATTTTATTTTTCTACTTAAAACACCTAGGACATGGGAATTTTGCAGTAAAAACAATAAATACTGATGAATTCAAACATTCATAAAAATCAGAAGCCATTAATCTAGAAAACATTACTTCATTACTGTTAAATTTAGAGTCTTGAAATTATATGATTTTTCTCTTTTCCAAATAGCCAGCAATTCTTTCACTATTTTTTTTGTTAGAAAGAGGAAAAAATAAAATAATAAGCTAGAATTTGACAGAAGTCAGACTCTGTGGTAGATGTTTTTTATACTTGTCTCAATTTTTTTTTTCTAACCATCCTCTGTGATATATATTATTGGGGCTATTAGACTGGAGATGAGAGATGTTCAGAAGAAGAATTCTCCCAGGAGATTAGCATATGAGAAGGGATGAGAGCGATTCCACAAGCAAATGGTTTCCTTAATGTCATCAAATCCTCAACAGAACTCAACAGCAAACAGAAACTTAGAGTCGTAAATAGTAAATACAAACTTATTACTAATTTTTATAAAAATTACAAATTTGTTACATAATTATTACTAGTTTTTCTTCACCATTTAGTTCTTCTTTTATCTATCTACCTCAGGATAAACTGTTCTCATGAGAACCTACTTAAAAATATTTAACTCTGGTGTCTGAATATCTGCTAGCCAAGCAGTAGAAGTAATGTATGTGATGCTTTTATGACAGGCATGTTTCCCCCAGCTGTTGTTTAAAACCACATATGACTTATTTATTGTGTAATATACTAATAACAGATTTCATTTTTATCCATATAGGCCAATTTGGGAAAATGTGACATTTATCCAGATGTTTAGTCAAACACACTCTAATTAAGCTGTACAGGTTTACAAAGAAAACAAAGCAAAGTAGTTTAAAGGAAAATTTTCTTGGAATTTAGTTTGAAAGACAGCTTGCCTTAATAATTTTGATGATATTCTGAGACTTGATTAATATATTTTTCTCTGAAATTTGCAAGTTTTAATGAAGACAGTAACAAGCTGGGTAGGGTGGCTCAGGTCTGTAATCCCAGCACTTTAGGAGGCCAAGACAAGAGAATGGCTTTAGGCTAGAGTTTGAGACCAGACTGGGCAACATAGAGAGACTCCCATCTCTATACAAAATTGAAAAAATAAAATAAAATTTAAAATTAGCTGGGTGAGGGATGAGATGGTGCTCACCTGTAGTCTCAGCCATTTGGGAGGCTGAGGTGGAAGGACTGCTTGAGTCCAGGTGTTCAAGGCTGCAGAGAGCTGATTGTGCCACTGTACTCCAGCCTGGGCCACAGAGTGAAACTTTGTCTCTAAAGACAAATAAACAACAACAGAAAGGTAAAATTTTCAAACTTTGGCCATATATGTTTAGAGGAGGTATCTTCTAAACTTTAAAATGAAAGCTACTTATAAATGTCAATTACATAAGGATTAAATTTAGAAACTGACCCTGTAGGTTATACAAAGCAGTGAGGTGTTAATTTAAGTGACTTTATAAATCCTGCCTTCAGGAGTTGAAATGTATAAGAGTCAAAAGATGACAATTCTGGATACTCCATGTTCAATGAGGTTTCTTTGTTCAGAAACCAGTGGTCAGAGAAATGACCCAGGTTTCAGTAGAAAACCTTTTTTTTCATTTTAATGACAATATTAATGAGTTTGTAAGTCAGAAAAAATCTTAAACACAGGTTTTCTACACTTAGCTCAACTACATACAAGCATGCACACAAACACACACACACACACACACACACAAGAATGGCTAATAACAGAATGGCCATATAACCTATTAACATATAAAACATATATAACATAAAAAGGCCACATAACATCAGTAAGTTATTTTTTAATCAGGAACACTTTTCCCTGACAATTTTGCTCCAAAGTAAAAGAAGGATTTTAGGAAAATTTACTGGAATGATTCAGGAAAGCTATATGTTTTATCACATACACAATCGAAAAGTTTAAAAGTCTTTATACTCTTGCTTTGCAATTATCTGTTTGGAAATTTTCAAATAAATATCAAAAGAAAACAGTGTATTTTAAAAATTCATGTATTACAGTATTTCTTTTTAGTGGATGAAATACACTATCCCAGCAAATCAGTCTCTGGTTGTTGCATGGAAGATGATCTGTTTGTAGATGACACCTTAATGCTGTCCATTTTGATACACAGTAGGAGAAAAGAGTTACCAGTAACTACTCTCTCCCCTGGCATTCTTTTGGTGGCCCAGCAGAGAGACTGTGACATCACTGGTGGAAATGTGGACATAAGGTAAAGATCACCTTTAGCATTGATCTGAGGTCAGCGAAGATTCTGAGAGCTACGAGACATTCTTAAAGCGCTTTAGACACAGTGGGACATAGAATCCATTTACAAATGTGTCTTCATTGTTCTTGTAGTCAATAATAGAATTAACTGGATTTGCACTTGTATGTAGAGTTAAAAGGAAACCTCTTAGACCAACTGACCATTTTAAAGCACACACATACACACACATACACACACACACATACACATACACACACATACACATCTGTATATTCTTATTAGGAAAGATGCAAAATACATTGTTATATGTATTTGCTTTCTTTAAAATAGATATCATATACGTTTAAACAGCTATTATCCCCATGAAAACAGCATATTCTAAATTTCCCAATGAATTTGTTTTAGTGGATGAGGAGACAAATTTTAAAAGAAGGAGCAGAACATATAAGATGCCATGCATAGGTCGTGCCCTAAACTCTTATCTCTATAGAAGTACAGAATGAAATAAACAGATGAGGCAAATACAGATAAAAGAAAATTCAATGTAAATTGTCTTTGGGGGAAAAAGGATAAAAATACTGCCTCTCATAGTGGAAAATATTTGATTAAAGGATTAAATACTGACATCAGGATTTTTTTTTTCTTCATCTATCTACTCCTCCTTGGCTAGACTCTTTTCTTATTCAGTGTAACACTAACCATATTCTTCCAGGTTCAATCAAGAGTAAAAGGGAATACTTTTCCCTCCAGCCTATGAATTACTTTTTAATTACTCTGATCGGGTCATAAGCTTATCCACGAACCAATTATTATGGTAGGAGCCGGATTAAGAATAACATAGGTAGTGCTTCCCTGAAATGAAATCTGGATATACTAGTAAAAGAAGGGGGAATCAACGGTAGGCAACTAAATATACAATAAATATTCTCTTCATCAAGAACAACTTTGGCAGGGCAAATACTTACAGAATGGCCTTCCATTCTAATCGAATCATGAGTTCAAAGGCAATATAGTTCAAGTGTGTTTAAAGAGTAAATAATAGGTCAGAATAGACAGAAATCATAAAGAGTTTTATATAAAACTACAAGAAAATAAAGACCAAATTCAGAATGTGACAAAAATTTGATGAGCCAATGAGTTTGTATTTTAGTTCTAAATCCTATAAGGAATCAAAGCTGATGTTTGGGGAAAAAACTGTTACACGCACCTAGCAAAGTACCTGGTACCTAATATGCCCTTAATGAATAATGCAGCTTAAAGAAACTAACTTGATAAATAACTTGCACTGTGAATTAGAGTGGTGGGATAATATACCTAGTTAGGATACTAGAGAAATAAATCAGTAATGCAGTTCATAGAACCTATCAACTTCTTATTTATCAAGCGTTCTTAGGTACATGCTAATTGATTCAAACTGCATTGAAGTGTTTGAAGTTGGTTCAAAACTATTGGAATAAAAAGCTGTTAAGAAAGTTCAAAATAGATACTTTCTTTTCATGTTTGGATACTGGCTCTAACTGATTCAAACTGATTGTAAATAATTCAAACCAATGAAGAGCTAAGACGAATTTTTTTTTATATTGAAACTGAATAATCACAAGTATTTGGTGTCCTTCAAGCTATTGTTTTCTTGAATATTCTTTGAGTTAAACTGGAGGTCTTTTAGAAAAGAGCATCAAAAAACTGATTGAAAATTTGAAACTTGGAGCCTACGTGGATGAAAAATTGGAACAAGTTGTGAGAACTTTGGATCCTTTTCAGTGATACCTTTACTGCAAACACTGCTGCCATCAGTGAAACCAGTCCTCACCCTGGAGAGCAGTAGCCACTTGACAACTTTTCACTTGTGTTAAATACAGGCATGCAGAGAAAAATTAGTCTTGGCACTTGTCTGTGAGAGTCTGTTCTGTCTCTTTCAGTTTGAGGTTTGCAACCTACCCAACTCTTTCTCCCCAATATATAACAAGTGACACTTGATACTTTTTCTTCACTCATGCTTGAGTCAACACCCTGAATTTGGATATCTGACAATTTACCAACCTATTCTTTGAATGAACCCCCTCAAGGAAATATCTCTGTCTCAACATCCCAGAGGTTACTGAATTCCATTATTTCTGGCTTTTTCTGTCTTGTATCTAACCACAGAAGATTTTTTGTTTAAACCAGCAGAGGCTGAGAACTTAGTCAAGAACATCCTGTAAGAGCAATTAGGCAGTTTATTTTGTGTTGATAGTGTGGTTCTCATATTAAAGATAATAAAGTCACATTTCAAAAACGATATTATAGGTACATGTTGCTTATTCTTGTTAGTCTCCACTTCCTTATCATAAAATGAAGTTAGTAACATTCCTACTTCCCAAAATTATTGCGAGAAAAATGTGATGATGCAGTCAATGTGCTCAGCCTAATATCTTTCACATAATAATCTTAATAAATATTAGATCCATAAAGAACAGGACCTCAGAAGAAACACTTTATACATTTGACTGATTATTTGTGGTGTGACGGGGAGTGGTGGGAGAATCTTAGAAGATGTGGGATTTACAATAAATTTTTAATTAGTGCAAGAAATAAAGTACTTTGCAGCTTATATTTTATGGTGCCATATTAGAAAAGAGATGGCAGAAGGCAGAAAAATCAAGTGTGACCCTGAGGAATGCTAACAGATTTGATGGCTTAGGAAAATTCTGAAAAATAATGTGCCATTTAGCACATTAGTAAATATATATCCAGACTAGAAGCCTATAATACAGGCAAAGCAATCCACTGAAGGCCACTAAAGAATATTGGAGATTCAAAATAAACAGTTTAATAACAGGAGGATTGTCATTCAATGAACAGTGCGCCAATGATGGTTGTGAAAACCTCCTAAAAGTAGAGGTTGAAAGCTAAAGAAAAAAAATCTGTTTAGGAAAGACCTGAGGAAGAATATATTAATATATTCCCATACAAATCTCTAAGTGTAGTTTTAAAAACTAGGTTTATATTGTAGCAGGTATGGAAAATTCAGACAATACAATTGAACTAATGTGAACTAATGTTTTCTCATGATTCAAAATGTAAAATATTTAAAACCTGTTTTATAAGTGAAAGTTCATTCTTTTATAGATTATATAATCATCACTTCTCAGCTAAAGGAAATGATCACCTATTTTAAAACTTTTAATTAAATTAACATATGTAATTGAATTAGATTTTACACATATTGGTCTACTATACTTACTCCTATTTGCTCAGTGCTGGCCAGGTAAAAAGATTTAAGAGGAGACTTTGAGGTGCCATCTAACCTCAAGGGCAGATCCTCATGTAGATCTCATCAATCCCACTGCTCCAACTCTTCTCTTCCAGAGAGGACTAGCACATAGGCTATCCTAGGATAAAAGTAGATATCACACAAAATTCTTACACCTTTAGTTTTCTTTCAGTTGTTTTAAATTCTATAAGCTTAGCTTAAAATAACCAGCAAATACCTTTCTGAGTGTATATTGTCTACCAGTTACTTTATTAATGTTTAATCAGAACTTTAGAGACCTCAGAGTTGTGAACAGAAGGTGGAAAGAAAAATAATTTCATAGTATTGCAAACAATAATAATTATTACTAATTAAACTTCCATTCTGTTCTAGGTCCATGACATATTTATCTTATGTCAACCTCATCCAACTGTATGATGTAGATACGGATTTTACTATTTCAAACGTGCCCAAAGATAGATGTTAGTAAAACAAGGAATTAACCTTTGAACCCAGATGTTCTTTTTTTCATTTTTTTAACAGTTTTCTTGAGGAATGTTTTAAATATCAAAAAAATCAAGTGAATGATTCAATGGTTTTTGAATTTTACTGAAATAAAAATTTAACAACCATCACCATAAATCAGTTTTAGAACATTGTCTTTCCTCTAATAAGATTACTCATGTTTATGTAGATTTGTTCTTATTTTCAACCACAGTCTCAGACAACCACTATCAACTTTCTCTCTTGACAAATTTGCCTTTTTTGGGCATTTCATATGAATGCAGTCTTATGTGGCCTCCTGTGTCTGACTTCTTTCATTTAATGTAGTGTTTTACGTTTCCCCCATGATGTAACATGCATTAATAATTCATCACTTTTCATTGCTGAATAGCATTCCATTGTATGAGTATAGCACATTTTGTTCATTCATTCATTAGTTGATGGGTATTTCACTTTTTCCCTCACTTTTTGCTATTAAAAATAATGCTGCTATTAACATGCATCAATAATTCATCACTTTTTATTGCTGAATAGCATTCCATTGTATGAGTATAGGACATTTTGTTCATTCATTCATTAGTTGATGGGTATTTCACTTTTTCCCTCACTTTTTGCTATTAAAAATAATGCTGCTATTAACATGCATCAATAATTCATCACTTTTTATTGCTGAATAGCATTTCATTGTATGAGTATAGGACATTTTGTTCATTCATTCATTAGTTGATGGGTATTTCACTTTTTCCCTCACTTTTTGCTATTAAAAATAATGCTGCTATTAACATGCATCAATAATTCATCACTTTTTATTGCTGAATAGCATTCCATTGTATGAGTATAGGACATTTTGTTCATTCATTCATTAGTTGATGGGTATTTCACTTTTTCCCTCACTTTTTGCTATTAAAAATAATGCTGCTATTAACATGCATCAATAATTCATCACTTTTTATTGCTGAATAGCATTCCATTGTATGAGTATAGGACATTTTGTTCATTCATTCATTAGTTGATGGGTATTTCACTTTTTCCCTCACTTTTTGCTATTAAAAATAATGCTGCTATTAACATGCATCAATAATTCATCACTTTTTATTGCTGAATAGCATTCCATTGTATGAGTATAGGACATTTTGTTCATTCATTCATTAGTTGATGGGTATTTCACTTTTTCCCTCACTTTTTGCTATTAAAAATAATGCTGCTATTAACATGCATCAATAATTCATCACTTTTTATTGCTGAATAGCATTCCATTGTATGAGTATAGGACATTTTGTTCATTCATTCATTAGTTGATGGGTATTTCACTTTTTCCCTCACTTTTTGCTATTAAAAATAATGCTGCTACAAACATTCACACATCTTTGAACAGACATATTTTTAATTTCTCTTGGGTATACACATAGTAGAATTATTGAGACATATGGTAGTTTTATGTTTAACTTTTTGAGAAAATGATGAACTGTTTTCCAAAATGGCTGTACTATTTTACATTGTCACCAACATTGTTTGAGGTTTCCTATTTTTTAAATCCTCTAAAATAATTTTGTCTTGTCTGTTTTATTGTTTATAGCCATTCTAGTGGGTGTGAAATGATATTTTGGCTGGGCATGGTGGCTCAAGCCTGTAATCCCAGCACTTTGGGAGGCCGAGATGGACGGATCACGAGGTCAGGAGATCGATACCATCCTGGCTAACATGGTGAAACCCCGTCTCTACTAAAAAATTCCAAAAAGAAAAAAAAAACAAAAAACTAGCCGGGCATGGTGGCGGGCGCCTGTAGTCCCAGCTACTCAGGAGGCTGAGGCAGGAGAATGGCGTAAACCCGGGAGGCAGAGTTTGCAGTGAGCTGAGATCCGGCCGCTGCACTCCATCCTGGGCGACAGAGCGAGACTCCGTCTCAAAAAAAAAAAAAAAAAAAAAAAAAAAAAGATATTATGTTTAAGTCTATTATTCACTTGAGTTAATTTTTAGATATGATCTGAGATGAGGGTGGAAATTTACCTCTTCACATGTGGATATGTGATCTAGGCATTTCTGTTTCCAATAACAACAACCCTGTTATACTATACCAAACAGGCTAGATAAATATGAGTGGAGATCATGCCTGACTGGCTTCCTATAGTGACTTATTAGTGGTTGGATGAAGCTGCATACCTAGGGACAAGAAGCTGCAACTCACCTGAGCCAAGAATTGTCAATTGCGATTAGTTCAATTATTTAACATCAGAGTTCACCACATCAGCTCTTGCTCTGTGATGGATTTTTCAACTTTACCATGATACAAAAGTAGAAACCATAAATAGAATTTTGAATTTTGATCTTCTCCAGGCTAGCATTATACAGTACAATATTCTTTCTTGTGATGGTAGGTAGTGTCCATGAGTTATAGCTCCCAGTTAGTGACACAATTACAAGGGCAGGCTACAAATACTCTACAGTGTCCTGAGTTGCCAGCAGTTTTTGGATATTGTGTTTTGTGTTTCTGCATCTGATCATGTCTACAAAATGTCAATTTGTTTCTCCTCCTTCTGGTGGGAAGAATAAGAGGAAGGCAATTACTCTTGAGACAAACTTGAGATAATTTCCCAGCATGAAGCTGGAAAACCAATAATGGCCATCACACATGAACACATGAGTTGGGACTTTTGCAATCTATGATCTTGTTGGTCTTTTTTTTTTTTTGAGATGAAGTCTCACTCTGTCATAAGGCTGGAGTGCAGTGGCCCTATCTTGGCTCACTGCAACCTCCACCTCCCAGGTTCAAGCGATTCCCCTGCCTCAGCCTCCCATGTAGCTGGGACTACAGGCACATGCCACCACAACAAGAAGTGGATCAGTGATGCGGTGAAATCATCAGTATCAGTTAAATCCACTGTCAACACAAAGAAAAATGCTGGGCCAACTATGACAAGAAAAAAATTACTTGCTACATGGATGGAAGACTAGATAACAGAAGTATATAGGATATGGTTGGCTTGGCTGTGTCCGCCCCCCTCAAATCTCATCTTGAATTGTAGCTCCCACAATTCCCCCATGTTGTGGGAAGGATCTGGTGGGAGGTAATTGAATCATATGGGTCTGTCTTTCCTAAGCTAGTCTCATAATAGTGAATATGTCTCATGAGATCTGATGGGTTTATAAAGGGGAGTTCTCCCGCACAAGTTCTCTTCTTTTGTCTGCTACCATGTGAGATGTGCCTTTCACTTTCTGTCCATTAAACCTCTTTCTTTTGTAAATTTCCCAGTGTTGGGTATGTCTTTATCAGCAGCATGAAAACGAACTAATACAGTATACTCTTAGCCTTCTGACAATCCAGAGTAAGGCATGTCTTTCAATATAGTAAAAGAGTGTACCGATGGTCCTACTTATAAGCAAATGTCTATAGCAAGTCATAGTGGTTCCATTGCTTCAAGTAGCTTATAATTTTCATAATGTGAAGGTCAGCAGTGAGGCAGTAAGTGCAGATACTGAAGGTTTTGACCTTTTTAAGGAAGAGCAGCATAGAATAATTGTGGATGAGAAATACTTGCCAGAACAAATACTTTACGTCAATAAAACAAGCTTATTTTGGAAGTGTATGCCAGTGGATACACACATTCCTCAAGAGTCCAAGACAGTGAGAGGATTCAAGACATTGAGAGATTGTTTGACTTTGCTTTGGGATGGAAATGGGAAATGTCATAGGGTTCAAATTCAAGCCTTTTCTAATCTACCACTCAGAGAACCCTAGAACATTCAAAAATGTGAGCAAGCATACATCGGATGACAACAGCTTTGTTTGAAGACTGGTTTTTGAACTGTTTTATTCCGCAGGCAAGATATTATTGTAGGAAAAACAACATCTCATTTACCATTCTTCTGATCTTAAACAATGCTCCAGGGTATCCACAGCATAACAGTAACATATATTCTGAAGTAAAGGTTATATATTTGAAGTTGAACATCATTACACTCAATCAATGGACCAAAGTGCAATAGCAGCATTCAAAACATACGTTTGAACAGGCTGTTGAAGCAACTGAATCTGGTTGAATGATCCTAGAGTTCTGGAAATGTTTACACATTATAAATGTCATCTAGGACATTGTTGCAGTATGGGAAGAAGTCACTCAGCAATGCATAAATGGCATTTGGAAGAAAGTTTTGAATGCATATATGAACATATTCAAAAGCTTTAATACATAGATTCTGCTGTCGATGAAACAATAAGTAACAAGATATTAGTGCTTGGTAACCAACTGGAATTGGATATTGATGAAGAGGATATTCATGAGTTTGTTTGCACTGAAGTTGAAGAGCTCTACTGTGAGGAGCTAACTGAACTAGAGGAAGAAAGAAGAAATTGAAGCTCAAGAAGTTATGCCCAAGGAACCAAGAAAGCTCACAGCAAGGAAACTAGCTGAGGCATTTGCTAGTATCAGCAGTGGCTTATGGGTGTTAGACAAAACGGATGCCAATTATGAGGGACTCATAATTGACAGGCAGTTAGAGGTGCCCATGCTTGCTATAGAGAAATACATAATGAAAATAAGAAAACTGTAGTCAAAATTTGGTAGCTTCCTGAAGAACACTATGCCTGCTAATCCATCAAGTTTGGATGGCTTCTGTCAGCTATTCTCAAGCCTCATTCAAAGAGAAATTAATGACCCTGTCACTGTCACATCCTATCATTCAGCAATTAATGTTCATTCAATGCTTCAAACATTCTTCAGGAGCAGTATGCTTTCAACTGTGTACCTAAGGGGTGAGTACCCATACAACCATTCTGCTTTTCACTTTCAGTACAGTATTTAATAAACTACAAAACAGATTCAATGATTTATTATAAAATATACTTTGTATTAGGTGATGTTACCCAACTGTAGACCGGTGTAAATATTCTGAGCATGTTTAATATAGGCAAGCCTAAGTGATGATGTTCAATAGCCTAGGTGTATTAAATGCATTCTTTTCAACTTAAGATGAGTTTACTGGATATAACTCCATCATAAGCCGAGGAGTATCTATACTATTCAGCAACAGAAAGGAGACAATTACTGATTCACATAACAATGTGAATGAATCCCAAATCATTATCTAGAGTAAAAGAACCAAACACAGGAGTAAATGCTATTATGATTCCATTGATATGAAACTGTAACAAAATTATTCTCTGGCAGTAGAAATCAAAGCAGCAGCTTCCTGGAAAAGAAAATTGGTTGGAAATGACTGATGAGTGAATTTTTTAGGTAATAAAATATTCTATATCTTGATATGAGTGTGGCTTTCAGGGGTATATATTTATCAAAACCCACTGGGCTGGGGCCAGGGGCAGTGACTCATGTCTGTAATCCCAGCACTTTGGGAGGCTGAGGTGGGCAGATCACTTGAGGTCACTTGACCAACATTGTGAAACCTGGTCTCTACTAAAAATACAAAAAAATTGGTTTGGTGTGGTCACGTGTACCTGTAATTCCAGCTACTTGGAAGGCTGAGGCACAAGAATCCCTTGAACCTAGCAGACGGAGGTTGCAGTGAGCCAAGATTGTGCCACTACACTCCAGCTTGGGGAACAGAGCGAGAATCTGTCAGGAAAAACAACAACAACAACAACAAAAACCCATTGGACTACAAATTATAAAATAGATTATAAGCTATAAATTACACCTCATTAAAACCATACATTAAAAATATTTTAATATCTGTATTACTGTATTAGTTTTCTATTGCTGTTGTAACAAATTAACACACACTTACTAACTTAACAGAAATTTATTATGTTATTGTGCTTAGGCCAGAAGTTGGAAATTGATCTTACTGGGCTACAATTAAGGACTACCTTCCTTTCAGGAGGCTTTAGGGGGAGAATCCATTTTTAGCTACTCGAGGCCACTCACATTCCTTGGCTTAATTCAACTTCAAATCAAG
Organism: Rhinopithecus roxellana; assembly: GCF_007565055.1. Classification (NCBI taxonomy): domain Eukaryota; kingdom Metazoa; phylum Chordata; class Mammalia; order Primates; family Cercopithecidae; genus Rhinopithecus; species Rhinopithecus roxellana. The sequence goes on along the minus strand of NC_044549.1, from coordinate 110,428,359 downwards.
AAACGACCAGTCAAGTCTTTCTTGCATCACATCATTTGGACACTCTTCTGCCTCTCTCTTCTGCATTTAGGGACTCCTGTGATTACATTGGGCTCACCTAAAACAAGGGTAGTCCTTATTTTAAAGTCAGGGCATTAGCAATCTTAATTCCATTTGCAACCTTAATTTCCTTTTGCTTTGCAATATAACATATTCACAGGTTCCAGAGATCTGGACACCATTTTGGTGGGGAGGATGAATGAAGGAGTACCATTCTGATCACATCTAGAAACCTCGCCATCGCACCTAATATTGTTTCTATGAGAAAGTAACAATTATTGAATAATCTGAGCCATTCAATCTATAGCCATCTGTCAAATGTTTACTATTACAAGACACTAAAAGAATAATCCATAAATAACACACTTTCTGTGTCTCATTGACAATATCGTACAAAGTATTTTCAGATATATTGTAAGCATTGCAAATTGCTAAATGAGGCTTGATATGGTCGCATGAACCAATAGTTTTCTGTATCCTCTGTTACATAGTAGACACTTCTATATTGAGGAAAAATGCTTTTTACTATAGAAAATACTGGAGCTTCAGATATTTATCCCAAATACATACCTGAACATTAAAATTACTCATTGCTGTGAATGACTAAGAAACAAAAAAAGCAGCAACCCTGCTTGGCAGGTGTCCTATTAAGCCTCAAGGTAAAGAACACTTTTGAAATCTTCCGACTGCTGCCATCTCACTCACGCTACCAGTTAACAAAACAGAGGTGGGGAGGTGTGGGAGGGCAAGCTCAGATTTAGCGGTTACATCTAATTCTTCCAAGATACATGTTTCTGTTTCTGTAAGATTTTCTTTGAGACATAGTCGTCAGATTTGTTCCACCTCATAGTGTTGAGGACTAACTTTCCTTAAGCAATATTACAATTATTCTTAGAAATGTGTCAGCAGACTTGACATAACAGAGGAAAACAAAGTGGATCGTTAGTTTTGTGTTAATAACTAACTTTATACCTTTAAGCCTGGAGCACAGTCCCTTGATTTATCATAAATAACCCGGAAACCTTTCATAATTTTCCTAGGCTATACATTCCTGGATCCCACTCCAACACATTCTGATTTAATTTATCTGGGTTCCAGCTAGTATATCAGGGTTTAAAAGGTACCCAGGTGATACTTATCCAGTATTGAGAACTACTGTTTTAAGATCAGAGTTAAGAACTACAGAAATAAAGCAAGAACATTGTGTCCAGAATTGGTGGGTTCTTCGTCTCGCTGACTTCAAGAATGGAATGAAGCCGTGGACCCTCAAGGTGAGTGTTACAGTTCTTAAAGATGGTGTGTCTGGAGTTTGTTCCTTCAGATGTTCATATGTGTCCAGAGTTTCTTCCTTCTGGTGGGTTCGTGGTCTTGCTGGCTTCAGGAGTGAAGCTGCAGGCCTTAGCAGTGAGTGTTATAGCTCATAAAGGCAGCACAGACCCAAAGAGTGAGGAACAGCAAGATTTATTGTGAAGACTGAAAGAACAAAGCTTCCACAGCACATAGGTGACCCTAGCAGGTTGCCACTGCAGGCTCAGGCAGCCTACTTTTATTCCCTTATCTGGCCCCACCCACATCCTGCTGATTGGTCCATTTTCCTGAGAGCTGATTGGTCCATTTTGACCGAGTGCTGATTGGTGCATTTACAATCCCTGAGCACGTAGTCACCTCTCAAAATGAATGATTTAGTTAAAAGAAAACAATTTGAGTTTAACACCCCAAGAACTGTATTACAAACTTAAGTACTGTCCACAACCTGAACAACTGGTATTTTTGTATAGTAAATTATGTAGCCACATAGCCAAGGTATATCTTATAGTAAATACTTGATAGTAATTCCTATATATTTAAGTACATATTTATTGAATCAATCAACCTGTCAAGTATCATCACACAGTATTTTGTTCTTCAGTCATCTCAGGATGATTGAAAAGATATTAATTAAAACACATGGATTTTTTGACATATTTTGATTCATTTAATGTTTCAGTTTTTAAAAGTCTGAATTCCTTTTTTTTTTTTGAGATGGAGTCTCACTCTGTCGTCAGGCTAGAGTGCAGTGGTATAACCTCAGCTCACTGCCACCTCCACCTCCCAGGTTCAAGTGATTCTCCTGCCTCAGTCTGCCGAGTAGCTGGGACTACAAGTGCACGCCACCAAGCCCAGAGCTAATTTTTTTATTTTTATTTTTAGTAGAGACAGGGTTTCACCATGTTGGCCAGGATGGTCTTGATCTCTTGACCTCGTGATCCACCCACCTTGCCCTCCTAAGGTGCTGGGATTACAGAATAGTCTGAATTAAAAAAAAAAAAAAAAAAAAAAAAAAAAATCCATAGCCCAAACAACGTGTTAATGTTTGTTACCAGTTTTAAGTGTGCAAGGTATCGAAATGAGGTAAGAAATCAGCAGGACTTATTTTCTGAGCAACAATCATGACCCTATTGATCAAAGCAGAATACAATAAAGAAACAAGCGGAAACTAGCAGATGGCGTCAGCAGCAACCTCCGGTTGCCTTCACTGATTAACGACCACCAGCGCTATTTTTAAACGTGACTGTTTAAAAATGCCATGACAACGATTCAGAAGTTATATGGTTTCAGGAATTTCCCCACCTGTTTCCTATAGAATTCTGAAAACCAGCCCCTTAATTAGCATACAATTAATAATAAGGATAAATATAGCTGGCCAGCAATCTACCCGGACTGCCCCTCTGGACTGCTCTGTTTGGATACACTGCCGCTGCTACTACTGCTGCTGCTGGTGCTGCTCTGGTCTGTTCTGACTATGGAGCAGCCACTTTGCTGTACACCGCTACTCCAGGCAACTCTGCCTATGAGGCAGCACTGCTCTGTGGGACAGTGATACGGCTGCACACCGCTACTCCCGGGAACTCTGCCTTTGGGCCAGCCCTACTCTGTCTACAGAGCAGCTATTTTGCTGTAAACTGTTGCTATGATAAACTTCTTTCTTCCACAGCTGGCTGGCGCTTGAATTCTTTCCTGAGTGAAGCCAAGAATCCTCCCAGGCTGAACTCCAATTTCGGATAAGCCTGCATCAGCTGGATAATTTGACAATGAATTTTTTAATAATATTTTTCATTTCTTCTTGATCCATCGTAAGTCCAAGATTTCTATAGTGTTATAATAGATGCAGAAATAAATAGAAAACTGTTGAGTACTAAAAAATGAGTCGTATTCCTGGATATAAATCTTTATAGGAAATTATTTGTTTGTTTGTTTGTTTGGGATGGGGTGTCTAACTCTAAATTTTATTTGAATCTTAATATCAAATAGTGCGTATGTCCCCTAAGGGAAAAATATTCTCAAACAATAGTAAGAAAACAGTTTGATTATAAGTCTTAGTTCTCCTTTGGTCCATGAGTTTGATTTGCCTTTATTCATTGGCTACATGTAATATGGGCTACTCCCTAATCTTCCTCAGATAATTACGGGTACTTTCCTAGGTAACTGTGCACCTGAAAAGGAGAGCTAGTTATAATGTTCATGCATTGGTTCCAACAAAACACTATTCATGAGCATCCGGGCCAAAACTTTTAATAATATTAAGGGCTTATGAGGGTTAGGTGGTAAACAGAATTCAAAGTAAATTAATCTCACAGTCAGTTCCGTGTGACCCAATCCCCACTCTGTGGATATCTTCATATTTTCTTTATTCATGGTTTGAATCACTATCACAGTGTATTGCAGAATTCCCATACTGGCTTCCTGGTACATAGAGTAAAGGCTGATATAATACCAAGTAAAAGTAAAAGCCACTGAGCCTCCCTTTTCCTGTCACAGCAATAAGTGAAATATTGCAATATATGCATGAGGGTATTGAAGTGCTTGTTGTTACCATTATATATGATATGTATTAAAATATTTCTATTTTTTCTCTTCTCTTGTACTCAGGAGATAATAGTGAGGGTTACGTATGTGGCTCACCTATGTTTTATACAATCTCAAAAGAGAACCGTAACAGAAGTAGAGGAAAATAGATGCCACTCAGAGATATCAGACACAAAGAACAGTGACATCATTTTTATGTTTAGCATTTGGACATGACTTTGGGTTCTCTCCCATTGAGAGGGAAAAGCCCATTTAAGATCACATGTAGAAAAGAATTATGTTCAGGGAGGCCATTTTATAAATTGCATATTTTTAAAAAGAAAGTATGGTGTGGGAATTTAGGTAGCTATTGTTTCTTATGTGAGTACATTTCTTTCTTTGCTTTTCAACAGGCTTGCACCCCTTGGACCACTAAAGTGAGTTATATGCAGTAACAGATCCTTTGTCCTTGAAATTTCAGTATTATCAGTGATGACCAGGGTAAAAGATTGAGATTTCAATAAGATTTGAGTTATCTAATAGGAAGAAACTAAGTAGAAAAGCCACATGTTACTATTGAGGAGACAACAGGAGACCCTGTATCCTTGTCTTTAAAAACATGCTTTTGCTTGAATTTTGTGAGATACCCCAATATCCTTCCAATAAAAATCTCACATCTCATTTCTCTTATTTTTATTACTTCTCTTTTCAGTTTCTCAGTCATTTTCTGTTTCTTGCAACCGAAGACCCCTAAGTTACCCAAAAATCAGATTTAAAAATACAGACTCAGAGGAATGTAAATATTTTGAACTAAATGGAGCGAAAAGTGCTGAGACTCCTACCCATGTTCAGAGATATAAAAGTGGTGGTCAATGACAAAGAATCTTTAAATAACCACGAGCAGTGACCGGCTGGAACCTGGGCCTCCTGAAGATGAAGTCCAGAGAATAGGTGGCTGTTGCCATAGATCCGCTTAAATAGGATGAGGAATGGTAGGCCCACCAAGTAGAACAGCTACATCTGACAGGCCTAGTAATGAAATTGCAGACAGGAAAGCCAGGCCCTATGGGCTTCAAAGCACAGGATGAAATTCAGAATCCTTGTCTGGGTGTACCGAACAGTCCCTTATTACTTGCAGCTATGCTGCTGAGCACACAGAAAACTAATTCCAGAGATGCATTTTGCACTTTGCTGAATTATAATATTAGCTGAATTCACAAACCTCATGTATGTGAAAGCTAAGGCATTGATTAAGAAAGAGTGGACTAGGTATAAAGTCATAATAACACTCTGGCATCCAATTTCCAGAATTTAAAATGGTCTCTCTGCCTAAGTAACTGTGGGGTTCTAAATAAGTTACTCGAATTATATGTCTTACTTTTCATGGGGAATACGAACAATATTGTTAGTAGAATTATTTCATGAATAGCTATATTTTAAAAAATAAATTAGGTAACCCACACCAAACACTTAATACAGTGCCTAGTACAAAGATAGTATTTGGATGTTAGCTAGTAATTCAAGTAAAATCTTTAATAATTTTGAAATAGATAAAAAGAAGTTGCATTAAGTGTATTTATCAAATGATTACTCTGCTACACAATCTTCATGTTCAAAGAAATTTAATGCATATTTCTTACAATCAGAAATCTTCCAATTATTCTGGGAAGGCCTGAATAAAACTTGTAAAAGTTTAAATGATAACATAGGAGAACTAGAAGGTCAATGTGGTGAGACAAGAACTCAGTCACAAGGTTTTTATAAGATGAAGTGCTCAATGAATGCTCTTGGTAAAAGGTGTTACACTTTTCTTAAATACCTTCTTTCATTAAATGACTATTTGATCTACTGTATTTGAAGAGTTCAACTCATTTCTACATGTCTTATTTTTGCTTATGTTCTTATAGCAAGGATCAGTCAGACCTAAATATTTGTTTCAGAACTGCACACTTTGGATTTTGACATTTATTGTTTTTTTATTTCTTAAGCCAGAAAGTGAATCTTTGAAATCTGGAAGACGATAATCCAAGTGGAAAATGCTTCGAAAGCTCTTTGTAGTTGGCGATAAGGCTTTATTAATGACAATTGTTCTCACATGATGGATATACTTGCCACAATACCTATGGGCTTATACTGTGACTATTAGTATTTCCTTGAACAATTCCCTAAGTGACTATATATAATTTAATACACCTAGCCTCCCAAAACACATTGTCTTGTGGATTTGACAGTAGTGAATCTTAATGAGAAAAGTGTCCTCCTTAAATCGAGTGTAAATTACTTTTAAAAAATCTAACTACAGATGAAACTTACTTTTAAAAATATAATCTTGCAATTCATTTATTAAAATGTTGTTAATTGAATCATGTTTTCCATTGATTTGAACTATTATATTAGAGATGTGTTCTTATGGTAAGAAATTTGACCAAAAATGAATAAATATCACAACTTAGAAATGCAGAGTATTTTGGGTTACATATTCAAAAAGAAAATATTTTGCTGAAATAATATGTAAAAACGTATTTGTAAAGTTTTCTGCATTCCTGTATATGAATTAGAAAAATAATACCTTAATCACATAGCTATTATCAGGAAAAAATAAATAAGACTTTAAATGTTATAAATTTCACAGTACTCTGCAATATTTTTATCATCATCCCCTTTACAAACAATGTGGCTATATCTGTAGTTTGCCTTGCTTGCTATACAAATGCTCAGATGACCATCTGTACAAAATGGTGCTCAGAATCATTTACATTTCTCTTTCTCTTCTAAGTTATTTCATTACCTGTTTAGTAATAATTTCACATAAAGACAATAACATCTGTTTTGCTTAACTTTTCTATTGATATCTAGTTTCCAACAACATTTTAGCTTTCTATTTACTTTTAAAATGTAGTTTGCAACATAGCAAGTGAGTTCCTCTTTCAGTAAAGATTGAGGACAGAGAATTTGGGTCATCTGGCCTAGAGTGTTTAATAGTTTAAAAAGTATCAATCTGGTTTCAAAGTGGAAAAAGTAACATAAAGATGTTGAGCTGACCCCTTCTCACTTTATTTATATGGATCATCTCATGGTTCTAATTCAAACGTAATAGCAGAAGTTGGATTCTCTTCATGCTACAATCATGTAAGAGATGTTGCTAAAATGTATATTTGTCATATTCCTTTAAATACACCCACAAAGGATTTATTCTTTCCATTCTGTCTTCTCCATTCCACTACTACCATAACTTAAGTCAGGTGGACTTTTCTCTCCCTGGACCATATATCCCAATAATTTAATATAACTACACATAACACCAATCATTTCACACGAGATGTTGATCTAATCTTCTACTTACCTCACTAACCTTATATTCTTGAAAACAACTCTAATCATATTACTACAAAATTATCAATAGCTCATTACTTAAGCAATAAAATTCAGACTCTTAAATCTACAAGTGAAGGTCTATTGTCATTAACCCCTGCTTTTCATCCAGACCCCAATTCTTCCTGACACTCCCATGAAACTGGAGTACTTATTCTTACTTGTCAGTACCATTCCAGCACTCCTACCTCCATTTGTGCGCTTGTGCTGGTCCCGGGTATGCTGCCTTCTTCTTCCCACACTGATGATCACAGCCAAATAGAAGGTCATTCATTGATTTTTTTACTATCAAAACATTTAATTATTCACTTAAGATAATGGCCTCCACTTCATCCATGCCACTGCGAATTATAGGATTTCACTTTCCATTCTATGTATCCCCTAAATCTATCAAAATAAAAACAAATAATTTAATGTTCATTTGCTTGATTTATTTCTGTCTTAAATTAGTTGGAGTACTAGTAAAAGAACGAGATTAGATTCAGACAATCTCTAAGTCTCCTAAAGTTCAAAAATTCTATTCCAGGCACTCAGAATGTCATGACAAAATGTGAATATTTCTGTTGATTAAAGTGGTATATTAAAGCTTGTGTTTGACTAAAAGTGAACCGCTGGATGAATTTTCACAATGTAAACACACCCAAGTAACCAGCACCCAAAGAGACAGAATGTCAGCAGCACCCCACAAAAGACCTCTAGTAACCCCTTCCAGTAGGTAACTGCTATCTTGACTTGTAAAAACATAAATTAACTAGAAAGTTTTGGAACATCAAGGACATGGAATTTCTCTCACAGTTTGTACTGTTTTGTGTCTGGCTTGTTGTCGTTGTTGTTTAACATTATGTTTGTGAGATTCATCCAAACAAACAAACAAAGGTTGTGTTTGAAAGACATTTGCCAATATTTGTTTTTAAGTTACTGTCAATACTTGAAAAGATCACTAGATGTAGATGTTCTTAGCCTTCCAAGGTACCATGATTTCTTAATTTCCTGCTCTACCTAGCACAGAAAGTACCTAATTCTTATTAAACACAATCAGCAAACTGTAGAAGTATAATAATACTGTTAAAAAATCTAGTTCTCAGCCAGGTGCCGTGGCTCACGCCTGTAATCCCAGCACTTTGGGAGGCTGAGGTGGGTGGATCACCCAAGGTCAGGAGTTTGAGACCAACCTGGCCAACATGGCAAACCCCATCTCTACTAAAACTACAAAAATTAGCCAGGTGTGGTGGTGGGTGCCTATAATCCCAGTTACTCAGGAGGCTGAGGCAGGAGAATCGCTGGAACCCAGGAGGTGGAAGTTGCAATGAGCCAAGATTATGCCATTGCCACTGCACTCCAGTCTGGGCAACAAGAGCGAGACTACGTTTAAAAAAAAAAAAAAAAAGCTACTTCCCATTTAATAACTCTCTAAAAAATCTAGATCCCTTAAATTAAATTATCCTGTTTAGGCCACAGTGGTAAATATTTAGCAAACTACAAAATATTTAGAAAACACTATACAGAAAATGTTGCTTCAGAAAATAGTCCACACATCTTTGAGAAGCTAATTTTTTTTAGGTTTAATATAATGACTTCAGACATCCCAAAAGATGTAGTCAGACCTTATAAACTGATAAGCACAGTTGTTTTGAACTGAAGGTTTTTCTTATCTATAACTTCTCAATTACAGTTCAAAAACTAAGGGAAAGTGGCTGTTTATATTCAGTTTTCTGAACAGTTTAGATTTGGATCAAACTCTGACACTTTAAAGATCGACTTTGTTAAAACTTTGAAAATACTTGATGGATCCCAAAAGAGAGGAGATTCAAATCATTAGAATAGGTTCTATGGGCAAGAAAAATGAAATGAAATCAATTCAACATCTCCAGATGAATTTCCATCATTTTCACAGCAGTTCAGAAGACAGAAGATAGATCTTTACCCTTTATTCATTTATTCATTCAGCCAACAAATATTATTGAACATATACTGTGTGTGCCAAGCACTGTTTGGAACAATGTGCCCCAGCAGTGAACAAGTAGGCAAAAGTCCCTACCTCATGGAGCGTACATTCTAGCAAGAGAAGAAAGATACAATTAATAAATAAATTATGCACTAACTTAAAAGGCAGTATTTACTACAGGAAAGAGAAAAAAAGATATCTAGGTGAAAATGGTGGCATTATTTAAAATAAGATAACCAAGGAAGGCCTAATGGATGCTGTGGTTCTTGAGCAGAGCAGTCTCACTCTTTATATTTGCCAGGCACCCCTGGTAGCCAAGAAAGGAGCTACCAATTTCAGGTAGGTGTTTCTCCTTGGCTTGGAAAACTCTGCTCTGTAGGGAGTGGGACTCAGCAAGATGGGAAGAAGAACCGGCACCTCTAAAAGAACAAACACAGGGCAGGGGTCCATTCATTTCCCACGTTTGGAAGTAGTGCTGGGGGACAGACATGAAGAAGATGAGGGAGATAAATAGGGGCACATCTCAGGAAAAACATCCCAAGCTGAGGGCACCACAAAGGCTCTGAGACCAAAAATGCCTGGCAAATTTGAAGAAGCTAGAGTTGAGGCAGAGTCATCTGGGGGGCAAATGGTGGGAGATGCGGTCAGCATGTAATAAGGGACAGAAGAGCGGGATTCCGCAAAGGCTTTTAAGGACCGTCTTCTCATCTAAGTGAAGTAGGGTGGGGGTGGTTGCTACAGGATTTTGATCAAAGGAATGATGCAATCAATTTTGTGTTTTAAAGAATCATGATAAATATCAGAAAGTACTAAAGAAAAGCTTAGTAAACATCTTTAAGTAAATATTTTAATCTACTTGCATTCTCATTTAGGGTGTCATCTCTTTACATCAATTGTTACTTGCATAGATAGTTCTGTGGGCCTGGAGAAAAGAAGAGGCTTTTGTTTTACTTGCAAGTAGATGCATGGTTTTGGAAAAAGCCCTGCATCTCTCTGCACTTTTTTGTCCTTATCTTTAAAATTAACCTATTAGGCCAAATGGTCAAATGTTATATCTTAGTTTGTGAAAAAGGTACTGAAAATGTGCACTACGAAGTTTATTGAACTATTCTGATTTTCAAAACTTAGTTTAAACATTTTCCATCTAACTTTAGGCTTTAAGCAACTTTGAAAATCAATGATTTCATTTTGGCAAAAGTTTAGGAGTTCATTCTGATATTAATAACATTGTTGTGCTCCTCAAAATAGAGCTTTTTGGTTGCCTGTTGCAGATGGGAATATTTTTCTGTGCTTTCTCTGTGTACTATAAATAAAGTTCATTATTAAACTTATAATAGAAACATTTATTGGGAGAAAACTACATACTTCATTTAAAATAAGAAAGGGTAAACAGCATATATCACTTTTCTACTAAAAATAGATTAATTGAAAGTATCTGAATGCTTATAATTTCAATATTCCTGAGATATTATTGTTTATAAGTATCTTAAAGCAGAATGTAACTTTGTGATCATACAGCAACTAATAAAAGAAAATTTACATAAACTTCAGCATTTGATCAATCCTAGAAATTGTTCTTGGAAACATCCAAGTGACTTTCTTAACTGGAGTAAATTTTTAAAGTAAGATTAATGTAATAGTTTAGCACACTTATGAGTCACATCATTGGCACAGTCAGTGCAGTCTGGATATAAATGCAACCTGATGTTAAGAGCATTTTCTACACCTTGGAATAAACTATTTGGGAGAATGTATTTTTTTATTTTCTCATCCGAGTGCCCACTCCAAGTCCTCATAGTCAGCTCTGTTTGACCACCACTTTTAAGTGCGTAACTGCTCAGTAACTCACACATGAATAGCAACTTCAGAAGAGAGCCCTATTCATTGAACAAGTTGGTGATTAAAATTTGGAGAAAATTAAGGCTCTCAAGTGCTGATCAACATTTCCCTTGGCATCCTATTAGTCTCATGCTGTAACTGCCTGACAATAAGACTGTGCAATTATCTTACAATTACAGCTTCAAGATTTTAACCTGAATGGGTTTGCTGGGTCCCACTTTCATTATTTTTGCCATATGTTATACTAATGAATGTTTTGTTGTATTCTTTCTTAGCCAAGTCTTTCTCCTGAGACTAGGAAGTCAAAACAGTAATATCTAATCTACTGTATAATGAGAAAGATATATTAATCATTTGATAGTTTATTTTCTTGCTTTCTTTTTCCTTTTTCATGACTGACTAGCGGCTATTAGACCTTTCCTGTGGAAGTTAATTAGATAGGAATTTTTAGAAAATAAAATAGAAGAAAAGGGGAAGAAAATCTTAAGAGGAGGAAGACGAGTAGAGAAAGAGGGAAAAAGAAAGAAGTAATGTGAGAGATAAAAATTACGATACAAGAAAAACTGTGGTTAAAAAGAAAACAACTCTCTGATTTGCTTCCCATTTCTTCTGTCAGACTAACTATGGGTTTAAAATCTTTATATTTTACCACAAGAAATATATTACCGCTCATTTTTAGAATAAAATTAGGACGTTATCTTATATTTTTATTCATTTATTCCTGTCTCAAACCATATTCGTTACTAGAACTCCAAAATTTTGAATTAGAGCTCACACCTTGAACCATAAAATTAGTGAATATATTCAGGTTTCTTAGTTTTGTATTTAACAGTGTACTTACTTCATCATGAAAATCTTACCTTGAGCATCTGTTTCTATACTAAATTTCATTCACTTATTCACTCATTCATATTCACCTATTCAGGCACTTAACTTATCAGAAATGTTGCTTATTTTATACCGTATTCATATAGGAAATCAGGGATTTGTTTGATTTAACATCAAATTCTGAAAATTTGTTTCTGGTCAAATATCTACAGCAGAGGGGAAAGTTTATTCTGAGAGCTGATTCAGAATAAAAGATAGAATCAATGATAAATACCATTTTGTTTCTAGACAGAAATAGAAATAAGAAAAAGAAAAAATATCACCCTACAAAGAATCTTCTTTGATAGTCTGATTTCCTCAAACCAACTAAATCATATGTTTAAGATTTAAAATGTCCCAGAAATAGTTCTTACACCAATCAAAACATATTTCAGCATAAAAAAAATAAATAGATCAGTGGAAACAGAGCCTAGCATATGTAAATCTCAATGTGCAATAACGCAAACATAACAATTTAATGAGAAAAGAATTGACTATTTTAGATGTGCTATTGGGAAAACTCACCATGTACTGAGAAAACAAAAGTCAGCTTAGATTTTCATCTCTGTCTTTACACAAAGAAAGTCTAGTTGAAGAATGAGTTTGGATTAGCGGAAGAAATAACAAAGATAAACATATTATATCCTGTAGAAAACTAGATGTGAATATATCAAGATGAAAAATAGTATTTCCAAAAACAAAGAAAAATTAAGAAAAAACATTTATTATCTAAAACTTCAAGATATCAGCATGCAAATTAAAATGTAAAATGACAAATATATTCAAAATATACATGGCTGAATGTTTGATAACCTTACTATATAATACAATTCTATAAATAACTAAGAAGAGTATGTGTACCTCAGTAAGGAAAAAAGGAGGTAAAGAAAATCAAGACACCAAAATCCAATGAAAAATGCATTATTAAATAAATTCATGTGTATTTTAATTATATTAAAAGATTTATATTTGAGAATGATCAAAACAATATAAAAGTACCGCATTCCATTTTTTCTAACTGCATGGGCTATGGTGAAATAATGCTACATTTCTACTATGGAAATGCTGCCATAAATATCATAGCTTCCGCAAGTAATTCCATGCAATGAATGAGTGTTCATAGTAAAACTTGAGTGAAAAAAACAGAATCAATTTACATAGAGTATTTTTTTTCTAATTTTTCATAGATAGTTAAGTAGATAGATGATAAATAAATAAGGGCTGGAATGAAATACATTTGACCCTGGAACAATATGGATTTGAACTGTATGGGTCCACTCATATGCAGATTTTTTTCAACAGAACCAAAATCAAAAATACAGTATTAGGAGGATGTGAAACTTGCATATACAGAGGCCCAGCTTTTCTATACACAGGTTCCACTGGGCAAATTGGGGTACTTGAGTATGTATGGATTTATGTATATATGGAGGTCCTGGAACCAATCCACAGTGAGGGAAGACCCTACCTAACAATGTAAACAGTGATGGTGTGTTGATGATGACATTACGCCTGGTTTCTATTTTTTAAATTTACATTTAAATTTATTTATTTACTTATATATTTATTTATTTACTTAGATGGAATTTCGCTCTTGTTGCCCAGGCTGGAGGACAATGGCGTGATCTCGACTCACCGTAACCACTACCTCCTGGGTCCAAGCAATTTTCCCATCTCAGCCTCCCGAGCAGCTGGGATTAAAGGCATGTGCCACCACAACCAGCTAATTTTGTATTTTTAGTGGAGATGAGGTTTCTCCATGTTGGTCAGGCTGGTCTTGAACTCCCGACATTAGGTGATTCGCCCGCCTCAGCTTACAGGCGTGAGCCACTGTGCCCGGCCTAAAATTTGAATTTCTTAATTTAACTTTTTAATTAATAATTTATATTTTTCTATACTTAAAACAAGGATATTACAGTTATAATAAAGAATCGATAAATATTTTTAATAAAAATACATCATCCTCCAGCTGTCCTTTTCTGCCTTCACATGCCAGATGGACTTTACAAAATCAACCAACATGAAATGTGAAGATTTGGAAATGAGTGCATTTGACCCTGAGATAGTCTGCTTCTTTTCTCAGACCACACTCAGGCCACACTTTCCTTCTACTTCACCATCAATACTCACCTTCACAATTTGTGGGCATGTCTGGCTTCTGAACTAGACCCCAAGATCCTTCAAGAGCATGAAACTCTCTGCTTCTACCCTTATCCAGCTGTCCCCACCTCCCCCACCATAATCCTCAGACATTACAGCAGCCAGAAGGCCTCTTTAAATTTACGTCAGATTATGTCACTCTTCTGCTCAAAAGCCTCTGATGGTGTCTTTTTAATGAGAGTAAAATCATCTTCTTGCAATAGCTTACAACTCTGTTTGGCCCATCATTATTTCCTCTCCACTTTCACAATTTCCTCTACTCTCTCCCTTGTTCTCTTTACTGCAAGTATTATAGTATATTTCTTGATCTTCAACCTTTCCTGGGTTGGTTGCACCACAGGGCCTTAGCAGAGGCTATTCTCTCTGCCTGAAACTCTTACTGAAATCACCCCATCTACAATCACACCCCCGTAGTCCTCACAATCCCTTTTACTTTGGTTTACTTTTCTCACTAGCACTTATCACCTAACAAACTTTAAAGTTTAGCTATATATTGTGTTTTTGTTTGACTTTGCTACCAGTATATAAATTCAGTGAGGTTTGGGAGTTTTATTTCTTCTATCTATTATTATCTACAGTGCCTAAAATGGTGCTTGCCTTGTAGTATTTGTTGACAAAATAAAAGTTTATAGTACCAGCCCTTAAAATAGGAGGAAACACACATATAGAATATGTATTTAATAAATGCTTTTTACCAAAATTTAAAAATCACTTTATATAAATTATTCATCAACTTCAAGATGTTTCTTGCATCTCCCACCTTCAAAGTCTTTATTAAAAGGGGGTTGAGGGAAATAGGACAGCTTCTATATTTGACAATGTAATACCAAATTTTATTACATTTTTAATAATCTTGTTTCCTCAGTTGAAGTACAAAATTTAGGAGATAAAAAGTAAGATTATTCTTTTACCATTGCATTAGAAAAATTTTTTGGTAGAACACCATCAGAGATCTCTTATCTCATCAAAAATTAGTACATGTTTTTGTCTTTTGCTTTAATTTATAGAATGGATATATACATTGCTGATATTTTCTCAATAATTTGTTTCCAGGGAAATGTTTCTCTCCTGCCCAAGATATTGGTGTTAAATTAGAAAAGTTGGATGATAAATGAGAGTAGCAAAGTTGAAAGCTTGTTGTTTAATTAGGAATAGATAATCTCATACAATAAGAACAGACTAATCCAGTAAGATTTGTAAATCTCCCTGTAAATCAGAGTCAATAACTCACATACCATGTTAACTCATATACTTACAATGCTCAGATTGAATGTTAACATGGTATGGGAGTTATTTCTTCTGAGTTAATATGGTATGTTGGTTATTTACTCTAGGTCCTACAATAGGGACAGAATACAGAAGTGCAACCAGGAATTATCTTATATGAAGCCCCCTGAGCACTGTTGTGCCCCCCAGCCTAGTGCTGTGAGGGGCAGTGAGTTGCATTTAGGGACAGTTGGGACTCCTGGGTGCCGGTGGAATCCTCCTTACACAGTAGCAGCATTGGCCGTCAAATTTCAGGACGTCTACATAAGTATGCGGGTTGGCTGAATGAAGGGAGCAACTTTGAAGGGAGTCTCAGTGATCCTCTCTCCCAATCTTAAAGCTGATCAGTTCCTAAAGGTTGGCTTAGCTCATCAGCCCTGTTTTTATTCTATTTTGAAGAACCTTCACATTAATTTAAAGTTTAGTGTGGCATATAGTATAAATATGCTACCCATTCAAAATCCTAAAAGCCAACTAACCAAGATAAGGGTCTTGTCTAGTTTCCAGAAGTTTAACAGGACAAATTCTCCAAGATTTGGGAAATGATGAGTACAATTACATGCCCCAATTTACATCATAGGTTCACATCCCTAGCTACTCTCTTTCTCCAGAATGAGGCTTTAACATGAATGACACACAAATTTACATAATACTGGGAAGATTGAACTACAAAGAGATTGACCTTTGTTTACACCTGAGAAGGTTCTCCTGACACCTTTAGCTTATTCTTGTTCTTAGAAGGGGAGGGTCCAATTTCAACATAACTACAACTTACATCTTATCCTAGCAAAAATTTACTGAAAAACATATGTATGTTGTCTGGTCATAAAATAGACTATTTCGTGAAAATAGTCTGCATGCTGAATTGTGCTTTCACCACCAAATGACAGACAAAATCAACAGATTGTTCATCTTATGCTTTGGTATAATTATTTAATTAACTTAAAATTGCATAAAGCTATCCTAGCCTACAAACAGTAGGCAATTAAAAAAAAAGTATTGTAAGAATAAGATATTTAAAATACATTCATGGAGCAATCCCTAAGTTTAGCTTGAAGGGGTTTATTTTACATCAATAAATTTCTACCCGGTTATCAATTGTCCTCAGAAATGCTGTATTAGCTCACCATTAAATCTAAAAAAGAAATATTCAAAATCAGCATTGAATTTTTCTTTCTTAACATAAAACATTTGAAATGATCTGTTTCTCTGTTTTTGCCACAGGCAAACAATGTGACTTATTAGTCTCTTAAAAAAAAAAAAAAAAGGCACAACCCCAAACAAAACAGAAAGCTGAACATCTGGAGAAAATCTAGTACCCTAAGATTAATTATACAATGTAGTAGCAGGTGGTGCTAAGAACTATTAAGCTGATTTAATAAAAAGGGCAGATATCTCTAATTCCATTTCTTTCAATAAATTCCTACAAGCAGGTGCAACAGCACAGCTTAGTTTTCTCCTGTTAAGTAAAAAGAGCTTCTGTTATATTTTTTCTTTTTAGAATCTTTGGGCCATTACTGCAATTAAAATATCACTGTACACTATGTTTTATTTTTATCAATGAAAGAAAATGTAAACAATGCATAATCAAAGTATCTAAATTTCTGAAACAACTGTTGATATGCTGACAGAGTATGTGGATGAAAATAAACCAGTCTAAATATAAAGCTACTTTTCTTTTCATTAAAAGGAGTTAATGTCTTTTGAAGCTAAATCCAAATAATAAAAATATCTTAAGAAAACAGCCTTTTAAAATGAAAGAAAATCCTTGTTCTCAGAGTACATATGCATTTTATTTTTTTAATGTCACTTAAACTTCACAGGTCTCAATTTTCTCATTTCTGAAGTAAGAATAGACAATTTGATCTCTCCATATTTTAAAAATGGCCTAATTCTAAGCTTTTGGGGTAATTTTCTTTTAAAAATAATGAATGCCCATCTTTTCCATCTTTCATTCTGAAATGGCCAAATAATACAAGGTTAAGACAGGATGTGGAATCTGAATTCAGCTGGATTGACACGTCAATAAGTGGAGATTAAGTTTTAATTACTGGCAATCACTGAAAACACTAAGGGTAATAGAGTCAGAAATACTGCATGATAACTTAAATGTTGTGACTACTGTGATGGTTAGCACCGAGTGTCAACTTCATTCGATTGAAGGATGCAAAGAATCGATCCTGGGCATGTCATTGAGGGTGTTGTCAAAGGAGATTAACATTTGAGTCAGTGGTCTAGGAAAGGCAGACCCACCCTTAATCTGGGTAGGCACCATCTAATCAGCTGCCAGCACAGCTAGAATATAAAGCAGGCAGAAAAACATGAAAAAACTAGACTGGCTTAGCCTCCCAGCCTACATGTTTCTCCTGTGCTTGGTGCTTCCTGGCCTCAAACATCAGACTCAGTTTTTCAGCTTGGGGACTTGGACTGGCTCTCCTTGCACCTCAGCTTGCCGACGGCCTATTGTGGGACCTTGTGATCTTGTGAGTTAATACTTTAAATAAACTCTCTTTTATATATATCATATATATATATATATATATCATATATATATATATATATATCATATATATAATTGTTATTATTACTTGTGTCTCTAGAGGACCCTGACTAATACAGATTTTGGTACCAGGAGTGGTTCTAGAGGAGCAGAATATTAAGGATGAAGGTCTTTCATTGGTACTAGGGTTTCTGGAGTTGGCTACTTAATATGATTAGACTCCAAAAATGCTAAGGACTCTACTTCTAATAGGATGGAGCATGCTAATAGTCCTTGATATGAACTGTTTAGAGAGTTATGCAAAATAAATGCATGTGATACTTCTGATACACTGCTAAAGAGAGGCAGGAAGTTTAGTAACTCTACGTGTACTACCTTTTACCATATGTGGTGAACCAAGGACATAATGAAGCTGGTTGGTTGTTCCTAAGTTCAGTGGACAAAGTGATAAGTTAAAATAATGAACTCAGACATTCTAATTCCTGCTACAGAAGCAGATACTGAGCCTCAAATCTGCTAAGATTGCCCTGAGTGAGAGTCTTATCTGAAATTGTGCAAAAACAGACACAAGCTCTTACCATGAGAGTGGCCGACCTGTAATGAAAGGGGCATGCACAGCCTCGTCAGGTATCTACTATTGAAGTGAGAGCATTGATTGGAAAAGAATGGGACCCTACCCTGCAACTTGGAATGGGGATATGTGGGAGGACTCTGATGAAGTTTGGGGTCACTGAGTTTCTAAACTCTGATAAACCTTTTTTATCAGAAGAAACAACTTCCCCATCTCCAATAGAGGTAACATCCCCTCCCTGACCCACACTGCCATCAGCCTTTCCACCTTTATCTGAGAAGATAAACCATGCACTGCCTGAAACAACAGTGATGGCCTCCCCTGAGGCAGTTGCCAGACAAGATCATGTTGATTCTCCTAAGGAGCCACCCCCAATATCCTTGTTTGCTTCTAGACCTATAATTAGACTAACGTCCCAGTTGACCTCTAGAGGTGAGGTTGAGACTGTGACCCATGAGGAAGTATGCTACACTCAAAAAGAACTGCTCGAGTTTTCCAATTTATATAAGCAGAAATTTGAAGAACAGGCATGGGAATTGATATTAAGGATGTAGAATAATGGTGGAAGAAACATAGAGTTGGATCAGGCTGGATTTATTTATTTGGGCCCACTAAGTAGGGACTCTACATTTAATGTTTCACCTTGAGGAGTTAAAAATGGTTTATTTGCTTGGTTAGCTGAAACATGGATTGAAAGATGGCTGTGTCTGGGCATGGTGGCTCACACCTGTAATCTCAGCACTTTGGGAGGCTGAGGTGGGCAGATTACAAGGTCAGGAGTTTGAGACCAGCCTGGACAACATAGTGAAACCCCATCTCTACTAAAAATACAAAAAAACTTAGCTGAGCATGGTGGTGGGCACCTGTAATTCCAGCTACTTGGGAGGCTGAGGTAGGAAAATTGCTTGAACTCAGGAGGCGGAGGTTGCAGTGAGCCAAAATCACACCATTGCACTCTAGCCTGGGTGACAAGAGTGAAACTTTGCTTCAAAAAACAAACAAACAGAAAAATAGATGGCCCACTGTGAGTGAGCTGGAAATGCCTGATCTCCCTTGGTTTAATGTAGAGGAAGGGATCCAAAGGCTTGGGTGATTGGGATGGTGGAATGGATTAGTTCCTTCAGACCTACTCATTCCAACTAGGAGGGTCCAAAAGATATACTCATGACCAATGCCTTGTGAAATAAATTTGTGAAGGCAGCACTTGCGTCTTTGAAGAGTCCTGTAATTGCTCTTCTTTGTATGTCAGATCTAACTGTGGAAACCACAGTCACTCAACTACAAAATTTAAATACAATGGGAATAATTGGATCCTGAGGTGGCAGGGCCAAGTGGTGGCACTCAACCATCAAAGGCAAGGTGAGTATAGCTACTGTAATAGACAGCAGAGGAAAAGCAGCAATCAGAATGATATGATTTACATAGAGCTCTGGCATTGGCTAATAAATCACAGTGTTCCTAGAAGTGAAATTAATAGGAGGCTTATGCAAGCAGAAAACTGCTAGGTCAAATGGATTAAAGGTTAATTTGAATTATAAAAACAGAGTATCATGGCCCCTCAATCAATTTTCAGACTTGAGTCAGTTTACAGACACAGAAAGCCTTGAATGAAGGGGAGGCCGGGTTCCTTTGAGGAAAGAGACCTCTACATTACCAACAATTTGTGCAGTGACTCTTTCTCCCATCCTTCCACAAGGAAACCCCCAACATTTTACCAGGGTAACTGCATTGTGGAAGGGGAAATGGTCAGACATTTCAGAGACTACTGGACACTGGCTCTGAGCTGACGTTGATTCCAGGGGACCCAAAACGTCATTGTGCTCCTCCAGTTAAAGTAGAGGCTTATGGAAGTCAGGTAATTAATGGATTTTTAGCTCAAGTTTGACTTACAGTGGGTCCAGTCTGTTCCTGGATTCATTCTGTGGTCATTTTCCCAGTGTCAGAATGCATAATTGGCATAGACATACTTAGCAGATGGCAATACCCCCAAATTGGCTCTCTGACTGGTAGGGTGAGGGCTGCTATGGTGGGAAAGGCTAAGTGGAAGCCATTAGAGCTGCCTATATCTAGAACAATAGTAAATCAAAAACAATATCGCATCCCTGGAGGGGTTGTGGATATTAGTGCCGTCATCAAGGACTTGAAAGATGCAGGGGTGATGATTTCCACCACATCCCCATTCAACTCTCCCATTTGGCCTGTGCAGAAAACAGATGGATCTTAGAGAATGATGGTGGATTATCATGAGCTTAACAAAGTGGTGACTCCAATTGCAGCTGCTATACCAGATGTGGTTTCATTGCTTGAGCAATTTAACACATCTCTGGGTATCCAGCTATTGACTTGGCAAATGGGGCCTTTTTCTCCATTCCTATCCATAAGGCCCACTAGAAGCAATAAGCCTTCAGCTGGCAAGGCCAGAAATATACATTTACTGTCCTACCTCGGGGGTATATGAATTCCCTGACTTTGTGTCATAATCTTATTCGGAGAGACTTTGATCACTTTTTGCTTCCTCAAGAAATAACACTGGCCCTAATGGGGGCCATAGGTGACATGCTGATTGGATCCAGTGAGCAAGAAGTAGCAAACACACTGGACTTATTGGTGAGACATTTGCATGCCTGAGGATGGGAGATGAATTCAATGAAAATTCAGGGAATTTCTAACTCAGTAAAATTTCTAGTGGTCTAGTGGCATGAGTCCTGATGAGATATTTCTTCTGAGGTGGATAAGTTGCTGCATTTGGCCTTTCCTACAACCAAGAAAAAGGCACAAAGTCTAGTGGGCCTATTTGGATTTTGGAGGCAACACATGCCTCATTTGGGTGTGTTACTCTGGCCCATTGATTTAGTGACCTGAAAGGCTGCCAGTTTTGAGCGGGTTCCAGAACAGGAGAAGTCTCTGCAACAGATCTAGGCTGCTGTACATGCTGCTTTGCCACTTGGGCCATATGATCCAGCAGATCCAATGGTGCCCGAGGTGTCAGTGGCAGATAGGGATGCTGTTTTGAGCTTTGGCAGGCCGCCATAGGTGAATCACAGTGAAGGCCTCTAGGATTTTGGAGCAAGGCCCTGCCATCTTCTGCAGATAACTACTCTCCCTTTAAGAGACAGCTCTTGGTTTGTTACTGGGCTTTGGTGGAAACTGAACATTTGACTATGTGTTGTTAAGTCACTATGCCACCTGAACTGCCTATTATGAACTGGGTGCTTTCTGACCCATCTAGCCATAAAGTGGGTCATGAGCAGCATTATTCCATCATCAAATGGAAGTGGTCTATATGTGATCCGGCTTAAGTGGGTTCTGAAGGCACAAGTAAGTTACATGAGAAAGTGGCTCAAATACCCACGGTCTCCAATCCTGCCACCCTGCCTTCTGTCCCCCAGCCTGCACTGGTGGGCTCATGGGGAGTTCCCCATAATCAGTTGACAGAGGAGTAGAAGACTAGGGCCCAAAATTCACAGATGGTTCTGCACGATATGCAGGCATCATCCGAAAGTGGACAGATGCAGCACTACAGCCCCTTTCTAGGACATCCCTGAAGGACAGCAGTGAAGGGGAATCCTCCCAGTGGGCAGAACTTCGAGCAGTGCACCTGGTTGTGCACTTTGCATGGAAGGAGAAATAGCCAGATATGCGATTGAATACTGATTCAGGGGCTGTAGCTACTGGTTTGGCTGGATGGTCAGGAACTTGGAAGAAGCATGATTGGAAAATTGGTGGCAAAGAAATTTGGGGAAGAAGTATGTGGAAGGACCTTTCTGAGTGGTCAAAAACTGAAGATATTTGTATCTCATGTGAGTGCTCACCAACAGGTGACCTCAGCAGAGGAAGATATTAATAATCAAGTGAAAAGGAAGACCTATTCTGTGGACACCACTTAGCCTCTTTCCCCAGGCACCCCTGTCCTCCCCTAATGGGCCCATGAACAAAGTGGCCATGGTGGCAGGGATGGACGTTATGCACGTGCTCAGCAACATGAACTTTTACTCACCAAGGCTGACCTGGCTACTGCCACTGCTGAGTGTCCAATTTGCCAGCAGCAGAGACCAACATTGAGCCCTTGATATGACACCATTCCTCAGGGTGGTCAGCCAGCTACCTGGTGTCAGGTTGATTATATTGAACCACTTCCATCATGGAAAGGGCAGAGGTTTGTCCTCACTGGAATAGACACTTACTGTGGATTTGCCTATTCTGCATGCAATGCTTCTGCCAAGACTACCATCCGTGGACTCACAGAACGCCTTATCCACCATCATGGTATTCCACTCAGCATTGCCTCTGATGAAGGTACTCACTTTATGGCTAAAGAAGTGCAGCAGTGAGCTCATGCTCGTGGAATTCACTGATCTTACCATGTTCCCTACATCCTGAAGCAGCTGGATTGATAGAATGGCAGAATGGCTTTTTGAAGTCACAATTACAATGCCAACTAGGTGACAATATTTTGCAGGCCTAGGGCAAAGTTCTCCAGAAGACCATGTATGCTCTCAATCAATGGTCAATATATGGTATTGTTTCTCTCTAGCCAAAATTCACGGGTCCAGGAATTAAGGGGTGAAAGTGGCAGTGACACCACTCACTATCATTCCTAGTGATCCATTAGCAAAATTTTTTGCTTCCTGTTCCCACGACATTATGTTCTGCTGGCCTAGAGGTCTTAGTTCCAGAGGTAGTAATGCTGCCACCAGAAGACACGACAAAGATTCCATAAAACTGGAAGTTGAGATTGCCACCTGACACTTTGGGCCCCTCCTACTTTTAAGTCAACAGTCTAAGAAGGGAGTTACAGTGTTGGCTGGGGTGATTGACCTGGACTATCGAGATGAAATCAGTCTACTACTCCACAACGGAGGTAGGGAAGAGTATGCATGGAATACAGGAGATCTGTTAGGGCATCTCTTAGTATTACCATACTCTGTGATTAAGGTAAATGGGAAACTACAACAGCCCAATCCAGGCAGGACTACAAATGGCCCAGACCATTCAGGAATGAAAGTTTGGGTCCTTCAGCAGAAAAAAAAAAAAAACTCCAGCGGCTGAGGTGATTGCTGAAGACAAAGGGAATATAGAATGTGTCGTAGAAGAAAGTAGTCATCAATATCAGCTCTATCAGCTATGACCACGTGACTAGCTGCAGAAATGAGAACTGTAATTGTCATGAGTATTTTCTCCTACTTCTGTTAAAAATATGTTTGTGCATGTATATACTTGTACTAAGAAAAATCTTCATTTTATTTCCTTTATCATGTGACATGATATTTATTGACTTCATACCAGCATCTAAATATTGTTAACTTTATTTAATAGTATTTCAGTTGGGGATTGGTACATTTCCAGTTGTATGAAGGATAGTTATATTATCTTTGGCATAATTATGATTTATTATTGTCTTTATTTGAAGAGTGTGTATGATCTCAGGTGATGTTATGGGTTCAAGTTGACAAGGGGTGGACTTGTGATGGTTGATACTGAGTGTCAACTTGAGTGGATTGAAGGATGCAAAGTAACGATTCTGGGTGTGTCTGTTAGAGTGTTGCCAAAGGAGATTAACATCTGAGTCAACTGGTTGGGTAAGGTAGATTCACCCTTAATCTGGGTGGGCACCATAATTAGCTGCCAGTGCAGCGAGAGTACCAAGCAACCAGAAAAACATGAAAAGACAAGACTGACTTAGCCTCCCGGTCTATATCTTTCTCCCATGCTGGATGCTTCCTGCGCTTGAACATCAAACTCCAAGTTCTTCAGTTTTGGGACTTGGTCTGGCTGTCCTTTCTCCTCAGCTTGCATGTGGCCTAATGTGGGACCTTGTGATGGTGTGACTTGATAAACCCCATATGTGTGTGTGTGTGTGTGTGTGTGTGTGTGTGATATACACACACACACATATATGGGGTTTATCGAGTCATGAGAAAATACTCATGACAATATATATATATTAGTCAGGGTTCTCTAGAGAGACAGAATAGAGAGACTGATACACACACACACACACACACGCATACACACACATATATATTATATGTGTGTTTAAGTCACACCATTCTCTAGAGAGACAGAATTATACACACATATATATTATGTCTATATATATATTTTATATATATATCTGTCTCTCTATTAGTTCTGTCTCTCTAGAGAACCCTGACTAATATAACTACCTATATTTCTTTAAAATTTTAGCACTTACAAACTGACATGTATAAAATGACATTTTTCATTAAGTTTTTAATCCATGCCAGGCATAGAATACTTATGGGCAATACCAATAGAAGTCTGCCATAACTAATCTATTTTCCAGACTTCACACATTAATGTGGAAAACTTTGGTGACTCATGAAGTCTGAATTTTAATTTTTTAACGTATATCTTAACATACTTTTTCTAATATGTATTTCTCAACTACTTCTGTAAAAACTTGAGGCACAAAATATATTATAAAAAATAATCTTATTTCACATCTGAAACAAAACACTTCTCAGCTTATTTTAAAAATTTTTTTTCTTTTTTACTAATTTACTACTTTTTAAAAACTTTTATTTTAAGTTTAGGGGTACATGTGCAGGCTTGTTACACAGGTTAACTTGTGTCATTGGGGTTTATTGCACAGATTATTTCATCACCCAGGTATTAAGCCTAGTACCCATTAGTTATTTTTCCTGATCCTCTCTCTCCTCCCACCCTCCACCCTCATAGCCCCTAGTGTGTGCTGTTCCCCTCTCTGTGTCCATGTGTTCTCATCAATTACTGTGTGCTTTCTTTACTCCAAGAGCCCATTAGGCCAAGTAGTGTAAGTTATACAGCACATAGGTATAGAATATTTGATTTGTATTCATTATATGATAGTAAAAATATGTTCCATTGTATTTACTTTCTAACCTCTATATGTGGTTCCCAATATGTATTACAATTTGGGCTTCAGCGATACTGCTTGCCACATTGCTAAATTCTCTACATATTTATTGCTGAAAGTCCACACACCTGTCTCACCACATAGCAATTTCTATCAATACATTTCCCTATTAAACCATCAAAATAATTTTATACCTATATTTGTAAATATGATATTTGAAACATTGTAGCTCTCTGTAAGATATTTTTGAAAAACAGGTACACTGTATTTTAAGGATTGGTTCATCTGTTTGTGTTTTCAAATCCCCAGATAATTATCTCAAAAGCAAAACCATAATGAACTTGATCTTTATTCTATTCTTCTAATATAGCCTCCTACCTCACAGCCTGAGAAACTCAGTGAAAAGGAGAAAGTTCTTATTCAGTGAAGACGATTAGAGTAGCCCTTGTGAATTCTTTAAAAGTGAATAAGACCACAAATATTTGGTGTTTTTGAAAGACTACTACTGAAATCCAAGACAAGAAGAGGCACTGAAAATGTTTTGAGATGTGGCCCCCTGCCTTTAGAATCAGTGTTTCCTTTTCATCACAGAGAAATTAAGTTATATTCTATAGTAATATAACAAAATATTATCATATTACTTTTCCATTTTGTGTAGCCACAAGAAATGATGAAACTTTTTTTTTCTGACAATGTCAAGCCAAAATAACTATTCAACGAGGAAAAAAAGGGAGAGATTTGATACTTCAGCCTATCTACTATCTTTTTCCTAGCCCTCACAATTATTCCTCTACATATTTTTTCTTTCCTTCTCTCCCTAATTCTGTCTTTCCCTTTCCATCACTTGTGAATCAAACAAGAACAATTTTAAAAACATATATTATCTCAACCTTTAAGGAATTTAGAACCTCACAGAGTAAACATAAATGATTAAAATACACTGCAGTGAGGTTTGGGCAAAAGATTATGATAGGGTAAAAGATAGGACAGAAGCAAAGTGTCATGGGAGTAGAGAAAGGAAGTCACCACCAACTGAGATCTGAAGGGTGAGTCTGAGTCTGATGAAGAGGGAGGGGCTCCTGGGTGAGGAGAGTGTAGGCATTCCAGATACGGAAAGAAATTAAGTGAGGCTTAAAGACAGAGGTAAAACTGTGGCAGTGTCTGCCAGCTGTGTGCTACAATTCATTTTGTCTCCTCCCTGGACATTCATCAACACTATCTTCCAGCTTCTCTCTCAATTTTGTATTTAGGTGTGGCTTGTGACAAATTCCCACCAATAAAATGTGAGCAGAAATGATGTATGTCACTTCTGAGCCAAGCCCACCTCCCTTTCACATTTGTCAGTTAAATACCAAGATGTACCTGCAGGACAGCAGAGTCACAGGATAGGAAGAACCTCTGTTCCTGAGGCAATGTCAGAAGACGTCCTCTCCCCTCTATGCACAAGAAGTACACATCCATTGTGTTTAAGTCATTACACATTTGTCCTATCTCAGCTAACACAAGGGTTCAGTGGTGGTAGTGGTAGGACAGACTAGCAGGCTAGGTTAAAGTGTTCCATCTTTATTATAAGGGCAATAAGTAGCCACTGAAGGGCTTTTAACTGGAAAGTGTCATGTTCAAAAAACCGGTTATCTTCAATTAGCTTTAATGATGATGAATATGTAGCCATTGTTTTAAATAATTTAGGTAATTTTCCCCAGACTTCTGCCCCTCTCACATGATAAATAATATATGCATGATTTACTCAAATAGTTTTAGTAAATCATTGTATGCAAAACCATAGCTCATCTTTTTTTTTTTTTTTTAAGATGGAGTCTCGCTGTGTTACCCAGGCTGGAGTTCAGTGGCGCCATCTTGGCTCACTGCAATCTCCTCCTCCCTGGTTCAGGCAATTCCCCTGCCTCAGCTTCCCGATAACGGGGATTACAGGTGCACGCTACCACGCCTGGCTAATTATTTTGTGTGTTTTTAGCAGAGACGGGGTTTCGCTATGTTGGTCAGACTGGTCTTGAACTCCTGACCTTAGTCAATTCTACCCCCCTCAGCCTCCCAAAGTGCTGGAATTACAGGTGTGAGTCACCGTGCCCAGCCTCATAGCCTATCTTGATACAGATAATAATCATAAATATCTGGAGTTGAAAGGATGTAATAGACAATTTTCTCATAGTCCATTATTTAACAGAAAAAAAAGAACCATAAAGGTGAGATGCTCAAAGTCACGAGGGGTTGGTAAGAGCAAAGTGTGAGATCAGGAACTGCAACCAAGTTATTTTGCAATCATTCCAAGACTTTTTACACTTTGTTTAGCTGTTTTAATTTCTTTAGCCCAAGTGCTTGACACCTATCAGATTACTCAGGGGACATGAATTAGAAGATTAATGACTAAAAAGTTAAAGTGTTGCACTGAAAATAAATAAACTATCAAGTCATTAAAAGACATGGAGAATTCTTTTTTTCCATTTCTGTAAAAAATGTCACTGGTATTTGATAAAGAATACATTAAATCTGTGGATCTCTTTGGGTGGTGTGGCAATTTTAGCAATATTAATTCATCCAATCTATGAATGCAGGATATCTTTTCATTTATTTGTGTCCTCTTCAATTTTTTCATCAATGTTTTACAGTTTTCACTGTAGAGATCTTTCACACCCTTGCTTAAGGTAAGGCATCTTACTTGTTTGTAGCTATGTAAATGGGATTTTTAAAAATTTCTTTTTCAGATGATTCACTATTAGTGTATAGAACCACAAAGGAGACAGAATAGCCAAAGAAATCCTGAGCAAAAAAAACAAAGTAGGAGGCATCACACTATGTACTTCAAAATATACTACAAATCTATAGTAACCAAAATAGCATGATACTGGCATAAAGGCAGATACATAAACCAAAGGAGTAGAATGAGGCCCCAGATTTGCATTCATACACCTACAGCCACCTAATTTTTTACAAACATGCCAAGAACAAACACTGGCCCAAAGATAGTCTCTTTAAAAAACAATACTGGGAAAATTGGATACCCACATGCAGAAGAGTGAGACTAGACCCTACCTGTCATCATATACAAAAAACAACTCAAAATGAATTAGATTTAAATGTAAAGCCCAAGACTGTGAAACTAATAGAACAAAACATAGAAGAAATGCTTTGTGACTTTTGGCAGGGATAATAGACTTTTGAACATTCTTACCACAAAGAAGTTATAAATTCATGTGGTGACAGATATGCTAAATACCCTGATTTAATCATTATACAACATATATACATTCTGAAACATCAAATTGTACTCCAAAAATATGTACAATTACAATGTGTCAATTTTAAAAAATAATAAATAAATAAGAACATGCAGGGACATAAAAAAATTTACAAAAGAAGAAATATGCTTACTTTATAACGTATTACCTCTCAAAGAATCAAACATCTATTCCAAGCTCAATGAAAAACCCTCAAAAAAGACATGGAGGAAATGTAAATGCATGTTAGTAAGTGAAGAAAGCCAATCTGAAAAGCCTATGGACTGTGTGATTACAACTATATGACATTCTGGAAAAGGCAAAACTATGGAGACCCTAAAACTAATCAGCATTTGCTGAGGAAAGAGGTAAGGAGAGATGACTGGGAGAATCATAGAAGATTTTAGGTCAGTGAAATTGCTCTCTATTATACTATAATGGTAAATAAATATCATTATATCTCCATCCAATGTCAAGAGTGAATGATAATGATATATCAATGTAGGCTCATCAGTTATAACAAATGTACTACTCTGGTGGATACTGATAATGGGGAGGCTATGTATATGTAGGGGTAGGCAGCATATGGAAAAATCTCTGTGTTGTATTCTCAGTTTTGCTGTGAATCAAAAACTGCTGTAAAAAATAAAGTCGCCATTGCTTTTGGTGTTTTAGACATGAAGTCCTTGCCCATACCTATGTCCTGAATCGTATTGCCTAAGTTTTCTTCTAGGGTTTTTGTGGTTTTAGACCTAACATTTAAGTCTCTAATCCAATTTGAATTAATTTTTGTATAAGGTGTAATGAAGGGATCCAGTTTCAGCTTTCTACATATGGCTAGCCAGTTTTCCCAGCACCATTTATTAAATAGGGAATCCTTTCCCCATTTCTTGTTTTTGTCAGGTTTGTCAAAGATCAGATGGTTGTAGATGTGTAGTATCATTTCTGAGGGCTCCATTATGTTCCATTGGTCTATATCTCTGTTTTGGTATCACTACCATGCTGTTTTAGTTACTGTAGCCTTGTAGTATAGTTTGAAGTCAGGTAGCGTGGTGCCTCCAGCTTTGTCCTTTTGGCTTAGGATTGTCTTGGCAGTGCAGGCTCTTTTATGGTTCCATATGAACTTTAAAGTAGTTTTTTCCAATTCTGTGAAGAAAGTCAATGGTAGCTTAATGGGGATGGCATTGAATCTATAAATTACCTTGGGCAGTGTGGCCATTATCACGATATTGATTCTTCCTATCCACGAGCATGGAATGTTCTTCCATTTGTTTGTGTCCTCTTTTATTTCATTGAGCAGTGGTTTGTAGTTCTCCTTGAAGAGGTCCTTCACATCCCTTGTAAGTTGGATTCCTAAGTATTTTATTCTCTTTGAAGCAATTGTAATGGTAGTTCACTCATGATTTGGCTCTCTGTTTGTCTGTTATTGGTGTATAAGAATGCTTGTGATTTTTGCACATTGATTTTGTATCCTGAGACTTTGCTGAAGTTGCTTATCAGCTTAAGGAGATTTTGGGCTGAGACTATGAGGTTTTCTAAATATACAATCATATCATCTGCAAACAGGGACAATTTGATTTCCTCTTTTCCTAATTGAATACCTTTTATTTCTTTCTCGTGCCTGATTGCCCTGGCCAGAATATCCAACACTATATTGAATAGGAGTGGTAAGGGAGGGCATCCCTGTCTTGTGCCAGTTTTCAAAGAGAATGCTTCCAGTTTTTGCCCATTCAGTATGATATTGGCTGTGGGTTTGTCATAAATAGCTCTTATTATTTTGAGATACGTTCCATCAATACCAAATTTATTGAGAGTTTTTAGCATGAAGGGCTGTTGAATTTTGTCAAAGGCCTTTTCTGTATCTATTGAGATAATCATGTGGTTTTTGTCTTTGGTTCTGTTTATTTGTTGGATTACGTTTATTGATTTGCATATGTTGAACCAGCCTTGCATCCCAGGGATGAATCCCACTTGATCATGGTGGATAAGCTTTTTGATGTGCTGCTGGATTTGGTTTGCCAGTATTTTATTGAGGATTTTTGCATTGATGTTCCAAATGTCCATCAACGACAGACTGGATTAAGAAAATGTGGCACATATACACCATGGAATACTATGAAGCCATAAAAAAGGATGAGTTCATGTCCTTTGTAGGAACATGGACGCAGCTGGAAACCATCATTCTCAGCAAACTATCACAAGAACAGAAAACCAAACACCGCATGTTCTCACTCATAGGTGGTAATCGAACAATGAGAACACTTGGACATGGGAAGGGAAACATCACACACGGGGGCCTGTTTTGGGGTGGGGGTGAGGGGGGAAGGGATGGCATTAGGTGATATACCTAATATATATGACGAGTTAATGGGTGTAGCACACCAACATGGCACATGTATACATATGTAACAAACCTGCATGTCATGCACACATACCCTAGAATTTAAAGTATAATAAAAAATAAATAAATAAATAAATAAATAAAGTCAATTTTCTAAAAAGTTATAGCATTACATTTATGAATTTGGAAATATTCATGGAATTTTAAGAATATAGAAATAGAATGAATTATTTCTTCTGCCTTTGATTGAGACTTCATTGGACTAAAACGAATGAAATATTTTTACACCTTACATCTCCTTACAAACAACATCTCTACATCAGTTAAAGAAAGTATTGTGAAGACCATTTTCTAACTTTGTCTTTAAAATGTTATGTGTTTATAATCTGACTCTTCCTGTACATCTTTTTCAGAACTCATTTCCTAGTCTTGAAGGGAATTGCCACAGCCCCTAAGTGTTACTCTACTGCCGTTTGTAGAATACCTGATGTGACTGAATTGACTTAGACTGGCATTTTACCTGTGCTGCCAAATAATAAGAGATAAAAGACACTCTGTTGAGGAAGTTGCTTTTTAATTTTCCTGGAGTAACTAAAAGCCCATGGCTGTTACTGGTAAGAATGATAGAAATATATCCATCTGCAAATATAAGTGTAAGAGAATTGAATATATCGAATAAAAATGAAGGAACATTAGAGTACCTTACAGATCAGTAAATGAGAAACTATAATAAAGCACATGCTGGCACATATTAAGAAAGTATTAGCCAATGTGGACATTTTCCTGCAATTGATATGAATTTGGTGTCAATACAGATCCGAAGAATGAAAAACAATCACAGTCTCTAATGGCAAACTGGAAACTAATGGAAATAATATTTGTAATGTATGTTAGAACTTCTAAATAGCACAGTTGCATTTAGCTATTTATCTTCTAATCTCATAAACATAAAAATATAACCCGTAATTCATTGTAAACAAATGAATCAGTCTATGTATATATTTAACATATATAGTATAAATATTTTTAAATTATATATACTACATATTTTAAAATATATATTATATAAATATATATTTATACGTTATATAAATATATATTTATATTTACTATAATATAAATATATATTTATATAATATATAAATATATATTTACTATACTATAAATATTTATATATATAAATAAAATATATATCTAAAAGTGGAATATCCACCTTTAATGGTGCTTTAGGTTATATACTAATACATATATGTAGTATATTGTGTATACTTCTACCTAAAATGACTATATGTGTGTATACATAATATATAAATAGAAAATGTACATCTCTTTGAGTAGGGATCTTTCAGTTAATCTATGTGTTAATGGAATATCCACCTTTACTGGTGCCTTAGGTTATATACTGTACATATCATTATATGTAGTATATATATATCATCATCACTATATATCATTATATATATAGTATATAACCTAAAGTATGTAACATATATGTATATATATAGTATATAACTAAAGCACCAGCAAAGGTGGATATTCCATTAACCTGTAGAAATCATTTCAAAGTAAACTTGAAATAACAGGTGATTCTAGAGTTTCAACATTGTATGGTTCATGATGATAGGTTCAAGAATAGGTTACACCCATCTACACAATGGACAAGCTTTTACAAATGAACATTCAATACATTAGGAATGGCAAACATATTGATAAAATGTATGACAGCCAAATCTGAGAGAATGGGAAGTTGACCTAGGATAAGAGGTGTAGGAATTGCAGAAAGAGAATGATCCAGTGTAATTCTAACTTTGGGTGAGAAAGCTGTCAATTCCTTATTTTCCTTATGTGTAAAATGGTTATGATCATAACTATCTTACAAGTTTTATGTGAGAATTAGAAATTGTACACACCCACATACAACACATGATGTCTGGCATTGTATCTGGTACATGGTAGTTATCTAAAACATGGTAGCCTAATTACCATTATTAATATTATTTTTGGATTATTGTTATTGTCACTTTAAGTGCCACAGGTCAAAGTTCTCATTCAG
This sequence comes from Rhinopithecus roxellana, assembly GCF_007565055.1. Lineage (NCBI taxonomy): Eukaryota > Metazoa > Chordata > Mammalia > Primates > Cercopithecidae > Rhinopithecus > Rhinopithecus roxellana. Next base: position 110,395,486 of record NC_044549.1, on the reverse strand, counting down.
TTCATCAATTCATTGTTTCTTTCAGAATGAATGGTAAATGATATTAATATTTAACTGAAAGATTACTACTTGAAGAGATGTACATTATCTAATTATATATTATGCACACACATATAGTCATTACTTTAGGTAGAAGAATATACATATTCTATTCCACTAGGATTAAAATAAATGATATTATGCTACAGAAGTGTGGTTACCAATTACTTGCTTATTTCATAAGGAAAAAAATAATCTGCCACAGCTGTTATCTGAAGTTTGAAAACTTTTTGTGAAAACTATAAGAAAGTGTTCTTCATTTCACAACAATGAATAAAAGGGAGTTAACTTAAAAACAAACAAACAAACAACAAACAAAAAATGCTTCAAGCATATTATTTCATGGTGGCCCTGGAGAGTATTGGACAGAAAGTTCAAGATAAACTATAAAAAGCAGTGTGAAGAGAGGGGCTGGTGAAAGGGGCCAAGGGGCCATGGGGCCATGTGAATCCATGTGGAAAAATGATCGGTGCTGGAGAAGGTTAAATTCTCAGTCCCTGAAGTCTCGCTGTTGTGGCTACAGCCCAAGAAAGTTAATGAAAGAAAGGAGCACTGACAACTCCTGCTGCTTCGACAGGAGCTTACCACCTCATTACTGGCCAGATTCTTACAACCAAAAGAAAAGAATACTTCTGCCAAGAAAAAGAGTAAGAGCTAGAGTGAGAGAGTCATCCAAGCAAAGCATTGCTGATATTGGGTGAGGATCAAAGTAATATCAAACAAAGGGAACTGGACAAGAAATAGCTGAGCCAAGAGCTATGACCAGGCTAGACAAGTATCCAAATCCTAGGCAGGAGACATGGAAAGGACAGTTAAATCTCTTAGTCCTCCCTGTAGCACAGGAAAAAGTAAATGAAGTGACACCATCTGCTCAGTTTCCCAAAAGAGAGAGTTTTAAATCCTCATGGTTAGCAAGGCAAACACTTTCAGAAACATTATTCTAATTGCAAATGATTAGAAATGATTCCTAGAAGTGAAGACTTAACTCACAGTGTGCCTGATTAACGAACGTTTCCTGCACATCCCACTGCACTTTGAGCTTACTTTGAAAGCACTGGCTAGAGACAGTTTCTGAGTCTTTGAAATTATCCTCTTAAAGATAATAGGATGCTACACTTTTTCTCTCTGTTTCTGTAAGCATACAAATACATGATTTTTTTTTCCCCTAAAGCACCATAGGAACTTACAGTGTTCTTTCAAGACTAGTAAACGCAGTTTTTGTTTCAGGTTTGGGGAAGGGGGTTTTGGGGCGGGGTGTGTGTACCAAACTGTACCAAACTGGAGATGTGAGGAGGGTACAGATCCACTAAAATTAAATGTTAAAACATAAATTTAAATGTATATAGTAATACCTTCCATGGAGATATATTTCTTGCTGTAGATTTAGATATTTAACTCCTAGTGTCATCTCTGTTTAAGGAGTAAATCATCACTATACCAAATTAAAAACTGACAATACCAAGCCTTGGTGGAGGAATGGAGCAAAGAGAACTCTCATATATTGTGGTGGATGTAAATTCAGAAAGCTGTTTGGTAGTATCTAGCAAATCTGAACCTAAACCCTCTCTGTCCCAGCAATTACTAACTCATTATAAGCATAAACAAAACACACATGTACATGTACCTCAAAAGACATGAACTAGAATGTTTTTTAGCATTATTAATCAAACTGGAGACAATGCCAATAGAAGACTGGATAAATGAACTGTGGTATGTTTTCAAAATAGAATACTGCACAGCATGGGTTGGCAAAATATGACCCATGAACAGAATCTGGCCCAGCACCTGCTGTTGTAAATAAAGTTTTATTACAACACAGACTTGTTAATTAACTTATATATTGTCTATAGTTGCTCTCGTATTATAACATGCTATAAGGGCAGAATTGAGGAATTGTGATAGGTACCACACAGTCACCAAAACACAAATATTTACCATATTTACTTTTTATAGAAAAATTTTGCTGACTGTTGCTCTCCGGCAAAAAACATAATGAGCTATTGCTATAGTTAACAGCATGGATAATCCTCACAAACAAAATATTGAGTAAAAGCAGCCAGATATCATGGTGAACTTACTGTTTGATTTCATTTATATAAAATTCAAAAGCATACAAAGTGAATCTATGGTAATGGGTATCAAAAAATGATTAGATTTGTTGGGGGATTAAGGTCTAAAAGGAGCATGAGGCACCTTCTAGTACTGCCTCTATATGAATACTGGTTTCATGACTGTGTTTATTTGTGAAAAATGACTTACAACTTGTGAACTTTCCTATATATTTCAAAAACTTTGCTTAGAAAAGTAAAAAAAAGAAGTTAATCAAAAGTAAAAATGAAGGCAATTTCAATTTTGTGGATAGTTACTTATTTTCAAAATTTTACCTGTCTCTCTTAAAGATTGTTTCTACTAATGATAGAAAATAAGTGTTAAATAACAAGAAGAGAATATAAAGCCATAGATATTAAAGACAAAGCTTATTTTAAAGTTGAGAGTTATAAACTGAAAATGGACACCTTACAATGCATGCCTACTTAGCTTTATGTAACCAACATATGCAGATGCTACTTTTTGCCTACAAATAATTTTCGAAGTTTTCTACCTGCCTTCTAAACAACATAGAAAATAACCCTCTAAGGGCCGGGCACGGTGGCTCATGCCTGTCATCCCAGCACTTTGGGAGGCCGAGGCGGGTGGATCACGAGGTCAGAAGATTGAGACCATGGTGAAACCCCATCTCTACTAAAAATACCAAAAATTAGCCGGGCGCAGTGGCGGGCGCCTGTAGTCCCAGCTACTTGGGAGGCTGAGGCAGGAGAATGGCGTGAACCCGGGAGGCGGAGCCTGCAGTGAGCTGAGATCGCGCCACTGCACTCCAGCCTGGGAGACAGAGCGAGATCCCGTCTGAAAAAAAAAAAAAAAAAAAAAAAAAAAAAAAACTAGGACTATAAATACAATTTCTGTATATAAATAGTGAAATTGAAAAGTGAAATTCAATGTTATAAGTCCTTGAATATCCATGAGTTCTTCTAAAAGAAGATATTCCGATACTAGATTGTTTAATGAATCAGTAACATGTCAGAAAGAAAATCAAATAATTATCCAATCTTGTGGAGGAAGAGTACCTAGATTATGGCTGGAAGGATTTAGGACAGCTAGAAAGTTGCAAGTACTTCCACAACATGATTAGAATAAATACACACACACGCACACACACACACACACACTCACACACACACACACACACAGTGGCAGATGTTCAAATACAGAAACCTACTGAATGCCACATAGTTTTTGAAACTTGCAGATTATCTATGTTTTCTTTTTCTCATCCCCCTAGAAAAGAACTCACACTTTTAAATTGAGTTCTAAGCCTTCCCTTTTGTAAATACTCTCTGTTATAATTTGCTCTCCTAACTATGAGTTCCAAAAAAGCAAAGATAACATGTGTTTGCTCAATATTATGTTCCCAAGACCTGGCATTGTACCTAAAACATAGCAGGAGGTCGATGAATATTTATCATATGAAAATAAATAAATGAATGAATGAAGGCAGACAAAATCAATCCTAAATAACTGCAGATGAGAAAAACTTCAAAAAATGTAAAATCAACCAGAAGTGCAATAAACACCAAGGGCAGGGAAAGGGAAGTTTCTGAGTTGCAGGTCTTGTTTATTCATCTTAAACCACAAGTTAAATTCAATTAGAAAAATTGACACTAATGTTAGCAATGGCTGTTTCAATATAATAAAGTTAAGAGCAATCAATGTTCTTTATATTCATAGATGTCTATCAAATATTCCACAATCGAGATTATTATTTTATATTCATAAAAAGGGAAAATAAATAAAACAAAACACTTATTTTAGCAAATATTTACTTATGGTCTAGTGTATGCTAGGCATTGCCCAGATGTCTAGATATGGATATGAGAAGACAACATTCCTGCCATTCAGAACCCAGATTTATGCAGAAGACAGAGAGTAAAATGAAATATTATAAGCAGTATAATGAGTGCTACAATCGGTGTGTTCATTAAGCACTAGAGAGAAAGCAATCATCTGTGCATATGTATAGCAGAGTGGAGAGGCCTGAGAAGATTCACAAAGTGGGTGAGCTGTAAACTGTTTTCTTCTAGATTATATTTAAAGAAATTACTAAAGGAACTATTATCTTTAGTAAAACTGATCTTAAAACCACTCCGTTACATTTTTTTTTAGTAAAATTACAAGAGCTTGAGAACATAATTATAAATAAACTAATCATTTATAATTTAAGTAATAATCACAAGCATGAAGCTAGAAAAATACTAAGTGATGGAAAGTATTTGTAAGTGGAGGAGAAAAGGGATTTTCCCTTTTTTCAGAGAACATCAATTTTAATAAAAAATGAATGAGCTTTTATAAATCAGTAGCTCCAAAATCTTTTCCTTTCAGAAAATAATAACTCTTTTTTAGTGATCTCTTATAATAGAACAGTCTGATAATCTCACAACTTTGCCAGAATCAGAAACTAAGAGGTAAGTGTTGAATTTGTTCATTCAAACAAAAACAATAAAACAGAATGAAGGAAAAAAGAAGCCTATGTTTTCGTTATTTGTCCTGCTTGTATATATATATTTTTAAAAATCCCACAATAGTGGATTAGTTTAGAATAATACTTATATCCTCTTCCTCTTCTGGAATCTTTGAAATCAGTGGGAGATGCACACACACACACACACACACACACACACACACACACACACACACACACAAAGAGATTGAGTATGAGAGGAATAAAAAGCATCAGCCTTTTGAAGCCAAAACTGCATTTATATCAATGCCCATTTAAAATATACTCAGTTTGAAAAAGTAACCTTTTTGAATATTTAACTGGTTAATGAGTTAGGAGACTCTTGATTTTAGGCAGTGACTTTCTACTTTTTAAGTACTTAATAGGAAAATCTTTAAGAGTGATTTTTACTATATATCAATTTCTGAGTTTTGTGTAGGTTCCAAATAGTAAAACAAAGGCAGTAAGATGAGTCCTCTTGCTCAACTGATTAAAAATAATGTTTAATACTTATTTAGTATATAAAAGCTGTGGCTATCCAATATACAAAAGCGATCAAGTCATCTTGCCCAAGGACCCTATTATTGAAATGTGTCTGGAGTTACTCTCAGAACATCCTGAGTGATTAAAGTTTAAATAAGCTACAAATTGGAGTTTTTTTGAGAGTGAAGAGTCTCCAGTGGCAGGGAGTGTTTTGGAAGGATTATCCTCTCTAAATTTATTTGAAATGAATTGGGCACCTTCCTTATCATGTATGCCACCAGATAAGACATCTGCAAGATGTTTATCAGATAATCTATACCAGATAACAGGTATATGTTATCAGATATATTAGAGGAAAAATCATGAAGAGTGTGAGAGAAGAGACTTTAAAGGAGATGAACTGTATAATTATATACTTATTCTATAGAACCAAAAATAAAATAGATTAAAACTAAATAAATAAAATAATATGCATAACATTATCTACCTAACTAAGGGTAAAGATAGTGTAATAAAAATACTTGGGTCCATTCTTCCAGGTTCAACTATAAATTAAATTTATCTATCAGATACACTACCAAAACCATTTTTATTGAAACATTAGGTGATTTGCAGATGAACCATATTCCCCAGCTTTTCTGCTAGTAACAGATTTTCCAAGATGTGTTTAATAATCTGAATTCCAATGAAGAATACTTATAGCAATCTGCAACATTGAGGAAACGTCTACTATGAACCTTATTTTAGTTGCCTATTAGGAGAGGATCATTATTAGACTTCTACTCTTCAGAATTTCATGAAGAACAGGTTCTTCTATTACTCCAGAATATCATGAAGAACAGGTGCTTCTGTAATACTTCTAATGCAGTATTACCCTAGTCTCCGCTCCCCAAACTTAGAAGAACGAACCAGAGGCCTAGACACAAGTATATGTCATAAAATGCATATTTTAAGAAAATCAGGATTTCAAGTAAGCTATATTTCAAAATAACTGCCTTTTTTTCAGAGTGAATTGGAAACTCAATATGCAACAAGAGTGAAAATATGAAATTTAGGAACAAAGCATTAAGACCTGTGCCAGAATTGTAGTTTTTTTAAAAAAATTAATTAGCTGTCACATACCAGAAAAATGTTCATAAAGTAAACTAATCTCCAGGCAGGGAGCAAGTCTTGAGGGAAGTCCCTCTCCCACTCTGCTCCATGCATCAAGAAAACCATTGGTCCAGATCTTCATTCAACAGGGACCTCATCTGCCCTCCTTTCACTCCACTAGGTTCCATCATTGCTATGGGGACTACAAAAAGGCATTATAAGGTAAGGTCACGTATTAGCTATTCCCATTTCTAGTTGTCTTTATTTTATCACAGGTACATATAATTACAAATGTGCTGTGGATTTTTATTGTAATTTACAGAATAAATTTTTCATTGCTAACTTGAAATAGTAACCATTATCACAATTGCAGCCCGTAATCATGATAGACAGCTTCCTACTGTAATTTCTCTGCCCCAATCTCTTGGTTTCATACTAACCTTAGGTTCCGTTTATTATGCACCTGCTACATGACAAGTGTGAGGATAAAGTTGTGAGAATGTAGGCTTATGAAGCTTATATTCTTCATGGGGAGATGGAGAAGATAAAGAGTGGATAAATAAAGATTTTGTGATAGGAATTCTGAAAGTAACAAAACTGTGTGATGCTATTCAGCATAGAAAGTAACTGAGCTGGGAGGGGAGGAAGACACTCCTCAGACTGAAACATTAGAAAGGTTTCCTGTAACGAAAAAGTGAGCTGATTTCAAAGTGATGAGGAGGAGATGGTTATGGGCTGATCTAGAGAAGGTGGGGGCAAGCAAAGAGAAAATCATGAGTGTATTAGTCCTCACTGCTGATAAAGACATACATGAGACTTGGAAGAAAAAGTTTAATGGACTTACAATTCCACATGGCTGGGGAGGCCTCGCAATCATGGCAGAAGGCAAGGTGGAGCAAATCACATCTTACATGGATGACAGCAGACAAAGACAGACAGCTTGCGCAGGGGAAGTCCTCTTTTTAAAAGCCATCAGAGACTTATTCACTATCATGAGAACAGCATGGGAAAAATCTTCCCCCATGATTCAATTACCTCCCACCAGGTCCCTCCCACAACACATGGAAATTCAAGATGAGATTTGAGTGGTGACACAGCCAGATCATATCAATGAGAAAACCCTGGGGCAGCTCCATGCTTACTGTGACCTAAGGATAGACAGGCAGCAAGTGAGTGCAGAGAGCACCAGAAAGCTTGACATGAGATTTAAAGGAGAGAGAGAAGGGTCACAGAGAAATTATATAGGGCTTTTAGGCCTGAAATTCAAAATGTGATGAAGTTATTAATGGATTCTATGCTCATGTATGGTGTTATCTAACTCATCTCTCTGACTGAATGTGCAGAATATATTAAAAAGGGAGCCCAATATAGAAGGTAAGGATAATTAAAAGGCTCTGGAGAGGTTTAGGTGCCTAGGTGACCCATGTTGGAGGTTTATACTGAAGACAACAATAAAAATGGACAGTGTGCATCCAAGTTACTGGTTAGAGAACATCCTTTCTTAAGGCTTTCATAGATCCCAAAGCCCTTGCCTCTTTTTTTGCAAGTGTTGACGGTAATAAAGAAGGTAAGCAATTATCAAACAGCAAGGAAATACACAGTATATTTTATTTTTCTCAAAAAAATGTATTTGAGTTAAGCAGTTTGTAAATTTTTATCCTTTCTTCCTTGTAATGCTGTGAGATACTAAGGAGTATTTATTTTAGAGATGGATTTTTTCATTAAAAAATTCTAGTAATTCTAGATTTGTGGTTTAATTTTTACTTGATGAAACAAAATTTCTTCAAATAACAACAATACAAAAGAAAAATTAAGCAAATTCACACACACTCAAACAGAGAGAGAAAGAGAAGAGTTGTGGACCACATTTTTATTCCTATGTCATGAAACAGCCATTATATAACTTTTAATTTATGTTTATGTGGGTTTGAAAATTTAAACTTTAATTCCTTAGATGAAAAAAACTAAAAATTATTATTTTGGAGATATTGGTGTTTGTGAACATTTGACCTTTCCATTTTTTCATAAATTCAAAGAAAATATTTTAGCAAGAAAACTAAATTAAAACATAACAATTTATAAATATTCTACAAAGATTTCAAGGTGCAACATGTTCCAAAAATAAACTGTAAACAACCTTGCCATTACAAAGCTGACTTTTCTAAATCCAAACTCTTGTTCTCTATCTTCTACCAACTGAATAAATGAAAGACATATTTAGCAGTGTCTATAGCTATCATATTCTCATGCTCTCAAGAAACAAAGTGTGATAATACATGAAAACACAGTAGAGCAATGGAGTAATGAAAATTTGGTGGAAAAAAGAATCAGCTATTCTGGAAAAGCTAGAATAAGAAGATAGGAGGCTCTCGTATTCAGTTTATGAAAAGGTATACGATGAAAAAAGTGCCCCTGGGTGCATTGGATTAAAATCATGAAAACAAACCATTTACATGTAAAAGGCAAAAATAAGTGTGTATCCTAGAATAAACTTAAGTCCAGCCAAAAATAAAAATTTTTTTCTGTCCACGTTTTGTATCATACACTCATTTTATTACACACCATCTTTTTTTATACTGTTTATACATTCTAACATGGAAATAGGAGAAAAAGTATGGAAACATGATAGGCAAAATCCTAGAGAATTTAGGAAGTTTTCATTTGAAAAGATAAATAGCAATAAAAAATGTTATAAGAATAAATTATCATCTTGCAAACTAATCTCAAAGGTAGCAGGCACTCATCAGTAGCCTTTGCCACCATGAGAGCTAATATTATCTGTGATGATAAAGCTTACTGGGATTTCTCTAAAGGAACACAGTTGGGACTTGTTCCTAGCAAAATGCAGTATGCTCTGTGAAAGGTAGGGGTCCCTCCAAAGGGGATTACATCCTGCCAAAAAGCTCATTTGTATAAGCATTCCCCCCTCCCAGGCTCCCCAGCAATTCTCCCCTTTGCTTGGCACCATGCAGCAGCATCACGTGACTTTTTGGATTGGCTGATTGAGTTCATTGAACATACAGCCTTGGCAGTGGCAATTATCCTGGCAGTGTCAGAAGCCAGGAAACATATACCAGTAAATGGATCTCATTTTAATCACTGTACATAGGGTTTGCTTGATTTATCCCATATCATACCAAGCTCTAATGTGGCAGCCAAACTCTTCACTCAGTTGCCATGCTCAACAAAATGATTAACGTTGAACTTCTATTACCTTGCCAATGTATAGTTTTCTGTGGTTACCTTTTCCTTTTTAATTGTTTTTCTGTCATTTTTGTTTCCTTCCCACTTAAGTTTCATTAATAAGGTTGAGCAAGTTCAATTTTGTTCAATTACTACAAACTATGTAGGAACGAAGATGTTTCTGTTTGAACCACAAACTACTTTTAACAAAATTGTAAGAGAAAATAAAGATTATTATTACAAAAAAAAATTAGGAGAGTTTCTTGCTCTATTAATTTTTCATATAATCTGAAAATTGTGGCTGAAAATTTTTATTAAGCCCCTTGGTGTCTAAGTAAGTGCCTGAACAGAGATTGAAAAAAGAAAGGTCGCATTGACATTTAACATACTGTCATGTTCTTTTCTATGTGTCCCCTTGGCTAGGCTATGGTCCACAGTTACTTAATAAAACATTAATCTATGTGTTGCTGTGAAGGAGTTTTGTAGGTGTGATTAAAGACTATAGCCAGTTAATTTTAAGATAATCTTAGATAATATGGGGAGCCTTATTCAATTAATTGAAAGGTCAAAATCACCACCAAGACTTCTCTCAGGAAGAAGAAATTCCACCTGTGAACAGCAGCTTCACTTGAAGTGCAAGAGCTCTAGCCTCTCCTAACAGATGGCCTGTCTTGTGGGTTTCAGACTTGCCTATTGAGCCCCCAAAATTACATAAGCCAATTCCTTATAAATCTCTTTATACATATGTGCATATATGTGTGTGTGTATATGTATGTGTGTGTGTGTGTGTGTATAGTACGGGTTCTACTTCTCTGGTTGAGCCTTGGTTGACAGGTATTTGGGTAACTAGAAGTGAATTACTGTTGTAATAAATACCTAAAAATGCAAAATGGCTTTGAAATTGGGCAATGAGAACATGCTGGAATAATTTTGAGCAACATAATTATTAAACACTACCTAGATTGTCTTAAACATGCTATTAGTAGAAATACAGATACCAACAACTCTGTGGATTTATTACTCAGAAGAAAATGAGGAGCATGGAAGAGAAAAGCTAAATCACCTTAGAGAACATCTAAATTTTCATGAACAGACTTGGAGTAAATATATGCATATTCTAGGTACTCCTGGTGAAGGATCAAGGGAAAATGAGGGATATCTTATTAAAAACTATTGAAAACGGGATTCTCATTACATAGTAACAGAAATCTCAGCAGAATTGTGTTGTGAAGTGATGTGGAAAGCAGACCTTAAAAATGATGAAATAAGACATTCAGCGGAGGAAATTTCCAAGCAAAGTGTTGAAATTGTGACCTAGTTTTTTTTCTTCCTGATTATCATAAAAGGCAAGAACAAAGGGCTAAATTGAGAAAAGATGTGCTAAACACAAAGAAACTAGGTCTTGATGATTTAAAAAATTCTTGATCTACCAAAATTTCAAAAATGTCCTATAATTAAGAGATTTTCCATTGTAAATGGAAGTTATAGTGGAAAAAAATCAAGAATATGGTCAGGCAACCTTTAGATAATATCTCAGGAAGATTAGAAAGCTAAGGATTTAGTCACAGAAAGCCTTCTTGAAAATAATGTGTGTGATTCATTGATTCCCTCAGTCAACTAGACAGAAGCCAAAAATAGAGATGGGATCTTTCAGAAAACATCTCTGGAAAAGATCGTTGTCTACTGGAGTGAACCCTCATGATATACACAGAAAAACCCCAAAATTCTTGAGAATTGTTATACCAGGAGGAATAATGCCAACTTAGAATTGAAAGAGAGAGAGGATAAAATGAAAGAAGTCTTTCTGACCCCCAAAATTCTGCAGGCAGGAAATAGGTGGTAAAATCACCCAGCAGCAAACCCAGGATATCTTCATAAAAAATATATGATGACTCACAGGGTAGATCTTCAAGGGACGAGGATGAAGCCTCAAACTCAGACTGCAGAGGCTGGAATTGCAAACCACAGACAATCATTTCCAGATTTGAAATCTAATGTAGTTTGCGTGGCTAAATTTAAAAGTTGTATGGGATTGATGACTCATTTTTTTCTTATATTTTCTCCTTCTTTGAGAAGGAATGTTTATAACTACTCTCCTATGCCAGTCTCACTATTGTATTTTGAGAGTAAATATCTTGTTGTCTAGTTTCACAGGTCTACAAATGGAGAGGAATTTTGTGACAGAATCCAGTACACTCAAACCTAATTTAAATTATTTTAAAGATAATGAAATTTGGAACTTCTGTGCTGATGAGATTTAGATGAGATTTTGGACTTCGAGCTGATTATATAATAGGTTGTGATTTTATGGGCTTTAGAACAGAGTGAATGTATTTTGCATGGGAGATTAGCTTGAATTTTGGGGGTACAAAAGATAAACTGTGATGGGCAAAATAATGACTTCCCAAATGTATCCTAATCACTGGAAACTGTGATTATGTTACTTTATATGGCAAAAGGAATTTCACAGTTGTGATTAAGTTAAGGACCTCAGGATACATGTATTAGCTTGGATTATCTGGGTGGGCCCAATATATTCACAAGGGTCCGTAAATGAGGAAAGACAGGGAAAAGATTCAGAAGCAGATATGTCCATGGAAGAGGTCAGAGTGATACCATGTGAGAGATGTGAAAAGAATTTAATTCAGCTTTTCTAGTTTTAAAGATAGAAGGAGTCTACAAGTTTAAAAAATGTTGGCAAGTTGGAAGCTAGAAAAGGCAAAGAAACAGACCCTACACAGAGACTACAAAAAATAATTTAGTCCTGTTCTAAAAAGTTTATGTTTACCCTGGTGAGACTAACATCAGACTTTTGACCTACAGAACTGTAAGATAATAAAGTTGTGTTGCTTATGTGTGGCAAGAAGCTATATTGATTCATTACCCATGGCTAAGGGTTTGGCTTGATAGCCAAGTACTTAAAAAGAAACACAACTGCCAATTTGGTTACAACAAGGTCTTGGAGAGAGAGGTATGTGAATAGAACTCTCTTAATGGACAAAGAATATAAAGATATTTATGTTTCATATGAATGCTCACCAAAGGGTGATTTCACTAGACAATGCATTTAATATGTACTTTATAAGATGGTCTGTTCTGTGGATACCAATGAGCCTCTTTCCCCCCTCATTTCTCTGATTTCACATAGGGTTCATGAACAAAGCGGCCATGGTTGCAAGGATGGAGATTGTGCATGGGCTCAGCAATACAGACTTGCACTTACAAAAGATTACATGGCTAATGTCATGTGTAAGTGCCCAATCAGCCATCATCAGAGACCAACACTGAGTCTCTCATGTGACACAATCCACTAGTATGATCAACAAGCTGATAGATTGATTATATTTGGACCATTTCCATTCTGGAAGAAGCAGCATTTTGTTCTTACTAGAATAGACACTTATTTTGGATATGGATTTGCCTTCTCTGTCACAAGACTTTCACCAAAACTACCATCTATAGACTTATAGAATTTCTTATCTGCTATTATGTTATTTTACATACCATTACTTGTAATCAAAGAACTCACTTCATAGCAAATAGGGTACAACAATGGGCCCAGCCTCATGGAATTCACTAGTCTTACCATCTTCTCTTATTTTGAAGCAACTGGCTTGACACAGTAGTGGAACGGCTTTCTGAAGGCACAGTTACAGTATCAACTATGTAGCAACAATTAGTTGGAGCTAGGACAAGTTCCAGTCTTCTGTGTATGCTTTCAATTAGCTTCCAATACATGATTCTCTTTCTTCCATAGCCAAGCATCTTAGTCTGTTTTGTGTTGCTATAACAGAAAACCACCACTGAATAATTTTATGATGAGCAGAAATGTATTGAATCATAGTTCTGGAGACTGGGAAGTCTAAGATTCAGAGGCCAGCATTTGATGAGGCCTTTTTGCTGCATCATTCCACGGTAAAAGGGAAAAGAGAGGGTGAAAGAGACAGTAAAAGGGGGTCAAAATTCCCCTTTTATAACAAACCCATTCCTGTGCCAACAGTATTAATTTATTCACTCTGCACATATGGTCTAATCACCTCTCATTAGACCCTACCTCCTAACACTGTTATATTGGGAATGAAGTTTTCAACACATGCTTTTTAGGAGACACATTTAAAATATAGTTCCAAGATTCACAGGTACAGGAATCAAACAAAATAAATGGAAGTGGCATTACTCACTATCACCATAGTGATACACTGGCAAATATTTTGGCTACCTATCCCTACAACTTTATGCTCTGCTGGTCTAGAAGTCTCAGTTCCAAAGGGAGAAATGTTTCTGCCAGGAGACAAAATAATGATTTTGTTGTTATTGTCATAGGGCCACTTTGGGGTCCTCATGTTTCTAAATCAATATGCAAAAAATGTGGGACACTCTACTGGCTGGTGTACAGAGGAAATTGGATTGCTGCTACACAATGAAGTTAATGGAAATGTATGTCTGAAATACAAGAGATACCTGAGGGTTTCTCTTATTCCAACCATGTCTTGTAATTAAATTCAACAGAAAACAACAACAACCCAATATAGGCAGAACTGCTAATGGCCTAGACCCTTTAGGAACAAAGATTTGGGTCCCCAGTGAACAAAGAATTATGATCTGATGACCTCTTGCTGATGGCAATGGGAATATGGAATAGGAAGAAGATAATTGTAATTACCTGGTGTGACAACACAACTAGTTGGAAAAACAAAGATTATATTATGAGTATATCTTCCTTATTTTGCTATAAATGTTAGTGTGTATATTATTCAAACTTTTGTTTTGCTTTTATCACCCTCTTGTTCCTTCATTATCTATAAAAAGTGTATCAAAAAGCTAACTTTCAACTTTCTCTCACAATACTTAAGTTGAAATATATCAAAGAAAAAAGAGTGAATATTCCTAAAGGACTTTACATGCTCTTTTAAGGCAAGGGTTAGTTTGTTCTGGGTTGAACCCAAGAAAGTTTCATCATGTTGGGCAAAAATATGACTTTGTTATTGTTTCTATTTAAAGATTAAATAAGGTTTAAGATATGTCTTAAGGAGATAAGTGCCAAGTTGACAAGGAGTGAACTGTGATGGCTTTTTTGGTGGGTCTGCTTGGCTAGCCTATAGTCACTAGTTATCCAGTCAATACAGGTATTGCAGTGAAGGTATTTTGTATATGTGATTAAAGTCCACAATCAGTCAAAAGTGAACATACTGCAAGAATTTAATAACGCTGGGTATTTTCTGTAAATTGAGAAATTATATTAGCTGTCTGGAATGCAATTTAAAGGAAGGTGAGCTGAAGTGCTTTAAGTGACTTCATGCAACCCTGATTTACTGCTTCATGGGTTGAATGTAATGTGGCTTTGAAACAGAGTAGTAGAGAATGGCTAACATAAGGTATAGGCTGTAATTATTAAGATGAAGAACAAAGTGGTTGAGTTCAGAGAAGGGATTCACGTAAAAAAATCAGAAGGAATTGTTTGGATATAAGGACAGTAGATGCATGGAATTAAAAATGTGATTTTGCTATGGAAATTCATTTTTATATAGAGCATGCAAGATAAGTACTGAAGAATAAAGTAGTAACAATATGCAATAAAGGCAGTGTACTCAATGGGTTAAAAATATTGTAAAGTAGCGCGAGCAATGTGGAAGTCAGAAAAAGATGATATTAAGGTAAATAGTGCCTGTTAAATAACCGGTATCTGTGTGAATAACTGTGAACTATAGCCACCAGAAGAGAAACACTATCTTAGCATTTTATTGCTGCAAATGAAAAAACTAGTCTCATCTTGTCATCTTAAGAATTAGAAATCAGAAGCCCAGTTAAAGTATCATCGTCAGTGGCATGAGCTAGTTCAAGGTGGCAGAACTAATAGAAATTGTTTGTTTGTTTTTTGTTGTTTGTTTCAGTTGTGAAGCTAATTCTCACCATTCTTACTTTGAGAGATAGCATAGCATACTGGATAACAGCGCTGGCTCTCAACCCACACACACTGGCTTGAATTTGTCTTTTTGTTTGTTTGCTTTTGTTTTTGTTTTGTTTTGTCTTGTTTCGTTTTTTGAGACGGAATCTCGCTCTGTCACACAGGCTGGAGTCCAGTGGCGCGATCTCGGCTCACTGCAAGCTCCGCCTCTGAGGTTCACACCATTCTCCTGCCTCAGCCTCCAGAGTAGCTGGGACTACAGGCGCCCGCCACCACGCCCGGCTAATTTTTTTTGTATTTTTTTAGTGGAGATGGGGTTTTACCGTGTTAGCCAGGATGGTCTCGATCTCCTGACCTCGTGATCCGCCTGCCTCGGCCTCCCAAAGTGCTGGGATTACAGGCGTAAGCCACCGCGTCCTGCCAAATTTGTCATTTATAAACTATGTAACCTTAGTCAATGATACACTGTTTCCTCATCTCTAAAATGGAAATGATGAAAACTGTGTTTATTTCAAAAACTTATTGAATGTAATAAATGAGTTTGTTCATTTAAAGTACTTAGAATAGTGCTAGGCACAATTGTAAATGCTGAGCAGATGCTAGCTATTATTATAAGAACAATTCTATGAATTTATAATGGGTAGATTTTGAAGTTTTAGGTTACAATAGATATGGAATACTTGGTGATGCATTAAAATTCTATTCTCAATATCTTCATAGTTAAAGTGAAAATATGGATTAAAGAGTAGAATGAATGAATGACAATCATGGTCTTTCTTCATTTTGTCAAATTAAAGATTGTAGTAGGTCATCCATTTAGAAAGTCAAACACAAGTGATTTTTTAAAAAACATGAATAATGGGTTCAGACATTTAAACGCTATCAAATAAAAGAATTTCTCCAGTAGAAAAGAAGCTTAAGTCACTTGTTAAAGTGGTGTCTTCAGTGGCGGTGAATTGATAAAAATACAAATAACATCTTAGGAGTTATTTCTATGATGGGAATGGTTATAAGGAAATTTCTGAGAAGAAACCCCAGATAAGTAGTAAGAAAGGGAGAATAGAAAACAACTTTGTTTCTTCATGGAAGGATATTCAACAGGCCTGTGAACTGCTGATAAATGGAAATAATCATAGCAGGAGAGTCGTTTCGGATACACTATGTAGAATGAAGCAAGGACTGGGCGCCATAGCACCATATTCAACTACTCAAATAAAGACTTGTTAAAGTAGACCAATAAAGGGAAACGGAACTCAGATGAAACCTCTCAGTGGCATCATTGACTTTTTTAGAGCAACTAAAAGTTAAATGTATTTAAAGTCCTAAGCTCTGTGATGAAATATTTTCTGGATACATTGCCGTGAGAATGACTTTTTGAATGGGTGGAGCAATTGTCTAACCCTAACTTAACAAGACCCCATATGTTTTTGGTGTAGGAGTTGCATCAGTGGGTCATAAAATATAGTTAAGGAATTAACCATTTATAGTGCTAGATACTAGGAATTTTTGTATTTGGCTACATAACATATTTCCTTTCCACAGGAGGTAGTTATGACAAATTAGAAGTCTGAAAATTTTCTGATGGTGTAAAGGCCCAGCTGTCACTGGGGAGTTAGTGATCAGATTTCATAGCTGCGTGGTCCTGTGGCGCCACGGAGAGCTCCATATGGTCACCCAAATGTTCCAGCTAAATCCACTGAAAATTTCCAGTTTGAGTTTTACTTGTAAAGAATAAAATGCTTGTATGAATTTATCATTATGTGCCTACCAAGAAGAAAAGTCTTGTTAAGTAGATACATTTTAAAAAATGGAAAAAATAATCTATCTAAGAACAACTTTCTACAGCTGTTATGTTATCCTCATGATAAACACACAATGATGCACTCCTGGGAACTCCACAGAATTTAGTCTCCAGTGATTGTAATATATCTAGGGTAGGGGGACTTTTTAATGGATGTATAGTAAATAATTAAAATCTGTGAAAATATCTTCTTATGATAAGAAACAATTTTATGAGACACTGTTCTCTCATTCACCCAGAAAATCACCTCTGCTAATTTGTTAATGTAATTACTATGTGCTGTGACACTTGTATTCATGTCAAAGATGTCAGCTTAAGCCTTACCTAATAACAAATGACAAATGCATAATTTATTGATTCTTAAATGGCTATTTCCTTTGATATATTCCCTGTAAGCAATTTGCTTGAAAACACATCTGGCTCATAAAGGTAACAACTGTTTAAAAGAAGGTCAGTTCTATGTCTTAAAGTTAAAGAAAGAATATAGTAGTCTTTTATTTGTTATATTTCTATACCAGATCAGGAAGGTTTTATGTTTTGTAATTCCATTTGGGTTTTGATGATATTAACAATATAACAAAAATATTTCACTAAAGTTTCAAACTATTGAAAATATAGGCATTAACTCAAATATTCTTTTATGAAAAGTTGTTTCATTTTTAACAAAAGGATCTGGTTTACCTAGTTTTTATGACACCCACTGGACTCTATGAGGTTGAATATTTGTTTTTATTGAAATTTAAATGCACACATCTGTCATTCTGTTATTGAAAAAACTAAAATATGATTGAGGGTGCTTCAAATATTTAATATTTCTCAATTTAAAAAGTTTAACCATTAATTCTTAATCACATAAAACTGACACAGCTATTTTCATTCTTTGTGGTGGTTTTCAGATTTCCTGAATAGTTTCATTCCTCTTACAAACATAAGAAAGTATCACCTCTCATTAATTATCTCATCCTTTATGTTTCTCTGATGAAAACAAAGTATAACTTTTGAAATACACTTTAAATATTTTTGAAATTTTTATTTTGTCTGTGTACAAAGAAATGCACATAGAGAACAGATATTTTTAAATCCCTATAATAAAGAGCCAGGCCCCTTTAACTTTACATTTCACCTTGCAGCACACACAAAATGTTTAATTATTTGAGGATTAATGGAGGTAGTTTATAATTAAGCTGAAGTATGAACTGATGTCATCATCTCAGTATGATGATATACATTTTTATGCCAAAGCACCTGTTGTTTTGGAAGGAAGCAGCTGATATCATTATCTGCGCAGCCAGATAGCCCTGTTTCCTGCTGCTTAAAAAATTATCCTAAGGGTTACCTAAGTTAGAGTAATTCAGCATTTACGTTTCCATACCCAGAAGAGGACAGAATGGAGAAAATGACTTCTCCAGCAAAGAGAGAGAAAATGAGAGACACACTGGGAAAGGAGAAGGGAGAGGAAAAGAAGAACATCAACATAGATCAACATAGGTGACCAAACGTTACTAGAATGGTCTTTGTAATTTTTCTAAGAGCATTTGTAAGTTGCAAAAGAAGAAAATAACTGAAACACCTAATTAATTTATATTAACATTAATGAAATGTTGTGCTGCTGGAGGAAGTGGAGTAGAAAATATATACTTTAATGCATCATGTAACAAACTTTATTTCTAAATATTAAGAAAAATGTTTTCATTTACAACTTTAGTGTGTACGAAATCAATGCATCACTGACAAGATACCAGTGACCCAAATTTTCATTTTTTTCACATCTAGTACTTACCCTGTCCCTGAATTTTTTTATGTACTGGTTGGCCTTTTGGTCTATTGATATACATTAGTTAGGAATAAAGGTAACCCATAAACACAAATTACCATGTAAACATATCAATCAACATACCCACTTGCCCTGTCACTTGCTTCATCCCCAAATTGGGAAGAAATCTCTAAGTGTCTCAATATAAGACAACTCTACAATGTCCCACACTGCCAAAACATGTCCAATATACATTGACTATATTTATTGATCCCATGCATGTGGATCATGTATGCTTCTATACTCTTCTATAAAAAGTTTTTGCCTAGTCAGTGCTACCTCTTACCAGAGTTCTTCTCAACTTAGTTCTTACTGTTTATTTCTCATTGAAACTCAATTGCCCTAATCAATAAAGCCCATCTTCCACATATTATTTCATATATTTTTTCCTCTATACAAGCTATCTCACGTGATACCTACACACTAGTTATTGTATCTCCAAAGATTATTACTGTTGATTATTGAGCTACATTGTATTCATACAAAAATATCATGATGTAGGTACTATTGCTATGTTAAGATTGTACATGAGGAAACTAAACATTATAGAGTTAAAGTAATACCCCGGTCATACAATTAGTAAATTGTATGTTGACATATGACCTTAGTCTGCCATATTAAAGTATGTTTTCTTAATCACTACATATATCCTTTCCAGTTTAACTTTTTCAAGTGTACTATTTCTTTTCCTTATGTGAAACCTGATTTTTCTCTGAAGACCACACTTACAAAACTTGTGTCAGGATTGCTCAACTCTCACTTTCACTCTTTTTCTCTACCACTCCAACACTCCTAATAGGTCAAGGGCCATGATAAGCAGCCTCTTTGCTACCCGCTGACCCCAATAGTCACACACAGTTTTCTGGGTTTTTTGTTAGGCAGCTACAGGAATTCACCTGGAATAATACAGTACAGATACAGATCACAGAGATACTGAGTTTCCAGTCACTCAATACTCGTAACATCAATGGCCTATACTCTGCACTATTTCAGCAATCATGTGGGCTTCATCATGATTGCATGCATGTATGCATGTAAAATTTGAAATTCTGAAATATTCCTCTATGAGATCTTCCCCCTACATATATTTTATTCTCATTCCCTACATGTATTTTATTCTCATACTCCGTTTACCTTGTTGTTCATCTTCTCATAACTTCCAGTTTTTCAACCCTTTCAGAGTTAATTTATTTGATTTCTCTGGTTTTTAGGTCACTTATTTCACTTATCCAGCTTGAATGTCTGAACCCTGTGGCTTTGCATTTCAACTATTATCTTACTGCCAACCTAGAATCCCTTACCCTTATCATCTTTTCTCTCATCAAGTCCAAATCTGGTTATTTATTTTATATACTTTCATTGTTGGAGAATATCTGAAAGTCATGTAAATTGGTTCAATTACATTTTCAGGCTCTGTAATCTTAATGATGCCTATTTCTCTACTCCTTAACACCACACTTTTTCGAAAGTTGAAAGTATCTTCAGATACTTCAAACAATGATTTTAGCCTGCCATGCTTTTAAAATGGATTGTTCTCTTCAATGTTCACGCACCAACTTGCAGGTACATTTTAGGTCCTCATCGTCTTGATTTCTAAGCAACATTTGAACCTTTTCATTACTTTATTAAACTTCCATGACATTAACAATAAAATATCATGGTACATGTCTATAATGCACATATTTGTATTTTTTAAATCCCTACTGATGGTTTCTCCTAATCTTCAGGTAGTATTTTACAGAAAACAGATGCAAACCTAATATAAACAAGAAAATCTCTAAGCATTTTCTACTTATTGCTGATGAAGGGATTTTACACAGGAAGTGTCATTATTGTGCAAATGGGGGTTTTGTTTCACATATTTCCATAAGAGAGAAAAAATTTTTCCCAACATAAAGGGTTCAAAAATCCATTAATAAGTAGAGAATTCAAGATACTCTTTTAAAAATGTAAAGTACAATAACATTTTATGTTTCACTCATCAGATCAAAAATTTTGTAACATACTGTTGATAAGAGTGTGAGGAAATAAGCATTTCATTCGTAATCTTGTACAATCTCTGTGGAAGCAGTAATCTTTCAAAATTAAAAATGTTTGCAACTTTTGACCCAGCAAATCTAATTTTAGGTAAATATTTTTAGATGTACATATCGCTTCAACATAATGGTGTATGTGCAAGGATATGATCTGCAGCTTTGATAGCAATGAGAAGACACTGGAAACCACCTAAAAGTTCACAAATTATTGGAATAATTAAATATAACAGAGTATCGTGCCACATTTGGAAAGAATTATGTAGGTTTTATGTAATGATATATAAAATTTTACAATATATTTCAGGAGAGAAAACATGGTGCAAAAGACTATACATCATAAATTACTCATTTTCTCTCTCTCTCCTTCCGTACACACACACACACACACACACACACACACACACACACACACAGAGGGAAAAAAGGAGCAGAATGTTCCATTATAGCTTAACAGTAAGAGTCACAAGATGGAAGGTGAAACTTTCAAATGTGAGCTGGAGCCACGGAGCAGCCTGAGTTCTGCAAGAGATGTTGCCGAGATAGAGAAGCATCTTGTCCTCTCTCCCTTTCTCCAGTCTGACAGCCTATGACCTGTGCATTCCACTGGCTGAGTCCAGTAGGAAATAAGCTCACATGAAGACTTGGAAAATGAAACACTCAGGGATCACTCCACTGGATATATAAAACAGAAATGGATTGGAAGGTAAACAGGCCAGCTAGCTTTTCCTTTTTCTTAGCAGCCATTCTCATGTATAATATATAAATTATATATAATAATTTATACCTATGTATAAATTATATATCATAACGTCATGTTTTATCTAACATGAGACAACCATTCATTATATAAACTGAAATCCTCTTGCCCTATCTCCAGCATTGTGTCTCTCTCAAATACAGAATCTACAGAAAATTTCTGTCCAGGTGTGGCGCCTCATGGGGCCTGCTGACACAATGACTGAAAATGTAAATTAAGCACTATTAACACTCCTTAAACAAAATAATAAGTGTATGGGGGAGAGACTTAATTACATATATATGTGAAATATACTAAAATATATACTGAAATACATGTGTCTGCCTGTATGTATACACATATGCACATACACACACACCTGCACACCAAAGCTAACAATCACAGCTGCGGAAGTCCTCAGTTCTGGAGAGAATTATAAAGGGGTATGACTAATATTCATCATTTCTTTTCCCTCTACTCATAACATATTACTGTTACTCTCAAATCAGTTAGTCAGTACTTTTTGTTTTCAAGAGTGTCTGAGACCTTAATTCCAGAAGGTTTTACCTTTATTTTACTGGCCTCTATAATTAGCCAGGAAAGTAATGTGATAAATTCTAGGGAATTCTATGAGTTCCAAATGTAGTATTTCTTTCTATTATTTTACAGCAACAACCAATTTTTCCTTGATAAGTTGGGACAGTGAGCCCTACTAATACTAGAATTTCTCCTCTGACTGTTAATTGAGAGGCATAAAAGGCCATGCCTCTGAAAGTAACCCCATGGGAGCTTTAACTTCTGGATCTATTGCATCCCATAGTAGACACTTAGAAAAGTTTAAAGAAACTGAAAGAAAAATGTCTGTGAATGAATTATTAGGTATAATGGTGAGAAGAATTCTTCTCACTTCCATTTCTTACATGCAGAAACTGTGAATGCTGGCTGTGAGAGAATGAGCATCACGTAATAGTGGCAGATTCTAGAGCATAATACCACATGTCATAGGAGAAAACCTCAACTTCATCTGGTTTCCCATCAGGTACCACAACTGTCTTCAGTGGGCTATCCACCAGGCCTGCTGCTTCTGGGTATTGGGGTTTGTAGTTAGGTCAGAGAAATTCTCTGACCCTAGCTGTCAGCTTACTTCTGCACTTCTCTTGCAGCAAAATATGTTCCTAAGTCAGAAGCAACGTTATGCAGTTTAATATTATGGTGCATAGGGAATTCTCTAAGTCCATAGGTGGTGCTGCTGACAGGAGTACTGTGGGCATGGAATTCAAATTCATATCAAAAATGAATATACCAGTAAGGAAAAATTACCTTTACAACGGAAAAAGTTCAGTGTAATCCACCTACCACAAGTTGATTGACCAGTACCTACAGTATTTACAGTGCCCGTACTACAGTATTTACAGTGCCATAAAACACTCAATGCAGTTCAGAAATTAAAGACTTGTCAGATACAATCTAAGGTCAACCTTGATAAGAGAAAGTATATGCTGACTTTTTTGACATTCTAGGCCTGCTCACCAACAATCTTCCAATTCCATTCTTTTCAAGTCCCTGACCAAGGAGAACAAACTAATCATTGCCCACAACTCAGTGTAGAACTTTTCCTCAAGTCATCTCTCCTTCCACATAAAATGAACAGCTACATTTACTATCAAAGTCATCCTAAGCACAAAAAAACTGTTGTCCCACTCCCATATGTGACTTGTAAAGCCAATGAACTTCAAATGAAATACAACAAGTAAATTCTGGGGGGAAAAAAGTCAACCATGGGGAGGCTGACCTTTACCACTATCCTCTAGGATTACCCCTAAGTGGGACTGTAACATGGCAGCAGTCCACCTGCAGCCTGTGCCAGCATATTGTACAAGTTCTCTGTAAACCAACCATTTCTCTCTCCATCAACAGGTCATAGAAAGTCTACATGAGGCCATAGCTGTTGGTTAATGGAGGAGCAGCACTACAGAAAAAGTAGATATCATACAAGTATAAGCCACCTTTTCATGTTATTTACTTGTGCTTTCAGGATTGGCTCAAGCAGTTGTTCAAATATTATATGTCAATATCATTTCACAATATACTGCTTCTGAACATATGCAACTTTAACATAAGATAATTTTCAGGTTTGTTTATTTCTGTTATATTATAATTCTACAATTCCACAATTTGGACCATCATAATTGGAAGACCTCAGTTATGTCTGCATCTCTGCTACTACAGAAGATACTCTTTTATGGTGCCTGTAACATCTCTCTGATTATTTAATCATGACATGAACAAGGAACTCAAAGCTGTGAGCCTATACTTGTCTTTCTGCAAGTTCATCAAAGCTGTCGGAAGCAACCATTTCAAAAACAGTTCTTGAAATATTTACTGTGACACTGGTAAGGAGAGGTTGTTACTTGTTTTCTCAAACATTGCCTTTGACTGGCACTTCATCCAGTAAATGATAAGCTCACTTAAGCAATTTAAACCATTACACACCAGCTATTAGTAATATCTCATTTTCCACCTGCAAGGAGCTCATGTTTGTGTTTGCACTCAAATGGGAGGAAACCCAATCTAACAAGCCCATTTTGAAAGGCTAACTCATGGGATTAATCCAATAATAAGAAGTTTGTCAATCAAGGTTCAATCAGAAAAATAAAGTCATAAACACATAAAATCAATGTGATAACATAGATAGGTGACAGAGGAGGCTGAGATTCAAATCATGGAGTAGTGGAGAAATTCAGAGATTAACAACAGCAGAAATTGCTTTTTGCTTTAGGCTGAAGTGGCAGAGAGATCAGGAAGTATTAACAGAATTCAGGGGCTCATGTAAATAGAATAATCTGAATTAGAAGCATCTGGAGCAAAAGAAGAGACATGACAACTTCCTCTATATTATCTGAGTTGGAGTCATTGGGTGAAAGCACTCTGATATCTCCTTTCCACTTGTTTCTTAATATCTGACAGAACTTCCAATGGCCAAATCCTAACGGAAAAGAGCTATCCCTGGAGCCTGGGAAGTGCAACCCGTAAGAGATCTGCCCACCTATAATTCAGTAGAGCAGGAAGGCAGGCAAAGATACTTGGGAATAGTGAAAGTCACTTCCCTTGTCACATCTAGGTTTTGAGGCCAATATGTAAAATAATAATCTGGAATGGTAAAAAATCATCTTGGAAATTCCTTAAGTTGCCCATAAGGTGAAGAAAGGGTCTTTAAATACAAGAAGCATATTGGTATGGAGATATGGACATGCCACAAGTGTTCCTAGAAGAACAGAAATCAACCAAACAGAAGTGTACATCTGTGCCCTCTCCCATTCATGCTCTGGAAAATACGTAGATGGAGTGAAATAACAGAGATAATCATTGAATTTTTAAAAATGCATACATGGCCCAGTGTGGTGGCTAGTGCCTGTAATCCCAGCACTTTGGGAGGCCGAGGGGAGTGAATCACCCGAGGTCAAGAGTTCGAGACCAGCCTGGCCAATCTGGTGTAACCCCGTCTCTACTAAAAAAATACAAAAATTAGCTGGGCACTGTGGTAGGCTCCTGTAATCTCAGCTACACAGGAGGCTAAGGAAGGAGAATTGCTGGAACCTGGGAGGTGGAGGTTGCAGTGAGCTGAGATCATGCCATTCCAGCCCAGGGTGACAACAGTGAGACTCCGTCTAAAAAAAAAAAAAAAAAAAAAAAAAAAATGCATACATGTATGATGTGATTCCACTATTCTTTAAGAAGTTGTATGGGCAAAACTTAGAATTGTTAATAAGACTCTGAGGCAAAAATTGACCAACCCACTTAATCTACACCAAATTGTATGAGGCAAGAGATGTGGACCTAGTGTAGATGGAATAGACTAAAGACATCTAAAATTTACAATAATAGTAAGCTTGATTGAATTTTGTATAGGAAAAATAATATATAATTTTTCATAAATCATCCAGTCTACTACATCTTTGAAGATAATAAAAGTGTTACTAACAATTACACCAGGAAATGTTGTGCCCGACAAACTCAGATATATCACATCCAAGTTATGATAATCTGTGAATGTAATTCTTTGGATTAGGGAACTATGAGGCTAGTCTGTGCATCAATGATGTTACAAAATTATGTTAATTTTCTTAGAGGTGACAGTGGTGTCATGCTTATGTAGGAAAATATCCTTATTCTTTGGATATGTATGTCTACTGAAGTATTTAAACATAAAGTATCATGATGCATTCAACTTTTTATTGGATACTTTGATAAAAAGAAAAGACGCGTGTGTGTGTGCGTGCGTGCATGCGTGCATGCGCATGTGTGTGTATACATGTTTGTGCATAGAGAAAGAAAGATGGAGCTTGCACAAAAATATATTAATGGTAAGTTAGATAAAGGGTATTATGTTTCCATTGTTCTATACTTTCAACTTCTTCATGGGTTATAAATATCCACTCCCTCTCAAAATAATATTGCCTAGGGAAATAAAAGAGGACAATATGGTAGATAATAGGACAATAGATAACAAATATTTGAATATATGTTTGTAGGGGCAATCACATTGATTCCTAGCTCCTACCACACCTCTAGTGATTCAGATTTAATTGATATGAGATGAGATCAGAACCAATATATATTAATGCCTCTCAAATAGGTTTGGGAACCATTAGCTTTGACAGTTAATTACATACTGGTGACTTTTAAGCCATACTCACTGTTCTTACTCCTCTCTTGCACTATACTTCTGCATTTCTAGCTGTCTGATCCATAATTTCTTCTGTAGAACTACCCGGCCCCTCAAACTTGCAATGCCTCAAGACAGTATTATCATCTTTTCCTACCATCTCTGTTTCTTCCAGTTTTTATTTCTTTGCTTTTTTATTTTGTTTTACTAAAGACACCTAAATTCTTCCAAGTACCTGAACTAAAATGCATCAAGTTATTCTTTCTCTACCTCTCCCACCCAACCAGCATCAGATGCTGCCATGTGTTCTTCTCAATTGCCTTCTTCATCACCGCCATGCAAGGCCTCATCATCTCTCTCACTGTACCACTACAAGAGTTTTGTGGTTGGTCTCTTACTTCTATTTTATCTCTTCTTCAATGAATTATATGCACTGAAACCAGAGTAAGCTTCCAAAACCACACCTCAAAAACAAATAAACAAAAACACCAAACTTTTGATTATACCCTAATACCTACTAAATTAAATGAAAATTTCATTTTCTACCTTTTAAAATCCTCCATCATATTATCCCAACTTAATATTCCAAGCTTATTTTTCATAACACCAGATACATACGTTATATTTGAGTAAAAATTCAGACCTGCATTTTCATGATCCATATTCATACTAAAATTGTTCCTTGTACATTAATGCTTTCCTCTCTTAACTTCCTCTTTAGAAACTAACTATTCTTTAAAGACAAAGGCACTCCTTCCTACAAAAAGTTTCTTTTATCCTGTTTAATAAATTGCCAGAGGACTCATTTATATCAAGTCCACTTTTTCACCTTTACTGTTGGAAAACTGAAGTTTTGCATAAGAGAAATACTATAAGAGTTCAGTGAGGTACAGCTGAGTCTCTACCAATAATTTAAACTCTAGATTTTGGAAAGAATAAAAATGGGAGAAGTTGTTTGGAAGCCAGAATAGAAGGATTGTACAAACTGACTAGTAAATGAAAATTAATGCTCCCTTTTAATATACTAAACCATCTCGAAACTATTTTAAAGTAACTTGAAACTGTTTTTTATTAAAGTTTAAATTGATAAATGCTCCAAAACAGGGCACATAAAGCTGCAGCTATCTTGTGATTCTATCTTATCATTCTAATGTCACTGAAGAACCAAACTAAATGTCTTCTGTCATTTTTTATGTCACTATAACCTTTGGATAAAATTACAATCTTATACTAAAGAGCATTTGAATAAAAAAAAAAGGCTGCCCATATTAAACACACTATATAAAAAATTATATGTAATGAATATCTGTATAACATAATTATGTGAATACCTGCTAAGTGTAAATATGCTATTGTACTTCAATCTTTAATCCTGTGATTGTTTAAAATATAAAGAGAAAAGGAGAAACAGAAATGTTCCAATGCTTTATCTCAAAGGAACATGAGATATGTAGTTTCCTGTAGGATTTTTGAGGCTGTAAAATAATATGTGTTGTTTCTTTTGGCAGCACAATTATTCTTAACATTTGACATTCCACTCAAAATAAGAAATATTTTTCTTTATCTTCTGTCCATATTTACAATTTAATTGAACAACATGTCAAGAAAGTAACAAAATCATACAGAATTCAAAATGCAAGGTATAAAAGTGCAAAAGAGAAAAAAAAGCTGTCATCCAGAAATGAAAGAAGTAATAGAC
Organism: Rhinopithecus roxellana; assembly: GCF_007565055.1. NCBI lineage: Eukaryota > Metazoa > Chordata > Mammalia > Primates > Cercopithecidae > Rhinopithecus > Rhinopithecus roxellana. The sequence goes on along the minus strand of NC_044549.1, from coordinate 110,367,478 downwards.
CAAAGAGAAAATCAATGATTAAAAATATTCGTATTCCAATCACTTCTTGTGATGTAAAAGACAAATATTAAAAAATAAATGAAAATCTCTATTGTAGAAGTGAACAGAAGTAAAATTATTTTATCTAAACAAATTTGTCATAGGAAATGAGGTAACTAGAATAAAAAGAATTTCAACAGAAATCATGAAGGTCATAATAAAATTCTTCTAAAAATGAATTAATATGACTATAATATATCAGGACATATTTTTATTAAAGGTATACTTCACAATATATCACATTATTTCTATTTACTACTTAATTAGTTTCCTTTGTAAAATTAGTGAGTTTTATATATTTATTTTAAAGGAATAAAGTAATTATTATTTCTTTTCTTGAGTGAAAAGTATTCTCTCAGTAGTAAGAGATAAGTTTTTATACTTTACATAAATAATAGCATACAATTTCCATGGTTACCTAAATAAGTTTTTCTTTTCTTCTTTTCTTTCCTTTCAGATACTAATATTTGCTTTGCTTTTTTTTCAAATCACTATTCTTTTCTGTTGAGAAAAGTTTGGCATTGTAGTGAGTTTCTAATTTTTTTTCTAAATAAATATCATCATCTTTTCCTCTATAATTTTCCTCAACTATAGTTAGATTTGGTTTGTATGCATACTTCTATAACATACCAAATATTTTTTTCTTTTAATTTCTTCAAAAGACTCTAATTTTTGTCTTATTCAACATTCGCCTATCAGTCATTAAATATATTTCAGGCTCCATAATCATCAAGTTTCTTGTAACACAAGTTTTAAATGCTAGAGTCTCTAGGAAGTAAGTTAATTTGACACTGAAAAACATATTTGAGTTCTTTGTAGATTCTGGATATTAGCCCTTTGTCAGATGAGTAGGTTGCAAAAATTTTCTTCCATTCTGTAGGTTGCCTGTTCACTCTGATGGTAGTTTATTTTGCTGTGCAAAAGCTCTTTAGTTTAATTAGATCCCATTTGTCAATTTTGGCTTTTGCTGCACCAACATGGCATAAGTATACATATGTAACAAACCTGCACGTTATGCACATGTGCCCTAGAACTTAAAGTATAATAAAAAAACAAACAAACAAACAAAAAAACACTCAAAAAAAAAAATAGAAAAACATATTTTATATATGAATAAGCATATACTCTCTAAGTCATTCATTCTTTTCACTTACATACCCACATCCTTTTAGTCAATAATCCTATTGGCTCTGCTGTCAATATGTCTACAGACTGCATCCACTTCTACCTATCTCTAATATAGAAGAAGATGTAGAGATTATCAGCAAATGTAGAGATGTTAGAAGTGGATGGAGTCTGTATACATATTGACTCCTTTTTAATGTATCATTTCTCACCTGAGTTATCATCACAGTTCTCCAACTGATCTCTTGCCTCCATCTTTGCCCCACCTTTCCTCTCTCTGCTCTTCCCCTCTTTTTATAGTTTATTACCAAATACTGTCAAGCTATAAATCAAAATCCTCTCCATTCTTCCCATTATACTCAGAGTTAGAGCCAAAGTCTTGTCATTTGTCTAAACTGCGGTCCATGATCTGACTCCCATTGCCTCTCTGACCTCATCCCTTACCAATCTTCCCTGCACTCTTTCTTCTTTATCTGCACAATTCCTTACTCTCTCTGTAGCATACCAGACTTGACCCCCGCTTTAGCATCTAAAGGGATAACCCAAAGTGTTTTATCCTCATAGAGTTCAACAGAACATGATATGTCACTACAATAGCTTTTTTCTCGTATTTGTTTAGAAAATAGGTATTGAGCTCCTCTATTTGCCAGATACTCTGCTAAGTTTATGAAATTAAAATATGCAAAAAGAAACCAGTTTCCACACAGAGCAAACAATCTAGCAAAGGAGATAAATGCTGTGATAGAGATAAGCAGAGGGAGCCATGAGTCCAGAAGATAACATATCAGTATACATTGTAGACATTCAAGCTTCAGAGAAGAGGTTCAGCCCTGAAGGATTTGCAAATGTTATAATGGTTAAGAAGGAATTCAGAGGGGATTTCAGTCAAGGAATAAACAAAGTCATACAATTAGTAGAAGATGGGATCAGTTTGGAGAAATGTAAGATAGGCCCTGACATTTTGAACTAGAGTGCTAACTAGAGATGTCCAATAGATGGATGGATATATGAGTCATAAACTCTGGACAGAGATTAAAAAATAAAGTTGAGATACAGATTTGAGTGCCATTTCAAAATGGCTTTTACAAATTAATTTTAAGGTAAATAAATTAAATTGAATGAGAAGTCAGATCAGAAGAGATTGCTTAGTGAATCAAACTAAATATGATTATAAGAAAGGAAATCCTAGGAAAGAGCCCCAGGGACCATCAGAATTTAAGCAAAAGCAAGGAAAAATGGACCCATAAAGTAAGGTGAACAGTATGGTCAATAAAAGAAAACCAGACAGCACTACAGAAGAAGAAAACATGTCAACACTGTCAAGTGATACAGAGAAGGCAGAGGTGTAAGAATTCTATTAGTTTTGGAGTTTTTGCTGGTCTTAGCTAAAAAGATTGTTCAGTAGTTTGATTGCCTCTAAAGCCAGATTATAACTCTTGATGTGTACATAAGTGATGTTAATAGGAGGAGGCAGATACTTAACGATTGCAAATACAGACACGAGGTGGTGGGCTATGAAAGTGAATAAAAAACAAAATGCTCACTGAAGGCAGATATGCAATAAAGGAAGTTTTTTAAGGTGGAAGAAACATATGGATGCTTAAATTTGAATGAGAAGGAGCCAGAGAAAAAAAATTTTGAATAATAATAACAATAAATAGCATTTATGTCATGTTTACTTTATGAACAGCTCTATTATAAATACCTTATTTGAAATAAATTATTCAACACTAGAGTGAATTTTTATCCTCACTTAATAAACAAGAATACATAGGCAAAGACACGATTAAGTAGTTTTCACAAAGTTGCACAGTTAGTAAATAAGCGAGTCAGAATTTCAAACCAGGAAATATGGCTTTAGAATTTTCTCTTTCTCTCTCTCTGAAGGTATAGTAGAAAGATTAACTTCAAGGGATCATTTGACAGAATTAAGGACATGATTGAGATTGAAGATAGATAATAAGTTTAAGGTAAAATAAGCTGAGAACACACACCACTCTTCTCAGAGATAAAACATGCTACTCCCAGGATACTAAGTATGGCTCTCCTCATTTGGTAGATTCAAGCAAAGAATTCAGTTAATTAAGTTAGGGGAGAAGCCAGATAAGAAAAGAAAGTAGCATACATTTGTGCAATAATTCATGGATTATTATTATTATTATTATATAAGGAGCAGATACAAATTATTGGGAGTAGGTATAATTTTGTTTATCCAAACAACTATGCAGTCTAAAAATATAAAGCTCATTGTTTTGGTGGCAAATTACCTTTTTTCAAGGTAATTTAGCAGGATTCAGGATCCCCAGAAATCAGCACAGTTGGTAGGTAGCTCCACTTGGAGCCATCTTAAGTCCGAAGGAGCAAAAATTCCAAGGAACAAAAATAAATAGGGGTTGGTATCCCATTGTTCTGTGGGCTCATGTATTGTATTGTAATTTAATCATCTGGGATATTATCTTAACATCATTAAAATATTTATTTTAAAAGATGATAGATTGAGTAATTGATTTCACAATTGATTTTACAATTAGTCTATGATCTTTTAAAATAAGTGTTTTATAATACTAAGTATTGTGATGGTTAATATTTTTGAGTGTCAACTTGATTGAAGGATGCAAAGTACTGTTCCTGGGTGTGTCTGTGAGGGTGTTGCCAAAGGAGATTAGCATTTGTGTCGGTGGACTGGGAAAGGCAGACCCACCGTCAATGTGGGTGGGCACCATCTAATAGCTGCTGGCACTGCTCAAATCAAGTGGTTAGAAGATGGAAAGAGCAGATTTGCTAAGTCTTCTGGACTTCATTTTTCTTTTGTGCTGGATGCTTCCTGCCCTTAAACATCAGACTCCAAGTTCTTCAGCTTTTGGACTCTTGGACTTACACCAGTGGTTTGCCAGGGGCTATCCGGCCTTCCACCACAGACTGAACACTGCACTGTTGGCTTCCCTACTTTTCAGGTTTGGGACAGGGACGGGTTTCCTTGCTCCTCATCTTGCAGATGACCTATTGCAGGACTTCACCTTGTGATTGTGTGAGTCAATACTCCTTAATAAACTCCTTTTTATATGTACATCTATCCTATTAGTTCTGTCCCTTTAGAGAACCCTGACTAATACAGGCATAATATTTATTGTAAAAAGATTTGAAAAAATATGTAGAATTGCTTATAAAAATTCATGTGTAATTCCACCAAGGAGTGAAAACTCTAAAAATCTTGAGATTTATGTGTTTCTAATGTTTTACAGATACACATATGCCCATGTTCAAGATCATATAATATAGAGAATCTCTAGATCCCCTGCTATTACTTACTTATTATTTATCTTATCTGATGAACATGGTCTAATATAATTTGAAAGTCTTTTAAAACCTTTTTTAATGTCTATTTAACATCTTATTCAAGTAATAGTCCATACTTTATTTGGCCATTTTCTATTATTTGTCATTGAAACTATTTTAAATTTTTTTTACAAATATAAATAAGCCAGAAATGAATATCTCTATAATTTTTTTATTTTTAATTTTTTATCAGATATTTTCCCAGAAGAAAACTATTAGATTAATAAATTTGAGCTTTCAAAAGTCCTCAATGAATTTTTCTAAATCTTCGTATAGAAAAACTGACAATTTACCCTCCACCAGAGTGCGTGAGAGAGACTTCTTCACCTATTGAAGGAGGAGACCATTTATTATCTAGAGAAAAAACAAACTACTGTATTGATTGTTTGTGAATGGCAGACATGTACTTATTTATGTATTATAGTCACTCTAAGCAAAACAAGAGGCTAGAGGAAGTAAAGATTTGGCAGAGTTTCAGAATGGGGAGATTTAGGGATTGGATGAGCTTCATTTTTGGGAGCATGGTTACTGGAGTTAGGCTGTTGTTGATCAACTAACATTCAAACGTGTGGCATTGTTATCCATTGTCTGACTTTCAGAGCCATGGATATGGATGCAAAGCATCTGAGTAACCGAGGTAAGATTAACCTCTATTCTTCTTTGTTACCTGACCAAAGTTTAGGATTCTGATGAATAAACTATTCATTTTGTCAATGTTTGAATTTTGAAAGTATAAAATTTTTATTTTACATCCCATCTCTAACATAACTGAGAATTATATTTTAAATACTTGTTAAAGGTAAAAAAATAAATGAGATCTCATTGAAGTTATCAAGTGGATTAATAATGAGGTTTAATTTTTTTGTATATTTCTTTTGCTAATACCTATAATGTACAAGTGTACTAGGGGATGCTAAGACAAATAAGACCAGTAAACATTCACAGGACAGTTGGAAAATCTAGAAGATAATCAGACAATTGCTATAGAATGTGCTGAGAGTAGTCATGGATCTAAGTTAAGGTAGGCAAGTGCAGAAGAAGGGCATGCTTCTCATGGGAGATAATGCACGAGCTGAGTCCTGAAAGCCAGAGCATCAGCTACAAGGATTCAAAATGGAGAGAATGTGTGAAGCGTCTGAGAGTTCTAAATATTTCCACACAGACAGAGCAGAAAGGGTAATCATTAGTGACGAGACTGTGGAGGAAAATATGAATATATTTGTAGTGTCACACCAAGGGAAAAAAAAAGTGTGAAGATTCTGTCAGACTATATAGTTGACTATATAATTGCCTAGCTGATAGAATGTGTGAGACGCGTAAGTAAACAGAGTGAAATCATTTACATTAGGATGACTCCTAGTTTACTGATGTAGACTAGAGAGGAGATGCTGCATGCACAGACATAGGGAGCTGGAATGGAAGGAGACTTCAGGCAGGATAGAGAATAAATTCAGTTTGGGACACATTGCATTTGAACTGCCTGAGGGAAATATAAATGTAAAAGAGAGGTTTTCTCCTCTCTGCCCTTACCTATAAGTCCCTCCTGCTAGAGTCCCTTCCTTGTGCCTTCTCACTCCTCAAATTCTAGTGGGTTAAGCTATAGTCAAAGTTTAACCGATTAGTCATAATAATCTTTGTCTACCTGAATTCAGTTGAAACATTTGCCTAAAAATAATTTAAATGACGCTCATCCAGATGTATGAGTTTTGTCCTTTCAAAAAAGCTGCTCTTACCTTGTTGTATGGCCCCTGTATGAGATAGGATCAATATATTGGACAGCAAGTCTGTTGGCTACTTGTATTTCAATAAATACCAACTAGAAATGAACAACTCATTGAGTGAGGTAAAAAACAAGTTGGAGGCTGATTTGAGGAAAGAATGCATGCGTTGGGAAAAGTATGCACTTATTACTGTAAATTGTTTAGCTCAGTCACAGTGAGTTACAGCTGAGATGTGATGGAATAGAGAAAGTGTTTTCCTAGCAAAGGGTGATGAGCTGTGTTGGGTTCTGTGTAGATGGTATGCCATGGCCATATTACATCTTAATAGATGGAATCCTAGGGTGTGATCACTGCCATGGTATTGTACATTAGTGACTTATTTGCTTTTATTTGTATGTAAGGGAAGAGCACCTTCCTAGAGATTAATAGACATTGAAATGCATAGATACAAGGTTTGATTATTACTAAGGCTCCCTTTTCCCCCTGCCTTACAACATAATAAAGCTTTAATCTAAACTAGGTTTTCAAAATTATACGTAAGAAAAGAGGAAGACACGTAAGCTATGCTGACATTCAGAATATATAGTAATTGCCCAGGGAGATGCACTATGCCTGTAGCTGATTAATCATAAGCTTTCAATATCATTTAGTTATTTTATATACATCACCCAAAAAAGTATCACTAATGTTTTAAATGATACTCATGTAGCAACTGTCATTGCCTAACAAATGAAATAGACAGATGTGAACAGTGATAACAAAGATGTATATCTTTGTTCTAAATCAAATAGTACCTTCTCAGAGACAATAGTTTAGCAAGAAAAAAGAAATGTGAATGAACAGATTTTTACACATTTAACACAATGGGAAAAGAATTGTATGCATGTCTGATTTTTGTGATTTGACTCAAATTAAAATCACTATGGGGTCAGGAATTAAAAGGAGCCCAGTTCACAGTAGTATGGATTAGCAATTCTAAAATTGCTATCTGTGATTTTAGGATTGAGCATATGAGGGAGTAATGCTGAGAAAAATGAAAGCCACATGACTGCCAGTTGGAGAGTGGAACTAGAAATGTAAAAAGAAAAAGACAAGAATAGCCTTTGTTATAATAAATTTAAATGGAAGTAATAGTATGAATGTATAGATTTTAATATATAAATAAAATTATAGCTATTGATTATATATCTAGATATATGCATGCCTATATTTTGTAGTTCTTTATATTAAAAGGGACTAAAAATAAAGATACCTGTACAGCAATGAGCAAACCTAGTTCTCATATATTAGTTTCCCTTTTTTTGTAGTCAGTGTTTCTTAATTATAGTAAATTATACATAAAAATCTATCATCTTAGCCGCTTTTGAGGGTACAGTTCAGTGATGTTACATACATTCACACTGTTGTACAGAACTTTTTCATTTTCCCAAACTGAAACTTTTTACCCATAACACACTAATGCCCCATTTCCCTATGCTACCCAGCCCCCAGCAACCATCATTCTACTTTTAGATGTTAGTTTCTGTATACTATACCCTACTAACAGAAGCTGGAACTCCATAGAGAAATGAATGAGTCCAAAGCTACGGCAGAGGAGCACAAGACCTGTCTGGAACATATCATTGTGATATAAAGCAAGGAAACTTTAAATAAAATAATAGTAATATAGCAAAAGGACACTGGAGACAGATTGAAGGGGCTCTCGTTTGACAAATTTCAGACAATTTCATGAAAATGGATAATGGGACTAAAAGAATCTTCCTGAAATAAAGTAATAATCTATGATTCCATACTAATATATGTATGTAAACAAATATATACATATATGTATAGAGGTCCTCCATGAGGGTCCCACCCCTGCAGCAAACTTCTACCTGGACATCCAGGCATTTCTATACACCCTCTGAAATATAAATGGAGGTTCCCAAACCTTAATTTTTGACTTCTGTGTACCCTCAGGATCAACACCACATGGAAGTTGCCAGGACTTGGTGCTTGCACCCTCTGAAGCAATGGCCTGAGTTACACCTTGGCCCTTTTAGCCCTTGACTTAGTTCTCAGCTAGAATGTTATTGGTGTAAAGAAATAGTATTGACTTTTATATATTGATCCTGAAACGTTACTGATGTTACTAGGTCCAGGAGCCCTTTGGCAGCAGCATCTTTAGAGTTTTCTAGTTATAGAGTCATATCATCAGTAAAGAGAGATAGCTGGACTTTTAATGTTTTTATTTTTTTATTCAGATGGCTTTTATTTCTTTCTCTTGTCTGATTACTCTATCAAGGACTTCCAGTACTATGGTAAATAAGAGTGGTGGGAGTGAGCATCCTTGACTTGTTTCAGTTCTCAAAGGAAATGGTTTCAGCTTTTGCCTGCTCAATATGATGTTGGCTGGATTTGACATAGATGGCTCTTATTATTTGGAGATATGTTCCTTCAATGATTAGTCTGTTGAGGGTTTATATTATGATGAGATATTATATTTTGTTGAAGTCTTTTTCTACAAGTATTGATATAATCATACGGTTTTTGTATTCTAATATTTTATATGGTGAATTACATTGACTGATTTGCGTATGTGGAAACAACCTTGCATCCCAGAAATAAGCCTACTTTATCATGGTGAATTAAGTTTTTGATGTGCTGTTGGGTTGAGTTTGCGAGTATTTTGTTAAGAATTTTTTATATCTATGTTTATCAGGGGTATTGACTTGCAGTTTTCTTTTTATGTTGTGTCTCTGTCAGATTTTAGTATCAGAATGATGCTGGTTTTCTAGAATGAGTTAAGGAAGAGCCCCTCCTCCTCAATTGTTTGGAATAGTTTCAGTAGAATTGTTTCTATTCCGTAGAATTGTTCAGTAGAATTGGAATCGTTTCAGTAGAACAATCGTTGTATGTCTGGTAGAATTCAGTTGTGAATACATCTTCCATCTGGTCCAGGGATTTTTTTTTTTTTTTTTTTGGTTGCTAAGTTTTTTGTTACTGATTCAGTTTTGAAACTTCTTGTTGGTCTGTTCAGGTTTTGCTTCCTGGTTCATTCTGGGAGGTTGTGTGTTTCCAGGAATTTATCTATTTCATCTTGATTTTCTAATTTGTGTACATAGAGGCATTAATAATCATCTCTGAAGATCTTTTGTATTTCTGCAGGATCAGTTATGATGTCATTTTTTTCATCTGATTGCACTTATTTGAATCTTCACCTTTGTATTTTGTTATTCTAGGTAGTGGTCTATCAATAATAACAAGTTCATGATTTTATTGATCTTTTCTATGGATATTTACATCACAATTTCATTCAATTCTTCTGTAATTTTAGTTATTTCTTTTCTTATGCTTTTGATGTTTTTTTCCTAGTTCCTCTAGGTGCAATGTTACATAGTTAAAATGAGATCTTCTAATTTCTCATTGAGGACACTTACTGCTATAAACCTTTTAACACTGCTTTAAATGCATCCCAAAAATCTTGGTAGATTGTTTCTCTATTTTCAATAATTTGAAAGATTTTTAAAATTTTACCTTAATTTCGTTTTTTCACCCAAGAGTTATTCTGGAGCAAGTTGTTTAATTTACATATTTTTATGAAGTTTTGAGAGAACTTATTGGTACTGATTTCTATTTTTATTACACTATGGTCTGAGATTGTGCTTGGTATAATTTTAATTTTTTGAATTTACTGAGACTCTCCTTATGACTGAGCATGTGTTCAATCATAGACTATATTATGTGTGTATGAGAAAAATATATTCTGTGGTTTATAGGTGGAATATTTTATAGATATTTATTAGGTCCAAATGGTCAAGTATTGAGTTTAAGAATTTATTTGTTAGTTTTCTGCTTTGATGAACTGTCTAACATTGTCAGTGGGATGTTGAAGCCCTTGACTGTTATTGCAACTTTCTAAAAATTTGAATAGGCCAAAAAGACCTTGCTTTATATATCTGGGGGCTCTAATATTGAGTGTGCATATATTTAGGACAGTTAAACGTTCTTGCTGAATTGAGCCTTTTTTTTATTATTATTATACTTTAAGTTCTAGGGTACACGTGCATAACGTGCAGGTTTGTTACATATATATACTTGTGCCATGTTGGTGTGCTGCACCCATCAACTCGTCAGCACCCATCAACTCGTCATTTACATCAGGTATAACTCCAAATGCAATCCCCCCCCCCCCCCATGATAGGCCCTGGTGTGTGATGTTCACCTTCCTGAGTCCAAGTGATCTCATTGTTCAGTTCCCACCTATGAGTGAGAACATGTGGTGTTTGGTTTTCTGTTCTTGCGATAGTTTGCTGAGAATGATGGATTCCAGCTGCATCCATGTCCCTACAAAGGACACAAACTCATCCTTTTTTATGGCTGCATAGTATTCCATGGTGTATATGTGCCACATTTTCTTAATCCAGTCTGTCACAGATGGACATTTGGGTTGATTCCAAGTCTTGGTTATTGTGAATAGTGCTGCAATAAACATACATGTACATGTGTCTTTATAGCAGCATGATTTGTAATCCTTTGGGTATATATCCAGTAATGGGATGGCTGGGTCATATGGTACTTCTAGTTCTAGATCCTTGAGGAATTGCCATACTGTTTTCCATAATGGTTGAACTAGTTTACAATCCCACCAACAGTGTAAAAGTGTTCCTATTTCTCCACATCCTCTCCAGCACCTGTTGTTTCCTGACTTTTTAATGATTGCCATTCTAACTGGTGTGAGATGGTATCTCATTGTGGTTTTGATTTGCATTTCTCTGATGGCCAGTGATGATGAGCATTTTTTCATGTGTCTGTTGGCTGTATGAATGTCTTCTTTTGAGAAATGTCTGTTCATATCCTTTGCCCACTTTTTGATGGGGTTGTTTGTTTTTTTCTTGTAAATTTGTTAGAGTTCTTTGTAGGTTCTGGATATTAGCCCTTTGTTAGATGAGTAGATTGCAAAAATTTTCTCCCATTCTGTAGGTTGCCTATTCACTCTGATGGTAGCTTCTTTTGCTGTGCAGAAGCTCTTTAGTTTAATTAGATCTCATTTGTCAATTTTGGCTTTTGGTGCTGTTGTTTTTGGTGTTTTAGATGTGAAGTCCTTACCCATGCCTATGTCCTGAATGATATTCCCTAGGTTTTCTTCTAGGGTTTTTATGGTATTAGGTCTAACATTTAAGTCTCCAATCCATCTTGAATTAATTTTCGTATAAGGAGTAAGGAAAGGATCCAGTTTCAGCTTTCTACTTATGGCTAGCCAATTTTCCCAGCACCATTTATTAAATAGGTAATCCTTTCCCCATTTCTTGTTTTTGTCTGGTTTATCAAAGATCAGATGGCTGTAGATGTGTGATATTATTTCTGAGGACTCTGTTCTGTCCCATTGGTCTATATCTCTGTTTTGGGACCAGTACCATGCTGTTTTGGTTACTGTAGCCTTGTAGTATAGTTTGAAGTCAGGTAGCGTGATCCTTCCAGCTTTGTTCTTTTGATTTAGGATTGTCTTGGCAATGCAGGCTCTTTTTTGGTTCCATATGAACTTTAAAGCAGTTTTTTCCAATTCTGTGAAGAAACTCATTGGTAGCTTGTTGGGGATGGCATTGAATCTATAAATTACCTTGGGCAGTATGGCCATTTTCACAATATTGATTCTTCCTTGAATTGAGCCTTTGATCATTGTGTAATGTCCATCCTTGTCCTTCCTGATTGATGTTAGTTTAAAGTCCATTTTATCTGATTTAATAATAGTGACTTGCTCTTTTTTTGTTTTCCATTTGCAGGGTAGATCATTCTCCACCCCTTTACTTTTTGCCTATGGGCTGTCATTACATGTGAGATGTATCTCTTGGATACAGCATACATTTAGATCTTGTCTTTTTATCTGGCTTTTCACTATGCCTTTTAAGTGGGGTGTTTAGACAACTTACATTCAGGGTTATTATTGGTACATAATATTTTGATCCTGTCATCATGTTAATAGCTGGTTGTTTTGTAGATTTGATTGTGTAATTGCTTTATACTGCCTGTGGCCATGTCCTTAAGTTGATTTTTTGGTAGCTAGCATCAATCCTTCATTTTCATGGTTAGCACTGTCTTAAGGACTTCTTATAAGGGGGTAATAAATTTCCTTGGTGATTGCTTGTTTGAGAAGTATCTTATTTCTTTTTCATTTATGAAGTTTAGTGTTGTGAGATATGAAATTCTTGGTTGGAATTTCTTTTCTTTGAGGATGCTGTAAATAGGCCCCCAATATCTTCTAGTTTTGTGGTTTCAGTTGAGAAATCCAGTGCTAGTCTAATGGGTTTCTCTTCGTAAGTGACCTGATCTTTCTTTCTAGCTGCCTTTAACATTTTTTCTTTCACATTGATCTTGGAGAATCTGATGGCTATGTGACTTCGTGATAGTTGCCTTATATAATATGTCACAGGGTTTGTCTGTATTTCTTAAATATGCATATCAGTTTTTGCAAGACTGGAAAATTTTCGTGGACTATCTACTTGAAAATATTTTTTTAAGTTGCTTATTCTCTCTCCTCTCAGAAATAACAATAAGTCATAAATTTGGTTTCTTTACCTAATTCCACATTTCTTGGAGGTTTTATTCATTTTTAAAATTCTTTTTTCTTTATTTTTATCTGACTCACTTAATTTGAAGAACTGGTCTTTGAGTTCTGAGTCTCTTTCCTCAGCTCAGTCTATTCTGCTGTTAATGGTTCAAACTGTATTATGAAATTCTTATAATGAATTTTTAGTTCCAGAAGTTTATTTTGCTTCTTTCTTAAAATGGTTATTTTATCTTTCAGCTCATGAATCATTTCACTAGATTTTTTTGGACTCCTTGGATTTGGTTTTGACTTTCTCCTGGATCTCAATGAGTTTCCTTGCTATCACATTCTGAATTATCTATGACATTTCAATTATTTTAAACAGACTAAGAACTATCAGTCCAGGGGCATAATGTGTTTGTCGGAAGGTAAGGAGACACTCTGGCTTTTTGAATGGCCAGAATTCTTGTTCTGGTTCCCTTTGCCATCTGAGAGGTCTGTTGTCCTTTTAACTGTGGTGTAGGTAGAGTATACTTGGCTTCATTTCTAGGTGTTTTCAGAGGGATAAAAGTATGGAACAGTTTATGAAAGTCCATGTCATCCTTGCACAGAGGCCATGCTAGTCTTCTCAGTATTATCCCAATTTTAGTGTATGTTCTGCTGAAACAAGCACTGAAAGACCATTTGACCATATATATGTGGCTTTAATTATGGGTTCTCTATTCTGTTCCATTGTTCTATTTTTATACCAATAGCATACTATTTTAATTATTGTTGCTTTATAGTAAGTTTTGAAATCCAGAAGTGTGATACTTCAAGCTTTGTCCTTCCTGTTCAAAACTATTTTGGCTATTTGGAGTCTTTGGTTATACCATATGTATTTCGGGATAATTTTTTTTTATTTCTGCAAAAAATGATATTTTGATAGGGATTGCATTCAACTGACTTTGAGTAATATGGATAATTTAACAATATTACATCATCTACTCCATGAACAGAAGATATCTTTCTACATGTTTTTGTCTATTAAAGTTTTTTTGGCAATGTTTTGTAATTTTCAGTGTCCTAGTCTTTGTCTCCTTTGTTAAGTTTATTCTCCTTTGTTAAGTATTGCATATATTTTGTTAAGTATTATATTATTTTTTATGCTTTTGTTAAAATAAGGTTGTTTTCTCAATTTTCTTCTCAGATAGTTTGCTGTTAGTGTATGGAGATATAATTGATTTTGTTGTACATTGATTTTTCTACTCTGCAACTTTGCTAAATTCACTTATTGGTTACTTTAAAAAGAGAGAGAGAGAGAAAGAGAGCGAGAGAGAGAGAGAGAGAAAGAGAGATGAGGTCTCATTCTGTCACCCAGGCTAGAGAGCAGTGCAATCTTAGCTCAGTGTAGTCTCAAACTCCTGGGTTCAAACAACTCTCTCGTCTCAGCCTCCTGAGTAGCTAGGATTATAGGCATGCACCATACTGCCTGATTATTTTTTTAATTTGTGTGTGTGTGTGTGTGTGTCTGTGTGTGTGTGTGTGTGTGTGTTTACAGCCTGACTGGGTCTTGCTATTTTGCCAGTGCTGGCCTTTAACTTCTGGGCTCCCACATTATCCTCTGAAAGTGCTTGTATTATCCCCTTTAGCCACTATACCTGGCCTAATTTATTAGTTCTAACAAGTTTTTGTTTGTGTAGTCTTTAGGATTTTCTAGATATAATATTATGCAATCTGTAAACAGAGATATTTTACTTCCTCTTTGTTGACTTTTTGCTTTTCATTTCATTTTCTTGCCTAATTATTCTGGCTAAGACATCTAGTACTAGGTTGAATAGAAGGGTCAAGAATGAGTGAGCAGAGTGAGTGAGCATCCTCGCCTGGTTTCAGATTTAAAGAAAAAAGTTTGGCACTTTTCACCACTGAGTATGATGCTAACTATGGAGTTTTCATATATGGTTATTATTATGTTAAGTTCTTTACACACCTAGTTTGATGAGAATTTGTGTCAAAAAAGAGCATTAAATTTTGTCAAATGTTTTTTTCTGCATCTGTTAAGATTTGATTTTTATATTTTATTGGTTATGGTTATGTAACACATCAGCAAATTTCTAATGTTTTGTACCATACTCACTTACTGAGATAAGTCCCACCTGGTCATAGAGAATGATTTTATTGTGCTGTTACTTCTGTTTGCTAATTTTTGTTTTTGAGAATTTTTGTAGCCAGGCTCATCAGGGATATTTGCCTGTAAACTTTTTGTTTGTTTTTTTGTTGTATCTTTTTCTGGTTTTGTTATTAGGGTGATGTTAGCCTCATAAAAAGAGTTCAATAGTATTATTTCTTATTTTATGTTTTGAAAGAGGTTATAAAATATTGGCATTAATTCTTTAAAAAATATTTTATAGAATTCTTATGTGAAGTCATCTGGTCGTGGGCTTTTTCTTTTAAAAGTTTTTTTTAAATTACTGATTCAAAATTTTTATTTGTTATTGGTCTGTTCAGGTTTTCTATGTGTCCAGAAACTTATTTATTTATTTAACATTGTCTAATTTATTGGTGTATAATGTTCATAAGAGTCTATTTTCTTTTGTATTTATGTGGTATCTGTTGTAATTTCTCCTCTTTCATTTCTGATTCTATTTATTTGAGTCTTTTTTTCCATACGTAGACTAGCCAGAAGTTTGTCAGTTTTGTTTACTTTTCTATAAATCAGCTATTTGTTTTATCTGTTTTTCTATTTTTATGGTCTTTTCCATTTTTGTTTTCTCTAAAAGTTATTATTTCTTTCTTTCTACTAACTTTGGACTTATTTTGTTCTTTTATCAGTTCATGGTGGGGGGTTGTAATGTTTAGTTGCTGATTATAGCCTGTCTTATTTATTTCATGTAGACGTTTATAGCCATAAACTTCCTTCTTAGTACTACTCTTGCTGCATCCCATAACTTTTTATTTCCATTTGTCTCAATATACTTCTAAATTTCCTTTGGTTTCTTTTTTAACTCAGTAGATATTCAATAATATGTTACTCAATTTCTAGTAATATAATGACCATTGCTGTAATCCTTTTATATTGAATATTCTGACACATTTTATGACATAAGAACCATTCTTATATAAATTAAACAGAAACTAAACTACAAAATATTTTTATATTTTTATTTTAAGTACTAACAGCACATGCAAATCAAAACCACAATGAGATACCATCTCACACTAGTTAGAATGGCAATCATTAAAAAGTCAGGAAACAACAGTTGCTGGAAAGGATGTGGAGAAATAGGAACACTTTTATACTATTAGTGGGATTGTAAACTGGTTCAACCACTGTGGAAAACAGTATGGCGATCCCTCAAGGATCTAGAACTAGAAATACCATATGACCTAGCCATCCCATTACTGGGTATATACCCAAAGGATTATAAATCATGCTGCTATAAAGACACATGCACACACATGTTTATTGTGGCACTATTCACAATAGCAAAGACTTGGAATCAACCCAAATGTCCATCAATGACAGACTGGATTAAGAAAATGTGGCACATATACACATGGAATACTATGCAGCCATAAAAAAGAATGAGTTCGTGTCCTTTGTAGGGACATGGATGCAGCTGGAAAACATCATTTTCAGCAAACTATCGCAAAAACAGAAAACCAAACACCGCATGTTCTCACTATAGGTGGGAATTGATCAATGAGATCACTTGGACTCTGGAAGGGGAATATCACACACTGGGGCCTATTATGGGGAGGGGGAAGGGAGGAATGCCATTGGGAGTTATACCTGATGTGAATGACAAGTTGATGGGTGCTGACGAGTTGATGGGTGCAACACACCAACACGGCACAAGTATACGTATGTAACAAACCTGCACGTTGTGCACATGTACCCTAGAACTTAAAGTAAAAAAAAAAAAAAAAAGATTATAGTAATAAACTGTACCAATTCTGAATATCAGATATTTCACAAAGTACTAAAATGAATGGTAGCTGCTCACATTTGAAGATAATGCTCATGTCATTAACCAAAGAAGTCATTCTAATTTAAAGTTATATTAATAGAAGATTAAACAAAATCCAGAGCATCATGCTAAAAATAGCATTATTAAATTGTAGAAATTTTTACCATTACAAATGTGTTTGACACAAATCAAACATTTTCTGTTTAGTCATTACAAAATAAGTGTTAAGTTTTAGGATCTATGACAAGAAAGCCTAAAATTTAGCTAGAATTTATTTATATTTATATGAGATCTGGCTCTTAAAATTGAATTTCAGTGATTTTAAGGTCATATTAATATTTAGTATTCTTTAAATATTTTTACTTTTAAAAATATAATTTAGACCAGGTGCAGTGGCTCACACCTGTAATCCCAGCACTTTGGGAGGCTGATGCAGGTGGATCACAAGGTCAGGTCAGGATTTCGAGACCAGCCTGGACAATATGGTGAAACGCTGTCTCTACTAAAAATACAAAAATGTTAGCCAGGTGTGGTGGTGCATGCCTGTAATCACAGCTACTTAGGAGGCTGAGACAGGAGAATTGCTTGAACCAGGAGGCAAAGGTTGCAGTGAGTCGAGATAGCACCACTGTACTCCATCATGGGCAACAAGAGTGAGACTCTATCTAAAAAAAAAAGAAAAAAAACCCATAATTTAGTTCAAGATGAAGCTGGGCAGCATATTGAGACCCCATCTCTACAGAAATATTTTTTAGAATTTAAAATTTAAAAAGCTAAAAATAATTAACTTATGAAACTTACAAAGTATGCAAAATATTTAACAGTCATTTCATAAAATAATATATACAAATGGAAAGTGTTAATAAAGATGTGGAATAACTGAAACTGTCACGCATTGACAACACTGAAGAGACACTTTCAAAAACAGTTTGGAAGTGTCTAAAAAAGGCAAACATAACATGTAGCATATATTATAAAACAATCACCTATGCAGCTATTTATCTGAGAAAAATGAAATTGCACATTAGGAAAAGACTTGCACTTATAGTTTTTTAGTAGCTTAATTTATATCAAAAACTGGAATCAACTCAAAAGACCATCAACTAATGAACAGAAAAACAAAACTGTGGTACATGCATACTGTGGGATTTTACCCAGCAATAAAGAGGAAAAAACTAGTGAGACACTGTAGCAACATAGATAAATTACAAAACCATCTTTCTAAGTGAAAGAAACCATACACAAAAGACAATATATGCACTCTTTCATTTATATGAAATTCTTTATAAATGGCTAACTATATTAACAGAAAACATATTGTTTACTGGAATTTAAAGTCACGGGAGAAGATTGACTGCAAAGAGGAATGTAGGAACTTTTTTGGATGATGTCATGTTTGATATCATAATCTCGCTGAGAATTACATGACTATGTACATTTGTTCAAAACTTGTCAAGTACTACCTCAATAAACCTTACTTAAAATAGCTTATCATGGAAATAATGTAAATTATTCTGAAATGATGGATATATTTTATTTTTTGTTTGATAATCATAATACACTACACATGTGCAGAAAGTGCAGGTTTGTTACATAGGTGTATACATGCCATGGTGGTTTGCTGCACCCATCAACCTGTCTTCTACATTAGGTATTTCTTCTAATGCTATCCCTCCCCTAAACCCCCACCCTCTGACATGCCCCAATGTGTTCCCCTCCCTGTGTCCATGTGTTCTCATTGTTCAGCTCCCACTTATGAGTGAGAACATGTGGTGTTTGGTTTTCTGTTCTTGTGTTAGTTTGCTGAGAATGATGGTTTCCAACTGCATCCATGTCCCTGCTAAGGACATGAACTCATCCTTTTTTATGGCTACATAGTATTCCATGCTGTATATGTGCCACATTTTCTTTATCGAGTCTATCATTGGGCATTTGGGTTGGTTCCAAGTCTTTGCTATTGTGAACAGTGCTGCAATAAACATACAGGTGTATGTATCTTTATAGTAGAATGATTTATAATCTTTTGTATATATACCCTGTAATGGGATTGCTGGGTCAAATGGTATTTCTGGTTCTATACCCTCGAGGAATCGCCAGACTGTCTTTCCCAATGGTTGAACTAATTTACACTCCCACCAACAGTGTAAAAGAGTTCCTCTTTCTCGACATCCTCTCCAGCATCTGTTGTTTTCTGACTTTTTAATGATTGCCATTATGTGTCTTTCTAGATGTTCATCAGAATTCATTCTTTCTGTCTAACATAGTACTGGAATTACAACTGGAACACTGTTGCCTAGCTGGAGACTGTTTTTCTCAGATTCTCTGCCATGATCAGGTGACTGAGCTCTATCAATAGCATGTTAATGAAAATAATATTTTCAATGTCTGTTTCACTTTATTAAAAGTATTTACTTTTGGTCTTCACTGTTTGTCCCTACTCTCTGGAATGGGGATGACTAGAAAGACCTTAAAAACTATGTATGTAAGATGGCATAGTTACTGCTGGCTTCTGTGAAATAGAACTACTAACTCATCACAACGATTCGTATTTGCCTGATTTTGCTTAAGAAATTATTTCTTTGTTCTTTAAGTCAAAAAGTTTTGGGAGTTTCTATGTTATTACGTAGCCTATCCTACTCGAAAATCACTTTTCTTAATGGAAATTTCTCCTTTGATAGTATGAACTCTCAAATAAAGACTAAAAAATTCCATCACATTCCACTTACTAGGATTTGAGAAATAGCATCTTTGTCCCTTCATTCTATTGTTTAGTAATAACGTCTATCCTCTTAAAACGTGTATTTTCCTTTGATATTTCCATCATGTGTTTATGTTAGCACCTACTTTTCCTCATCAGAGAGAGCTGCTAACCATTCTTTTTTCTTCAGTAATGAAAAACTTTTTCTATGTTTAGGTTTGACATCAATGTAGTCATCTTAAAGACTTGATGTATGATGTAACACCTTGATTTCATGACCTTATTTCCATTTTTTAATTAACAAATATATGTATTTCAATAGTTTTTGGAAAACAGGTGACTTTTTGTTATATGGGGGAAGGGGTGATTTCTGAGACTTTGGTGCAATTATCTTTTAAGCACTACTTCTGCCTCCACTCTGAAAATTCTTACTATTCTCCTAGTTTCCAGCGATTTTTGTGCCTCAGCCTCCTGAGTAGCTGGGATTATAGGCTCTGCCACCATGCCTGACTAATTTTTGTATTTTCAGTGGAGATGGGGCTTCTCCATGTTGGCCAGGCTAGTCTCAAACTCCCAACCCCAGGTGATCCACCCATCTCAGCTTCCCACAGTGCTGGGATTACAGGTCTGAGCCACAGCACCCGGCCTAACCAACATATCTTGATCTCTGAAATCGTTAATTCATAATTCTATCATTTATTTTCTTCACTTCCTCCATTGTTTGCTCCATTATTGGTGTTACACCTGTTCTATCTCAGGGAGATCACATTGTATCGGCCACCTTATGCCTTCATGTCCTTTATCATCCCAGTTTAGAACTGAGGGTCCATCATTTCAATCACTCTCTTGCTTCTTCCCCAATCTCTCTTGCTACCTTGTGACCTCTTAATTTTCATATAAAAATATTTCCGCCTTACATAGCCCCATTTATTCATGTACTAGGTGAACATTGATTAAAGCAATCAACTCAACAAATTATTACCATTTAAGCTCCACCAGTTCCTGACACATTACCCACTAATTCTACTGCATGCATCCCTCTGCTATTGTGGTAAAAGTAGCAATGGTGGTTAAGATGCTTTGAATAGTTTTTATCATACCTGCAGTAAAATATCCTGACTAATGACTATTCTCTTACATATTAGTACATTTTCTGTTGCTGTCATAGAGTCTAACATAAAAATACATTGTACATTAGCATACATTATACTTGCTCTATACATTTTCAATTTCTATGTTGCATATTCCTGATCCAAATCTCAAACATTTAAAATACAAACTGACATAAAAAGACACCATGTAGAATGTCAATGGAATAGATTTAAAAATCTATCAGAAAACTTTGCAAGATACATGCAAAATATGCATGAAATAAAATGAATACTAAGGGACACTAAAGAAGAAATATTTAATGAACACAAATGTTTATATGTTGTCAAGAAAACTCAACATCATAAAGATTTCCATTTAGCTTAAGTAAGTTTTAAAAGTACCTACTATCTACAAATTGAGTGTGATTTCATTATATTTTAAAAGACAGGAGAATAATTAAACTGACCCAAAATTGTATGTGAAAAAAATAGCAAGAACATTTCATAAAAAGTATTGATTGGGAATTAGATACCCCAATGTTATATGATACAATAAAGCTACTACAATTTAAAATTTTTAGTAGTAATGTATCATTGCTCATATGTAGTCAAAAGAGCAAAATGTTTACGTAAAGACCCAAATGCATACAAATATTTAGTATTTAAAACAAATGAATTTCATATTAGTGGGTGTGTTAGTCTGTTCTCACACTGCTATCAAGAACTACCTGAAATTGGGTAATTTATAAAGAAAAGAGGTTTAATCAGTTCATGGGTTGGTGGGCTGTACAAGCTTCTGCTTCTGGCAAGGCCTCAGGCAGAGGTGAATCATGGCAGAAGGTGAAACGGAAGCAAGAGCATCTTCACAAGGCTGGCAGGGGTGGGAGAGGCAGGGCTACACACTTTTACAACAACCAGATTTCATGAGAGCTCACTCACTATCACAAGAACAGCATGGGGAAAGTCCACTCCCATGATTCTATCACCTCCAACCAGGCCCCTCCTCCAACAGTGGGATCACAATTCAACATGAGATTTGGGTGGGAACACAGACCCAAACCATATCATGGAGTAAAGACAGTGAATGGAACAACTGACATCAGAAAAAAAATTACTGTATCTTTACATTATAACTTATAACCATTGAGAGTCATAGTTCTGGAAAATTATTTTACAGATATTCTCAAAAAATGCGTGAATTTTAAAAGGTTAGGAAGCCTGCCATTGAAAATAGCCTAAGACTAGAAACATTACACTAAGAGGGAATCAGTAAAATAAATTATTGTACAGTTACTTAACAGAATACTACAGAAGCATTAACAAATTGAGAGGATTCCTAATATATTGACTGAGAATTTTCCCAAGAAATATTGTAAGTAAATTAAGTGATTCAGAGAATGATGTACATTGTATGCTATCATCTGGGTAAAACTATTGCTAATATCTGCGGTGGCAGGGGATGGGGAATCAAATGACTTGGATATAAGGGCATAAGGGAAAATTTCATTATATACCACTAAGGAATGAGATTCATGAAAAACACTTGGATTTGAAATTTTATACTATGTAAATACGTAGCCCATTCAAACATAAATATAGCTTAAGTCAGAGAATAATAATTTTTTAAAAAAACAAATGTTTTTGACTCACTGTTTATATCATATTTAATTACAGAGATTCTGTAGATATATTACACATACCCAGAGATACCATGGGGTCAGAGAAGGATTATGAGACAAATGCATGTAAAGGCATTACTTTGAAAATGCATTACAGACAAATGCATTACTTTGCAGAATGCTTGGCACATGGCAGAACTTCAAGAAATGTGTCCTCATCTTTATCTTTGCATTGTACTTGACAGTTTCTTCAGTAGCTGCTTTACAGCGTTTTCCTGAAACGTGATCCTGCGTACTTTGGTGGAATGCAAAACAATTTGAGGTGGCACATGAGGTGCTTATATGAAGTATAAAGAAATGAAATTATAAAGCATTCATTCAAAGGATCATTATCTTTCCAGTCTTTTTTGTTAATGTAAAATTTAACTTTAGCGTGTTTTATCATGTCTCTAAAACTTGTCTCAAGTTTGGGACCTTTGAAAGAAGCAGTACCTAGCTAGACTTAACAGATAAATTATGTTTACCATCTATGTCAATTTTACTTTTATCTAATATTAAAAAGAAGTGATACAAGTCCTCCAAGCATAAAAGTGATTTTTATATAAGCTCACTTTAAGAGTTTGTGTCAATTAAAGAAAAATCAGTAAAAAAAAAAAAAAAAAAAAAAAAAAAAAAAGCAGTACAGGCAATTTAGGGTTATGGCAAAAAAAAAATAAACATGGACGGGTACACAAAGTCTTACAGAAAACTGTAAATTTTTTTAAAATTTATTTTTTCTACGAAGGCTTTCTAAATGACTCCTATATGAAATTATTTTTCTTTTCTATAAATTATTAAACTCATGCCTGTATTTCTCCTTTGTTTAATCAGTCTTATGTTTTCTACATTGCCTTTTGACAATCTTTGGTATTGTGTTTATTTACTCATTCAATAAGTATATATTGAATATATATATATATATATTAGACACTTTATTGGGGCTTTCACAGAAGTAAACACAGGTTTCACAACATTTACAAATAAAATTTTGGAGAATGACTTTGTGATCTACAGCGTACTTTACAGGAACTACATTTCATTAAGAAACAATAGTAAAATAGCATATCATACCCAATTGTTCCATTTGTTCACCATAATCTAATTTTAATAGCCATGCAACATTGAGTCAATCTGACTACAAGCAACCCATCACTATACAAACAAAAACCTTGGGAAACTGCATTTTAGTTCAAAAAGCAGATGATAAACCACATATAAAGTAAATCACATATTTTGCTTCTTTTTAAATGTGTATCAGGGTAACAGAAATCAGAAGTATGAAGGAAAAGGAGAGAATTTCATTTTTAATAGATCTATTTTAATGAATTGTCTTCTGTGACAAGTTTTTTAAGGTTATGTGTCAAAATTTTATCATTTTTATTATCTAAATTTTGTGTATTCTTTCCTGTTTTAGTTATGTGCTTAACATAGCAAAACTTGAAGCAGTTTTCTGAGTCTGTGTGAGATTTCAGCATTTTCTAAAGGAAATTAAACCTAAAGTGCATCTACTGGACATCTTTTGTACATGTGTACATAGTATACATATATATCCATTATTAGTAAATTTTCTGTTGTGAAGTAATGCATTTACATGCATTTGTCTCATAATCCTCCTCTGACCCCATGGTATCTCTTGGTATCTGTAATATATCTAGCGAATCTCTGTAATTAAATATGATATCAACAGTAGGTCAAAATCATTTGTTTTTAAACAAATTATTATTCTCTGACTTAAGCTGTATTTATATTTGAATGGGCTACATATTCACATAGTATGTGAATGGGTACATGGGTACATAATATATATATACACACATATGTACAAAAAGTATATATATATTTGCATATACATTAGACATTTTGATAAAGGCACACAATGCACAATAATCACATCAGGGTAAATGCAGTATACATCAACTCAAGAATCTATTATTTATTTGTGTTACAAATATTCCAATTTGTATAGAAATTGTCTTTCTGTACCTGGCTTACTCCATCCATTTGTTGCATATGACAGGATTTCATATTTTTCATATGGCTCAATAGTACTCCATTGTATATATGTACACATTTTCTTTATCCATTTGTTTGCTAATGGACATTTAGATGGCTTCCAAATCTTTGATATTGTGAATAGTAGTACATGGGAGTGCAGATATCTCTTTGATGTACTGATTTCCTTCCTTTGGGGTATATACCTAACAGTGGGATTCCTGAATCATATGGTAGTTTTAATTTTAGCTTTCTGAAGAAACTCCATACTTTTCTCTGTACTGGCTATACTTATTTACATTCCCATTAACTGTGTATGAAGGTTCACTTTTCTCCACATTCATGCCAGTATTCATTATTCCCGGTCTTTTCAATAAAAGGCATTTTAACTGGGGTGAGATGATATATCATTGTAGTTTTAATTTGCATTTCTCTGATGATCAATGATGTTAAACATTTTTTCATATACCTATTTATTGTTTGTTTGTCTTTGTTTGAGAAATCTCTATTCAGATGTTTTGCCCATTTTAATCAGATTATTAGACTTTTTTGTATTAAATTGTTTGAGCTCCTTATATATTTTGGTTGTTAATCCCTTGTCAGGTGGATAGTTTGCAAATATATTCTCCCATTCTGTGGGTTGCCTCTTCACTTTGTTGATTGTTTCATTTGCTGTGCAGAAGCTTTTAAACTTGATGCGATCTCATTTGTCAATGTTTGCGTTGGTTTCCTGTGCTTTTGGAGTATTACTTAGGAAATCTTTGCCCAGACCAATGTCCTGGAGATTTTCCCTAACGTTTTCTTCTAGGAGTTTCATAGTTTGAGGTCTTAGATTTAAGTCTTTAATACGTTTGGTTTGATTGTTGTATGTGGCAAGAGACAGGAGTCTAGTTTCATTATTCTGCATATGGATATCCAGTTTTCCCAGCACCATTTATTGAGAGACTGTTTTTTCCTTAATGTATGTTCTTGACACCTTTGTCAAACAAGAGTTCCCTCAAGGTGTGTGGATATGTTTCTGGGGTCTGTTTTCTGTTTCATTGGTCGATGTGTCTATTTTTATGCCGGTATGATGCTGTTTTGGTCATTATAGCGTTGTAGTATAATTTGAAGTCAGATAATGAGATTTCTTCAGTTTTGTTCTTTGTGCTTAGGATGGCTTTGGCTACTATGGGTAATATGATTTGGCTCTGTGTCCCCACCCAAATCTCATTTCCAACTGTAATCTCCTGAGTTGAGGGAGGGGCCTGGTGGAAGATGATTGGATTGCAGGGGTGGTTTTTCACATGCTCTTCTCCTGATAGTGAGTGAGTTCTCACAAGATCTGATGCTTTAAAAGTGTTTAGCAGTTCCCCTTCTCTCACCACACCCCCTCTCCCGCCTCTTTGTGAAGAAGGTGTGTGGATCTCCTTGGCTTTCTGCCATGATTGTAAGTTTCCTGAAGCCTCCCCAGCCATGCAGAACTTTAAGTAAATTAAGCCATATTAAAAAAATAAATTACCCAGTCCCAGGTAGTTCTTTATAGCAGTGTAAAAATGGACATATACATTTTAGAATTTTTTTTTTATTTCTGTAAAAAATGTCATTGATATTTTAATAGGGATTGCATTTAACCTGCGGATTGTTTTGGGTAGTATGGAAATTTAAGAATATTGATTCTTCCAATTCATGAACATGAAATATCTTGCCATGTTTTGATGTCCTCTTCAAATCCTTTCACCAATGCTCTATAGTTTTTATTACAGAGATATTTCACATCTTTAAGTTAATTCCTAGGTATTTAATTTTATGTGTGGCTGTTGTAGATGGGATTACCTTTTTATTTATTTTTCAGTTTGTTCAGTGTTGGCATATAGAAATGCTACTGATTTTTGTATGCTGATGTATTCTGCAACTTTATTGACTTAGTTTATCAGTTCTAATAGTTTTTTTCATGGAGTCTTCAGGTTTTTCCAAATATAAGATGACATTATCTATAAACAAACAAAGATAATTTGACTTCTTCCTTTTTAATTTGGATCCTCTTTATTTCTTTCTGTTGTCTGATTGTTTTGGCCAGGACTTCCAGTACTATGTTGAATAACAGTGATGACAGTGAATATTCTTGTCATGTTCTACATTTTAGAAAAAGTGCTTTCAGTATTTCCCCATCTAGTATGACACTAGCTGTGGATCTGTCATTTAGGGCTTTTATTATGTTGATATACATTCCTTCTATTCCCAGTTTATTGAGGGCATTTTATCATGAAGCGATGTTGAATTTTATCAAATACTTCCTCAGCATCTACTGAAATTATCATATGGTTGTTGCTTTAATTCTCTTAATACGATGTGTCACATTGATTGATTAGCATATATTGAACTATTGCTGCATCCATGGGATATACCCCAGTTGGTCATGATTAATGGTTTTGTTAATGTGTTGCTGAATTCCTTTTATAAGTATTTTGTTGAAGATTTTGCATCAGTTTTCATCAGGAATATTGATTTGTAGTTTTTTTTGTTTGTTTGTTTTTGATGTGTCCAGTATTCCGTTCTCTTCTATTTTTTGTAATAGTTTAAGTAAGATTGGTATTAGGTCTTCTTTACATGTTTGATACAAATTCAGCAGTGAAACCATTAAGTTCCAGGCTATTCTTTGCCAGGAGACCTTTTATTAAGGCTTCAATCTCATTATTTGTTATTGGCCTATTTAAGTTTTGGATTTCTTCAGGGTTCAATTTTGATAGGTTGTATGTATCTAGGAATTTATCCATTACTCTAGGTTTTCCAATTTATTGCCATGTAGTGGCTCATAGTAGTCTCTACTGATGCTTTGAATTTCTGTGGTATCATTTATGATAGCTCCTCTTTCATCTGATTTTACATATTTTGATCTTCTCTTTTTTCTTAGTCTGGTTAAAGTTTTTCTATTTTGTTTACATTTTCATAAAAGCAACATTCTGTTTTGTTGATATTAGCGTTGTTTTTTCTTTCACTTTCATTTATTATTATTATCATTATTATTTTTGCTCTAATTTTATTTATTTTCTTCAAATAATTTTGTGTTTGGTTTGCTCTTGCTTTTCTAATTTTCTAAGATGCATCATCAAATTGTGTATTTGAAATTTTTGTACTGTTTTATGTAATTACTTAATGTTATAAACTTTCCTCATTGTATTAATTCCATTGTATCTCAAAGGTTTGAGTACATTGTGTATCCATTTTTATTTGCTTCAAAAATTTTTTTTAATTTTCTTCTTAATTTCTTTATTTACCCACTAGTCATTTGGGGGCATATAGTTTACATTCCCTGTGTTTGTTGTTTGTACATTTTCCAAAGTTTTTCTTGTAATTGATTTCTGGTAACATTCCGTTGTGGTCACAGAAGATGTTTGATACAATTTTTTTTTTTTTTTTGAATTTTTAAAGACATTTTGTGGCCTTAAGAATGATCCATGTGTTGAGGAGAAGAATGTGTATTCTGCAGCTCTTGGATCAAATGTTGTGCAACTATCTATTAGGTATACTTGGCCTACAGTGCAGATTAAGTCAAAAGTTTCTTTGTTATATCTTCTTGCCGAAATGACCCCCTTACCATTATATAATGCCCTTCTTTGTCTCTTTTTGTAGTTTTGTCTTGAAATTTCCTTTGTCAGATAGAAGTATAGCTACTCCTTCTCTTTTTTCGGTTTTCATTTGCATGAAATATCTTTTACCATCTCTTTATTTTCAGTAAAATATTTGTGTCTTTATAGGTGATGTGTGTTTCTTAACATATCATTGGGTCTTGTTTCTTTATTCATTCAGCCATCCTATGTCTTTTGATTGAGAGTTTAGTCCATTGCTATTATTGTTCAATGTTATTCTTGATAAATAATGACTTGCTACTGCCATTTTATTATTTGTTTTCAGGTTGTTTTGTCATCCTCCCTTTCTTCCTGCATGCCTTCCTTTTTGTAAAGCTGATTTTCCCTAGTGGTATGTTTTAATTTATTGCTTTTTATTTTTTGTGTATCTGTTGTAAATTTTTTATTTGAAGTTACCACAAGGCTTGCAAATAACATCTAACTTATTATTTTAAACTAATAACACACCCATTGCAAAAACAAGCAAAAAGAAAATCAATAATAAATCTACACTTTAACTTCATCTTTCCACTTTTTAACTTTTTTGTTTCTATTTTTATCTTATTATACTGTGTCCTGAAACATTGCTGTAGTTATTATTTTTGATGGGTTCATCTTTTAGTCTTTCTACTCAAGATATGAGTAGTTTACACATCATAAGTACAGTATTATAATTATCTGTGTTTGGCTGTGTACTTGACATTACTAGGGAGTCTTGTACCTTCAGATGATTTCTTGTTGCAGATTAGCATCCTTTTCTTTCAGACTGAACAACTCCCTTTAGCACTTCTTGTAGGATAGGCCTGGGATGAAGGAAATCCTTCAGCTTTTGTTTGTCCGAAAAAGTCTTCATTTCTCCTTCATGATTGAAGGATATTTTTGCTGGATATCCTATTCTAGAATAAAAGAGTTTTTTGTTTGTTTTGTTTGTTTGTTTGTTTTTCCTTCAGCATTTTAAATATGTCACACCACTCTCTCCTGGCCGGTAAGGTTTCCATTGAGAAGTCTGCTGCCTGATAAGTATTTGAGTTCCTTTGTATTTTGTTTCTTTTCTCTTGCTGCTTTTAGGATCCTTTATTTATCCATGACCTCTTGTAGTTTGATTACCTAATATCTTGAGGTAGTCTTATTTGGGTTAAATTTGTTTGGTGTTCTATAACCCTCTTGTATTGAATATTAATCTCTTTCTCTAGATTTGGAAAGTTCTCTGTTGTTATCCCTTTGAGTAAAGTTTCTACCCCGATGTCTCTCTCTGATTCCTCTTTAAGATCAATAACTCCTAGATTTGTCCTTTTGAGTCTACTTCCTAGATCTTTGAAGATTGCCTCATTCTTTTTTATTCTTTTTTCTTTTGTCTCCTCTGACTGTGTATTTTCAAATAACCCATTTTCAAGCTTACCAATAATTCTTTATACTGCTTGATCAATTCTGATGTTGAGAGATACACATTCTTCAATATGCTGATCCAATTTTTCAACTCCAGAGTTCCTGCTTGATTTTTAGAAATTATTTCAATCTCTTTGTTAAGTGTGTCTGAATGGATTCTGAATTCCTTCTCCATGTTATCCTGAATTTCACTGAGCTTCCTCAAAACAGCTATTTTGAATTGTCTGTTTGAAAGATCTCACATCTCTGTCATTCCAGGATTGGTCACTGGTGCATTATTTACTTTGTTTGGTGAGGTCATGTTTTCTTGGATGGTCTTGATGCTTGTTGATGTTCATCAATGTGTTAGCATTGAAGAGTTAGGTAACTGTGTAGTCTTCATAGTCTGGACTTCTTTGTACCCATCCTTCTTAGGAGTGTTTTCTATGCATTCAGAGTATATTGAGTGTTATGGTCTGAGTCTTTGGTCACTTCAGCTGTATCTGCCTTAGGACTAGCCCAAGCCCAGCAATTCTGTGACTCTCACTGACTCAGAGGTATTGCTTTGCTGATCTAAGGTAAGATCTGGGAGAATTCCCTGGATTACCAGGCAGACTCTGGTTCTCTTTCCTTACTTTTCGCAAAAAAAAAACAGAGTCTCTATCTTCATGCTGAGCTACCTGGAACTGGGGTGGGAGTGACACAAGCCACCCCCTTGGCCACTACCATTGGTACTGCTCTGGGTCAAACCTGAAGGAACGACAGCACTAGGTCTCACCCTAAGCGTGCGGTGACTGCTGCCTGGCTACCATCAATGTTCACTCAAGGCCCAAGGATTCTTCAGTCAGCAGGTGGTGAATCCAGTCAGGCATGTAACCTTCTTTGCAAGCTACTTCCAGCTATGGGCAGGTCCAGAAATGTCATCTAGTGGCCAGGACCTGGAGTCAAGAACCTTGGGAATCTACCTGGTGCTCTATTTTACTGCAGCAGATTGGGCACCCAAGCCACAAGTCAAAGAGCTTCCCGTTCTTCCTTCTCCTTTCCTCAAGCAGAAGCAGTCTCTCCCTGTGACCTGCACTACCCCAGGCCTGTGACCAATACTGCCTGGGTCCCACTGATGTTCACTCAAGGCCCAGGGACTGTTCAATCAGCTTGTGGTAAGTGTTGCCAAGACTGCCTTGGTCTCTTCCTTCTGGATAATAGGCTGCCCTCTGGCCAAGTGCAGGTCTAGAAATGACATAGAAAAGCCAAGGCCTGGAATCAGGAACCCCAGGAGTCCATTTGGTGCTATATTCCATTGTGGCTTGGCTGGTACCTAAGTTTCAAGATGAAGTTTCCTTTACTCTTCCCTCTCCTTTTGTCAAGCAGAAGGAAACTCTTCCTGTAGCCACCACAGCTGGGAAAGTGCTGGGTCATATGTGAAGCCAGCACAGCAAGACTTGTGGCAAGGATTTCCTGGCTACCACTGATGTTTATTCAAGGTCCACGGGCTCTTTGGTTAGCAGGTGATGAATCCTGCTAGAACTAGGTCCTTTCCTTCAAGGCAATGGGTTCCCTTCTGGCCCAGCCCAGCATGTGTCTAGAAATGTCACCTGGAAGCTAAGGCCTCTAATGAGGGCCTCAAGCCTCTGTCTAGTGCCCTATTCTACTTTAAATGAGCTGGTATCAGTTGTAAGACAAATTTCTCTTTACTTTTCCCCCTCCTTTTCTCAAGTTGAAGGAAGGAGTCTCTCTCAGAGCTGTGAGTTGCACTCCCTGGGGTTGGGGGAGGGCTAATGAATGCACTCCCTTGGCCACCCTGGCTGGTCCATCCCCTGTCCACTGGCTCTAAGCCCAACACAGCAGTAGGACCTGCCCAGAAATTGCAGTCCCTGTGACCTAGACTGCCCTTTAAGTTTATTTAGGATCCCAGAGCACTTTCCTCTGTGATTTACTGGTTCTGGGCTAGCTAGAACTCTGGTTCTGACCACTGGGATACATGATTCCCCTCTAAGTAGGCCTGGTCTAAATGCTTTCTCCATGGGTGCTGACTGAATTCTGCCCCATGTTGCTTTCCACTGTGACAGCGCAGCACTGAGCTCCAATGCAATGTCCCACAATTACTTTTCTCTCCCTTCCCCAAGCACACAGATTCTTTCTCCTTGTCATGAGGCCTCTGCCAGGGAATGGCGCAGGCTAGTTTAGGCAATACAAGACTGTCTTTCCTACTCTCTTTAGTGCCTTTCTTTAATATGATGTTAAAACCAGGCACTCATCTAATCACTCATCTAATTTTTGGTTCTTATGAAGGTGTTTTCTTGTGTGGATAGTATTTAAATTTGGTGTTCCTGCAGAGGGAACAATCACTGAGGGTTCTATTTGGCCATCTTGCTCTACTCTGCTATATTAGACACCTTCAGTACAATAGGAAGGTCATTGCAAAGTCACTGGTCCTTGAAGCATTTACTGAAAGTTTGACTTGTTGCCATAAAACAGTAGCTGCTCTTTACTACTAATCCACTAGCATTCAAGACTAAAAAGCATCTTCCTTAAGCAGCAACTACAGGCATACTGTGGAATACTGTGCCTAAGGCCACTGTCTCACATATCATGTGGGACAGTAATTGTAAAGAACATGGTTGTTTTTCCATACCTCAACACAGTTTTCCTAAAGACATTAACACATTTTAAAATAATGGTGTCATGAGATATTCATAATGTACATGTTTCCTATATGGCCATGTATATGATCTTGAAATAATTAAATTATTCTAATTTCATTTATTCATTTTCTCCCTTCCATCTTTTCCTGCCTTTCTCTTTCCTTTGTTCTCCAAGTCAGAAATATTGTTCTTCCCCATTTAATCAACCCAGAAGCTCAGTGATATTAAATAATTTTCTTCTTATGCCATATCAGATTGAAAAGAAGGAGAAAAGAGTTTTAAAATTTTATTTTCTTTGTGGCTATCTTAAATCACTACTTGTTCAGAAAGATCCCTTTGAAATATTTAAGTAAGAAAAAAATGTCCATTTTTGTTGGGCTATACATCAAACTGCAGCTATCTTTCTATAGCCCCATTGTTCTCTCTCAAATGAAGTCTGTAATAACATGATGATTATATTAATATTTTGAAACAGCATAATACAGTCAAATGGACAGTATAGTCCTTGCCAGCAGATAGTAGTATGACACTGACCCTTTTCCATTTTCTGTTGATTGACAGCTTTGTGCTCTTACATGGTTATTTATAATCATGTGGAAAATTATTGCAATGATGCATGTTTGCTTGAGGAACTACCAGAATTCTTGTGTAATTTAATCCAGTTTGGAGGAAACCTGAACCCACTCTAAAAATCAACAAGCAGTAAATATTTAAATAGGAAACATATATGTCTCTTCCGGAAATACGTTTCGAGTAACTATTATGAACACAAAACAGTTCTAAAAGTTTTGAATTCCAACACAATTACTGTTAATAATTGTTTATTTTAAATATGTTAATAAAGAATAATTTCCTAATATGAAAAAAGAGTAAATTATCTAATTTTGATTCTTTACTATTATAACAAAATGTTCAATGTAATAAAACCTGTTGGATTTTTCTACAATAAATATGGGCACCTAGTCACTGAAAAAAATCATTGGTTATTGCTGTTCTTCTGAATTTTAATATTTCTGAAGGTTAAATAAAGGCTTTGTGTCTGATACGACAGATTTTTCCCACAGCAGGGCAAAATTTTGAGAAATCTGGATGCATGATTAGAAGCCATAGTCTTTCCCACACGTCAGGTACAAATACTTAAATTATCTTCGTGAATATGAGATTATGCATGCAAAATAAACAAATTTAAATGTGTATACCATTACCTGTAATCTGGAAATGAAGTACATATTGCTCATGAACTGTAATTATTTGCTCTCACACATAGAGATTTTTGTGTGGTAACTGATGTCTCCTATTAGAAACAGTCTGTGAATTGCCATTATTAAAACTCACCAGTTTTTATGGTAAAATGGCAAGAGATCTTTTTTTGTTCTTAAGAAATTCAGGGTTTTGAAATCTATTTTCTCTCACCACAACCTGCAGAGACTTGATTTTATGGGCAATTAGGATAAATTTTACTCAATTATAGAAATTATACTAACTTAGAAAGCATGATGTATTTTTCATAATTTTCTGTCATTTTTTACCCCTTCGATAATAAAGACTTCCAACCACCTACTAATGGGTTTCTTTTAATGCTAATATTTCAATTTTTTGGCTATTCTGAGGAAGTTTCTCTAGTGATAATATCATTTAAAATGTAATTTTTGCACTCAAATATTTATTTTATTTTCTTGAACTATCAAGTGTTCACGAGAAGCTCATAGAATCTTTTGTTTCATGGACCATAAATAAACCCCAATCCACCACTTCAGCACATTTCTAATTGTAATGCACCGTGTAATGTTATAGGCCATTATACAGATGTTTTCTGTTATTGTAAGGTGGCAGACAGTGACACTGAAATGTCTGCTTGCTTTAAAGAGATTGTATGAACTCAATCTTGACTCTTAATGTACTAGCTTTTTTTTTAACTATCGAAACCCAAATGCATTCAAGCATGTTTGCCCTTTGAATTAGCTGATATATTTGAATTTTTCAGCATAACAACTCAGTGAAAGGTATGACCTTGTTTTTCTTAATTAGATACAAATAAAAAGATAAGGATATTTTTCTGATTCATACTTCACTCTATATCTTTTCTGAAGAGATTCAACAATTGATATCAATCATACTGTTCATATAGAAAGTTCCTAAGTTACAGTCTTCGGGTTTATGATTATAAACAATGTTACTGTCTTTTTCAACGTAATAAAACTAGAATCTGAATTTTTTAGTTTTTTTTTTTTTTTTTCAGTATATGATTGTAGTTCTCTTTATGTAGAATGGATGAATCCTAAGTACAGATGGAGGTATATTCATTTAAACAACAGGGTACACAATTTTGTTTCGAGACTAACATTTCCCTTGGAAAGGGAAGTTTATTAGATCTGAATTTCTTGCCTATAGATCCAAATGTTGAATGTGAATAATCTACCTTTTGTAGGATACAGAAAGAATCAGACTCACTTTAAAGCCAAAATATACTGGCTATTAACTTTCAGCCAAAATTAGAATGCTCCCCCGAAAAGAATAGAGACAACACTAAGAAGTCTAAGGAGGCTCTGTGTTGAGTGTTTTCATCTATAACAATAATAATATTGAGGACATTCTTATGATATTAGTAAGTATCAGGAATTATGCTGAATACGTTGTAGATACCACTTCACTGAATCCTCAAAACAACATAGAGAAGTAGCAACTAACATTTATTCAACATTTAACTAGGCATTTTGTTTTAATAATTGCATTTAATCCTCAAAATACATTCAAGATAGTACTATCATTCTTTATCTACTGATGAGAAAACTGAATAGATGTGTACTTTATCAAAGATCTTTATAGTGGTTTTCTACTGCCACATAACAAATCACTACAAACTTAGTCATTTATAACAGTGTCCATTTGTTAGTTCCCAGTGCTGTTGATCACAGTTCTAAACACAACATGGCTGGGCTCTCTGTTCAGTGTCTCACAAGACTAAAATTGAGGTGTCATTTAGACTGAGTACTTGTCTCAAAGTTCTGTGGTAGAATCTGCTTCCACGCTTATCAGGTTCTTGGCAAAATTCAGTTCCCTGTGACAGTAGAATCCCATTTTTTTGCTGGATGTCAGTTGAGGCTGCTCTCAGTTCCTAGAGGGTACTCACATTCTTTGCCATTTGGCCCCCTGCATCTTTAAAGTGAATAATGAAGAATCTCTCTTCTGTCAAATTCCTCTCATAATTCAGACCTCTTTTACGGGAAGACTCTTGTCCCTTTTAAGACTCACTTAATTAAAAGGATAGTCTTTTCTTAAGGTCCATGGTATCATATAACAACCTAATCACAAGAGTACTAACCCATCACATTCACAGTCTTGGGGACTATATAGACTGTGCAACAATGGGCAGTAATCTTGAGAGACATCTTAGAATTTGCCTATCATGGTCTTATAGTAAATAAAAAGCATGCATTTAAAAAAAAAATCTCAATTGTCAAAGCTCTAGCTTAGCCATTTATCAATTTTAGAGGGGTTAGTATAGGAAGAGACCTCTAGGTTCTTCATAGCTATCTCAAAGTGAAAAAGAGATTTCTTTTTCACTCTGGGAAGCTCTGCTTTTTTTTTTTTTTTTCTTTTCTTTTTTTTTTTTAAACAGAGTCTCACTCTGTTGCCAGGTTGGAGTGCAGTGGTGTGATCTCGGCTCGCTGCAACCTCCGCCTCCCAGGTTCAAGTGATTATCCTGCTTCAGCCTCCCTAGTAGCTGAGACTACAGGCAGAAGTCACTATGCTCAGCTAATTTTTGTATTTTTAGTAGAGAGAGGATTTCACTATATTGCCAGGAGGGTCTTGATCTCTTGACCTCGTGATCTGCCCAGCTGGCCTCCCCAATTGCTGGGATTACAGGCATGAGAAGCTCTGCTTTTAATTCCACTTTTACATGTTGAGTTCATTTATAAAATTTCATTTGAAGAAAAGCTCAGTAGTTAATAATTTTGAAAAAACTGTTACTCGATACACTATTTTTAACACTAATATTACATGATTTTTAGTAATGAAACTGTATGTATGCACAAAAGTATAAATTAATTTTTAGGAATAATTTACATATAATGTAATACAAAACTGTACCATGTACAGTTCAATAAGTTTTGATTAAAGCATAACACCCAAAACCCTGTAAGGTAGAGAGCATTTTCATTGCTCCAAAAATTCCCTCTAACCCTTTTAAGTCAATCATTTCTCCCCTATGCAGAGGCAACCTGTGTTATTTATACTACCATATTTTAGGTTTTTCTATCCTAAAACTTCCTATAGATAAAATCACACAGTGTATATTCAATTGTGTCTTGCTTCTTCTTGCTTCTCAATGTCTTTCAGGTTTAGCTATGTTGTTGCATATGTCAGTAGTTCATTCATTTTTAATATTTAGTAAAATTCCACTGTATGATATGCCACAGTATGTTTGTCCATTCTCCAGTTGATGGGTATTTAGGTTGTATTAGCAGTTTTTGGTTCTTATAAATGAAGGGTGATATGGTTTGGCTCTGTGTTGCCACTCAGATATGTTGATTTGAAATCCCTAATGTTGAGGGACGGACTTGGTGGGAGGTGATTGGATCATGGGGGCAGACTTCCCCTTTCCTGTTCTCATAATAGTGAGTGAGTTTCCATGAGATCTGGTAGTTTAAAGTGTGTAGTTCTTCCCCCTTTGCTCTCTCTCTTTCTCCCACTCTGCCATTTGAAGAAGGTGCTTGCTTCCCCTTCACCTTTGGCCATGACTGTTAAGTTTCCTGAAGCCTCCCCAACCATGCTTTCTGTATGGTCTGTGGAACTATGAGTCAATTAAATCCCTTTTTTCCATAAATTACCCAGTCTCGGGTAGTTTTTTTATAACAGTCTGAGAATGGACTCATATAGAAAATTGGTACCAGAGAAGTGGGGCATTGCTATAAAGATACCTGAAAATGTGAAAGCTACTTTGGAACTGGGTAATGAGCAGAAGTTGGAACGGTTTGGAAGGCTCAGAAGAAGACAGGAAGATGAGGGAAATGTGGAACTTCCTAGAGATTTGTTGAATTGTTATGACCAAAATGCCGATAGTGGGATGGTTAGTGAAGCCCAAGCTATGGTGGTCTCAGATTGAGATGAGGAACTTATTGGGAATTGGAGTAAAGGTCACTCTTGCTATGCTTTTAGCAAAGAGACTGGTGGTTTTGAGCTGTGCTCTAGTGATCTATGAACCTTTGAACTTCAGAGGATGATTTAAGGTTTCTGGCAAAGAAATTTCTAAACAGGGAAGTATTAAAGTTGTAGCCTGGCTGCTTGTAAAAGCCTAAACTTGTTCGCATAAACAAAGAAATTACCTGAAACTAGAGCTATATTTAAAAGGGAAGCAGGCGATAAACTTTTGGAAAATGTGCAGCCAGTCTATGCAGTACAAAAGAAAAACCAATTCCCTGGGGAGGAATTCAAAGCTGCAAAAATTAGCCTAAGAAAAGAACAACCAAATGTTAATAGCCAAGACAATGGGTAAAATGCCCCCAGGGTATTTCAGAGACCTTCACGGTAGCCCCTCCCATCACAGGTTCAGAGGGCTAAGATGGAAATGGTTTTGTGGACCACACCCAGAGCCCAACTGCCCTGTACAACCTCAGGACATGGTACCCTGTGTCCCAGATGCTCTAGCTTAAGCTGTGACTAGAAGGGGGCAAGGTACAGCTCAGGCTATTTCTCAGAGGGTGCGAGCCCCAAGCCTTGGTGGCTTCCATGTGGTGTTGGGCCTGTGGGTACACAGAAGACAAAAGTTGAGATTTGGGAGCCTCCACCTAGATTTCAGAGGATGCATAAAAATGCCCAGAGGTCTAGACAGAAATGTACTGCAGGGGAGGAGTCTACAAGGAGAACCTCTACTAGTGCAGTAGAGAGGAGAAATGTGGGGTTGAAGTCCCCACACAGAGCCCCCACTGGGGCACTGCCTAGTGGAGCTGTGAGAAGAGGGCCACCTTCCTCCAGACCCCAGAATAGTAGATCCACTGACAGCTTGTACCATGCACATGGAAAAGCTGCAGGCACTCAATACCAGCCCATGAAAGCAGCCGCATAGGCTGTACTCTGCAGAGCCACAGGAGCTGAGCTGCTTAAGGCCTTGGGTGCTCATCTCTTGCATTACAGTGACCTGGATGTAAGACATGAAGTCAAAGGAGATTATTTCCATGCTTTAAGATATAATGACTGGGCCAGGTGCAGTGGCTCATGTCTGTAAACCTATCAGTTTGGGAGGCTGAAGCGGGTGAATCACTTGACGTCAGGAGTTCAAAACCAGCATGGCCAATATGGTGAAACTCCGTCTCTACCTAAAATACAAAAAAATACAAAAAAATTAGACGGACATGGTGGCAGACACCTGTAATCCCAGCTACTCATGAGGCTGAGAAAGGAAAATCGCTTGAACCCGGGAGGTGGAGGTTGCAGTGACCTGAGATCATTCCACTGCACACCAGCCTGGCAACAGAGTGCCCATCTCTAAAAACAACAACAACGAATATATATATGTGTGTGTGTGTGTGTGTGTGTGTGTGTGTGTATATATAATGACTGCCCCACTGTGTTTTGGACTCGCATGGAGCCTGTAGCCCTTTTATTTTGATCAATTTCTCCCTTTTGGAATAGGAACGTTTACCCAATGTCTGTACCTCCATTGTATCCTGGAACTAAGCTGTTTTTATTTTACAGGCTCATAGATGAAAGGCACTTGCCTTGTCTCCGATGAGAGTTTGGACATGCATGGACTTTTGAGTTAATGCTGAAATGAGTTAAGACTTTGCAGGACTGTTGGTAACGCATGGTTAGTTGTGAAATGTGAGAAGAACATGGGATTTGGGAGGGGGAGGGGTGGAATGACAGGGTTTGGCCCTGTGTCTCCACTGAAATCTCATGTTGAATTGTGATCTCAGTGTTGGAGGAAGGGCCTGGTGGGAAGTGATTAAATCACAGAGGTGGACTTTCCCCTTGTTGTTCTCTTAATAATGAGTGAGTTCTCACAAAATATGCTTGTTGGAAAGTTTGCAGCACTTCCCCTTTTGCACTCTCTCTCTCTCCTGTTACCATGTGAAGAAGGTGCTTGCTTCCCCTATACCTTCTGTCATGATTGTAAGTTTCCTGAGGCCTCCCCAACCATGCTTCCTGTACAACCTGAAGAACTGTGAGTCAATTAAACCTCTTTTCTTCATTAATTACTCATTCTTGGGTAGTTCTTTATAGCAGTATGAGAACAGACTAATACAAAGTGACTATGCATATTTGTGTACAAGTTTTTTTTGTGGCCATATGTTTCATTCCTCTTGGGTAAGTACCTCTGAATGGACATTCATCTTCTTAGCAATTTTGTGGAATTTGTCTTGGCAATTTTATTTTGGTTTTCAGTGTAGAAATTGTGGACACCTTTTATTACATGTGTCATGAATATTTTATATATTTTGATGTTATTACAGACAGCATTGGTTTATCCATCTTATTTTTTCATTTATTCATTGCTAGTATGCAGAGTATACAACTGATATATATTTTTTTTTTTTTCAGATGTTAAATTCAAGGGGTTATATGCACTTTTCTTACCTGGGTACATTGTGTGGTGCTGAAGTTTAGACTTCTAATGATCCTGTCACCCAAGTAGTGAACAAAATGCCCAATAGGTAGCTTTTCAACCGTTGCCCCTTCTACCCCACTTTAGAAATCTCTAGTGTTTATTCTTTTCATCTTTGTATCTGTGTATACCCATCTGGAAGTAATATTTCTTAGAAACTCACATGTAGGAAGGGTTTTATAATATATGCAGAAGTAAAATATATCTATAAGATAAAAGATAGAAAGGGATAAATGGAAACCTATTATTTTAAGGTTCTTACATTATACATGAAAGATTTGATATTATTAATAATTCCAAATAGATTGTTGTAAATTGAGCATGCATATTTTAATCCTTATAACAACCACTGACATAAACTAAGAGATGTAGGTTAAAAGCCAATAGAGGAAGTACAATGAGGTTTAATCTAAAATAAAGCAGGAAAAGAGGGAAAAGGAACACAGGACAGATGGGACCAATAGACAACAAAATAATGAGAGTAGAATTACACTCAACCATATCAATATGGCATTAAATACTAATTGCTTGTATTTTAGCCTAAAGAACTGTATATAGTTTTTATTGGGATGAATTTTGCTGGTAAAAATTCTCTCAAATTTTGTTTGAATTAAAGTGTCTTCATTTTTATTTTATTTTTGAAGGAAACTTTTCATTTTTGAAGGAAAATTCAAAGATGACAGATTCTTTCTCTCCTTTAGGCAAGTTAAATATGTTATTCTGTCATCTGCTAGTTTGCATTGTTTTTAATAATAAGTCAGCTGCATTTTATCAGTTCCCCTCTATATAAAGTTCTTTTTGTACTTTTTAAGATACCGTATCCTTGTTTTTTAGCATTTTTCCAAGATGTACCTCTGTGTGTGTGTGTGTGTGTGTGTGTGTGTGTGTGTATGCACACTTATTTTGTTTGGAGTCTGTTTAGCTTCATAGGTCTGAATATTATTAATTTTCATCACATTTTAACATGTTTAGTCATTATTTTAAAAATATTTTTCTGCTTCAATCTATTCTGATTCTAGAACCCTAATGACATGTATATTAGACTACAATTTTATATTGTCTAATATGTTACTAAGTTTCTGTTGATTTGAAATGTTTTATCACTTTACCTCAATTTGGGAAATTTCCATTGCCCTGTGTCATATTCAACATTCATTTCTTCTAAGTGTTCTATTTGCTATATGTCCATTCTGTGATTTTTTTTTCTTCAGATACTTTGTTAAGATCTGGAATATTACCTTAGTTCTTTTTTTATCATGTTCTTTTTCTGCTGAGAATCCCTCATCCATTCATTCATTTTGACTGTCATTTTCTTTAAATCCCTGAACATATTTATAATCACTATTTTGAAGTCTCTGCCTTCTAGTCCCAACGTCTGTGTCATCTATTTATCTCTGTCAGTTGTTTTATTTCCTGCTTATACTTCGCATTTCTTGTTTCTCCATGTTGAGTTATTTTTAATTCTATACTGAACATTTTAGATCCTATCTTGTTGAATTGGGGAAATTACCTTGTTTTAAAAGAGTAGGTTCTTTAAAAGAGCTTTTCTGCCATATTAGGTTTAAAGAGTATACATTCTTTTAAATAGCTTTTTTGCTGGCATATCAGGTTTCCCTTTTCAATTTTGTTTTTAAGCTTTGTTGTGGACGGTCTAGAATAGTAGTTACTTTTAACTAATGTAGACCTTATTTTAATGCATGGTCTTTCTGGGATATTACATTTGGGGTGTACAGCAAGGTTCTTCTCTCTGGTTGGCTAAAATTTCAACATTTCCTAGCAGAGAATAACCTGTAGAGTCTCTTTCAACTCAAAATCTGCCAGTAGCTTTTCTTGGCCTTGTGGATTCTCACTTTAAGCATGCCTACCTTACTTTTTAGCCAAATACTCAAGGGTACTTTCATAAAGATCATGAAGTGTTCATGGCACAGCTTCTCCTAACCTAGTACCCTAACCCACAAATTTATGCACTTTCTGCAGCCCTAAATCCAGTGGTTACATCCTATGCCCAGCAAAACTGAAGCTTTGTGTTTTGGCTTCACTTCAGTGTCATGATATGGAAAAATTCCCCCAGCAGAAAGATAGCACAAATATAGAACTCACGTCATGTACATCCCTCTTTTCTCAAGGATTACTATTCTATTGTGTGTACGTAGTGCCTAAAATTAATTGCTTAATATATATTGTCTAGTTTTATAGTTATTTTAGAGAAGAGAGTAAGTTCAATTTCTATAACTTCATCACAGCCAAAATAAAGCTTATTTCTATGCTGTTTTCTATACTATGTCCAATTTAATCTCATTAGGAGACTTGAGTGACCAAAAGCAATCTGTCTGTGTTGGTTAAGAACATAAACCTTGGACACAGCATTTCTAAGCTCAAATCTTGTGTGGCCATTTCTGAGTTGTAATATTTGGGCAAGTTACCTAGTTTTCTTGGGCCTCAGTTTTCTCATTTGTAAAATGACCATCATGATACTTCTGAACTCAAAAAGTTTTAATGAAAGTTAAATAAATTAATATATTATGGGGACATCAGCAAGATGACTGACTAGAGATGCCTGCTATTCATCCGCCACCCCCAAACCCAAAAAAGAAAGGGCCAAGGAATGAGTAAACAGTTAAGATTTGATTGGTGTGTTGAAGGGAGAGCACTATAGTGTAGCAAGGGAGTGGAGATGCACTTATGGCTATTGGAAGTTCAAGAGGGCAGCATAGGGGCACCCAGCCTCTGTAGCCCCTGCCTAGATCAGATCTACCTAGAGTCTGGAGGGACTTCCCATTGCTGGGAAAAGGTAGCAGAAGATCTCCACTAGCCCCTATTGTCACTGCAAATACCTACAGTCATTATAACAGAAAAATCCCACAGTCATAGCAAGTCATAATCTAAGTAAAGAGCTTCCAGGAACTCATGGAACTGCATTGCCCCAGATTAGGAGCACAAAGTGTGCACTCCCCATACTCCACCCACCCCACATAAGTCAAGCTGCTGCAGCAAAGTGCCATCTTAAGAGCAGGGACCTCTGGAGTGTACCTTGCTCTGGAGTCCAGTAGCCACTGCAACTCTCCAGCACTAGAGCTTCATATTCCACCAAGCCAACCCAGGTGGCTAAACTCCACATTCCCAGAGGCACAAAGCCTTGACCCAGGATCAGATGTGACTCTGATCCTGTATTGCAGGGAAACCAATCCTGATTACTGCACTTCTAGTCAAAGAAATAATCTGGCAGTCCCATGCTGGATGAACCTCCTTTTCAGCTGGCCAAACTGCTGACCACTGTTCCTCAAGCAGGAGAGGCCCCTGAGCCTCCAAGCAACTGATAGGCCCCCAATGACTACATACCTATGATCAAGACCTGAGAAATAGCCCACAGCAACCCTGCTCCACAACTCCCAGACAAGCCCTTGGCCTGTCTATATAAAAGATATATAGAACAACCAGAAAAATGTAAATAAAATGGCAAAAGCATGTCCTCATGTATCAATAACAACATTGAATATAAATGGATTAAATTCCACATTTAATATATTAGATTGACTAAATGGATTTAAAAAAAAATGACCCAACTATATGCTGCCTACAAGGAACTCACCTCAGCTGTAAATACATACACAGACTGAAAGTGAATGGAAGGAACAAGATATTTTATGAAAACAGAAACCAAAAGTGAGCAGGAGTAGCATACTTATGTCAAGCATAACAAACTTCAAGCTAAAAGCTGTAAAAAGACACAAAGAAGGACACTGTGTAACCATAATGGGATTGATTCAGCAAGAGAGTGTAATCATTGTAAGTACATATGTACACAGAAACACCCAGATATATAAAGCAAATATTATTAAAACTAAAGGAAGAGGTAGATACCAATACAATAATAGTTGAAGACTGCAATACCTCACTGTCAGCACTGGACGGATCATCTGGACAAAAAATCCACAAAAAGCATTGGATTAAAACTGCACCATACACCAAATAGTCTTAACAGACATTTATAGAACACTTCACCAATAGCCTGAGAAAACACATACTTTTTCTCAGCATACAGAACATTTTCCAGGGTTAACTATATGTTAGGGCACAAAACAAATGTGAAAATATTTTTAAACATTGAAATCATATCAAATATATTATCTGGCCACAAGTAGACTACAATCTGACCGAAAGTAGACATTAATACCGAGAGAAATACTTGACACTACACAAATACATGGAAATTAGGCAACATGCTCCTGAGTTATCAATGAGTAAAAGAAGAAGTTAAGAATAAAATTTAAAATGTCTTGAAACAAATGAAAATACAGGCCGGGCGCGGTGGCTCAAGCCTGTAATCCCAGCACTTTGGGAGGCCGAGACGGGTGGATCACGAGGTCAGGAGATCAAGACCATCCGGACTAACAC
This sequence comes from Rhinopithecus roxellana, assembly GCF_007565055.1. Classification (NCBI taxonomy): domain Eukaryota; kingdom Metazoa; phylum Chordata; class Mammalia; order Primates; family Cercopithecidae; genus Rhinopithecus; species Rhinopithecus roxellana. The sequence goes on along the minus strand of NC_044549.1, from coordinate 110,323,726 downwards.
GGTGAAACCCCGTCTCTACTAAAAAATACAAAAAACTAGCCGGGTGAGGTGGCGGGCGCCTGTGGTCCCAGCTACTTGGGAGGCTGAGGCAGGAGAATGGCGTAAACCCGGGAGGCGGAGCTTGTAGTAAGCTGAGATCCGGCCACTGCACTCCAGCCTGGGAGACAGAGCGAGACTCTGTCTCAAAAAAAAAAAAAAAAAAAAAAAATACAAACAAAATGAAAATACAAACAAAATCTATGGGGCACAGCAAAAGCAGCATTAACAGGTGGATTTATAGCAATAAATGTTCACATCAGAAAACTAAAACTTTTTCAAATAAACAACCTTATGATGGACCTCAAGGTATTAGAAAAGCAAAAGCAAACTAAGCCTAAATTTAGGAGAAGGAAAGAAACAATAAAGTTTAGAAGAGAGATAAAAAATGGAGGCAAAAAATGTAAAAGATCAAAAAACATAACTTTCTTTTTGAAAAGATAAACAAAAGTGACAAATCGTTAGCTAGACAAACAAAGAAATATCCAAGACCAGATGGTTTCTACCCTCTGAATTCTACCAAACATTTAAAGGAGAATTAAGACCAATTCCTTTTGTACTATTTCAAAATAAAGAAAGCAAAATTTTCAAATTAGCAAATAATATTTGTACATATTAATCGGGTACATAGTGATGTTTCAATTCATATGGTATATAGCTAAGGGTAACTAGAATATTCATCATCTCAAACATTTATCATTTCTTTGTGTTGAAAACAATCATTAACTTCCCTCTAGCTACTTGAAACTATGTAATATATTGTTGTTAACTACAGTTATCCAACATTGGTATAGAACACTAGACATTATTCCTCCTACCTAGCTGTGCACATTGAGTGGAAAAATTAATATTGTTAAAATGATAATACTACCTAAAGCAGTCTACAAATTCAATGCAATCCTTATCAAAATATCAATTATATTCTTCACAGAAGTAGGAACAACAATCCAAAAAATTGTATGACACCACAAAAGACCCCAAATAGTCAAAGCAATCCTGAGTGAAAAGAACAAAGCTGGAGGTATCATACTACAAGACATCAAAATATAATACAAAACTGTAGGAACAAAACTGGATAATAGTGGCATAAAAGCAAATACATAGACCAATGGAACAGAATAGACGATCCAGATATTAATCTACATCTCTACAGTCAAATGATTTTTGACGGTGGTGTCAAGATCACTCATTGTTTAAATGACCATCTATATCTTCAACACACGGTGCTGAAAAAAAAAACTAGATGCCCACTTCTTACCCTATACAAAAATCAACTCAGAATGGATTACAGACATAAATGTAAGACCCCAAATGATAAAAACTGTTAGAGGAAATTATATGGGAAGTGCTTCAAGACATTGGTTGGAGAAAAGGTTTATGAATAAGACCTCAAAAGCATAGGCAACAAGAACAAAAATAAACAAATGAGATTATATCAAACTAAAAAGCTTCTGTGCAGCAAAGGAAACAACCAAAAGAGTAAAAAGACAACCTAGAGAATGGAAGAAAATATCTGCAAACTACTCATCTGACAAAAGATTAATATTCAGAATATACAAGGAACTCAATCATCTCAACAGCAAAAAAAGTCTTATTTTTAAAATGAGAATCTGCTCCGAATAGATATTTATCAAAAGAAAGACATGCAAATGGCCAATAAATATATGAAGAAATGCTCAGCATCACTAATCATCAAGGAAAGGCAGATCAAAAACCACTAGGAGTTATCAACTCTCCCCAGTTAGAATGGCTATTATCAAAAAAACAAAAACAAAAACAAAAACAAAAAACAAAACAAATGCTGGTGAGAATGTAGTAAAGGGGAATTCTTATGTTGGTGTGAATGTAAACTAGATGGAGAACAGTATGGGTGTGCCTCAAAAAAACTACAAATAGAACTACCAAACGATCCAGCAATCCCACTACTAGGCATTTGTCCACAAAAAAGGGAAATCATATTGAAGCTACATTTATATCCACATGTTTATTACAGCTGTATCCACAATAGCCAAGATATGGAATCAACCTAAGTATCCAACAACAGATGAGTGGATAAAGTGGATATGGAATACTATTCAGTGGAATACTATTCAGCCATAAAGAAATGAAATCCTGTTATTTTCAGCAACATAGATGGAACCAGAGGACATATGTTAAGTGATTTAAACTAGGAAAAGAAAATAAAACACTGCATGTTCTCACTCGTTTTGATTTCACAGAAGTAAAAAGTAGACAGAGGATACCAAAGACTGGGAATAGAAGGGTAAAGGGAGGAATAAGGGGACTTTTGTTAAAGGAAACAAAAGTACAGCTAAATAGGAAGAATAAGGTCTTGTGTTCTATACCACTGTTGGATAACTGTATTGAACAACACTATATTATATAGTTTCAAGTAGCTAGAGGGGAGATACTGAATGTTTTCAACACAAATAAGTGATAAATGTTTGAGATGATGAATATTCTAGTTACCCTTAGCTATATACTATATGAATTGAAACATCACTATGTACTCTATTAATACGTACAAATATTATTTGCTAATTTGAAAAAGTTGTTTAATTCAGAAAAAAAAACTTTGCAGAATATGAGCCATCACAGTTCATTACCTTAATTCTGTTAGATAAAAGGCTTTCCTCATGGTACTAAAATTGTTTGCTACGTTGATGTGTTGCAATAGTTGTGAGTTTTATTTTCAGGTGTAACTACTATGTGGGGCATTTTAAACATATATGTGAACTTGGACTTTTCCTTGAAGAGACTAAGTATAATTAAATGGTCTGTCCATGAAAATTTGTTAAAGCCTTACAACACAGGTTCATGAAAATCTAAGAACTCTAAATTATGTATTTGACAACTCAGAAGAAAAACACAAACACAAACGAAATGTAAGAACTTGATTTTAAAAGTTGATAAAACTCAAATACAAAATTTTAGCTGTAATTTAGAAAGATACTTTGGGACATTTCAGTAACACAAGTGATAAATTACGGACTCTTGATGTAGATACTTTGGTCATATTTAAGTTTATTTTGTTAAAGCATTGAGATAAAATTAGGATTAAAAATTAATGGAATATGAAACCAAAGTGTTAAATATGAGTAATAAAATAAAGAGAAATTATTCTGGGCAATGAGAAATAAATGGTAAAAGTGAAATATTTCAATCATAACAAAAATGGAATTCATTAAGAAGAGGAGACTAATCATTTCACAATGTATACATACATAAAAACATCATCTTGTGCACCTTAAATATATGTAATTTTGTCAATTACAGCTCAATAAAGCTGAAAACAATAAAATTGCAAATGAAAGGAATTTATGAGCTTTGAAGTTATTTAATAATTGGTTAAATGAATTATATAAACTTTTTGAAATATATTCAAATTTCTTTCTCATTTGATCTCAAACTGTTTTGATAAAGATGACATAAAACTCAATACATAATTGCAATGAGTAGATTGGTAACTGAATGCCTTCAATTGTAAGACTATGTAAGATTAGTAATTGTGTAAGAAAGCTTGGAATGTGATGAAATGCCTATGTAAAAAATATTTGAGAGAGCCTTCTGAAATTTGACAAAAATACTATGTATATACACACATACACATAGCCACACAGATATAAATATATATACACATACATACATGTATATTGGTTATATACTTTTATATAGCCAATTACATATAGTCAGAGTTTAAACTGTGAAAAGGTATAAAGTTTCTAAACTATCACTAATAAAAATAAATACTAATGAATCACACTATAGAAAATACTAAATGATCTTTCTATCTCTCTTTAGAAAATATTACAAACTATTCTTATATGAAGAGACCATTAAGGAGTACACAGCCATAAATTGTAAGAAAAAAAAGTATGAAGAGGTGTGCCTGGCAGTTAATTAATAAAATATATATAATTGAAGAACTCAAATGTTATAATTATTCATTCCTACCCAATCTTCTACAAACCAAACAAAAATCATAAACACAAGCAAATTGTTACTACCACGAGTTTGTTACATATATGATTATGTCCCTATGTTCTGTTTTCCAGTGAGAATTTCTTGCAACATAAAGAAAAATTAAGTAAATTGGCATAAAGGCTAGCAGCAAATTAGCCAGTAGTTTGTTGCTTGGTATTTCTTTTCTCCTGGTCTTCTACAAATGGGTAAGCAAGTATACTCCATATATTTATGGTCAAGGGGGGAGGAAGATACCAACCATTTTACTAAGTATTAGCTCAAACATCTTCTATAGGACAAATAAATGCTGAAATTTAATGAAGATTCTAATCTGTGCCAAAGCAATACAGAGTTTGTACCTTTGTCTGAGAATTAGGCATTTGTTTATCTCATCTATTGCCTTATATAACAAGTTGCCCTGGTGGCTAAGCCTTTAGAAAAAAAAAAAAATCCTATATAGATGCCTCTTCAACTTTTAATTCTACTCCTGACTGCGTTTAATTTCTTATCATGTAGTTGATTCCTTATTTAAGTCCTCTTATCGCACCAGGACAACATACCTCCCCACGGAAAATTGGAATACAAGTGTTTATCCCTTCTGGGTTATTACAAACTTTTGCACCTCAAGTTTCAGGTGGTTGCCACTAGAGTCTTCACTACTCTGGTTCCCTCTGCCCCTTAAAAAGGGAAAGAATTAGTTCTATTCCTTTTGGAAATGGAGAAATAGATGTTTTTGTTCATTTACCAGTGCTGCAGCCAGGTTACCTCTTAAAATACCTGATGACTATTACAACTTCACATAATAAATGTGTGATTATTTTTTTCTCCAAAGATCATCCACTCCATTGTACTTGAGACAAATGGAAGAAACAATCTTCTATCTCTTAACATGACTCTTACATGTTATTTATAAAATAATTCTATTATGCTGAACATACCCATCTTCTGGCCCAGTATCAACCCAAATAAATTGAGAGAACCTCTTCTTGAAACTTGCATATATGAAGAACCATCCTTACATTGTTTCTCAATGCAAGCCTTTGATTTCTCCCCCAACAGCAAGCACATGTGTTTTACTTTACCTAGCTTCAAGTCTCTCCTCTCTAACATCAACTACACCCTTGTAGGTCAAACTTTATATTCTGCCTTTCCTTCTCTTTTGGCTTCCTCCCATCAATACTTAAATATATTTAAGTCTCTCTCATCTAAGAAAAAAAAACCCACTAAAATGCCATTGATCCATATGAAACTCCAACCATGTGTTGTGTCTTTCCTGTCTTTTATAGCACAGCCTTTAGAAGAGTTTTCTTTGTACTCTGCAGTCACTTTACATGCATTCATCAATTCATCACTCTCTGGTTGTTGAATCTGTTATATAATATAAGCCATTTTTACCAGAGTAATAGTGAGTAAATCCACTGATCCTTTCTCAGTCTTTTCTGCAGCATTTGGTGCTGTCTAAATGCTCTCTTCCTCTAGGTCTCTGAGTCTGTGTCCTCTTGATTGTCGTCTTACCTTTGGCTGTAATTATGTTTCCTTCACAGGCACCTATACTTCCTCTAATTAAAACACTAGTGTTTCTTGAAGTTTGATCCTAAGCTAGTTCCATAGACAAATATTTTATCTCAGAAATTCATTTGCCATCTCCACAGTGCTCTCATTTTTTCCTTATTCCGTAAGTTTCTTCAGTTTCAGACTAGAAATTCTTACTGAACATTTACGCTTACAAGTTTACAGCCACCTCAAGCTTACCAAATCTCAAACTAAACTCATAATTCATTCATGACTGTATCTTCTCATGTCCCCTGTCTCAGTGGGTATCACCGTTGTCTTCCCATTTACCTATACCAGAACCCCGGGCATAATACAGAATTCATTTATCTCCTTCTCCATATTTAACCAATGACTAAAACCTATCAATTCTCCATCCAAGATATCTTACAAATCTGTTCATTGTTCTTAATATTCATTATTATTACTTTATAGATATTGTAATCTCCTAACTAGAAAATAGTAGTATAAATATTAATTCATTTTCTTGCCTCATTTGGCCCTTCCGATACCTAATGCTGCCCCAAAGATCTTCCATAAATATGAACTTGTATCTGTTACTCACCAGCCGAAAAGCTTTCCACAACCCCTTCTTGTGATAAGGAAAAGTCCAAACACTTCAACCTACTTACAAGCAGTTTCTGTGGATATGTATGTACTTCTTTAAGTGATTTAGGGTTACCATCCCAAGCATTTTCATTATATCCTATAATCTCCCTGTAAAGGTACATATATTGTTTCCCTATACTATAAATAACAAACAACACGAATACATTACTTATGCATTCGTTGTTCACCATTGTGTCCCAAATGCTAGGCACAGTACATGGTATATAAATATTATGTTTATATAATATATGAATGAATGAATGAATATATGCATTAAAAATGACTTAGTAAAACATTTTTAAAACTTCCATGTTCTTCAGCATGCCTTTCTTTCTAGCTTTATCACCTCCACATAGCCCAGTATGGTATATTACACAACACTTGCAATCAGGGTTTCCAAATGGATTATCTTTTCTGCCACCTCTGTGTCTTTGCACACTTGCCCTTCTCGGAGTGCTCCCATATAGCTTCTTCACATGGACTACTCAGCTGAAACTTCAACTCTTCTAAAAACTAGTTTTTCCAAAAATTCACTGACATGTCATCCACTTGACTTCTGACCCCTGTTGGGCCATTTCTGTGTTAAATCACTTTTCACTACTACTACACAAACAGGATTTTTCTTTTCAAAGCTAGTGATGATATTTTGGTATAATATTTACCAAATATCTAGCAGAGAAACTAACAAATAAGGACAAATCACTGTTTACTGAATAAAAGAGGGAAGGGGCAATCCTAATGACTCATGATGTTTTAGAGGCCTGATGGGTTAAAAAATTTTAGGCATGATCCTAGATGTCTGAAAGTCAATTCTCAGGAGAATTTAAATCAAATAACAATTACATACACATTAACTTCCTTTACATTTCATATTCACTAAGGGTAAATTTTGTTGAACCATTTCTTCATAGTCAACAAAAAGGAACTGTTTATATTTTAGATCTGAGCAGTAAATCAGAACCTCTAAGAAATCTTACTTGATTTGAGTAAACCAAATTAGCTGTACTACCTTTATTCCATGAATAGAATTTCTGCCACCAACTATATTTACATCAGATGAAATGAAAGGTGAGGGTTTCATTTATTCAACTACTCACCTGTTCCTCAGCAAGAACTTAATATCAGCCCAATTTTTTGGAAAAAAAATTGATTTAATTTTAAAGTATTTCAATATTTCCAGTTTTCAAATAATATTTTAATAATATTTGATGCCCTAAAAGCTAAAACAAAATGTATACAATAACATACACATGAAATAGGATATTCTTTAGATTTCTCTGAATCTAAAAACTAATTAATGAAGGTTTTACTAGTCAGAAAATAATTATTACTTGAGTTCTTAAAAAATAGAAGAAAAACAAAGTTGCAACAACAGTTTTTTTTTCTTACACACAAGGGCAATTGTTATTCATTGCTTTCTTGACGCAGTTGATGCATCTTTGGCATGATTAATTTTTCTTAACAGCTATGTCATGTTTTGAATTTACTACATAACCAAGTTTTAAGCTTATAATGTTCCAAAGTTGAAAAGAGAACACAACTTATGAAGTGTTTGTAATACCTCTATGTACATGTTTGAAAGTCATTAAGTAGTTGTTACTCTCTCTTCCACAGCATCAATTACTCCACTCTAAATTTACTTACTCCACTCAATATAATGAGCCCCCAGAGCACGTTTCATTTCAGGGGAAAGCACACATTCTTCACTTGTGGTCAGTGGGATGTGGTTAATTTGAAACCACTTAAACTATTATATCTGTCAAGCACAGTTATTTTATTTTCAATTCACATCAGTGTTTTAGTATGCATGTCAGTTACTAGGTCAAACTGACAGATTAATTTAGGAGCGTTTTGTTGCAATGCTCTTCATCACTGTCATTGTATGTAGGTCACTACTGAAAATTAATACCTGCCCATTAAAACTGATTGCCAAAGATATCACCTTTAATGTAAACAATGATGTATAGATAAGAAAATGGTGCTAAATTAGATATTATGGTTCACAGCTCCTATAGTATGGGTCATTCAGTTATGGAAAATATGTCAGGAAGATTAAACTTTGAAAGCAACAAGATACTGAAAAAAGTCTTCGGAGTGCTGTAATAGTCCTGGAAATAGTCTCGTGAGGCTTTTGATATTATTTTAGTCTGTTACTCCTTATTATAGGCAGGATTTCAAATGGTGTGTGTGTGTGTGTGTATGTATGCATGCGTGTGTATCACACACACAAGCACATGCGCAGGGAGAGAAAGACAGAGAAGAGAAAGAGAGAGAGAGTTGATCCACTTTAAGGCATAACTATGCCTTAAATGTGAATATTGCATTGGAAAAAGGTCTATATTAGATTTGTGAAAAAGAAAACAAAAAATAGAGACACTGAGAAACTGGCTGGGTCTATCTCAATAATAAATAGCCATGAATTAATAAAACGTAATAGAATTTAAATGAGCATTTGGAAAATATACTGCCACAATAGCATATATGCTGTATTAGTAAACAGAATTTTTACCACATGTAGCCACGCTTTCATCATTTTATAATACTGCCAACAATACTGAGCATTTGATAGTGAATAGGTCTACAATTTTCTTGGAAGTTGTATAAATAAGGCAAACGTTTGATTAATATTATGTTAGTAGCAAAGATACAAAATTCAAAACAACAACCATAAAAACTTATCAGACACTAAAAAAATTCATTTCCTCACAAAAGAAGAACTATATACTCTGGAAGTAGTGCTTTGAAGTTATACCACTTTTATTAAAGTGGCAGTGCAGCAGGAAATAGAGCATCACCTTTAATCACAGGCACTTAGAGCTGAAACCTTCAAACATCTGTGCAAAACTGGAAACTACACAAAAATAACTTGGCATAGCCCAAGAAGACCCAGAAATGTAGTATAGAAGCAATGCACATGAAACCTTTTGGCCATGGCAGAAACATCAAAAGATGTTACTTTGAAAGACTATGCAACACTGCATCAAGGATGAGAGTGCAATGAAGTATTCCTGGTAGAAATTAGTTAAATCTTTGTTATCTGGGAAGTGTGGATCAGTACTCTCTATATCACTTTCCTGATAATTCAGAAATATTCTGCTTCTGACCTGCAGGCTTTGATTCCTTACAATATGTGTATCTTTTAAGCACACTAATCCAGTAAGTAAATCATCAGCTATAATGCAACAAAAGTGTAGTTTTAAATTAAACCAATTAACAAAAAAACCTGACCCTTCTCATTAAATTCTGAAATTTGTATGTTCTAGCTGTGTGTTCTTTGAAGAATGTGTTTTTAATATTCTGAATTAATCTGTTTGGCTAAATATTGAGAAGAGCAAATCTAACTTTGTTTTTTTAATTTATTTCTAGTTCATTTAACATTGCTGATTAAGTACTAGTGGCTAGTTCAAAAGTATACACTTGTGGAACATAAAAGAATTAAAAAATAAACATCATTCAAACTATCTTAATCCTACAGTAAATAACTGAGTTTATAGGCTAAAAACAGTTAACTAAAAAATTCTTAATTTTTGAAGTCAACACAGTTATACTTGAGAGCCCCTGACATAAATTTCTATTCACATTTGTTTCTTCGGAAAATAATTTAGTAGGATGATAATGGGTACACTGTTACTAAAGGGGTTTCATCGTTAAATTTGAGAACAGAATTAAAACTGTTAAACTGCTTTTTGTGTTTGGTATGGATTTTACTGTGCTATTATGCATATATTATGCATATGCATATGTGCTAACATAATAAGACATTTTTGTAGATCTCAGAAAAATCATACTTTGGGACAATATACTTAACATTTATCTCTAGTAATGTTAGTAAATATGAGGATTAACTCAAGTTAATTTACTGAGTTACCTCTAACCCAATGGTTCTCAATGTTATTCATGAGAATCTTCTGTGAGGCTTTATTAAAAATGCCTGGAATACGTCCAGATCTATTGAAGAGAAGCAATGGGGTAAGGTCTTTAAATGTATAATTTTAGTGAGTTCGATGAAGGATGCTCAAGTTATCTCCTGTTTAAGAAACACTGCTCTGAATATTGTTGTTACTTTTCTCTCCAAGATTCATCTCCATTTATATCTCTATATCTACCTGATCATGTTGTTTACATGTTGTAACTCTAGTCTTCCCTTACAAGCCAGATTAAGATGGCAATATTCAAGAAAGTCTTGAATAAAAGCTTATAATAAATAACAGAAAATTTGTAAAATTAGATGCTCCAGCAGAGTTTATATCAATCCATAAAAGTTGAAGCTATAATAAGGGCATTAAATACAAAATAATAATAACATGAAAATAAAATGTAGTTCTCTAACAAATCAAACACCTTCCTCTTTCAAAATCCAACTTAAGACTTCCAGTTTTCAGTTCTGCATGTAAATATCCTGGAAGTTGCCACTCCATTCTAACAACTAGTGAAAAGTTGAATAGATTGAAAAAATCAAGAACTCTTCTTGAATTCATAAAAGAGGTAAGGACACAGGGCAAACTTCTACATCTAAAATGAGGAGAAAGACAGGTGACTACAGGGAGTCATAGCTTACCAAAGCAGAAACTCATGAGTGGAAATCATTTCAGGAGCCAGTTCTAGATTAGGAAAACTTGAACTGTAATAGATGAGTTGCTGGAGGCTCGGTGTGGAGAGTAGGAGAATTAAAAACTCCATGAAAACTCAGTTATCGTGGGGCTCCCTACACATTTGTGAGTTTTACCTACAGAAGCTCAAGCAGGTTTTCATAGTAAATAGAGAAAAATTCCCTTGTACTTTCAGCAGTAGAAGGGGCAAAGGAACTATTTTGAAATATGTCAGAGCACCCATCTTCTTAACAAGACTTGCCCTCAGGAGAAAATATTTAACCAGGGCCTAATCTCCTGGTGTTTTATCAGAGCCTAACAGACTCAGAGGAAGGGAGAATATGCAACTCCAGCCAGTTTTAGACATCCTGTCTCACCTAAGGGAGGTGGGAGAGACTAGAAAATACTTGTGAATTTCACAGTCCAGCAGCTATGATTAGATCTCAATAAAAGACTGAAACTCAATCATAGGTTCAGCAAGTACTTTCCCTCCCCTACCAAACACTTTAGCACCATATTACTAAAGGTCTATTTATAGCAGTTCTTTTTGCCTGGTATATCATATACAGCTACCAAGTAAAAATCACAAGGCATACTAAGAAACAAAAAACACAATTTGAAGAGAGAGAACCAGTCTTGGCAGGGATGTTGAAATGATCAAACCAGTATTTAAAACAACTATAATTAATATGTTAAGAGGTCTAATACACGGCACAGACAGCATGCAAGAACAGATGGTCAATGTAAGCAGAGAAATGAAAATTCGAGGAAAGAACCAAAACAAATGCCACAGATCAAAAACACTAATGGAAATGAAGAATGCCTTTGATGGGCTCATTATTTCTGTGAACATGGTTGAGGGAAGAATTTCTGAGCTTGAGGATATATCAATAGAAACCTCCAAATGGAAAAACAAAGAGAACAAAGATGGGGAATAGAACAAAATATCCAAAGACTATGAAAAACTACAAAAGGTGCAACATATGAATAATGAGAATATCAGAAGGAGAAAAAAAGAGCAAGGAACAGAAACCATATTTAAAATACCGATTACAAAATGTCTTCCAAGGTAATGTCAGATTACAGCTCTTGAAGGCTCAGAGGATGTCAAGCAAAGTAAATGCAAAAACCACAAAATGAAACAAAAACCTACACACAAGCATATCATTTTCAAACTACAGATAGAAAATAAAGAAAAACCTTGAAAGAAGCCAGAGGATAAAAGACCTTATCTATGGAAGGTTGAAGATGAGAATCATATCTGACTTCTCCTCAGAAACTATGCAGGCAAGAAGACAATGGAATGAAATAGTTAAAGTGTTGACACAGACACAAATATCAATCTAGAATGCTCTACTGTGAAATTATCCTTCAAAGGCAAAAGATAAATAATGATGTCTCACATGAACGAGGTTTGAGGAAATTTGTTGCTAGTAGACTGGTCTTAGAAGACTTGTTAAAACAAGTTCTTTAGAGACAAGGAAAATGAGACAGATCAGAAACTAAGATTTACAAAAAGAAAGAAACACTGAAGAAGGGATAAATGAAAGTAAAATAAAAACTTTTCTTTTTCTTATTCTTTGTTGATCTAACAGATAGTTTCTTTAAAATTATAATAGCAGTAATGTATTTGATATGCACACATTTATATCTTCTCTGTGTATATATATTTACATATGTTATATATAATAAAATAAATGATGGAAATTATAAGAGGAATACATGGGGAAATTAAGATTATTTTGTTATTATATAGTACTCACACAACCTGTGAAGTTATATGGTGTTATCTGAAAGTGAATTTAGATTAGTTGTAAATGTGTATTGTGAAATCTAGGGAAGTCATTTTCTAATTAAAACAGGAAGTATAACTGATATGCTAAGAAAGGAGAGAAAATAGAATACTAAATGCTCACTTAAACCAACAAAGTGCTCACACCCATAATCCCAATACTTTGGGAGACTGAGGCAAGAGGATTGCTTGAGACCTTGAGTTTGAAAACAGCCTGATCAACATAATGAGACCCCATCTCTACAAAAAAAAAAAAAAAAGAAAAATAGCTTGACATGGTGATATGTCTGAAAACACACATACACATACACACACATGCACACACACACGACAGAAGAAGAATGGAAGGCAAAAATAGGAACGAAGAACAAGAGCAACCAATAGAAAACAGTAAGAAATATGATAGATATTAGTCCAACCATGTCAATAATCACTTTGAATGTCAACAGTCTAAATGCACCAATTAAAAGACAGATACCGTTAAGTGAATGAAAAGCAAGACCCAACTATAAGTTGCCTGTAACATAAACCCACTTTAAGTATACAGACATACTTAGTTTAAAAGCAAATACATTAAGAAAAATATACCATACTAATACTAATCAAAAGAAAGTAGAATTACTATATTAATTTCAAACAGAGCAGACTTCACAGCAAGAAAAGTTATCAGAGATAAAGAAGGGCATTACATAATAATAAAGAAGTTGATGTCCAAGAATACATAACAATATTTAACATGTATGCTCCTAACAACAGAGCATCAAACTATCTGAGAGAAAAACTGATAGAACTGTATGGGAAAGATAAATCTACTATTACAGTCAAAGAGTTCAACACTCATTTATCAGAAATGGACAGATACAGCAGGCAGAAAATTTAAAAGGGTATAGTTGAACTCAACAACACCATCAATCAACTGGATATTATTGACATTAATAAGCTACTCAACTCAATAGCAACAGAATGAACATTTTCTTCAAGCTTACATGGAATGTTCATCAAGACAGACCATATTTTGGGCAGTAAAACACATCATAGCATATTTAAAAGGATAGAAATAACACAATGTCTGGTCTCAGACCACAATAGAATTACATTAGAAATCAATAACAGAAAGATAACTGGAAAGTTTCAAAAGTTGTAGAGACTAAGTTATATACTTCTAAGTAACACATGAATCAAATGGGAAATTTCAAAAATAACTTTTAAATATTTTGAACTAAATGAAAATGAAAACAACTTATCAACTTTTGGGGATGGAGCAAAACCAGTGCTAAGAGAGAAAATTATAGCATTGAAAGAATATATTAAAAAAAAAAACAAAGATCTAAACATCAGTAATCTAAGTTTCAACCTCAGGAAGCTAGAGAGAAAAAGAGCAAATTGAAACCAAAATAAGCACAAGGAAAAAAAGAATTAGATCAGAAGTCAATAAATTTGAAATCAGAAAATCAGTGGGGAAAAATTAACAAAACCAAAAGTTCATTCTTTGAAAAGAACTATATAATTAATTAAACTTTAGCCAGGCTAACTAAAAACAAAGAGAGAGAACACAATTATTAAAATCAGTAATGAAAGAGGGGCAACATTATAGATCCCATGGACACTAAACAGATAATCAAGAAATACTATGAATAAGTCTGTGTCTACAAATTTGATCACCTAGATGAAATAGACCAAATCTTGAAAGACACAATTTGCCCAAAACTCACATAAGAAAAAATAGCCAATCTGAATAAAATTATATCTATTAAAGAATTTGAATCAATAATTCTTAAAGTTTCAAAACAGAAAGCACCAGACTTAGATGGGTTCACTTGTAAATTCTACCAAACATTTAAGGAAGAAATTTACCAATTCTTGGTTGTCTCTTTCAGAATGTAAGAGTAGAGGGAAGACTGGGTGCTGTGGCTCAACTTGTAATACCAGAACTTTGGGAGGCTGAGGAGGGCAGATCACTTGATATCAGGAGTTTGAGACCAGCCTGGCTAACATGGTGGAACCCCATCTTTACTAAAAATATAAAAATTAGCTGGGCAGGATGATTCACACCTGTGGGAGGGGAGTGATGGGTGGAGGTTGCAGTGAGCTAAGATTGTGCCACTGCACTCCGGCCTGGGCAACAGAGCAAGAATCTGTTTCAAGAGAAAGACACACACACACACACACACACACACACACACAGAGAGAGAGAGAGAGAGAGAGAGAGAGAGAGAATTCTTTCTAACTTTCTCATTCTGTAGGGCTAGCATTACCTTAATACCAAAAAAAAAAAAAAAAAAGTCAAAGATTTATAAGAAAATCACAGACCAACATCTCTCATGGACAAAGATGCAAAAATCCTCAACAAAATATTAGCAAATCAAATCCAACAATGTGATAAAGGAATTATGCACTATCACAAAGAAGGATTTATACCAGTTATGCAGGGCTGGTCCAGCATTTGAAATCAGTTAATGTAATCCATCACATCAACAGACTAAAGAGGAAAAAATGCATAATTGTATCAATAGATGCAGAAGATGCATTTGACAAAATCCAACATCCATTCATGATTTAAAAAAACTCTTAATAAACTATTTCTAATTTAAATTATTATTTTTAAAATATGTTTATTTTAACTTTCCTGAAAAAATACATTTCTGTTTTCATTCCTTTTAAGCTGTGACCATTCACAAAGTCAACAGAAAAGCCTATTCTAGTTTATCGGTTTATTTATAGTTGAAGACTGTAGACTACAATTATGGCAACTATACTTTGAAAAAGACAATTATTTTCACTGGTAGTAGAAAAATCTGTTTTGATTATACCTTTTGTCAACTGGTTAATCATATTTTAAGAATGTACCAATTCACTGATAATAAGTCTTTGCTTGTGGTACATGGAGGATGCTCAAATAGGTGTTGTAATTTCATGGTCATGAGACTTAAATAAACAATATGCAAAAATATTACGTGTATTTGCTGTAAAAATGAAACCTAACTATCAAAGTACTTAAATCATAAAATGATATGCTTCCGTGGCTGCTTTCCTCTCTGACACTTGGCATGTAAACTTGTTGTTTCTTCCAAAATATTTGATTAGAGCAAAACAGCATTTACTTAATTAGAACCAGTCATGTCAATACAACCCTTAAAAAATGCTAGAATATTGTTCTCGTGAATACTGAATCAAAATGGAACAAAATGCAAATACTTCCAGAAAGTTAATATCAAAATAATGTCCTTCATAGTATTCATTATAACATATTTTACTTGTTCAATTAAATTTCCATTATCTTAAATATTAAAAACTGCCTTAGTCTGATTTCCAGAATCTGTACGGAATTTAAATCAAAAATCAAAAAACAACCCCGTTTAAAAATAGACAAAGGACGTGACCTCTCAAAAGAATACATAAAAGCAGCCAACAAACATGTTTTTAAAAATACTCAGCTTCACTAAGAATCAGAGAAATGCAAATTAAAACCACAATGAAATACCATCTCGCACCAGTCAGAATGGTTATTATTAAAAAGTCAAAAATAGCAGATGCTGGTTAGGCTCCAGATAAAAGGGAATGCTTATACACTGTTGGTGGGAATGTAAATTAGTTCAGCCACTGTGGAAACAGTTTGGAGATTTCTCAGAGAATTTATTTTATTTTATTTTATTTTATTTTATTTTTTTATTATACTTTAAGTTCTAGGGTACATGTGCACAACACGCAGGTTTGTTACATATGTATACATGTGCCATGTTCTCAGAGAATTTAAAACAGACCTACCATTTGACCCAGAAATGCTACCATTGGATATATACTCAAAGAAAAATAAATTATTATCCAAAAAAAAGACACATGCAATCATATGTTCATCACGACACTATTCACTATAGCAAAGACATGGAATCAATCTAGGTACCCATCGATGGTGGGTTAGATAAAGAAAACATGGTACATATGCACTGTGGAACACTACACAGCCATAAAGAATGAAATTTTATTTTTTGCAACAACATGGATGGAGCTGGAGGTCATAATACTAAGTGAACTAATGAAGGAGCAGAAAACCAAATAACTACATGTTTTTATGTTTATGTGGGAGCTAAATATTGCGCACACATGGACATGAACCTGGAAACAATAGACAGTGTGGGCTACTAGAGGAGGGAGAAAGGGAGTAGGGCATTGGTTGAAAACCTATCTATTGGTTACTATGTTCACTACCTGGTTGTAATATACCCACGTAACAAAACTGTGCATATATCTCCTTATCTAAAACAAAAGTTTAAAAAAAAATGTCTTTGGGAAAAGCCTTCAAGACCAGTTTACAAATCACTTGAGAAACGCAGCTTTGATATTAAGATAACAGTAGCCACCTTTAATGTTTATCGTATATTATGGAAATTGGCAATAAATGTAGCTATCTTGGTAAAATAAACTTTAAGTTGAAAAATATTAGAGGAAAGACCTAAAAAGAAGGGATAATATGAACTTGTCTAAGGCTAAGTACCCTTACTGATTGACTTGTTTGGGATTTTTTTTTAAATATATTTTCAAATATCTTTTTAGCTGAATTTTTCATTGAATTTTAGTTTTATAATATATATTTTGAACTCAAGAGTAATTACACTTTTATCCATCTTTAATACAATATTTCCTTTCTCTAAGAAGTAGAACAATTTCAGAATAATAACTTTCAGTGAAATCAATCAGTTGATAAAAATGGCAGGTTCACACCTCTGGTAGGAGTACAGTGTTGATGAAGACAAGTTCACAGTTTTGATCCCTAAGTGGGCCAATTTACATTGCTACAGGCAGTCCCTCAGACCCAGGCCTGACATCCTGAAAATGGGAGCCATCAGTCATAAGGAAAAAGTATAGGTGAAGTAGAGCTAACATCCCTACTGTGGGAGAGCAATTCCAAATACAAACCAGCTAAAGGTTATGCCATGGAATTTTTCTTTTTCTTTTCTTTTCTTTTTTTTTTTTTTTTTTTTTTTTTTTACATTTCCTTTCTCTAATTTTATTTTATTTTATTATTTTTTTCTTTGTTACTTTTCTTTTTTTATTATTATTATACTTTAAGTTTTAGGGTACATCTGCACAACGTGCACTTTTGTTACATATGTATACTTGTGCCATGTTGGTGTGCTGCATCCATCAGCTCATCAGCACCCATCAACTCGTCATTTACATCAGCTATAACTCCAAATGCCATCCCTCCCCCCTCCCCCTTCCCATAATAGGCCCTGGTGTGTGATATTCCCCTTCCCGAGTCCAAGTGATCTCATTGTTCAATTCCCACCTATGAGTGAGAACATGCGGTGTTTGGTTTTCTGTTCTTGCGATAGTTTGCTGAGAATGATGGTTTCCAGCTGCATCCATGTCCCTACAAAGGACACAAACTCATCCTTTGTTATGGCTGTATAGTATTCCATGGTGTATATGTGCCACCTTTTCTTAATCCAGTCTGTCACTGACGGACATTTGGGTTGATTCCAAGTCTTTGTTATTGTGAATAGTGCCGCAATAAACATACATGTGCATGTGTCTTTATAACAGCATGATTTATAATCCTTGGGGCATATACCCAGTAGTGGGATGGCTGGGTCATATGGTACATCTAGTTCTAGATCCCTGAGGAATCGCCATACTGTTTTCCACAATGGTTGAACTAGTTTATAGTCCCACCAACAGTGTAAAAGTGTTCCTATTTCTCCACATCCTCTCCAGCACCTGTTGTTTCCTGACTTCTCAATGATTGCCATTCTAACTGGTGTGAGATGGTATCTCATTGTGGTTTTGATTTGCATTTCTCTGATGGCCAGTGATGATGAGCATTTTTTCATGTGTCTGTGGCTGTATGAATGTCTTCTTTTGAGAAATGTCTGTTCATATCCTTTGCCCACTTTTTGATGGGGTTGTTTGTTTTTTTCTTGTAAATTTGTTTGAGTTCTTTGTAGATTCTGGATATTAGCCCTTTGTCAGATGAGTAGATTGCAAACATTTTCTCCCATTCTGTAGGTTGCCTATTCACTCTGATGGTAGCTTCTTTTGCTGTGCAGAAGCTCTTTAGTTTAATTAGATCTCATTTGTCAATTTTGGCTTTTGGTGCTGTTGTTTTTGATGTTTTAGACGTGAAGTCCTTACCCACGCCTATGTCCTGAATGATATTCCCTAGGTTTTCTTCTAGAGTTTTTATGGTATTAGGTCTAACATTTGAGTCTCTAATCCATCTTGAATTAATTTTTGTATAAGGAGTAAGGAAAGGATCCAGTTTCAGCTTTCTACTTATGGCTAGCCAATTTTCCCAGCACCATTTATTAAATAGGGAATCATTTCCCCATTTCTTGTTTTTGTCAGGTTTGTCAAAGATCAGATGGCTGTAGACGTGTGGTATTATTTCTGAGAACTCTGTTCTGTTCCATTGGTCTATATCTCTGTCTTGGTACCAGTACCATGCTCTTTTGGTTACTATAGCCTTGTAGTATAGTTTGAAGTCAGGTAGCGTGATCCCTCCAGCTTTGTTCTTTTGACTTAGGATTGTCTTGACAATGTGGGCTATTTTTGGTTCCATATGAACTTTAAAGCAGTTTTTTCCAATTCTGTGAAGAAACTCATTGGTAGCTTGATGGGGATGGCATTGAATCTATAAATCACCTTGGGCAGTATGGCCATTTTCACAATATTGATTCTTCCCATCCATGAGCATGGTATGTTCTTCCATTTGTTTGTGTCCTCTTTTATTTCACTGAGCAGTGGTTTGTAGTTCTCCTGGAAGAGGTCCTTTATATCCCTTGTAAGTTGGATTCCTAGGTATTTTATTCTATTTGAAGCAATTGTGAATGGAAGTTCATTCATGATTTGGCTCTCTGTTTGTCTGTTACTGGTGTATAAGAATGCTTGTGATATTTGCACATTAATTTTGTATCCTGAGACTTTGCTGAAGTTGCTTATCAGCTTAAGGAGATTTTGGGCTGAGATGATGGGGTTTTCCAAATATACAAACATGTCATCTGCAAACAGGGACAATTTGACTTCTTCTTTTCCCAACTGATGAATACTCTTGATTTCTTTCTCTTGCCTGATTGCTCTAGCCAGAACTTCCAACACTATGTTGAATAGGAGTGGTGACAGAGGGCATCCTTGTCTTTTGCCACTTTTCAAAGGGAATGCTTCCAGTTTTTTCCCATTCAGTATGATATTGGCTGTGGGTTTATCATAAATAGCTCTTATTATTTTGAGATACATTCCATCAATACCGAATTTATTGAGAGTTTTTAGCATGATGGGCTGTTGAATTTTGTCAAAGGCCTTTTCTGCATCTATTGAGATAATCATGTGGTTTTTGTCTTTGGTTCTGTTTATATGCTGGATTGCGTTTATTGATTTGCATGTGTTGAACCAGCCTTGCATCCCAGGGATGAAGCCCACTTGATCATGGTGGATAAGCTTTTTGATGTGCTGCTGGATTCGGTTTGCCAGTATTTTATTGAGGATTTTTGCATCAATGTTCAACAGGGATATTGGTCTAAAATTCTCTTTTTTTGTTGTATATCTGCCAGGCTTTGGTATCAGGATGATGTTGGCCTCATAAAATGAGTTAGGGAGGATTCTCTCTTTCTATTGATTGGAATAGTTTCAGAAGGAATGGTACCAGCTCCTCCCTGAACATCTAGTAGAATTGAGCTGTGAATCCTTCTGGTCCCGGACTTTTTTTGGTTAGTAGGCTATTAATTATTGCCTCAATTTCAGAGCCTGCTATTGGTCTATTCAGGGATTCAACTTCTTCCTGGTTTAGTCTTGGGAGAGTGTAAGAGTCCAGGAAATTATCCATTTCTTCTAGATTTTTCTAGTTTATTTGCATAGAAGTGTTTATGGTATTCTCTGATGGTAGTTTGTATTTCTGTGGGGTCAGTCGTGATATCCACTTTATCATTTTTTATTGCATCTATTTGATTCTTCTCTCTTTTCTTCTTTATTAATCTTGCTAGCAGTCTATCAATTTTGTTAATCTTTTCAAAAAACCAGCTCCTGGATTCAGTGATTTTTTGGAGGGTTTTTTGTGTCTCTATCTCCTTCAGTTCTGCTCTGATCTTAAATATTTCTTGCCTTCTGCTCACTTTTGAATGTGTTTGCTCTTGCTTCTCTAGTTCTTTTAATTGTGATGTTAGAGTGTCCATTTTAGATCTTTCCTGCTTTCTCTTGTGGGCATTTAGTGCTATAAATTTCCCTCTACACGCTGCTTTAAATGTGTCCCAGAGATTCTGGTATGTTGTATCTTTGTTCTCATTGGTTTCAAAGAACATCTTTATTTCTGCCTTCATTTCGTTATGGACCCAGTAGTCATTCAGGAGCAGGTAGTTCAGTTTCCATGTAGTTGAGCAGTTTTGATTGAGTTTCTTAGTTCTGAGTTCTAGTTTGATTGCACTGTGGTCTGAGAAACAATTTGTTATAATTTCTGTTTTTTTCATTTGCTGAGGAGTGCTTTACTTCCAATTATGTGGTCGATTTTGGAATAAATGTGATGTGATGCTGACAAGAATGTATATTCTGTTGATTTGGGGTGGAGAGTTCTGTAGATGTCTATTAGGTCTGCTTGGTGCAGAGTTGAGTTCAATTCCTGGATATCCTTGTTAACTTTCTGTCTCGTTGATCTGTCTAATGTTGACAGTGGGGTGTTGAAGTCTCCCATTATTATTGTGTGGGAGTCTAAGTCTCTTTGTAAGTCTCTAAGGACTTGCTTTATGAATCTTTGTGCCCCTGTATTGGGTGCATATATATTTAGGAGAGTTAGCTCTTCCTGTTGAATTGATCCCTTTACCATTATGTAATGGCCTTCTTTGTCTCTTTTGATCTTTGATGGTTTAAAGTCTGTTTTATCAGAGACTAGGATTGCAACCCCTGCTTTTTTTGTTCTCCATTTGCTTAGTAGATCTTCCACCATCCCTTTATTTTGAGCCTATGTGTGTCTTTGCATGTGAGATGGGCCTCCTGAATACAGCAAACTGATGGTTCTTGACTGTTTATCCAATTTGCCAATGGCATTTTTCTTGTAAATAAAAGAGGGAAATTGGCTGGGCTTGGTGGCTAAGCCTGTAATCCCAACACTTTGGGGGGCTGAGGCAGGAGGATTGCTTGAGTCTGCGAGGCCAAGGCTGCAGTGAATCCTGAATGTGCTACTGCACTCCAGCCTGAGCAACAGAGTAAGACTCTCTCAAAAAAAAAAAAAAAAAAAAAAAAAAAAAAAAAAAAAATTAAAGGGAACTTTATTCCAAATTTAGTCATTGGCCCTGGTCAGAATGTAAATCTGATCTCTAGAAATGTACTTTAAGATCAAGTATGACAACAATTACTGAACTAGTAATCAATTATTAGGTTGATGTGGGGAGACACCAAAATAGTGTATGAATTTATTTATAATATATTCTTTACCAACTTCCTATAAAGATTGGCTGCTGCTCAAAAAGAAAATGTAGCTAATAGCTAAGAAAGTATAGTAATAGATTGGATAGAACAAAAACCATCAAAGCATTGTGTGTCAAAGTTTTATTTCACTCATTAATGAGGGAACTAGCAAGATGACAAAGGTAGTTCCAAAGGTAGCTCCAAACAGCATTTGAGAAACAAACTTTTAGTCAGCAGGAAAAAAACATGAAATAAAGTGCCAAATTAGATACAAAGTTGGTAAGAAAAATATTACAGGAAAACAAAACCATCACACCTTACCCAGTTTTACAGAACTATAAAAAATGCCCTTAATCTGTTCTGTAAACAAAGCCATAGTCTGTTAGAGAATATTAGAAACATCTGGGAAGTTTTTAAAGCTGTCATTAAGTAGGTCTTACCTCTGATATTCTGATTTAGTTGGAAATAGGTGAGGTCTGAGTGGAAGACGGTTTAAAACCTCCGCCGGTGATTTTAAGATGCAAGCAAGTTTGAGAACCACTGCATTAGAGAGAGACACGGACTTTTACATGGGTTTTCAAAATTTGCCCTAGCATTTTGCTACTCAAAATGTGGCTCATGATTCAGGAGCATCGATATCACCCGAGACTGTTTAAAATTGAGTATCTGGGGCAGACACTGAATCAGATGCACTGAATCAGAATCGACAGCTTGAAAATATTTCCAGGTGATTCAGGAGCACATTAAACTTTGAGAGGCACTTCTGTAACGTGATATTGAAATGACTGCAATCATCTTTTTGCCTCATTTCCAAGTTTTAGGAAACTTTTCCTAGGATAACACCAACATGAAACTGCCACCATACTGAAACATTCAAAAATTTTAAAGTTGGTAAATATCACTAATAGGACCTCAGGTAGCACTTTAAAGATAGGCATGTTTGTGGTGAAGGGAGTCAGCTGTAAGCTGGAAAGTCCGAATTAAATCAGGCGATGGTCCCACTTCTAAGCATTCTCAGCTACCAGTGGAACCTGGGACAGTCGGACTAGAAATATTTAAGATAAATAGATACTTGCTTCAGGGAGCCTAAAGTTAAGATCATGTTTTATGTAGCCATCAATCACCTTTACTAAGGGCTGCTGGGGACTTGGGACAGGCAGGTTCCACAGGTGTCCATTGTTTGAATGGCTAATTAGGGAAAGGTAAAACATTTTCAATGAAAGTGTTTTACCCAGCATCCAACTGTTAAAATTTTGATGGTCAATGTGTAAATGTAGGCTTAGTTTTAACTCCATTCTGTAAAAGCCTGGAAGGAAATTCACTGCCTTTTGACTATTAAAATTAGGGGCATAGTAATCAGGCAACAGTACCTTCTGTATGATTATTGACACTCATATTCTCTTTTCTTTAGATAACTCAAGAAGAAAAACATTTTCCAGAGATTGTTCAACGACTCAAGGTACTTACGCATAATCAATAGGGAAATGGGTCAAGTAAAGGGGTCCTTCTAGTTGCCAATTATTGAATTTTTCTTAGTAAGAGGAATGTGACAAAAGAGAAAGCATGAACTTTCTGAGGAAATGTTCCCTTTGTATGGCAGAAGCTTCTCTGCTGTTGAAAATGGATGCATTATGCTAAGAATTCACACTACAAACATGTTTAATTCATTCATTTAATTCAAAAATGTTAAATTTATTGATGCTTGTTATAATGGTAGACACTCTGGTAGTTACTAGACATACAATATTAAGTGATACCATATAGTCACTGGTCTCATAGGGCTTACATTCCAATGAGATAGACAGACAGTAGACTAAGCAATAGCAACATGAACAATAAAAATTAATTAAAAGTTTATAAAAGTGCTGAGAAAGCAAAAAGAGCTTGTCATAGTAGAGAACACTGCAGCAGGGACTACTTCAGTAGGGTATTCAGAGCTTCTCCCATTCTAACTAAGACACTGTGCCCGAAAACATAGCAACCTGCCCCCCTCACAGCTCAACTGAGACCCAATATTTCCTCTGAGAAACATCATTTCCAACTCTTTAATATCGAAGCGACGTTTACCATTCTTTGGTCCAACCCCACCCTGGAGATATGTTTCTAATTTTACAGATGCTGATTTAGTATTATATCAGCAGATTTAGCATCACCCCTGGAGGACAGGTCCTATACCAGATTTTTTAGTCAGTCGGTTATAAACTCCACTCTGCTGATATGCAAATAATTTGAAGCCTGCTATTTCAGCATTTTAGTATATTCTCCCACCCACACCAATCACTTTATAGACGGTTTCTCAACAGTTGCACTATTGACATTCTGGGCCAGAAAAGTTTTTATGGAGGTGAGGGTTGTCCTGAGCCCTGCAGGATATTCAGCAGCACCCGTGACCTCTACCCACTCGATGCCAGTAGCACTGTCCCCTCCATGAGTTATGACAACCAAATATGTCTTGACATTGCCAAATGTCCCCTGGGTTAGGAGTCAAAATCTGCTCCCCCACCCCTATTGAGAACCACTGAATTAATACTTTTGCTACTCTGTTGCTAGGTAGAAATACTGATTTAATTAGAGATTTAAACTACTCAAGACAGGTTCTCTCTGAGTTTTCTATAGATCACAGAGTTTAAGGTCTAATGATAATACTGAAAAATCTTTTGTTACTTATTAAAACTAGAACCTCATTACAACAGCTAAATTTAAACATTGAAAAATTAAAATACATCAGAGTCTTGCATCAAGTGTTTAAATAAACACAGCTGAAGGTGTTTTAGGGGCCCTTCTCCAGGACACATGCTGGACACTGAGACAGGTAAGCATCTTGACCACTGGATTTTCCTCTGTTGCTGAAATCTCTGCCATTGCAACAAGAGAACACTCTGTGCAGCTAACCACCTGTCAGTGACGACGATTATTCTGCTATCCTTATTACATAATTTCCAGGTTTTCCACACTTTTGATTCCAAACAGATGAAGCTGGAAGAAAAAGAAAAAAGACAAGAAGGAAGTTGTAAGATGGATACAATTGAATGAAGCATAGACTGAGATTACTCCTGTTAGGGACGTAACTTCTCACATAGAGAAGTAGAGAAAGCTCCTTCCCATGTTTGCTTGAGTCAAGAGTTTATTAAATTAATTTGTATATAATGCTTAATTTAGTAATGAACAACCTTTTCACAAACTGTTCCAGTAGCACTTATCAATTTGTGACTTCTCCTTACTGCCGTAGTAAAATCTTCAAAAACTTACTCTTAGAATATTTTGACAAATTGTTAGATCACAGATTTACAGTAAAGAGTATAGTGAATATTTAAAATTATGAAATTCTCAGAGCAATTTTTAAAGAAAACAACTATTTTCTGTTTAAGAATAATTTGCCTGGGAGTATAAGGTAGTATAACCATTTTTCAGAACTGTTTGGCTATCTCTTACAAAGTTAGATTACATATACCTATGGTCAGATAAAATGAAAACATATGTCCAAAAAAGACTTGTACAAAAATATCCATGGCAGTCTTATTTGTAATAGCATAAAACTGGAAACAATTCAGATGTCCATCATCAGGAGAAGGATATGCTATCATTTTGTATACATAAAATGGAATACTTACCTCTCAATAAAAAGGAAAAACTACTGATGTATGCAGTGTGATGTAATCATATACACTGCAGAAATAATGCTAATAAAAAGTAAAATAAAGTCATTTATATAAAACTCTTGGCAGACAAAACTAATCTATGATGATTGAAGTCAAAAAATAATTACATGTAGATGAGAGTGGGAAATTAACTGCAATGGGACAGATGAGAATTTTGTGGGGTCATGAAAATATTTCATATCTTATTTTTAAAGAGTCGCATGAGTTTATATAATTGTCAAAACTCACAAGATTGAACAACTAAAAATTGCGCTTTATTGCATGTAAATTATAAATTATAAAACAATATAAAATGTATTACCTACTTATATTAGAAAATACAAAAAGAATAGACAAAATCATAATTTCATCACCTGAAGATTATTGTCAAGCTGTTTGAGAATATCTTTTTGTTTATTTTAATTATTTTTTCAGATTTCCTGAACCTTTAAACATAGAATTATCCCAGGGCTCAGTCCCTGAATGTTCTTTCTTTTCTATTTGTACTCACTCTTTTTGTGATCTCATCTTGTCCAATGGCTTTTAATGTTATCTTTACAGTAATGGTTTCACAGTTCTTTTCTATCTACTTGACACTCATGTAAATGTCTAATCAATATCTCCAACTTTATCTAACAATGAGACCATCAATTTTCCACCAAATCAACTCTTATCTCATAGGTTTTCCATTTCAGTGAAAGAAGCTGATTCTTCCAGTGGCACAAGTCTAAACCCCAAGTTCATGCTTTACTCCTCCCTTTCTCTAATTCACATATGCAGGAATCCAACCATTTTTCACTCCTTCAAATGCTACCACTCTATTTTGAGACACCAGTAGTTCCACTCTGGATTATTACATGGCTAACTAGTTATATTAGGTTGTTCTTTGATTGCTATGAAGAAATACCTGAGACAGGGTAATTTATAAGTAAAAGAATTTTAATTGACTCATGGTTCTGCAGGATGCAGAAAGCATGGCACCAGCATCTGCTTGTCTCCTGGTGAAGCCCTCAGGTAGCAGGCACATCACATGGCAAGAGCAGGAACAAGGTTGGAGGGAGGTGTCACACACTTTTAAACAAACAGATCTCATGAGAACTCACTATCATGAGGACAGCACCAAGACATGAGGGATCCACTCCCATGATTCAAACGCCTTCCACAAGGCCCTACATCCAACATTTCGACATGAGAATTGGACAGGAGAAGCACCAAAACCTCTAGTCTCCCTGCTTCTACCCTTTATCCTCTACAGTCTGTTTCCACACAGCAGGCAAAATGAACGTATGAAAACTAAGTCAAATCAAGTTACTTCACTGCTGAAAATCTTTTAATGGCCTCTGTCTCATTCAGAGTACAATGATGTGAAGGCCTTATGAGATTTTCCTGACTCAACTTCCTCCACTTACCTCTTCATTCTCATCTACTTGTACTGTCGTCCTTAATCCTCACCAGCTACAGCCCATCTTCTTGTCCCTTGGAGACACCAGGTATGCAAACACTTCAGGGCCTACTGCATCTGTCCAAGAAATCTTCCCCAAGATGTCCACATTACTCACCACTCCATTTCCTTTAGGTCTTACTTAAATGTCATCTTCTCTGTGAGGCCTTTTCTGGTCACTATATCTAAAATTGCAAGCTCTCTTCATCCAACATCCTCAATACCTAGAATGACCATATTATTTATGCATCAATGTAAGTGACTTAGCAATGTTCTTTGGATTTGTATTATCAAATCCTCTACTTTCTCTCCATTTATGGAGTTGAACTAAAAAGGGAGTTAGGGAGATACATAATAATTAAGGCAAAAGAATGTGTATTCTCTGTAAACAAATCTCAATGTGGGCTTTTAAGTTTAAAAAAAATAAGTGGCAGAAAAGGAAGTTGACTAAAAAACAAAAACCTGGAAATTTACACAGGTTTAGGAGGCTGTTAAGCTTCTCTATCAAAGAAGCTTGTTATTACCTAATTGTGAGCAAAATATGAAATATTTACTAAGTAAATAGTTATTGCTTATCTATTAATTAGAAGTCAAAGAATTGGGTAATAATATGAAAGAGACTTTATGACAAGATGGTGAGGGAAGGAGCAAAAGAACCTAAACCATGCCTGGTCCTGCCATCATTTCTCCTGTGTCCTAAAATGGTGTGTCTCCGATTCACCCAGCTTGCTCCCACCACAGCACTTGCACACCAGGGAACGCTGTTATTTTATCTATAAGGATTAAGTATGGGAATGCCTAATTCTTCTGCTTTAGTATTACTACCAGTAGTAAAGACATTCAAAATTCATTCACAGAAAAAATGGGAAACATAAATCACAATGAGGTAAATAAAGACAAACAACAGAGAAACAAGAAGGTAATTTCGTGAAATGGAAAGCACAGTGTTGACACAAAAAAAGAATTCTAATAACATTTTTATGATAATAACTCTTTATTTTTCATATAAGATGCCAGTGCAGGTAACCATCAGAGAATATACTGCTTTTTAAAAATATACAGAACTGAAAAAAAAAAAAAATTAGCATGGTGCCTTACTTACATAGAAAACTAATGAACATCTTCAGGCACTAAGACTAGGAAATTAAATGAATTAATGCTATTTGTTGATACACTCAGTATTATTATTATAGGCTATCTTTACCTGAGAGCAGAATTACAATTATTCTGACAGCACTGGGCAATTCTAAAATGTAGGTCTAGTGAAAAGTATGTACAACCAGCAAGCAAGCAAGGAACAGATGCCATGTCCTTTGCTGAAGGGACAGACTGATTTGGAACCTGGCTCTGTAGATTTTAAGAATTGATATCGCCATCTTAACAGCTTAATATTGAATTTCCCTCACTGGGTATGTTGGCAACCAGCAAAAGAGAGAATTCCTGTACCATGAGCTAAATAGGTCTAGGATTAAAAATGAGAACACTATCCATATGACAGAATTGCTCCTTCACAACTGGAAACAACTGTTGCCCAGTTCGCACATGTTGTCCTGCAAAAACCACTCACCTGATGAATTTTCTCTTATTGAATTACATTCCACTACATATTATTTATCAATTAAGTATTGCTTAAGTATTCATGAATGCATCCTGTGATGGCTAATACTGAGTGTCAACTTGATTGGATTGAAGGACGCAAAGTATTGATCCTGGGTGTGTCTGTGAGGGTGTTGCCAAAGGAGATTAACATTTGAGTCTGTGGGCTGGGAAAGGCAGACCCACCCTTAAGCTGGGTGGGCACCATCTAATCAGCTGCCATCACAGCTAGAATATAAAGCAGACAGAAAAATGTGAAAAGAGAAGATTGGCCTAGCCTCCCAGCCTACATCTTTCTCCCATGCTGGATGCTTCCTGACCTTGAACATGGGATTCCGAGTTCTTCAGTTTTGGGACTCGAACTGGCTCTCTTTACTCCTCAGCTTACAGATGGCCTGTTGTGGGACCTTGTGATCATGTGAGTTCATACTGAATAAACTTACTTTTCTTTTATATATACATACACTATATATATATATATAGTGTATCTATGTATATAGGTGTATAGATATAGATATAATAGTATCTATCTATCTATCTATATATATCCTATTAGTTCTGTCCCTCTAGAGAACCCTAATATACATCCTTTCTTCTCAATTTTCTCTATTACATCTCTCTGTGTGCACGTTATGTATATAAATGTTTCAAGTCCCACCATGTCTTATCTGCCCTAATACAGTAGCCTTCTTGTAGTGTCATTTTGTCATTCTACTTGCTCCTCTTGCCAGTGTATCACCAAAATGAACTTTCTAAAAGGCAATTCAGATCTTGTTACTCCCACACTGAAATTCTTCTGAAGCCCTTCTACAACCTTGGGGCTAAAGTCAACAAGTCCTTACCTTACCCTTAAAATCCTCGGCAATGTTTGTCTTTGCTAGCTTTCCAGCATTTTCTAGTCTTCTCTACTCGTTCATGAAGATTTATGTTTTGGCCACTTTGACAGAAGCCTCTGCGGGATATGGAGAGAGTAAATACAAGGTGGGCAGAAAGGAAGCTTTCTGGAGGGTGGAGAGGAAGAGGAAGATGATGTTTCCCAAACAAGAGAGCACAGTGAACAGAGGCAGATGCAGGAGTTACAAGGCCTGGTAATGAATCAGGATGTGGTTCAATAGAGCTGAGGCGAAGGCTTATAATACAATATGTTGGTGATGGGATGAGAAGACCCTGAGTTAAGGAAAGAGGTTGAAGGATAAAATCCTGGAAATCTTTTTATGCCAAGGTAAGGAATTTGATTGAATTATGGAGAGGCCATTATCATTCTACTAAAAATACTGCAGATTCGTTAAGAGAAGAGATGGCAAAACCACAAGAGTTAACAAAGTCTTCCCTGAAAATCAATCTTTTTGTGTTTGATTACAGTTATATTAAGGTTGGTAATTATAAAGCATCATATGTGTGGCCTCCCTTCTACTTTTCAGCCTGCTATAATAAATTATCACAGGGTCAAATTAATGTTTTAAAAACATAAATCAGATCATGTCACTTCCTTGCTTAAATGCTTTCACGGCTTCCTAGAGCATTTATAATAAAATGGAAAATCCTTACCCAGTCTTCAAAAGTCCTACATGATCTGGCCCCTGACTACCACTCCAACCCTGCATCTAGCCTTCCCCATCATGCTTATGATGACACTTCAGCCACAGGAGACTCACTTCTGTTACTCAATAATGCACACATCCATCCTTCTATAGGGATTTTGCACTTGTTCTTTCTTCCTGAAGTTCTTATTACTTGATTTTTTTTTTATCAAGAATCCTGCTTGTTACTCAGATTTCAGCTCAACTGTCATCCTCTCATAGTTACATTATTTGTGCACTTGTTTATTATCTGTCTGTCTCTCATGATAGAATATAAATTCCTTGAAAAGGGAGATATTCTCTATTTTATTTATTGCTTAAATGCTGGTACTCAGAAAAATTCATGGCACTTAAGATGTACTCAACAAATGTGTGTTGAATGAATGAAAGAGAAGCAGAAATTTCTGTTTTATAAAAGTAAAAAAAAATTAAAGTAGCTGTTACTTTGTGTTTTATATATAGTTGTATGTCATAAATATGTTCATGTATGTGTATTTTGTACTTCTTTGTAGTGAATTAGAAAAAATGAAAAAAATTAAACATGGCAGCTATAAATAAATAAATAAATAAATAAATAAATAAATAAATAAATAAAATGTGAAAGAACACCGAAAGTCAAAGAAACAAACCAGAAAAATGTAGGTGGCCATGCATTAGCAATATTTAACCTGTGAAGTTTGTCTCTTCCTATTCTTGCTAACAAAATAGTTGTAAGGAGAATAAAATAAGGAGCAAAAAGAACTCATCCTTGATCCCATCTGGAGAGCTTGTACAAAGACAGACTTAGAAGAAAGGACAAGAAAACATGCTAGGGTCACAGAAGGAAACTGAGTTGAAAGGAAGGAAAAAAAAAATCTGCATTCCGAGTCATTTGGAACAGAGAAGGAAGAGAGACATTATCTGAAGACCATGTTCACCAGAAGCAAAAAGGCTGAAAAAGAAGTCGACATCTGTGAAAGGCTCATGCACCCCAGATCTGAGGGGGCAGATGATGATTGTTTATGTAGCCCAAGAAGATGTTGGGAGAAGGAAGGAACAGGCTCACATGGAAACATATGCTCTCCGAAGCGACTTGAAAAATAAAGCATGCAGCCGAGAGAGAAACATCTGTGTTGCACACGGGCAGACCACCAGTAGTGAAGCAGACTAAGAGTAGAAGGGAAAGATGTACACAAACAAGATTGGACGTTATGTCTTATCAAAATGACATGTAAAGGCACTGGGTCTGAATCTCATTCTCTGGTGAGTTAATGGGAACTCAGCCATCTGGGGAAATCAATGATGAGTAAATTAGCTGCTTTAGTGTTTTCATAGCTTTGCAGAAATGACAAAGTGTTTACAAGTTTCTTCAAGGCTTTTTATTCCTGCTGGAAAAAATTCTTTAGAGTACAGATTATTTATAGTTTTTGAGAAACATATTGTAGAGCTCTTATTCCAAATCTACTGCAATAATAGAAGCAGCTGGATTTCTCATCCTTTGACCACATTTCAGTATATAATAGCTTTAGAAAAAATTATTTCACAATAGTCAATGATTGTAGGAATTTTGTATAGAATTAACCAGATATCAGTTTCCATTAGGTATTGAGAATGTGAAATATTTATTTTATTGATGTGTACTGAATTTTTAAAACTATACTTAATAATAACTAAAACTAGTTATAAAATTTAATATTTTCTTAAACTATAGAAATAAATTTTCAAGCCTTTGCTATTCTCTTTATACTAACTCAATTTTATTGGTTAAACAAACAATTAAAAATTTTTAAAAGGCCAAATTACAATTGACTATTGGATTGCATATAGCTTAAACTATAATTTTATTATGTTGTAATTTGCTATGACTTTATATATATATAAGTTTATATAAAACATAAAGTCATATTCATCTTTACACAGACATATACATAGCATAATTTTATATACAGATATAATTTTGGTTATAAATACCAATTTATTTTTTAAAGTGAGGGTCTCAGATAAGGAAGCCAAAAGTAAAAGAGAAAAGTAACTTCAAGTGTGTGGTATCTGATATCCACTGCACAATTCCTGAAATGATTTTTTTAAAAATTATGTAAACATGTAGAAAACACAAATATTTAAGGATAGAACATTATTGAAATTATAAAAATATGTTTTATGGTATCTTGATAGTATAAGAATGTCAAAGACCTAAGCATACACAACAATCAGAAAAAAGTAACTGTAGAGTAAATATAGAAACCGTAGAATACCTTTAGAATAAGTGTATGGTAAGCGTGAGTCAACCGTGGCCGAGAAAAAATAAACTGAAATAAAAATCCATTGGTCTATATTGCAGAGATAATAAACCAGATCCCAGTAAAATCCCAAAAGTTAAATTGGTGACGTTTAGTTTTTA
This sequence comes from Rhinopithecus roxellana, assembly GCF_007565055.1. Lineage (NCBI taxonomy): Eukaryota > Metazoa > Chordata > Mammalia > Primates > Cercopithecidae > Rhinopithecus > Rhinopithecus roxellana. Next base: position 110,291,161 of record NC_044549.1, on the reverse strand, counting down.
CAACATCTTGGTATCATTTCTGTCTTTCTCTCTAAACGAGTGACCACCGCCCAACACTCCATTAGGTTGTTGTGCTTGTAATTCACAAAACTTTTCTTTCTCTTCATTCACCCACTCTTCATATTACCACTCTTATGTATTACTTCTTCAGCACTCCTTGATATCTGCTGTGGAAGGAAAGGTGAACTAACGTTTATTGGGAGCTTACTAATTACTAATTTTTTAATGTGTTATCTTAATCCTTATGACAACCTTGTGTGTGTTTTTTTTTCTTTTTTAAAGACATGGAAGCTAATACTTGAATATAGTAGTGAGATAAAATGATGAATTAAGATTTAAAATATATATGTCTAACTTCAAATATCATGTTTTTTCTCTCACACTATATTGCCTATCTAATAAATTACTCCTGACTGCATTATTAATATCTAATAATGGCATAATGTCATGATTCCAAATTATCATTGTCAAATGCCAACCAGTTTATAGTCTAGTCAAGTGATATATGCTCACCATAGAAATTTATAAAATATAAAATACATAAAGACAGAAAAAATGTTGCTGTAACAAATCACGCAGAGGGGAAAGTCAGTCACTGCTAACATTTTAGAATAACAACTTTAGTTCTTTTCTGTTCCTTCTGTATGTTGTGTTCCTTTTTAAAATCTACACAAACAACTGACATATTTGAAAAATTCCAAGCAGAATAGTAATCCTTTGACAAATGTCACTTTGATCAAGTTTTTCCCAGTGTCTCAATCACCTATTTCATTTAATGGTGAAATTTCCACCAGCAAATAGCCCAATTCTAACATTCAAATAAAGACTAGAGATTGACTTACAGAATGGTGAAATGAAAATCTCAGGGAAACACTCTGTCTCTCACAAAAACAACAAAATACTGATAAAACAATAAAAGTAATCTTTTCTAGAACTCCAGAAATTAACTAAAGCCAAAAAACTATGTTATACGGCAATATCTTAGAACGACATTCTAAGGCCATATGCTGCCTTATTTTCCTTGAGCCTTACAGGGCCCAAAGGCTAGCAATGAGTTTGCTTGATCTTGGCAGACATGCCTCCCACCCAGCGGGGCAGGTTCCCCACTGAGGTGATTCCCTATCTGCTGCATCAGCTGAACTCTACCTGGCCCTCTACCTAACCAGTTTCACCTCCTTGCCAGCCTGTAAAATTATTCAAATGAGCCAATCACATTTTCCTGTCAGAAATGAGGAGCATGCCACCTTTCCGTTATTACAAAGCCTGTCCCTCACAGTCCCTTCTGGTTCACTCTATTTCCAATCACCACTCCCATGTGGCATGTGGTGTTCTCCCTCCCCAGGCAGAGTGTACGTAACTAATAAACTGCTCCCAGTCTCATCTGCCCAGTGTCAAAAATAATGTATTTGGCCATTTTGTATTATTTAGTGCAAAAGAACCCTCCTTCACCAGTAGGGTCAGTGGGAGTGATCAGAATACGAATAACTGAAAATCATCTATGCAAGAGAAAATACTGAATCTCTTTAGACAACAGGCATCTGTAACATTTAAGTTGGGCTATATCCATTCCCCAGCTCTCCGAATCTCGGTAGTGCAATACCATGAAAAGTCAGCCATCTTGCAGCCAAGATGGAAGTGAACTCTCTTGGAGCCCAAAAAATAAAAACAAATAAACCAAAAAAGGAGCATTCATCCTCAGAATACAGTGGATATAATGTCCAAACATAATGTCCAAATATCCAGCTCCATGGAAAATTTCTTTTCTCAGAATGTTATGGCTGTTAGATTTAACCCAGATTTCAGCTTAGCCAAAGTAAAGAGGAGGGGAGTACTAATCCAAGGTCATTGCTGAAACCATGTCAAACTGCTCACAATATTGCAGCAACAACCAAATTTGGACAGTGGAGGGAGGTCTGATAACAAGGTTGTTACAACATTATTATGGACTGAAAGTTTGTGTCTTCCCCAAAATTCATATGTTGAAGCCCTAGCGTCCAGTGTGACTAGATTTGGAGATGGGCTTCTAAAATAATAATTAAGGTAATTGAAGTAAAATGAAATAAAAGTGGGAGACCCTAATCTGACAGGATTACTATCTTTGTGAGAAGAGACACTCTATGCATATAAAACTCTTTTCCTATTGCCCACATGCACTGAGCAAGGAAAGGCCATGTGACCTCACAGAGAGAAGGTAGCCAACCACCAACCAAGAGGAGAACCCTTATAAGGCACTAATGCCTGCTGGTACCTTGATCTTGAACTTCCAGTCTCCAGAACTGTGAGAAAATAAATTTCTGTTGTATATGTCACCCAGTCTGTGATACTTTGTTTTGAAAGCCAAAGCAAACTAATATAGATTTATTAGCTAGAATATCAAGTTTTCTAAAAAAATGAGATATGTAAAATAAAACAGAACAAAACAAGAAAATGTGCCACATAAAAGAGCAAAAATCAACCAACAGATCATTTCCCTGAGGGGACCTAGATTTTTGACTTAATAGATAAAGATTTTAAATCACCTATTTTAAATGTGTTCAAATTACTTAAGGGAATCATATCTAAAGAACTCAAGAGAATGATGACAATTATGTTTCACTGAGAGTATCCATAAAGAGATATAATTTTTCTAAAAAGAACCACATAGAAATAATTCTGCAGCCCAAAGGTAAAATAAATAAAAAGAATAAAGTATTCAATGAGCTCAAAATCAGACTCACACTAACAGAAGGTAAAGATCAACAGACTTGATAGTATAACAGATTATTCATTCTGAAAGGCAGAGAAAAAAGCAATGAAGAAAATAAACAGGATCTCACAGACCTGATGGATATAATCTAGCATATTAACATGCAAATACTGAGAATTCCATTAATAGGAGAGAGAAGAAGAAATGATATTTGAAGAACTAATGGTCAAAAATTCCAAATTTGATGAGAAATATTAATCAACACACCCTATAAACTCAATGAGTTCCAAGTAAAACAATCTAAAAAAAAATCACCACATCCAGACATATTGAGTCTAACTGAGAAAAGTAAAAAAGAGAAAATTTTGAAAATAACAAAAGAAAAATGACTTATTATATACAAGTAATCCTCAAGATTAATGGCTATGTTTTATCAAATACCATGGAGTCTATAAAGCAGTGGGATAAAATATTCCAAGTCCTGGAAAAATAAAGTTTACAAACTAATAATTCTACACCCAGTAACATTATCCTTCAAAAATGAAGAAACTATGGCATTTCCATAAAAACAAAAACAAAGAACTTGCGACTAGCAATTCTGCCCTGCAAATATCATTTGAGCATCCTTCCAGCTAAAATGAGAGGACACTAGACAGTAACTTGAGTCCACACAAGTAAATTTAAAGCATCAATAAAAGTAACTATATAGGCAAATACAAAAGATAGAATAAATGTCTTTCTGTTTGTAACTTTTCCATGATCTTACTTAAAGGACAATAGTATGAAACCATAATAATAAAATTCTGTTGTTGGGCTTATGACATCTAAAGTGTAATTTGTATAATAATTGTAGCACAGAGAAAGAGACTATATCCCTGTTAAAGAAAAATGTTTGTATGCTATTGAAATCAAGTTGGTATAAATTTCAATTAGATTGTTTTAGGATACTAATTATAATCTCAGGCAATCATTAAAAACACACTAAAAAATTTAAAAGGAAGGAAATTAAAATGACATACTAGAAAATGTATTTCAAACACAAAAGGAGACAGTATGGAGGAATACAGAAACAAGACATAAGACATACTGAAAACAAGCAGCAAAACATTTAATGTAAATCCTGTCTTATTTATAATCGTAAAAAATATAAATGGAGTAATCTCTTCAATCAAAAGGCAGAAATTAGAAGGTGGATTTTTAAAAATCTCCTGTTTTTGATATCTATGAAAGGCACACTTTAGATTGAAAAGCACAAGTAAATTGAATATAACAAAAAAAGCTTGGAGAACTACATTAATATCAGACAAAATAGACCATAGAGACAAAAATTGCTTCTAGAGATACAGACATTTTTAAATGATAGAAAGATCAATCTACTAGGAAGTATAAACCTATATGCACCTGACAACAGAAATCCAAAATAAATGATGCACAAAAAGACAAAATTGTAAGAACAAATAGAAAATATAACAGTAATAGTTAGAGATAATCAGTATCTTACTTTCAATATTAGATAGAAATTTCATGAAAGGCAACTTCACTTGTTAATTAGAAGTACCATGAAAATGCTTGCTTTCTGGTGTAGGATGCCTACACCAAGCAAAAACTGTTCACACATCATCTCCTTTACCTCCATCATATCCATCATCATATCTCAACATACACCTTAAATTCATTGACTTGTTCTCTGTATAAACAGTGTCAACACCCTAGTCCAAGCTACTGTAATCTCTCCTTAGCCTAACCTAATATATTCTTATACTATCATCTCTCATTTATCTCTTTTCCTCTTTCTGTTAATTTTTCACACAACTGTTAGTGCCATGTAATTTGTAATATTTTTGTATCATATCACTACACCTGAAACCATTTATAAGCTTTTCGTTGTACTTAAAATAAATCCAAAATTTTTTCCATGGACTACAGAGATCTGCATTACCTAGGCCTGCCTAATTCTCCAAACTAATTTTAAATTACTGATTCTTCATTTTCTTGCCACATGACCTCTTTCTGTTTATCAAACTCACCAAACAGCTTTACTTTCAATCTTGCTATTCCTTCCATGAGATACCTATCAAATCTCAGCTTAAATATGCACTTCCCCAGAGAAACATTTCTTAATCCAAACCACATCCCTTTGCCACTCTCTTTAATTGGTCTCTACATGTTTTTTTTTTTTTTTTTTCCTTCATAGGGCTTATTACTCTTTCTTTTACATATTTGTTAGTGATATTATTTAAAAGATTCTTTGAAAACTGAATTCAGTCTTCATCTGTTTTACCTGATGTTTTTAAACAATTTAACCTAAGGCAAAATATATACCACAGAATTTAATATGGAAAAATAATTACAAAACATAAATGCCCTCTAAATTATTCAGACTATACTTCTCTTTTGTGAATGATTCATAAATCTCTTTAGATTTATGTCACCTTTAAAATATGTTTTATGGCTAAATTCTGTGTGGATGTCTTTTTGCCTAGGATCAAAAATTCTTTTTATCTCTGGTTATTCTATTTCCCTCACTGACAACATGCAAAATCCTCAATATTCTAAATTTTAAAAATCATTCAAATATTCTTTAATCAGACCTTGAATGCATATCCTTTCATGCTCTTTATTATTAATAATAATTACAAGTAGTGTAATGATTTATGATTATTTCAGACAAATTTTGATGCATATTAAGGAATATTGGGCTAAGAACTTGAGTTTCTTATCAAGTTGTACCCACCAACTGGGTACAACTAAAAATGAAAATGTATGCCTATAAAAATGGCATATTTTTTAAAAACTTCTCCTTTTCTTAAAATGGTTGTAATAGTAACACTTTTTACAATAAAGGAGATTGAAACTTTTTCATGTATTTTATAAAATTTTGACAGTCTTTTCAATTTCTGCTATTTGGAAATTACAGTGACCTCCCTGGAAAATCCTTTTTCACTAAAAGTGATTGATCAAACAGAAACTTTGACTAGAATAAATTATATTACATTTATTCACACTCCTTCAACATTTGGGGCCATTTAAACAACAAGTTTTTCCAACTGATATCAATACATGAAATTGTGCCCAGATGTTATTTATCAGAAATTAATCATTTGCACCAATATTCTTTTGGAAGGAGTATCTTCTGATTGTTTTTCACTTGCAGTGTACAAAAAGGGTATATCTTTTTAATTTGTAAAACTACCACTTATGTTGTACAAGAAGTTAGTTAATATCATATAATTTGCCACCATCTGATGCTACGGGAAGTCAGGGATCCTGAATGAGGGACCAGCTGGAGCTGCAGCAGAGGAACACAAGTTGTGAAGATTTCATCTTAATATGAACATTTATCAGTTCTCAAATAATACTTTTATAATTCCTTATACCTGTCTTTACTTTAATTTCTTAATCCTGTTATCTTCGTAATCTGAGGATGTATGTCACCTCAAGACCACTGGGATAATTGTGTTAACTGTAAAAACTGATTGTAAAACATGTGTGTTTGAACAATATGAAATCAGTACACCTTGAAAAAGAACAGAATAATAGTGATTTTTATGGAACAAGGGAAGACAACCATAAGGTCAGACATTCTGCAGGGTTGGGCAAAAAGAACCATATTTTTCTTCTTGCAGAGAGCCTATAAACAGACGTGCAAGTAAGAAACATATTGCTAAATTCTTTTCCTAGCAAGGAATATTAATATTAATACTGTGGGAGAATAATGTGTTCCTGGGGGGAGGTCTATAAACAGTTGCTCTGGGAATGTCTGTCTTGTGCAGTTGAGATAAGGACTGTGATAGGCCCTGGTCTCCTGCAGAACTTACTAGGGTTGGGAAAACTCAGTCCTGATAAATTTGTGGTCAGACCAGTTCTCTGCTCTTGAACCTTCTTTTCTGTTGTTTAAGATGTTTATTAAGACCACATGTGCACCACTGAACATAGACCCTTATCAGTGGTTCTGCTTTTGCTCTTTGCCCTGTGATCTTTGTTGGACCCTTATCAGTGATTCTGCTTTTGCTCTTTGCCCTGTTCCCTCAGGAGCATGTGATCTTTGTTAGACCCTTATTAGTAGTTCTGCTTTTTGTCCTTTGAAGCATGTGATCTTTGTACCTACTCCCTGTTCTACACCCCCTCCTCTTTTGAAACCCTTAATAAAAACTTGCTGATCTGAGACTCAGGTGGGCATCATGGTCCTACTGATAATGTGATGTTACCCCTGGCTGCCCAGCTGTAAAATTCCTCTCTTGGTACTGTCTCTCTTTCTTTCTCAGCTGGCCAACACTTATGGAAAACAGAAAGAACCTACATTGAAATATTGGGGGTGGGATCCCCCAGTAATATAACTTATCATTATATAATTGCCACATGGTTAGTGGTTTCTATCTGCCTTGGCCAGAAAATGATATTTTATGAAAATATGTATACGCTTGTCTACATGTATTAACAATATATTTTGGTGAAAATATTTCATTGAAATGAGTATGTGAGTAGAGTATGAATAGTCAGGACTCTATGTTTTAATGATTCTGTTCATCTGCTCTGTAATTGCTAAGTCATAAATTTCAAATTCAGCATCTTTACTAATAACAACCAATCACTGAGATAATATTTAACTCTTAAGTGTACAATTTCCTCTGGAAAACATTGCAATTAATCTCAAAATGTGCATTCAACTATAATGTAATGTTCTTAAATGGTTGTTTTCTAAGAAAATTAAGATCATCTCTGACACTTCCTATATGTAGCATATACTTTACATTTTTCAAATTCCAGTTGATTTGAGGGAAATGACCCATTCTGTTGCTTAGTGGTAAATATAGACATCAAAAATATTCAGAGAGAATTCATCAATGCTCACTTCATCAGGACAGCAAAGAAACTACAAATAGAGAATATGTGGGATATTTTTCAAGATGGATGAGTAGGAACAATAGATGCCAGTTTTCCTTAGAAGGAAGATCAAAGTTACAGGTGAATGGTCATGATTCAAATGGAAAGCTGAAGGAAGAGAGCAGTTCCTTCAGAAAGATGCAGGGATGCAGAAAAGGAAAGAAGCGAGACTCTGGCAGAAATCAACCCCTGAGGAACTCCTAGTCCCTCAGAAAGGGGCTAGAACACCACTAGCACATTTTGTGATGGCTGCACCGTGTTGAGAGTAAGCCTACCACCACATGGGCTTTCACAAATAGTGGGACTCATCTGCCCCTCCCTACACAGGGCAGTAATATCTTAGGTGAAGGTGCAATTCTGTACTCCCTCATTCTTGTGACAATCTACTGACTATCAAATTGCTAAGAAGCCCCTGTACCATCATGACCCTGGGCAATTCTGTCAGTGGCAAGTTGGGAACTTCCCAGGGACAAAGCACCAGGTAGCATGTCCCTGCAATCTCCTCAGGTGCAAAAGGAGAAGATGGGTGCCATAGAGTTGTGTACTCATGAGAGGCCACTGCCCTGCCTGGAGAATCTCAGCCCTTGTGCCTCTACTAGATCTTCTGAAAACATGCTCTAGAATCTACTCTGACTTTGGCAAGCACAGGGGATCAGTAGGTACCTGAGGAGCTATGGGACCCTTAGAGATTTAGTCCTCAAGTGTGGCTGCCCCTAGGGGAGGGTAAAGCCCAGTCTGCCAAAGCCCCTTGAGATGAAAGAAACATGGACATGGTGCCAGTTGATAAAGGGGACAACACTGATTGCTGGGAATGAACTTGGAGAGGGGTCATCTCCCACTCACCCATTCACTGTTACAGACATAGTAGAAGATTTCCCCACTGGGGGCTGGTATGAGTGCCTTTGGAGCACTGCTTCTTCTAGTAGCTGCATCTCTGTAGAAGGTGAGCCTGAGGCAGGAAAATAGGGTCTGGAGGCAGGGAACATAAGGCTGATTCACACTTCAGCTATAACAGGAAATATCCTCTCCACAGGGCAACACCCAGTAAATGACTTTGTAACTTTACCTCATCCTCTTCATTTACATAGGGCATACCCCAAATAGAGGGTATCTAAACTCACAGAAACTCTAACAGGGCCTTTAAGCCCCTAGGCTCAGGCCCACTCCCACACTGTGGAGTGTACTTCCATTTTCAATAAATACCCTCATTCCTTCTTTGCTTTGTTTGTGCGTTTTGTCCAATTCTTTCTTCAAGATGCCAAGTACCTGGACACTCCCCACCATTAACATATTTTGCAAGCCAGCCTGGAGGAAGAGGTGAGCCCAAAGTTTAGAATTTATTCTTCTCCTTTCTCCTTTTTCTTTCTGCTCCATACAAGGGAATCACTTTCTCTCTCTTTTCCTTTCCAACCTGGGTCACTTGGTGGGCAGCACCTAAACATGGAATCAACTGCAGGTTTCTGTTGATGGCCAGTGAAACTAAGGGGTTACCATGTGGAGAAGCCTGACCACCACTGCCCAGTACATTTAAGGAACTTGGGGCTTTTTCTTTTCATTTTCCTCTCTTTCTTTTTCAGTCTTTGAGTGGCTGTTTCCTAGTAGCTCCTTGGAAATTGAGGGCAATTTCCAGGGGTCACTCCCTGGTATTGCTTCAAGGCCTAGGAATGATTGGGAATACTTTTTCTGCCCCAAAGGGGGGACTTTTTAAAAGTCTTTTCCAGGCTCCTACATGCATGGAGCAAACTCAAACATGTTTCAGGTGTCTTAAACTTTCTTTTCTTATGCTAAATTCTTCCTTCCCCTATTCAAGTGGCTAAGGAAACCTACTCAGCCTCTAGTTCCTATCATTAAAGTTCATGGAATGGGAAGCATGGGAAAGTATGACCTTATCAAATTATAAGGATGCTAAAAAATCAAAGGATATAACCAGGCACCAAAGGAAAGCTCATAGTAGACTCTGGAAGGAGTGCATGCAAAGTGGCACCAGTACCTGTCATGCCCGTCCATGTGAAGAGGCCACCAAACAGGCTTTGTGTGAGCAATAAAGCTTTTTAATCACCTGGGTGCAGGCGGGCTGAGTCTGAAAAGAGAGTCAATGAAGGGAGACAAGGGTGGGGCCATTTTATAGGATTTGGGTAGGTAAAGGAAAATTCCAGTCAAAGGGAGGTTGTTCTCTGGCGGGCAGGAGTGGGAGTCACAAGGTGCTCAGTGGGGGAGATTTTTGAGCCAGGATGAGCCAGGAAAAGGAATTTCACAAGGTAATGTAATCGCTTAAGGCAAGGACTGGCCATTTTCACTTCTTTTGTGGTAGAATGTCATCAGTTAAGGCAGGGCAGGGCATTTTCACTTCTTTTGTGATTCTTCAGTTACTTCAGGACATTTGGGCATATACGTGCAAGTCACAGGGGATAGATGGCTTGGCTTGGGCTCAGAGACCTGACAGTACCCACCTAAGGCCAGAGATGTGCAGAACTCTAAGATTGAACCCCACAGGAGGACACTCTGGGGGATCCTCCGGACTTAAAACTCTCCAAAGAGGACACTCCTGATAGGTTCTGAGGTCTAATAATAAGCCCTCTTTAGAATTTTCTCTCGAAGTTGCGATGCTGCTTGGCCCCAAAATTGTTTAGAATCTGAAGTTTACTGTCTAATGGGAAAGTGGCATGGCATTGCCTGCATCCAGGCTTTTGTGCTGCTGTTCTAAGCAGGGGGCCTGGTTAATGTGTGACACCCTCCTTTGTTACTGTTTTGCCCCAATATTCCTTGGAGTCTGGGGAGGTTTAGCCTTAAAAAAACAAACTGCCATGGAGACTGCTTTACCCAAAATTTTGGTTCACAGCCTTCCTTGGATTATCTATTGGGGCCAAGTAAAACTCACAAGCTTATATTGCTATCTCACGGCTAAGGTTCCAAGCTATCGGATCTTTGTTTATGTGTGTGTGTACCTGTCTAGATGTATTTATTTGGATGTACACTTATTGTTTATGTTGTGTCTACCAAATTGGCTTATAAGTAAAAGAGCACTCATAAGTAAATAAGTCTAAGCAATTTTCAAGTTCACGTAACTTAAGTATGACTTTGCTAAACAAGCTAGCTTTAAAATTATTGGTGGAATAAAAATAGAAAGGCCTTCCAAATCGTGAGCATATATTTTGTCTGAATTTTATGTTTGTCCTTGCTCGATATTTTAAAATGTCAGTTTTAATTCAAGCTGGAAGCTGCATGAGGCGAGCCTGCCTCCCATTCTATTCAAAGTCTCACTGAGATAAATGCATATCTGATTGCTTCCTTTCGAAAGGCTAATCAGAAACTCAGAAGAATGCAACCCTTTGTCTCCCACCTGTGATCTGAAAGCCTCAAACCTCCTCCACACCTTGGGTTGTCCCACCTTTCCAGACCAAACCAATGTTTGTTTTACATACGTTAATTGATGTCTCATGTCTCACTTGTTAGAAGTAAAAATTAAGTACAGTGAATGGGATAAATGTTTTAGGTAAACTTTTTGTGTAAATTAAAATCTTAAAGTTATTTTGATACTCATTTAATATCTGGGTCATTTCCAATTAAAACAGGGTTGTGATAGGAGAAATATATTTCTAAAATTGTGAAATTGTTTTTATGTATAAATGCTCATATCTGGTAGTTCTGGATTTCTTGCTTTTTAGGGTTTCACTAAAGTTTTAGGTTACTAAAGATAAAAAAAAACTTTAGTTAACACATAATTCTGTATACAAAATATGCCAGAAAGGGTTATATTGTTAGTGGAGAAAATAAGTTTGTCTATTTCAGAAGTCATCTAAAAGTTAGTTCAAATTACAAATTTGAAAGGTTTATTTATAAAACAATATAGTAAGGCATCATTAAGTAAGGGAGAAAGATGTGGAAAAGGTTTAAATAATAAAATATTCTTTAAATCCTGACAGAGAATTGCAGACATTTGGCTAATTAATATTTTCATAGATAAAAGTCTTAGTCTTAATCAAAACAATAAGTATTGTAAAGAAATGTGTTGGCAATCTGGCAATTCTTTTTTTAATACAGTAAGCATGAAGCTGGATTTAGTGTGGAGTCAAATTTCACATACATGCTTGCCTTTCTTCACACTACGTTTAATTTACTGTTTTGTGTGGATAGTGCTAAAGTACTTATTGGTCACATGCCTAAAGTGGATTTCTTGATTGCACAAAATGTATAATGATATTGGTGAACTTAAATGTCTTAATTTAATGTAACTTAATTTAGGAGAGCTAAATAATTAAACATGAGGCCAAAGTACATAAGAAAGCGGCAGCCCTTTATTGCAAATATGCACACACTCTCGGGCCAGGTTCCCTCGTCCTCAGGTGTAGGGGGCCAGGGAAGTCGTACCAGTGCTCTCGGGTGAGGTTCCCCGGTCCATGAATGCGGAGGCCAAAGAAGTCACGCTGGCTCCTTCCGGTGGCGGACTTTTATGCATTGGTACTGGAAGGGGGAGGGCAGTGGGCAGGATAAGGGCGTGATAGGGGCGTCTCTATAGGCGTGGCCGGGTAAGTTTCGATCTCTTCAGATTGACGTCACCTGGCGCATGCTCGGTTGATCTGCATCTTCCGGGCACGGGCTGCATTTTCCTGCGTGTGGGAAAGTTGGTGAGGAAGAACCCGGAAGCAACAGGTACTGCTCCATCTTGTTCACCTTCCTCCCTTTTGTCCCTTCTCCCTCACCCAAGAGTGTGGGCATATTTGCAATAAAGGGCTGCCACTTTCTTATGTACTTTGGCCTCATGTTTAATTATTTAGCTCTCCTAAATTAAGTTACATTAAATTAAATTAAGACATTAAAGATATTGAATTGTGTAATGAGGAATAAAATATTCAATATGTGGGGTTTTGAGGGCTGTAGATAACACCATAGCCTCCAGAGTAAGTTAAGTAGGAAGATGTAGGGTTGGTTTACTGTTTGTTTGTTTTTGCTTCTAATTTTCATTCATTTTCTGTTCATTCTCCTCTGGCTTTGCCTGTGTATTCATATATATAAAACCAAGATGCTTTTTAGATTCTAGTGGAAGGCTTTTATTTGGTTCTGTGAATAGTTATATTCTTTCCTATGCATTTCTAGCAAGTAATCATCCATCGCATTTATCTGGAATGACTAAGCTACCTTTGTTGGGCTGCAGGAATCAATGTAGCACACTAATATTTTATCCTTAAGCTAACTTTTTGGATTTTAGGCTTCCTGATACCTTCAGTGTGTTGAGTATATTATTACAAATAGAATTTAAGTCATATTTCTCTTTCTGCCTAGTTTCTACAAAATTTGTAAACCATCTATGAATATTCCAAATTCATGGCAATGTGTTTGTCTGCATACCATCAAGCAGAGTCACCAGGGCTGCTCAGGGAGAGAGAACCCAGAAGCCTGGCATGCCAGCAAAAGGGTAAGAATTTCTTACTAGGCAGTCTCTGGCCTCTTTCTGTCTGTGCAAACTGGTTAATCTAATCTTTGAAGTTTTAAATTAATTGGTTTACTAATAATAAGAACTTAAGTATTTTGTCAGAAAAGTAGAAAGTACTATGCGTTTTAGTTCATGTGACTTTAGCAATATTTGGGGGGAAAAAGATGGTTTTCAAGATTATTGGTAAAATACAAATTTCTTCAAAATGTAAATGTGGTCTAAATTATGCTCAAATATTAGGTTTGATAAATGCTATAAGATCATAAACTGCTTCTTTGGCTTTTGAAAATTATTTAACTTGCCTGCTTTCTAGCTAGAGAAAGCCTGGGGACATGTGTAGTTAGCTACACCCCTAGCTATACTGGAAATAGTCAAACCTTATCAGAACACAACTTACCAGGTCTTACTTTAAAATTTGCCATTATAACATACAATTAAGACCACATTGCACTTATTCCAAAATTGACCACATAGTTGGAAGTAAAGCACTCATCAGCAAATGTAAAGGAACAGAAATCACAACAAACTGTCTCTCAGACCACAGTGCAATCAAATCAGAACTCAGGATTAAGAAACCCACTCAGAAACCCATAACTACATGGAAACTGAACAATGTGCTCCTAAATGACTACTGAGTAAATAACGAAGTGAAGGCAGAAATAAAGATGTTCTTTGAAACCAAAGACACAATCTACCAGAATCTCTGGAACACAGTTAAAGCAGTGTGTAAAGGGAAATGTATAACACGAATGCCCACAAGAGAAAGCAGGAAAAATCTAAAATCAACAACCTAACATCACAATTAAAAGCACTAGAGAAGCAAGAGCAAACACATTCAAAAGGTAGCAGAAGGCAAGAAATAATTAAGATCAGAGCAGAACTGAAGGAGATAGAGACACATAAAAGCCTTTCAAAAAAATCAATTAATGCAAGAGCTTGTTTTTTGAAAAAATCAACAAAATTGATAGACCTCTAGCAAGACTGCTACAGAAGAAAATAGAGAAGAATCAAATAGAGGAAATAAAAAATGGTAAACGGGATATCACCACCGATCCCACAGAAATACAAACTACAGTCAGAGAATACTATATACACCTCTATGCAAATAAACTAGAAAATCTAGAAGAAATGGATAAATTCCTGGACACATACACTTTCCCAACACTGAACCAGGAAGAAGTTGAATCTCTAAATAGACCAATAACAGGCTCTGAAATTCAGGCAATAATTAATAGCCTACCAACCAAAAAAAGTCCAGGACAGATTCACAGCTGAATTCTACCAGAGGTACAAAGACGAGCTGGTACCATTCCTTCTGAAACTATTCCAATCAATAGAAAAAGAGAGAATACCCCCTAACTAATTTTATGAGGCCAGCATATCCTGATACCAAAGCCTAGCAGAGACACAACAAAAAAAGAATTTTAGACCAATATCCCTGATGAACATCGATGTGAAAATCCTCAATAAAAATACTGGCAAACGAAATCCTGCAACACATCAAAAATCTTATCCACCATGATCAAGTCAGGTTCATCCCTGGGATGCAAGGCTGGTTCAGCATACACAAATCAATAAACATAATTCATCACATCAACAGAATCAACACTAAAACCACATGATTATCTCAATAGATACAGAAAAGGCCCTTGACAAAATTAAATAGCCCTTCATGCTAAAAACTCTCTATAAACTAGGTACTGATGGAACATATCAGAATAATAAGAGCTATTTATGACAAACCCACAGCCAATATCATACTGAATGGACAAAAACTGAAAGCATTCCCTTTGAAAGCTGGCACAAGACAGGGATGCCCTCTCTCACCACTCCTATTCAACATAGTGTTGAAGTTCTGCCCAGGGCAATCAGGCAGGAGAAAGAAATAAAGGGTATTCAATTAGGAAAAGAGGAAGTCAAATTGTCCCTGTTTGCAGATGACATGATTGTATATTTAGAAAACCCCATTGTCTCAGCCCAAAATCTCCATAAGCTGATAAGCAACTTCAGGAAAGTCTCAAGATACAAAATCAATGTGCAAAAATCGCAAGCATTCTTATATACCAATAACAGACAAACAGAGAGCCAAACCATGAGTGAACTCCCATTTACAATTGCTACAAAGAGAATAAAATACCTAGGAATCCAACTTATAAGGGATGTGAAGGACCTCTACAAGGAGGACTACAAACCACTGCTCAGCAAAATAAAAGAGGACACAAACAAATGGAAGAACATTCCATGCTCATAGATAGGAAGAATCAATATTGTGAAAATGACCCTACTGCCTAAGGTAATTTATAGATTCAATGTCATCCCCATCAAACTACCAATGACTTTCTTCACGGAATTGGAAAAAAAACTGCTTTAAAGTTCATATGGAACCAAAAAAGACCCCACATTGCCAAGACAATCCTAAGGCAAAAGAACAAAGCTGGAGGCATCACTCTACCAGACTTCAAACTATGCTACAAGGCTACAGTAACCAAAAGAGCATGGTACTGGTACCAAAACAGAGATATAGACAAATGGAACAGAACAGAGACCTCAGAAATAACACCACACATCTACAACCATCTGATCTTTGAAAAACCTGACAAAAAACAATCAATGAGGAAAGGATTCCCTATTTAATAAATGATGCTGGGAAAATTGGCTAGCCATATGTAGAAAGCTGAAACCTGATTCCTTCCTTAATACCTTATACCAAAATTAATTCAAGATGGATTAGAGACTTAAATGTAAGACATAAAACCATAAAAACCCTAGAAGAAAACCTAGGCAATACCATTTAGGACATAGGCATGGGCAAGGACTTCGTGACTAAAACACCAAAAGCAATGGCAACAAAAGTCAAAATTGACAAATGGGATCTAATTAAACTAAAGAGCTTCTGCACAGCAAAAGAAACTACCATCAGAGTGAACAGGCAACCTACAGAATGGGAGAAAATTTTTGCAATCTACCCATCTGACAAAGGGCTAATATCCAGAATCTACAAAGAACTTAAACAAATTTACAAGAAAAAACCAAACAACCCCACCAAAAGGTGGGCCAAGGATATGAACAGACACTTCCCAAAAGAAGACATTTATGCAGCCAACAGACACATGAAAAAATGCTCATCATCCCTGGTCGTTAGAGAAATGCAAATCAAAACCACAATGAGATGCCATCTCACACCAATTAGAATGGCGATTATTAAAAAGTCAGGAAACAACAGATATTGGAGAGGATGTGGAAAAATAGGAGCACCTTCATGCTGTTGCTGGGAGTGTAAATTAGTTCGACCATTGTAGAAGACAGTGTGGCGATTCCTCAAGGATCTAGAATTAGAAATACTGTTTGACCCAGCAATCCTATTACTGGGTACACACCCAAAGGATTATAAATCATGCTGCTATAAAGACACATGTACATGTATGTTTATTGCAGCACTATTCACAATAGCAAAAACTTAGAACAACCCAAATGTCCATCAGTGATAGACTGGATTAAGAAAATGTGGCACATATACACCATGGAATACTAATATAGCCATAAAAAAGGATGATTTCATGTTCTTTGCAGGGACATGGATGAAGCTGTAAACTATCATTCTAAGCAAAATATCACAAGGACAGAAAACCACACACCACATGTTCTCACTCATAGGTGGGAAATGAACCATGAGAACACTTGGACACAGGGCAGAGAACATCACACCTCAGGGCCTGTTGGGGGGTGGGGGCACGGGGAGGGATAGCATTAGGAGAAATACCTAATGTAAACGATGAGTTGATGGGTGCAGCAAACCAACATGGAATATGTATACTTATGTAACAAACTTGCACATTGTGTACATGTACCCTAGAACTTAAAGTATAATAATAAAAGAAAGATTACTAGAAACAGTTTTACATACAAGGTGTGTAAAAACAAGGGAATGTATCTGTGTGTTTTTTAAGGTTATAAAATGTTTTTGCTTCTTTCAAATTTTTGAGTCATCATTTTGGCAAAATAAATAATTTATTGTATTCCGGAATTCCAAAATCAAACTTCAGTTTCAAAATTGGCTTACCTAATGCCTGGCTTTCTGGATGAATCACAGTGCTCCTGAAAACACCCAGAAAAGAGGTTGACAGGATTATTTGCCATGTTTAGATACATGGGATTGCCAAAATGATGTTTCGTCTTCTTTTGGTTATATATTTGTGAATAATAGTAATATATATTCCTAAATTGTGTAGGATTTCTAAAATTCTAATGCCTAAATATATGCTATCAATTATAGTTACGGTTATTATGTTGTTATTGTAAACCACAATAATAACCACATTTCTTTTCAGTGCTATGCACCTAATTTGGAAAAACAACTGTTATCCAAGAGGATACAAGTCTAATGTTATTTAAGCATGGACTCATGAAGAAACAGGATAACCACCTTGTCCTTCCTGAGTCCGTAAACCTTTTATTATTAAAAGTTCTGCGTTCCATGACTCATGGAAAAGACATAATGATCCAAATGGAATATATTGGTGTAGTGACTTATAAATTACTAAAATAGTTTATAACCAATGCTTGATCCCATACTCCTGGGAAAACAATTAAAGCCTCAGGTACGTTTAGTCACCTAGTGGGCTATATAAGTATTTTATAAAGGAATTTCATTCAATTGTTATTTTCAGTGCATGTTTTCTGGTTGTATAAAAGCTTTCCCATGCCAGAGGACTGATGTTATAACAGGAGATTATTATGCTACACTGTATTTTCACCAGGTAAAAAAAGCTTTTTATGGTTTGGATCTTCTGAGAATATTGGAGAAAGACTGTCCTTGCCATCCACACAGTAGTAAAACTTCAGGACCTTAGGCTTTATTTCACAATCTCACGACTGAGAAGGGTGCATCCACACTTTTGGAACTGTGCATCCAGTGGAACCCTTGAGGTAAAACTAAACAAGGAAATTTCTCCCAAAATAGAAGACAGTATCCTTGATGTGAACAGCTTCTCCGAAGCTCACAGATTAACACTTCTACTGTCATGAAACTCTTACCTTTGAATGTTTTTTCTTGCTTATGTCTCCATGAACTATGGAAGTGGAAAAGGGGCTGTTGTGTGCACTTATGGGGTATACTTTTATTTGTGAAGGAGTTTGTGGCCAGCCTTATACATGAATAACCTTATACTTTGAAAGATAAACTATAAAGGCCCAATGTAGGTAAGAAACTGTAACGGTACATGTGTTGCCTCATAATTGGTCAAAAACAAAACATTGGTTCACTTCTCTTAACCC
The DNA here is from genome assembly GCF_007565055.1 of Rhinopithecus roxellana. Taxonomy (NCBI): domain Eukaryota; kingdom Metazoa; phylum Chordata; class Mammalia; order Primates; family Cercopithecidae; genus Rhinopithecus; species Rhinopithecus roxellana. Next base: position 110,272,886 of record NC_044549.1, on the reverse strand, counting down.
ACATCATGGGTTAAAGAGAACATTGCCAGAAAGCCTTCACTCTTCTAAAAGCACATCATTTGTTAGATCCTTTTCACATGGTTTAAATTAAAGGAAGCAATGATTAGAAATATATCCCTCATGATAGGTTCCATAGCAAATTCTACTCTAAAGGCTACAGTTACACAACAGACTTTAAATTCTCTTGTGAAAGTTATGCTAAATAATAGAATTGGCTAAACAAAGAAGTATCTGTGCAGCTGCTGGCACTTGTGGCTTATGGATAAATACATCAAATGAAGATTATAAAAATTAAGTGGTAGGGGATTGATGAAGAAATTGCTTAGTCAAGTGAGTAAAGTCTTTATCTAGCTCATTATTAGATCTATTTGATTTTAGGAGGTTTGGTTTATGGAAACCCTGGGTAAGGAGCATATTCCAAACTCGTGGTATTATCCTCCCAATAGTCATAATAATAATCTCCCTGGTGCACTGTATTTTCTTAAAGGCTTTAAGTGCTTGCATGTAGACATCTCTAGAATGTCATATGCTCTCTCTTCAACTGGAATAACAAGAGCTGAAAGAAATGTGCAACCATGAGGACACCATAGCCTATAAATGACAAGCTGAGACAGGAAACCCAAAATGATGGTAACTGAGAGTGGCAATAAGACCCTAAGTTTTGGTCACACTCTCACCTAAGTGAGAATCTGACCAAAAAGGGGGAATTTTTTAAACAAAATTCTGGGAGGTCATTGTTTAGCACTAAGCTCATGCACTAGGCCCCATGTAACTAAACAAAACCAAAATGGAGTCACTTGTGCTAAGACTTGAAGGAAATACATGGATTCTAGAACAGACCACGTTTCGTTTTTTCTCCTGCAAATCTCTATTACAAACATTCTTGACGACATAGGTATCCACCCCCTGAAGTTCCCATTAAATCTTTTAACCAAATTTATTTCCTCTCACGTGGAGACCATCAAGCTTCAGATGATCATGCAACAAAGGCTCCAGCCAGTTCCAGGTGAAGACACCAGCCCTGGCCATCAAGGAGCTACCCTGCCTCCCCTAGACAGGGCAGGGTGAGAGTTCTGTGATCCCCAATAGGAAGGGACTATGCCTCAAGCTAGCATGGAGCATTTACAGAAAAAAGATCATCAGTCCCCCTGCCTGATCACATTTATCGGGGAATGTGAGGGATCACATTTCTCGGGGAAAGAAGAGGCAGGAAAATAGAATCTGGAGGCAGGGAACATATGGCTGATTCACACTTCAGCTATAACAGGAAATATCCTCTCCATAGGGCATACACTGAGTAAACGACTTTGTAACTTTACTTAATCCTCATTTACATAGGGCAGACCCAAGTAGAGGGTATTTAAACTCACACAAACTCTGTAACAGGGTCTTTGAGCCCCTGTGCTGAGGCCAGCTCCCACACTGTTGAATGTAATTTCATTGCCAATAAATCCCTTCATTCCTTCCTTGCTTTGTGCATTTTGTCCAGTTCTTTATTCAAGACGCCAAGAACCTGGACAACCCCCATTGTTAACAAGCTACATGGATTTTCACAAAGGGTGGGAACAATCTTCCCCTCCCTACAAAGTCCAGCAGTGTTGTAGCAATGGAGAGCAAACAGGCAGCATAGCGGTTCGCTCTGGACTGAGGGGATAGGGTCTTCCCTGATCCTGTGTTGGTGGTGGCTGCCAGAAGGGCACTTTTGTGGATCTCAGGCACACTGCAGTTGGAAGTCAAAGGACAATGTCTATATAAACTGAAGGCCACAGCCTTGTCAGAGGGTAAGAGAGCAAAGCAGATCCTGTTCCTTCCAGCCCAGGATGAGGAGCTGGTACAACACACCTCACTCAATCCCTACCCCTAAAGACTTTAGTGCATCTCAACACAATCTGCTTGCACCACTTTTCCATGCACCATCAGAGAGGGTGCCTTCATTCACTATTGGGCTACCTGAGCATGAGCCAGCCACCTACTAAACTGGAGACTGAACTGCACCATCAAATAAAAAACCTGCTGTCAGAAGGGCCTAGTGCTAGTATACAAGATATTCAATCTGAGACCTCTGCACTCTCAGCCCCACCAAAGATAGTGTGTTAGTTCATATATTCAAAACATCACTACAACAAGCAGCATTTGAGAAAGTCACTGCACAAAAGCTACGCATAACCAAGGAATCCACACAGCGCCCTGAAAGCAAAGACACAAAAACCCACAAGCAGAGACAAATCATACACAATATACACCGCAGTCACAACATCAAAAAAATTAACAATCCCATATAGATTATAGCAAATTCAAAAGTAAGAAGTGACATCTCCTTCAGATGAGAAGCAATCGGTGCAAAAACTCCAGTGGTACATGAAGACAGTGTTTTGATACTTCCAAGAGATCACACCAGTTTTCTAGCAGGGAATTCTCACCAAAATGAAAATTCTGAAATGACAGATAAATAATTCAAAATACGGATTGCAAGTAAGCACAATGAAATCCAAGAGACAGCTGAAAATTAACACAAAGAAATCAGAAAAGTGGTTCAGTATAGGAAAGATGAGATAGATATAATTTTTTTAATACAGCTTCTGAAATTAAGAGAATCACTAAAACAATTTGAAAATGCAGTTGAAAGCTATAATAATAAACTAGACCAAGCAGAATAAAGAATTTCAAAGCTTGCAGACTGGTCTTTCAAATTAATCTAGTCAGACAAAAATTTTAAAAAATAATTTCTTTTTATTATTATTATACTTTAAGTTCTAGGGTATATGTGCACAATGTGCAAGTTTGTTACATAGGTATACATGTCCCATGTTGGTTTGCTACACCCATCAACTTGCCATTTACAGTAGGTATTTCTCCTAATGCTATCCCTCCCCCAGCTCCCCACCCACCAACAGGCCCTGGTGTGTGATGTTCCCCACCCTGTGTCCATGTGTTCTCATTGTTCAACTCCCACCTATGAATGAGAACATGTGGTGTTTGGTTTTCTGTCCTTGTGGATAGTTTGCTTAGAATGATGGTTTCCAGCTTCATCCATGTCCCTGCAAAGGACATGAAATCATCCTTTTTTATGGCTGCGTAGTGTTACAGCACTATGGCAGAAACAACACCTCACATCTCAATATAAATGTTGTTTGTAAATGACTGAAATACTCCAGTTAAAAGAAATAGATTGGAAAATTGAATAAAACAAGACCTACCATCTGTTGCCTACAAGAGACCCACCTAACATGTAAAGACACCAACAGGTTCAAAGTAAGGAGCAGAGAAAAATAGATCACACAGAAGGACAAACAACAACAACAACAACAACAACAAAAAGAGGAGAGGTTGCTATTCTTATATCAGATAAAGCAGATTTTAAATCAACAAGAGTAAGAAAATACAAAAATAGGAATTATGTAATGATAAAGGGTTCAATTCAACAAGATTTAACTATTTTGGGCCAGATGTGGTGGCTCATGCCTGTAATCCCAGCACTTTGGGATGCCTAGGATGAGGATCACTTGAGCCCAGTAGTTCAAAACCCTGTCTCTACAAAAAATACAAAAATTAGCCATGTGTGGTTGTGCATGTTTGTAGTCCCAGCTACACAGGAGGCTGAGGTGAGAAGATCCCTTGAGCCCAGAGGCAGAGATTGCAGTGAGCCAAGATCACACCACTGCATTCCAGCTTGTGCAACAGAGTCAGTCTCAAAAAAAAAAAAAAAAAAGATTTCACTATTTTATATATATTTTATATATATATATATATATGTAAAAAGCAAGTATTACTAAGCCAAGAAAAACTGAGAACAGATGTATAATACACATGGGAGTCTTCCATACCCCAAAATACCCCACTAATAGGACTAGATAGATCACTGAAGCAGGGAACTAACAAAAAAATCTGAACTTACATTAGATACTTGATCAAATGAACCAAATAAACCTATACAGAACACTCCACCCAGCAACTGCAGAGTATACATTTTTCTCATCTGTGCATGGGATATTTTCTAAAACTGACTATATGCTTGGCCATATGGCAAGTCTCAATAAATTCAATAAAAAATGAAATCATATCAAGTATCTTCTCAGACCACAAAATTACAAATGTATACCAAGAGGAACTCTGAAAACCACACAAGCACATGGAAACTAAACAACTTCCTCCTGAATGATTTGGGGGTAAACAATGGAACTAAGGAAAAAATCAAGACATTTTTAAAAACAAATGAAAATAGAGTCATAACATATCAATACCTCTGGAAAACCACCAAAAGCAGCATGAAGAGGAAAATTTATAGTGCTAAATGTCTATTTGAAGAGGATTTGAACATCTTAAATCAATAATCTAATGTCACACCTAAAGGAACTAGTAACATAAGAACAAACTAAACACGAAGATAGCAGACAAAAAATGAAATAACAAAGAACAGAGCAGAAGTAATTGAAATTAAGACAGAAAATACACAGAAGATCAGAGCAATAAAAAGCTGTTTTGTCAAGAAAAAACAAAATTGATGGGCTGCTAGCTAGATTAATCAAAAAAGAAAAGATTCAAATATGTACAATCAGAAATGACAAAGATGACATTTCAACAGATACCATGGAAATGCGAAAGATCAACAGACACTACTATAAACATCTCTATGCACACAAACTAAAAAACCCCGAAGAAATGGGAAAATTCCTGGAAACATACAACCTCCCTAGATCAAATTAGGAGAAAACTGAAATTTTGAACAGACAAAAAATGAATGGTAAAATTGAATCAGTATAAAAATCTAACAACCAAAAAAACATAGCCAAATTCTACCAGACATACAAAGAAGAGCTGGTACCAATCTTACTGAAGTGATTCCAAAAAATTGAGGCATTCCTCTGAAATTCTTTCTATGAAAATAGTATCATCCTGATACAAAAATCTGGCAAACACACAAAACATAAAATTACTACGGGCCATTATCCCTGAAAAAAACACACACACAAAAATCCTCAATAAAATATTAGCAAACCAAATCCAACAACACATCAAAGGTAATTTATCGCAATCAAGATGACTCAATATATCAATAAATGTGATTCCCCACATAAACAGAATTAAGAAGAAAAATGATATGATTATCTCAACAGATGCAGAAAGAGCATTCAAAAAAATTCAACATCTCTTCGAGATAAAAGCCCTCAACAAACAAGGCATCAAAGGGACTACTTCAAAGTAATAAGAGCCATATAGAACAAATCCACAGCCAACCTCATACTGAATGGGAAAAGTTGAAAGCATTTCCCCTAGGAGCTTGAACTAGACAAAGATGTCTGCTGTCATCATTCCTATTCAACATACTGCTAGAAGTCCTTGCCAGAGCAATCAGTCAAGAGAGAGAAATAAAAGGCATCCAAATTGAAAAAGAGGAATTTAAATTATTTCTGTTCAGTAATGACAAGATCCTATGGCTAGAAAACTTTAAAGACCCCAAAAGACTCCTAGACCTGATAAACAACTTCAGTGAAGTTCCAAGGTACAAAATATACAAAAATTAGTTCTATTTTTATATGCCAAAAATGATCAAACTGAGGACCAAATCCAAAACTCTATTCAATTTACAATAGCCACAAAAAAATAAAATACCTAGGAGAGGAAAGACCTCTACAGGGAGAACTATAAAACACTGATGAAATGAATTGAAAATGATACCAATAAATGAAAAAGCAGCCCATACTTAAGGATAGGAAGAATCGATACTGTTAAAATGACTATACTGTCCAAAGCAATCTACAGATTCAACATAAAACTTACCAAATTATTAATGCCATTTTTATGGAATTAGAAAAAACAATTCTAAAATTCACGTAGAACCAAGAAAAGGGCCCAAATAGCCAAAGAAATACTAAGCAAAAAGAACACAGCAAGAGGAATCATATTACCCAACTTCAAATTATACTGCAAGATTATAGTAACCAAAGCAGCATGGTACTAGTACAAAAAAGACAACTAGATGAATAGAAATAGAACAGAATGCAGAACCCACAAATAAAGCCATGTAACTACAACCAACTGATCGTTGGCAAAGTTGACAAAAACAAACAATGGAGAAAGAACGCCCTATTCAATAAATGTTGCTGGAAAACCGGTTAGTTATACACAAAACAAAGAAACTGGACCTTTATCTCTCACTACATACAAAATTAACTCAAGATGGATTAAATACTCCAATGCAAGACCTGAAACTATAAAAATCTTGAAAGAAAACATAGGAAAAACTTCTCTAAACAGTGAAAAATTTATGACTAAGATCTCCAAAATAAATGCACCAAATATAAAAATAGACAAATGGGACTTAATTAAACTAAAGATCTTCTGCACAACAAAAGAAACAATCAATAGGCCTAAGCACAGTGGCTGATACCTGTAATTCCAGGAATTTGCAAGGCCAAGGTGAAAAGATTGCTTGTTGGCAGTGGCAACTCGAGAATTTATATGAAAGAATTTAAGTAGCAATGATTTAACTTAAATACAAGGCCAGAGGAATTGCTTAAAAATGAAAAAAAGACCATTTTAATTAAATTTCATATTTATTTGGGATGACTCGAATCAAAATTTGCTTAGAGTGCACAGTTTTTATTTTATTTTATTTTATTTTATTTTATTATTTATTTATTTTTAATTTCACTTTAAGTTCAGGGATACATGTGCAGAACTTGCAGGTTTGTTACATAGGTATACATTTGCCATGGTGGTTTGCTGCACCCATCAACCCATCATCTAGGTTTTAAGCCCTGCATGCATTAGGTATTTGTCCTAATGCTATCACTCCCCTTGACCCTCACCCCCTGAGAGTCCCCAGTGTGTGATGTTCCCTTCCTTGTGTCCATGTGTTCTCATTGTTCAATTCCCACTTATGAGTGAGAACATGTGGTGTTTGGTTTTCTGTTCCTGAGAAATGATGTTGAGAATGATGGTTTCCTGTTTCATCCACGTCCTTGCAAAAGACATGAATTCATTCTTTTATATGGCTGCATAGTATTACATGGTGTATATGTGCCACATTATTCAGTCTGTCATTGATGGACGTTTGGGTTGGTTCCAAGTTTTTGCTATTGGAAATAGCTGCAATAAACATATGTGTGCATTTATCTTTATAGTAGAATGATTTATAATACTTTGGATATATACCCAGTAATGGGATTGCTGGGTCAGACGGTATTTCTGGTTGTGGATCCTTGAGGAATCACCACACTGTCTTCCACGGTGGTTGAACTAATTTATACTCCCTCCAACAGTGTAAGGGTGTTCCTATTTCTCCACATCCTCTCCAGTATCTGTTGTTTCCTGACTTTTTAATGATCGCCATTCTAGCTGGTGTGAGATGGTATCTCATTGTGGTTTTGATTTACATTTCTCTAATGACCAATGATGATGAGTATTTTTTCATGAGTCTGTTGGCTGTACAAATGTCTTCTTTTGAGAAGTGTCTGTTCATATCTTTTGTCCACTTTTTGATGGGTTGTTTGTTTTTTTCTTGTAAATTTGTTTAAGTTCTTTGGACATTCTGGAGATTAGCTCTTTGTCAGATGGACAGATTGCAAAATTTTCTCCCATTCTGTAGGTTGCCTGTTCACTCTGATGGTAGTTTCTTTTGCTGTGCAGAAGCTCTTTAGTTTAATTGGAACCCATTTGTCAATTTTGACTTTTGTTGCCATTGCTTTTGGGTTTTAGTCATGAAGTTTTTGCCCATGCCTATGTCCTGAATGGTATTGCCTAGGTTTTCTTCTAGGGTTTTTATGGTTTTAGGTCTTACATTTAAGTATTTAATCCATCTTGAATTAATTTTTGTATGCGATGTAAGGATGGGGTCCAGCTTCAGTTTTCTGCGTATGGCTAGCCAGTTTTCCCAACACCATTTATTAAATATGGAATCCTCTCCCCATTGCTTGTTTTTGTCAGGTTTGTCAAAGATCAGATGGTTGTAGATGTGTGGTGTTATTTCCGAGGCCTCTCTTCTGTACCTTTGGTCTATATATCTGTTTGGTACCAGTACCATGCTGTTTTGGTTACTGTAGCCTTGTAGTATAGTTTGAGGTCAGGTAGTGTAATGCCTCCTGCTTTGTTCTTTTAGCTTAGGATCGCCTTGGCTATATGAGCTCTTTTACAGTTCCATACAAAATTTAAAGTAGTTTTTCTCTAATTCTGTGAAGAATGTCACTGATAGTTTGATGGGAATAGCATTGAATTTATAAGTTACTTTGGGCACTATGACCATTTTCATGATATTGATTCTTCCTATCCATGAGCATGGAATTCTTTTTCCATTTGTTTGTGTCCTCTCTTATTTCCTTGAGCAGTGGTTTGTAGTTCTCCTTGAAGAGGTCCTTCACATCCCTTGTAAGTTGTATTCCTAGGTATTTTATTGTGTTTGTAGCAATTATGAATGAGATTTCACTCATGATTTGGCTCTCTGATTATCTATTATTGGTGTATAAGAATGCTTGTGATTTTTGCACATTGATTTTGTATCCTGAGCCTTTGCTGAATTTGCTTATCAGCTTAAGGAGTTTTGGGGCTGAGGCGATGGGGGTTTTCTAAATACACAATCATGTCTTCTGCTAACGAAGACAATCTGACTTCCTCTCTTCCTATTTGAATACCATTTTTCTCTTCTCTTGCCTGATTGCCCTGGCCAGCACTTCTAATAACATGTTGAATAGAAGTGGTGAGAGAGGGCACCCTTGTCTTCTGCCAGTTTTCAAAGGGAATGAAAGCACAGTTTTTAACTTAGATTATGTCTTTATTTGGTGACTTGGTGGAGAGAAGGGACACAATCAAGGACTCTATTGTTTCCACTATGCACAAAGAATCAAGATCAGGGTAGCCCACGGGAGGTTACAGTAGGCCATAAATAATGTTTCTTAAGTTGTTAAATCAGAATGTCTGTCTATAAAGAAGGAGTATTATAAAAACTTGCAGGGACATAAAGAGGTCAATGATAGACACCGGTACCTACTGGAAGGGAGAAGGAAACAAGGAGGAAAGGGTTGAAAAACAAACTCTTAGGTAATATGCTCAGTACCTGGGTGACAGGATCATTTGTACCCCAAATATCAGCATCACACAATATACTCAAGTAATAAACCTGCACATGTATGTACTGAATCTAAAATAGAATTTGAAATAAAAGACTTGTATGAGACTGGAATCTTAAGGATGTTCTTAAGTGGTTTACTTTCTGCCATCCATAATTATAGTGTCACCTATATGCCATATATAAAGGCACTAGATAGAATTCATTTTTATACCATCAATCATGGCCTTAAGTGTAATTATTATGCCATCCCTGGTTCATTATTACAAATCTGTGGTGAAAAATGTCTTCACTTGTGTAATAATTATTTAGGGCCCATTCTCTGTTTACTACGCCTTGTATCATTTCATTGCATTAAGTATCCTTCAGTAAATGTTTTCTGAGTTTAACAGAGAAGCTAAAAGTGGCTCTGCTGCTTTAAGAGGGATCACTAGTCTAGACTGGTGTAAAAAGCATTCTGGAATATATGCCATGTTCATATCTGGTTGACACTTAAAATACTCTTCTTTGTTTTTTAGACCTCTTCTAAGTTTCCTTCTTTATTATTCTAAATGTTACTTACCTAACAGCATAACCAAACAAGACTTCTTAATGTTTCCTACAAATGCCTCACAGTGACCTACTTTTGTGCCTATGGTCTATGAATTTCTTCATTCCACAATGTTCTTTAGACTTCTTACACCTATATCTTTCCTCTTGAAATACTACTTATCTCCGAAAAAGCTCTCAAATTGCACATCTTCCGGTATTAGCATGGGCAGTGCCTTACCAAGTTGAAGAGGCACGCTCAACCTGCCTAGTCATTGGGATAAAGTTGCCACCCTAGTGGGCCTGGAAAGCAGAGCATCTGAGCCAAAGAGGATTATTCTTGAGCCTGAAGACCCCTAGGGTACACATTACTGTGTTGTGGGCCCCCTTGGGACCTTTCACCCACTTTCTTCCATCTTATTTCCCCCTTTTGGAATGGGAATGTCTATCCCAAACCTATCCGATCAATATATTTTGGAAGCATATAACTTGTTTGGTTTCACAATCTCACAGCTGCAAAGAAGTTTTGCCTTAGGATAAATTGTACATCAGATTTTACCCATTTCTGATTTAAATGATCTTTAGATAAGACTTTGGACTTTATAGTTGATGTCGGAATGAGTTAAGACTGTTGGGATGGAATAAATATATTTTGTGTTCTAAAAAGACATGAATTTGGGAGGTTAACAGTAGAATGTTATATGCAGAATTTTTTGTCAACCAACATTTGTATGTTGAAATTCTAATTCCCAGTGTGATGGTATTAGGAGATGTGTCCTTTAGGAGTTAATTAGGTTTAGTTGAAGTCATGAAGTTGGGTCCCCATGAATGGGATTAGTATCTCTGTAACAAGAAATACAAGGATTGTCTTTCTCTCTCTGGGCCATATGAGGATACAAACCTAAAAACTAGGAAGGACCCTCATCAGACACTGTATCTGCTGATATCTTGATCTTGTACTTCTCAGGTTTTAGAACTGTAAGAAATAAATGTTTATGGTTTAAGCTGTCCAGTTTGTCTATAGCAGCCTGAACTAACACATTTTCTGAAACTTTTATTGTTTCCTCTTCTATTACACATAATTGGCACTTCATAAAACATCCTCCTTTGTGCCTTTTCTATTGACTAATGTAATTTTCTGCCCTGTATTTCAGTAGTTTTTTATTCTCAGTTTTCTCTCTTTTGTAAACTGTACTCTCTTTGAGGAAAAAAAGACAGATACTATCCAACCCTTTGTAGGGGTTGCTCCACAATTTTTATAAATTAACTGCTTATTTCCTAAAATTATATTTCCCTGGGTTGCATATACATAGATAATTATTGCAACTGGCACTATGGTATATTGTAAAGCAGCATAAATACCACCTGCCAGCTTATTAGAAATGTAGAATCTCAGGTCCCATTCTAGATCCACTATATCAGAATCTACATTTTTGAAAGATCCCAGGTGACTTATATGCACCTTAAAGTTTGAGAAACACTGTATACGTTCATGTATTAGTATCAAGATGGCTGAATGTGAATCTAGGCCTCACCTAAGACTTGCTAGCTAAGCCTCATTAGACACATTAAAAAGGTTGAGTAGTTTCAATCCTGAGTGACCAATAGAAACATCATAATACAGAAGGCACACAATAATCAATAAGAGGAAATTGATTTAAACAAAGACATCAGCATTCTAATGACACAAAAAGAAGACTCATTTAATATTAGATACTATATTAAAACACATTCTGAATCACTGTGTCCTTTACTGCAATATGAAAAAGGTTGATATCGGGGTATTCTACTCAAAATTGTAAATAGAAGTCATGGAAGTCTGTAGAAGATGTCTATAACAGGAAGATATTTTCATAGAAAAAAAGGATGGATTGTAGGAAAACAGATTGTCAAATGGCAGAAATATTAGAAGACTATTGCAATAGTAAAATGATAATTATACTAGTCTAAAAAAAGAAGTATCAGTAGGAGTGCAATGAGATTTAAAATACTTTGAAAAATGAGCATCAATGAACTGTGGAGGTTGGTTAGAGGTAAAAAGAAGAGAGTTGAGGAAAACTGAAGATGACTGAGCTATGGGGTATTAGAACTCACAAGCCCAATTCAGTCTGTACCATGGGACAGTCACAAATTCTGTATCCTTACTACTTGTCACTATTAAATCTACTGTAACAAAATGAAATTGGCATATGAGAAATGAGAACTTTCTCTTTATTCTATTTACTTTATTTGGGAGATGGTGAGGTTGGTAGAACTTTGCAACAGAAAAAGTCCATGTTCAAGGTCTGTGGGAACCCTAGAAAATGAATATATAAATTTCTTCCAAGGAAAGAATTTCAATTAGTAATAGCATTATTTTAGATACATATGTGGATATAAGATTGTGAATAATCTAAATAAATGAAAATAATAGCACCTTATAATTAATATCTATTAACTAATTTTCTCCACATATTTATAATTCTTTGCATTTTGTAGTACAACTCAATTAACATTGCACTAAATGTCTTAAAATTTGGAAACCATAAAGACTTTAGCCATAAGATTTGAAAATAAATGTGACTTTACTATCCTATATAGTTTATTCACTTATAAAGAGCTATCTTTTCTGTGATTTCATTTGTAAAATGAACTTCATGGTTCATTCAAATTTGGTAGATATAGATACACTGGGTTAATTGAAGAGAAAAATAATTTTTTAAACATATTTTCAAATATATGCATAATTTCATACCTGTTCATGATTTTATCTCATGTCAGCAATTTAAACAAGGTTTAAAGAAAAAACGTATTTTAGGAGCTGTAACACTCTAACTTTCTGCTATAGTTTATCACTGTAAAAATCATTTCTATAATTATGCAGTCTTGTGTGCATTACTTGGTAATTAGCTTTAATTATACTTTCAGCCAATTACTCAAAATGTGACCTTTTCTAACAAAAGTCAGGCAAGAAGAATGTAGGTGAGGCCCAGAAACTGCACAGTACACAATAAACAAATTGGTGATAGTAATTTTTATTTTTTGCTTATCTACTCAACACTTCAGCAATCCATTACTAGTTACATTTTCTCTTATCAATTTTTATGAAATCATTACCTTTACTACAAAATTCCTTGACAAACTAGAATATTCAAATGTTATTTAACCTTTAAATGGATTTTGACAAACTGGAATGTACTAAGTCTATAGCTGTCATGTAGCAAGTCTTCGTTTATTATCATATATTTGAAAAAATATATTCCACAAAGAAAATTTTGAGTTATATTATCTGTATATAAAAATATCTTTCATTTTGTTTTAATTTGCTAATGCTACTCTTTCTTAGAGAAAGTTTTATCAGCTACATTACCTTCTACAGTATATAAATTTAGCACAAGTCAGTAAATAGGGCATGAGGAACTGAAAATGCCAATACCTTGTTTTTGTCTTTTTTGATAGGTGGATCACCCACAGTCTATAGCTATTGAAGTCTGAAATTCATCCTCACCAAGATTTGAGAACAATTAAATATTATGTGATTTCATAAATTTTGGGGGAGATTTTAAAACACACCATCTGTTAAATAGTAGAATATGAGAAACTGAAATCCATGTAATACTTGTTTAAAATAATCTTTATTTTTACTGGTAACAAGTATAATTGAAAAATGTAAATCACCAATAATCTTTACAATATAGGTCCTCTCAGCATTTTATATGACTCTTTTTACATAGCTGTAATTATACTTTATTATCCATTTTATTTCATAGTTTTACAACAAAAAATATACCCATGAATATTCAGCATTATTTTCAAAATCTTTCATAAAAGTATTTTAATGACTGCATAATAGTACATGCTATGTGTATGTTCATTTGTCTTAACTATTAACATAATAATTTAACTTAATTATAAGTGACTAAGGTTTTTGAGATATGTTGTATCTTCAGACTCCACAAATTCTGCTTTACGATGGTATTTACTAATCAAGCCTACTTGCTTGTATGCAAGACACCTGAAGCGTAGATTCTCAAAGTCTTAAAGACACATTGTTGAACATTTTATCTGTTTCTAATGCTGTGAAGATCAGGTAAATAAGTAAAATTTTGTTTGAATTTTATACAATTTTATTACTTGTTTAGTACCTTTATAGATTTGGTCACTTTGTTGATGTATGGAATTAACATCATTATGTAAAAATTGATATTTTCAATAAAATTAGCATATTAGCTTTTCTTAGGTGTAGAAAAATGTGAAAAAGTATGGAAAATCTTGGCTTAAACCCTCAATTCTCTTTAATTTCCTTTCAGACTTTCAGAACTCTTACTGTGATGTTCTTGATTCCCTACTATACAGTATTTCCAGTCCCCTGAAGTTAGGGATCATATCTTTTTTTTTTTTTTTTTGAGACGGAGTCTTGCTCTGTTGCCCGGGCTGGAGTGCAGTGGCCGGATCTCAGCTCACTGCAAGCTCCGCCTCCCGGGTTTACGCCATTCTCCTGCCTCAGCCTCCGGAGTAGCTGGGACTACAGGTGCCCGCCACCTCGCCCGGATAGTTTTTTTTTTTTTTTTTTTTTTTTTTGTATTTTTAGTAGAGACGGGGTTTCACCGTGTTAGCCAGGATGGTCTCGATCTCCTGACCTCGTGATCCGCCCGTCTCAGCCTCCCAAAGTGCTGGGATTACAGGCTTGAGCCACCGCGCCCGGCTGGGATCATATCTTAACATCTGGAATTCCACAATTTCTCATATGATCTTCTCTGTATTTGGATCTCAAATTTTAATAGTGACGAATATGATCATAACGATATAAAAACAAAGGAGGAGGAATGGTAATCTTTTAAATATGAGTGATCAGACAAGGATAAGTTTTGATTTCATATTTAGTGCCATAGATGCTCTCTTAAAAGCTCTCCATTCCCCTTGTATAATGTACATTTTGACGCATACAGCACACAGCACTGAGCTTGTCATCAACTCTTTAGCCCACCCTCTTATGTCTGCTTCATTTGGTTGAGTTGTGTGTTTAATAGAAGTCAGTTATGTTTGAACCGACAGTATTTATTTCAAATGGGCTTGTACTGAATTTATATACTGTTAATTAACTATTTCATAACACAGTGGATTATAAGTGCAGAAATAAAATTTTTGTTTTCATGAGAGTTGAGTACCTTGATACAACTAGATAAAGGCCAAAGGCTTTAAAAAAATGTTGTGGATTTAGACATATTCAAGACACCATGTAAGGTTAGAAAAATAATAGTCTTTCTAGTCCAGAAGAAACCTCAACTCAGATTACTTAAAATGTGTGTTTGTTTAAATTGTAGCTGCTATTCAAAATAAAATGAAACAAGAAATTACAGATAATTCAAGTGGGTTGGGATTTATTTAAGAAGGATATTGGGGACCTCCAATCAGCATATCCATTCTATAAACAGAAACATCTGTGTTTCCACAGTTTTTTAGGATTAAATGAAAAAAAATTTAAGGTATGAATGTATCTTTTTATGGTTTCATATTTTATACTACTTTTTAAGAAAATAAAACTGAAATGAACAAATTTTATATTTAAAGCAGGGTCTAAATTGATGGCTCCACTCTGTCATTAACTAACAGAAGTAATCTGGGCTAAGCAGCACTCTTCTATAAGCTTAATTCCCTCAACAATAAAATGTAAGAATCAGAGTAGATTACCTTTATGGTCATCTCCAGCTTGCTGGTGAAAAAAAGTTATGATTACAAAACCAGCAAGTTCCAACATAACATGATACAGGACAAAATATGAAACTTATCAAACCAAATTTGGTTAAACTGAATATTAACATCATTGGGGAAATGAGGAATCAGTAGGTAGGTTTAGTTAATTATGAAATGCCCCCCTCCACTATCCATTCTTTTCTTCATTCTTTTCACAGTTAAATAATGGCTTCCCCACTAAGTCTTAGCAGGGAACATATTGTAGTACAGCTCTCCAGCAGCTTCGGACTGACCCAGCTCTTTCCTTACCCTTCGACCTCTTGCTTGTAGTTTTCAAGAATAGCTGTGGAATGTCCTGGGAATGCAATGTCCTGAGATCAGGAGAAACTACCTGAAACAGCCCAGGCAGTGTTCCTGTTCTCCCTAGGGAATGTTACATCATGAGTGACGAACTGCCTATGACAGCCCAGGCTTTTCTCTTTTCTTTCTTGGAAGCTGGATGTCCTTCGAAGCTTTGCCCAGTGAGTCTTATTACTTCTGAGGTGGTGTAAGTGAGGCATGCATCAAAATTTCGTCCATCTTGGGTAGCTCTCTTGGGCCTTGAGGGGCTGACTCACAATGGACCTGAGACCTTCTGTTCCTTGCTGCCTCTCTGTAAATAATAAACTCACTTTGCATAACCTGTGTGTGAATGTGTCCTGTCTTACCAGATTCTGACAAATTAGGAACCAGTGCATGGTGGACCTAAACAGCAGCTGAGGATGCAGTGGGCAGAACTATTCGGACTCCTACTTCTGGTGGTTGGATTCTCACATGACCAACTAGGCCAAGACTATGTTCCCAAGATTCCTTTGCAACTAGGGGTGCATAAGTGTTTATTAAATGGATGTAAGTAGAAGTGATATATGTAATTTATTAGCCATTTCTATATGCTAATTAATATCTTATTCTTTGAAGAACTGAAATTTAATATATGATGTTTTCTCATGCTTCAGAACAAGTTTTTACAGTAGTATCTTTCAAATTTATTATCAACCATAAATGAATACAAAATTATTATTGATAATGTCCAACTTTAGTATACTACTCCTTTATTTGCCATTCCAGCAGTGATATATTAGGAAAAACAGGTGTATTTTTATTTAAAATATGACCTCTCCTTTGATCTTAAATTTTACTATTCACTGCTAGTGGAGATGTACATTATCATCACAAATTTATAAGGAAATTTATTAATAAAAATCAAAAGTCTTTCAAACTTGCAATCCATAATGTAGCAATTTTAATTTTGGAAATCTATGCTAAGGACATAATGATATATACATACAAGAATTCATGCAAGAAAGAGTTTATTGTAGAATTATTTAAATTAGAAAATTCAAAATAACCTAGATATTCTGACGTGATAAACCAGTTAAGTAAATTCCATGTTTAAGTGAAATAATTAGAATTGTATTGTATGAAAAATTTTAAATTATTTTGTTAAATGCTTATAATGTGTGAAAAAATTTTAGAGTAAAAATTTTCTATAAAATATATATTAATTATGCAATAGAATATGCAAAAATATAAAAAAGGCTTTTTACTTCCATGTTTATGCTTTTCTATATTTCTTACAATTCTTGTATTGAAAATTATTACATTTATGATTTAAGGAAAAGTATTATTTTAAAAAATATGACTCTGATCTTTCCTTTGATCTTAAATTTTACTATCTGTGCAATACTCTGCACAGTTACTCTTTAGGGAAAGATTTCTAGTGTGCTACAAAAGATTAAACATAATACCTTAAAAGATGTTTGTAATATTTCAGCCATTGTTTTATTTATTTTTATTTTTACTTTTACTTAAAGCAATATTTTTATAGTTGCATTTATCTTCTCTTTTATTCTCTCATGATTACAGAACCCCTTCCTTTCACCTTTCATTTTAACTTACTGGTAGCCTCCAGGTGTTTCCCACACTTTCTATTTGCACAGGGCTCTGTGCCCTATGGCTTATGCTAAAAAAAAATAAATAAATAATAAAAAGAAAGAAAGAAAAAAAATCTGGGTTTTGAGAACAGCAAATATTGTAAGAACAAAGGCATGAAATATGGATTTTATTTTAGTACAGGCTATTGTTCAATCATACGACTTTCTTTTGTCACAAAAACACATATGGCAAATAAAACATGCTGAGAGAGACTCTCTCTTAAAAATGTCTATGTAACAGCAAAATTTAAAACTAAAGTTGAGATAATCATCTGCAAGTTTCATTCTATGAACATGCTATAAAGGATAAAATTAGGAGCAGAGTACTAATTATTCAGAATATTGTCTGTATCGGTGCTTTCCAATGGAACATTTTGTGACAGTGAAAATATTTTTTATCTGTGTTGTCCAATACCATAGTCACTAACCTCATATGGCTATTAGCACTTGAAATGAGGCTGATGTGACTGAAGACCTGAATTTTAAATTTTATGTAATTTTAATTATTTTAAATTTAACTAGTCACATGTGCATACAGGCTATTATATCGACAGTCTAAGTATATTGAAATTTAACCTGACATCCAGATTCAGTATCATTATTTAACTGTAATTTCCTATTATCTATTAAAAATAATTTTTCATTTTTAGGAAATTCAAGGGTCCATAGCTATTATTATCACCAAATTTAGTCACAATTAGAAAATCCAACACAATTTTTAAAATATAAGAAAATAAAATGAAGTCATATTATAATATTTTATATAGTACTGACATACTTTGCATAATCAAAATAAAGTGAGAAAATTAAAATTCTGTAATTGAAAATAAGCCAAAAAAGGAAAAGGAAAAGAAAAACTCTGTCTACATGATATATTCATATGTCCATACTAACTGTAAGAAATTGAATTGAATTGAATTGTTTTAAATTACAAAACGCAGCTATTGAACAAATTCCATTTATGTAAGTGTAGTACATTGCATATAATAGGACATTTATAGATATTTTAAAATAATTTTAAATTACTTTATGAAAAGTTATAAATGATTGCTCAATACAAAATGTGTTTGAATATATAGAAAAGTAGAAATGAGAATAACCCTATATTCCAACTAACCAGACAGGTACTATGATCATAATATGGATTTCTTTTCTCATTTTGCCTAACTTTGTTATATTTTCCTATGTAGTTGTGCACCATTAGTAAAAACTCTACATAAACGTTTTAATTGATTACATAATATTCCATTGAGTGGCTACACAACATTTAACTTAATCATTCCTTTTTAGAACATTTAGGTTATTTCCAATGTTTCATATTAAAATGAAGCTAGAATAACTATTCACCAATTTTTTAAAACCTTGTTTGTTATCATCCACAGTTAATGTTCTTGCCCACGGAGAAAACTTATAATGGCCATATTTTGAAAGAACTCTTGCCAGAATATACTGTAATGACCATTTCTACAGAAGGGAAAAAAACAGATGATCTTCACAAAAATACGTTTGGGTAACTAGAATTCAGACTTGCCTTATTATCAATATACCACAATAAAGTCATTATTAGTTTTTCTCTGTATTAGGTAAAATTACATCAAACTAAAAAATCTGCATATTTTCTTTTCTTGCTTATAGACAGTGGCAGTTTACTTCTTTCAAACCTATTTTTATTCCTTCCAGTTCTTATTTTAAGTTCAGGGTATACATGCGCAGGCTTGTTACATGGGCATATTGCACGTTGCTGGGGTTTGGTGTACAAATTATTTCATCACCCAGGTAGTGAGCATAGTACTAGATAGGTAGTTTTCCATCCTTCTCATCCTCTACCCTCAAGTAGGCCCCCTTGTCTACTGTTTCCTTCTTTGTGTCCATGTGTACTCAATGTCAAACCTTTAAAAAGAAAAGAAAAGAAAAGAAAGAAACAAAACTGCTACACCTAGGCAGTTGCTGTTTTGATATGCCTTGATGATAAATGTTTCTTGTCAACAGGGAAAGCACAGAAAGGAATCTGCCATACCTTTTTGGTCTTGCATTGGCTGAGGAAAGGAGAAATCTATCAATATAGTCCTATAGGTTCACTAGCAACTAACTCTCAAATCTCCAATTCTTTTATTCTTTAAAACTATTCTTCATATCAAGTAACAGACAATTTGGAGATGCCAAAGTTATTTCCAATTTAGAAATCCAATAGACTTCTCATTCGTAGGGTTTTCAATTAATGAAAATGAAGATAAACAGGTCCATTATTGGTCCTGTCCCCAAAGGATTTAGTAAGCTCCCTGGTAAGGTAAAGCATATAGTTCACAACAAAATAATTATGAATATAAAAATGCTTTAAAAAAATTAGACAAACATTTAGAAGAGAAAAACTGTGCCACATTAACCAGAGAGAAAGAGAGCAAGATGAAAAGAGAGGGTTATTTACATTTCATGTATTTTATTATCAGTGTTTATCAGATATTAGCAATTCTGATATTAAATTAATACCCATAGAGCTACATAGTCTCTATTCATTCCTTCCTGCCAATTAGTAATGTACATAATTCCATATATTTTTGCTCAACTACAATTTTTTGATAGTTTAGAAGGTGTTGAAATTTTATTTAAAGGCTAAAACAAAAGCTTAAATGGTGTGCTTTCTGTTCTGTGAATTGCAGACACTGCTTTACTGATACAACACCCAAGATTCTAAGCTGACATCAAAGAAAAAAAAAAAAAAATCATCTGAAATGACAGCAGCAGCTGCAGCATCTGCCTCTAAATTAGGCTGTGTTTCAAAGTCTGGACTCAACTGCTAAGCAGTATAAAGACCCAGGAGGAAGGCTGCCCAGAAAAGAGTGAGCCTTCCGACCTAACACATCAAAGTAACACATGCTAGGAAGAGCAATAAACGCATGTGGCCCACATTCACGTGCCGCCTAATTGCGCTGGGCTCATGAAACCAAGACAAACCTTCAGCTGATTCCTGGTTTAAGAGAGGATTTGAGATCTTTTCTATACAGAAAGCTGACACAAATTGGTTGCAGATTAGAGTCTGACTCTGCAATGAAGCATCCCATAATTTCAAAAGATGGCCATTTTGGTGTCATATGGCATCTTCAAAACACTGACTTCTTAATGTGGTAACATATAAACTAACCATTAGGTATAAATAACAACTAAAAAATAAGCTTCATAAATGAAGAAAGCCTTAATTTGTACATTCAAGGATAGATACTTTGAAGAAAGGTTTTTTCACTTGTTTTGCATATAAATTACCAATTTTGAGGGCATTTATCTTTTAAAGCATAAGCTATTTAACAAGATCTTAGAATACTAATATCTATTAAGAGAAGAGAGAAATAGTTATATGTTTTAGAAGTAATTTTTAGTAGAAATGCCTACTGTCATAAGGTTTGCATTAAGGGATTATTACTATATACAGAGGATGTAATATATTCAACTGCACAATTTGCAATTAGATATATAGCAACACACATAAGAAAAGCTTAATAAATTAGAACTCTGAATTCTTTTCTTCTGTGTTCATGCCCTTATGCTATGCTCTTTCCTCTGTTTGGCAGTACATTGTGCTATTATTCTACAAAATTTTATTCTGTATGTGTAAATTGCCAAAGTTAACTTATACAATTACCTGAGGAGACAATTATAATTAGTGGAAAGATGATAATTAATCCTATTAAGTGAAATATGCGTGAGTTTTCACCGAACATATGCAATGTAAGAAAAACCTCAGAAATATTCAGGGTGATTATAAATAGATGGGAATAGAAAGAAAAATTCATCCATCCTTAAATTCTAAAATATTTGTCCATAGGTTTAACTAAATAAATGATTGCAAAGCACTGAGAGTCAGAAAATTTTAGAATTAATCTGCTTAGTGCTCCAATTATATACATCATAAATAAATTCTGTAAGAATATAATTTCGTTATATATTAAGAGCTTATTCCAAGAATTTTGATGAAGGCCAAATTCCATTGACAATAATCAGCTCTGAATTTATGTCTAGAATATGTAATAGGCTGACTCACGTTATCTCATTTCTTGGAAAATATAAGCGTTGTATGCTTCAAGGAAGGGTAGCCATGTAATGGACCATTTTCATTAGGAAGGTAGGGATTGGGGGAGTAAGAAAATCATTCCAAAAAAGTCATGCAGTCATCTCTGTTACCAATATCTGGTGCTTATTGCAGCCTCCAAGGTGGAGAAAATAAAACACCTTTTTACTTTTGTGACAATTCTGGTTGTCATGTCTTTCAGGGCATTTTTGCATCCCTTAATATCATAAGATCGTCCTACTACAGTATGAACAAAGTGACCTCGATGAATGCCTTTTGTTAGGGCCATAATATTGGTAACATGGCCAAATCACAAAGCCCATAGTTCATGTCCCAAAAAGTTGGAATGGATTTACCCCTTTGGGAAATTTCCCGGATCTACATCCATCTCAAATCCCTTGAGACTACATAAGTGGATCCTGACATCATAGATTTGCCACAGAGGATGTCAGGAATAACCCAACCTAACAAGAAGTCTGTATTTACCTGTATGGGTAACAGTCTCTCTGCTTGGTACATACCACAATCCCAATTCTGAATTGTGCTGTTTTTTTTCTGACAGTTGTTGATTTTCTTGGTATCTTAACTGACCAGTAACATTAACCATCTAAATAATCATATACCATTGCAAGCTGGTTGATGTTATTTCCAGAGCCATATATAGCCAGGATTATGGAGTCAGAAGGAAGACTAAGGCAAACAGACAAATGTGCTTGGCCTGTGTGTGTACAGCCCACATTGTGGAAGGGTAATGGTGCAGTCCTCAGGCTTCAGTCTCAGGGATCCACAAGTGAGTGGTACTGTGCCTTTGCCTTTGAGACTGAAATTTCATCTTCTCTAATAGCAATTCTGTGGTCAAGACCAATGATAATTACTTGGATATTTTCAGTGCCTATGAGCCATTTTACTCGTGGCACGAGCTCTTTCAACTACATGGAGGTCGTTGAAATGAGACTGAAAACATTTTCAAAATAATTATAACTAGCACTTATATGTGCTTTACAGTTTAGAAACTTTGTTTCATATGCATTAACTTGTTCAGTCTTACCAGCAACCCACGAGGCATATTACTATGCCCAATTATAGATGAGGAAACTTAAGCTCAGAGAAAGAGTAAAATGCTCTAATTCAGTTAGCAAAGTCATATATCCAGAAGTCCCCCAAGACCTTCAGCTTCCAAGAGCTTTGCAGTTTCTACATCACCCACAGACAACTTCTATATATTCAGTAAACCTCTCATCCATGGGTTGAATAGAAAAGCAATAACTTTTCCAGTGTTTCATCCTCATATTTATTATGAAAGATGAAAGTAATTTATTAAAAGTCCTTGGTAAAGGCTCATTTGAGATCTTTAATTATAGCCTTAAGTAAAATTATAATTTTGTCTTACTTATGTCTTAACAGGTTCACAAGGGCATCTTGATATATAAGTCCTTAATTATTAAAAAAAAAAAAAAACTTGTATCATGATGTACTTGGGTAACATAAAATGAGGCAAAACATGCTGTAAAGTGAATAAGGTATAAAGCCTTTAGGATGACTATTTAGAATATTTTTATTTCTGTTCTATGAAAATATCAATACATAGTTGATCTTCCTTTCTTATTTTACAGCATGAGAAATACTATGATTTAATATATTTTTAAATTAGGCAATATTGCTTTTAGACACCATTGTTTATTAACAAGCATTAATCACTATAAAGTGAAATCACATATAACTTGGATAATGCAACCCTATTAATCTGGTTTACTCAGGGCAATTCCATGAAAAGAAAAACAAAAAGCTTCTTAGGTTTCTTTATTAATATCTCAATCTATTGACTTTTCTCCCAATCCGTTTAATAAGAATTCGCAGCACACGCACTATGTATCAAAAGCATCTCACTTAGTAATTATATAAAATTGTGCTTTGTTAATTAAAAATAAAATATAAAAAGAAAGAAACAATACTGGAAAATGTAACAGAAAGCAACTGAATTTAGGGTAAGGAGGAAGATGACTTACATTTATTGAACAGAAAAACACCTCCTAAGGAGGTGATAATTTAATTGTGAGGTTTTTTGTTTGTTTGTTTCTTGGTTTTCCTATTACAATACTTTTCTGAAAACAGAAAACTAGTAAAACCAAAAATTACAAACAGGAATATGGAATCATAACAAAAGAAAGAAAAGAGAACCAAAGGTGGAGCTAGCAGGCGTGGTTACTATGTTTTGATTGCCAAAAGTGAACCAGCCAAGCAAAGATAGGAAAGAAGGTTCCAGGTAGAGGAAAAAGCAAATTCAGGGATTCCATGGTGGAAATGAATGTGGTGTGTTTAGGCAATGAATAATTAGAGACCAGTATTGTTGAGTTGGGAGAGGAGCAACACTAGCAGAGCTTAAGAACATGAGGCTTATGGCCATGGTATAGAGTTTAGATGTTAAAATTTGCGGAACTCAAGGACCCTAGTAAGCAAGAGTGAGAGAAACTGGAGAGGTGGATAAATCACGAAGGGCATTATAGGTTGGGATAACATTTTTGAATTTTAGTGCAGTGGGAAATTATTGAAAGATTTTAAGTAAATTAGTGACATAGTTCTGTTTCAGCTAGTGAAGGACTTGCATGTGGAACAAGATCAGAAGCAAGAGGAGCAGTTAGAAGGCCATATTAGGAGTTCTAGTGAACGTGATGGTGCTGAAAGCAAAATTATAATGGTAAAGATGGAGAAAATTAAGCAGAGTGAAGATACTATGCTGCTTACAAAAGCCAGTTTAAAAAACATACTCTACTGATGGTATTTGACCTGAAGATACTAAAATGCATTTTTTCAAAAAATATTAAGTGCATTACATGTACAGAAAGTAATTTAAAGTAGTGCACTAAAAATAAATCTTATTCCTTTCTCTTAATTTTAATATTTCCTCTCAGGAATATGCTAAATTGGTTCATATCTCTATTAAAACTTCCTACCTAAGAAGACGTTATTATCATCTTACGGACCCCTGAATGCAGAAGTCTACATTGAAGAGTTCATATGCATCTCCAATTTATCAACTTTAACGTCACCTTAAGTAAATCGAGATTTCTTTATTTTCCTCCTGCTGTTTTAATGAGAATATATTCTGCTTTCTGAAATACAATAAAAATTATATTAAAACAAACCCATTATAAACTCTCTAATTTTGAAATGAAAGATACACTCTGACATTATTAATTGTTTTCAAAAATGAAGCTGCTGTGAAGGAACATGAAACACAGCTATTTACATTCTTACCAGAAGAGTTTCAAATCAAAACATTGTTTTCATTACTTCAACAAGACTAGCAATTGATTCTGTCAGACTGGAATTGAAGTACCTACTGTGTGTCAAAATATTATTTTTCTCCTCTCAATTGGTGAAGCTAAAATGAAAAGAAATTTGGTAACACTCCTATTTTCCATAAAAATTCTTATTGCTTATCCATTTTGTATTGGTTCTCATAAATGTTTCTTCTGTTTTACACTTTCTTACTAAGAATATACATCCAAAAATAGCTCATTCCCTTGGAAGACAGAATACCGACATCTCAAGATGTTTTCATGATGGCAGTGGCTATGATGCCCCATATACTAAAAACAGAAATGTCAACATGGTTAGAAGCCATTGAGAGTATCAGTGGCAAGTAAAGAGCAAGTGTTTGCTCGTGGAGAGGTAAGCACACCTGGATGTTCTTGGGTTAGATTCCAGGTGTCAAAGCAGGTTAACTTCTGCAACTTCTGTAACTTCTCAGAGTTTTAGGTCACAGAAAGGTAAATATAGTGTTTTGAGTCAGTTTGAAAGATCTGCATTCACTTCCAGCTGCTGACTGCTTCTGGAAAGCACTACCAAAATTGCAATTAACTAGAAGCTGTTACCAGATATGGACGAAATATAGCCTATAGGATGGACCAAGAATGTCCATTACCAGGACAGAATAAGAAAATATACTGGATTCTTACCTTTGTAATATAATGAACAACTGGGTCTGGCTATGGGCTATAGTCCATCTTCTAAGGTTACTTTGGTCTTGACACCTCCACAGCTCACCAAACCCTTCTGTGGTTTGGTAAGGAGGGACCCCAGGTGTCCTCTCTAGCTGTTACTTGTGAACATTTACTTAGTATCCAGTTACTTCAAAAAAGTATAGTCTTAACTTTTGAAAAACCTGTGCCATGATGTGTAACTTTAGCATAGTTAGTATATTAGTAAAATAAAAGCTAAATTTTTGAGAACCAGGAAATTTGTTATACATGCATAATGTCACTTATATTCACAATATCTTTGTACAATGAAGGAAAGACTGGAACTCAAGTAGTCTGAGTCCAGAATGCAAACTCTGAAAAATGTACAGAGTGATGGACCAGTGGTTTGTTAGGCACACTGTTATTTTATCATCATTGTCATTGTAACTGTCAAGTGGTATGTGCCTATGCATTAAGTAATCAAAGCACAACTTTATGTTTGTCCCCTGTCATTACTGTTAAATTTATTCAAGGGTTCAATCTCCTGCTTTTGGGAGAAAAATGAATGTGGTTTTGCATTCATACTTAGGTAATAGATAATCTTATAGTCATCATGAGTTATAAATATAGAGCACCTTACGGATTTACTGAAAATCTGTTCTGAGATTCCCTTGACTTGCCTGGATACCTTTTGCCTATGCTTGTAACTCTCCAAGGTTCCTACAAATCCAATATTCCTATTTGACTTACTGCTAAGGTCCCTGTCCTCCTGTAATCTCCTATTAAATAGGACACTGTGGACCCTATGTCAGCTCTTTCTCTCAAATATCTCACATCTGGTCTTCAGGAATCATACTTTATTTTCCTTGACATACTCTGATATATACAAGTAGAATACAACACAGTCATCTGTATCCTGCTTTTTCAGGTTGCTTTAAACCAGCAGTCCTCAACCTTTGTGGCACAAGGGTTTTTGTAAAAGACATTTTTTCCACAGATAGGGTGGAGGTGGGTGGTATGGTTTTGAGATGTTCCACTTCCACCACAAATCATCAGGCATTACATTCTCACAAGGAGGGTACAACCTAGATCCCTTTCATGCACAGTTTACAATAGGGTTTGCCCTCCTATGAGAATCTAATGCCACTGCTGATCTGACAGGAGGTGGAGCTCAGGCAGTAATACTCACTGGCCTTCCACTCACCTCTTGTTGTGTTGCCTGGTTCCTAACAGGCCACAGACTAGTACCAGTTCATGGCCCAGGGGTTGGGGACCCCTTCTTTAAAGTCTTTTAGTCTCAGGGCATGCATCAGTCCACTGTATCTCCTAACTGCAGGGGACACCTTTCAGGGTCCTCAAGTGGACTCATGGAACCACACTTCTCCTTGAAAGGAGGGGAACACTCTCGCCCCCACCTCCACTAAAACACCTATAGAGAGGTACCTCAAAGCAAAGAAATCGATGTCTCCAAATAATTTTATTCGATAAATTCTGCCCCATTCTTTGCACTCTCTCTACTCTCTTACATCTTGAAAATGAGCCAAGGCAACCTAGAGTCATAGAATCTATTCTCAGCCATTTCTGCAGTAAACCCAATTTATAGTGGTGTATCTCATTCTTTCTTTCATACTTGACATCAATTGCTATGGCATCAAATTAAAAAATAAAATAGTAGGAGTACTAATCTAACATCCTAAATTATAAGTGAACATCTACTACGTTGTAGACACAATGTTCCATGTCCTTGGCACAATTTATAACCTATCCACTACACTTTAATTTATTTTTATATTAAAAATAGCTAAAATGAGATTAAGTGCCCTCTTCAGTGAACTATCACTTATCACTCACACACTGGACAGTATGTACTATGCTACTTGATAGGTCTTTTTCACATGAATGGAACATAGTTTCTATCATCTAAAGAAATTACACATTAGCAAAACAAAAAAGTAAAGAATATTTTAAATTACAAGAGATTAATATGATAACAGGAGATAACAAATACTTTTGAAATCTATTGAAAGTATACATCCCAGCATTGTAGCCAAGGGAAAATGATTGAGAGGAGGAGACTATATACAGAAAAGATGTCTGAAAAAGTATTGCCTATAGAGTATATAGGAATTGGGCAACGGGTGAAGAATGGGAAAAGAGCAAACCAGGCAGGGTATAGTGGACTCTGTTGCTTACGACCTCAATATTCTTTCCCTTTCTTTTTTCCCTCTTAACAAATTCCAGATTTTCTCAGACACCTGCTCCTCCTGTATACACCATGTACCTCAGAAGAAGTAAATTTTATCCCCAGATTCAGGAGTGGCTCTGATTGGTGTAAGATGGGGTTTCTCAATCATGGCACTGCTGACATTTGGTGCTGGATAATTCTTTGTTTAAGCAGGCAGTATGAGAAGAGAAGGTGTCCCATACACTATAAAATGTTTAGCAGCAGGGTGTTACCACCCACTAGATGACAGTAGCACCCAACACATTCCCCCCACAACCCACCCTGCACACCTCAACTTGTGACAACCAAAAATATCTTCAGACACTGATAAATGTCTGCTGGGGAGCAAAATATGTCCCCTCACTTCGAGTCACAAGTTCAAGGATGCTTTCAATGTTTTAGAATGAGCATGTAACTAAACTCTGACTCTTCTCATTCTTCCTATCTCTGTTTATTGCTGTGATGCCTGGAACTGCTACCGCCATCTTGCTTCAGCTTGAAGAAAAAGGTAGTTAACAAATATAATGGAAGAAAAGTAGACAGAATCCAAGACCTTGATGATCTTGTTAAGTGGATTCTTTGTTGTAGGAACTGTCCTGAATGTCCTGATACATGAAATAATATATTTATTGTCTAATACAGTTTCTTTTGAGGTTTTTACAAATTACAGCACAGAGGTTTTTAGCTGGTACAAGAAGAAACAAGCATGTGCCCCATTCTGAGATTAAGAGAGTAAGGTACAATTAAGGAACTTCAAGTAATTCAGTATGGCTGGAGTATGAAAACTTAAATGACTACAAGAAGAAAGATCAAGTATATGACAGCAATTAAAGATGAAAATACTGTATGCAATGATAAGTAGTCATTGGGAGGTATTGAAGGTTTAAGTAGGATCAGAATTGGTTTTGAAAACACAGGTCAAGTTTTGAATGCCAGATGAGAAAAAGCAAGACTGAAGTCAGAAATCAGAAGAACGAGGCAAGTGCAGTAGTACATGTGAGACTAGAAGGGGGTATCTTTACTTCCACTTCACAAAAATAGTTTGCTTTTCAGTTTTTCTTCACTGCATTCAAAGTTAAATGATCAAATGTCTGCTTTCTAATCCTTCTGAAACAATAGTTTCTCATTTGAGGAACATGTCTCATTTATAGTTAACTAATACACCATCAGTTAAAACCAAGGGTACTTCTACTTTTATACTTTCAAGTAAAACAGATTTCTCCATACAGAAATCTGACATTGATCTTTACAATTCTGCCAATACAATAGTCTTTTTATCACACAATGATTATATCAAGACTTTCATAAAGCTAGAGTAACACCCACGTGGGCCTCTCATGCATAGTGACCGTATTAGGGAATTAGCTCTGAGACGAGAACAGAGTACAAACACCGGGTGTTTTTCCAGATGGTTGAGTATGCTGAGGTCTACTTATTAGTTAAGTGAGATATTTTTACAGTCTATATTCCCAATTAGTTATGGAATTGTATGCAAAACCTTTAAATGGTTTAGAGCAGAACAACTTTTTGCCATAAAGTTAAATTAGGACTATTCAGAAGTTTCTACCTTAAGGATTTGTTTATGCAACTTTTTAAATATTGATTATTTAACTGACAAACAAAAATTGTATGCATCTATGGAGTACAACATAATATTTTGAAATATGTATACAATGTGGAATGGCTAAATCAAGCTGATTAACATATGCATTACCTCACATATGTATCTTTTTGTGGTGATAACACAATATCTACTCTCGTAGTGATTTACAAGTATACTATACACTGTTAAATATCGTCACCATGTTGTACAATAGATCCCTTGAACTTATTCTCCTTAAGGAAATTTTGTATCCTTCAACCAAGATTTCTCCAATCCACTCCCAACTCCTAGTTCCTGGTGACCACCATTCTACTCTTTGCTCCTATGAGTTCCACACTTTAAGATTCCACCTCTAAGTAAGAACATGCAGTATTTGTCTTTCTGTGCCTGGTTTATTTCACGTAATATAAGATCCTCCAGCTTCATCTATATGATCTCAAATGTCAGATTTTCTGTCTTTTTTAGGGCTGAATAGTATTCCATTGTGTATATATGCCACATTTTTTTTTTATTATTATACTTTATGTTCTAGGGAACATGTGCACAATGGGCAGGCTTGTTACATTTGTATACATGTGCCATGTTGGTGTGCTGCAAACATTAAATCGTCATTTACGTTAGGTATATCTCCTAATGCTATCCCTCCCCCGCCCCCCACCCCACAATAGGCCCCACTGTGTGTTGTTCCCCTTCCTGTGTCCAAGTGATCTCATTGTTCAATTCCCACCTATAAGTGAGAACATGCGGTGTTTAGTTTTCTGTTCTTGCAATAGTTTGCTGAGAATGATGGTTTCCGGCTGCATCCATGTCTCTACAAAGGACATGAACTCATCCTTTTTTATGACTGCATAGTATTCCATGGTGTATATGTGCCACATTTTTTTTTTCAGATTAAAAAAAGATACTTTATTTTAACTTTTAAAATTGCAGAACGTCAGACTGAATATCATTAGACACATAAACAAAACCACTCATCTCTAAAGTCATCTTCTATACCCTCTCAAAATTTGGCCAGTGAGTTATGCCTCAGTGAATTTTCCAGTTCAACCCCATACACCAGTGTGAAATAAATGGAAACACTAGCCTTTTGGTTTTGCCCACAGTTCCAAAGTGCTATTACAGGTGGAATATCTGCTGCAGGAGGTCATTCTTGCTGCTGTGGGTGTGAGTAAAATATCCATCTCTTCACCTCTGGTCTGGCAGGCTTTGTTCTCTTTCTCCGTATTTTGTCTCCTTCTACAGGGGTTGTCTTACATACTGCAATCAAAAGACATCTTCTACTCAGAATCACAACAGATAGTGAGTGGTTCACATGAGAAGTAATGTTATATAGTAAGTTACTGAATCTACAATGAGAAATTAACTCTGGGGTTACAACTCAAATATGATTTCAAGGTAAAGAAAATAATTACTTGGCTAGCTTGTAAAATGCTTAGTTCCTTCTAAAATCATAATTGCAAAATGGACTTCTGCTTCATGCTGCATCCCAAGGGACAAATCAGGTAACCTACATCTCCCAAATGATCAACAGAGCACTCCATCCTATTTTACCCTCAATGCTGAGAAATTACTCCTGGGCCCAGAAGTTGTCGCATAGGTGGCTTGGGTTACTTGGTGTTCAGGCAACAACTGCCACAGGCCCCACATTGATGAACACCATCAATTTCTTTATATATGATGATATTAAGATGGAGGCCCCTGCTCAGAGAAAGCAAGGACATAAAAGCTGAGATAGAGTGGGTTGAGGGTCACTGCACTAACAGACCCAGATGACATGATGGAACGTGAATATTGAAGCTTACAATCTTCTGAAAAATCTCTTTTTCAAAACCCATACACCCTTTTTTCTAATCGGGAAATCAGGGACAGGGAAACATTCGCATAATTACCCACCAACATGTTCTTCTTAACAGAAGTGAAGATTGTTTTAAGAATATGAAAAGTGTTTCAAGACATCTGTTTTCAGGGATAGATCAGAGCAACAAAAGTACTTTTCAGAGTTGGTTCATTTTAAAGTCTGTCTCAAGAACAAGGGCAGCCTGCTTTCACAAGGTACCAAGACATGTTCTGGCAAAAACATTTTCACGTTAGGTTATATGCTGTCAAGTTCAACTATTTTATACATATCTGATCCTTTTCTGTCAGCAAAAAAGGTACAATTTTTTGAAAACTTGAAAATCTATAACTTCTGGGTAGGATGAAGGTAGAATTTTGGTTGTATTTTATACTTCAGAACATGGATGAAACCAAAATGTCTGTAATTGTCTCTACATTCACATCTTTCGAAGGTCCTTTCCTCCTTTTACATGAATTCATCTGAATCATTGCCATCCTGATTTGAAGACATATTTTCAACTTTCATTAGTGATGAATAGCTCCTAAGTTCATCCATTTCCCTTTTCTTCTTCATTTCTTCTTTTTCTCTCCTTTCCATTTCCTGAATTTGGAATTTTTTTCTCATTCCTCTCTTCACGATCTCTGCATTCTTTCTCTGCTGCTAGGTCTGGGAACCGCTCCACTTTGGTCATTTCTAATCGGCTCAGGATCTCGTTTACTTTCTTCTCCACTGTCACAATTTTTACATCCTTCTGCCTGTGAAAGCCTATCTGCCCCACATCCATGTCAGCTGTTTTCTTCAGGTTAGACAAAGCGTATATACCACATTAACGTTGTTCATCTTGCAGCCTTCAATGGTATTGGCCTTCACGAGGTGGGCACAGTCCATCAGTACTTCCTTTGGAATGTCTTCTATATTCTCTCCCTTATGTAATCGAAGGTATACATGAGCCGAAGAGAGTTTGTCCACATGAAACCAGATATCTTCAGGCCAGCCACACTTGATCAGATCTTCATTTTCATATTTATCTTTTCCCATGTAAATAGTGTAGGCAGATGAATTAACACTGCTGCTGGTGAAGCAGAACACCATGATCACAGGAGCGGTGCGGTGACTCCACTGCAGAGCAGCAGCGCTCAACTCATGAAGCTCAGGATACCAGACTCACGGCGACTGCCTGGCCCCCGGAACTCCTCCGTCTATGTGCCACATTTTCTTAATCCAGTCTGTCATGGATGGACATTTGGGTTGGTTCCAAGTCTTTGCTATTGTGAATAGTGCCACAATAAACATATGTGTGCATATGTCTTCATAGCAGCATGATTTATAGTCCTTTGGGTATACATCCCGTAATGGGATGGCATGGTCAAATGGTATTTCTAGTTCTAGATCCTTGAGGAACCGCCACACTGTTTTTCACAATGGTCAAACTAGTTTACAGTCCCACCAACAGTGTAAAAGTGTCCCTCTTTCTCCACATCCTCTCCAGCACCTGTTGTTTCCTGACTTTTTAATGATTGTCAATCTAACTGGTGTGAGATGGTATCTCATTGTGGTTTTGATTTGCATTTCTCTGATGGCGAGGGATGATGAGCATTTTCTCATGTGTCTATTGGCTGTATAAACATCTTCTTTGAGAAGTGTCTGTTTATTTCTCTTGCCCGCTTTTGGGTTTTTTTTTTTTTTTTTCTTGTAAATTTGCTTGAGTTATTCGTAGGTTCTGGATATTAGCCCTTTTTCAGATGAGTAGATTGCAAAAATTTTCTCCCATTCTGTAGGTTGCCTGATCACTCTGACAGTAGTTTCTGTTGCTGTGCAGGAGCTCTTTAGTTTAATTAGATTCCATTTGTCAATTTTGGCTTTTGTTTCCATTGCTTTTGGTGTTTTAGACATGAAGTCCTTGTCCATGCCTATGTCCTGAATGGTATTGCCTAGGTTTTCTTCTGGGGTTTTATGGTTTCAGGCCTAACATTTAAGTCTGTAATCCATCTTGAATTAATTTTTGTATAAGGAGTAAGGAAGGGATCCAGTTTCATCTTTCTAATTATGGCTAGCCAGTTTTCCCAGCATCATTTATTAAATAGGGAATCCTTTCCCCATTTCTTGTTTTTGTCAGGTTTGTCAAAGATCAGATGGTTGTAGATGTGTGGTATTATTTCTGAGGGCTCTATTCTGTTCCATTGGTCTATATCTCTGTTTTGGTACCAGTACCATGCTGTTTTGGTTACTGTAGCCTTGTAGTATAGTTTGACATCAGGTAGTGTGATGCCTCCAGCTTTGTTCTTTTGACTTAGGATTGTCTTGGCAATGCAGGCTCTTTTTGGGTTCCATATGAACTTTAAAGTAGTTTTTTCCAATTCTGCGAAAAAAGTCATTGGTAGCTTAATGGGGATGGCATTGAATCTATAAATTACCTTGGGCAGTATGGCCATTTTCACAATATTGATTCTTCCTACCCATGAGTGTGGTATGTTCTTCTATTTGCTTGTGTCCTCTTTTATTTCACTGAGCAGTGTTTTGTAGTTCTCCTTGAAGAGGTCCTTCACATCCCTTGTAACTTGGATACCTAGGTATTTTATTCTCTTTGAAGCAATTGTGAATTGGAGTTCATTCATGATTTCGCTCTCTGTTTGTCTCTTATTGCTGTATAAGAATGCTTGTAATTTTTGCACATTGATTTTGTATCCTGAGACTTTGCTGAAGTTGCTTATCAGCTTAAGGAGATTTCGGGCTGAGATGATGGGGTTTTCTCAATATACAATCATGTCACCTGCAAACACAGACAATTTGACTTCTTCTTTTCCTACTTGAATACCCTTTCTTTCTTTCTCTTGCCTGATTGCCCTGGACAGAACTTCCAACACTATGTTGAATAGGAGTGGTGAGAGAGGGCATCTCTGTCTTGTGCCAGTTTTTAAAGGGAATGCTTCCAGTTTTTGCCCATTCAGTATGATATTGGCTGTGGGTTTCTCATAAATAGCTCTGACTCTTTTGAGATATGTTCCATCAATACCGAATTTATTGAGAGTTTTTAGCATGAAGGGCTGTTGAATTTTGTCAAAGGCCTTTTCTGCATCTATTGAGATAATCATGTGGTTTTTGTCTTTGGTTCTGTTTATATGCTGGATTACATTTATTGATTTGCATATGTTGAACCAGCCTTGCATCCCAGGGATGAAGCCCACTTGTTCATGGTGGATAAGCTTTTTGATGTGCTGCTGGATTCAGTTTGCCAGTATTTTATTGAGGATTTTTGCATCGATGTTCATCAGGGATATTGGTCTAAAATTCTCTTTTTTTGTTGTGTCTCTGCCAGGCTTTGGTATCAGGGTGATGTTGGCCTCATAAAATGAGTTAGGGAGGATTCCCTCTTTTTCTATTGATTGGAATAGTTTCAGAAGGGATGGTACCAGCTCCTCCCTGTAC
Source organism: Rhinopithecus roxellana (assembly GCF_007565055.1). Taxonomy (NCBI): domain Eukaryota; kingdom Metazoa; phylum Chordata; class Mammalia; order Primates; family Cercopithecidae; genus Rhinopithecus; species Rhinopithecus roxellana. Next base: position 110,238,539 of record NC_044549.1, on the reverse strand, counting down.
CGCTGGTAGAATTCAACTGTGAATCCATCTGGTCCTGGACTTTTTTTGCATGGTAGGCTATTAATTATTGCCTCAATTTCAGAGCCTGTTTTTGGTCTATTCAGGGATTCAACTTCTTCCTGGTTTAGTCTTCAGAGAGTGTATGTGTCCAGGAATTTATCCATTTCTTCTAGATTTTCTAGTTTATTTGTGTAGAGGTGTTTATAGTATTCTCTGATGGTAGTTTGTATTTCTGTGGGGTTGGTGGTGATATCCCCTTTATTATTTTTTATTGCATCTATTTGATTGTTCTCTCTTTTCTTCTTTATTAGTCTTGCTAGTGGTCTATCAATTTTTTTGATCTTTTCAAAAAAACCAGCTCTTGTATTCATTGATTTTTTGAAGGGTTTTTGTGTCTCTATCTCCTTCAGTTCTGCTCTGATCTTAGTTATTTCTTCCCTTCTGCTAGCTTTTGAATGTGTTTGCTCTCGCTTCTCTAGTTCTTTTAATTTTGATGTTAGGGTGTCAATTTTAGATCTTTCCTGCTTCCTCTTGTGGGCATTTAGTGCTATAAATTTCCCTCTACACACTGCTTTAAATGTGTCCCAGAGATTCTGGTATGTTGTATATTTGTTCTCATTCGTTTCAAAGAACATCTTTATTTCTGCCTTCATTTTGTTATGTACCTAGTAATCATTCAGGAGCAGGTTGTTCAGTTTCCATGTAGTTGAGTGATTTTGAGTGAGTTTCTTAGTCCTGAGTTCTAGTTTCATTGCACTGTGCTCTGAGAGACAGTTTGTTATAATTTCTGTTCTTTCACATTTATTGAGGAGTGCTTTACTTCCAACTATGTGGTCAATTTTGGAATAAGTGTGATGTGGTGCTGAGAAGAATGTATGTTCTGGTGATTTGTGGTGGAGAGGTCTGTAGATGTCTATTAGGTCTGCTTGGTGCAGAGTTGAGTTCAATTCCTGGATATCCTTGTTAACTTTCTGTCTCGTTGATCTGTCTAATGTTGACAGTGGGGTGTTGAAGCCTCCCGTTATTATTGTGTGGGAGTCTAAGTCTCTTTGTAAGTCTCTAAGGACTTGCTTTATGAATCTGGGTGCTCCTGTATTGGGTACATATATATTTAGAATAGTTTGCTCTTCCTGATGAATTGATCCCTTTACCATGATGTAATGGCCTTCTTTGTCTCTTTTGATCTTTGTTGGCATAAAGTCTGTTTTGTCAGAGACTAGGGTTGCAATCCCTGCCTTTTTCTGTTTTCTGTTTGATTGGTAGGTCTTCCTCCATCCCTTTATTTTGAGCCTATGTGTGTCTCTGCACATGAGATGAGTCTCCTGAATACAGCAAACTGATGGATCTTGACTCTTTATCCATTCTGCCAGTCTGTGTCTTTTAGTTGGACCATTTAGCCCATTTACATTTAAGGTTAATATTGTTATGTGTTTACTTGATCCTGTCATTATGATGTTAGCTGCTTATCTTGCTCATTAGTTGATGTATTTTCTTTCTAGCATCGATGGTCTTTACATTTTGGCATGCTTTTGCAATGGCTGGTACCTGTTGTTCCTTTCCATGTTTATTGCTTCCTTCAGGATCTCTTGTAAGGCAGGCCTGGTGGTGACAAAATCTCTCAGCATTTGCTTCTCTGTAAAGGATTTTATTTCTTGTTCACTTATGAAACTTAGTTTGGCTGGATATGAAATTCTGGGTTGAAAATTCTTTTCTTTAAGAATGTTGAATATTGGCCCCCACCCTCTTCTGGCTTATAGAGTTTCTGCTGAGAGATCTGCTGTTAGTCTGATGGGCTTCCCTTTGTGGGTAACCTGACCTTTCCTGACTGCCCTTAACAGTTTTTCCTTCATTTCAACTTTGGTGAATCTGACAGTTGTGTGTCTTGGAGTTGCTCTTCTTGAGGAGTATCTTTGTGGCATTCTCCGTATTTCCTGAATTTGAATATTGGCCTGCCGTGCTAGGTTGTGGAAGTTCTCCTGGATAATATCCTTCAGAGTGTTTTCCAACTTGGTTCCATTCTCCCTGACACTTTCAGGTACACCAATCAGATGGAGATTTGGTCTTTTCACATAATTCCATATTTCTTGGAGGCTTTGTTCATTTCTTTTTACTCTTTTTTCTCTAAACTTCTATTCTCACTTCATTTCATTCATTTGATCTTCAATCACTGATACCTTTTCTTCCACTTGATTGAATTGGTTACTGAAGCTTGTGCATTTGTCACGTAGTTTTGTGTCATGGTTTTCGTCTCTATCAGGTTATTTATGTACTTCTCTGCATTTGTTATTCTATTTATTCATTTGTCTATTGTGGTAAGTCAGGGACCCCAAATGGAGGGACCGGCTGAAGCCACAGCAGAAGAACATAAATTGTGAAGATTTCATGGACATTTATTAGCTCCCTAAATGAATACTTTTATAATTTCTGACGCCTGTCTTTACTGCAATCTCTGAACATAAATTGTGAAGATTTCATGGACACTTATCACTTTCCCAGTCAATAACCTTGTGATTTCCTGTGCCTGTATTTACTTTAATCTCTTAATCTCATCATCTTCTTGGTAAGCTGAGGAGGATATATGTCACCTCAGGACCCTGTGATGATTGCACCAACTGCACAAATTGTTCGTAGAGTATGTATGTTTGAACAATATGAAATCTGGGCATCTTGAAAAAAGAACAGGATAACAGCAATGTTCATGGAACACCAGAGGTAAGACATCTGGCCTCTGGTGAGCCAGATGGAACTGAGCCATATTTCTCCTCTTTCAAATGCAAATATGAGAAATATCACTGAATTCTTTTTCTCAGCAAAGAACATCCCTGAGAAAGAGAATGTACCCTGAGGGTAGGTTTATAGATGGTCCCCTTAAGGCATGCCATCTTTTATGATCGAAGTTGAAGGGATGAAATAAGCCCCGGTCTCTGTAGCGCTCCCAGGCTTATTATGACAAGGAAATTCCCGCCTAATAAATTTTGGTCAGAAAGGTTGTCTGCTCTCAAACCCTGTTTCCTCATAGGATGTTATCAATGACAATGCGTGCCTGAAACTTCATTAGCAATTTTAATTTCACCCCATCCTGTGGTCCTGTGATCTCGCCCTGCCTCCACTTGTTTTGTGATATTTTATTACCTTGTGAAGTATGTGATCTCTGTGACCACACCCTATTCATGCACTCCCTCCCCTTTTGAAAACTGCTAATGAAAACTTGGTGGTTTTATGGCTCGGAGAACATCATGGATCCTGCCGACATGTGATGTCTCCCTGAGACACCTGGCTTTAAATTTCCCTCTCTTGTACTCTTTCCCTTTATTTCTCAAACCAGCTGAGACACCTAGGATCATCAAATCTTTTTTCAATATTTTTAGTTTCTTTGCACTGGGTTCATAGTTCCTCCTTTAGCTCTGAGAAGTTTGATCGACTGAAGCCTTCTTCTCTCAACTCGTCAAAGTCATTCTCCATCCAGCTTTGTTCCATTGCTGGCAAGGAGCTGTGTTCCTTTGGAGGGGGAGAGGCGCTCTGATTTTTTGAATTTTCAGCTTTTCTGCATTGCTTTTTCCCCATCTTTGTGGTTTTATCTACCTTTGGTCTTTGATGATGGTGACGTACTGATGGGGTTTTGGTGTGGATGTCCTTTCTGTTTGTTAGTTTTCCTTCTAACAGTCAGGACCCTCAGCTGCAGGTCTGTTGGAGTTTGCTTGAGGTCCACTCCAGACCGTGTTTGCCTGGGTATCAGCAGTGGATGCTGCAGAAGAGAGAATATTGCTGAACAGCAAGTGCTGCTGTCTGATTGTTCCTCTGGATGCTTCATCTCAGAGGTGTACCCGGCTGCGTGAGGTGTGAGGTGTCAGTCTGCTCCTAGTGGGGGATGTCTCCCAGTTAGGCTACTCGGGGGTCAGGGACCCACTTGAGCAGGCAGTCTGTCTGTTCTCAGATCTCAAACTCCATGCTGAGAGAATCACTACTCTCTTCAAAGCTGTCAGACAGGGACATTTACATCTGCAGAGGTTTCTGCTGCTTTTTGCTTAGCTATGCCCTGCCCCAGAGGTGGAGTCTACAGAGGCAGGCAGGCCTCCTTGAGCTGCGGTGGGCTCCACCCAGTTGGAGCTTCCCAGCCACTTTGTTTACCTACTTAAGCCTCAGCAGTGGTGGGCGCCCCTCCCCCATCCTCGCTGCCACCTTGCAATTAGATCTCAGACTGCTGTGTTAGCAATGAGGGAGTTTTCATGGGTGTGGGATCCTCCGAGCCAGGCACAGGATATAATCTCCTGGTGTGCCGTTTGCTAAGACTCTTGGTAAAGCACAGTATTAGGGTGGGAGTTACCTGATTTTCGAGGTTTTGTGTGTCACGGTTTCCCTTGGCTAGGAAAAGAAATTCCTTTCCCCTTTGCACTTCCTGGGTGAGGTGATGTCTTGCCCTGCTTCAGCTTTTGCTGGTTGGGCTACACCCACTGTCCCGCACCAACTGTCCGACACACCCCAGTGAAATGAGCCCGGTACCTCAGTTGGAAATGCAGAAATCACCCATCTTCTGTGTCACTCACCCTGGGAGCTGGAGGTTGGAGCTGTTCCTATTCGGCCATCTTGGCACCTTCCTCCACGTTTTCTTTATTCATTCATCTGCACGTGGACTCTTAAGTTGTTTCCATCTCTTGTCTGTTTTGAATAATGCTGTAATGGATACAGGAATGCAGATATCTCTTCAATGTACTGATTTGAATTTCTTTGGGTATATACCCAGAACTTGGATTTATGAATCATATGGTAATTCTATTTTTAGTTTTTTGAAGAACCTCCATATTGCTTTTCATAATGACTGTACTAATTTCCATTCCCACCAACAATGTACAAGAAATCCCCCTTTCTCCACATCATCAACTCTTATTTCTCATCTGCTTAATAACAGATATTCTAACAGATGTGAGGTGATGGCTCATGGTTTTGATCTGCATTACCCTTACGATTAGTGATGTTGAGCACTGTTTTTCAGTTGCCTATTGGTAATTGCATGTCTGCCTTTGAGAAATATTTACTCAGGTCCTTTGCCTATTTTCAATAGGGTTATTTGTTTTCTTGTTGTTGAGTTGTTTGAGTTTTTATATATTTTAGATACTAGGCTTTCATCACAGGTAGAATTTGCAAATATTTTCTCCAAATCTGTGGGCTGCCTCTTTACTCTTTGGTTGTTTCCTTTGGCTTACAAAAACTTTTCGTTTAATGTGATCTCATTTGCCTATTTTGATTTTTCTACCTGTGCTTTTGAGGTCATCTCCAAAAAATTATTGCCTAAAGCAAAGATTTTTAATACTTTGGGCAATGAAACTTAATGGAGGTTTTTCCTTTAAGTTTTCTTTTAGTAGTTTTAAAGTTTCAGAATTTTTAAGTTTATAATTCATTTTCAGTTGATTTCTCTACATGATATGAGATGATGGTCTAATTTTACTTCTCTACATGTGAATATTCAGTTCTCCCAGCACCATTTGTTGAAGAAACTTTCCTTTCTCCACTGTGTGCCCTTGTTATCTTTATCAAAAATCAATTTTACTATAATCCATAGATTTATTTCTGGGCTCTCAATTCTTTTCTAGTCATCTATTTATCTGTGTTTATGCCACTACAGTGATTTTTTGGTTACTATAGCTTTGTAGTACATTTTCAGTTAGGTAGTTTGATGACCATAGCTTACATTTTGAGGTTTTTGTTGTTTATTTGAAGGGTTTTTTTTTTGTTTTGTTTTGCTCAAAATTGCTTTGACTGGTTGGGGTCTGATGTGGTTTGGCTGTGTCTCCACCCAAATCTCATCTTGAATTCCCACATGTTGTGCAAGGGACCTGATGGGAGGTAATTGAATCATGGGGGTGGGTCTTTTCCATGCTGTTCTTGTGATAGTGAATAAATCTCCTGAGATCTGATCATTTTAAAAATGGGGGTTTCCCCACACAAGCTCTTTCTGCCTCCTGTCATCCATGTAAGATGTGACTTGCTCTTCCTTGTCTTCCACCATGATCGTGAGGCCTCCTCAGTCACTTGTAACTGTAAGTTCATTAAACCCTTTTTCCTGTATAAATTATCCAGTCTTAGGTATGTCTTTATCAGCAGCGTAAAAATAAACTGACACACAACATTCTGTGGATTCCTACTAATTTTAGGATTTTTTTCTATTTATGTGAAAAATGTCATTGGAATTTTCACAGAGGTTGCATTGAATCACTATCACTTTGGGTGGTATTGACATTTTAACAATATTAATTGTTCTGATTCACGAACATGGGATATGTTTCCATGTATTTGTGTCTTCAATTTCTTTTGTCAAATATTTATAGTTTTCAGTGTATAGGTCTTTCACATCCTTGGTTAAATTTATTCTGAATTACAGATTCTCCTTAAGATGGGGTTACATTCCAATAAACCAATCATAAATTGAATATATTATAAATTAAAATACATTTAATACTCCTAACCTATTGAAGAGAATAGCTTAGCCTTGTCTAACTTAAATGTGCTCAGAAGACATATATTAGCCTATAGCTGAACAAAATATCATTTAACACAAAGCCTGTTTTATAATGAAGTGTTGAATATCTCATGTAATTTATTGAATATTATATGAAAAGTGAAAAATAGAATGTTTGTATGAGTACTCAAAGTACACTTTCTAGTGAATATGTATCACATTTATAGTATTCTAAGGTTGAAAATTTCTAAGTCAAACCATCTTAAGGACCATCTGTATTTTATTTTTTGTACTTACAGTAAATGGGGTTGATTTCTTGATTTTTTTCAAACAGTATGTTGTTAGTGTATAGAAATGTTAGTTGTTTTTGTAGATTGGCTTTGTATATTACAAATTTACTGAATTTGTTTATTAGTTCTAACAGATTTTGGTGGAGTTGTTAGAGTTTTTATATACATAATTTTGTCATCTGTAGAGACAACTTAACATCTTGCCTTGCAATGTGGATATTGTTGATTTCTTTGTTGTGGCTAACTGCTCTTTGAGGACTTCTAGTACTATGTTAAACAAAACTGATGAGAGTGGACTTTGTCTTGTTCCTATCTTGGAAGAAAAGCTTTCAGTTTTTCATCATTGAGTGTAATGTTAGCTGTGTGCTTGTCATTTATGGCCTTTAATATGTTCACATGCATTCATTCTATACCTAATTTGTTGAAAATGTTTTATTAGAAAAGGATGCTGAATTTTGTCAAGTGCTTTTTTGTATCTGCTGAGATGATTGTATCATTTTTGTCTTGAATTATGTTATTATGGTTATCACTTTGATGGATATGCATGTGTTTATTTTCCTTGCATCTCTGGAATATATCCCAGCTGGTCATGGTGAATGATCTTTTTAAGACGTTGAATTCAGTTAGCTAATATTTGGTTGAGGATTTTTAAGTCTATTTTCATCAGGGATATTGGTCTGTTTCCTTTTCTCATAGTGTCCTTATCTGACTTTGGTATAAAGGAAAAGCTGGCTTAACAAATGAGTTTAGAAGTTTTTTACTTCATTTTTAGAAAAGGCTGAGTAGAGGTTATTGTTAGTTCTTTAAGTATTCAATAAAATTCAACAGAGAAACAAGCAGGTGCTGGACTTTTCTCTGATGAGAGACTTTTTATTAGAGATTCAGTCTCCTTACTTGTTATTGGTTTGTTCAGATTTTGTAATTCTTCCTGAATCAGTTTTGGTATACTACATGTTTCTAGAAATTTATCAATTTCTTGTAGGTTATTCAATTTGTGGGTATATAATTGTTCATAGTAATCTCTTACAATCCTTTATATTTATGTGATATCAATTGAAAGGTTTCCCTTTTCATTTCTAATTTAATCTTTTATTTTTCTTTAGCTAAAGATTTGTTGATTTTGTCTCTTCAAAATCCAACTCTTACTTTTGTTGATTTTATCTATTTTTTGTCTCTTTTTCATTTATTTTTACTCCTATCTTTCTTATTTCTTTTCTTCTAATAACCTTGGGCTTAGTTTGTTCTTTTCATTGGTCCCTAAGTGGTTATGTAACTTTTGATAGTAAATTGCTGATGGTAAAATTAAACATACTGTATTAGACTATCTGAAATACACTAATTTATAATTTTCTTTATATCAGAGATAAGTTAGTCTATATGTCTCTGATACTGTTTTACATGGTATATTTGTGCAGGCACTTTTTCTTGCTGAAATTTGCTCTTATTTTCTCTCTCTCATAATGCTGATAACACTGAAATTCCACCCACAAAACTATCTTAGTTCATTTTAGAACCAATATTATGGAAGTAAAAAAAAAGTATATTAGGAATTATTTAATACTTATCTTTTTCCTCTCTTTAATCAAGAATGAAACTGAATAATTTACCATGTTAAAGAGGAAGTACCACAAAACTGTGATCAATATCTCTTTGATATTTAGTATCTTTCATTGGTTTTTGTTTTGTTTTTGCTTTTGTGTTAAACCTGATCTACTGTTTGCAGCCATTTTCTAATGTCCTAACTGACTTATTGATTTTATTTTGTAGTTTAAAAAATTAAAGCTGCTGCATTAACTGGTTCTTAAATTCACTTTTAGCTTTTGGTTGAAAGAGGTAACAGATATGTGTGTGCACCTATCCCATGGGAATGGCTAGAAATAATGTCCAAAAGGGTTTGGTGATGGTTATATCAGACAGGGACACTCACATCAGAAGCAGTTATGAAGAATGTCTGATGTAGACATATATGTGCATGTTTATAAGGATCTAATCTTTCACCAATGAGCAGGTGATGGGTGTAAGTAATGTTTTTAAATCCCTGTGTACACAGTGGAAACATGAATTATCCTGTTATCACAGTGCTCCAGAAAGCAAGGGGACTTCTCAGATCATCTGTTACATCCTTTGAAAAATTTAGAATTAGTTCTTAGAGAAGGTCTTCCAGAGCTTGTTCAAAGTTCAGATTTCTTTGTCCATAAGCATTTCTCCATTTTCCATAATGTCACTGACTTTGATTAAGTAGTACTTCTAAAAATTATGCTACATTTATATTTGATCAACTTCATCTTATTAGTTGTAAATATTCAAAAGTAAAACCAATATCCTTTAATTTTTTAAGAACTAAAGCTATCTTTTTAATTCAAAGACCTAAATAATAATTTTAATGTAAATAAATTAAGCAATTTATTTGCCCAAAAACCCATCATTGTTATTAAAAGTGTCTATACTTTTATCTTAAACATCCTACTATCCAAACTATTGTAAAACGTTTTTGTTTGTTTGTGAGCAAATTACTATTTTGATGTGGAAACATTAAAATGTTTAACTATAAACTGATATTTTCCCCTCCCCACTCCACCCCCAGAAAATGCTCACATCTTTGGAAAACTATTCCATTTCTGGTAGTTTATCCCAAGAAAATAATACAAAGGAAGGGAAAGATCTATATTTCAAAGAAGAAAATGGAAAACAACCTAATGCCTAGTAATGTGGGAACAGTTAATCAAGCTAGTTTTCAATTTAATAAAACCTTATGCAAATTCTGCCTGTTCTATTTAGTACTGATGACAAATCCTAGTACACAGTAGTCACTCAAGATGTATCTGTTGAATAAATAAATGAATGTTTCACCTGTTAGCTTTATAATTAGGAACACTAACTAAATGGCAAAAATGCTTCTGATGTAAAGTGCAAAAATTAGCAAAAATGTAGACACAGAAATATATCATAATTTGGCTATACTCTTTCTCTTTTTCCCTTCCTGATGTCCATGTATTCTACTTCTTCTTGCCTTTGTAATCACAAGAACAAACCAGCTTAATTATACCAAACAGAGGGGCTCTAGCTTATAACTGACACAGAACTCATGCTGTGGCAATGGTTTTAAAAAAATATGTAGGTTTACCTTTAGTCTCAAAATGGAAAATATGTCATTTATGAATACAATTCTACCTTGAAAGGTCTTGTAGCCAAAATAATATTTTTTAATTAGAAAAATGTTAAAGAGGTAGAGTGATAAGTATAGAGATGACAAGTAGAAACAATTATGACAAAAATTTTAAAAGTCAGATGATGATTAAATTGGTCCATAAAATGGACACTATATTTGGGTTAGAAGCAGGAAAACAGATATTCAGTTATTGGCAAGCATTTCTATAAAGAAAACATTCATAATTTTTCACTCACCCAGGCCACATGTGTACCACGTTGGCATAGAAGACTGTCTCAGAAACAACGTATTAAAATCCTTCTATTGTCTTAAAGCATACATCATTTAGCAAAGAGGTTATTCATGATGTGAAATGAATATTTTATGTGTAGAAGTGGAGAGGAGCTGTTGGTAGAAGAAAGTCTGGTGCTAGATAAGGATACTTTGCAATGATGTGACCTCACATGTGTAACAACGTTGCATTTCTGTCATTACAATAAATCTTCACTAAACATCCTGGATAGGTTCTTGGAAATTGTGACATTGATCTAAATGAAGTATAAGAAAACCAATTTCCAGTATGGAGATTCCTCAAGGATCTAGAACTAGAAGTACCATATGACCCAGCCATCCCATTACTGGGTATATACCCAAAGGATTATAAATCATGGTGCCATAAAGACACATGCACATGTATGTTTATTGCGGCACTATTCACAATAGCAAAGACTTGGAATCAACCCAGATGTCCATCTGTGACAGACTGGATTAAGAAAATTTGCCACATATATACCATGGAATACTCTGCAGCCATAAAAAAAGATGAGTTTGTGTACTTTGTAGGGACATGGATGCAGCTGGAAACCATCATTCTCAGCAAACTATCGCAAGAACAGAAAACCAAACACCGCATGTTCTCACTCATAGGTGGGAACTGAACAATGAGATCACTTGGACTCAAGAAGGGGAACATCACACTCCGGGGCCTATTATGGGGAGGGGGAAGAGGGGAGGGATTGCATTGGGAGTTATGCCTGATATAAATGATGAGTTGATGGGTGCTGACGAGTTGATGGGTGCAGCACACCAACATGGCACAAGTATACATATGTAACAAACCTGCACGTTATGCACATGTACCCTAGAACTTAAAGTATAATAATAATAATAATAATAATAATAATAATAAAAAGAAAGAAAATTTAACTCTTAAAAAAAAAAAAGCCAATTTCACCATAGCCTAATTGACATCAACAAGAGTTAAAGATTCTATGGTATATTTTGCTCACAAAAAAATCACCAAACTTCCATTTCTTTTTCTGGGGAGGTGGGGAGGAGGGTTTCACGTGGATTTATAGTTTTATTTATTTATTTATTTATTTTTACTTTTTTAACCTTTTATTTTAGGTTCAGGGATAAATGTGGAAGTTTGTTATATAGGTAAACTCATATCACAAGGGATCTGTTATACAGATTACTTCATCACCCAGTTATGAAGCCTAGTGCCTAATTGTTATTTTTCCCTTCCTCCCACACTCCATTCTCAAGTAGGCCCCAGTGTGTGTTGTTTCTCTCTTTGTATCTATGAGTTCTCATCATTTTTTCCCACTTGTAAGTGAGAATATGCTGATTTTTGTTTTCTGTTCCCGCACTAGTTTGCTGAGGATAATGGCCTCCAGCTCCATCCATGTTCCTACAAAAGACATAATCTCATTCTTTTTTATGGCTACATAATGTTCCACTATGTATATGTACCGCATTTTCTTTATCTAATCTGTCATTGATGGGCATTTAGGTTGAGTCCATGTCTTTGCTATTGTGAATAGTACTGCAATGAATATTCATGTGCATGTATCTTTATGATAGAATTATTTCTATTTCTCTAGGTAATGGGACAACAGGGTTGAATGGTTGTTCTGATGTTAGCTCTTTGAGGAATCACCACACTGCTTCTCACAATGAATAAACTAATTTACACTCCCACCAACAGTATATAAGCATTCCCTTTTCTCTGGAGCATCAGAAGCATCTGTTATTTTTTGACTTTTTAATAATAGTCTTCCTGACTGGTGTGAGATGGTATCTCATTGTGGTTTTGATTTGCATTTCTCTAATAATCAGTGATATTGAGCTTTTTTCCCGTATTCTTGTTGGCCACATGCATGTCTTATTTGTAAAAGTGTTTGATCATGTCCTTTGCCCAATTTTTAATGGGGTTTTTGTTTCTTTCTTGTAAATTTGTTTAAGTTTCTGATAGATATTTACACAAAGGTGTAAACCTTTGTCAGATGCATAGTTTGCAAAAATATTCTCCAGTTCTTTAGGTTGTCTGTTTACTCTGTTGGTAGTTTCTGCTGCAGTGCAGAAGATTTTAAGCTTAATTAGATCCCATTTGTCAATTTTTACTTTTGTTGCAGTTGCTTTCCATGTCTTCATCATGAAATCTTCGCTCATTCCTCTGTCCAGAATGGTATTGTCAAGTTTGTCTTCCAGGGTTTTTATAGTTTTGGGTTTTATATTTAAGTTTCTAATCCATCTCGAGTTGATTTTTGTATGTGATGTAAGGAAGGGGTCCGGTTTCAATCTTTTACATATGACTAGCCAGTTATCCCAGCACCACTTATTCAATAGGGAGTCCTTTCCCCATTGCTCATAAAGACCAAAACACTTCTAATATTAAGCATTGAAATAAATATGGGCTACACATACATTTAAGAAATATTACTTTGTAATGAGTAAGATAATTATTTACCCATTCATTCCAGTTCAGGGTCTTGGGTGTCCAGTGCCTACTCTAGCAGCTCAGAATACCAGGCAAGAATCAACTCTGGACAGGATGCCAACCCATAACAGGGCACACAATCACACACATACTCACGCTTGCCCAGATGGGGACAATTTATTATGCCAATTCATCTAAGGTGCACATGTACACCTTTGGGATATGGAAGGAGACCAGAGTAGCCAGAGAAAACCCACATGGACATGGGAAGAACATGCAAGCTCCACACAGGCAGTGGCTCCAGCCAGGAATCCATTTTATTTTCTCATCAATATACAAAACAGCATGTAACAAAATGACATTATTCAAGAACCTTCGGTGTATGTTTAGAATCAGAGATTTATAAGAAGAGAGTCCAAGTATCCTTAGCACACAGAATGCTGCTGGACATATTCTGAATTTCATCAATCCTAAGACTCCATAGAGAATACACTGAATCATTATTTCATGTAATTGTAAGAAAAAATAATGCTAAAGATTTAATTATGGCATGCCATCACAGGTAATAAAAATTGTATAAATGTTACAATGTGGAGGGAAAGATATGTCTTGAAAGTGCATTATGGCAGTAGGAATTCCAGAAATATGCATTTGAACCACATACCATAGATATCCTTATAGTACTTCTAGACTTCTATTCTGCATTTGTGCTTATGAGATGTGCTTATTTCACATTGTATGCCTATATCAAACATCTCATGTACCCCACAAATGTATACACCTACTATGCACCCACAAAAATTGAAAATAAAAATAATTTTTAATGCCTAAGATTAAAGCTTTTTTAAATAATTAACTTCTAGCTCCAACAATTGGAATAACCCATGTCAAAGGATATATTCATTAATAACTAGAACATATCTCTATTATTCTATTAAAATAGTACTATGAGTTCTTAAATCAAAGATTTATTTCTTATTCTATTTAATTATTACTTACATGTTACTTTTATCCATGTATAGGCCCTTTGTCAGATTTTCCTACGAACATCAAACATGGCAGAATTAGATTGTATTATTCCAGTAGTACCATGATTAAGGAATCATTTTATAAATAATGTATTTTCTTGTTGTTCTTCCCACTAAATATTCATTAAACCAAGCATCAGGATACTTACTCATGTTCCACCTATGTTTTAAAATTAAGTCTTTAGAATGACTGTTTTGATTTATTATCATATAACTGTAGTCTAATAGGTTTATCTTAATTCTTTCCTCTGCTGACAGAACTGGCTATAGCTATAAACTAAGCAATTTGTTCACTAAGCTATTAGTGGTGGTGTAAAGATTCTTGCCATGGGAAGTTTCAGGCACAACTGTGGAAAATACAAGTTTTGTTTAAGTAAGTTTCATGTGTCTGCAACCACAAATTCCATTGAGATGAGTCTTTGGCCTTTGAATTTAATTTGGTATATCACGTTCACACAGTTCGAAAAGAAATAGCAAACTCTGGGGAGCCCATGAGTTTTGTAAGCCTTCTAGGAGTTGCTTTTTTAGCTCCATTTGGTTAATTCTACCTGAAATAAAGAATTTATCTATAGGTCATCTTCAAAATAATGTATGCCTTGTGGGCAAGTCATTCCATGCTGTCACATTTTCATGCAAATGAGAAGTGTTTAAGATGAATATCAAGAATTGTGTGAGAGGGAATATGCCGAACACAAGGAGTGGCTAAGAGATTGGTTCATTTGGAAAATGGCAGAAGTGCCATTTGACAGAAGTCGGGGAGAGAAATTTGTATGACAATTATAGAATTCTCCTTGATGATCTGGAAAAGCTAAAATGTGTGGACTAAACCTACTCCTGAGTTAATCCTTTGTGTCATTTCCCATTTTATGATAAAATAAATTATTCTTTCATAATGTGTTTTTCTGTAAATATGACCTGCTTATAAAAGCTTTCCTCACTACAATGTTGCCTAATTATTTGCCAGTTTGTGGATTTTAATTTCCAAGATATGATAATCTGCATTTTCTTGATACAGTGAGAGATAGGGAACTAATTTTTTGTCCTGTATGATTATCCAGTTGTCAGACTATTCTCTGAATAATCTAGCCTTTCTTTACTAATTTGAAATGATATTTATAACATGAGCACACACACAACCATTTTAGGAATCTCCATTATGTCCTAGCTGTACCTTCAGTACCAGAAACACACTATTTTAATATCATTATACTACTTAATAATATCCAGTAGTTCAAATGTTCATCTTAAATTTCAGAAGAATAATTGGTTCTTATCATGTTTCATCTTCTCAGATAAAGTTTTGAATCATCTTGTCAAATTATAAAAATAGTTCTTTTGAAATTTTACTTGGAAGTGCCTTAAATTTGTATGTTAATTTAGTCCAAACTGGAATCTCATTTTTGAAACATCTTTTATGGTATATTAAGGTTTTGTTAGCCATATGTACTACTCAGTTCAGTTCATGTCTATATTGTTTCTAATATAAGTCGAATTTTCTCCACTATATTTTACAAATGGCTGTATATTATCGATAGGGAAGCTTATCAAGAATCTACTATGAACCAATAATTACACCAGGCACTGAGGAGGAAAAAAAAGAGAAGAAAGAAGAGGAAGAAGCAGAAGGAGCAGTGCTAATTCAAGGAGCATATGTTTAGGTGGGTGAAGCTATCAAGTAAATTAATGATAAAATCAGATTGTTACTAATAAGGCGTAAGACAGAGGGCATGATGGTGAGCTGCAACTCTCATGACCATCTATTCACCATCTTGCTGTCTATACAGGTTTTTATTTCCTGAAATAATCCAGTTAAATCATTCATATGAGAAAATTGATTTATTCTAGCTAGTGATTAACTACCATTTTTTCTTGCCATAGAGAAGGTAATTACTTGCCCAATATTGCTTCAATGAATTACTATGAATCTGTTATGTACCTGACATTTTGTTAGGCAATAGGTATAAAATAGAGACTAAAAAATGATAAAATCATGTATTCACATAGTTTCCAATATATCTGGTTAAATACAAAATACTTTTTTGAAGACAGTATTGCCTGGGCTTGAGCATATGAATATGAGTGGTTACACACACATACACACACACACAAACATACACACTGCCATAAAGAAATAAAATGTCATATATAAGGACATCATCTCACCTTCCTTTCAGTAACCTGTAACAACGACATATTAACTATGCTGATGTAGGCTGAATAATGTCCCTCGCTCCCCCTAAAACATTTAGACATCCTAATCCCTGGAACCTGTAAATATGTTAATTTAAGTGGTTAAAAAAAAAAAAGACTTTGCATTGGGATTAAGTTGTGGATTTGGGGATTGGGAGATTATTCTAGTTTATCTGAGTGGTCCCAATATAATCACAGGGCCCTTATAAAATAGAGGAGGTCACAGCCAGTGAGAAGACAATGTGACAACAAAAGCAGAGGAAGAGAAGACGTGATGGCAGGGGAGGGGTCAGAGTGATGCAAGGAAGGGTCCAGAAGCCAATAAATGCAGGCGGTATCTAGAAACTTTAAAAGGCAAGGAAATGGAATCTCTCCAGTGTCTCCAGAAGGAGTACAGCTGGGTCAACCTATTTAAACCTTCAGACCTTTAGAACCCTAAGATTATAAATTTGAATTGTTTTAAGCCAGCCACCAAATGCATGGTAATTTGTTACAACCATAATAGAAAACTTAATACAACTGATAAGCTGATAGATTCACACTCCTCAGTATAGCATTCACAGCTATTTCTCAAATAATCACAATGCAACTTTTTAGCCTTATTTCTTATGGCAGCCTAAGTTGGTCCATTCAAAGCAGCAATTCAATCAGTGTCATCTCCTTTGGCCTTCTATACCTTTTCTTACTTAGCTCCGATTCTAGTCATGGAGTATTTCCTTTTCTATGAAATTCATGTCCATTGCCTGCTTAAAGCCAAATCTCTAATTTCGATTTATTCCACCAATTTTAATCTCTCCCAGTAAAGTGGTATCTAAGTAGTACTTTAGCTTTTTAAAACCAATATCATGCTCAGTAATAATTTTTAAGTCATTTTAAGTATCCAGTCTGCTGCTCTACTAGATTATAACCTTCAAAGGAACAGGGAATATATGTACTTTTGGTTTTTAATAATTTTGGCAGGGCCTCCCAAATTTCTGACATCATTGTGCGCACAGAAAATACTAGAATTTGCACAGCACACTTGAGTAAATGCATGATGTTGTTCCTGGCCACATTTCTAGCTACACCAGGACCTGTCCAAAGACTCTGTTACTCAGAACATGGAAGCTGAGAAACCCTTCTGGGGTACTTAGCACCATGCAGCTCATTTAACTGGGGTTCAGTATATGTTTGCTAACTTATCCTGTTAACCAGGAATAATAAAACTATTGACATTTTTAAAAGCAGATATACATGGCTGTCAGAAAAAAATAGCAATACTCTATACTTTTATAGAACTATGATTTCTAATGTGTTTAACACACATGCATTTTAAGTTTATTTGACTATCACAAGAATCCTGTGAGATAAGAATGTAGACATTATTACTGCGATTTTATAAATTAAGAAATTAAGACTTTGAGGGGCAAATTACTTTCCAAAGCTGTCAAATAGAAAAACCAGGACTGGAAACTACCCCTTCTAATTCCACATTTATGGGTTTATTTTTCCCATGATGATTTAAGGCCCCTAAAGCTAATAATAATGATTCTAAAACCCAGGTTAAAATTTAAGTGAACTCATTCATTTGAAATGGATTTTGAATACAAACTTAAAACTCTTATGTTTAATAGTATGAGGCCACTTGGGTCTTTCTCCTGAGTGATAAAAATGATAAAACATGGTATTTTGTCAATTTCTGGTACTATTTAGTGGTTTTTGTATTAGAACAAAAAATAAATCTTAAAGATAAAAATATCTGAGAATACAAGATTTTAAGTTTTACAGCTAACTTGCTGAGGCAGCAAATGGAAGCCCCATTGGGAAAGTGCTACAAGGTAGATTAAGATAAGAGAACGATTCAAATAGAGAAGCCATATGCATTATGAAAAATGCTTGGGGGTCTGCATGGCTGGAAGATAAAGAAGACATATACCTCTTCACCCTCAAGGAATATGAACAGCTGAATTCTTTTATTCTCATATTACCTATTGAAGTTAGCAAGTTCCTCCAGGAGGAATCAATAAGAAACTTGCACAGTTACAGTGGATAGCAGTGAGCTATCTATTACTTCCCTTTCAGACATAAAATGAAAAAAAAAGTAATTTATTTAAATTAGTGGGAGATAATATGGTAACCTACCATAAGCAATATGCGTGCCTACTTAAAAGAATACCAGTATCATTCTGGGTGCCCTCCAGAGCCACATAAATGCAAAAGAAGAAAATAATTCACCATGGTCTTTGTTAATTCTCCCTGTCACTCAATTATTGTTAATTTAGTAAGACCATTCCTTTAAATGAATGATTCTTCAGGAAGCATGAGTATGGTAGGAGGTTAGCTGTGTGCCAGAGATTAGAAAGTCTCATTTTCAGAGTTCTCCTTCTGTTCACTCCAACACACTAGGTTAAAGCAGTTTTCTGTACCTGCTATATTTCATGCTAGATTCTGTGAGTGGTTACTTTAACATGAAAATGACTTGATGAAGCACTAAGGAGGATGCCAGAAATAAATTTGGGATTGACTTTGGAAGTGGACATTTGGCTGTGCCTCTTACTGGCTGTATGATGTTGAGCAAGTTATTTAGCTGCCATTAAATCTTAGGTCCACATCTAGAAAATGGATGATAAAAAATCATGCCTACCCACTGTATGGTTGTGAGATTCTTTCTTACAAGATGATTCATTTAAAGTGTTCACCGTAGTGTTTAGCGCCCCTCAAACTTCCTCAGTCAGGGTTTCTCTGCTAAATTATTTTCTGCTAAATTATTTTCAAAAAACAGATCTCTCCACATGTTTTAAAACAGTACAATACCTTAGAGTTTGTGGATGAAAAAACTTCATTTTAGACCCAGGGATTCAGTTTCATTAGATATGTAATGCTATATATCAACTGAATTCCTGGGTCTAAAGTGTGTGTGTGTGTGTGTGTGTGTGTGTGTGTGTGTGTGTGTGTGAGTGACAGAGAAAGGGAGAGAAGTTAGTTAAGCAGTAGCTTATTGGAATCTACTTTTTGAAAATAATAATGAACTATCTAAAAAGACATGGATCAAAATAAGAATCTTAGATTTAATATTTTTAAGATAGATGAAAATTCATTTTTGAGCTTTTATTTATTCAGTGATAAAATAGAAAATATTGCTTTGTAGTAATACCTGCAGTTATAAAGAGATAGCTAGATAATCACATTCTAATACAATATACATTTTTCACTCTCTAGTATTAAAGCATAAGCATTAATCCTTAAAATAAGACAATGGAATTTAAAAACATCAAGAGAAACAATAGCCCTCATTTATAAAGGATTTGTCATTACCTAGACAGTCTACCTTATTTAATCTTCATACCATTCCCATGAAACCATCACTATTATTACCTCTTTCTACACATGAGAAGGGATTACTTTATTCACTGGATATTTCACAGTTAGGGACTGGCAGAGCCCCAATTCAAACCCACGTCTTACTACAAAAGATCTAATTCATAAGCATTATTGTCTGTTATCTCAAATATAAGTACAAATTTAAAGCTAAAGGAAAAGATCATTTAAAAGTCATGAAGGACAATAGAGAGAAAATGGAGAATCAAACTCAAGAATCTATTCCAGCCTCTCCCAAAACATTCTCACTAGTGGAGTCAGATCAACTCAGCTCTAACTCCTAATAGCACTATGACCCTGCACAAGCCACCAGGTCACTCCACCTTTTTGAGCCTAAATGTTCTCATGAGCACACTGAGAACAGTTACTTCTTTTTTCATTTGAGGTAAAGACAAAATATGAGTTCTATAGAGTCTGGTACATTGCAGATGTTCAATAAACAGTAACTATTGTAATTAGCACTGCATCCCTGGCTCAAAGAGTTCCTGTGTTTTCAGCCTACTTTAAATCTATATGTAATTCTGGAGAATCTACAAAATTTAATGTAATATTATATTCACAGAACTTTTACATTTTGGTAAGGAGACAAAAAATTATAAATACATTTTTGGGGTATATTTTTAATGATATTTGCTTGTATTAATGTTTATAAGTATTATTCCAGGTTAACACCACAGACAAGAAAATTTAGGTGTTTTGAAGAAATAGTGTAATTCTTTTGAGACAACCAATAACGGCTCATAAAGCGTGACACGCAGAGGGGAAAAAGTTATCTTCCAAACTGTATGCAGATGCCTCCATTCTGTTTCCCACCGTCATCGAAAACAAAAGCCACATTTCTGTGATGGTACTGAAGCAGAACAACTGTCACTGTATATATGGCAACAGTGTTGAGCTGGGAAGGATGCAACATGAGGAGAACAGCAAAAGGTGAGGAGCAAAAAGAGAAATCAATAAAAAGCCACCTGCTTATTATATGTAGCTGGAACCAGCTGATATAAGCACATTTTTAAAGACGTGATGAAATTTTTCCTGTGGTCTTTCTTTTAACCCTGAACATGAATGTTCTGTGTGGGGATAGGATGTTTGAGATCCAGGCCTTCTTCACGAGCTGTTCTCTAAACACACAGGGCTGAAACCGAACAGCGATGGTATTTTAGCACCATGGTATAGATTTATTGTGTAATATCATTACAAGAAATGTTATAAAGCTGAAAAAGAAGTTTGAATCTTCTCATTTCTCATCCCCATTCACACCTAGTAATAAATACAAAACTGATTTGTAAAATAGTATTTCTACCTATGTGTGAATATACATGAAAATATATTTCCTAATTCCAAAGCAAATAAAACTTTGGAAAATATCTATCAACCAAAGAGAATCACATAAGAATTTAAAAAACAATTAGAAATGGAATTTTAAAAATAGGCATCCAAATAAAAAAATTCCTTAAAAACTATGGCAAACTGACAAAGAAAATCTGCTCTCCAAAGTTTAGAAAATGAACATATGGTATTTTTCCCACAGCAAGAATATCTGGCATGTGAAAGTTATTTGTATTAAAATCTTTGAGTGATCTCCTGTTTATTTTTGTATGTTTAATTTCTTGCAAGTGTTTTCAGTAGGAGTTTCCTCAAACTACCATTAGAGGGCATGAAAGAATAATGTGCAGACCAAAATCAAACAGCCCCCAAACAAAACTGAAGAAAAGAGCTACCATTTATATTTGGTTTCAAAAGAAAACTTTATAAAACAATTAATACTTGAAATAATTTATATGTAAGAAGTTTTAATGAAAACAGCCATCTGTAAAGAAATAAAAGTGGTGCTGATAGTTATTTCATATGTAAAAGACAGAAGCAAATAACTAAAGTTTTAAGACATATACCTTGACATTCTCAAAATTAGCCTTTTCCAGTTATTAATCATAACAGAAATGGTGAATGAATAGGAGAAATAAAGTAAGTAAGTAAGTAACTGAGGCGAGATTGGTGGGGTTCAGGGAGTATAAGAGAAACACACATAGAATGAGAGAAGGAAAATGTGATCTCCAACTTTTACCTATGAGATGTGAAAAAAATATATATAAAAGAAAAATTCAGGAATATATTTCTCTTTGAAAAGCATAGGATCAATTTTGTGGCTTCAAAGTCTACCCCCACCTAGCTGATCTCTCTTTGGTTTTCGTACACAACTTCCTTCTTACCTAGGGGCAACCACAACAAAAACTCGATCAAAGATGGAGTGGATTTCAAATATGCTAAAGGAACCTAAATCTCCTAATTCTTTTGATCACTTAATTCAAAGGATTTTAAGCGTATACTCTATTCTTAAAAGCCATGCTCAAAACGTGCAAAATAAATGGCTCCATATCCAATTAGGATTATATTATCAAATAAACATTAATAAAGCTAGTACCAACCTAGGTAATATATTTTTAGCTCATGGGGAAAAATTTACAGCTTACATTTCAGGTCAATATAAAATTATTTCTTGTATGGATGCCTCCTTTGCAGCAATCACTCTTACCTTTATTGAATTCCAGGATAAATTTACAGTATCAATTCCTTTCTTTAATTTACAAAATGATAAAATCCCAAGATTGCCTTCAAACAGAAGGAACACAGCCTCAATATGTTTCTATTACACTATGAAGAATGTTAAGACTCCCTATAGAGCACTTTGAGTTATCTTCTATAAATTTTCTGCTTAAATTTTCAAACAGGGGAAACTAGGGATATATACGAGAACATAAACTCACCTTTCAGTGATGATTCTGTCCTGGTCTATATTGCTGAAAGGCATAAATAAGGCCATAAAGGAATTGGAATTATACTAAACAGTATCTCAGATGCTGCACTCTGTTTGTAAACACAGACCTCTGGAAAGTGCACAGAGACAGATGGAAAAAATATTTTCAACTCTCTGAGATCGGAGGAAGGTACTTAGCAAGTCACCTACCCCATAGGACCCATTCTGACTGACTAAAAATGTATCTGAAAAAGTTCAATGGCTATAAATAAAATAGGTAGCAAACACATATGCTAGACACACGTCTTATTGCTTTAATTTTCTACTTTATTATGTGAATAAAGTCATATAAAAGTCAAAAAATAAATTTTGCAATGTGATCCTTTGTCTTAAATTTTGTTACAAAAATTTAAGATATATCTTTGATAGTAGTTTCTGTTTTTAAGAAGTACAGAAAACAGGACTAAGCAGCTAAGAGAAGATGAGAGATTCCATTATATAGATTAGAAAATAAATGAGCATTTAGTTTCTGATTATCCAAGTACAGCCGTATCTGTAAAGTCCCTAAACTCCTGTGTTCATTTTTCTCATAGCTATTGTCATCAAGTATTATAATTGCATTTTACTAATTTGTCTCCTCCTTAAGACTTTAAGTTACTTAATGGTAGAAACTGTATTTCAAGAATAGATGGCGTCACAGGAAAATTTTTTGATACATGTTTGGTGTATTAATCTTTTGAGAAAAGACTCAACAGCCAAATAAAAATACCTTCAGGTCTATAATTTATAACTATGCTTATTTGTTTTATTTGACAAAATTCATTGAGCATCTATTAATATTATGTGCCAGAAACCATCATAGGCACTGGGAACACAGCGACAAATAAGATGACAAAAAGTTCACCTTTTCTTATGGAGCTGACCTTGTTTTGGAGTAGCCAATGAGAAAAAATGAATCTAAGAATAAATAAGGACAATGATAAGAACAGAATGGTAAGTGCTGGACACGTAAAAGAAGATGAACATGCATTGTCATAGTCAGGATTTCCTACATTCACACAAAAAATAAATCTTTTTTTGAGGAACATGAATAAAAGATAAATCTAGCCTACAGTGATGTAACAGTGTGTTGAAAGGCCTAAATTTAACATTATGTGCTGCCTTGTTTTCTGAATCCACAAGGGTCTCAAATAGCCTGACTTCTAGTTCTCTCCACTCTCCTGCATATATGGTCCCTTAGAGGAACAACCTTCCTTATCAAATGGACCAAATGCAGTTCCTGTTTATCCCTCAATAGCAGGTTTCAATTCCCTGACAGCCTGTAGAATTATTCGAAGTAGCTAGTCACACCCTCCCACAGGAACCAGGGGACACTCCACCCTCTTACTACTACAAAACCAGCCTCCCACAACCCTGAGTTGTTCACTCTTCCCAAGTGCAATCCGCATGTAGCTGTGCAAGGTATGCGATGCCTCCTTCCCCAAGCTGTAAGTATATGGAATTAATAGTTAATAATATATAACTAATAAATCTCATCAGAATCCAGTGTTGAGTATAGTGTGTTCAGCCATCTCTATAATCCTAGGGTGAGAATCCCTCCTTCGCCAACAGGGTAAGAGAAGACGATCAAACTAAAGTGTTCTACATATCTGGCCTAAAGTCCCACAGACAAGTACATTTTCATTGGAAGAATACGGACCGTGGACTCAGAAATAGCCTCTGTGGTTAAGACCTTTCTTTCCAGCCAAGAGGAAGCATCTTAACAACAGAGGTTGTTGCCTTTAACATATTGCTTTGTATCTCCAATGTCCTGTACATAAATAGATATCAAGGGCAAATCTTTTCACCTTTCTTCAGCCTCACTCAGGACGGTCTCAATCCTTATTTAGAAGTTTGTTTCACAAAAAGTAATATTTGAAAAATTTTCAGACTCATTGTAGATACAGAAGACATTCTAGTGTTTCTAACACAATGTCCGCAATGGTTCACAATACTTCATAAAGAGATGTTATAACACATCCTTGACATCTTGAATGACTTCCTGTGACTATGCCTTTGTACACACCTTTCACCCTCTCACCCTCAATTTTTTCTTTTATCAAAAACCTTCCTAGATTTTTCAAGATTGGCATATTATTTTAATTATATGAATACCCATAATACCATGGCACATATCAGACATTTCTAGTTCACTCACTTATATTGATGTTTTTCCTGTGAGCTCATGCCATCTCCCTAACCAAGAGTAAACACCTTAGTGACAGCGATTATAGCTTTTAACATACAGCTTTGCATCTCCAATGTCTTGTACAGACATAAATACTCAGTAACTCCTTGTCAGTGTAATCAGTAAACATGTATTCTGCCTTTCTCCTCATTTTTGCTTATACTGTAATAAAAACACTGGTTAAAAAAAGCTCCCTTAATTTTGCATCATCACAGAGATTATTATAATAAGAGCATGACTCATAGTGGAAACATCTAAACATTCTAAAATTTTGACGTGAGGATTAAATATATTAAGGACTGATTTTTGCTATTGTACTCCGCATTTTTAGGATATTTTTATTTGAATAGAAAACTGAATTTATAAAAATGGGCAGCAAAACACATTCAGAACCATCATTTACTATCTGTAGGCAGGTTCTCAACCATCAAAGCTTCACTCTTCCACAGCATTATAAAAGGCATGAAGCACAGCACAGCCCTACAGCAGTGATCCACCCTAGAGACTGTCGATTGACGGGATGGATTAAACAGACTCCCTAAAATGCCTCCGAAGCTATCAATTTTAAAAAAATAAATAATAACAGTGATAGGTACACTCTCAATCATTCAAAATTCTTCACAAAATCTTTTATTTATAATTTATTCCATAGCATAAAATGTCTAACTGTAATTCAAATTGTATTCCTATTTATAAACACATCTATATAAACCCATTCAAATTTTTAAAAAATTTCAACTTTTATTTTGTATTCAGGGCGCATATGTGCAGGCTAGTTAACTGAGTATATTGCATGATGCTAAGTGAAGGTACAATAGATCTTGTCACTCAAGTACTGAGCATAGTACCCAGTAGCTTTTCAACCCTGTCCTCTTTCCTCCTTCCCCAATCTAGTAGTACCCAGTGACTACTTGAAACTAGTTTAGATATTGACTATACATAAATGGCTGTAAAATATCTTTAGAATATCCAAAATGTAACCAACTATCCTGTGGGTGTATTTTAGCTGCATGTCATAATGCTTTACATATTTGAATATTAATACTTTCAAAGAGGGCAAGTATCTAACATCTACTAAGGATTCAATAGTCTCTATTGTCTTACATTTGGATTGATTTGACAACAGCTTGTCTCACCCACAGAGTTTTGACTCTAAAAACATATCTAGACAGATACTGGAAAATCAGATGTCCTGGATGCTAATCCTGTCTCTAACTACATGTGTGAATTTGGGCAAATCATGTCCACTGAGAAACAAGAGGTTGGGCTAATTGCTGACATTACTCTTAATAATGCATGCTCCTACTATTAGGCCAGTGCAAAAGTAATTGCAGTTTTTGCCACCAACTGAATACATCCCTTATACTTTATTTGTGATATTTAGAATTAGTTATAAAAATTTTGAAAAGACAGGAATTGGGCTTTCTACAATAATTGAACATCACTTACACTTCATTTTTATGCATCTTTAACAAATGTCTACTTACTACAGAGCAGTTGTTGGCATGTCTCTCAATTTGAAGTCATTTGTGATATTTATAGCTTCACTTTATCATTCGTTTATCATTTAACAGAATTTCCTTTTATAACAATTTCCTTTTATGATAATTCCTTTCCTTTTAATAATAATATTTATCATTTAACAGAATTTCCTTTTCTTAGGGAAAAATAAGTAAACAATGTGTCATGTTTTAATATTATGGGATAATTTCTTTATTAAAATAGCAGTGTCATTCTAACTATGGCAGTATAAATTTTATGGCATAATTTTTTTTAACCACAGAAAGCCTTTAAATGAGAAGAAACATATCGGAATTGCTTTAAACTTTTAGTAAGATTTCAAAGAGCCAGCCATAGGGTCCTGGTGGCATCCTCAGCACCAGGGTCTGTAGAAAGCTGACTCTCCTGCTGGTGCTCAGTAAATGCCAAGTCATCATAATAAGGTGCATTGTCGGAAGGTGGCAGATGAATCATCAGGAGGGACAGGCTCAGGAAGCATCTCAAAAGATTCATACTTGATACACTTTTCTATATGCTTTATTAAGCATTTTTATATTTTTTGAAAAAATTCTGTAATTTCAAGTGTTTTATAGTTCCAATCACTAACTACTTGATACAATCAATATGTTTAAAATTTTAGTATTAAAATTTGGTTTTTGTCCTTAATTTATAGACTTTGCCAAGGCTCCAAAAATAACTTCAATATATATTTGCATTTAAAAGTGAAATCCTCTGACAATTTCAGACAAAATTTTATTTTAAATCCAGAGTTAAAAGTTTAATATAAAAATGTTAAGATATAGATTATATAAATAGCAATGTCTTTTTTTTTTTTTTTTTTTTTTTTGAGCCAAGTTTGGAGTTCTAGAGTGCAGAGGCACAATTATGGCTCACTACAACCTTGATCTGGGCTCAGGCCATCTTCCCTCTCATCTCAGCTTCCCAAGTAGCTGGGACTACAGGCATGCACCACTACAGTCAGCTAATTTTTTAAATTTTATAAAGACGAGATCTCCCTATGTTGCCCAGGCTGGTCTCAAACTTCTGGACTCAAGCCATCCTCTTTCCAAAGTGCTGGGATTACAAGTATGAACCACCATGTTTGGCAATAATCAGTCATTTCAGAATTAATTATAAAACTTGTTTTATCTTTGGGAGGCCGAGGCGGGCGGATCACGAGGTCAGGAGATCAAGACATCCTGGCTAACCCGGTGAAACCCCATCCCTACTAAAAATACAAAAGGAAATTAGCTGGGCATGGTGGTGGGTGCCTGCAGTCCCAGCGACTCGGGAAGCTGAGTCAGAAGAATGGCGTGAACCCCGGAGGAGCTTGCAGTGACCCGAGATCGCGCCACTGCACTCCAGCCTGGGAGACAGGGCAAGACTCTGTCTCCAAAAAAAAAAAAAGTTTGTTTTAATTGGATTATTATGATGAAAAATAATACTTACATTAGAGAATTGAAATAAATTATTTGCTTCTATAGAAGACAATCAATGACAACTGCTATGCTTAAAAATTTTATGATGGGGAAACTTCTAGACAATTGTAATAATAAATTTAATGATCCTGTTACTCTGTTTATGTTTTTCTCTTTATTTTATTCAGAATAGATCCATATATAACTAAGTAATGTTAGCTAAAGTATGAGATAAAATATACTAAAATACAAATATTTACGAAAGTCTGCCATGAAAGAGAAAAGAAAGTATTTCAGTAGCATTTTTCTCATTGACAATTCTAGTATTTATCAACTTGTAAAGATGTTTTTCCCAAATCAAATAAAAACAACGATTTGTGCCAAAACAAAGAGTTTTATGTATACACTCACAATCATTTCATTCTTCTAATTAGTTAACACTTGCTGACTATAATAACAGAATCCAGTACTCAGTAAGGGATAGAGCAGATTCCCATCCAATATTTATTTAGGAAACAACCCTAAGGTGATGACATTCTTAAAAAAAAAAATTCTTACAATAGTAATTGTGGTGAGGAAATTATTGAGGACAATACATGGAAGAAACTAAAGAGTGAGAAAGAGCGAGGGGACCAGGAAGCAGGTGTTATCTTGAAAAATGATAAATCTTGCCTTGAACTACAATATAAAATAATTCTGAAAGAATACAATTATAGGAATATGGCAAAGAAACACAGGACAAATTCAATGCATTTCCTTGCTAGAACATTCATAGATGATAATGTGCCTAAAGAGAGATCATTATGCATTCTTCCCAAAATGATACATGTATAAAGGTTATAATGCAATCATATTTTGTGTCCTTGAGAAAGAGGAGTCTCGGTACGGAGGTGTATTAGTCTATTCTCATGCAATTGATAAAGGTGTACTTGAAACTGGGTCACTCATAAAGGAAAGAGGTTTAATTGACTCACAGTTCTACATGGTTGGGGAGGCCTCACAATCACAGCAGAAGGCAAATGAGGAGCAAAGTCACATTTTACAAGGCAGCAGGCAAGATAACTTGTCTAAGGGAACTCACCTTTATAAAACCATCAGATCTTGTGAGATTGATTCACTATCGCGAGAACAGCACAATACCGGCCGCATGATTCAATGACCTTTTACTGAATGCCCCCCTACAACACATGGGAATTGTGGGAGCTACAATTAAAGATGAGATTTGGGTGGAGACAGAGCCAAACCATATCATTCTGCCCCTGGTCCCCTCCCA
Source organism: Rhinopithecus roxellana (assembly GCF_007565055.1). Classification (NCBI taxonomy): domain Eukaryota; kingdom Metazoa; phylum Chordata; class Mammalia; order Primates; family Cercopithecidae; genus Rhinopithecus; species Rhinopithecus roxellana. The sequence goes on along the minus strand of NC_044549.1, from coordinate 110,210,180 downwards.
AATCTCACATCCTTCCCAACAGTTCCCCCAAAGTCTTAACTTATTTCAGCATTAACTCAAAAGTCCACAGTCCAAAGTCTCAACTGAGACAAAGCAAATCCCTCCCACCTATGAGCTTGTAAAATTAAAAGCAAGTTAGTTACTTCCCAGATACAACAGGGGTATAGGCAATGGATAAATACACCCATTCCAAATGGGAGAAATTGGCCAAAACAGAGGGGCTACAGGTCCCATGCAAGTCCAAAATCCAGCTGGACATTCAAATCTTAAAGCAACAAATGATCCCCTTTGACTTCATGCCTCACATCTAGGTCACACTGATGCAAGAGGTGGGTTCCTGTGGTCTTTGGCAGCTCTGTCCCTGTGGCTTTGCAGAGTACAGCCCCCCCTCCTGGATGCTTTCATGGGCTGGCATTGAGTTTCTTTGGCATTTCCAGGTCACAGTGCAAGCTGTCCATGAATCTACCATTCTGCAGTTGAAGGGACAGTGGCCCTTTTCTAACAGCTCCAATTGGCAGTGCCCCATTGGGGACTCTGTGTGGGTGCTTCCACCCCACATTTCCCTTCCACACTACCCTAGCAGAGTTTCTCCATGAAGGCTCTGCCCCTGCAGCACACCTCCACCTGGACATCCAGGTGTTTCCATACATCCTCTGAAATCTAAGCAGAGATTCCAAAACCTCAACTCTTGATTTCTGTGCACCCACATGTCCAACACCACATGTAAGATGCCAAGGCTTGGAACCTGAATCCTCTGAAGTAATGGCCTAGGTTCTACATTGGCCCCTTTTAGCCATGGCTGGGATGCAGGGTACCAAGTCCTGAGACAGCACAAAGCAGCAAGGTCCTGGACCTGGCCTTAGAAACTATTTTTTCCTCCTAGGTCTCCAGCTTGTGATGGGAGGGACTGCCCTGAAGACCTCTGACATGCCCTGGAAACATTTTCCCCATTGTCTTAACATTTGGCTTCTCGTTTCTTATGCAAAATTCTGCAGCCAGCTTGAATTTCTTCTCAGAAAATGAGTTTTTCTTTTCTATCACATTGTCAGGCTGCAAATTGTCCAAACTTTTATACTCTGCTTCCCTTTTAAACATAAGTTCCAATTCCAAACCATATATTTGTTAATACATAAAACTGAACGTTTTTAACACCACCCAAGTCACCTCTTGAATGCTTTCAGGCTTAGAATTTTCTTCTACCAGATGCCATAAGTCATCTCCCTCAAGTTCAAAGTTTCACAGATCTCTAGGGCAAGGGCAAAATGCCACCAAGATCTTTGCTAAAACATCGCAAGGGTCACCTTTGCTCCAGTTCCCAGCAAGTTCCTCACCTCCATCTGAGATCACCTCAGCCTGGACTTTATTGTCCATATCACTATCAGCATTTTGGCCAAAGTCATTCAAAAGGTCTCTAGAAAGTTCCAAACTTTCCCACATCTTCCTGTCTTCTGAGCCATGCAAACTGTTCCAACCTCTGCCTGTTATTACAAAGTTCCAAAGTCACTTCTAAATTTTTGGGTATCTTTACAGCAGCACCCCACTCTACTGGTACCAATTTACTGCATTAGTATGTTCTCATGCTGCTAATAAAGACATACCTGGGCCTGGCTAATTCATTAAAAAAAAAAAAACAGGTTTAATGAACTCACAATTCCACAGGGCTGGGGAAGCCTCACAATCATGGCAGAAGGCAAAGGAGAAGTAGCGTCATGCCTTACGTGTGGGCAGACAAAGGAGCTTGTGTAGGGGAACTCTCCTTTATAAAACCAACAGATCTGATAAGACTTATTCACTAGCGTAAGAAAGTCCCGCCCCCATGATTCATTTACTTCCCACCACATCCCTCCCACAATACATGGGCATAATGGGAGCTACAATTCAAGATGAGATTTGGGTGGGGACACAGCCAAACGATATCAGGAAGCAAGGATTAAAATATAATATAGAGGAGGTTATGCTAAAGCAATCTATAGTGCTGAATTTCAATAGGAAATAACAACATGAATTCAAATGCAGAACTATAGTGTGTGTGTGTGTTGTGTGTATGTACAATATTCCAACTCTCTTAACTAAAGCAATCTGGAAACAATAACTAACTAACCAATTTTTCCTAGTGCCCAGATAATGATCTTAAAATACCATTTCTTACTAAGAGAAACCAGGGTTTCTTGGAGAAATAGCTGGTTTCTCATGTGGGGAAGAAAACTTACAGATGAACCTGAAACATGGTCATAGTACATAAAGAAGAAACAGTAAGAGATTGTTAGGTTCATTGTGAAAGAACTAAGGTGCTAACTTGAAGAAGGCCCCACTGGCCAATGATACAACAATGTAAGCTTCAAAAAGAATAATAATTTTAGTTACAATAAAAGTGTTTTTGTTTTGTTTTGTTTTGTTTTGTTTTGTTTGGTTTTGTTTTTGAGACAAAATCTCGCTCTGTAGCCCAGGCTGGAATGCAGTGGTGCAATCTCGGCTCACTGCAAGCTCCAACTCCTGGGTTCATGCCATTCTCCTGCATCAGCCTCCCGAGTAGCTGGGACTACAGGTGCCCACCACCATGCCCAGTAATTTTGTTTTTGTAATTTTAGTAGAGACGGAGTTTCACTGTGTTAGCCAGGATGGTCTCGATCTCCTGACCTCGTGATCTGCCACCTCAACCTCCCAAAGTGCTGGGATTACAGATGTGAGCCACTGCGCCCTACCAAAAATGTTTTAATCTGTAAGTTCATAGTGATTTTCTTTTAAATACTAATAAATCGGCCGGGTGCGGTGGCTCAAGCCTGTAATCCCAGCACTTTGGGAGGCCGAGAAGGGCGGATCACGAGGTCAGGAGATCAAGACCATCCCGGCTAACACGGTGAAACCCCGTCTCTACTAAAAAATACAAAAAACTAGCCGGGCGAGGTGGCGGGCGCCTGTAGTCCCAGCTACTCGGGAGGCTGAGTCAGGAGAATGGCGTACACCCGGGAGGCCGAGCTTGCAGTGAGCTGAGATCTGGCCACTGCACTCCAGCCTGGGCCACAGAGCGAGACTCCATCTCAAAAAAAAAAAAAAAACAAGTATCATTATTATTTTGCACATCACCCTAGTAACCATTTCAGGTATATATATATATTTGATTTCACGTCTGTTACAAAAGCGTCATGGCTATCTGTCTTCTCACCTTCTCTACACACTTCCAGATTTCCTTACCTTATTTGTTAATCTAATTTTCTTTAATGGCTTTCTTGCTATTTCCTTGCTTAAGAACCTATTTATTTTTTTAGACCAAGTCTTGCTGTTGTCGCTTGGGCTGGAGTGCAGTGGCACGATCTTGGCTCACTGCAACCTCTGCCTCCTGGGTTTCAGCAATTCTTCTGCCTCAGCCTCCCAAGGTGCCCGCCACCATGCCTGGCTAATTTTTGTATTTTCTTTTTTTTTCCAGTAAAGACGGGGTTTCACCATCTTGGCCAGGCTGGTCTCAAACTCCTGACCTCAGGTGATTCACCCACTTCAGTCTCCCAAAGTGCTGGGTGGAACCTAATTTTTAAATTTAAATTTAAAAACTTTTCAATCATTCTTCACTCATGGTTTCAATATTCATCTCAGTGTTCCAAGCACTGACACAGGGATATAAAGATTAAATAGACTATTCAAATGGCAACAAAAAATAACAATGACAATATAACGTGGTGAGTACTCTGATGGTGCAGAGTGATACCATAGAATTGTAAAACCTAAGAACCTAGTTCATATTTGGGGGATAAGTGTGCTGGTAAGGATGAAGGCAAGTCAAAGGAGGCTTCTGAAGAAATCGGAAAAGGCCTGCACCTCTAAGAAATCATAATTTTTTTCTGAAGGTTTCAGGAGGTTAGTGAAATGTTTAAAACAAGGGAGTAGCATGATCCAATTAACAATTTAGAAACATCACTAAGGCTACAATGTGACAAATAAACTGAAGAGATCAAAACAGGAGACAAGAAGACTAGTAAGGAGGCTAAGGCTGTAATTTAAAGAAAAAAATTGTGAGATGTAAACAAAGAAAATAATATTGGGAATAAAAAAAGAGAAAAGAGTCGAAAGATAAGTAAAATAGAATTACTAAGATTTTCTTGCACATTAACCACAGAGATTAAAGAGACCCCAGGTTTGAACAATGTGCAAGGGTATGGGTTAACTGAGACAGTGAATAAAGGAGGAACAGCATATTAGATGAGCATGAGCTCAGTTTGGAACACAGCCAGATTACCTATGGAACAGTCAAGGAGAAATGTCCACTAGGAGACTAATCGCTCCTTCCTCTCTCTTTTCTCTCTCTCTGTCTCTTTCTTATATGAATATATATATATATATATATATATATATACACATATATCTGACATATATATATATATATGTATATATATATGTCAGAGTCATTGCAGTATGGTCCCTGAAACCATACAGTTAGAAAACATTATTACTTAAAGTGCAAAAAAAATCTAATCCAAAATGTACAGTAGGAGTAGTCAGAAAGATGAGAAGAAAACCAAGAGAATATGAGAATATGATATCATATAAGCTCAGATAAATTAGTTTATAATAGTAAGGAGTGACCAGTAAACAACTTAGAAAAAATGCTTTAGAGGCATCAATATAAAAACTAGAAAAGAAGCGTGATTATTTATTATCAATGATTTTGGCCAGAGCTATTTTAATTGCCTGGTTGAAGAGGAAACCGGGTGGCAATAAATTTAAAAATGTATAGACAATTACAATATGAAAAGAGCAAATGTTGTCAACCCTTTCAAGGAGAGAGAGTCAGGTCAACAGCTGGAGGATGATCAGTAACTTTGTCTGAGGAAGGTATTTTTAAGCAGGAGTTATATCTGAGAAGGTAGAGCCAATGGAGAGATAGAGAGGGAGAGAGGGATTAAACAGGAGAGAGGAAGGAAATGATTAAGTTTCCTGATGAGTTAAGAGGAGAAGATGGGATCTGCAACTGAAGTTGAGAAAGAAGCATAGGAGAAAATGAAAATTATCTCTTTCACTAAAAATGCAGAAAGTGTAGTAAAAATGAATGTATATAACAATATGGCAGTGATGGTTTCTTCTTCCCAATGCACTCTCACCAAGGATTAGAAAGAAATTAAAAGACGTGTAGTAATTATTCAGTTACAACTTTAGAAAAATAAGTAAAAGTCACATCTCCTGGCATCTGTGTGCTGTGAAGTGAGAAAGTTAACCCTCAAAGATATTTGCAGACTTGCCAATAAGTTAAATGAAACTGTTCATGTAAATGGGTAAGAAATACATTTTAAAAGTTTGGTGTTGTTCAATTATGCTCACTCTACTAAATGAGCTATGCTTGAAATACTAATTTAGTAAAATAATCTGAATAATAGGATTACTAATTCAGTGTATGATATAGCAAAAGGCACAGCAAAACTGGTCAGGTCCTGTGTAGAAAACTGCCAGAGATGAGAGAAATAAACTTGCTACAGGGAGCTAGGAAATGGCTTGGTTCCTAGTCAATGTGATATAGGAAGCCACTATAAGCACTGAAGTAAGAAAAAAACACAAAATCTTTGTCATATAGTAATAGGTAACAAGCTTTGAGTCTACCTTAATATCTAATACTCTTCCTCCTTGGGTGAATTCTTGGGCTCGAACAATGAGGCTGATTGACTTTTGAGATATAGGGTATAATCCCCTGACTATAGCTTTGAACATATATTTTTCATGTCAGGGTCAGAGAAGCACCTTATTTATAGCAAGACTTATACTTTGGTTCTGGTAATATTCTAACTTAGTCCATTCCCATACTCTAGAACAAGGCCATCTGGAGCTTTCTACCAATGGAAGAGAAGAGATGACAGCTAAGTGAGAAATGACTAAGGATAACCTGTGTTTCCCAGCCTTATATTTAAGTTTCCTCCTTAAAGAATGTCTGAGTGATTTGACTTTTCTCCTTCCAATACATTAAAACTGAGATGTGGGTTGGGCGCGGTGGCTCACACCTGTAATCCCAGCACTTTGGGAGGCCAAGGTGGGAGGATCACAAGGTCGGGAATTCGAGACCATCCTGACCAACAAGGTGAAACCCCATCTCTACTAAAAATAGAAAAATTAGCCAGGCTAGGTGGCACGCACCTGTAATCCCAGCTACTCAGGAGACTGAGGCAGGAGAATCGCTTGAACCTGGGAGGCGGGGGTTACATTGAGCCGAGATAGTGCCTACTGCACTCCACCCTGGGGGACAGAGTGAAACTCCCTCTCAAAAAAAACAAAACAAAACAAAAACAAAACAACATAAAAAAAAAAAAAAAACAAATAAAACAAACAAAAAAAAAACCCTGAGACATTCAGTAAGTTTGTACAGCCATTATAGAAAACAGTATGGAATTTCATCAAAAAAAAAAAAAAGCTAAAAATAGATCTACCATATGATCCAACAGTCTAATTTCTGGGCACATATCCAAATGAAAGTAAATCAGTATGTGGAAATGATACCTGTGCTGCCTTGTTTATTGTAACACTATTCACAATAGTCAAGATATGGAACCAATCTAAGTGTTCATCAACAGATAAATGAATAAAGAAAATGTTATATATATATATACATACACACACACACACACACACACATATACATACACACACACACAGCAGAATACTGTTCAGCCATAAAAACAATGAAATCCTGCCACTCACAGCAACATGGATGATCCTGCAGGGTATTATGTGAAGTGAAATAACGCAGGCACAGAAAGATAAATACCATATATTCTCACAAATATGTGGAAGCTAAAAGTTGATCTCACAGAAGCAGACAGTACAATAGTGGTTACTAGAGGCTGGAAAGAGTAGGGAGGGGAAGAGGATATGAAGAACTTGGTTAACCAAAACAAAATCACAGGTAGATAGGAAGAATAAGTTTAGTGTTCTGTAGCACTGTACAGTGATTATAATGATGAACAATAATTTTTTGTATATTTTCAGATTGCTAGAAGATTTTGAATGTCCCCAACACAAGGAAATAATAAATGTCTGAGGTCATAGATATGCTAATTATCCTGATTTGATCATTACATATTGTATACATATATTGAAATATCACATTGTACCCCATAAATATGTATAATTATTATTTAACTAAAAATAATAATAATAAAAGTTTTAAAAACCTAGACATTCAGAATAATCTAAATTGGTTGACTAAATAGGGTAGACTTAATTTTTAAAATGGTCACAATGCATCTTTTCTTGGAAGTGTTTTCATTCTTATCTCTATATTTAATTGAATAGGATAGAGACTTTCTATTTCAATCATGAGAGAGTAAACATACTCTACTGTCTCTCACAACATGCGATATAAAATCTGGACAGAATGCATTGAACATCTATTTAGGACTCTGAAATGTAAATAGTAGCAAGTACCTTGGTGAAGAAGACCAATATTAGAGCTACCTTTAAACTGGCAGTAAATTTACCTTATTTTTCGTTTCTAGTATCTACTAGCCTGAGCTCAACATAATCTGAAACATGAAGTGGACACTATTGGCACAGACAGAGAGTTCTAAACCAAGCTCTCTTATTTGGGTGTAAGGAGTGGGGAAAGACCATTTAATGCTCAGAGATGATAGGGAAAAGTTCTCCGTATTTTTGTTTATTTTTTCCTCTTTTCTCCCCATTCTCTTGAACGTAAGAACTGGTGACAATGACAGTGGTGCAAACCTGTAATAGCCTGAAATTTTAATAAAAATAAACCTTTTTCTATTATCAGCGTTATTTAAATGGAGCAAATTTCCCTTTTTGTTGTTGTTCCTTCTCTGTCATCTTAAGACATAGCACAGTTATAGTAAGTGCACCAAAGAACAGGGTACATAAAACATCAACTTCCTGATCAGAAAACCAAAAATGGGAGCCATACGAACAAAAAGATACCAGGAGATGGTGGCAATACTTGAGAAAGGAGATTCCAAGAGGAAATAAATCCCAAAAATTCTTTATAATCTAGGCTTATCCCTGACCTGTACATGTGTGGATCTGATGCCGTTCAGGGCACTAAGGACTTTGATAATTGAACTAACATATAAGGCTATAGCCTAGCTCAGACATTGGCTATGGGTGACACATATGAAAAAAACCTGCAAAACACTACAAAGTCTTTAAAAACAGAATTTACGTGAACCCACAATTCACAAAGCCTCCATAGAACTTATGCCTTAAATGGAACCAGGTCAATCACCTGCACAAAAAAAAAAAAAAAAAAAAAAAAAAGGCAACATTTTATATAAGATTGAAATAAGACCTAAAAACCACTAACACAGTATTCAAAATATTCATGGTACAATAAAAACGACTTGGCATACAAAGAACAAGTAGAATTTCAACTGGATTGATAAAACTCAATCAACAGACAACAACACAGAAAAAAAGACAGAAATTAGAATAATATACTAATCAGCTATTATGACTGTACTCCAAAGGCAATCACTCAAAACAAACAAAGACAGAGAATATCAGCAAACTGAATAGAAGATATAGAAAACATACCAGCGAACTTCCTTGGCCCCTGCTCCTGTGCGGACCTAGGAACCTCACCCGAGAACGCCGGAACGACTTCGTCGGCCTCCACCACCGGAGACCGGTGAACCTCGCCCCTCCCTCACATTGGCTTGTAAATAAAGTTTTTTTGCCTTGCCTACTTGCCTTTTCTCTGGCATTTGCTCTGGGGGTCGCATTAAAGCAAATCAATGAGTATATAATTGCCTTCATTTTCTTCTAATTTCACTGAAATATAGTCTTGCTTCTTCTGAAACAAAAATCACTACCTGTTCCTTTTATTTCTATAATTCATTTTTTTAAAATTTCCTACTGTCTTTTTTTTTGTTCAAATGGACTCTTCACATTTTTCTTCTCACAGCAGACTTAATTTATTTTCCCTTAAAATATGCATTACAGTCATAGTTCTCCAAAGACATTTTGAAATATTCCCATATTAGAATATGATATTAGAATAAGATATTCAATAGATCTTGTCCATATTAACAAGCAAAGTTTTAAAAAAAAAAAAAGAAAACATACCAAGGGACATTTTAGAACTGAAAACTACTGTAACTTAAATAAAATAGTCCATGTAATGGGCTCAATAGCAGAAAAATATAACAGGAAAGTCAGTGGACTTTGAAAACAAATTAGTAGAAAGTCAGTGAAAAATTTAACAGAGGAAAGTCAGTGAACTTTGAAAACATATCAGTAGAAAGTGTCCAAGCTGAACAACAATAAGAAAAAACTCAAAAAAGAGACTGGGTCTGAGACTGTAAGATCTTACCAAAAAGTAAAATATTTGTTTTACTGAAGTTCCAGAAGGATACAAGATAGACTACTATCCAGATAAAAATATTTGAGGAATAATTACTAACAAATTCCTAAATTTGCAAAACACATAGAGCTACATATTTGAGAATCTTGGTATATCCCAACAGAATAAACCCAAAAAGTAAATACTCACCTCTACATATTGTAATTAAACTGCTGGAAATTGACAGAGGACAAAAGAAAAATAGTCCTGAAAACATCTTTTAAAATGACATATTAATGAGAAGGAAATAAGGATTTGAGTGGCTTCAGAATTCACATCATAAATGGTAGTGATTAGAAGAATGTGGAACAATGTATTTAAAGTGGTGAAAGGAAAAAAATCTCAAGACAAAATTTTACATACAGCAAAAATATCCTTCAGGAATAAGTGGAAAAGTAGAGAAAAACTAAGATTTACTCATCAGGCATATTCTAAAAGAACTGCTCAATATAGACAGTTTTTCAGGCATCAGGGAAATGATGCCAGAAGAAAACTTGTAGTACCAAAAATAAAGTAAGAACAAATGGTACTTGTCTGCATAATTAGAATATTCTTCTATTAAGTTATTTAAAATATGAAAGTAAATAGCCATCAAAAATGATATTATTTTTGAGGTTTTCATATATAGATGAAATACATAAAACAACTCCAATTTGGAGGAGAGAGAGTAAAGCACTTTACAGTAGTACTTTCTACATTTCACTTCAAAGGGTAAAATATTGATTCTAGTTAGCAAAGAGTTAAATTTCTATATTGTATCCCCTAGAACACCCATAAAAAATCAATGATAATGATGATGATAGATAGATAGATAGATAGATAGATAGATGACAAAGAGAGAGTAAAAAATACAATAGACAAATTTAAATGGAATTTTTTTAATGATTAAATAACCCTAAAGGAGGAAGTAAAGAAGAAACAGAAGAATAAGAGTGGAGTGATCAAACACAAGATACAATTATAGACAAAATTTCAAATACATAAAATTACATTAAATATAAATCATCTGACTATATATAAATGTTTAAAAGGTCAATAGAATATTTTTAATGATCTAAAATGCTGTCTACAAGAAATTTACTTCAACTGTAATACTAGATGTAAATTAAAATTGCAAAGAAGATTTAAAAAACTATACCATGCACGCTCAAAGTAGAAGAAGTCAGAGTGAATAGATTAATGTCAGATAAAGTACACCTTGCAACAAAGGATTACCAGGGATACTACAAAATGACAAAAAGAGTCAATTCACCAAGAAGACATAAAAATCCTTTAGGTGGATGTACATGAAAACACAGCTTCAAAACACATGAAGCAAAAAGTGCCAGAACTCAAAAGAGAAATGGGTAAATGCACAATGATAGTTAGGGACTTCAAGACAGTTTTGTTAGTAACTAATAATATCAGCAAGAATATAGAACTAGACAACACTATCAACCAAACAAATCTAAATGATATTTATATAACACTCCTCCCAACAACAGCAGAAGAAACATTTGTTTCAAGTGTACGTGAAATATTTACCAAGATAAATCACGCCCTGGGTCATAAAACAAATCTTAATGAGTTTAAAAGAATTTAAATCAAATAAAATATATTCTCCAAACATAATAAACTAGATTAGAAATTAATAATGGGGGAATGGGAAGATGACCAACTAGGTGCAGCCTGGAAGTTCCACTCCCTGGGAGAAAGACCAGGATTTCAATTCAAGTAACATAATTTGAACAAATCGTTGGAGAGAAAATGCCAAACGTGGCAGATGCTGAGGCTGAAGAGGAAGAAGCTACCAACCACGCATCAGGTCCCTGAATGCCAGGGCTGGTTCTCACCCTGAATGGCTTCTGGGGAAGGGGTGAGTGAAAAGACCAAACGACTTTCCACTCTTGCTGTGGACCTCTGGGTTCTTAGCTTCAGGGAATCCCACGCTGCCAACAGATATTTAAGCTGATTGGGGGGGATCTCCCCAGAGATTTGACAGAAACAGAGCTACAGCAGGCAGGTAGCCGGGGATCTTTGTATGGAGGACTGCTCCAGAGAGCCCGGCCGTAAGTGCACATCCCCCAAGGTTACCTATCTTCCTAACAACCTCTGGCCCCAGCTAACTGCCAGGGAAGAAGCAGGGCTGGCTTCTCCATGGACCTGAGGCATGTCTGTTCTGCAGGCCCACCTGCCCACCAGCACTCCCCAGGCTCCTGCCTGAATGCCACAAAGAAATGTGTTCACAGCACAGTCCTGCTGCCCAACCTGGGTGGTTTCTGAGTGCTTTCTCGTAGCCCAGGAGCACTTCAGATCTTGCAGCACACCCAGAATCCTCAAAGAGGGAACCACAAGCAGTTCCTGGTACCCAAGGGCTGTAGCCCATGGCTCAGGAGTGCTGAGCAGGGATCTGTGCCTGGCACTTAAAGAGGAGGAGCCCACACACAGAAAACTGACAGAGATGAGCCTCATAGGTTTGCAGGCTGGTGTAGGACCTAGGCGTGCTTCCTTCCACAAGGCTTCCACACCAGTGAGAATCCTAAAGACTCCGACAAAATGCTCTGAGAACTGATAAAATACTTTAGTAAAGTTTCAGAATATAAAATCAATGAGCAAAATTCAGTAGTATTTCTATACACAAATGATGGCTGAGCTTAGACTGAAAATAAGAAGACAATTACATTTATAATAGCCACAAAAGAAACTGAGACACCAAGGAATACAACTTATCAAGGAGGTGAAATATCTCTACAAAGACTAAAAAACACTCTTAAAAGAAATCAAAAATGACAGAAATAAATAGAAAAGCACTCCATGCTCATACATTGGAAGAATCATTATTGTAAAAAATGGCCATACTACCCAAAGCAATTTCAAGATTAAATGCTATTCCTGTTAAGCTACCAATGTTATTCTTCACAGAATTTAAAAATAATTATCTTAAAATTCATATGGAAAAAAAGAGCCTGAACAGACAAAGCAATCCAAAGCAAAAAGAACAATGCTGGAGGCATCATACTATCTGACTTCAAACTACACTATAAAGCTATGATAACCAAAACCACATGGTACTCCTACAAAAACAGGCACATAGACCAATGGAACAGAATTGGAAACTCAGAAATGAAGCTGCACAGCTGGATAGCCATATGCAGAAAATTGAAACTGAATCCCTACCTTTCACTATATACAAAAATTAACTTGAAATGGATCAAAGATTGAAACATAAGACCTCAAACTGTTAAAATCCTAGAAGACAACCAAGGAAATACTTTTTTCAACATCATCATTGGCAAAGAATTTTTGGCTAAGTTCCCAAAAGCAATTGTAACAAAAATGAAAATAGAAAAGTGGGACCTAATTAAGCTAAAGAGTTTCTGAACAGCAAAATAAACTATCAACAGAGTAAACAGACAACCCACAGAATAGATTTGCAAACTATGCATCCAACAAAGGCCTAATATCCAGAATCTATAGGGAAATTAGAGAAATCAACAAGAAAAAAAAAAAAATAACCACCTTAAAAAATGAGCAAAGGAGCTGAACAGGCACTTTTCAAAAGATGACATACAAGCAGCCAACAAACATACGAGAAAGTGCTCAGCATCACTAATCACCAAAGAAATACACATCAAAACCACAATGGAATACCATCTCACAGCAAACAAAATGACTATTATTAAAATGTCATAAAACAACAGATACTGGTAAGGCTCCAGAGAAAAGGGAACACTTACACTCTGTTGGTAAGAATGTAACTTTGTTCAGTCACAGTGGAAAGCAGTTCAGAGATTTCTCCGAGGCACTTTAAACAGGGCTACCACCATTCAGCCTAACAACCCCATTGCTGGGTATATACCGAAAGAAAAATAAATATTCTTCCAAAAATACACATGCACTCATATGTTCATTGATGAGCTATTTATAATAGCAAAGACATGGAATCAACCCAGATACCCATCAATTGTAGATTGGATAAAGAAAATGTGTTAACAAATGCACCATGGAATACTATACAAAGATAAAGAAAAATGAAATAATATTCTTTGGAGAAACATGAATGCAGGTGGAGGTCATAATTTTAAGTGGACTAATGAAGGAACAGAAAGCCAAATATGATATATGTTCTCACTTACAAGTGGGAGCTAAACACTGATCACACATGGATGCAAATAAGTGAACAATAGACACTGCAGACTGCTACAGGGGAGAAGGTAAAAGGGGGGAATGAATTGAAAAACTACCTATCTGGTATTATACTCACTACCTGGGTGACGGGATCCATACCCCAAGCCTCAGCATCATGCAATATTCCCATGTAATAAACCTGCACATCTACCCCCTGTGTCTAAAATAAAAGTTGAAAATAAATAACTTGCTAGCCCCCCAAAATAGGATGAATTAAATATTATGTTATATTCACTCAATAGAGTATTACACAGCAATGAATCAAATGAACAACATCCGTAATAATATAGACAAAATGTCCAAACATAATGTTGAGCAAAAGAAACCAGACACAGAATAACACACCGTTTTACTCCATTTACATAAAGTTTTAAACAGGCAGGTGTAATTGATTGTGATAACACTTAAAATAGTGATTACCTTTTCTTGATGAGGTGAGAGGAATGTTATGTGGTGCTCTCTTTCTCGATCTAGGTGACGTCTACATGGGTATGTTCACTTTGTGAAAATTTACTAATGATTTGTGCACTTATATGTAGTATACATAAGGAAAATACATAGTACTTGCCCCCAAAATCATTTTACAGAAAACAAGTTTTTCTGCAATATATGACTAAATGAAAAAAGTTAGAAACAGTTTGTATATACAGCCAACAATCACTGAAAAAAAGCTCAACATCACTGATTATTAGAGAAATCTAAATCAAAACCCTAACAAGATATCATCTCACACCAGACAGAACGGCTACTATTAAAAAGGGAAAAAATAACAGATGCATTTTCCCCAGGTGGTGGGGAAAATGCAACACTTATACACTGTTGGTAGGAGTGTAAATTAGTTCAACTATTGTGGAAGACAGTGTGGCAATTCGTCAAAGACCTAAAGACAGGAATTCCATTCAACACCTGGGTATATAAATCGTTCTATTACAAAGACACATGCACATGTATGTTAACTACAGAGCTATTTACAATAGCAGACATGGAATCAACCTAAATGCCCATCAGTGATAGACTAGATAAAGAAAATGGGTATACATACAACATAGAATACTATGCAGCCATAAAAAGAACGAGATCGTGTCCTTTGCAGGGACATGGATAGAGCTGGAGATCATTATCCTTAGCAAACTAACACAGGAACAAAAAACCAAATGCTGGGGGGCAGCAGTGGCTCACGCCTGTAATCCCAGCACTTTGGGAGGCCGAGGTAGACGGATCACGAGGTCAGGAGATCGAGATCATCCTGGCTAATACGGTGAAATCCCGTCTCTACTAAAAATACAAAAATGAGCCGGGCGTGGTGGCGGGCGCCTGTAATCCCAACTACTCGGGAGGCTGAGGCAGGAGAATGGCACTGACCCGGGAGGCGGAGCTTGTGAGCCGATATGGCGTCACTGCATGCCAGCCCAGGCGACAGAGCAAAACTCCGTCTGAAAAAAAAAAAAAACAAAAAATCAAATACTGCATGTTCTCCCTTATAAGTGGAAGCTAAATGATGAGAACACATGGACACAGAGGAACAACACACACTGGGGTCCATCAGAGGTTGGATGGTGGAAGGAGGGAGAGGAACAGGAAAAATAACTAATGGATACTAGGCTTAATACTTGGGTGATGAAATAACCTATACAACAAACTCCCATGACACACATTTACCTACGTAACAAACCTGAACTTGCTGTACATGTACCCCTGAACTTAAAAGTTTTAAAAAAATAAAAAATAAAAGAAACAGCATCTATACTCTGATTCCAATTTGATGAAAAACACATATACAGATGTAGATACAGATTGTATATAGGTAAGGGTAAAGGTTAAATATAAATATAGATGATATACCTATTGATATAGTAAAAACAATTGGAGGCACACATACTAAATTAGTAAGAGTTTTTATCTCTGGGTAATGAATAACTACTATATCTACTAATTTCATTACTTTGTTCTTTTCTGTTTTTCAATGTATTTTCTTTCAAATTTCTAAAATAAGAAATTATAAAGTAAAGAAAAATATTATAATGTAAAGATAGAAGCTCTGAACACTTGGAAATTGAATAACACACTGCTAAGTAATCTATGGATCAAAGAAGTCTTTGGAGAAATTAGAAAGTATCTCAAACTGCACAATAAAATTCAACACATAAAAGTTTGTGAAATAACAATAAAGCAAGACTTAGAGGAAAATTTATAGCATCAAATAATTATATTAGAAAGAAGAAAGGTAGGCCGGGCGCGGTGGCTCAAGCCTGTAATCCCAGCACTTTGGGAGGCCGAGACGGGCGGATCACGAGGTCAGGAGATCGAGACCATCCTGGCTAACACGGTGAAACCCCGTCTCTACTAAAAAAATTAAAAAAAAAAAAAGCTACCCGGGCGAGGTGGCGGGCGCCTGTAGTCCCAGCTACTCGGGAGGCTGAGGCAGGAGAATGGCGTGAACCCGGGAGGCGGAGCTTGCAGTGAGCTGAGAACCGGCCACTGCACTCCAGCCTGGGTGACAGCGAGACTCCATCTCAAAAAAAAAAAAAAGAAAGAAAAGGAAGAAGAAAGGTTTTGAATCAATAACCTAAGTTTCATGTTAAGGAAAAAAGAGAAAAACAAACCCAAGGCAAGCAGAAAATAAGGAAACAATAAATATAACAGATACCAATAAAATGGAGAACAAAATACAACAGAAAATATTAGTGGAACCAAAATCTGGTTCTTTGAAAAAACAAATAAAGTTGAAAAACCTTTAGCAAGACTGACAAAAAAAAAAAAAAAAAAATGCATGAATTAATATTTTATTTTTATTTATTATTTCTTTTTAGAGACACAGTCTCACTCTCTTGCATCAGGCTGGAGTACACTGGCACAGTCACCTCACTGCAGCATTGAAATTTTGGGCTCAAGCAATCCTCCCATGTGAATTAATATTTAAATAGTATATCCATTAAGGAAATAATGAAACTTCCAGTTTCTCACAGGTTTGAATTTTAAAACCCACAGATTAACTTGTTTAAGAAAAAAATTATATGAAAATCTTCTCTTGGTTTTTCAATGTTCACCTAAAGGAAAAAAAAAAAAAAAAATGTCCTGAGATTCATGTATCCCTCTTCTTTCCAATTTATATGCTCCCAGAGACCCCTGGGAAAAAAATTGGGCAAAGAGTAGATCATTTCTTACGGAGCCCCAGAACCTGAAGGAAAAAGTCTAGATTAGGGGCCAGCGCCACTAGTTAAGGTTAGGCTGATTGTGCCCTGCACAAGTCACTAATCAAAGAGCAGTGGATAGGAGCTGAAATTCAGCACAAGTTCACTCAACTTTCCATGGGCTGTACATACCCAGGGGTGGACGGGGGGCAGGGAAGACTTTTACCTAATTCTAATAAGAGTGCCACCTAGTCACCAAGCCAATGAGGAAGTTCCTTTCTACTAAGTTGGTGCAAAAGTAATTCTGCTTTTGCCATTAAAACCACAATTACTTTTGCACCAAGCTGATATTTTCACTTTGTTGAGTAGCTCTATCACGAAATAGTGTTGAATTTTGTCAAGTGATCTTTTTTTTCCACTTCCATTGAAATGATCATGTGGGTTTCATCCTTTATTTCATTGATTTAGTGCATTGTATTGGTTGATCTTTGTATGTTGAACCAACATTGCATTTGTAGATTAAGTCTGACTTATTCATGATTTATCTATTTATATGAATGCAGCATTATGTTTGCTAGTATTTCTGAGTCTTTTTACATTAATGTTTTTAAGACAAGTTTTTTCAGAGTTTTTTTTTTTCCTGTGATGTCTTTGTCTGGTTTTGATATCAGAGTAATAATGGCCTCATAGAAGAGTTGGGAAGTGTTGTCTCCTCTTCTGTTCTTGGAAGAGTTCGAGAAGCATAGGTGTTGATTCTTTTTTTATATCTGGTAAAAATCACCAGTGAAGCAATCTAGACCTAGTCTTTTCTTTGTTAGAAGTTTATTTTTTAAAATTTCTAATTCTACGCCTTAAATAGTTATAAATCTATTCAGATTTTCTACTTATTCTTGAATCAGTCTCAGTAATTTGTGATTTTCTTTTCCAAAATTCCAGAAAATAAGCTCTTGGTTTTGTTGATTTTCTTTACTGTTTTTCTTTTCTCTATTTATTTACTTTCACTCTAATCTTTATTATTTCCCTCTTTCTGCTTGTTATGAGCTTCATTTGCTCTTTTTTCTCTTTTCTTAAGATGAAAATATTATAGTATTGGATTGAAAACTTTATTGTTTTGTAATATAGGTGGCAAGAGCCTGAAATGTTTCTGTACGCACTGCTTTATCCATGTCCTATAAGTTTTGGGTTCATTTTTATTCATCTCAAAGTATTTTCTCATTTTTATTGGGTTCTTCTTTTTTTTTTTTTTTTTTTGACCCATTGATGATTTGGGACGTTATTTTATTTCCATAGAATTTGAATGGCTCCAGTATATATCTGAAATCCCAGAAGGACATGAACATGTACAGGGCTTGAGCATGCCTAGGAAACATCTGAGAAGGCCATACTCTCACCTCTAGCTTGAGAAGCCACACAATCCAGAAGTAAAGGCTGATGCAGAGTTTTAAAGTACCCAAAGTGTCAAAGGCATGCCCCAACACACATATGAAGCCCTCAGTAAAGGCTGGGATACTTATTGATTCATGGCATTTAAAAAACTGTGTCTGATCATTAGCTGACCACTAAGTTAAACAAGCAGAGACTCCTGTGAATGCTTGTGACAGTGAATAGGGACCTGAGTGAAGCATTCAAGTTAAGTCACTGAAAAAACAGCAACAATGGTAACAAACAGCAGCAACAGTACACCCTGAGTGGGGGAAATCTGGTTTTGGGAGTTAGCACATTATATTTTTCAAAATCTCCAGTTCTCCACACACAAAAAATGGCACATGCAAAGAAAAAGGAAATATTGCTCATATATGGATGTAAAAAAGCAGTCAGTGGAAACTGCTCACATGTTGGACTTATTAGATAAAGACTTTAACTCTGCTATTACAACTATAACAAAAATTAAAGGATACTATGTCTAAAGAATTTTTAAAAAGTATAAAAAAAAGATGTCTCAGCAACAAAGAATATAAATAACAATATAAAAATTATAGAAAATAACCAAATAGAAATTCTGGAATTGAAAAGTATAATAACTGAAATAAAAAATTTGCTAGCAAGGCCCAATAGCAGATTTAGACTCCCGTAAGAATCAGTGAAGCTGAAGGTAAGTCAATTGTTTTTCAAAGTTTAAAACCATTCTCATTTTTTTTAAGTTTTGTTTTTGTTCTGTTTTGTGGTTGTTTGTTTTTGCTTTTGTTCAACCTGTTGCTAACCCCAACTAGCTCTGGGTAAGGTCAAGTAAAGACACGTCCTGGTAAATATAATACAGTACTATATTTTAGAGGATCTCCTCCAGGATGCTGCTAGATAGGTCAAGTAGTGACAATTCTTTGGGGATGAAGTTTGGAGATGTTCCAAAGTCATCTTACCCCTTTTCACAGCTGTTAATCTGATTGTTTTTACAGCTACTGTGTTTGCAAGCCTGTTCAATTCCAAGTCTAACAAAGAGATGAGGAGAGGGAGATGGGAACAGAGCAAATTAACATGCCAAGAAGCTCACTGTTCTTACAGAGATTTAGCTACAAAAAAAAAAAAAAAAAAAAAAAAAAAAAAAAAAAAAAAAAGTCTTGGATTGTTATAAGCCTTTCATTAATTTCCAGAGTTCTGAAACATTGATTTTGACATGTTTTACAATGATATGGAGGAAACAGATTTTCAAAAATCCTTACCATTCCAGTAGTGCTTCTCTTCAAGTATAGTATTTTTGATAGAATGATTGGGAAGTATTCTTTTCAAAGGAATGTCTCTCAATAAAGATGATGGAATTCTGGAAATGGTAAGAAAATAAAAAATAAAAAATAGAAAGCTGTCATGGGATTAAAGTCAATTCAAAGGAAAGCAGTGCCAGGAGATGAAGGGAGGTCAAGAGATGGAGGCTGGAAGACATTATTCAAAGACTGAATTTAATCTTATCTGAAGCTAGCATCCTACTGAACTTTTAATTTTTATAATCACAAAATTTCACTTTTCCTAAGCCAATTTGAGTCATTTCTGTTACCGGAAAACAAGAGTTCCAATGGATATAACATTATATTTTATAATGTCTCCTAAGAACACAGGGGAATCAAAATCAAATCAACTCAGGGATAATCCATCAAGTAAGATAGCTGATGGCTCTTCTATCTTTACTTGAATTCGGCAGAAAGGATATTTTAGGAAATAGCTAAACACTAAATTTAGGAAAACAGTAAAGACTGAAGTTAAAGTCAAGGAAATAGGTAAGATAGTCAAGGAAAAAATGTAGAGAAAAAAAAAGCAAAGGTTAAGCAAAACCTTGAGAGATGCCTACACTAAGTTTTAGAAGAAAGGAGAGAACCAAAAGATAATAGCGAAGGAATAAGAAAATAAGGAAAACCAAAGTTTGGGAGAGTTTCAGTGTGAGCAACAATATTAAATGTTAGTGTTGGTCAGATTAATGGCCAGGGAAAAAGCCATTCACATTGTAGATAAAGAGCACAGTAACTTCTGCTAGAGTAATTTCAGCAAAAGAAGAAAAGTTGCAGTTTGCAGTTGATTAGTCAGATAAGTAGACTTGGAAAACAAAAAACTGCCTTTGCTAATATAAATAGTACTGGCAGACAGGTAATAGATGTCTTGAGATAAAAGCATTACTCACATTGGTTACTCTCAATTCAATTTTACAGTATTTGTCTTGTCTATTCTTTCATTGCAGGCTAACTCAGGCAGACATATTTTCCTTCCCACTTTGGAGGAAGGAAAATATAAACCTTGAGAATATCACTGAATAAAGAATGATACCAGAGCCCAAAGCAGCATCTTTGACTCTCAATGGCTATTTGACCTCTGGATCACAATGTTCTCCCAGCATATCTGATTAAAATAAAGTAACTGAAAAGAATGCACAGAACAATGCAATATCTTATAATAAGCTAGTCATTCATCTACTTCAGCAAAAATCCAAAATTGGGACCATAAACACAATAAAAGAAAATTGTCTGGTCTCCAAGCATAATAACACTTTTAACATATCTTACAGAAAGAAAAACTCATTTAGTTTTATTTATTTAACTCTGGCATTATCCAAGACATAAGTGAATGACTTTGAAGTTTGAAGGAAAAATGGAAATACCAATATGAAAGAGTTAGAATGACAAATGTGTGAGAAAGAATGCTATAAACTCCAGTACTCATGAATTAGAAGGAACAAAGGCATGTGGTCTAACAAACTGAGAGGTGGTGAGGCATGGGCAGTAGATGTAAGCTGGATATCATTTCACATCCGTTTGCAGCTTCAGAGAAAAAGAGGAGATAGAGAGGGATTGTTATGTCACATGTTATATCTTCCTAAATGCCAATGGTTAAGAGCAGAAAAATCCACATAATGCTTTGGAATAAGAAGAAAGCACTTTAATAGCAGATTCCACTTCAGAGGATACATATTAATTCTGAGAGATTGTACAAGAAAAAGAAGAACTTGACAGGAACCAACATTGGTTTTGTGAGTTGAAAATTACCTGGAAGACAAGATACAGAAAAGCTTTGTAAATCAGAACTAGAATTCTTCTGCTCTTCAAATTATAGGTCACAGAAATATTTGATTTAACCAGTCTCTAATGGTGCCAGCCTGTCAGGCTGAAGACTACTTTCATGAGTTTCTTACAATGCAAAATAATAACCCTGTTAAAATTAAAAAGGTTTAAAATGCATTTCCTTTTGATGGGATTAAGAAAGTCCTAATATTTAGAAAAAGGAAATTAGTATTAATTTTCTAAGAAGACTGACTTGCTTTACATATATTTAAATAACAAAAGAACTACTTTTATCTTTATCTAAGAATTTAGGAAGGTGAATGGTGTGTGAAAAAAACTGGTTTTTAATATTTGCAAGCATTTGATAAATTTTACGAGGTTGTTTTTCCATGCTCTTTATTAATATCCTTAAAGAATAATAGTAGAGTGTATAAAAATAGAAAGAAAGGAAGAAGGAAGGAAGAAAGGAAAAAAGGAAGGAAGGAAGGGAAAGGAGACGAAGAAAGGAGGGAGGAAGGGAGGGAGGAAGAAGGAAGGAAGGAAGGAAGGAAGGAAGGAAGGAAGGAAGGAAGGAAGGAAGGAAAAAAAGAAAAAGGAAGGAAGGAGAAAAAGGAAAAAGAAAAATCAAGAGAGTGCTTACTGACTTTGCAAAATCTAAATTTATTGTCTGTTTTATATATCATTATCATTTCCTTTTAGGAACTCTAATAGAAATCTTTGTTATTTTTACTGTATGTATACAGTGAAATAAAAAGATAATAGAAAATTGTGTCTACTATAAGGATTAAAAATGTCAAAGCCACTTAACCAGGTTTCCTGACTTCTGCTTTGTCTGCCTGAGTTAGCCTGCAATGAAAAAATAGACAAGACAAATACTGTAAAATTGAATTGAGAGTAACCAATGTGAGTAATGCTTTTATCTCAAGACATCTATTACCTGTCTGCCAGTACTATTTATATTAGCAAAGGCATTTTTTTGTTTTCCAAGTCTACTTATCTGAGTAATCAACTGCAAATCTCTTTTTCAATTGGGAAACATTGGTCCATATGAGGACAACTCTTTCAGTGTATCATAATATAACTTAATTACCTAGAAGTGACTTATAAATTACAGTTCTTAGACTCTGTAGCACTGCTTACCTTAGTCCATCTGTGTTGCTATAAAGGAACACCTGAGACTGGGTAATTTGTAAAGAAAAATGATTTACTTGGTTCTCGGTTCTGCAGGCTGTACTAGAAGCATGGCATAAACATCTGCTTTTGATGAAGGCTTCAAGAAGCTTCCATTCATGGCAGAAAGTGAAGGGAAGCCAGAAAGTGCAGATCACATGGTGAGAAAGGAAACAAGAGGGCTTGCAGGTGACAGGCTCTTTTTAACAAGCAGCTCTCATGGGAGTTAATAGAGTGAGAAACAACTCATTCACTACTGTGAGAATGGTGCCAAGCTATTCATGAGGGATTTGCATTCATGACCCAAACATCTTCCACCTCCAATATTGAAGATCAAATTTCAACATGACACTTGGAGAGCCAAACAAACCATATCCAAACCTTAGCAATGCATGTCTTATTTTTTGTGGATAAGAATCCCTTAAAACAGAAAAGAGCCAATGTCTGACCTAACCCCAAAATTTCTTTGTTATCTTGTGTATTATAAAAATGCAAGCTAGCTTTATACTCTGTTCCGACATTTGATTTTGTTCTAATATAATTATTCTGCTTTAAAGTATTTTCCTCAGAGTAACATAAACACTCCCAGAAAATATTCCACTTTTATACTACAGTTTCCAGTGCCCAGAGCTACCTACCCCCAGGATGTAAAGGAATAAGAGTATATACACTCAATTTTACAGATCCCTATGAAGACAGAGTCTCGCACTGTCGACCACGCTGGAGTGCAGTGGTGCGACCTCGGCTCACTGCAAGCTCCGCCTCCCGGGTTCTTGCCTCTAGAGTATCTGAGATTACAGGCAACCGCCACCACGCCCGGCCAATTTTTTTTTTTTTTTTTTAGTAGAGACGGGGTTTCACCGTATTAGCCAGGATGGTCTTATCTCCTAACCTCGTGATCCGACCGCCTGGGCCTCCCAAAGTGCTGGGATTACAGTCGTGAGACAGAGCACCCGGCCTAAAATAACTTACTTTAAAAAATAATTTAAGGTCTATAGAACAATATAGGTCAATATGAAGTTTCACTGATGCTTTATGGATTTTCTATAATGAAATTGGTTTTTGTTTTTCTTTTAGAAGGAGTTTTGCTCTTGTCGCCCAGGCTGGAGTGCAATGCCACGATCTCAACTCACTGCAACCTCTACCTGCCAGGTTCAAGCGATTTTCCTGCCTCAGCCTCTTGAATAGCTGGGATTACAGGCGCCTGCCACCATGCCCAGCCAATTTTTGTATTTTTAGTAGAGACAAGGTTTCTCCATGTTGACCATGCTGGTCTCGAACTGCTGACCTCAGGTGATCCGCCCTCCTTGACCTCCCAAAGTGCTGGGATTACAGGCGTGAGACACCATGCCTGGCTATAATGAAACATTTTTGAAGATGATTATACCAGGTAAAAAAAAACCTCATATAAGGAGAATAAGTGGGTCAGAGAAAAGGAAGTCAATTCTTTAAACAATAAATGAAATTTTTTTAACATGATAAATACCAGTTAAATTATTAGATTGCCTAAACTAAAAGAAGACAAGCAGGAAGCAGTCAAACATAAAAGTAATGTGCTGCAATCAAATGTGGATACTAATCTCTTGCAATAAATGTTCATGCAGGGCTCCCTCGGTTGACCCCTCTGCAGTCTACATACATTTCTTAATGAAGAACATGCAACCACCTCCCAATATTAAAGACATGCAAAGATTCATTAGGAGAGGCTTTAAATTATCCAAGCAGATTTTCTCCCCAATTGATGATTAATGTCATTAATCAACTAAAGGTACCCTTGTAGTTCTACTAAATAGGTATACCTAGAAGCAAATGTACATTGTTTGTAACAAGAGAAACACACATATTTCTGAACAATGAAGTTGAGGTATTTATTGTGCATATTTATCATTTCTGTTATCAAAAAGAAAAATTTTTTATATCCTTTCCCCACTTTTTGATGGGGTTGTTTGTTTTTTTCTCGTATATTTGTTTGAGTTCTTTGTAGATTCTGGATATTAGCCCTTTGTCAGATGAGTAGGTTGCAAAAATTTTCTCCCATTCTGTAGGTTGCCTGTTCACTCTGATGGTAGTTTCTTTTGCTGTGCAAAAGCTCTTTAGTTTAATTAGATCCCATTTGTCAATTATGGCTTTTGCTGCCGTTGCTTTTGGTGTTTTAGACATGAAGTCCTTGCCCAAGCCTATGTCCTGAATGGTACTACCTAGATTTTCTTCTAGGGTTTTTATGGTATTAGGTCTAACATTTAAGTCTCTAATCCATCTTGAATTAATCTTCGTATAAGGGGTAAGGAAAGGATCCAGTTTCAGCTTTCTACTTATGGCTAGCCAATTTTCCCAGCACCATTTATTAAATAGGGAATCCTTTCCCCATTTCTTGTTTCTCTCAGGTTTGTCAAAGATCAGATGGCTGTAGATGTGCGGTATTATTTCTGAGGACTCTGTTCTGTTCCATTGGTCTATATCTCTGTTTTGGTACCAGTACCATGCTGTTTTGGTTACTGTAGCCTTGTAGTATAGTTTGAAGTCAGGTAGCGTGACGCCTCCAGCTTTGTCCTTTTGACTTAGGATTGTCTTGGCGATGCGGGCTCTTTTTTGGTTCCATATGAACTTTAAAGCAGTTTTTTCCAGTTCTGTGAAGAAAGTCATTGGTAGCTTGATGGGGATGGCATTGAATCTATAAATAACCTTGGGGAGATATTCATACAGCCAACAGACACATGAAAAAATGCTCATCATCACTGGCCATCAGAGAAATGCAAATCAAAACCACAATGAGATACCATCTCACACCAGTTAGAATGGCAATCATTAAGAAGTCAGGAAACAACAGGTGTTGGAGAGGATGTGGAGAAATAGGAACACTTTTACACTGTTGGTGGGATTGTAAACTAGTTCAACCATTATGGAAAAGAGTATGGCAATTCCTCAAGGATTTAGAACTAGATGTACCATATGACCCAGCCATCCCACTACTGGGTATATACCCAAAGGATTATAAATTAGTCTACTACAAAGACACATGTACACGTATGTTTATTGCGGCACTATTCACAATAGCAAAGACTTGGAATCAACCCAAATGTCCATCTGTGACAGACTGGATTAAGAAAATGTGGCACATATACACCATGGAATACTATGCAGCCATAAAAAAGGATGAGTTTGCGTCCTTTGTAGGGACATGGATGCAGCTGGAAACCATCATTCTTAGCAAACTATCACAAGAAGAGAAAACCAAACACCGCATGTTCTCACTCATAGGTGGGAACTGAACAATGAGATCACTTGGACTCGGGAAGGGGAACATCACACACTGGGGTCTATCATGGGGAGGGGGGAGGGGGGAGGAGGGAGGGATTGCATTGGGGAGTTATACATGATATAAATGATGAATTGATGGGTGCTGACGAGTTGATGGGTGCAGCACACCAACATGGCATAAGTATACATATGTAACAAACCTGCACGTTATGCACATGTACCCTAGAACTTAAAGTATAATAAAAAAAAAAAAAAAAAAAAAAAAAAAATTACAACAGGAAGAGAGAAGTTAAATGAATTTCTCAAGGCCATCACCCATAAGTGGTAGATCTTGTATTCAAACCCAGGCTTGACTGACTCTAAAGTTTCTTAACTTTTCACAAACCACATTGCCTATTGTATAAATTCTCTTCACCCTAATAAAGCTTGCCAAATAAAAAAAAAAAAAAAAAAATCTTAAATCATTCAAAATTAAATTTTAGCAAACTCTTCTTCCCTGCTTTGTGGTAATAGCAAATCTTGTAATTAAGGTTCATGTATAAAAGAAGTTTTTAAAAAAGAGGTTGACAGTCTAAGCATTCATCAGGGTTCACCATTGCGTTCCCTCAGTTTTCTTTTCCTCCACTTTTGTTTTCCCATTTCACTACCCTGCTTTCCTCCCCCGATACTTTTTATTCATTGCACATTCTCTCTTTTTCCTTGTCTTCTCCTGCTACTCCAGCTGATTTCATTCTTCCCCTTCCTAGTCTTTAACTAGGGAAGTCTTCCTCAGGGAAGAAGATAGCATTTTAAGTTTTCCTATGAGTTCACAAATCTCCCCTTAAACAGTTTCGGTTTCCTTAACCTTCATACGGCATATTCAATTCTTTCACCTCATCAGTTGCTTGTTTTCCCTATTCCCTAAAATCTGAGGGACATGGTTTAACACACACCCTGGTAAATGCGAGAGTCACACATTCAATTCTAGATACAGCTTGGCTGAGTGGGAACTCACAGAAGCTGACTTCAGTAGTAGAGAGTTACTGTCCAGAGACTGGGGCAGGAGAGTGCGGGACTGGTTAGTAAGGGATTGTCGTGTGACATCTCCCTGCTATTTCAGTTTCTACTGTTTGTTTGCTTCCTCATTTTAATTAGGCAAAAGTAATGAGCCTTTTATTCTGCAAAATTGCTCTAAAAACTTCTTCAACAGAAGTCCTTCCCGCAAAATAACATATGCTAATTCTACATATTCCAAATTCAACCAGCTATAACTAGAAATGGGGAGAAACTGAGACTTTATCTCCTATTAAGTATTCAGTCCCTATTTCCTATCACCTATAGTAATACATAGGAAATCCTGGAGGCCTTTCATAGTAAAAATCCTATACTGAAATAATCATGTTAAGAATAGGAAAAATGAAATCTAAATCTCTTTATTCCCATGTAATCTTTAATACTGTTTGAGGATTGGATTGTGAGTTAGGTACAGATGACATTAACATCCTCTAGATTTCTATTTTCGTGAACCCCAAAGCTAAATGAAGCCTCATCCTAAATTCCAAACTTACGCACTAGATTCAGTTAAAACAGCCTAGAAACCTTATTAAGTGCTATCTAAAGTCTCAAGACAGAGAATTTGAATTTCACTGTCTTTTTCTTTTCTCTCATTTTGTTCCACAGTGATTAGCTAAGGCACATGACCCTTTAAACCATTATAAACAGTGAACTCACAGTTACTTTATTTTAAATTATTTTTCCTCCTTTATTCATTTGTAGCCCAAGGATTACAATGTTTTTAATGATACATTGCCATTCTGATTTATGTCATTGGGTGCTTTGGACTTAAACTATGTGATTCCATGCATTTTACTTTGTACTCTTTTGACTGCTGTTATGAAGAAGTAATGTTCTCAGGAAGTCTCTCATTGTAGCTCAGAGCCAGTCATTACAGTTGAAAGCATCCAAGGTTTTCAAATGAAAATGTCAAAAGTGAATTACATCTTTCAAATAAATTATTGTTGGGCTACATTGTGAAAGCAGTATATTTTTTCAATCAAGGGTTTACAGTCATTTTCAATAGCATTTTATGAAAAATTTTCAAGATATTAACTTTCCAAATATTTTCAGTAATTTCAGACCTTTGAATTTTTGCCATCCCTTCTCAAATGTCGATTGAACTACCCATGAAACCAGTAAAAGCAAGGACATCTGAAGAGCCATACTACTGGTACCTGGATCATATTTATAACTTTTTATTTAATATTCATTATTTATGGG
Source organism: Rhinopithecus roxellana (assembly GCF_007565055.1). Classification (NCBI taxonomy): domain Eukaryota; kingdom Metazoa; phylum Chordata; class Mammalia; order Primates; family Cercopithecidae; genus Rhinopithecus; species Rhinopithecus roxellana. The sequence goes on along the minus strand of NC_044549.1, from coordinate 110,182,395 downwards.
GCTGTTTTCTCTTAAATTTTGATTACTGGGTATTAATGTATTAACTCTATTTTAATCAGTATAAACTAGATTAGTGAGAGATCAATGAAGGGCAACAGAAGAACTAATCCTAAGATACTGACTCTTCTTCATTTTACATTGGTGCCTGCAAAATATTTCACTTGTGTTTTAGAGAACCAGTATGCTTCAAGATAATCAGCCATGAAAGGGAATCAGTGCATATTGTTACTGATGGAAGGTATCCAAGTCACCAGCAACAAATTGTACAGATCTGTAGCAACTTCAATTCTTGCCTCCTCAGAAGAAATAATTTGACTGAGGGGTGTAAGGCAGAAAAAGAGACTGAGTCAAGTTGCAGATCAAGAGTGGAAGTTTATTAAAAAGCTTTAGAGCAAGAGAAAACAGAAAGTAAACTTGGAAGAGACCCAAGCAGGCACCGAAAAGGTTAAGTGCAACATTTCACCTAGATCTACAACTTTATAGGCTGTTCCAGTTTGGCATCTTGCACCTCTTTCCCATGATTCTTCCCTTAGGGTGGGCTGCCTGCCTGCACAGTGGTCTCCTTATGCTTGGGAAGTGAGCACACACAGTGGGTTTTGGAAGTTGTGCACATGCTCATCTGAGACTTTCTTCCCTTTTCCGGTGGACTACCTCCAGAAGGTCATACACTGCCATTTTGTCTCTTAATGTGCATGCCCAGGTTCACTCACCAAATACCTGAGATTTTACTGGAAGTCCTTTTTGCTTCTCCCTGCCTCCTGCATTCAATTAACACGTTAATGTTAACAGCTGTGGGTCATTAGGAGCTTGTCTCTCCCTGGTGCCAGCTGCCAAATTATCATTTTTAGAGAGTCAATGTGATAATTGTTGAACCATCACTGATGATCACCTGACATTCCTGGTGGACAGGGGAAGAGCCCTCTCCTGCCCCACTCATGCCTGTCTAACTACCTGTAAAAATATATCTGATTAAATGACAGGGAATCATATCTTAGACTCTGAACTCTCAAGAATTTCTTCAAGTCTTGAGTTTGCATTGAAGTAGCTATATGTCCATGCATTCCAAAAACAGGGACTATGTACTGGACAGATTATGAACCAACCTCAGGGAGCAGATCAGTTTTGCTATCAACTTATGAGCATTACCCTGACATCAATACTACTCAATGCTTAGTAGTCTTAGTTTGTTTTTCCTCTTTACACTTACAATTTCATACTTTTTTCATTTTTCTGACTCTCTAACTTTTATTTATCCCCTTACATTCAATAGAGGATCATGAAACATTCTTCATGGAGAAAATAAAAGCTATTAGATATGACGTTCTTTATCTTTCCACCTTACAAATATAGCTGAATTTGCACCTTTTTTCTCTTTTCTGAACAAAATGAGAGTGTCTGTAACCTGGATTCCTTCTCTACTATTTTCGCTGAGTCCTCCTTTTGTTAATCATCCCTCTCTGAAGCTCTTCATCTTGTACTCCTCTACTATATCCCTATTTCCTTGTTATTATTATCAACACATATATGAGTGTACTTTATTTTTTTAAATTTTCTGTTAAATGCCCATCAGTGATAGACTGCATAAAGAAAATGTGGCACATGCACACCATGGAACACTGTACACCCATTAAAAAAATGAAATCATGTCCTTTGAAAATACGTGGATGGAGATGGAAGCCATTATCATCGGCAAACTAACACAGGAAAAGAAAATCAAATACCACACATTCTCACTTATAAGTGGGAGCTGAGTAATGAAAACATATGAACACATGGGGAGGGGAGAACAACACACACCGGGCACTGTCAGAGGTTGCAGGTAGGAGGAGGGAAGCATCAGGAAGAATAGCTAATACATGATGGGATGACATGTGTAGCAAACCACCATGGCACATGTTTACCTATGTAACAAACGTGCAATTTCTGCACATGTACACTGGAACTTAAAATAAAAGTTGGAAATTAAAAAAAAATTGCTGTTGATCACTTCCCAGTGATCTACCTTTCTTCTCACCTTGAAAACTAGTTTTCCAAATAAAATGAAGTAAAATATTCAGTATCTTCTCCTCATCATTTTGTATTTCATTTATCACCCATTCTAATGTGGGTTCCACCCCTAACACTACATTCAACTGTTCTGCTCTTTCTAAACATGAAAATTATCTTTATGTTGCCTAACCCATAGATGACTTTCACTCCTCACCTTATGTGACTCCTATATTAGTTTCTTGGGACTTCTGTAACTAACACAAACTGAGTGGCTCATAATGACAGGAATATATTCTCTCACAGTTCAAGAGGATGAAAGTCTGAAATCAAAGTGTCAGCAAGGTTGGGTCATTATGGAGGCATTGAGGAAGAAACCTCCCTATGCCTCTCTCCTAGCTTCTGGTGGTTCCCAGCAATCCTTGGTGTTCTTTGGCTTATAGATACATCCCTCCAGTCTTCTCTGCCTGTATCTTGGCTTCTTCTGTTGTTTTGCATGTACTCTTCTCTTCTTATGAGGATGCCAATCATAAGATTGCTGGCCATCCAAATCTCTTCTGACTTCACTGGAACTTGATTACATCTAAAAAGATCCTATTTCCAAATATGGTAAAATTCACAAGTATAGGGAGGTTACAATTTGACCATGTCTTGTTGAAGGATACAACTTAACTCACTACAACTTTTTACTAACATTCAACAAATTTGAAGCTCTTCTAGAATTGTATTATTCTTTCTTGGCTTCTGGATCACTAAACTCACCTGGTTTCCTTTCTCAATCTTTGCCCCTCATTTAGGGATTCATTCTTCTATATCCAACCTCTTTATTATGGAGATCTTCAAAATTCAACAACAGGAATTCTCTTCTCCCTACATATTCACTACCTAGGCAATTACATCTTTGCCAAAATTTGAAAAAATCTCACACTAGTATCCAGATATCTCTTGCATTTCAGACTACTCTTTTCAATGCATATATGTCCTCTCTATTCAATGATTCATGATATTGTTAAGAAAATGTATCTAAAAGTAATCCTTAATTTTCTAACCAAATTTATTCCTTCTCATGTCTTTGATTTCTCAATAAATTTAACTTTCATTTACTTAGATTTATTTTAATCCTAGAAATCTTAAGTGGTTGACTTTTGCTTTCTGTTAACCCCTTTCCCAATCCATGACAGTTAAGTATCAAGTTAGATGCTTTCACCTTTAATATATATTTCATTTCCATTTATTTATCTCCATTTACCCTGGTATCAACTTGGTCTAAACCAAAAGTTTTTCTTATTTGGAGAACTGAAAAGCCTTGCTAAATGTTCTTACTCTCTATTTTTATAATTATTTCTATAAGTCAGCTTAAACTTTGAAAAATATATCAGAACATCAGAATAAAATTCCAAATCTTTTTCATAATCTTTATAAACTGTCCCCTGCCAAATTTTCCATACTCATTTCCCATCAGAATTTCTAAGACTTGTTCACATCTTGAACTCTTTCAGTCTTTCATAAATACAAAGCATATCACATCCTTTACACATGCCTTGCAACATGCTTTATCCTCATTCTTCATCTGCCTAACTTCTATTACATACTCAAATTTTGACTTAAATACTACTTTCTTAGTGAGGACTTTTATAATCATGAAACTGCTACCCTTATAAAATTACAAGTTCTGCTATAAAATATGTTATATTTTTTCATATTATCCAATACTTTTACTCAGAGTAAGTTTGTAGTTACATGTTTGTATATTTTTAACTTCTAGTTTTCCTTGTACATCTCTGCCAGAGCTCTTGGGTGACCAGGTGTATTGTCAATGAGCAGTGCTTTTTTTTTTTTTTTTTTTTTTTTAAGGAACGTTTATATTTGAGCAATAGGTCTCAACAATAAGCTTTAAAAATTCCATAAAACATGCTGTAAATAGATCTGTGTTATCATCCAGTCTTTATTATTCTATTTGCAGAGCCCAGGCAGAGAGATTTAGCATAATTCTCAAAGATTTTATGGTATTTGGAATGGTAAATGAGCACTGGCTTCAGCTTAAAGTCACCAGGTGCATTAGCTCCTAAGAAGAGAGTTCCTTCTCATGTCTTTGAAGCTTTTAAACCAGGCAGTGACTTGTCCTTTCTAGTTATAAAAGTCCTAGGTGGTATCTTCTTCCAATAGAAAGCTGCTTCATTTACACTGAAAATCTGTTGTTTAGTATAGACATCTTCATCAATGATCTCAGCTAGATCTTCTAGATAACTCGCTGCAACTTCTACATCAGAACTTGCTGCTTCACCTTACACTTTTATGTTTTTGAAAGAGTTTCATTCCTTAAACCTTATAAACAAAGCTCTGCTAGGTTCTACCTTTCTTCTGCAGCTTCCTCACCTCTCTCAGCCTTCATAGACTTAGAGAGTTAAGTACTTGCTTTGAATTAGGCTTTGGTCTAAAAAAATATTGTGGCTGGTTAGTTGATCTATCCAAACCACTAAAACTTTCTCCAATGTCAGCAATAAAGCTGTTTCATTTTCTTATCATTTGTGTGTTCACTGGAGAAGTTCTTTAAATTTCCATCAGGAACTTTTCCTTTGGCTGTCTTGGTTTTCCATATGTCTTCTTCACTAAGTTTAGTAATTTCTAGCTTTTGATTTAAAGTGAGAGATGTGTGATTCTTTTTATTTTTAACTTGAACATGTAGAGGCTATACTAGGGTTATTAATTGGCTAAATTTCAATATTGTTGTTTCTTAGAGTATAGGGAGGCCCAAAGAGAGAGAAAAAGACAAAGGAATAGCTAGTTGGTGGAGCAGTCAAAACATGCAGAAGTATGAATTAATTTTGTCATCTTATGTGGCACAGTTCATGATGCCCCAAAACAATTACAATAGTAACATCAAAGACCGCTGATTACAGATCATCATAACAGAAAAATAATTAAAACTTTGAAATGTATAAGAATTTCCTAATGTGAAACAGAGACACAAAGTTAGTGCATACTGTTAGAAAAATGGCACTAATACACTTGCTTAATGTTGGGTTGACAGAAAGCTTCAATCATAAAAAATGCAGCACAATGAAATGAAGTATGCCTGTGTATTCTGTGTATTAATTTAGCCATTTATAAATGTATTATTTCATTCTATATTATAAATAAATATGTCATGTTTTAATTATAAATATTTTATAATTCCTTACTAGCAGGTATCCATGTGAAAAAAAAATCAAAATTCTAAAAGTGACATAGTCCTTAATTAAATATTTAGAGATTTCTATGCATAATCTTTTTCTTCCATTTCTGTCTAAAAAGCAAAATTTTGCTTTTAGTAATAGATAAAATCAATGTATACCTTTCAACATATAGTATCATATTTCTAAAAACAGATTTAAAAAGTATAAGGGGTTATTATGTAAAAAATAAAATATTATATTATCATCTCTCTCTTTCAAGAAGACATTTGTCAGCACAGTCTCCATTCTGTCTCTAAAACATACTAAAATTTAAGCTGTGTAAATTCATTGTGCCCCAGTGTTTAACTGATGTCTTTTAAATTATAGCTATTATACCTTATTAACTATTATGTAAATCCTTTCTTTAAAAATATTCTTAATGTACCATGTCTATTAGTTTGTCAATGTGATTAAAACATACGAGAAGAAGAAGAAGAAGAAGAAGAAGAAGAAGAAGAAGAAGAAGAAGAAGAAGGAGGAGGAGGAGGAGGAGGAGGAGGAGGAGGAGGAGGAGGAGGAGGAGGAGGAGGAGGAGGAGAAAAATAAGAAATGAAGGGAAGAAGAGAGGAAGAAAGAGAAGAAGATGAAGAAGAGAAGAAGAAAAAGAAGAAGGTGTTACTTTTCTATTTGGTTGCTATATGTGAGCAAAGAAATTGATTAGGCATTTCTCTTTATTTAAGAGATATATCAGCACATAGAGTCACAGTCTGCCCTCATTTAGTCTTTTTATTTGTGATGCTCCATATTACATGAGAGCATATCCATTTGAATCTCTTTAATATTCATGATCCTCTCACCAGCCTGAGCAAAAGAGCTAAAGCATTTGATAGCAATCTGAGGAACTTGATTAACAATGTACTAATCATCAGTACCATTGACCTGATTCAAAAATGTTTTTAATTCATCCATCACTTTTATAACCAAAGATGATTGCATTACTTTACCATTTTTTATTTAAATAAAACCCCATGAGCTGAAAATATCAAGCTATTTCTACTAAATGTACCTTGCAACCAATTTAATTTATTTTTAAACTAAGTTCTAAAGTGACCTATAATAACCAATTAGTACGTGAACACAGAAAACCAGAGCATAAGTGGTCTGTAGTAAAATCAATTCACTTTGACCTCAAATCACTAAATGTTAAATTGTGTCAAAGAATTAATTTTGCAATAAATTATTACTATTGTTACAAAAATTCAACTAAAAGGTATTACCAGGAATAATTATCCATATATCAAAATGCATTGAATGTAGAGTATGAACTATAATTACCCCCAATTGCTTATTCAAATGTTAATTGTAAGGATTTCATTTTTTTAGCCATAACACTTCTTTTTAATTATCAAAAAACATTTCTAATGTATCATAAAAATATAGTACTGGCATAATATATTTAATAATTTCAAAGTATAAATATATACTAGACTATCACTTTTGGATTCAAATATTACTTATCATTATTAGGCTAATATAAGATGATATAGTGATCTAGAAAGCAACAACTTGTCTTTGTGCCCAAATGTCACTGAATACTGAATTTATTGGTGAAATTGTGCAGGATCACATATTTTTAGGGAAAAAATATATGATTCAATTACTATGATATTGAATACATCTGAGAAAAATAACAATATAATTCTCCAGATGGATTGAAACATATCTTCATACTAACAGGCCAAGAATTAAGAATAAGCCAGGTGTGGTGGCTCACACCTATAGTCCCAGCACTTTGGGAGGCTAAGGGTGACTTGAGGCCGGCAATTAAAGACCAGCATGGACAACATAGCAAGACCCCATCTCTACCAGAAAAAAATAAATTAGCCTGGCATGGTGGCACATGTCTGTAGTCCTAGCTACTCAGAAGGCGGAAGTGGGAAGATTGCCTGAGCCCAGCAGTTAGAGGTTACAATGAGCGATGATCACTCTGCTGCATTCCAGCCTGGGTAACAAAGGGAGACACTATCATTAAAAAAAAAAAAAAAAAAGCAAGAAGAAGAACATAAATAATTAGGTTGTTTCTTATGCACATCTGATTTTCAAATATTATGGTATATTTAAAATCATAAGCAATAACACAACTGTTGCAAATGTTGCAAAGTATTTCAGATTATACTTCTGCATGAGTTCAACATATTTTTATTCTCCAAATTATTTTTTCTGAAATTTGATCATAAGAACAAAATACACACACACACACACACAGATGTAGTGGTTGGGACACGGGGCACCAATTTTTCCCCCTTAAGCCTCCAGGTCTGTGATGGGAGGGGCTGCCTGGAAGCTCTCTGAAATGACCTGGAGACATTTCTCTGGAGACCAGGTCTAGCTATGTTGCCCAGGCTGTTTTCGAACTCCTGAGCTCAAGTGATCCTCCTGACTTGGCCTCCCAAAAGTGCTAGGATTATAGGTGTGAGCCTGGCCAGAATATCTAATATTTTTAAAGTCATTATTTAGGGTGGCAAACTATTGAGAATATTATTATAATATATTTTAATTTGCTTAAATGTATAGTCTAGCCTTCGTTGTGAGAATTTAAATTTTCAAATAGTTTGGTTATTGTATTAATTCCCTGGCAAAGTCTACATGTAATTGCGTAAAAGTAAATAGAATAAAACAGTGAAGCACATAATGTCTCTATACTAACTAGGGCCTGGCTATTCTGAGAATCATACCATTTGAGCCTATGTGGACTTAGCTTAAGAAATCAAATATACAAAATTTAAATAACTACTTTTAAGGTTATTTTCTCTCCTACTTCCAATTCAGATATTTAAAATAAAAATCTTATGATAAATATCTTTATTCAACTGCTTTTAGTTTACAAATATGAATAATAACAAAATATTTTAATTCATAATTAGGAGTTTATTTCTAAGTTTTTTAATTATAAATATTTTAATAACAAATATTGAACTTCAATTTGCAATACTTACAAAGCAATATATCTTTTAAATTTCTCTGAGTATAAAACTTTTGAAAAAAGTTAAGTAATCTAAGTAAGTTAATTTCCTTATATAACTGTATCTGCCATATATAATAATTTGTATTATTATTTAAGAGTGTGAGTTCTATCTTGTAGAGAAATTCCTAGACAAAACATGTCCATCTGTGAACAAGTAAAGTGAAGATTATGAAAGCATTAGGGTTATATTCTTCTTCTTTAAATATTTGTGTAAATGTTTGATGACTGGCCATTATAGATATGATGAATTTCTTCTTCATTTCCACATTATTTTATCCATAATAATTAAAGATATATTAAGGAAAGAGGAGAAATTTTGCAAGTAACTCATAATGTCTAATATTTTTCTATAATTGGACTAGGCTACTTTACTATGTGTGAATGGCAATACTGAATAAAATGATTCTTTTTTTTTTGCTATTCCAATATATTTAATGTTATATATTACATTCTATTTATAGCTCTTACATATGAGAAAATATTCCTTTCATAAAAATATTCCTATCATATTTTTATTTTTTTATTTTATTATTATTTTTTTAATTATACTTTAAGTTCTAGGGTACATGTGCATAACGTGCAGGTTTGTTACATATGTATATTTGTGCCATGTTGGTGTGCTGCAATCATCAACTCGTCAGAACCCATCAATTCAGCATTTATATCCTGTATAACTCCCCGATGCAATCCCTCCCCCCTCCCCCCTCCCCATGATATGCCCCAGTGTGTGATGTTCCGCTTCCCGAGTCCAAGTGATCTCATTGTTCAGTTCCCACCTATGAGTGAGAACATGCGGTGTTTGGTTTTCTGTTCTTGTGATAGTTTGCTAAGAATGATGGTTTCCAGCTGCATCCATGTCCCTACAAAGGATGCAAACTCATCCTTTTTTATGGCTGCATAGTATTCCATGGTGTATATGTGCCACATTTTCTTAATCCAGTCTGTCACAGATGGACATTTTGGTTGATTCCAGGTCTTTGCTATTGTGAATAGTGCTGCAATAAACATACGTGTGCATGTGTCTTTGTAGTAGAATAATTTATAATCCTTTGGGTATATACCCAGTAGTGGGATGGCTGGGTCATATGGTACATCTAGTTCTAGATCCTTGAGGAATTGCCATACTGTTTTCCATAATGGTTGAACTAGTTTACAATCCCACCAACAGTGTAAAAGTGTTCCTATTTCTCCACATCCTCTCCAACACCTGTTGTTTCCTGATTTTTTAATGATTGCCATTCTAACTGGTGTGAGATGGTATCTCATTGTGGTTTTGATTTCCACTTCTCTGATGGCGAGTGATGATGAGCATTTTTTCATGTGTCTGTTGGCTGTATGAATGTCTTCTTTTGAGAAATGTCTGTTCATATCCTTTCCCCACTTTTTGATGGGGTCGTATGTTTTTTTCTTGTATATTTGTTTGAGTTCTTTGTAGATTCTGGATATTAGCCCTTTGTCTGATGAGTAGATTGCAAAAATTTTCTCCCATTGTGTAGGTTGCCTGTTCACTCTGATGGTAGTTTCTTTTGCTGTGCAGAAGCTCTTTAGTTTAATTAGATACCATTTGTCAATTTTGGCTTTTGCTGCCATTGCTTTTGGTGTTTTAGACATGAAGTCCTTGCCCATGCCTATGTCCTGAATGGTACTACCTAGATTTTCTTCTAGGGTTTTTATGGTATTAGGTCTAACATTTAAGTCTCTAATCCATCTTGAATTAATCTTCGTATAAGGAGTAAGGAAAGGATCCAGTTTCAGCTTTCTACTTATGGCTAGCCAATTTTCCCAGCACCATTTATTAAATAGGGAATCCTTTCCCCATTTCTTGTTTCTCTCAGGTTTGTCAAAGATCAGATGGCTGTAGATGTGTGTAGATGTGTATTATTTCTGAGGACTCTGTTCTGTTCCATTGGTCTATAGCTCTGTTTTGGTACCAGTACCATGCTGTTTTGGTTACTGTAGCCTTGTAGTATAGTTTGAAGTCAGGTAGCGTGGCGCCTCCAGCTTTGTCCTTTTGACTTAGGATTGTCTTGGCAATGCGGGCTCTTTTTTGGTTCCATATGAACTTTAAAGCAGTTTTTTCCAATTCTGTGAAGAAACTCATTGGTAGCTTGATGGAGATGGCATTGAATCTATAAATAACCTTGGGCAGTATGGCCATTTTCACGATATTGATTCTTCCTATCCATGAGCATGGTATGTACTTCCATTTGTTTTTGTCCTCTTTTATTTCACTGAGTAGTGGTTTGTAGTTCTCCTTAAAGAGGTCCTTTACATCCCTTGTAAGTTGGATTCCTAGGTATTTTATTCTCTTTGAAGCAATTGTGAATGGAAGTTCATTCCTGATTTCACTCTCTGCTTGTCTGTTACTGGTGTATAAGAATGCTTGTGATTTTTGCACATTAATTTTGTATCCTGAGACTTTGCTGAAGTTGCTTATCACCTTAAGGAGATTTTGGGCTGAGACGATGGGGTTTTCTAAATATACAATCATGTCATCTGCAAACAGGGACAATTTGACTTCTTCTTTTCTGAACTGAATACCCTTGATTTCTTTCTCTTGCCTGATTGCCCTAGCCAGAACTTCCAACACTATGTTGAATAGGAGTGGTGAGAGAGGGCATCCCTGTCTTGTGCCAGTTTTCAAAGGGAATTTTTCCAGTTTTTGCCCATTCAGTATGATATTAGCTGTGAGTTTGTCATAAATAGCTCTTATTATTTTGAGGTACGTTCCATCAATACCAAATTTATTGAGCGTTTTTAGCATGAAGGGCTGTTGAATTTTGTCAAAAGCCTTTTCTGCATCTATTGAGATAATCATGTGGTTCTTGACTTTGGTTCTGTTTATATGCTGGATTACGTTTATTGATTTGCGAATGTTGAACCAGCCTTGCATCCCAGGGATGAAGCCCACTTGATCATGGTGGATAAGCTTTTTGATGTGCTGCTGAATCCGGTTTGCCAGTATTTTATTGAGCATTTTTGCATCGATGTTCATCAGGGATATTGGTGTAAAATTCTCTTTTTTTTTGTTGTTGTGTCTCTGTCAGGCTTTGGTATCAGGATGATGTTGGCCTCATAAAATGAGTTAGGGAGGATTCCCTCTTTTTCTATTGATTGGAATAGTTTCAGAAGGAATGGTACCAGCTCCTCCTTGTACCTCTGGTGGAATTCAGCTGTGAATCCATCTGGTCCTGGACTTTTCTTGGTGGGTAGGCTATTAATTGTTGCCTCAATTTCAGAGCCTACTATTGGTCTATTCAGGGATTCAACTTCTTCCTGGTTTAGTCTTGGAAGAGTGTAAGTGTCCAGGAAATTATCCATTTCTTCTAGATTTTCTAGTTGATTTGCGTAGAGGTGTTTATAGTATTCTCTGATGGTAGTTTGTATTTCTGTGGGTCAGTGGTGATATCCCCTTTATCATTTTTTATTGCATCTATTTGATTCCTCTCTCTTTTCTTCTTTATTAGTCTTGCTAGCGGTCTGTCAATTTTGTTGATCTTTCCAACAAACCAACTCCTGGATTCATTGGTTTTTTGGAGGGCTTTTTGTGTCTCTATCTCCTTCAGTTCTGCTCTGATCTTAGTTATTTCTTGCCTTTTGCTAGCTTTTGAATGTGTTTGCTCTTGCCTCTCTAGTTCTTTTAATTGTGATGTTAGAGTATCAATTTTAGATCTTTCCTGCTTTCTCTTGTGGGCATTTAGTGCTATAAATTTCCCTCTACACACTGCTTTAAATGTGTCCCAGAGATTCTGGTATGTTGTATCTTTGTTCTCATTGGTTTCAAAGAACATCTTTCTTTCTGCCTTCATTTCGTTATGTACCCAGTAGTCATTCAGGAGCAGGTTGTTCAGTTTCCATGTAGTTGAGCGGTTTTGATTGAGTTTCTTAGTCCTGAGTTCTATTTTGATTGCACTGTGGTCTGAGAGACAGTTTGTTATAATTTCTGTTCTTGTACATTTGCTGAGGAGTGCTTTACTTCCAATTATGTGGTCAATTTTGGAATAAGTGCAATGTGGTGCTGAGAAGAATGTATATTCTGTTGATTTGGGGTGGAGAGTTCTATAGATGTCTATTAGGTCTGCTTGGTGCAGAGATGAGTTCAATTCCTGGATATCCTTGTTAACTTTCTGTCTTGTTGATCCGTCTAATGTTGACAGTGGAGTGTTGAAGTCTCCCATTATTATTGTATGGGAGTCTAAGTCTCTTTGTAAGTCTCTAAGGACTTGCTTTATGAATCTGGGTGCTCCTGTATTGGGTGCATATATATTTAGGATAGTTAGCTCTTCCTGTTGAATTGATCCCTTTACCATTATGTAATGGCCTTCTTTGTCTCTTTTGATCTTTGATGGTTTAAAGTCTGTTTTATCAGAGACTAGGATTGCAACCCCTGCTTTTTTGTGTTCTCCATTTGCTTGGTAGATCTTCCTCCATCCCTTTATTTTGAGCCTATGTATGTCTCTGCATGTGAGATGGGTGTCCTGAATACAGCAGACTGATGGGTCTTGACTCTTTATCCAGTTTGCCAGTCTGTGTCTTTTAATTGGAGTATTTAGTCCATTTACATTTAAGGTTAATATTGTTATGTGTGAACTTGATCCTGCCATTATGATATTAACTGGTTATTTTGCTCGTTTGTTGATGCAGTTTCTTCCTAGCCTCGATGGTCTTTACATTTTGGCATGTTTTTGCAATGGCTGGTACCAGTTGTTCCTTTCCATGTTTAGGGCTTCCTTCAGGGTCTCTTGTAAGGCAGGCCTGGTGGTGACAAAATCTCTAAGCATTTGCTTATCTGTAAAGGATTTTATTTCTCCTTCACTTATGAAACTTAGTTTGGCTGGATATGAAATTCTGGGTTTAAAATTCTTTTCTTTAAGAATGTTGAATATTGGCCTCCACTCTCTTCTGGCTTATAGAGTTTTTGCCGAGAGATCTGCTGATGGGCTTCCCTTTGTGGGTAACCCGACCTTTCTCTCTGGTTGCCCTTAAGATTTTTTCCTTCATTTCAACTTTGGTGAATCTGGCAATTATGTGTCTTGGAGTTGCTCTTCTCGAGGAGTAATCTTTGTGGCATTCTCTGTATTTCCTGAATTTGAATGTTGGCCTGCCCTACTAGGTTGGGGAAGTTCTCCTGGATGATATCCTGAAGAGTGTTTTCCAACTTGGTTCCATTTTCCCCCTCACTTTCATGCACCCCAATCAGATGTACATTTGGTCTTTTTACATAATCCCATACTTCTTGCAGGCTTTGCTCATTTCTTTTTCTTCTTTTTTCTTTTGGTTTCTCTTCTCGCTTCATTTCATTCATTTGATCTTCAATCGCTGATACTCTTTCTTCCAGTTGATCGAGTCGGTTACTGAAGCTTGTGCATTTGTCACGTATTTCTCGTGTCATGGTTTTCATCTCTGTCATTTTGTTTATGACCTTCTCTGCATTAATTAGTCTAGCTGTGAATCCTTCCACTCTTTTTTCAAGATTTTTAGTTTCTTTGCGCTGGGTACGTAATTCCTCCTTTAGCTCTGAGAAGTTTGATGGACTGAAGACTTCTTCTCTCATCTCATCAAAGTCATTCTCTGACCAGCTTCGATCCGTTGCTAGCGATGGGCTGTGCTCCTTTGCAGGGGGAGATGCGCTCTTATTTTTTGAATTTCCAGCTTTTCTGCCCTGCTTTTTCCCCATCTTTGTGGTTTTATCTGTCTCTGGTCTTTGATGATGGTGACGTACTGATGGGGTTTTGGTATAGGTGCCCTTCCTGTTTGATAGTTTTCCTTTTGACAGTCAGGACCCTCAGCTATAGATCTGTTGGAGATTGCTTGAGGTCCACTCCAGACCCTGTTTGCCTGGGTATCAGCAGCAGAGGTTGCAGAAGATAGAATATTGCTGAACAGCGAGTGTACCTGTCTGATTGTTACTTTGGAAGCTTCCTCTCAGGGGTGTACTCCACTCTGTGAGGTGTGGGGTGTCAGACTGCCCCTAGTGGGGGATGTCTCCCAGTTAGGCTACTCAGGGGTCAGGAACCCACTTGAGTAGGCAGTCTGTCCATTCTCAGATCTCAACCTCCGTGTTGGGAGATCCACGGCTCTCTTCAAAGCTGTCAGACAGAGTCGTTCGTGTCTGCTCAGGCCTCTGCTGCTTCCCCTATTGTTTTTTTAGCTGTGCCCTGCCCCCCAGAGGTGGAGTCTATAGAGACAGGAAGGTTTCCTTGAGCTGCTGTGAGCTCCACCCAGTTCCAGCTTCCCAGCGGCTTTGTTTACCTACTTAAGCCTCAGCAATGGCGGGCACCCCTCCCCCAGCCTCGCTGCTGCCTTGCGTTTAGATCGCTGCAGACTGCTGTGTTAGCAATGAGGGAGGCTCCGTGGGCGTGGACCCTCCCGGCCAGGTGAGGGATATATTCTTCTGGTGTGCCAGTTTGCTTAAAGCATGGTATTGGGGTGGGAGTTACCCAATTTTCCAGGTGTTGTGTGTCTCAGTTCCCCTTGCTAGGAAAAGGAATTCCCTTCCCCCTTGCACTTCCCAGGTGAGGCGATGCCTCGCCCTGCTTCAGCTCTCGCTGGTCAGGCTGCAGCAGCTGACCAGCACCGATTGTCCGGCACTCCCTAGTGAGATGACCCCAGTACCTCAGTTGAAAATGCAGAAATCACCGGTCTTCTGTGTCGCTCGCGCTGGGAGTTGGAGACTGGAGCTGTTCCTATTCGGCCATCTTGCTCCACCCCTGAATAAAATGTTTCTATTAAAAACTCTACTTGTACATGAGAGGAGCTGAGAAATGCAGATGAACATTTTTTGAAAGATACCTCTAAACAATGAAAATAATTCTGCAAGCTAAGCCTCCTTGGTTTTCCCAAAATTGTTTTGCCATGATATACAACTGCTTTGTGGACAATGAATGGGAGTAAAAATCTGAAATAGGTACTTTGTACAAGTCCCCAAATACTATTTGCAAAAAGCTCTGCAAGGGTTTGTTATTGAATTGTCCTTTAATCAAATGATATGTGGTATTAACCAAGTTGGGTGAAAAACTGTACACCCAGAGGGATTTAAAACAGAATAATGAAATTTCAAATAGTTTAGCAGTATCTTTTATTCTCAATGAAAAACAAAGTTGGTCGAAGCCAAAATGGAATGTTGAGGTTTCAACAAGTAATTCACTGTTTCTCTTGTTGCTTTCAAAATGTTCAGAAACACAAATATACATGAGGTACATACATATATGTGCAAGTAAGCATTAATTAAAAGACTACTGTTTCCCCTTTATGCAGAAGTATTAAAACCATCTATCTAGTGTAATACTGAACATATATGTCTACTATGTCCATACAGTTCCAGTAGTAAAAATATCTACACCAAAGCAAAGAAAAAAAAAGATATTTATGTAAACCACACCTTAAAAAAAATGGGCTCAATGTTATTTATCTGACTAAAAAAAAATATTGTCACAGAATGAAATATAAGTTGATCTCCGTGGGAGGAATACTATGTGAAGCGATGTCTATAATTATTATTCATCTTGGAACTTTTTTGTATAGGTAGGTCCCTTCAGATAAGAATTTAAATTATTCTTCTGATAAGGTATATTAACTTACACTCACTGACAAGGTAATTCAAATCTCTGAGCTGAACTGGAAGAACACTGGACATATTTTTTTGTGGGAGGTTGAACAGCTTTTTGACTTGTACCTGTATTCATGGAGATGATATTTACATTACTCTTAAAGGCATGATTAATAGAGTCCATTTGTGATAACTAAAACAACCTTTGTTAAATTGAACATTTTAGTTTTAAGCAGCTTTGGGGACATTCAGGTAAATACATCATAAGAGTTTATAATTAGTCTGACATTTCTAGACACAATCAACTTGCAGATTTGAATACTTGATTTACATATATAAATATCATCATGCACTGACAACTCACAATCTTCCTTTGGAAAATGTAACTCTTTCACAAGTCATTCTCAGGTGGATATTCATTTAGCTCTACACACGCACACATTTGGGTCATGGTGACATTCAGGATCTTTCTTAATCACTAAAAAATATTGCTAAGCTATATGTTTTCTCCTCTAGTAGTCTTACAGACCTTAGGCGACTCTAGATATAAACTCTTTACATCTCTGAAAAGGAAATTTAGCAAATTAATTCTATATTATAGGTTGCTTGTATATACTTTCTAATATATTTCTATTTTTTCACAAAACACACATTCTTCATTAGTTTATACTTAGGTCTTTTAAAATCTGAGTATTCATAAACTACTTGTAAAAGAACAGAGAAGTAATTTTCATTATGGCACTGAAGATACAGAATAGAATATCAAGGTCCTTATTCAAATCCTAGAATATAAATTTACTTAGTGAAATAAATTTTTGTCAGAGAAATAAATGTGATGCTGTGTATATATTATTTTACTAACAGCCTGACATTATTTATAGTTATATTTTCATGAACCTCTTTAATTAAATATTCAAAACATAGATGGAAACATTCTACCTGAAAAGTAATTAAGTCAGAGTAGGGAATGAAGAGAACTATCAAATAATGTATAAAAATAAAACTCCAATACAATCGAATGGTTTGAAGTATACACTCACAGTAACTGATATGAAAAAAATGAAAACGCATGTATCTCTTTAAAGAGCTATTTTACATAAACCATTTATTTTACATTATTTTAAGAAAGTGTTGCTTAAATGAGGGTATTTTGTACAGTAAAATTTTAAATTGAATAGATTTAATTTTAGGTCCAGCCAAATGTGTAGTTGTCAAGCATTTAATGCTGAAATACATTGCCTTAACAAATGTTATTTTAGAGCTATTTGCCTTTTAAATTCTAACACTCTGTGTATCTATTTGTCTAGCCCCCATCAAGGAGACTATTGTAGCTGGAGGCGTTGGTATGAAGATGACTAAAGGGCTACATCATGTCAAACCCTCAAGTAGGAATTATTGCCTTTCTTGCCTCAGTTCCCAGCTGTATTATGTCACCAAATCACATCACAGTATAATCAAAGATGAATAAAATATTTTTTTCTTTACCTTAAATGCTTTTTCTGTCAATTACAATCAAAGGACATGATTTTAGTTCTGTCAGTTTGTGAGGCTCCTTCCTACTGATGACTAAAGCTGTAATCTGCTAAATATAAAATGAATAAGAAAAGTCTTAGAATGATTTTGCTATTAAGAAGAAAGTTTTTTTTCTTCCCACAAGGGATAGAAAAGTAATTGGTCTTGAAATGATGAAATCAAAGATGTTTTTAAAAAATGATCCCTTTGGTTTTCTTCCTTTTATGCTTTCCCCTTCCTGTGTTAATGCTAAATCTTCATTCGCAGCAGTGGTTTGTCTTTCTGAGAAAATATACATACTACTCTAATCAAAACTATATCACTCTTTATAGATATTTTATTAGTCCCTTGTTTTCATATGTTCCATAACTTTCCATATTACTTCCGATTAGGAACCGTGTTATATTAACAGTAATTCTGCTATAGCTCCAACTTCTAGGCAGGTTTCTGGCTTGATTACATTATTAACCATAATCAAAAAAAATTTCCCAGAATGATTTTAGCTTGGTAGTTGGGATTGCTTCCTTTGATCTTCTTAGTGTTATTTTATGATAGGTTGCTTCTCATTTACACTACAAATGCTGGCAAAAATGAAAGTGGTATCTCTGCTAGCAATGCCTGATAAAATAAAATAACTGGTTCAGCAGTCTGCCAGCTGCTTTCAACGATGAAAATCAGGTTGTTTATAATGGAGGAGAAAGGCTTAGAATGTAAATGTTTGCTATCATGAGAAGCTTTATGTAACTTTGTCATGAACTTCTGTCTCTTTTATCAATTAAATTTTTCTTATTTCTATATTTCATATTACTTAAGCATATATTTGTGCAATAAAGACACTTTCCCTGTGTGCCACACCAAATATCATTCTTGGGTGCTAATTTCTAGAACTACTCTTAAGTGATGTAAGAATAGAAATGTTATGTAAACAATTTTAATTTATTACCTTCAGAATTTCTCATAAGCCCTCTGGTTCTATTCTTGCCCTTTACCTTCATTGTTATTTATTCACCAAAGTGAGAAATGCATAATTAACTGTGTTCCCATATTGTTTTAAGATGTTCCTATTCTTTAGAATTGGAAAGACGAAATCACAGACAACTGTGAGTATTTCTATGTCATTTACCACATTCACACACACAAATAGAAATACCAGACTGAGAAAAAAGTATGGCATCAAGCGCTGCATATAATCTGATAACAAATACAAATATTTAGTGCTATATCTTATTTCAGATGTCAGTAAATTCAAATCATTTGAAACAATATATCATACACTGAGAAACAGACTCAAGTTTCTTCAAAGTATTTTGATCAACAAATGACAAATTGCCCAAAGCATTACAAAAGAACCCTTTGAAAGAGGGACTCAAAACAGAGTTCTGCTTGTGATTTTTGTCCCTGGCAAGGTGATCTTGAACTTAACCTCACAGTATTTTAGTTTCCAATATACATACCCCTAAAACAAGATGAGAATCAGGTTTCTACTAGCAGCCACACTAGTTCCAAAAGGTAAAAGAAATCATATGATGTCAGAGCCACAAAAAAACTTGTACATAACCTTGTGCAACCCTTGCCTTTATTTTACAAATGAAGAAATAAAGGGCCACCATGTTTATTGATAACTCAAGTCAGAAAGCTCTTTTATTTCACATGTTCAATGGACATTTTAATTTTTTATTATTTTTTATTTCCATCGGTTTTTGGTGGGCAAGTAGTGTTTGATTACATAGGTAAGTTCTGTAACGGTGATTTGTGAAATTTTGGTTCACCCATCACCCGAGCAGTAATCACTGTACCCAATTTGTAGTCTTTTATCTTTCACCCTATTCTCATCCTTTCACCCAAATCTCCAAAGTCCATTGTATCATTCTTATGCCTTTGCATCCTCATAGCTTAACTCCCACTTATGAACGAAAACATAACAATGTTTGGTTTTTCCATTCTTGAGTTACTTCACATAGAATAAAGGTCTCCAACTCCACCAGGTTGTTGCAAATGCCATTATTTTGTTCCTTTTTATGGCTGAATAGTATTCCGTGGTATTGAGGGGTGGTTGTGGTGGTGGCTTATGGATGCCCTCTTGGCTATCATTTCAGGCGGTAGAGGTGACCCCTGTCTGAGAGCTTTAATGGAGCTGGGTCCTGCCTTTGAGCTGAGGAGACCTCGTTCCCGAGATCAGGCATGACCAGGTTAAGTGCCAGAACTACTGCAAGAACATACCAGGAAAGCAGTAAGAATCCACAGACCCTTTGAAGGAAGCAGATCGCTCCTGCAGGACCCAGGAGACAGCCCAAATACTGTGCTACTATCCATAGCTGACAGACCGGAAAATAGTTCATATCACAGGACTCTGTGCAGACACCCACCAATGCCACCCTGGAAAACAGTAGCTCCACTGGGTGGCTACATCCAGAAGAGAAATAACAATCACTAGAGTTCGGCTCTCTGGAAGCCACGTCCCTGGGAAAAGGGGGAGAGTACTACATCAAGGGAGCACCCCATGGGATGCAAGAATCCGAACATCAACCTTTGAGCCCCAGATCTTTCTTTTGACATAGCCTATCCTCAAAATACACCAAAACAAAAAGCTCTTACTAAACATGCTTAGCATCAAGGATTTTCTGAGACAAAGTATTTGAAAAAGTATAGCGTCAAGCTTCACACTGAAATAAGATGTCTAGAAAAGTGACAGTGATTTTTTAAAATAAACTTTAAGTACATAATTAATATCTGAATATATTTTTCTTGAAAAACAATATATTTCATATAGAGCTAAAATTCCTCTATATTTCATATAGAGCTAAATTTCCTAAAATTACTCTCCTTCATTCAACTCAACCCCATTCCATTAAAGAGAAAAACAATTGCATCAGAATAGGATTTTTCTTTCCAAATATTTTATGTGTGTTGATATGTATATATATGTAGCCACTGGGGAAAAAATATTGGTGGGGAGGATCTGAATGTGATCTCAAATGTGGTCAATCTTAATAATGTATTGAAGACCAACATTGTTCTTATGATGTGATGGGAAGCAAAAGACACAGCATCTTGGCACGAAATCTTTTACAATGATATAAACAAAGATTGTCTTTATACACAGATCATTTGTTTTTCTCTGCACTACTGGATTCAAATCCTTTCTTAGTACTTTGTAATAATAAGACTTTCAACAAATCATTTAAGTTCTTTGAGAATTGGTATCCTTATCTATATATATAGTGAAGGTAATAACTATCTCATTGAGTGTCTATAAAGACTAAATAAAATTAAATACCCAGGACAATGCCTGGAACATAGTATTTACTGGTATATCACTTATTATATTTGATTATAATTAATTATCTTCCTTTCCCCTGGAAATGCTAATTATTTGAGGAATAATAAGACAATAAGTTGTCCATCTTTTCTATGTTCACCATTTTGAACAGTTCCTGTAATATATAGTAGACACTGAAAAACTTTTGATTATCTGGCTGTCTGGATGAATAGATGGATTAGCAAATGTGTACACAGGCCAATTAAAGGGAGAAATGCAATTATTTGGAAAACTTAACCAATTTTCAAATAGCAAGGGCAAAATATTACCTTAATTTATCCTTAAATGTTTCATTTTATCAATATTTCAAAAATTTGTGTTCTTTATACATGCCGTCTGCATGATATTTACCACACCAATTATCATATACACTAGTAGCTGTGAAACTTTATTCTACCATATGAAAATGATAATATTTGTATGACTTACTTGGATGTACCAACCATACTGCTCCAAATCAGAGGTGAAGAAGGAGAAGATTACAACTCTCCCAGTCACACCTAGGCTCCCAGTGAGCTGGGGGGTGGGGGTAGGGGGTCACTAGTAACTAATTATGGCATATCAGCCTCACAAACAGAGAAGGAGGCTCTAAATACTCTGGTTTACTTAATATCATTTATTTTAAAAGACTTTAAATATTATTTCTAGAGTTAACCTTATCCTAGTAGTAATATCTGAGAAATACTGTGTTGTTTTTGTTATTTATTACTTGAGTGGCGCATCTATGTCATTTCAGGGCTAGGATGCTCTGTAGAGGTTCTCTGAAGGAGTCTTTCCATCTGTAATGTCCCTGGCCACTGCGTCAGTGGGAAGACACCATGATGAACAACACATTGGTTATTAAAGATGTCTGCTTCCACTTTCACTAGATAAAGCAATCTCACAGTCATGATGAAAACCAAGGGTGCGAGGAAATGTTATTCTCTGTCTTACAAGAGACTGACAAACAGCCCTGGTGACTACTCCTTATTTTCTTTTATTTTTTCTTGTTGAATACAATTAAAAAGGCTTTAGTATAAGGGGGCATATTTGAATAATTACATATCAAAAATAATAAAATTCATTTTTATAAAAAGTATTCAAAATATAATAATGCTACTCAGACTTTAAGTACAGAGACAGAGAAAGGTTGGTATAACTTGGCTCTAAGACCCATGGCTATTATTGCAATGTCAATATTGTACCTGGATTAGCTTTACTTCTCAGTGTTTCACCCAATGATCATTTACAATCTCTAAATTAAATTTTTCAAAACTCTATCTGTCTTCAAAATAATCATGCATGAAAGCATACAACCCGTTTTTTAAAGATAGCATAACTCCATCAGCCAAGAGAGTGAGCTTATGCAAGCACAAGTGTGCTGCTGCTCCAGTGTATTTCATTGAGCCACAACCTATCTCTCAGTGGCAGATGCAGCTGCCCTGCAGTCCCATGGCAGGCATATTACAATCACAGCCATTTCACTGCATTAACCATGCTATTGCTGCCTGTCCTCTGATAATCCCACATTGCAGAACCAGCATACTATATCTAAGCAACTACTTAGTGTAGGCCACAGTAGTCTGACTGATTAATAAAGTGTTAATTAACTGAAAGAGCCAAATAGGTTGGAGTTAAACAACTAGATGAAGTAAAAATGTCCTTAGAGGAAAAAATTACTATAAATAGAAATGTGTCAGGGTAATGTCGGTGATTGTTTTTTAAGTATCCAAATAGGATCCCACACAGAATCATGAAAAAAATTTCTGGATATTTTATTGTGTGTGTGTGTGTTTTGTTGTTGTTTTTGTTGTTGTTTTGTTTTGTTTTGTTTTACTTTTCATTTGAATGTCTTAATATGTCTCTGTCTCATTCTGTGAAAATTATATAAAAGTAGCACATTCTCTATCCCACACGCAGTGTCTGTACTGACAGGTGGCAGGTGGAAAGCATCTCTAAAAGGAATGTGCCCCTATTTTTCTAAATGCCCTGTGGCATACCTTGATGATACACAGTGTGATATAAGAAATGTGCCCTAAATCTTCAATATAGCAGCCAATTTCTATTCTACACACTAAGCAGATAGGAAGCATGGAGACCTGATGGAACATGCATCCTTCAACCTGGTAAATGCAGCTAGATTAACAAAAATATTTAAAAACAGCCAATAATTATAGAAGTGTTACTTGCTATTGCATAATTATTTAATAAACCATATAAGATACAACTGTTACTCAGTCACAGAGGCCCTTTTCACACTGCACCATATGGCTAATGGCAGCAATTGCACATCACACCATACTGAATATTCCTTCTCATCATACTGTATTGGCTACAGACTCAGTTTGCAGCTAATGTGCGTGTTACCCTTTCACTGCATGTTTATTTTATGAGACAATGGTGTCTGTTTTTGGCGTTGAGTCTAAAATAATAAGCTACTATTTTAATACCTTAACTGCTAAGTTACCTCAATATTACTTTTCCAATATAGATTTTTAAATATAAGTTTTGTTATCTTTTACCCAGCTGTAATCCCAAATTCTGGTCTTCTACATTTTGATAAATGTCAACAAGGGACGTCTATGTTTATTATAATATCACTGGTAGATGTAAAAAGCTAAATTCAGTTGTGTACTGGCATCACCTGAGAATATTTAATTGGTGAATTTCTTCTCTATATCTACTATAAGGTTGATAGCAAAGCTCAGAGAGGCTCAAATAATTTAGTTCCAGAAACTCTATCTTCCACATCCAGCCTCCAAGAACACCTCAGTGAGGCTTTTACAGCAACTTTTTACTAAATATCAGCCCGTGTTGGGACATTCCAGGCACATGTCCTTCAACATATTGTTTTTAAATGAACATGAATTGAGTAATGCCTATTTTTGGTTTTGAGAGTAAAAAACAGGAAAAATGTCACATTGAAAAGTTGCAAAAGTAACATCAATTTAATTTTCAAAATTAAAACGAAATATTGGGTGAATTTATTCAGATTTAACAATCGTGCAAACTAATTCATTTTCAATTTTCATACCAGATGTTTTGGCACAGATGTTAGATTCTAAAATGATTTGGATGGGAGAGATGAAATCATCCCTGGGAATAAGAAGATTAGGCATTGTATCTGAACAATTTTAAAAAAAGGAAGTAAAAAGTACATAATCAGCATCAAACTCTTTGCTTGGAAGTAAAAAGAAATATGAGGAAATATGTTTTGTTTTATTTTGGGTTTTTAAAAATATATAGTTTTAATTTCATATTAGGAAAACCTGTTTCTGGTTGACAAATTTTCTGTTTCTAAACATTAGAATGTTTCAAGTTAGAAAAAAAATGTTTACACTCTTTGAATTTAATCAAATTTGTTAATGGCAGAAATTAGCATGACTAGTGCTTAGCAGAAAATCAAGATGATTACTTCTAACATGTCCCAGCTTTAAATAACCCAACGTGTTCATTTTGTATTTCAGCCAACATAATTTTGTAGCATTTTGGCTTCAACTATCTTTCAAGGATGAACAGAATAAATGATTAAGTTTTCCGTGTTCAAAAAGGAATCATTTAAAAATGAGACAAATTTGATACTACTTTGGTTGGAAATATAACCTCCATGTTTATAAAAATTCACGTATAAAATCATGAAATTAGATGAACAAAGGTTTTCTGATTAGAAAACAAAATTACTACTATAATCTTCCCAGATTCAATAGAGCATTCTTATTTTGTTGGGCAGCCTATTTGTTGGGTAAAATTTTGTGTTTGTGTGTTTCTTTATAATATATCGTAAAACTCAAATTATGAGAACTACGAATGGACCTTCGTTCACTCTGAGCTTCGTTCACAGCTGAGTATGTGTTAAGCCCTAGTTTTAAAAAGAATAAAAATCACAAAAGACATCAATACTATCCAACTATCAAAATTATCGATTAAAGCATGTATTTCTTTCATAACTAATTTAACCTATTTCTACATTACGCTTGTTACATTAAAATGCATATATCTCTAACGAGTCTTAACATGTGACAAGAAAAATAAATAAATAATAAGAATGCATGTATCTCTATTCTAATTAATTTGTTTTTCGATATCATTAGCTTTGTTAGATAGAACATGTATTGCCTAATTTGTAGGTGGGCAACGGGAGCATGATTTATTAAGACTATGATCCTCTATTTTTATGAAGCTTGCTTATTCCTTTTTCACCTTGCTATTAATCTGGCTATGAATGATTTTTTTTTTTCCTTTTTAGATAGCCAGTTATGAGAAACAAAATGGGTAAGCGTTGCCTTTATTCGGTGTCAACTTTCTCTCTGGTTCTTTACTTCAAGGAATAAAAGAAATATTTGGTTTGTTTTTCTTTTTCCCCCCAGTGAGCAAGAAGTGAGCCTGCAAAATCACATAGTACATAAAAGAAAGGCTTAGGTGATTTGTCATCAGGGACAATTAGCTTGCTTTAATTTCTCTGCTTTACAGATACTAAGAATAAAATTTCTGCTATAGCTAGAAGAGTGCCCCAGCTGATTTAACTACCATAAATTTCTGCCACTTCACTGGGCTATGGGCTAAAATTGGTAAGGTCTGGCTTCTTGGCACCATATGATTTTATTATGCCTGATCTTATAGTGATGTGGGATATGCAAGGGCACCAGGATGCCCATAGTAAATAAGTTGTTTCAATGCACCTAATAGTACCCTGGTGCCAAAGAAGTGTTAATTTACTTCACATGAGTGAACAGTCTACTTCTAGACAGCAGTTTACCCACTCAGGCTCACCATAGGATTAGCCTATTATTAATAAGGCTTTTGCCTTTGTTAACTTCTACAATGAGTCCTGCCTTTAATATATCATTTTCAGAGCTATTGCTTTATAGTTTGGTGCATCGGTATCAATATCTTTTTTCTTTTAAAGAGTACAGAATTAGGACTCATTTGAATGAGAAAACTCATGAATTTAATGTATAACACAGGTAAAATTGACATCAGTTTATTTGGTACAGAATTAGGACTCATTTGAATGAGAAAACTCATGAATTGAATGTATAACACAGGTAAAATTGACATCAGTTTATTTGGTACAGAATTAGGACTCATTTGAATGAGAAAACTCATGAATTGAATGTATAACACAGGTAAAATTGACATCAGTTTATTTGGTTGTTTCTCATTCTTCTCCAAGTTTCCTCAGGCATTTCCAATAAATGACACCCAGGGAAAGAATAGGCCCAACATGCTAAACTCTTTACTGACTACTGTATACAAACACCCACAAAGAAAAAAAACTACTGAGTTTTAATTGTTTCTTAATAAGTTTTTTTAATTGACCTACTGGAGTTTGGTGTATTCTGTTATCCTTTGCTTTATCCAGAGGCCATGCTGTGATGTTGCCTCAATGAACCAAAGACAGAGAAATACACAGCCTAAATATGTATAAACTAAAACAGTTGGCATTTCTCTCTCCTGATAATTTTTGCTCTTTGTAAAATCACTAAGAAAATTTTGAATAAAATACTAGAAAAATAAAAATTGGAATAATAAAACCTTCATTTCTGTGGATTATCTCACATCTTTGAACATATATTCCTATTTCCTCAATCACATAATTGAACTATTTTATTTCTACATTTTGACAACAATATTTATAATCAAAGCAACACTTTTCTATGTTTTCAATGAATACATTTTTTCAATAATTCAAAACAATAAGTTTTGCATCTTTTTGGTGGGTGCATATTTTAGAGAAAATTATTAGATTTTCTCAAGAACAGACACCAAAGTCAACAGGTTAAAATCATGTCAACAAACAAATTCTTCAGTGGGTTTTAAACAGAAAAATTACATTTTCTGTCCACCTAAATTAGAGAAGCTATTTTATATAATAGACTACTTCACAGATAATGTACTATATTTTACATTTGACACTGTACCATATTTTATCTATGTATTTTATTTGTGAATATATCTACAGCAAACATTCATTCTCTGGGATATGTATTTGCAACAACAGTATTAAGTGGGAAAAATGCATACTCTGTTTGAACTGCGATCAATGTTAAGAATGGAAATACATAAGGTGACAATAAAGTAATAAAACTAATTTCCTTGTGTGGTTCATAAACTAGCTCTAAAGACAGTCCCGTGAATGGCCTTCCAAAAATGTTCTAAACAGTGGCAAGACTATGAAAACCAGCACATCTCTCTTGAAGTTCAGTGTTAAAAGGTGAAATAATGAGTGTTAACATTTCTATGCTTTTGTAAAAAGACATACTTTCTTAAAAGCGTTATCTTATGAAGTCATTTCAGGTCGAATCTTTTTGTAATTCCATGAGAAACTTATAAAATTCTTTGAAATGCTTGAGAAAGAATTAAAGTTCCAAATATCTTCCACACAATTATTCACATTGTACGTTGCATGTTATAACATTCTGGTGTAGTGAGGTTACCTAAAGGGATACACGTGTTTTGTGTATCTAACCTGGATGTCAGGAGATGAATAATTATTTTCTGTTAAGCATTTTAAGCAACTAGAAAAAGATAGGTAATAAGACCCATCAAGAATTATCAATGAACCAAGAAGAATCTCAGTATGCAAGAAAGATCCCATTTCTTCCTGATTGCAACTTACGTACTCTAGTAACTTCAAATTGACAGTATATTAAAAATTCAAAGTGTTATTCTATAGCGCCTTTGAATTTCAAGAGCTAAACCTTAAAACTTACTTGATACTAATCTAAGTTACATGCCTTGGGAAGGAGGCATGTAAAACACTTTCTGTCATAGGTAGAAGACGGACCTCATTCAATGGTTTTTGACATTTGATAATAATTGCTTCTTCATCTGAAGATAAATAGTTCTCCCGAGTTTTTCACATCAATTGCTGATAGTCACATGACATAAGTTCTCCTTTTAATGAAAAAAAGCATTTGATGGTTTACAAGCAAAGTTAGAAAATAAGGCTTTTGTAACATCAAATATCAGTAAAAGAATAATTCCCTAGTTATTGCCCATATCAGTTAAGGACAAAAATCATTATGTCAAGGCCTACGTGTTTGATGCATCATGTCAGAAAGGAACTTTTCAAATTACAAGCATGTGGTTTTACAAGTAGAAGAACCCAGGTCCAGAAAAGTAAAGTGATTTACCCAACATCCCATAGTAAGTTAGTGAAAGAGAAGAAATGAAAACCCAAAATTATAAGCACACGGCGGAAAACTACAGTCTGTTCTGTTTGCCGGTGCAAACAGAAGCCTCACTTATCAAAGTGCGGATTCTCCTCTTTGGAAGGGCCAACCAGTGAGGGTCAGTCGCAGAGCCTCCTGGCCACTGATGAGTCTACTCATTACAAAATGATTTGAACTGTGGTCTCCACAGGTACTAGCATATGGACTGACACAGGCTACCAAAAACAAGCTCAGTGTGAGTAGTTGTGCTGTTTGGCTCTACACATTGGTATATGACTAAAGAGTTGAAGATGAGTTGAAATCCAGCACATGCTCAGTGTGATGGCTAATTTTATGTGTCAACTTGGCTAAGCCATAATGCCCAGATATTTTGTCATACATTATTCTGTGTGTTTCTCTGAACTTGTTCTTGTTTTATTGTTTTTGTTTTTGTTTGGTTTGGTTTTTATGAGATTAACATTTAAATTGATAAACTCTGAGAAAAGCAAATTATCCTCAATAATGTGGGTGGGTCTTGTTCAATGCTGAAGGCTTACTGGAACAAAGTTTGACCTTCCCCAAGAAAGAAGAAATGCTAGTTGCAGGCTTCACCTTTACCAGCATACTGCAATTTTTCCCTCAGTCTCCAGCCCACAAACCCGCTACAGTAGACTTTAAACCCACAAGTCTTCTATAACTGTGTGAGCCATTTTCTTAAGGAAAATCTCTCTCTCTCTCTTCACATACATATACACATCCTGTTGCTCCTGGTGCTCTAGAGAAGCCTAATACAGCCTACTCAACACACATGATGGAAGGTACACTTTTCTCTAATTTTCACAAAAGTACTTATATCGGCTGGCATAGGCCTGTCTTTCCTTGTCACTTATTTTTCATACCATAAATAATAATAAGCTAAACACTAAGGATTCATTCTACTGAGTTCCTTGAAATTCATGTTTTAAATATTAACAAAGCTTAAAACATGCCCCCTGAAAGATGCCTGTAAATTCAGGGTCACCTTTGACACAACTAGACTTAAAAAAAAGAAACCAGAAGATACCATCAGGTGATAAAATCTTTCTCATAGGCCCCAATTTCCCCCTCCATTGTGTATCTTTGACCTATGGTTTCCCTGTACCCTTCTGACCCTGACCTCTTGAGCTGCTGATTGCTCTGCTCTCTACAGTTTTGATACCTGCGTGACCCCTATATAGAGGATTCTGTTTGTTTTCTATCCTTGGGCTGTACTGTACTGTACCTCTAAATAACTTAGTTATAAGAGCTCAACATAAAGGTCCTAATTCCTTCTCATGACAAAGCTAGGCTTTAGAATAGTGGAAATTGATATATATTTATTAACTCATGTTATCCTAGCCGACTTTCTATAACTGTTCCTTAATAAACAAATCATTAACATGAATTTATTACTAAATAAAGCATGTTACCACTCTCCAAAAAGTAAAATATTACAATTAGAGTTCAGTAATATCTTGGACCGTTTGTTTTTTCTATTTTGCAGCTTAGCTTATTTTTATTTTTTATTTATTTATTTATTTTTTGAGACAGAGTCTTGCTGCGTCACCCAGGCTGGAGTGCAGTGGCATGATCTCAGCTCACCACAACCTCTGCCTGATGAGTCAAGTGATTCTCCCACCTCAGCCTCCCGAGTAGCTTGGATTGCAGGCACCCACCACCACACCTGGCTAATTTTTGTATTTTTAATAGAGACAGGGTTTCACCACGTTGGCTAATCTGGTCTTGAACTCCTGACCTCAAGTGATCCGCCTGCCTCGGCCTCCCAAAGTGCTGGGATTACAGACGTGAGTCACCATGCCCGGCTGGCATTTTTAAATTTTACTTTAATTTCTTGGATACGTGTGCAGAACATGCAAGTTTGTTACATAGGCATACATGTGCCATGGTGGTTTGCTGCACCTATCAATCCGTCATCTAAGTTTTAATCCCTGCATGCATTATGTGTTTGTCTTAATGCTCTCCCTTCCCTTTTTTGGAGCATATTTTATGTAAAGTTCTTTTCCTACCTTAAATTATATACCTTAAAATATTTCAAGTTTTAAGTCCTGCATGCATTAGGTATTTGTCCTAATGCTCTCCCTCCCCTTTTTTGGAGCATATTTTATGTAAAGTTCTTTTCCTACCTTAAATTATATGCCTTAAAATATTTTAACTCAGTAAAAATAAGTTAGCTATATGCTTCTAATCAGTGTCACAAAAACGGGGACTTCTTTAGCATAATTATGATAAAATTTCTAGTGAACAACCCCAAGGTAAAAGATCTCATTTTGTGGCATGCAATATGAGATCAGAAGACAAGTTGAAGTATGCAGCACTGTACTTGGCTCTCCCTACCTCCCACAAAGAAACCGAGAATTTTAGTCAAGAAAGCAAACAACATGCAATTTTTTGGTAACTTTTTAAAAATTTTCTACATAATGAATATAAAATACTTTCATAAATATGTGTATATATATTTTAAAGGCTCTCCCATGACAATATATGTAATATGATTTTGGTGGGGTTTGGTTTATTTACTGGTAGAGGTGTGGCCGCGAAAATAAGCAAGGTTTTGAAACAAAGCCTTCTCCATTTAAACACATAAATTATCCATGTTTAATGAAATTCAGCAGTTTCTCCTTCGTAAGACCTTTTCTGATGGCCTGGATCTTAGACTTTGGATTTCAGGTCAATTACAGCCTCTCTACTATCTTAGTTTAGTGCTTAACCTTTTAACTGTGATGTTATATCTCTATACATACAATCTTATTTTATTTATTACTAGATTCTGAAATTTTTCAGGGCAAAAATTTTGTTTCTATGAATTTTTTGCATCTTATACATGGCATTCTTCTAGTTGAATGACCAATATTTTCTTTATTGATTGAGGAGTGCTATCTTCTTTTTAGGTGATGCTGAACCTGCAAGATGAGATCAGTTTTCTCTTTTAAAGGTTGATAAAGGCAATACATAATTTAAATTGGATTTAGTTAAACTAAAAAAGATTCCATATCTGGTCTTCCAGAACTTCCAGTTTGCCAATTTGGAGGATTAAAACACAAATCCAAAACACTGACATCATCTATATTCACTCTCCTTGTGGCTCTTATGGCAACAAAGAACCAGAGCTGTTACAGATGAAACTAGCATCAGCGAACCAGATCTTTTACCTTTGTCAGCCAGCAGCATGCATTCAGTTTGTACTCTGATCTTAATGACTTTCATTCTGTAATAAGCTCCTAATATTCATTCTCTGTAAAGCGTTCTACAATTGGTTTTCTCTTCATTTAATCCTCTGTTGTCACCCTCAGATGTTAAGCAATTGTGTAAGCTGACATTTTCTATATCTTAATTTTAGAAGTTAAAAAAAAAAACCTACTGACAATAAAGATATTCACTCTCACTTAAAAACATTTTGATGCAAAGTATTGAAATTTCAGTTGTTGTTTGGGCACCATCTTCCCATAGAATTTGTTAGGTGGATATTTCTATCTCCAAATCTATTCCAAAGTAGAAAGGGGAAACGTTCTCTAGATTTACCTATTATTTATTCATTAATTTAAAAAAAAATTGACTATAAGCTATATACCAGGCACAGAGCATGTTCTGGAGAGAGAACTGTAAACAAGGTAGATTTAGTCCTAGTTCTCATAGGGCTACCAATAAGTGATAAAAATAAGTAAGTAGACGTTTCTAACCCTTGGAGACTTACAAAAAGTCATCTTCTGAGGCCATAACATATGCAAAATAATTATATAAGATACTTTGAATTAAGTTACCTACAGTAAAAAGTTATAGTAAGCAGAAATCTTAATGAAACAAACATAACAATATGAGATTATGAAGCACAGCCTAGAAAAATGTCCACTCACTTTACTTCATGGCAGAATCAGTACTAAAACTCTTGTTTTCTGACACATTGCATTGCTTGATTAAACAAAACAATGTCATAGCCCAGAACAATGTCAACTCAAATCCAGTTTAGTTATACACATTTCATTTCTCCTTTCTCTGTCTCTTCTAACTCACTCCAGCACTCTGCCTTTTCTGAAAAGAATAAATCACAGACAAGATAAGAGACAAAGATGGCATTGTTTTACTTATGGCTCAAGTCAAAGGGGACTTGCCCCTTGAATCTTCCTGAATTTGGAGATATCTTTTATTTGATTTATTTTCTTTACATGTGAAGAAAGAGAGAAAGCATAATAACATCTATTTAGGAAGAAATTCCAAGCATAAAAAAAAATAGAAAAAAACAGTTACATTTTTCTCTCTGGCTCACACATGTGAAACAATTCTAGGGAAAAAAAAAAAAAAAAAAAAATAGTCGGCCTGCATTGCTCAAGAAAACCACTGACAAACTTTAAATAAATAAAGGCTGCTGCTATTCACTTTAGAACATACCATGAAGTCACTCCTCACAAATCACAAATCCAGATCTATAGAAGGATCTCTTATGCATTGGAAGGCCCTAAATTGCCTCTTAGAGTACATTTCCTGCATGTCCATATTTTAAGTCAGAGCATTCCAAACACATACTCAGACTTAAGGCAAATGTGTTGTGTCAGCTTCAAGTGAAAAAGTAAGAAGCAACCAAACAAATTTCATCTGATGTATACAGATTTACAAACTTGCATTTATCCCATAAGCATCTTTGTACCTGCCTCCTCAAAATTCTATTAAGTATAAACGAAGACTAGTTCAGAAAGCCATATTTCAAAAGATATCATTATTAATACATTCATAACTTAAAAAGAAATTGTAAGCTCTTTGGCAACTTCTAAGTTAATAATTTTGTTGACAAAATATGTCATAATTTTTGTTTTCTTTTGTGGTTTTTTTAAATTGTAGTTTAAAAATAACATAAAATTTGCCATCTTAACCATTCTTAAATGTACAATACAATAGTGTTCACTATATGCACATTGTTGGTCAACGGAGTCCTAGAAAATTTTCATCTTGCAAAACTTAAATTCAATGCCTACTGAATAACTCTCCTTTTTCCCCTGACCCAGCCACCATTCTACTTAGTTTCTAAGAGTTCAACTATGTTAGCTAAGAGTTGGACTATGTTAGATACCTCATATGTGTGGAACATACAGTATTTATCTTTTTATGATTGACTTATTCCACCTACCATAATTTCTTCAAGAGTCATTCATGTGACAGAATTTTTTTATTTTTTAAGCCTGAATAACACTCCATTATATATGTATACAGACATATATATGCAAATATATAATTGAGTTGCTAATTTCAATTCTTTTGACTATATATACACAGAGTGAGATTGCTAGATGACGTGGTAATTATATTTTTAATTTTTATCAAGAATCACCATACTGTTTCTAAGAATGTAGAATGAATGCACCATTTTACATTCTTACCAACAATGTACAAGGGTTTCAATTTCTCCCCATCATTGTCATATTTGTTATTTTCTGTTTGTTTATTTTTTTTATAATGGTCCTTCTAATAGGTGTGAAGTGGTACCTCATTGTGGGTTTGATTTGCATATCCCTGATAATTAGGGATGTTAAAGATCTTTACATATTTTTGTTAGCCATTTGCCTATCTTCTTAATGCCTATTCAAGTCCTTTGGCTATTTTTTAACTAGGGTATTTGTTATTTTATTGTTCAGTTACAGAAGTTGTTTATATATTCTAGCTATTAATACCATATCAGACATATGGTTTGCAAATATTTTCTCCCATTCCTTACATTGACTATTCATGCTGTTGATTATTTCTTTTTTTGTCTGGAAGTTTTTAAGTCTGACCTGGTCTCATCTATCGATTTTGTGCTTTTTTTGCATATGCTTTTGGTGTCGCATCCAAGAAATCATTGTTAAATTCAATATTATGAAGATTTTCCCCTGTGTTTCCTTTCAGGAATTTTGTAGTTTCAGATCTTATGTTTAGATCTTTAATCCATTTTGAGTTAATTGTTGTGTGTTGTGTAAGGTAAAGGTCCAGTTCATTCTTTTGCATATGAATATTAAATTTTCCCTACAGCATTTGTTGAAGAGACTATCCTTTCCCTATTGTGTATTCTTGGAAGCTTTGTCAAAGATTATTTGACCATATATATAAAAATTTATTTATGGGGTCTTTGTTTTGTTCTACTGATCTATATGTCTGTTTTTATGCATGTACCATACTGTTTTGATTACTGTGTCTTTCTAATATGTTTTGTATTATAAAGTGTGAGGCTTCCAGCTTTGTTTTTATTTCTTTTATTTATTGTTGTGGCTATTTAGGGTTCTTTGGGATTTCATATTAATTATAGGATTTTTTTTCTACTTCTACAAAAATGAATATTGAAATTTTGATAAGGATTATTTTGAATATGTAGATTACTTTGGAGAGTGTGGATATTTCAACAATATTAAGTCTTTCACTCTACGAACATGAACTTTTTTCCCCATTTATGTGTGACTTTTTAAATTTCTTTCAGCATTGTTTTCTAGTTTTCAGTGTACAGATTTTTTGCCTCTTTGGTTAAGTTTATCTCTAAGTGTTTTATTCTTTTAGATGCTGCTGAAATTTTTTAAAATTTTGCAGATTACTATTACTATATAAAAATAGAATTAATTTTTTGTGTTTTGTGTTTTGGTTTTGTACCCTATAATTTCACAAATGTGTTTATTAGTTCTAACAGTTTGGGGTTTTCTGCAATTTTTAGGATTTTCTACATATAAGATCATGTCATTGACAAACAGAACTTAGTTCTGTGTTTTAGTTTCTATTTCTTTGTTAATATTCTAATTTCGTTCATGTATCATTTTTCTGATTGTTTAGTTTTCTGTCTGTATCCTCTGATACTTCATTCAGCTTCTTTAAAACAATTATTTTGAATTCTTTGTCAGGTAATTGATACATCATCTATTCTTTCAGGTGAGTTTTTGAGATTTATTTTGTTCTTTTGATTGGGTCGTTTTATCTATTTCTTTGTACATGGTATTATTTTCTGGAATTTGTGCATTTGAAAAAACAGCCACCTCTCTCAGTTTTCATGGTGAAGAGAAAACCCTTCACCAATCATCTTGATTAGAGAGCTTGAGTGCCTCTCAAGCTTTTTCTGGGAATTATGCATATAATTTCCCAATGGGAGTAGTTTCTTGTTTTATCAGGAACTTGTAATTTCTTGCTCCCTCTTGTGTATATATGCAGTACTGCAGGTGCTCTGGTGCAACAAGCCCCTCTTGTCAGTGGCCCTGAGGCATACAAAGTAGTTCAGTCCCATCAGTACCCCAACAGAACCACTCCACCAGGCAACCCCTGAAAAGACAGAATGTTGGACACACATTTCACTCTTCTCTTTCCATCCCAAGGGAGAAGCCACAGCTGGACATTCTCTTCTGATTGTGCCAAGCTGTGTTGGCATCTCTTTGGCATCTCTTTGTGGTATTGTGGCTTCTCTGGTACTGCGGCAAGACACCAAGCTCTCTCTTGTTCTCAGTGACCTCCACACATCTTAGGTTTGGTCTCCCAATCAGACAAGACAGAAACTAGTTAGCACTCCCCATTAGCATTCCCAATTAGACGAGACAGAAACTGGTTCCTCAGGCAGTTCCCCAAACACTAGAATGTTAGACATATATCTACTTCTACTTCCTTCCCAAGGAAGAAACTGTTAGTTGGGTGTCTCCTTCCAATTGTGCTGAGCTGTACTTACTTGAGGGAAGGGTTACCATGGGTAAAATGAAATGCACCCTCTTTCCTTTTCCATGTTCCTATTCTTACCTTTGAGCTTACCTGGGGGTACAGAGACTTCTTAATTGGTTTCTAGAGTTCTCCTAAGGGCTTTAAGGCTTTTGGACTATGTATTGTTAAGCCAGAATTTTTGTGAAGGTGTAAGGTCTGCAGCCTCTTGTTCTACCATCTTGCTGACATCACCATCATTGTATTTCTTAACTTCATTTTTGTTTGACAAATTTTTATCAGTATCATCTGCATACTAGTCCTAGGCTAAGTGTTGGTAAAGCAGCGATACATAACTTAGTGTTAGGATATTCATCACTGGAATCCTACTGGTTTATAAATTTTCTCAGGGGCATTTTGATTCTAGAATAACTATTAAGTCTTATACATATTTTTAAATTTAATTTACTTTTTAAATGTGTAGTTATGATTCGCCTTAATTTACAGCTAGGTGTAAATTGGTTTTCAGATCTAAAATTTTTAGAAGAAAAAGATTTATAACAATTCCTAATAAAATAAATGCAAAAACGTCATACATCATAACCGCAAATGATTTTATCTAATTTCTAATAACTTAAGCAGTTCATATGTGTTATTACATAAACAAACTCTGAATTACAACAAGGCCACAGTAGTGTTTTGTACAGAAATCATGCATAGTTCATCTGAATTGGGATTTCATTCTTATCAATTATTATATGTGATATTTTTAGATACAATTAATTCCAGTACTTTGCAATATGATATTAATAACAGCTAAATTAATATACCTAAAAAATAATATTTAAATGGCCAGACACCTTCATCATCTGGCACTTTGTAATCAGTGGAAATAACATACCTATTGTTCTTTCATTTCATAGTAATCATCATAGAGCAAAATTTTATTTGGGGAAGGAGTTGTTCATTCATTGTTTGTGTCTGTGTTTTGCCAGTTCCTGATTGCTATTTGGTTTTTATGCCTCGTAATGGACACCTCTTGATGAAACTGCCTAGAGGCGCTCCTGTTTGATGTTCCTCCTATCCAATCTTTGTGTAGTCATGGTTGTTCCCCTGGGCAGAATCAAATGAACAAAATATAAACACCTAATCTAACCTGGATCTTCTCTATCTCGTAAGAATGTGTAACTGGAACTAAGAGACATTAATTTTAGACTTTAGGTTTATAATATGTAAGTTTATAACCCAGTGAAAAACAATATTAATCATTTGAACTAAGAAGCACAGCATATTGATTTTCTGATAATTAAAAGTAAAATACATGAGGATAAAAGGAAGCCAGACAAAGATTTGAGATAAAAAGCTTTGGGGGTTTCCAAATCCTTTATGAAGTCAACCTTTATTTCCGCACTTGGGGTCTGTGAAGCCTCCCAGTAGCCTTATAATAATTTATTTTATTTGTATTCACAGTTGGTCAAGTTGATTTCTGTTAAAATTAATTAACTATTTGGACACAAGTAATACTTCACTTTGAATAAGCATATTATCTATTCCAAGTGAACAAGCTACATATTCTGTAAACAGAAATAGTAAGTTTCAAATCATCACTTTGATATAAATAATGAATTCACTCTTTCTGGAAATCAGTTTATTCCTAGAAGGAAGTTAGTTCCAGGTAAGATCAAACCCAGTAATTTTTTTATAATAAAGATAACCTATAGTAACTTATTCAATTTTCGGTGGGCTCCATCAACACAGTGCTGTTGGTGGACTCACCAATCTCCCCTGCTGACCATAGGCTGATCATATTATCACGTAGAAAAGTATACCATTTAACTCAAGCAATGTTATGAACAGAACAGTTCTTGGCTGATTATTCCATACACAGAGAGATCTTATCTTCCAGATATTAAAGGTCCTCTACCTAAATATGTTCCTCCAAATGAAACTTCAGCTCAAGTGAAAATTAACAACGATTTGTTAATAATATTGCCCAAAATGCAAGCTATCTTGCACTGTTCAGTGACAGTCCTGCTTTTAACTATAAGTTTCATAAGAAGAATATAACTCATCAGCTTGAGGAATTTCTCCCTCCCAGTAATTTAAAGGCTCCCCTACAGCTGGGGATGGAGGAAAGTAGGAAAGATTAGCCATCATGAGATGAAAATTAGACTTTTTCTTCTCACAGTGCTAACATCAGTGGCTTTCCTTGCCAGCAAAAGCTTTTTCAACCTTATGATTGATTTTTATATTTTAAGCAAAATGATCATAGTAAGATGTCTATTTTAATTGCTAGGTTAGATTTTGTCTTCAAAGAAAATCAAATTCCATTTAACAACAAATAAGCTGGTCACTGGCTAGTTGCTTTCAGAATGACCAGATGTCTGTCAATGTAATCAATCCATGCTACCTTACTTCATGCTTCAACTAAAGTACAAAGTTTTCTACTTTGCTCAATCCAAAACAGGGTTTACTAAGGATTTTCCTATTACCAGCCAAAATCATCGTGATCCACTTCACCTCCCACTGCTTTCCTTTTTTCTGTTTACCCATCTTAGACTTTCCACTTCCTGCTCCCAAAATATTATGAGTATTACAACAAATACTGTCTCTTTGAGTGATCTTTCTGTAATCCCTGGTCTTCTTTAAGGAAAGTCAATGCATAAAAGTCATAAAAATAGTTTAAAATAAAATGTTCTCAGATGTAATAAGCAAAGACTTTCATTGACTATAGAACTATGAAGCTAAAAACCTTTGCTTTGTGTTTATAAACTAAATTTTGGTTGGCACAGTGGCAGTATTTCTTGAATTCTGTGCACACTTCTCATCATTAAGCAGTGTGACCAAATGGCTTTTTTCTAGCATGTTTCCTGAATAAGGTGTCAATCAAATTGAAGGAAAATGTTTAATCTATGACGTGTATGGCCAGTTCAAGCCGACCTAATTTATCATCTTCTTAAGCTGGAGCTTTTAAATGTAGCCTAAGGACACAGTCCTAAGTTGTATAGCCCATATGGTGAAAGTATGGTTCTACTGCTATTAACGTGTCTTTGTTCATATCTTGTTGCAAAAGTAGCAGAACATAGAACATGTACAAACATAAAAGCACTGTTCTTGAGAGAATTCAGTTAGTCATCAGTTGTGTAAATGTGCAATTTGTTTTTACTATATAAACCTTGAAATGAGACACACCCCAAAGGGTGCCTCAAACCATCTGAAAGATAATGTACAGGTAAAAAATTCTACTGTGTGATTTTTCTTTTGAAATATCAGTTTAAAAATCTATATCAAGATGCATGCTTTAATCAGAATTTTAGATATTGCATGACATTTAGAAAACATTTATGTAAATCTTATAATAATTACTGCCTGGAAGTCAATTGAAAATGGACATTTATTTTCTGTGACATAGGGAAATTAAAAGAAATGTGGTGATCTCTAAATCTATTTCCTTCACACAAATAGAACAACCCTCACAGTGTGCCAGCAAAGTTGATACATTTATTAAAGTGTTTCATGAAAAATAATATTCCATTGTCCAAGCCCATCATGTAGAGCAGTGCTTCTCAAATTTTAACATGCGTCAGAATCATCAGCAGGGTGATTCATAGCTTGCTAAGAAACCCCAGAGTTTCTTATTCAGTAGATCTTGGGTAAAAGCAAAGAATGAGAATTTTTAACAGGTTCTGAAGTAATGCTGGTGCTGCTGTGCTGATACTGGGACCACACTTTGAGGATTAAAATTATAGGTAATAAATGAAACATCTAAGCTTAACTGGTCCATATGCTATGACATTTATCCATATAAAGTGGTTAAATACTAGGGAAAAACATAACAGGAAAAAATGCTTTTCCATAAACTATCTTCCTAGAAATCCATTCTAGAAATCTCGCTGAGTCTGTAAAAGCAATACAGAAATTTCTAGTTAATGGTTTATAATATGGAGAATTGAGCTAAAACAGAATCATTTTGCAAAAAATATTTGTTTTCTAACAAGTTTTTCCTTCCTCCTTCCTGGCAGAGTAACTAAATATCCTTAAACTTTCTCTTTAATCTGTAAAGAATCCTCTAATTCCTAACACATGATGTAACTCCAGGGAAAAAAAAATTAATGAGAAAGTGAGTTAAGTGCTTAGAAGGAAAATTCAATCATATGCAGTTCTCAGCTACAGTAGAGATAAAATATTTATATTTCCTATATACTCATTAATTTTTTCAAAGAATGGATATTTTTATGTATGCATTGACAATTTGTATTTTTATTCTTCACCCCATTGCCTTAAGGTCAAGTGAATATGTCTTTACTTTCATATGGTTTTTATCTTCTCCTGCAGATCCTGAAGGAGCTTTTAAGCATGCAGCCACTCTAAGCTCCCTGCCATCCAACTGGGAAGATACGAGCCAGACAGTCAACGGCCCTAAAGAAAGGAGTCTTGCTCAGCCTGGTGCGCATCAGTTGGAGTGATAGTGTGTCCTATAAACAATGAGGGGAATTACTCCTGAGGGGAAAATAAGAAAAAGAAACCTAAGTAGATGTTTACACCAAAAATTAGTTATTTTATGGTAAGCGTTCTAAAGTCTCAGCTAGTAGGCATGAAGCCTTCACTAAATTGAGTGCTGATGTTTCTGATTTTGTGGTCATTTCAACTGAAGCTGGTCTTGCATTTGTCTTTGCATTATCACTGAAGCAAAACTTTTCTTAGCAAATTAGTGGTACAGCTAAAATTATAGGAGAAAATTTTAAACAACTTAAAAGAATACATTTGCTGAAACCCTCTCTACAGTATCACACATGTGTTCATTTATAATCAACTCACAAATAATTCTTAGCCATTTATACAGACATGTCTTCTAAGGACTCCAACTAAGCCTTCTTAAAATTAGAGTAACTCTGTTAGATTTTGAGGATGACATGAATTTTTAAAGAGTATATAATTCTGGTTATTTTCTCCCAAGTTAGGCTAAGTTACCTAAGTTTCACTGTAAAAGCTACACAACAGAATCACATATAAATTCTTTAGTTTTCCACTACCTCCATCTATTCTTATTGATATTTTCTTTGCTAGCATGTCTTCAAGATGAATGTTTTCATTACCTTAACTAATATTTAGTTCATACTATCAGGGTTTCTTTTCTTGCAATACTATGAACGCTTCTTGGCTTTTTAA
This sequence comes from Rhinopithecus roxellana, assembly GCF_007565055.1. Taxonomy (NCBI): domain Eukaryota; kingdom Metazoa; phylum Chordata; class Mammalia; order Primates; family Cercopithecidae; genus Rhinopithecus; species Rhinopithecus roxellana. The sequence continues at coordinate 110,141,885 of NC_044549.1, read as the reverse complement.
TAAATGTAACGGAATTCAATGTGCATTTCTTTTTCATGACATTTTTCAATATTTTTGTTGTAATTTTAATATTTTATAACCAATACCATAGTTATATATTATTTTAATTTAAAGGAAAACTTGAAATTCTGTATTCTTAAAAAAAATATTTGATTTAAATAACCAAATTATCATGACAAGAAAGCAGAACTGAAAATTACAAAGGATGCTAGCAATACTTATTTAGTGTTAAGACTAGAGCTACAGTGCTGTCGTTATGAGAATGACTGACCTGAAACAGCGAGCACTTTGAAAACCATATTGTAAACTAGTTTAATCCTCCGTGTAGCACAGGTCACTTCAAAATTAGCACGTGACCTGCCCCATAAGTGTTGGCCTTAGAAACAGAAAACCCAGTGGTGTGTTTGTTTCATCCACTCTTCACCGTAAGTACAATGAGAACACGTTCATCAATGTGCAAGTATTTCTAAATATTGTGTACACATGAAATTACAGACAAATTGCATGTACTGTTCACAGGTTTAGATCTTCACTCTGTTTGTGCCTGTTTTTAATCTTAACTATCCCCTGTGTCACAGCAGACTACATGTCCAAAATAAGTAAACTATTTTCTCTTGTAAATATATAAACATAAAACCTATGTGATGCTTAATAAATACTTCATCAACGATTTCCAGACATACTTTAAGAATTATGAGAACTATCTCAGACTATTAAGAAGAAAAGTTCAAATGTCGATAAATCCTTCTTTCACATCAGGAATAGGAGGATTTTCAATTATATACTCTTTTTGGGGAAAGTTAGAGCTGGACATTTATTAGGAGACAATAAATGTAGTCTCTATAGAATTAAATTCTATAATTATTCGAATAAATAAATATTCATGAGTATTATGTTCTTCCTTTTAACTTATAGAAAATAAACCTAAAAAATATTCATAATTTTGAGGTTCATATTATTATGTTACTCCAGAAGACTCACTACATTAACCTAAATATTATTCACAAGTTTGCAAGTTATGTTAGTAAATAAAATAACTGAAAATTATCTTTTAAAAAATGAAAATAATGATATAAAAATGAAATATTTTTAATACTGCCTACAGAGGCCATATGAAGAACACTATCTACTGATGAGACTAGAAAAATATCAAATACTGTTTTTTCAACCTTGATAAGGAATAAACAGGATATTGCAGTGCCCAAACAGCAAAACTGATCTAATGTTAATCTTTTCTGTTGAAAAAAATTTAGTTCATTTCCTCTTTTTCCTTTTATTAACCTTTACTTATTTACTGAATATTAAATTTGTGAAGACAGTTGCTATATTAATTCATCTTTTTATTCCCAGTCTATAAAACAATACCATTTACACAGATATTCAACCGATGTTTGTCAAACTGTAATCTTCATAATGATCAGGTTAAACAAAAAATTAGTAGAAAGTACATAGACAAGATGCATTTCAGTATAGTCTCAATCAGGTACTAAGATGGCATTGTTAAAATCTATGAACAAAATCCAAAATTAACACTGTCGTTGGGCTTTTTAAGTTCACAATGACCTTCTCAAACTGCACATTATTGGGAATCATCTTTTTTCACCATACAGTTCTCTCATTTCTTGTGATGATTTTTCATTCCATATTTAGTTGAAAACAGTATGTCACTACTAAAATCAAAAGGTAAAGCGTTGGCCTTTACATGGTTAGAGATTTAAATAATATTCTTCCATAAGTATCTATTAGACAAGATTTACTTCATGCCATTTTCAATCATCTGTACAGACAGGCAGTATGTATATGAAATAAATTCCTCTATTCAAGCTAACAAAAATATCTCATCTACATTTTGTTTATCCATGGAAAGAAACTGAGCATGTCCTCTGCAGTTTTACTACAGGTCATCTGAAGGGCAGCCCCTGGATTCCTCTGATCCATGCAGACTTCCCAAGGGCCAAAGAACAAGGCCCGTTTGATCCAGCACCTGCTGTGATCCCATCACTTGGATACTTTTGCTGCAAATTTTTACCAGACTGAACAGAGTAATGCGTAAAGGGGGAAAAAAGCTCAAAGAGCAATAGGAAAATCAGCAGGAAATCAACAGAAAATATTATTAAGAACGCTGATCAATCATCTCAGCATTATTTTGCCCAATATGGTTGCACTTGGAATAGGCCAGCAATTGGCTCCAGGACTGATAAGTGTTCTTTACGTGTTTTATAGCTTAAAAGATCTCTGCTCGCTTCTTACATATGATCCAGGTACATAGCAAGAAGTAAACAAACTTACTAATCTTTCACTTCTAAACAGAGAATGTTGTAAGCAACTGAAATTTGCACTTAGTAGAATAGTATCAGAGATTGAAAAGCGATTATAAGAACACTTTTTCTATCACTATCACAGTAAGCAATGCAGTATTCCACAGGAGAGACAAAAGAAGATCTATATTTCTAAATGTAGTTAAGAAATGGCTTTGGAGTTGGGGTCTATGAGTCAAACCTCATAGGAGAGATCAATCAAAAGTGAATCAAAGTCTAAGTAGGTTGTTCTAATGCCCTTAGACTGATAAAAATCTGTACAAAATTATATTCTACCAACTTTTATAAATAACACCCAAATTTAAATTTAAATAAAGATGATAAAGAGCAAAATCTTTGAGTAATTTTTAGTTTATCTGTCTTAAGATGCAAGCTGCCTGACTCAGATACGACAAAACCAATATGCACATACTGGAAAACTAGAAGCACCATCTGAAATAGAAGAGTAGAATATGCCACAAGTAACTTCAAGTACATTACCTACTCTTCTAGTCTTCACAACTACATTCATCAAATTGAGTTTGCCAGTATTTATCTTTTGAACCTTCAGGAAATACCTCAGCAAAGGCAACATCTCTGTGTCTGAGAACTCAGTCTATAAAAGACTTAAGGCATGTACACAAAGAGCAGTACGAGGAAGAATACTTGTGAGCACAATACTGCTGAAAAGGGCAGCTTATAGAAGAGACAGCATTTGAGCTGGACTTTGAAGGGTGAGGAGGATTTCAAGAGGCAAGAATAGACATTTGCTTATTTTATAAAGAACAGTTACACTTAAACCTCATCTTTACTTCTTTGCATTCCTCAGCACTGAGTACAATGCCTTCACAAAATAGGCATTCAACATGTATGTATTTCTTACTGATGCTATTTTCTTTTCTTTTCTTTCTCTCTCTCCGTTTTTTTTTTTTTTTTTTTTGAGACTGAGTCTCGCTCTATAGCCCAGGCTGGAGTGCAGTGGAACGATCTCGGCCCACTGCAATCTCCATCTCCCTGGCTCAAGTGATTCTCGTTCTTCAGCCTCCTGAGTAGCTGGGATTACAGGCACCCGCCACCATGCCTGTCTAATTTTTGTATTTTTAGGAGAAGCAGAGTTTCACCATGTTGGCCAGGCTGGTCTTGAACTCCTGACCTCAGGTGATCCACGCCCCCCCCAACCTTGGCTTCCCAAAGTGCTGGAATTACAGACTTGTAATTCCTGCATGATTTTGTTTTTGTATTGAAGAATTATATTAATTTAATAATGTCTTGACCTGGCATTCTTGACTATGCACGACCTCATTCCAACCTTTATTTTAATCATGTTACACAATACTTCCTGAAGAGGATAGGATAAAACCTTTACTACTGTTTCCATAATTTCAGGGGACATACCCATGACATACACCAGTCAGAATTATCTTTATCACATCTTTGCTAATTAAACTTATATGCATCCTGAAGATCCAGTTTAATTTCACCTCCTCCTGAAAGCCCAGACAGTAACTATCACTTCCTCATTTATACTCCTTACACATTTTTGTCTTCATTTCTTATATTAGGTCTTTTGAAAATGAGGAACTAGATCTTCAATATATGGTTTCTTCCAAGGTGCCTCAATCTTACACATAGTAGTCACATAAATATTTTGATGTAATTTGTTCTAAAGTCCATATTATTATTTTTTAAGACTTAAATTCCAAAGAAGATATCATCCATGTTTAAGGAAGTAAAATAAAAATCCGGAAAAAATAATTCACAATATTTTTATTAGCCAAAACAAATATCTCAGAAATATTTGGGGAGAAGGTTCAACTTTTATTTTAGAATCAGGGGGTGCATGTGTTGGTTATTACAAAGAGGCATATTGTGTGGTACTGAGGTTTGGAGTAGGAATGCATTCATCACCCAGGTAGCGAGCATAGTCCTCAACAGGTAATTCTTCAACCCTTCCCCACTTCCTACAGCCCCTCTCTTAAATTTTTCAGTGTCTGTTGTTTCTGATTTTATGTACATGTGTAGATGGACATAAATGTGTAAAATGTTTAGTTTCCAGTTATAAGAATGTATCACAAATATTAAAGCTTAAATCTTCTCTGTCACTCTCAAAATTCATCCATGTGGAACAGAAATCTCTTATTGAAAAGTGTATGATAAAATATCAATATCTTGCTTGGCTCTTACATAAAACTACATCTTCAAATAAAAATAAAATATAGTCCCTGTGATTCTTTACTTTGGGGGAAAATAAAAATTATCCCTGGGCACAAAAACAAAATCCAATATTTACAGTAGAAGAAGCATTACTCTATAACCAGCTGTCACTCAACCCAGTCAAAGAGACTGACCACCACTTGGTCAAATGCCATTTTTATCACCAACATCTAGTTAAACAGTTTTGCTTGCCATAGAATTCAGATAATAATTCTATGTTACATTTAAGGTCCAAAGGCTTTGTGCATGAAAAAGAACAAAATCATAAACCTAATTCACAAAAATATTCTGTACCTAATTCACAAAAATGTTCTGTATATGTAAATTAAACTAATAAAAACTAATAATCAACACTAAAATATATAAATCTCATCAATAATTGAGCACATCAACTTCTTTTAAAGGCTTCAAGCTATTTTAAAATAGAAAAAAAGGACAAATTATCACAATTATCCTAAAACTTATTGTTACACTTGCATTTAAACTACCATTAAAATATTGGTATTATACATCTAACTTATTTTTTGGCGACTTTATAGTTATATTTAGGCTACACAATAATAAAAAAAACACCCAAAAGGAAAAAGATAACATTACAGCTTATATAGCTTATTGGTTGGGACATGGAGATAGAGTGAGGCTTTCCAGAAGATTCAGCCCTACGCCAATATTCTCCAACAATTCAGCCCCATGCCAATATTTTCCAAGCCAGACCTTTTTTTTGTTTGTTTTTTTGTGTAAGTCTAGGTTCATTTGCTAGGCCAATAGCATGTTTCCAGTTCTCTTTCAAAGAATTTTCAGGTTCTTAATATCTTGATGACTTTTCCAAAATGATGTGTTCTTTGGTATTGACTCAGTATCACTTTATTAGTAGCATGTTTACTTAATTTATAAGTGTCAAAATTAGTAAAAATTTAGTTGTAAGCTTCTCTTCAAAAAGCTCTGGTTAAAACACACACACACACACACACACACACACACACACACACACACAGCAAAAACAAACAAACAAACAAAAATTCTGGTTACTTTGAATGGAGAAGAATTATAGAACAAAATCTGGGTTCTAGATGAAATTAACTTTGTTCCAAACAATTTCTATAGGGAAGGTAGATAATTACTTTGGAGACGGAACTGAAAAAATTATGTATTTTAAAGGCTATGAGCTCACAATGATAGGTATGAGTTAATGTTAGCATCACTAAACTAATTTTTCTTAAATAAAATATTTTCGTTTGCCTTTTCTACCATATACTTAAAATTGTAACCAATCACCTAAACTATAATCGTATCCTCTTTTCTTTTACAATTCTATGTGATGCATGGACCATAATTCTTTAGTCATTTTATTAACATATTACTAACTTTTTTGAGAAAGCATGCCGAATTATATGATCAAATGAACTATATTTGATATCATTATGGCACTGATTTGTACTTTCTTTGAAGCCTCTGCTATGATGAATTTTTTGGACATTGCTTTTCTTAATTAGCTTTCTGCTGACACAATACAAGGCTGCCTGCTCCCTAATCTATCTTCTCCATTGTCCTATCTTTCCCTCTTATCTACATCTTCAATTGGCCACTAATTCACTTCCTCTCAAGAAAAGAGCTACACAAATATTTTTATATTTTTTCTGAATTATGTAACATTAATTCTATATTACTTGTAAGATACAAATCATCCACATATAGAAAATGCTACATATTTTTTTCTAGGTTTAGTTCAGTAGTTTAGGGCACAATGTTAAGGTTGCATTGCCACTTAGCCACAATTAGTAACTTCTTGGTGTATGGAAAAAGTGCCCAGTGCAATCTTATGGCTTCAACATTAATAATACCCTAAATTGTTAATACTCATAATCTCCAAGTGCACTGAAAATATGCATTTGCCTAAAGGAGTGAAGATATACCTCCAATCTTTTCAAGATTGGAAAAATATTCTTTTCAATTTGAAAAATAGCATACACTTTGCTAGCAAATATATGCTTGTATACCAGACAATCACGTGTGTAATGAACTTTCCTGTCAGATGAAAGTGAAATTTTATTGGCCCTGACAATACAGCAATTTATAAGATAAAAATTACAAGCCAATCCAATGTTCAATGATAATTTTATTAAAAAGTTGTATTTCAAAAAATCATCACACAGAATTCATAAATTCTTCCAAATACATGTTTTAAACATCATGGTCACCTTTATCCAACTGTTGCTTTTGTTTGGTTAACTCAGGAAATACTCAGATGAATTTATTGGCTTAACCATTTACCTTTCGCTGCAGGATAATGAAGGAGTCAGAGAGACTAAGGGATTGAGGGGGAATTATTTAATTATTTGGGTGCACCGACCCTGTCAGATTAACATCCAAAGGACTGAGCCCCAAACAAAGAATCGAGCTACCTTTTAAGCATTTCGTGGGGTGGGGGGAGATCTGTGCAGAGGAAAGCATATTAAAGAAGTGAGAAACAAAGACAGTTATTCAATTAAGACATACATTACATTATTTCTTACTTTTCAAGTAACAACATGTTTTACGACTTGAGTTTATCTGTCTAGTGACCTTGCAGCTGCACAGCTAGAGAAACAGAGTCTTCACAATACCTGGGAAAAGGAGAGATAAGGCTCACTAGCTGTAGAGAGAAAAACAGGCAGTTAATTTTAAAGGACTCCAGCCCTTTCTCTCCTCAAGGGGAATTGGGTTTTTTTACATACAACTGAGTTTTTGCTTACACAGTTTTTAATTTCTTTTAATTCCTGTTCCACTTTTACATAAATTTATTTTCTATTGTGCTAATTATCAATTTATTGCCTCTCAGTTCTAAATCCATCCTTCATTGCCCCTCTTATAATACTGACACTAGATCTCATAAACATTTCTCCTTTGCCAACTGGGATGATACTAAGCTTTAACAACAGAGAGCACAGGATGGCTGCTGCAGTAGGAAGGGGCTTATATTTCTGTTTCTGTTGTTTTCCTTCCTTTTTGCTCTTGCAACTCTAAGCTACGTAGGGGAGTCCCAAAGGACACCACTCTCAGCCAGTTTCAGTGACATCCCCCCATACAGCTTCTCAGCAACTCCAGAAACGCACCACAGCAGCCTTTCTGCTGAATTCCATTGGCACCATCACAGGTTGTTTCAGACCTCCATCCTTGGTTTGGTGCATTACAGTGAACTTGGTTATTCAGTAAGCCACAGCTACACTCCCTTCAGCAAGGTCCGACTCTCAGTTGTGGGGGTAGAGGTCCCTTCCAAATTTATTCCTCTCTTCAATATTCGGCCTCAGTCTGGTGTGTAGTGACTGTCCCTGTATCTGTTCTTCTTCCATGCTTTAGAGTTTTCTTTATCCTTAATATTCAATTCCTGTTTCATCAATACTCAGTTATTCACTAATAATCTTTATATTAACCTTTCTCTGATCAAATTCTATGTGGTTTCTGTCTCCTGGCTAAACACTGACTGACGCACTACTTGTAAGAGTATTTCAAGGAGTTCGGTTTTATAGATCTCACTAAACCTACAAATCTCAGGTCTTATTTACCTAACTAAAAATTATTTATTATTTACGATGGCCATCTCACAGATCCACAAGGACTAGCTGGGAAATATTTTACTGTAGCAAATAGCAAAATAATCACAAGTTAATTTTTTCCCTTCATTCATGCCCCTTAGTAAAGCCCTCCGTATTGACCCTCAGCTAGTATGGTAACTTACTTTGGTCAATTAAATGTTAACAAATATATGATGTGAGAAAAGGCTTAAAAAACACTTGTGTAATGAGGCTTGCCTTCTCATGTAGTGCCCAAAACCCGGAGACTACAATGTAAATAAGTCCAAGCTAATATGCCAAAGAATGAGAGGCCATATGGAGGAGAACTGAGATAACCCAGCCAATAGCCATCCTAAATCTTCCAGCCACCAGTAAAGCTACTTCAGGTGCATAACTGAGGTCAGCTAATATGTGTGTGTGTGTGTGTGTGTGTGTGTGTGTGTGTGTGTGTGTTTGTGTGTCTGTGTGTGTCTCTGTGTGTGTGTGTGTGTGTCTGTGTATCTGTGTATGTGTGTGTATCAAGGTGGTACAGACCAGGAAAGCCTCCCAGCTAGCCTATAGAATTATAAGTAAGGTAAAATGGATGTTGTATTAAGCCATATATTGGGATTGGTTTGTTACATAGCAAAAGCCAACTAATACAAACCTTGTATGGATTACTTGATTACTTTATTTCACAGAAGGAGAAAGGGGGAGGCAAAAGTTGAAGTTTTTCGTCTGAAGCAAGGAATTCCAGGCTGGAGTGCAGTGGCGCTATCTCGGCTCACTGCAAGCTCCGCCTCCCGGGTTCACGCCATTCTCCTGCCTCAGCCTCCCAAGTAGCTGGGACTGCAGGTGCCCACCACCACGCCCGGCTAATTTTTTGTATTTTTAGTAGAGACAGTGTTTCACCGTGTTAGCCAGGATGGTCTCGATCTCCTAATCTCATAATCCACCCACCTCAGCCTCCCAAAGTGCTGGAATTACAGGTGTGAGCCACCGTGCCTGCCCGAAATTCATCCGTGAATGATGAAAACCTTGTCTGATGAAAGTCATCTCTGAAAATATAAATTCGGGCATCCTAATTTAGACCAGACAAATCTTTGTGTGAATCATTTAAACAGAAGCATGCATCGAATATATGAGATATTCCATTGTCTGTTTTAATTATTTGACCTATTCGAGTCAGTGAAACAGTTAACAGTAAAAAGTTTGTGTATTATAAATAACACTGAAAATGTTTTCTAAATTGTAAGTGAATTTCTGCAGCCTGAACAACACAGTGAGATTTTGTTTCTACAAAACACTAAAATTAAAAAATTAGTCAGGCATAGTGGTATGTGCCTTTGGTCCTAGATACTTGAGAGGCTGAGGTGGAAGGATTGCTTGAGCCCAGTAGTTCAACGTTACAGGGTACTAGGATTGAACTACTGCACTCCAAGCTGGGTAACATAGCAAAACCCTGACTCTAAAAAATATATTTTAATTAAATAAACAAATAAAATACAGAAATCAATAATTTTTAAAAATTGTAAGTGAATTTCATAGAAACCTCAAGCAGTACAGTGGCTTTTATAGAATAGATAATGTGTAATACTAATTATTATATGATGACATTTTACCAAATATTATAATTACATTTCGGAAGTCTTCGTGGATGTGTATAGATTTCTTCAGCCAATTTAGGGTTCTAGTCTAATGTTAAATTAAATTATGAATTATTTTCTCCTGGATGTACCACAGTACTATAAATACAACACAACTAAAACTGAATACTTCCTTGCAAACCTGCTTCCTCTTAATGTATTATCACATCAGTGAGTTTACCATTGAACTATTACATGTGCTTTAAACACAGGAAACTTGTAAATGTCTTTTGCTTCTTTTTCTTCACATTCAACCTTTGTCACTCAGAATCTTCTTTTTTGTCCTTCAACTTGTATTTTAAGTTCCAGGGTACATGTGCAGGATGTGCAGATTTGTTACATAGATAGACCTGTGCCATGGTGATTTGCTGCACAGATCAACTCATCACCTAGGCATTAAGCCCAGCATACATTAGCTATTCATCCTGATGCTCTCCCTCCCCCACATCCCCTGATAGGCCTCCATGTGTGTTTTTACCCCCCTCCACCACTGTGTCCATCTGTTCTCATCATTCAGATCCCACTCATAAATGAGATCATGCAGTGTTTGGTTTTTCGTTTCTGCATTAGTTTGCTGAGGATAATGGCTTCCAGCTCCATCCATGTCCCTGAAAAGGACAAAATCTCATTCCTTTTTATGGCTGCATAGTATTCCATTATGTATAGGTACCACATTTTCTCTATCCAGACTATCACTGATGAGCATTTGGGTTGATTCCACGTCCTTGCTATTGTGAATAGTGTTGCAATAAACATATATGTGCATGTGTCTTTATAATACAACCATTTATATTTCTTAGGGTATATACCCAATAATGGGATTGCTGGGTCAGATGATATATCTGCTTCTAGATCTTTGAGGAATCACCACACTGTCCTCCACAATGGTTGAACTAATCTACTTATTCCCACTAACACTGTAAAAGTGTTTCTTTTCCTCTGCAAGTTTGCCAGCATCGGTTGTTTCCTGACTTTTTAATAATCGCCATTCTGACTGGCATGAGATGGTATCTCACTGTGGTTTTGATTTGCATTTCTCTAATCATCAGTGATGTTGAGCTTTTTTTCATATGTTTGTTGGCCATATGAATGTCTTCTTTTGAGAAGTGTCTGTTTATGTCTTTTGCCAACATTTTAATGGAATTTTTTTTCTTGTAAATTTGTTTAAGTTCCTTGTAGAGTCTGGTTTTTAGACCTTTGTCAGAGAGATAGATTGCAAAATTTTTTTCCCATCTTGTAGTTGTCTGTTCACTCTGGTAATAGTTTCTTTTGCTGTTCAGAAGCTCGTTAGTTAAGTTGGATCCCATTTGTCAATTTTTGGTTTTGTTGCAATCGCTTTTGGCATTTTTGTCATAAAATGTTTTTCCGTGCCTATGTCCTGAATGGTATTGCCTAGATTTTCTTCTGGGTTTTTATAGTTTTGGGTTTTACATTTAAGTCCTTTATTCATCTCAAGTTAATTTTTGTACAAGGTTTAAGGAAATTTTCTGAATATGACTAGCCAGTTCTCCCAGCACCATTTATTAAAAAGGGAATCCTTTCCCTATGACTTGTTTTTGTTAGGTTTGTCAAAGATCAGATTGTTTTAGGTGTGCAGTCTTATTTCTGAGTTTTCTGTTCTGTTCCATTGGTCTTTGCATCTGTTTTTGTACCAGTACCATGCTGTTTCAGTTACTGCAGTGTTGTAGTATAGTTTGAAGTCAGGTAGCATGATGCCTCCAACTTTGCTCTTTTTGTTTAGGATTGTCTTGCCTATCCAGGTTCTTTTTTGGTTCCATGTGAATTTTAAACTAGTTCTTTTATAATTCTGTGAAGAATGTCAAAGGTAGTTTAATGAGAATAGCATTAAATCTCTAAATTACTTTGGGCAGTATGACCATTTTCATGATATCAATTCTTCCTATCTATGAGAAGATTCTTCCTATCTATCCTCTCCTTGAAGAGGTCCTTCACTTCCCTTGTTAGCTGTATTTGTAGATATTTTATTATCTTTGTAGCAATTGTGAATAGGAGTTCATTCATGATCTGGCTCTCTGCTTGCCTGTTGTTGGTGTATAGAAATGCTGCTGATTTTTTTTGCACATTTATTTTGTATCCATAGAATTTGCTGAAGTTGCTTATCAGCTTAAGAAGCTTTTGGGCTGAGACAATGGAGTTTTCTAAATAAAGGATCATGTCATCTGCAAACAAAGATAATTTGACTTCCTCTCTTCTTATTTAAATACACTTTCTTTCTTTCTCTTGCCTAATTGTCCTGGCCAGAGCTTCCAATACTATATTGAATAGGAGTGATGAGAAAGGGGATCCTTGTCTTGTGCTGGTTTTTAAAGGGAATACTTCCAGTTTCTGCCCATTCAGTATGATATTGGCTGTAGGTTTGTCACATATGGCTTTATTATTTTTAGTTATGTTTCTTCAATACATAGTTTACTGAGAGGTTTTAACATAAAGGGATGTTTAATTTTATCAGAGGCCTTTTCTGTATCTATTGAGATAATCATGTGGTTTTTTTCTTTAGTTCTGTTTATGTGATAAATTACAATTATTGATTCACATATGTTTAACCAACTTTGCATCCTGAGGATGAAGCCTGCTTGATTGTGGTGGATAAGCATTTTCACGTGTGGCTGGATTCAGTTTGCCAGTGTTTTATTGAGGATTTGTACATCAATGTTCATCAGGGCTCTTGGCCTGATTTTTCTTTTTTTTTATTATTATATCTCTGCAGGTTTTGGTATCAGGATGATACTGGCCTCACAAAATGAGTTAGCAAGGAGTCCTTTGTTAGAAATAGTTTCAGAAGAAATGGTACCAGCTCCTCTTTGTACCTCTGGTAGAATTCAGCTGTAAATCTGTATGGTCCTGGGCTTTTTTTGTTTGGTAGGCTATTTATTACTGTCTCAATTTTAGAACTCGTTATTGATCTATTCAAGGATTCAATTTCTTTCTGGTTCATCCTTGGGAGGGTGTGTGCATCCAGGAATTTATTCATTTCTTCTAGGTTTTTTACTTTATTTGTGTAGAGGTCCTTATATTATTCTCTGATGGTTGTTTGTATTTCTGTGGTGTCAGTGGTGATATCCCCTTTATCGTTTTTATTGTGTCTATTTGATTCTTCTCTCTTTTCTTCTTTATTAGTCCAGCTTGTGGCCTTATCTATTTTTTTTTTTTTTTTTCAAAAATTCAGCTGCTGGATTCACTGATTTTTTTTAATGGTTTTTCATGTCTCCATCTACTCCAGTTGCACCCTCATCTTGATTATTTATTGTCTTCTGCTAGCTTTGGAGCTCGTTTGCTCTTGTTGTTAGGTTGTTGATTTGAGGTCTTTCTAGCTTTTTGATGTGGGTATTTAGTGCTATACATTTTCCTCATAACCCTACTTTAGCTGCATCCCAGAGATTCTGGCATGTTGTCTTTTTGCTATCATTAATTTCAAAGAACTTCTTGCTATCTGCCTTAATTTCATTATTTACCAAAGAATCATTCAGGAGCAAGTTGTTCAATTTCCATGTAGTTGTGTCATTTTGAGTGAGTTTCTTAATTTTGAGTTCTAATTTGCTTGTGCTGTGATCTGAGAGGCTGCTTGCTATGATTTGTTTGTTATGACTTCAGTTCTTTTTCGTTTGCTAAGGAGTGTTTTACTATAAATTATGTGACCAATTTTAGAGTAAGTGGTGATGAAAAGAATGTATATTCTGTTGTTTTTGGTGTTACCTATAATCTTTATAACCATGTTTTGAGGATGGCTTTTTCCTTCCATTCCCACTGTCAATACGTTAATCATTCAGAAAGTGTCCCCTTTTCTTTCTCCCTTTGATTATTCATCTTAACTGGTTACTGACTGATTTCTCCTTATGACTTACCCCTTCCAATGCATTCTCCAAATTCTCCACAGGACAGAGCCCTTTCCCATACTTCACTCACCTATCATCCTAACTCCCATACTGCCTCTCATTTTTTAAGCCACACCCTAATGTTAGTTCTTTTGTACTCAGAAAAAGGATTGAGCGTGTTTTCCGTCATCTTTGATACTCTGGGTTCATTATCTTCTGTCAGTATTTCTATTTATTTTCTCTCCATTATCTTTCTAGTTCTCTGCCTTAACCTTTAGTAATTTTCAGTTTACTGTTTGTTTCAATATAAAATACGCATTTACAAAAGTACCTTACCAATACCTATATCAATATAACCATGCAGGGAAATATTTGAAGTTTCTTTTAAACACCCATATAACATATACTTGATATAATTATGTTCTGATGACTACAATCTCAACGAAAGAATTTTCTAAGATCTGTGGAGCAATATCTTTCCCATCATATATCCATAGAATCTTTACTTCATATAAAGAAGAAACCCTTAAAATAGGGATATAATACAATAATCCATTACAGATTTCATGCTGTTGAGATTCTGTGAAAATTCAGGATAATTTTTTAGTGATTAAGCATATAGATTTTGAAATTTAAAAGTTTCGAGGATACAGGGGGCTTTCCACATACAAATTGTGTCAGATTTCTTAAGTTGTATACTTTTAATTACATACTTACATGTAAGATGGAACAAATATCTAATCTCTAGGTTACTTATAAGAATTTCAATGAAACAATGTATATTTAATGCTTATCACAATTTCTAGCACCTAACAAGTATTCAGTAAAATGAAGCTGAAGCAGTAATTTAGTATTAGTATCTTTTTTTGTTTCTCTACTGCCAATTATCTCCTTTATATTTATTTTTTAAAAATAGCATAACACTGAGAAAATAATGAAAACCTTAAAGATTGCTAAGGAGGATGATGTATTCTTTGGGCACACAACAATGTAAATTTTGAAATACAACTTTTAGAACTCTTTTGTGCAACCATCACTAATCACCTTGAAAGCATGCTAGGAAGAAGAGAAACATAAATTCAGATTAGTAGTCTAGTAGGATTCTTCCCTAGAAGTGGAGATATAGAAAGTAGAATTTTTAAAAGTAATGCCTTTTGGAAAGGGGAGGAGCTGGAAATGGGAACTGTCTATATTATTTTTCAACCCCTAAATAGGCCAAATTGCAAAGGGACAAAGTTCCTGGAGTGAACAGGTTACTAGTACAGAAACAGATGGAAAGGAAGTGGAAAGCTGCTCCTGAAGAGAGGTTATTACACACATCTGTGTGATGATCACTCATTTAAACAAAAAAAAAATCACTACAGAGTTTCTAAGTTCCATGTTTATCTTTTTTGTCTTCTCTTAGTTCATTTATGTTTCTAAAAGAGTTAGTGAAATAGATTGCTTGAAAAGAATCATCTTTAGTGATTGATGTAGCCCCCTCTGGTATTCTGAATATTAGATTTATAGGCACTCAGGTCTCTTTTTCTTTACCCTTCCAAGGTCTCTCCATTTCAATTCCAGTTGTTCACATCCTGTTTCAAGAGACACCCTGTGGAGCTGATCACATGTAGGAGAGTCTGTTTAAAAGTCTTTTACTTATTAGGAAAATTCTCTTTCAGAATCCTGGCATCAGAGAAGACCCCAGGGTCCCATGACCACAATAAATGTGCTGATCTTCCTCAGCACTCAAACTGGCCTTCCTCATTCCTTTCACTAATTCATCATTCCTTTCATTTTATAAATTAGAAGAAAATTTCAAACCTTGATGTCACAAAGTAATGGTGGGTCAAATCTCTTGGTAATGCAATTTCATATTAATTTGGGGATTTCATTTTTTTCATTATGGTAAATCTATTTTTATGTGTTTGATCTTGCTATTCATAAGTAATGGCTTTTTTGTGTGTGTTGTCTTCTTGCAAATAGTGTTGTATCATTTTTGCATACCCAATAGAATGTGTGATTAGAGCAAATCCAACAATTGACAGCCTACAGTTCAGATCCAGCTTGTGATTATAACCTGTTTGACCCTCAGAGTATTTTTAAATCCTTTGAGTTTGCTTTCAACATTTAAAAATTAGAATTTTATGGTGAATCTGAATGTCCCGTTCTTGTGAAATAATGAAAGGCCTCCCAATATTACATTAACCTTTCTGCTTGAAAACAGTTGGCTAAAATCCTTTCCGACTGGGCTACGTTTTAGAATACAACACAGCCTCCACCACTCTCTAATTCTCCCATCCCACTTCATTCATTTACATTCTCTCCCTCACCCCTTTCAGCACTCGTGTTTGCAACCTCCTGGCACAAACACACACACAAAGATTATATCTGATGTCTAACGCGTATACATATTTTTCTCAAATTTTTCATCTTATATTTTTTCTCTCAGCAAATAGTTCCTGCCAATTCAAAATCTATTCAGTTCTACATGAAGATTATTGCCAAATTTTTAGTTTTGCTAGCATGCTTTCAAATGTAGCAGAACTCCAATGTTAGGTCAACCTAGAATTAATTCAGACATGTTGCGGTGTGCCCACCTTAATAGATGGTCATGGAAGTGATATGGTAGGATTCTTTTGCATGGAACTCTTAGAAGAAACATCCCAGGGACCCGGGATAAGAGTCATTCTAGAGGAAACCTAGGCCCAAAAACAAAATTGGAGTTGGAATGAAGAAGTGATCCTAAGATAGCATCACTAAATTAAAGTGATTTTGACCCAGCCTCCATTCACTTTTGCCTAGGTCCAAAGAAAAGTGAGGATTCTAAGCAGAAACTGCAAGACCTAGTTCTTAAAAAAATCTCTGTAAGACAATGTTGGTATATATAACACTGCTCTGTTTGCTCTCTGCCAGAGTGCAACCCCAGGAAATTATTACCTTATGTTGTTTTACTAAAATATTCTTCATTGTTAAAATAATTATTTTTATGAAAAACATGAAAACAAGTGAAGAGATGAAATCAAGTGAATATTTGCATAATCTTGAGAGTCGAGTTGGACACCAAAGAATGAGAAAGTGGAATGATCAATCTGACTCTATAGACTTTATGCACGGTAAACTATTTCAAACTTAAATGAAAACCTATGTGCAATATAGATGATGAGATGTGATGTATCTTTAATATAGAAGGTGGTCTTATACATTCTTTTAATCAATAAGAAGATTAATAGAAAAGTGAACAAGACCATACGTTATTCATAAAATAGTCAAACATCTGAAAATATCTTAATATGTTTAATGTCATTCATTACTTTAAAACATATTTAAGCTAAATATGAGACATTCTTTTTGACTATCATAATAGGAAATATGAAGAAATTATAATACCCTTATAAAACACTATATGTGAAAATTGCCACAACCTTCCTGAAGGACAATTTGACACTAAGTATTAAAAAATGTTATTTTTCAGGCCGGGCACGGTGGCTCACGCCTGTAATCCCAGCACTTTGGGAGGCCGAGGCGGGCGGATCACGAGGTCAGGAGATCGAGACCATCCTGGCTAACATGGTGAAACCCCATCTCTACTAAAACTACAAAAAATTAGAGACTCGGTCTCCAAAAAAAAAAAAAAAAAAAAAAAAAAAAAAAAAAAAAAGAAAGAAAAAAAATGTTATTTTCACATTCTTTAATCTGCAACACTTCTAAAAATGTATGCTGAATAATAAAATAGAAATTTGGGTAAAGATGTATACACAGAAATGTTTATTGGAAGTTTAGTATTTTTAATAATAGAAAACTAAAATAAGAAGAAAATCCTTGTGAAAAAAAAGAATCAAATAAATAATTTGATATCCATATAGTGGGATATTATTCCAGCTCTTTAAAAAATTGTACAAGGAAATTTATTAACAGAGAGGAAAGTAAAGAACATATTATTAGTGTAAAATGTGTGGTAAACATACACAGACTTAAAAAAAAAAAGAAAGAAAGAAAGAAAGAATCTTCATGAAGAATATCACCAAAATGCTAACAGTGGTCATGTGAATTTAGGATATTTAATTTTTTTACTTTAGTTCTTTCAAAGTCAGCTACACTTTGTAAGAGATACAAAATTTGTAATTAGGGTGAAAAGTAAATTTTATTTCAAATGTTTATGAGATAAGGTAATGGTTGAGGAAGTGTACAGCCTAGTTTTAGGCTTACACCAAAAGTATTAATTAAAAATTGCACAGTACAGCCATTATAGAAAGCAGTATGAAGGTTCCACCAAAAACTGAAAATAGAATTACTATAAAATCCAGCCATCCATCTGCTGGGTGTATACCCAAAGGAAATGATGAACTCCTATGTTTATTGCAACATTATTCAATTGTTCACAACAGCCAAGATATGGAAACAACAAAAGTGTCCATTAATGGATGAATGGATAAAGAAATTGTGTCATATGGATTAATATATATGAATATATTCAACATTAAAAAGAAAAGGATACTGCCATTTGTGGCAACATGTATGACCTTGAATGACATTATACTAAGTGAAATAATCCAGATATTAAAAATATACTGCACGATCTCACTTATATGTGGAATCTGAGAAAAGTTCAATACATAGAAAGAGAGAGTAGAACGATGGTTGCCAGGTGTGGGGCAAGAAGGAGGTTTACAAAGTGGGGAGATGTAGGTCAAAGGGTACAAATGTGTAATTATCTATAAGTAATATGTCTGGAGATCTAATGAACAGTATAAGGACTATAGTTAATATTGTATTGTATACTGAAAATTTGTTGACAGTAGATTTTAGGTACTTTTACAACACACACACACAAAGTAACTGTGTGAGATGATGGATATGTTAAATTGCTTAACTGAAGTAATCATTTAACTATTAACTATGCTTGTAGTTAAACATCACGCATGACATGATGTTTTGATATACATATACATTTTTATATACAAAATAAAAATAAATAAATGTAAAAACTTAAAATTTAAAAAATTTGAAAAAAAAAAGACATTTAGGAGTGGGTCTGGGCAGGGGGTTCTGGAAGCACTGGTAGTCCACAGCAGTGGTGGCAGGTTTTGAGTCATCCGGCAGAAGGAGGGATCCAGTAGGGATATAAATCCCTGGTAGACACAAAAATTTCTAGTGGAAAAGGTGGGCACACCCACTATAGACAGGTGGCCTATCTTGAAAAATGACACCAGAGGAGGAGCAGCAGAAATAGCAGGGATGCCAGGCAGATGCCTTTTGATAGTGCATCAGATTTTTTTTAACTTTTTATTTTAAGTTCAGGGTTAGGTGTGCAGTTTTGTTACATACATAAATGTGTATCATGGGTCTTTGTTGTAAAGATTATTTCATCACCCAGGTATTAAGCCTAGTACCCAACAGTTATTTTTCCTGATCCTCTCCCTTCTCCCACCCTCCACCCTCTGAGAGGCCCCAGGGTGTGTTGTTCCCCTCTAGGTGTCTGTGTGTTCTCATCATTTAACTCCCACTTATAAGTGAGAACATGCAGTGTTTGGTTTTCTGTTCCTCCCTTAGTTTGCTAAGGATAATGGCCTCAGGCTTCATCCACGTCCCTGCAAAGGACATAATCTCCTTCTTTTATATGGCTACATAGTATTTCATGGTGTATATGTACTGCATTTTCTTTATCCAGTCTATTGTTTATAGGTATTTGGGGCGATTCCATGTCTTTGCTATTGTGAATGAACATGTCCATCCATGCATGTTTGTAATAGAACAATTTATATTCCTTTGGGTGTACACCCAGTAATGGGATTGCTGGGTTGAATGATATTTTTGTCTTTAGGTCTTTGAGGAACCACCATACTGTCTTCCTCCATGTTTGAACTAATTTACACTCCGACCAACAGGATATAAGTGTTTATTTTTCACAACCTCACCAGCATCTATTAATTTTGTCTTTTTAATAATAACCATTCTGACTGGTGTGAGATTTGTAGTTTTGATTTAGTGCACCATATTTGATCATGAAAAATTTGGATGCATGCTATGCTGACTTCTAGACGTAATTGGGATATACTTTGCAGGGACTAGAATCTTACATTAATAAGTAAACACAGGAGACTTCAAATTATAGGTGATTTTTGTAGAAGTGGCCCCATATTTTGTAGCAGGCTGGAATGGCCTAATGAAATATGAATAGGTCCATTTCTCATGGTTCTAACAATAATACCTATATTCATATATATTGCTCTTTTATCTGTATTTTGCTGACCCATGAAATACATTTTGCTAAAGTTTACTTCTGCTTCTGGATGAAATACAGAATTTAACTTTTATTTGATAACCTGGACAAACATTTCTGAAAAACTAAGACCGTTTTAGAAGGGCAAATGATAAGTTAGTAGAATCAAAGCCATTTTTCTGTTTCAGACTATAATATTATATTATTGTATAAGTGTAGCCAAATCACTATAATTTTTTATCCTCTAAAACAGGGCAAAATAGACCTGTCTAAAGTTTTGAGAGCTTCTTGTAAATGCAGCTTTATAAAAGGTAAGATTTTGAGGGTACAATTAAATAGCATTCAAATGCAAAAGACTAGTAATTCAGCATTCCTCATGAACATTGTGGATTTAATTCAGGTAACATATGATTATTTCAACATATAAAAACAGCTTTCTGAGTCTCAACCTGTATCTATGCAAACAAAATCCAAGTGATCATGTGTGTATTATAGTGCCATTTCTAATCCCCTGTCAATTTGTTCTTGTATATCTAATTAGCTGATTTTTAAAAATGTCAATCACATGATTTGCTTTTAAGTATTTCAACAGAGGAAAGAAGAGGAAAGAGAAACTATATAATGCAAATGTGGCAAATCATGATCATTGCTAAACTGGATTGTGAGCATATGGGAGTTCATTGTACTATTCAGTCTATTTTTGTGTATGTTTCGAACTTCACGTAGTGAAAATAATTTATTAAGCCTTTTAATTGCTGATTCAGATATCATTTTTTAACATCTTAATGTATATTAATTCAAATGTTAACATGTGCTTATTTTATATCATAGAGGAAACTTTAAATTCATCTCCTTCTCAGTAGACAGAGGTCTCACTATGTTTCATCTCTAACTCAATTTTTTTTAAATGCAATGAAGGATATTGTTCATTCATATCCCCATCAATTTTAATAAACAAGCATATGACCAAAAAAAAAAAAAAAAAAACTCCTGTGACCTCTAACACATCCTGTTTCAAATGGGCCAGATCTGTGCCTCCATAGTCTTAGGAATAAAGTCCCTAACCTCAGTAACAATACAGTTATTGCTCACAAGCACTCTGAGATGCTTTTAAGAAGTTTGCCTAGCATATGCTCTGGGTTTTCACAATCTGAAAAACATGTTCTAAAGCCCGTTCATTTGCACAAAATGCTCACAGATTAGATCACTACGATATTTCATAAATTATTATGTTCTATAGTTGTCATAGACAGCTGTTGCACAGTCACTGGTTACCCTAAATGGAATCCAAATACCTCTTCCCTTATGGTACTCTGAGACTACGGTCCCACTACCCTTTGAGGTTTCAGCATTATTACTTCTGGTTTGCCCAGGGCAGTTGCAGTTTATGCCTTATTATTCCAGTACAATTATTAACACACTTCATTTCATTCAATCCAAATCATTTCCTATATTCAGTGTAATTAACCAAACATTTATTCCTTTTCATATGTACCCTGAGATATACATATGTACTCTTTTTTCCTCTTTGTACATTTATTTATTCGTTTATTTATTTATTTATTTATTTTTATTTTTATTTATTTATTTATTTTTTTTTTTTTTGAGACGGAGTCTCGCTCTGTCGCCGGGGCTGGAGTGCAGTGGCCGGTTCTCAGCTCACTGCAAGCTCCGCTTCCCGGGTTTACGCCATTCTCCTGCCTCAGCCTCCGAGTAGCTGGGACTACAGGCGCCCGCCACCTCGCCCGGCTAGTTTTTTTGTATTTTTTAGTAGAGACGGGGTTTCACCGTGTTAGCCAGGATGGTCTCGATCTCCTGACCTCGTGATCCGCCCGTCTCGGCCTCCCAAAGTGCTGGGATTACAGGCTTGAGCCACCGCGCCCGGCTTCTTTGTACCTTTAAACATTGTTTAAGTAGTAAGTACCCCATGCCTAAAATTACCATTTTTAGAAAATGTAATACAGCCTTTCCAGTTGAGTTCGAAGCAATGGAAAATTTTTTAGTATAAATATGGCCCATGTAACATTTGGGACATACCTATATCAAAATTATTCACTGTATCTCTGAAATTCAAATTTAACTGAGCATCTTACATTTCATTTGGCAATTCTATCGACACCTTAATCTATATTTCAAGACCTAACTCGAATGCTTCGCCCAGTCTAAGACCTCGACTGAAACCTTCTTACCTCCTTCCAATGCTACCTTCCAAAGTATTTTAATTGTACTTCTCTCATGGTACCAAGTGTTTACAAACCACTCATGTACATATCTCCTGCATTTCTCTTCATGTGAGTTGAGGACAATAGTTGAGCTTTACTTATTTTCCCCCATCGCATTACAAATCACATGTTGACCAATACTAGGAATCAATAGTTTGAATGTCTAAAAATAAGTATGTTAGTCATCTTAGTTGGATTTGACAAATTAATAACTTAAAATTCCTCAGAATTGTTTTTCAAACCCTCTGATGCCTTAACAGTTTCTCACAAGAGCAACTGAATAGCATCTGCTTCTGCATTCCAAAATTCAAATTATTACTACTAGGTTCCTTGATTGTAACAAATGTACCACCACTCTGGTGTGGGAGTTGAGAGTAGGAGAGACTGAGTGTATGGGGCAGGGAGCTTATGGGAACTACACATATTTTCCACTCAGTTTTGCTGTGAACTTAACACTGCTCTAAAAAATAAAGTTTATTTTTAATAATTAAAAAAGGTTGATTTGAATTGAGTTTTTAAAAATTTAGCTGCTATTAAAAAGTTCCTAAAATAATGGATGTTAGCCAGGTGATATATAATGTATATATAATATAGATATATTATATACAAACACATATATATATAATATAATTATATATATAATTGACATTATAAAAGTTTTCTGTCCAATTTTTAAAACTACTTAAATCCAAGTTTAGGTTGGGAATGGCATACTCTTAAATATATATATATTATATTTAATATATAATATATTATTATTAATATAAAATAATAAGCTTAGTTTGGAAATAGTATACTCTTATATGTATATTTAATATATATAATATATTATATATATTATAATTTAATATGTAATATATTATATAATTCAATATATAATATGTTAAATATACATATTTAATATATTAAATATATATTAAATATTTAATATACATATGAGTATGCTATTTCCAAACTAAGCTTAGATTTAAGTAACTTTATCTTAAAAAATGGACAGAAAGCCTTTACGATGTCAGTTTTGCTTTATTTGGGCTATACATTTTTAAATTAACACAAAGCATATAAGCCCTTCATACACTAGTTTTCCCGTGGATAGCTCCCTTTCAATGTGCCATATTTAAAAATTTTTGTCAGACTATCCCATTTGCTAAGAGCACTGAATTCAACATAATTTTAATACCCAACATGTAAAGGCCGGTTCTACAAATAATTTTCAAACTATTTATTTTATTGTGTGTGTGTGTGTGTGCTTATGTGTGCACACACGCACACTGGAGAAACATAATCAAACCAGTTAATTATTGCTGATTTTCATAATTCTTCCAAAGGATAGAAATAATTGCCTGTTAAACAATTTTCATAAAAATATCTTACCATAAAATTATTATTTTTTGCATTTCTTTGGAATCACTCATTTATTCATTGTTCAACAATTGACTACACTCTTATTAACTGAAGTTTTGTATTTGGATATTATTTTATAGCATATTGCAGTTTCCATGACAATAGTCTAGAAAGTATACATTAAACATTTTTGAAAACAGAAAAACTAGAATTATAAGTGCAAGCTAAAATGTTTTTTCAGAGGAAACACTGAGTATTTGCAATGCTACATCAAATTGAAAACATAAATTGAACCCAGTTTTGGCTAAATGATATTGCCTTTCACTTTAAAGCAGTGTATCAGACCTTTAGTCACAGGTCGAATCAAGATATGCTAAAAGGGAAAACATCATTTTCATTTTGAGAAAAATTAAGTGGTCTGGCCTCCCCAGGGATATCACCATCCTCCGCCAATGCACAGCTTTTAGGATTGTGAAAGAAGTATATAGACCCCCGCCCAGTCAGCCAAATCAGTTGAATCAACCCCAGTAATCAGTGGTACACTGATGTCACAGCCAGACTACACTCAGAGGCACAAAGAAAATGCACTCTAAGGCCAAAGAAAGAATGCAAACACTACAGTATCTTTCAGACAATAAGAGACTCAAACAAGATGTTTTTCTTAAATTCTATTGTTGCCACTGAAAGCCAGAATTTGGTACCAAGCTCCACATAGCGAGAGAGAACTGGATTTGATATAATTTTAAATAAATTATCTCTCTTTCAAAACTGTAAATAAATACATGTACCATTGAAAAACATAATGGTAATTTTATATTTTACTAATAGTGTAGTCTCCACAGATATTTCACCATGACAATTTGACAGCAGTGATATTTTACTAATTTCTGAATAAGTTGGAAGATAAAGTGATTCACAGTAAATATAATTGATCTTCCCCTCACTGCTGCATAAAGAGTATTTGTTATAAAAGTTTAAAAACCACATTTATGTATTAAATTATTAAAGCAAGTATAATGCTTCCACATTGTATTGTTTTGCAAGGGTTATCATGGAATGTTCACCATTTATCATACATGTACTTCTGTCTTTTTTCTACTCAGAAACACAGCATGAAGAAACTTCATTTCACATTGAAACATCACTGTGTGGAACAGTGTGATGAAATGAGACACAGGAGGAGTTATACTCCGGTAAACAGTTGGTCTACGGGAATGATAGCATTTTATGCTGAGACTGATATATCAATTTTAAGTCCTAAGAGATGACTGATCTGAAAGCCACAATGTCACTAGTGATGAACTATACACATGTGAAAAATTACAGGTAACATAACGAGGCCTGCTGAGAGGCCTCTCACCCAGACCTGTTTTACAAACCAACACTGAATGCAATGGGTCCTCCTCTAGTGAGGGTTCCGATTAATTATTCCATATCGCTGGTAGACAAAAAGTATTCACGTTGTCATGAACATCTAAAATACGCCACTAAATAATCTAGTTCAGTGATGTAAATGTGACCACAGGTATATTTCAAGGCTACCTTTTTTTATGCATACATTTTCATAAGTAAAACAGAGATGGAGGTTTTAAGAGAAAACTGTTTCAACAATCTGGGAATAGAATGCACATCAGTATACTTTTGGTTCAAGTAAAAGAAGCAACACCTAGTTTTGTTTTATCCCACATTCCTAAGGTGGAAAGCATTTCTCACTGTATATGTAAACTGTGGAACAATTTTGAAAATATTTTCTGGATTAAAATAAGATGGTCTGGAGGTACTTCTGGCAGCTATAGTCACTTTGATATAAACTGACATTTAGCACACCATCAGAGTAAAAGATAAATGGTGGAATTATTATCTTTACTTTTTCTAACCTTAAACATTTAACCTCACATAAATATAGGGAACTGAGCAGAAGATCTGAACAGTTATTAAAAAAAAAAATGACTCTGTATAGCCATGGGCAAGTTGTCAGTACCTCAGTTTTCTTATCTGTAAGATGGGAATAATACAGTCTTTCCTCAGAGGGTAGTGAGGATTAAATAGTACATGTCAAATGTTATATAAGAGTATGCTGTTATTCATTATTATTCAGTATTTTATATTGCCATTGCAGGAATAGGAGGAAATATATTCTTTCATTACTAAGTTCTACAAATAGTGACTGGACTAGTATAGAACAATAGATATACAGCAAATGCCATGGCCTGAAGATGAAAAATAAACACAACACAGTGGACTGCCCCTCATCAAAATCTAGGAGCATCTGATATCTAGGAGTAGGTATGTAATTTAGAACCAGGCTGGGTGCAGTGGCTCAAGCCTGTAATCCCAGCACTTTGGGAGGCCGAGACGGGCGGATCACGAGGTCAGGAGATCGAGACCATCCTGGCTCACACGGCGAAACCCCGTCTCTACTAAAAAAATACAAAAAAAAAAAAAAAAAAAAAAACTGGCCGGGAGAGGTGGCGGGCGCCTGTAGTCCCAGCTACTCAGGAGGCTGAGGCAGGAGAATGGCGTAAACCCGGGAGGCGGAGCTTGCAGTGAGCTGAGATCCGGCCAAGCACTCCAGCCTGGGTGACAGAGCAAGACTTCGTCTCAAAAAAAAAAAAGAACCAGAGTTTCTTGTTTAGCTTTCATTTTCGAAATGTTTTTGTTATGAGCTAATCATGAAAGTTCGTTGACCTCAGTTTTCTTATCTAAAATGGGAACAAAACTGCTCTTCTCACAAATAGGCTACATACTTTAAATATGATGGCACTTCTGAAAAACTTAAGGAGATGTACTAAAATAGATTATCTCCCATATATCCATGTAATCTACAATTATTAATTATAATAAAATTCCTCCTTTGTCTATGTTATCACTTAGCTTCATAAAATGTAACTGCCTCATGAGAGATCCACTACTACCAGCCTTATTATGAAGACAACTGAGGAGGAAAATAACTTCAAAAGAAACTGTATAGATACTTCTGACACCTGATTAAAATGTATGACTACAACAAAGTCTTATAGAACAACAAAAAAAAATGTAAACAGTTCATCTTTTAAGTGCCTCATCAATAATTTGGTTTGCCTATTGAAGGGATTCAAAATATTAAGGTCCTTGCGAAAGTCTTTGCAGTCAGGAACTAAATCGTTTGACATTTTCTCACAGCCATGATCATTGGCTTCTATCCTCAATGTACAATTCAGAGCGGCATTTATATATTTGTGTTTTTTTCTTTTTAATATATTCTGGCCTCCAATTTTCATGTTATCAAAACTATTATTTTTTTCCTTGACAGTTTCATCAATTACCTTATGTTTAAAAACTCCATCTTCAACCAGAAGTCAATTAATCATGTATATGTTCTTCATCTCATAGTATGTTTTCATTTTTTACCTAGAATTTATTTGGAATTTACTTT
Source organism: Rhinopithecus roxellana (assembly GCF_007565055.1). Taxonomy (NCBI): domain Eukaryota; kingdom Metazoa; phylum Chordata; class Mammalia; order Primates; family Cercopithecidae; genus Rhinopithecus; species Rhinopithecus roxellana. Next base: position 110,115,182 of record NC_044549.1, on the reverse strand, counting down.
TTATAGGCTATAGGAAAGACTCTCCCAGCCTCGACAACATAGTGAGACCTTGTCTCTACAGAAAAAAAAAAAGAAAAAAGTCAAAAATTAGCCTGGCATAGTGGTGCATGCCTGTAGTTTTAGCTACAAGAGCTGACACGAGGTTGAGGTGTGAGTATCTCTTGAACCCAGGTGTTTCGGGTTAAAGTGATCTATGATAGCACCACTGCACTCCAGCCCAAGCAACAGAATGAGACCCTGTCTCAAAGGAAAAAATAATCTAATTTATCTTCCCCAGTAAACCAATTGTTTATAAAATATTTATTGAAAAAATATTTTTAAATCAACAAATAAATCTAACTTTTTTCAAGTTGAAGAATTGAAATGAATTGAGAGAATATGCTCTTGGGTGAGAACAGGTGCATAAAAGAGAAAAGCAATTTGGCGGGTGGAAACTTGGCAACAACAAAACTTGAGTGTAGAGCAAGAGATTAAATGAAAGAGCAGCAATGATAGGGAACTAGGAGTGCTCCATAGTAGAGAATAGACACTTTCCCTGCCAAATTTCACTTGGACGGGACCAAGGAGGGGGCTAGAAATGAGTCTTGCTACTGTTATGACTCTGAGAAAAGTTAGGAAAATGGAATGATCAATGACAGCTAACCAAAGCACTTGTCAGTTGATAATCATAGATGCGGAGGGAAGGTTAGTCACAGTAGTCAGTCCACATCTCACAATATTCATCTCATAATCTTGGCATAAAAATAAGAAAACAGGTCTGCTAAGTAATCCTGCATAGTCCATGCACATTTAATACACGGAAGTTGAAAAACACAGATAAACATAATTATTCATTTATCTATCTATTCTTGTCCTCAGTCCAAAGACTTAACATAGATTCTACTTGTCCTACATATAATAGATCACAAAATGAATTCAAAAAATGAAAACCTGCATCATCTGTAATCCTATCTCCTGAAATACACAAAGTTAATTGTTCTTAGCATTTGGCAACTGTTCTTCCAGCCTTTTACAAAAATAATTGCTTTTACAAATATAGTATCATTACATGATTTACAGAAATAAGAGAAAGATATATAAAATGCAGTAATTGAAGAATAAAGTCAGAAAGAAAAAGGTCAGGAAAGGACCAAGAACTTGAAATGTGACTAAAGTTCTTGGTCCTTTCCTGACCTTTTTCTTTCTGACTTTATTCTTCAATTACTGCATTTTATATATCTTTCTCTTATTTCTGTGAGATCTGGCCACTGCACTCCAGCCTGGGTGACAGAGCGAGACTCTGTCTCAAAAAAAAAAAAAAAAAAAAAAAAGAAATGTGACTAAAACAAAAATAAACAATATGGAGGCCACCTATGGCAGGTGGGACGCAAATTTTTCTCAAAGCCTTCTGCCAGTCAAACTGAAAGGGAACTGTTGTATATTCCAAAACTTCATTGTTTAAAAACAAAAAAGCATTTTTCAGGAAAATGGAATTATATGTCTCTCCAGTATACTTAACATATGTTTAATACATACCTATAATATACATATTAATATGTTTCAAAATACTTGTCCTTTTCTGAAACACCTAATTGGGATGCAATAAGAAATAAGCTTGTCAACAGAAAAACAAAAAGTACATTATTCTATGGTCCAGAATGTTTTACTTTCAATTTAAGAACCTGCCATCAGTTCAAAAGTGGAAACTTTCTCATTTTTCTAAGAACTTGTGGAATATATCTACAATGTAGTGGAATTTCTAAGGGTTTGTAAATTTAAATGTCTATAAAGAAACCAGGCAGAAATCATAAATGATTGACTCTGAACCTGGCTTAAAACAACGGGATAGGGATTGCACTGAATTCAAGAGTAGAAGCTCTGACTTCTATTCTCTCTCTCTCTCTCTCTCTCTCTCTCTCTCTCTCTCTCTCTCTCTCTCTCTCCCCATATATATATATTTGTGAGTCATACAAGTTACATTTGCTTTTGGGGATCCTCCTATATGCAATCTCTATATACTTTGCTGTTGATTGTTTTTATAAGGTCTTTGCCTATCACTATCAACAAACATAATTCATTAATGCTGTTGCACGTGGAGCACTGTTCTGGTTACCAAATAATGCAGGTAACATAAGATACATCACATGTACTCTAGAGACATCATCACTTCGTGCTTCATAAAAGTAATGCAGGTTCAGAGAATTCAGAGGCTTTATAAGTTTTAAGATATGAAAAACCTTTATAGATTTCATATTGGAAAAGCAATAACAAGTATTATTTCCACTTGAAACCAGATTTTACCTGTTAGAATAGATTTGGGGGTTTATTCTTAAGTAGCAAAGTGACAAAGATCATATATTTTAACCACCTGCATTTAAAAGTGGCAAAACGGATATGGAAAGTAGTAAAATAAGTTGTTTAAGATGCACCAAGTAAGTGGAAATATTACCTGCACTACAGTATCTCTGGATTGTACTATTGTCCGTATTATGTTATTAACATAGTTCTAAAGCATGTGTAATATTTATCTATAGTGAATTAGAAATAAATACTAGATCAAGAGATAGCTACTTTCCACATTTTTCAAGAATAGAATTGATACTACATTGATTTTTATTAAAATATGTATCAACTCCATGTTATATGAATTAAAGAAACACTATCGAAAAGAACAGAAATAATAAACAAAACCATTTCTGTTATATGTTCTTTTGCTTTTATTTTTTAAATGAATATACAGCAGAAATGACTATATTATATACATTTGTATGAATTTTGCTACATGCTTAAATTTGTATAACTACTACCACCATCAGGACACAGAACATCTCATCAACACCCAAACTCCCTTGTGCCACCTCTTTCAAACACATTCTCTCCTCACTCACAACTCCTGGTAAATACTGAGTTTTTTCTCTTGTCACTATAATTTTATCTTTTAAGAATGTTATATACTATGATTTTTTTATTCATTCATCCATTGAAGAAATGTTTTCTGCTTTGGTGACTATAAATGTGATTGCTATAAACAGTGGTGCATAGGTGTTTACGTGAGTGGTGCATAGGTGTTTATCCATTTCTCTAGGGTAAACTCCTAGGAGTGGAATTGCTGGATCATATGAGTGTAATATTATAGAACACTGTCAAACTATTTGCCAGAGTGGCTGCATCATTTGCCACTCTCACCAACAGTGTGTAAGAGTTTTAGTAACTCTACATCCTTGCCAGCCCCTGGTGGTGTCAAGTTTGGGCTTTTCAATTAAAAAATGATAATAATAATCATTATATGTATGTAATGGTATCACACTGCAGTTTTATTTTGCATTTTCCTAATGACACTGAACATTTTTCATATGTTCATTAGCCTGCTATATGTCCTGTTTGGTGAAAAGTTTGTTCAGATAATTTGCCCACTTTTTAATCAGGTTGTTTGACTTCTTACTGATCAGTTTTAAGAGACCTTCTTATATTTTGGATGCAAGTCATTTGTCTTATGCATGATTTGCAGAAATCTCCTAATCTGTAGCTTGTCCTTTCATTCTCTTACAATAGTGTCTTTAGCAGAGGAAAAGTTAATTTTCACAGTTAAATTTATCTTTTTTTTTTCTTTTAAAGAACATGCTTTTAGTGTCATGGCTAAGTATTCTTTACCTAACCACAGTACATGAAGATTTCTTTTTCTTTCCCTTTTTTTTTTTTTTTTTTTTTCTTTTGAGACAGTCTTGCTCTGTTGCTCAGGCTGGAGTGCAGTGAGCAATCTCGGCTCACCACAAACTCTGCCTCCCGGGTTCTCCTGAGTAGCTGGGACTATAGGCACACACCAACACACCCGGCTAATTGTGTGTGTTTGTGTGTGTGTGTGTATTTTTAGTAGAAACAGGGTTTTGCTATGTTGGCCAGGCTGGTCTCGAACTCCTGGCCTCAAGTAATCCGTCCTCCTCAGCCTCCCAAAGTGCTGGGATTACAGGCGTGACCTACTGCACCTGGCCCATGAAGATTTCCTTCTATGGTTTCTTTTAAAAGTTTTACAGTTTTATATTTAACATTTAGATCTATGATTCATTTTGAGTTATTTTACATAAAAAATGTGAGTTTTAAGTCAAGGTTTTATTACATATGGTTGTCAAATTGTTTCAACATTATTTGTTGAAAATACTTGATTTGCCTATGTTTCTTTCTCAAATATTCTTTGGCTATGTTAGGTTGGGCCTATTTCCAGAGTCTCTTCTGTTCCACTGATGTATACATCACTGATCTATATGTCATGCTGCTTTGATTACCCCGGATTAACAGTAAGTCTTAAAAATGAACAATGTGATCTGTTCGATTTTTATTTTTGCTTTTCAAAAGTGCTTTGACTACTCTGGTACCTATGGTTTTCCACATAAATTTTAAAATCAGCTTGTTTGTATCTATTTTTTAAAATCCTAACATTTTAATTGCTTTAAATCTATAGATTAGGCTGGGCATGGTGGCTCACACCTGTAATCCTACCACTTTGAGAGGCTGAGGCAGGCAAATTGCTTGAGCCCAGGAGTTTGAGACCAGCCTATCCAACATGTCAAAACCCTATCTTTACAGAAAATGGAAAAATCAGCCAGGTGTAGTGGTATGCCCCTGTAGTCTCAGCTACCCGGGAGGCTGAGATGGGAGGATCACCTGAGCCCAGGGAGGTTCAAGCTGCAGTGAGCCATGATTGTGCCACTACACTTCCGTCTGAGAGACAAAGTGAGACCCTGTCCCAAAAAATAATAATAATAAAATAAAATATCTATAGATCAATCTGGGGAGAAGTGATAGCACTACCAGGTTGTGAGGTTGTGCTTTCCAATTTGTGAACATAGTATGTATCTCCATTTATTTAGGTATTTTTTTCATCAGCCTCTTGTAATTTTTACCATTTAGGCCCAGTGCGTTCTTTGTTAAATTCATTTATAAGACTTCATTTGTGGGAGAGGGAGAGAGTATTGTAAATTTTACTTTTAAATTTGTGTTTAATAATATATGTCTATAAAATATGACTGAGTTTTGTGTGCTGAACCTGTATCCAGGAACCTAGATAAATACATTTCTTAATTTTAGGAGTGTTTTATGGGTTGCTTACAATTTTCTATTAATACTTAGGCAATCAAGATGTCTAAAAATAATGACAGTTTTATTTCTTCCTTTCCATTTTGCATGCCTTTTCACTCTTTCTCTTTCCTTATTGCATTAGTTAGGATTTCTAGTACAATGTTGAAAAGGATAAGTTAGAGTGGATATCTACCTTGTTCCCAATCTGAAGAGAAAAGCAATTAATATGTCACCATTAAGTATGATGTTAGATGTAGATATTTTGTATGTGCCTTCACCACATAGAAGTTCCCTTCTATTCCTAATTTGCTGAAGACTTTTTATGAAATAATTTTCTTAAATGCTTTTTCTGCACTGATGAGATAATCAGACAATTCTACTTCTTAGACTGTTAATTTGATGGATTACATTGATTGATTTATTTTATTTATTATTAATATTATTATTATTTTGAGATGGAGTCTCGCTCTGTCACCCAGGCTGGAGTGGAATGGTGCGATATCAGCTCACTGCAACCTCCACTTCCCAGGTTCAAGTGATTCTCCTGCCTCAGCCTCCTGAGTAGCTAGGATTACAGGCGAGTACCAGCACGCCCAGCTAATTTTTTGTATTTTTAGTAGAGATGGGGTTTCACCGTTTTAGCCAGGATGGTCTCAATCTCCTGACCTCGTGATCCACCAGCCTCAGCCTCCCAGAGTGCTGGGATTACAGGCGTGAACCACCATGCCTGGCCTATTATTATCATTATTTTATTATTATACTTTAAGTTCTAGGGTACAGGTGCACAACATGCAGGTTTGTTACATAGGTATACATGTGCCATGTTGGTTTGCTGCACCCATTAACTCATCATTTACATTACGTATTTCTCCTAATGCTATCCCTCCCACTCCCCGCGAACCCATGACAGGCCCCTGCATGTATCCCCGCCCTGTGTCCAGGTGCTCTCATTGTTCAATTCCCACTTATGAGTGAGCTCCTGTGATGTCTGGTTTTTCTGCCCTTGTGATAGTTTGCTCAGAATTATGGTTTCCAGCTTCATCCATGTCCCAGCAAAGGACAAGAACTCATCTTTTGTATATGTGCCACATTTTCTTAATCCAGTCTATCATTGATGGACATCTGGGTTGGTTCCAAGTCTTAGTTATTGTGAATAGTGCTGCAATAAACATAGGTGTGCATGTGCCTTTATAGTAGCATGATTTATAATTCTTTGAGTATAGATGTAGTAATGGGATTGCTGGGTCAAATGGCATTTCTAGTTCTAGATCCTTGAAGAATCACCACATTGTCTTCCACAATGGTCGAACTAGTTTACACTCTCACCAACAGTGTAAAAGCATTCCTATTTCTCTACATCCTCTCTAGCATCTGTTCTTTCCTCCCTTTTTAATGATCACCATTTGCACTGGTGTGAGATGGTATCTCATTGTGGGTTTGATTCGCATTTCTCTGATGACCAGTGATGATGAGCATTTTTTCTGTCTGTTGGCTGCATAATTGTCTTCTTTTGAGAAGTGTCTGTTCATATCCTTTGCCCACTTTTTGATGGGGATGTTTGTTTTTTTCTTGTAAATTTGTTTAAGTTCTTTGTAGATTCTGGATATTAACCCTTTGCCAGAAGGGTAGATTGCAAAAATTTTCTCCCATTCTGTATGTTGCCTGTTCACTCTGATGGTAGTTTCTTTTGCTGTGCAGAAGCTCTTTAGTTTAATTTGATCCCATTTTTCAATTTTGGCTTTTGTTGCCATTGCTTTTGGTGTTTTAGTCATGAAGTCCTTGCCCATGCCTATGTCCTGAATGGTATTGCCTAGGTTTTTTCTAGGTTTTTATGGTTTTAGGTCTAACATTTAAGGTTTTAATCCATCTTGAATTAATTTTTGTATGAGGTGTAAGGAAGGGATCCAGTTTCAGTTTTCTACATATGGCTAGCCAGGTTTCCCAGCACAATTTATTAAATAGGGAATCCTTTCCCCATTTCTTGTTTTTGTCAGGTTTGTCAAAGATCAGATGGTTGTAGATGTGCGGTGTTATTTCTGAGGTCTCTGTTCTGTTCCATTTGTCTATCTCTCTGTTTTGGTACCAGTACCATGCTGTTTTGGTTAATGTAGCCGTGTAGTATAGTTTGAAATCAGGTAGCATTTAAGACAGAGTTTTGTTCTTGTTGCCCAGGCTGCAGTGCAATGGTGCAATCTCGACTAACAGCAACCTCCGCCTCCCTGGTTCAAGTGATTCTCATGCTTCAGCCTCCCAAATAGCTGAGATTACAGGCACCCACCACCGTGCTCTGGTAATTTTTTTGTATTTTTGTAGAGACAGGGTTTCACCATGTTGGCCAGGCTGGTCTCAAACTCCTGACTTCAGGTGATCCGCCAGCCTTGGCCTGCCAAAGTGCTGGGATTACAGGCATGAGTCACTGCTCCCAGCCAAATTACACTGATTTAGTTTTGAATACTGAACTGGCTTTGCATTCCTGGAATAAACCCTATTTAGAAATATAATTTGTATATATTTATATAACATTATATATATCTAAATAATATATATATTATTTATATATGTATATATACGTGTGTATATATATTGCTGAAATAAGTATGTTTATGTCTATGTTCATGAAGGATATTGGTCTGCAATTTTTTGTCTTCTGTATTTGTCTGATTTTGCAATCAGGTGAGGCACATCTGATTTTTATCAGGTGCTTCATAAAATGAGTTGTGAAGTGTTTCTTTTTCTTCTGCATTATGGAAAAGACTGTGTAGAGTTAGGGTTATTTCTTCTTTAAATGTTTGATAGAATTTGTGAGTGAAATCATCTGGGCCTAGAGATTTCTTTGTTGGAAAGTTTTTAACTAAGAATACAATTTCTTTCATTTTTGTAGGACTATGTCTATTATATGTTTCATCTTGGGTGAATTTTGGTGGTTTGCAGTTTTTGAGGAATTGGTTCTTTTCATCTAATTTGTCAAATTTATATGTGTAGGGTTGTCTGTATTAACCCTTTATTTCCCTTTTAATATCTATTTGGTTTGTAGTAATATCTTCTTTTTTAATTCTCAATATTGGTCATTTGTGTCTTCTCTCTCTAATTTATGAATTATGTAGACATATATTGTTGACTTTCCAAGTATTTGGACATGTTCTTTTATCTTTTATCTTCTTTTCTGATTTGAAGTCCAATTCCATATGATTAAAGGACATATTTTGATCTCATTTTTTAAGCTGTTAAGGTTTATTTTAAACCCAAGATATGGTGTATTTTAATGAGTATCCATGTGCACTTAAAAATAATACATATTCTGTTATGTTTGAATGAACTGTCCTATAAATATCAATAAGATTTAGTTGATAATCTGGAAAATGATCTGCTTCACTTTTCTATACTTGCTGATTTTCTGTCTCAGAGAAACATGTTGGAGTTTCAAACTATAATTATAGATTTATTGATTTCTTCTTCAGGTCTGTGAGTGTTTGCCTCAACAGAATTTAGAAGTTCTATTGTCAGAACTGTGCATTCAACAAAGGACTAATATCCAGAACCTACAAGGAACTCAACCAACTTAACAAGTAAAAGCAAATAACCACTTTAAAAAGTGGGAAAAAAACATGAACAGTTAGTTATTTCTCAAAAGAAAACATACTAGCAGCCAGCAAACATATAAAAAACTACCCATCACTTATTATTAAAGAAATGCAAATTAAAACCACAATGAGATACCATCTCACACTAGTCAGAATAGTTACTACTAAAAAGTAAAAAAAAAAAAACAGATGTTGGTAAGGATGCAGAGAAAACACACACTGTTGATGAGAATGTAAATTAGTACAACACTTATGGAAAACAGTATGGAGATTTCTCACAAAACTAAAATAAAACTACCATTTGACCCAGCAACCTGACTACTGGGTACCTAACCAAAGAAAAAGAAATCATTAAATCAAAAGACATCTGCACTCATATATTCATAGCAGCACTATTCACAATACAAAGGTCATGGAATTACCCTAAGTTTCCATCAATGGATGATTGGATAAAGTGTATGTGGTATGTATACAGCATGGAATAGTATGCAGCCATGAAAAATAATTAAATTAGTTTTCTGCAGCAACATGGATGAAGCTGAAGGTCATTTTCCTATGTGAAATAACTCAGAAACAGAAAATCAAATACTGCATGTTCTCACTTATAAGTGGGGACTAAACAGTGGGTACATATGAATGTATAGAGGGAAATAATAGACACTGGTGACTCCTAAAGCAGGGAGGATGACAGGAGGTAAGGGGTGAAAAATTACCTATTGAGTACAATGTTCACTAATTGAGTGATTGGTACAATGGAAGCCTAAACCCCACCACTATGATATATCCATGTAACAAACCTGCACATACCACCTGAATCTATAAAGATTTTTAAAAATTAAAAAATAGGGGGGAGCAAGATGGCCGAATAGGAACAGCTCCAGTCTCCAACTCCCAGCGCGAGCGACACAGAAGACCAGTGATTTCTGCATTTTCAACTGAGGTACTGGGGTCATCTCACTAGGGAGTGCCGGACAATCGGTGCTAGTCAGCTGCTGCAGCCTGACCAGCGAGAGCTGAAGCAGGGCGAGGCATCGCCTCACCTGGAAGTGCAAGGGGGAAGGGGATCCGTTTTCCTAGCCAGGGGAACTGAGACACACAACACCTGGAAAATCGGGTAACTCCCACCCCAATACTGCGCTGTAAGCATACAGGCACACACAGATCCCACACCTGGCCGGGAGGATCCCACGCCCACGAAGCCTCCCTCACTGCTAACACAGCAGTCTGCCGCGATCTATCCGCAAGGCAGCAGCGAGGCTGGGGGAGGGGCGCCCGCCATTGCTGAGGCTTAAGTAGGTAAACAAAGCCGCTGGGAAGCTCGAACTGGGTGGAGCTCACAGCAGCTCAAGGAAGCCTGCCTGTCTCTGTAGTCTCCACCTCTGGGGACAGCGCACAGCTGAAGACCAACAGGGGAAGTAGCAGGAGCCGGTGCAGACGCGAACGACTCTGTCTGACAGCTTTGGGGAGAGCCGTGGATCTCCCAACGCGGAGGTTGAGATCTGAGAACGGACAGACTGCCTGCTCAGGTGTGTCCCTGACCCCTGAGTAGCCTAGCTGGGAGAAATCCCCCAGTAGGGGCAGTCTGACACCCCACACCTCACAGGGTGGAGTACACCCCTGAGAGGAAACTTCCAAAGGAAGAATCAGACAGGTACACTCGCTGTTCAGCAATATTCTATCTTCGGCAACCTCTGCTGCTGATACCCAGGCAAACAGGGTCTGGAGTGGACCTCAAGCAATCTCCAACAGACCAACAGACAGTCCTTCTGACTGTCAGAAGGAAAACTATCAAACAGGAAGGACACCTATACCAAAACCGCATCAGTACGTCACCACCATCAAAGACCAGAGACAGATAAAACCACAAAGATGGGGAAGAAGCAGGGCAGAAAAGCTGGAAATTCAAAAAATAAGAGCGCATCTCCCCCTGCAAAGGAGCGCAGCCCATCGCCAGCAACGGATCAAAGCTGGTCAGAGAATGACTTGGACGAGAGGAGAGAAGAAGGCTTCAGTCCATCAAACTTATCAGAGCTAAAGGAGGAATTACGTACCCAGCGCAAAGAAACTAAAAATCTTGAAAAAAGAGTGGAAGAATTGACAGCTAGACTAATTAATGCAGAGAAGATCATAAACGAAATGACAGAGATGAAAACCATGACACGAGAAATACGTGACAAATGCACAAGCTTCAGTAACCGACTCGATCAACTGGAAGAAAGAGTATCAGCGATTGAAGATCAAATGAATGAAATGAAGCGAGAAGAGAAACCAAAAGAAAAAAGAAGAAAAAGAAATGAGCAAAGCCTGCAAGAAGTATGGGATTATGTAAAAAGACCAAATCTACGCCTGATTGGGGTGCCTGAAAGTGAGGGGGAAAATGGAACCAAGTTGGAAAACACTCTTCAGGAAATCATCCAGGAGAACTTCCCCAACCTAGTAGGGCAGGCCAACATTCAAATTCAGGAAATACAGAGAACGCCACAAAGATACTCCTCCAGAAGAGCAACTCCAAGACACATAATTGCCAGATTCACCAAAGTTGAAATGAAGGAAAAAATCTTAAGGGCAGCCAGAGAGAAAGGTCGGGTTACCCACAAAGGGAAGCCCATCAGACTAACAGCAGATCTCTCGGCAGAAACTCTACAAGCCAGAAGAGAGTGGGGGCCAATATTCAACATTCTTAAAGAAAAGAATTTTAAACCCAGAATTTCATATCCAGCCAAACTAAGTTTCATAAGTGAAGGAGAAATAAAATCCTTTACAGATAAGCAAATGCTTAGAGATTTTGTCACCACCAGGCCTGCCTTACAAGAGACCCTGAAGGAAGCCCTAAACATGGAAAGGAACAACCGGTACCAGCCATCGCAAAAACATGCCAAAATGTAAAGACCATCGAGGCTAGGAAGAAACTGCATCAACTAACGAGCAAAATAACCAGTTAATATCTAATGGCAGGATCAAGTTCACACATAACAATATTAACCTTAAATGTTAATGGACTAAATGCTCCAATTAAAAGACACAGACTGGCAAACTGGATAAAGAGTCAAGACCCATCAGTCTGCTGTATTCAGGAGACCCATCTCACATGCAGAGACATACATAGGCTCAAAATAAAGGGATGGAGGAAGATCTACCAAGCAAATGGAGAACACAAAAAAGCAGGGGTTGCAATCCTTGTCTCTGATAAAACAGACTTTAAACCATCAAAGATCAAAAGAGACAAAGAAGGCCATTACATAATGGTAAAGGGATCAATTCAACAGGAAGAGCTAACTCTCCTAAATATATATGCACCCAATACAGGAGCACCCAGATTCATAAAGCAAGTCCTTAGGGACTTACAAAGAGACTTAGACTCCCATACAATAATAATGGGAGACTTCAACACTCCGCTGTCAACATTAGACAGATCAACGAGACAGAAAGTTAACAAGGATATCCAGGAATTGAACTCATCTCTGCACCAAGCGGACCTAATAGACATCTATAGAACTCTCCACCCCAAATCAACAGAATATACATTCTTCTCAGCACCACATCACACTTATTCCAAAATTGACCACATAATTGGAAGTAAAGCACTCCTCAGCAAATGTAAAAGAACAGAAATTATAACAAACTGTCTCTCAGACCACAGTGCAATCAAACTAGAACTCAGGACTAAGAAACTCAATCAAAACCGCTCAACTACATGGAAACTGAACAACCTGCTCCTGAATGACTACTGGGTACATAACGAAATGAAAGCGGAAATAAAGATGTTCTTTGAAACCAATGAGAACAAAGATACAACATACCAGAATCTCTGGGACACATTTAAAGCAGTGTGTAGAGGGAAATTTATAGCACTAAATGCCCACAAGAGAAAGCAGGAAAGATCTAAAATTGACACTCTAACATCACAATTAAAAGAACTAGAGAGGCAAGAGCAAACACATTCAAAAGCTAGCAGAAGGCAAGAAATAACTAAGATCAGAGCCGAACTGAAGGAGATAGAGACACAAAAAACCCTCCAAAAAATCAATGAATCCAGGAGTTGGTTCTTTGAAAAGATCAACAAAATTGACAGACCGCTAGCAAGGCTAATAAAGAAGAAAAGAGAGAGGAATCAAATAGATGCAATAAAAAATGATAAAGGGGATATCACCACTGACCCCACAGAAATACAAACTACCATCAGAGAATACTATAAACGCCTCTACGCAAATCAACTAGAAAATCTAGAAGAAATGGATAATTTCCTGGACACTTACACTCTCCCAAGGCTAAACCAGGAAGAAGTTGAATCCCTGAATAGACCAATAGTAGGCTCTGAAATTGAGGCAACAATTAATAGCCTACCCACCAAAAAAAGTCCAGGACCAGATGGATTCACAGCTGAATTCTACCAGAGGTACAAGGAGGAGCTGGTACCATTCCTTCTGAAACTATTCCAATCAATAGAAAAAGAGGGAATCCTCCCTAACTCATTTTATGAGGCCAACATCATCCTGATACCAAAGCCTGGCAGAGACACAACAAAAAAAGAGAATTTTAGACCAATATCCCTGATGAACATTGATGCAAAAATTCTCAATAAAATACTGGCAAACCGGATTCAGCAGCACATCAAAAAGCTTATCCACCATGATCAAGTGGGCTTCATCCCTGGGATGCAAGGCTGGTTCAACATTCGCAAATCAATAAACGTAATCCAGCATATAAACAGAACCAAAGACAAGAACCACATGATTGTCTCAATAGATGCAGAAAAGGCTTTTGACAAAATTCAACAGCCCTTCATGCTAAAAACGCTCAATAAATTCGGTATTGATGGAACGTATCTCAAAATAATAAGAGCCATTTATGACAAACCCACAGCCAATATCATACTGAATGGGCAAAAACTGGAAAAATTCCCTTTGAAAACTGGCACAAGACAGGGATGCCCTCTCTCACCACTCCTATTCAACATAGTGTTGGAAGTTCTGGCTAGGGCAATCAGGCAAGAGAAAGAAATCAAGGGTATCCAGTTAGGAAAAGAAGAAGTCAAATTGTCCCTGTTTGCAGATGACATGATTGTATATTTAGAAAACCCCATCGTCTCAGCCCAAAATCTCCTTAAGCTGATAAGCAACTTCAGCAAAGTCTCAGGATACAAAATTAATGTGCAAAAATCACAAGCATTCTTATACACCAGTAACAGAGAAGCAGAGAGCCAAATCAGGAATGAACTTCCATTCACAATTGCTTCAAAGAGAATAAAATACCTAGGAATCCAGCTTACAAGGGATGTAAAGGACCTCTTCAAGGAGAACTACAAACCACTGCTCAGTGAAATCAAAGAGGACACAAACAAATGGAAGAACATACCATGCTCATGGATAGGAAGAATCAATATCGTGAAAATGGCCATACTGCCCAAGGTTATTTATAGATTCAATGCCATCCCCATCAAGCTACCAATGAGTTTCTTCACAGAATTGGAAAAAACTGCTTTAAAGTTCATATGGAACCAAAAAAGAGCCCGCATTGCCAAGACAATCCTAAGTCAAAAGGACAAAGCTGGAGGCGTCACGCTACCTGACTTCAAACTATACTACAAGGCTACAGTAACCAAAACAGCATGGTACTGGTACCAAAACAGAGCTATAGACCAATGGAACAGAACAGAGTCCTCAGAAATAATACCGCACATCTACAGCCATCTGATCTTTGACAAACCTGAGAGAAACAAGAAATGGGGAAAGGATTCCCTATTTAATAAATGGTGCTGGGAAAATTGGCTAGCCATAAGTAGAAAGCTGAAACTGGATCCTTTCCTTACCCCTTATACGAAGATTAATTCAAGATGGATTAGAGACTTAAATGTTAGACCTAATACCATAAAAACCCTAGAAGAAAATCTAGGTAGTACCATTCAGGACATAGGCATGGGCAAGGACTTCATGTCTAAAACACCAAAAGCAACGGCAGCAAAAGCAAAAATTGACAAATGGGATCTAATTAAACTAAAGAGCTTTTGCACAGCAAAAGAAACTACCATCAGAGTGAACAGGCAACCTACAGAATGGGAGAAAATTTTTGCAACCTACTCATCTGACAAAGGGCTAATATCCAGAATCTACAAAGAACTCAAACAAATATACGAGAAAAAAACAAACAACCCCATCAAAAAGTGGGGAAAGGATATGAACAGACATTTCTCAAAAGAAGATATTCACACAGCCAACAGACACATGAAAAAATGCTCATCGTCACTCGCCATCAGAGAAATGCAAATCAAAACCACAATGAGATACCATCTCACACCAGTTAGAATGGCAATCATTAAGAAGTCAGGAAACAACAGGTGTTGGAGAGGATGTGGAGAAATAGGAACACTTTTACACTGTTGGTGGGATTGTAAACTAGTTCAACCATTATGGAAAACAGTATGGCAATTCCTCAAGGATCTAGAACTAGATGTACCATATGACCCAGCCATCCCACTACTGGGTATATACCCAAAGGATTATAAATTATTCTACTACAAAGACACATGTACACGTATGTTTATTGCGGCACTATTCACAATAGCAAAGACTTGGAATCAACCCAAATGTCCATCTGTGACAGACTGGATTAAGAAAATGTGGCACATATACACCATGGAATACTATGCAGCCATAAAAAAGGATGAGTTTGCGTCCTTTGTAGGGACATGGATGCAGCTGGAAACCATCATTCTTAGCAAACTATCACAAGAACAGAAAACCAAACACCGCATGTTCTCACTCATAGGTGGGAACTGAACAATGAGATCACTTGGACTCGGGAAGGGGAACATCACGCACTGGGGCCTATCATGGGGAGGGGGGAGGGGGGAGGAGGGAGGGATTGCATTGGGGAGTTATACATGATATAAATGATGAATTGATGGGTGCTGACGAGTTGATGGGTGCAGCACACCAACATGGCATAAGTATACATATGTAACAAACCTGCACGTTATGCACATGTACCCTAGAACTTAAAGTATAATAAAAAAAAAAAAAAAAAAATTAAAAAATAAGTTATGTTATTAAATGAACTCGCATTTAATACTGCTATAGCTTGTTCAACTGACATTTCTATCATTATGTAATGCCTCTCTTTATTGCTGGCAATTTCTTTGCTCTGATGTTACTTTATCTGATATTAAGTTACTCAGCTATCTTTTGATAAGTGTTTGCATAATATATCTTTTCTCTTTTCTTTTACTTTTACTCAACCTATATTATTACATTTAATTGTCAACCCAGAGTATTATAGCGTAATATTCAAAATGTCCTGTATACAATTCAAAATTATTCACCATATGAAAAACCAGAAATATTTCAACTCAAAAAACAGAAATAGATTACTTGAGGTGATAAACATCCCAATTTTCCTGAATTTATCATCACACATTGTATATTTGTGTCATATGTACCCCATAAATACTTACAAATGTTATGTACCCATAAAAATTAAAAAGAAAAAAGAAGAAAAAGACAATCAACAGATGCTGACTCTGTGATGTCTTTGTTAAATTTGGGCTTCTACCAACAAAAAAACTAATTCATGTCAATAGTAAAAGCTGAGTTCTAAATGAGTGAATTTTAAAGGGACTATAAATGGCTTAAAATAAATATATGAAAGAAAAAAATAATGAGATATTAAAGTTTTAGAAGAGAGTTAATGAACATGGCAACTTTAAGTTTGGTTTAGGAATAACCTGGTTTAGAAGTGGAAAAGTGGACAAGATAAATGCATCTCCTCTCCCTTTAGTTCCAGATTTATGGAACTCATTATTTTATCTCATTAACAATGAGATAAAAATTTTAATACTGTTCAAGATGGTGCAATATTTTTCTACATGTTGAAAATGGAATATACATCATAATGAAATATTATTTTTAGATTCCTCTGAAATTTTACATTATGGAGGTTCAAGAGACATTTGAGAATTTTATGAAAACCTTATATTTCATTGCCAAAGAAAATAAAAAACATGTACACCAATACCAAAAAGTTCAAAATATATGGACCCACTTCAGGAATCCATAAGTCATGTATTGAGAATTCTCAATTTGTTTCATTGTTGCCACTCAGATTTGTTTTTTCCTAATGTTTTATTTAACCTATATTCTAGTTAAATAACTAAAATTACACATTAATTCATATTCAAAATACCACTTTATTAAACTAAATAAAATTCAGCTACATGGCAAATGTGTTCTAAAAAAGTGTGATCATTTAAAAAGTTCACATATTTAGTGTGATTTTCTTAATTGTTTTTTAATTATCTAAGTTAGATATTTCCTTCAATAGAGAGTATTTTGTAATATCAATTAAATATTCAAAAAAGGAATAATATATTATTTTTACAAAGAAATACTTGAAAAATTCAAAAGGTAAAAAATCATACAAACCAAACAATACCTTTCATTTTGTTGAATAGGAAATAAAAAATAAAATTAGAAATACAATATGAATGAATTCAATAACAATAATACCTTTCAAATATGTGGAATTTGATGGGGCCGTACCAACATTCAGGAGTGATCTTTAGAACCAAAATACTAGTTTTAGAAAGGAGGAAATAAATAAGCCAGAGAAAAAAGAAGTAGAAGATATTGATAAAGGTTAAAATCATAGTAAATGAAAATAAAGGCAAAACTGACCCAAAAGACGCAGTAAAATTGATCATTAAAACCAAGAGCTGAGTATTTTCAAGACTTACAAAATAAAGAGAAATTCGGTAACAGGGACAAGTATAAAAAGGCATGAATAAATCAATAGGTACAAGAAGAGTGAAACCAAGAGAGCTGAGTTTAAAATTTAAAATGGAATACAGTGAATGGCTTTATTTCAGTAAGTTTACAAATCTAGGCAAATTTAAAGGACAATGATCTGATTCTGACAAGAAAAGCAATAAGAGGAGCAAGCAGCTCGCTCCCCCAGGATCCAGCAAGGCAGAGTCAGAAGAGCACCTCAGGGACCAGAGTGTGTACAAAGATGACCTGACCAGGCAGAAGGAAGGGGCAAAGAAGGAGGAGAAGTTACAGAAGTCAGAGAGCAAGATGAGGGTTTGGGATTTTTGTCAGGAGTTTCAGTGGGAAACTCTAGAAGGAAGGAAAAATGTCTCAATAGACTTTTAGAAATTTTAAGGGCTATATATAATATCCACCGTGCCCTTTCATTAATATAGAGCTATAATCTTAGGTCATCTGAAGTCAGCTCATTATTTCTTTGAATACAATAGCATATATAGATGAACCACAAGATTTAGGAAGTCTAGGTTAAGATATAGATGTATATGACTGGATGAAGAACTGCAAAGATACTCACCAAACTTAACACTGCAGTGATTAAACTCTGAGAAAGAGGATTAAAGTAGGCCAGGTGGTGGGTGAAAGAGAAAAGATTCCTTATTTTACTCTAAACACACTATTCTTTAGACCTTTTAGAATTACTATATATACACATATATATTTACTTATATAACTTTTAAATAAAGTGAATTTTAGCATTGTTTTTCAAAAAGTAGTAATTTTTTTTCACTCCCCATTAGAGATTTATAGAGTTAGTTCTTCCATATATCATTACAAAATTTGCTCAGTGTCCATATGTCATTCAATTATTTATTTATGCACTCCAATACAAAACAACAATCTTGGTTCAAAAGAAGATCATTTCATTGAGGAAACAGGAAATAAGGGGGTGTTTTGTTTTTGTTTTTGTTTGGGTTTTTTTTTTTTTTTAATAGTCTAGTAGCATGTGTATGACATAATGGAAAATCTATATGAAGATTTAGAAAAGACATATTTGGGTCAGAATGCTATGGCTTGCTATCATCCTTGTGGAAAACTCAACAGAGAAATTCTTTTAGACAGGGTGAAGAAGGAAGAAAATTTGCTTAGAGAGAAAGGTGATAGAGATATTTGAAGGTAGGGAAGAAAATTATAGTAGACCAACCCAACTGGATTAGAAGGCCCATGGGAAACCTAGGTTAGAAAATGGGGGTGAAAGCAGAGTGGGAAGAACTTTTTGCCTTATTGGAAGATACACAATGTAGAAGTTAAGAGCTGTGGCTCTGGGGTTCCAAAGACCAGAGTTTCTTTTGTTTTTGTTCATTTGGTTGGCTGGTTTTATTTTATTTTAAGTCCCAGGATATGTGTGCAGAATGTGCAGATTTCTTACACAGGTAAACATGTGCTGTGGTGGCTTCCTGCGCCAATCAACCTGTCACCTAGGTATTAAGCACTGCATGCGTTAGCTGTTTGTCCTGATGCTCTCCCTCCCCTCACCCCACTGACAGGCCCCCGTGTATGTTGTTCCCCTCTCTGTGTCCATGTGTTCTCTTTGTTCGGTTCCCACTTATGAGTGAGAACATGCAGTGTTTGGTTTTCTATTCCTGATTTAGTTTGCTGAGGATGATGGCTTCCATCTTCATCCATGTTCCTACAGAAAAATATAATCTCATTCATTTTTATGGCTGTATAGTATTCAATGGTGTATATGTACTACATTTTCTCTATCCAGTCTATCATTGATAGACATTTGGGTTGGTTCCATGCCACAGACCAGAGTTTCTAATGCCACTCACCCCTATATGGGATAGGGCAGAGATCTCAACCTCCCTAAGCCTCAAGAAAATGAGGATAATAGTAATACTAACCTCATAGAATTATCATAAAGATTAACATGAAAAGTACTTAAAGTACTTGGTAAAGTGATATACAGTGACTTGAAAATGTGTATTATCTTTCATTATTGTTGTTGCATGCATGGAGTTTAGATACTGTCCAATCAACCAGCATTTTTCAAGTTATATTTTACAGAACACTAATTTTTAGGTATTAAATGGTTTTTACTCAAAGAAGAGAGATGCTTAGACAGACTATCTTGAGAAAATCTGAGTTGAATATTGTTATTAGAAACTTTAATAT